>NC_136063.1:2072410636-2073773136 GCF_964261635.1 Lissotriton helveticus
ATTAGTTTTCCTCTGTACCATCCTGTGACCATCCACTACCAGTTCCTGATCTGTTACCTGCAGACCTTGATATTTACAGGCCTTCCTGGGGTTTGTTGGAGCTTTATGTGCATTGAAGGGAGGGAGTGACGACAGCAGCCCAGTGAAGGATATTCCCCCTACCAGCTTAATGCACACAATCCGGTTTATACAAAGCACAGCCCTAAAAGAATCTCTGCTCTGGCACAAGCAGCAGATAATCCTCAGAGACGTGGGCTAATTTCAAGCAGTAACAACAATGTGATAAAATCCTCAAAAAATAGAGACATTTTTAATCAGCAAAAAGAGCTTGAGATAATCAAATTGTATAAAGAAAATCAGAGAAATGTACTTTAATGTACAAAGAGCCAAGCTGGCCATCCTGATCAAAGTTTTTACCTTCGGACTAGGTCTCAGAAAAGATGTGTCAAAATACTGAATCAGAGCAATGTCCATGCCGGTGATGGACTAAGGTCCCTCAAAAAACTATGTATCCTCATTGAGGTCTTCCTGAAGCTGCCTCTTTTGGTGCCAACATTTTCAAGCAGGACATAGCTAAATTTCATGGTTGCCAAGAGTGCTTTGTTGGTCAGAACAAATTGCTGCCTTGCTCCAGGCCAGGGTTTTACCTTCAGACATAGCCCCTTTTCTGGAGCCCTCTTGGAGTCAGGCATCCTTGTGCTTATTGTGTTCTTGAAGCAAGCAAACAGGAAATTAACCACCTGACCGTTGGAGAACAATTTGAATGAGTCCTGTCCTTCCAGCAGAAGTCAGGAGCCGTCTCTCTTCCAGCAGGGCCTTTTTCTTCAGTTGAAATCTACCCAGGTTTAGGAATGTAATGACAAGGCAGCAGTTGCCAGACTTATCATATTCACTAGACAGTGATAGGAGAAACGTTGCCATCCAACTCTAACTATTTCCTTGCAGCCCCCTACCTCCTTTTGGAGTACCCAGGTCTCTGTGGGCCTATAGGTTGTTTTTTAATATATACAATACCACCACTTTTTGAAGCACTTACATTTTACCTTAAAGTGCAATTATCCGGGAGCACCAGTTTCAATATGGCAAAACTGTTCCCCACCATGCAGACCTGTCTTGAGCTCCTTAGCCACTTCTCCATTTAAATGAGCTCTCCCTCCACAAGGCTGAGTCCAAGTCTGGATCTCTCCCACACTGTAACAGGAGCCTGGCTGACTAGGAGGGTCATGGGAATGAACAGAGGCCCCCAAGAACTAAGGCTTTCCTTTGCTCGGCCAGCTTCTCCTGTCCACTCCCAGATATCTAATCCCTAAGCGGTCAGCAGTTTACACCACCCTGTGCTTAGAGGCAGGCTGTTGTTTTCTTAGTCATGGTCATTAACTATCCCAGCTAAGAATGGGGGATATTCACAAGAACGTGTGATAATTACTGCAAAATTAGCTTAACACAACTCTTCTTATCGCAGTTTATCGCGAGAAAACAACGTGTGTTAACGTAGCATTCACAACACGGCGGTACCATGCAATAGGCCCCAGATAACCTGTTAAACGTCTGCGATAAAGTCAACGCGACGCCGCAAAAATGCGAAATACAAATGCAAAAATGTTGCGATGAGGCCAATCGCGATACGAAAATCAGCAGAAACTAGCGACAGCCCTGCAATTCACACACGTCACGTGGGAAAAATCCCCATAAAAGTAGAAAAAAAACAGACAAACAAATGCCAAACAACAGCGAAGCACAATGGATGTTGCCAGGGCAAGTACGGAGGAAACCCAGAACCCCACAAGCCACCCCGAGGACCAGCCTGGGACCTCGGGGTTAGGGGAGAGCAAGGAGAAAAAGAGTAAGAATCTGATAACGGAGGTGGTAGAACACCGTCAACAACTGTTTGTCACCTCCACTGTGTCACTGACAAATAAAAATGGAATACGGCAGTCCATCGTGGACAAGTTGAATGCAGTTGGAGTGCTGAAGAGGACAATGGAAGAGGTCAAGAGGCGCAGGAATGATGTGAAGCGCAAAACCAAGCAGAAACTCGCCAACAACCGGAAGGCAGCAAGGCTGACTGGAGGTGGGAGTTCTGCGCCACAGGAAGAGCTGGACAATATGGAGGAAACGGTGTCCACAGTCATCAGTGGGGAGGCAGTGGCAGGAGTTGGTGGACCAGACACTGCTCAACATGACCGGACACAACCGCACCAGGGTGACTAACGACTAGAGACTGGGGGGACGGGGGGAGATGGGCACAATGGCACACATGCACAAATAAGTAGAGCACATCTACGGACAAACCATGCCCCAGCCCCCAACTCCCACCAAGGGACCAATGTACCCAAGTATGGAACATCACAACACTGTATAAGAACAGAAGTCAAAGGCACACTGCATGACCTAGTGCTTCTCAGTCTAACACGCATTGGTTCCTGGTAAAACTATACAATTACACCACTGCAAACCAGTTAGAGGTTAACCTAAAGAAAACTCAAGTGGTTACCTTTGGAAAAAAAAGAAAAGACGGGGGAGGATGGTCATATAACAACATGACCATTGCAGTAGGAAGTGTATACAAATACCTAGGGGTCAATCTCGACTCAAGGGGCAATTTTGCGAAACAGCGTAAGGAGATATCTGCCAAAGCTGTGACCCTACACGTGACCCTCTCCAAGCTCTCAAAAAAATTGTCTGGCCCAAGTTTAACTCCTCTAGTAGAGGTCATGAGAGCAAAAATAGGCCCACACTGTCATATGGTAATGAGATTTTCAGGGGTAAACTGAACATGAATTTAAACCAACACGTGACTAAAATGTATAAAAAAGTCCTTCGTTTGCCCAAAAATGCCTCTACTGCCCAGATTAGGCTAGAATTTGGTTTATTAAACTCTGAAGCTTCCAGCACTGGCACATTTCTAAATCTCTGCCACAAATTCAGACAAGCAGACACAGGCTTATTGGAGTCACTAGTTTGGCAATACATCTTTGTGAAAAACCCAGGGGGCACGTATGGGCGTCTCTTTAAGGAGTCCATTCAAGAACTCTCTGCGGGTGACCTATGGGATCTCAACCCCAGTATGACAGTATTTAAATCCACCATTAAGTAAAGCGTCCGAATAAGTTCCCTTATCATGGATAAAAATCACCTTGCCAAACGTAGACACGCCTGGGCCATTATGAACTCGTACGGGCGTTTAGCTCCTGCAACCTATCTGTCCTGCACCTACTCCCTGCACCTAAAACTCAGTTTTATGGCCATCAGACTTGGTGACTGGCAATTTTTTAAAGATCTGCCAGGCTGGCGTCGCACGTCAGATGAAATATGGTGCAGAGGGTGCGGCAGGACGGCTGAAACTCTGGAGCATGTGGTTTGTCTTTGCCCAGCACTCATGGCACAGCGCAGACGTAAATTGAAAGCGGAGTGGAATAGGTTGGGAATCCGGTCCTGCAGACAGGCAATCATTGCGGCCTTATGCCCAGAAAACACAGCTTTAAATATCGGCCTTATACTGTTTATACGCTTTGCATACCGCAACTTTTTGCATGCTCCCCTCGTGTTGGGAGCAGCCTAAACCAAGTTGTATCATCAGTAATTTGATTTTATTTACCTTTGCACTATCATGACTTGCTGCTATTGACCTGCTGTTGCTATTTTATCTGATCTCTTGTTTAACATTTGTAATTATTTATTAACGGCGGGTTGGCCTACAAGTTCAACACGGTAAATCACTGTATAACAACCTCCGTATCTTTTTTCTTCTTTTTATAAAAAAATTCATTTTTAAACGTCACTTGGATTGTTTAATAGGGAACTGCACAATGCAATGTGGGAACTTTTATCCACTTAAAGTTGATCATTGATGTTATTTTTGCTCTTACAATGTGTATTGCTGTTGGCACTTCTTTTAAGGATGTTATTTTATATCCAAATAAAGATTATTATTAACTGACACACTGCATGAAAGGGATAAGGGACAGCAAAATCAGAGCAGCAGGGGCAACTACCCTAATATGCAGCACACACACATAACATGCAGAGCACATCAACATTGACAACAATGTGGTACAAACCGCAACACAACCACTACAGAACACAGGACACAACTGGTGCTGCATGTGTGTAGAAACTGGCCAATCACATTTGGCATAGCAGGGAAATGTGAGTTGATAATGTACAAGTACAAACACACATCTGTGATATTGTTGAAATGTCCACTGTCCCCCATCAAATAGGCAGCTCCTCCCAAACAGCCACAATGTATACAGTCATGCAGTCTGTATGTAAACATGTACAATGCGACAACATACATGTGAATACATTGTTAAACTGTATCTCCCCTTCGCATTGCAGAGGGAGAATCAAAACCTCCTGCAAAGCAGCCCGAAGCTCTCTTCTCTGATGACGAAGAGGACCACCTCACCTTCGACTCCGACGCCCTTTAACAGCTCGTGGAGAGCCTCCGCAGCCCACCTCCAGGAGAAGGGCGGTCCGCTGCTATGAGGAGACCCCTCGGCTGCCTCCCAGGACCGCCACGAAGAACACATGGCCTTCCAACGCCGTGTGTTGGGGTGCCAGGAGAATCTGGCTGAACAGGTGTGGGTTGGCTTCGACCGCTTGGCAGCCAAACTAGAGGCCATACATGGGTGTCTAAGTCCCTTCAGGGACCACTCACGGTCCCTAAAGGACAACCACAGTCCATTCCATGCTCTCCAATGGACCATGGCTGACATCGCTGGAGCCCTGATTCAGAGACTAGAACAACTGTCCAGTCAGATTGGCTCTAGCGATGTCACACGTGAGTTGGGACACATGCGGAGGTTAATGGAGACCATGGAGCAGATGCAGGCGGAAAGAGTGGCTGCCACGGTTCCTCACCAGCGAGAGGTAGCTGGGTTCCTCAATGACCTCAAGACCATCCTCATGGCATTGCTGCAAGAAGGCCTGGTGCTGATGAATGCTGCTGCTACCACTACATCCACATCTTTGCCCCCTGAAGTGTCAGTACCACACAGTGCGGCGGACATTCCACCTTCGGCCCCTGAGGCATCACTGCCACACAGTGCTGGAGACAGGTCACCACCACCCACACGTGAGGCACATCAAACAGCATTGGGCGAAGATGAGGACGAATCTGCCTTACTGGTAAGAAGAAAACTGTAGCTTTTATCTCCGCCATATAGCCGGGTTTTGCTTGCTTCTGCCCTCTGCATCATCACCTTCCACTGTCCCCAATACACTCTGCAACACTCACCTTAGACCTCAAAATGGACTGCCATATTCTGTGTGATCGCCAATGATACAGCAATCAGACTGCAAAATAAACTCTTCCTCTTCCTTTGGACTTGTCATTCCCTGAAGGACTCTGGCTGGCCCTCCACAGGCTGACATTGTAAAGTGCGGTTTGCATGGCTCTGTATTGCTCCAGCTCCAACACTCCACTGACTGTGCATTAAACATTCATAATCACACAGATCTGTCATGTCTCTGATCTTTCAAGTGTAGAAGTATGGATGAATGTAGGTTCAGTGATTCCCCCTTACATCCATGGTGCTCATGTTGTTGGACTTCGGTCACAGGTTGACACATTGCGGAATGTGGTCCGGGTGGCGCTGACACAACAACAGGGACACACGCATTAGTTACTTTCTTGTCCAGACCAATTCCGAACCACACCCAGAGCCCTGCGGTCATTGTTCACACCCCTATGCTGGACTGGCATAAGCTAGGCCAGCCCACTCTGCTTACGCCTACAGGGGGGGACATCGCTACATGTCCCAGTTCTTCCCAGTAGTGATCTGCTGATCACAGGTCTAGTTGTCAGCATGCCACATCACTCCCTCACGGCTGGTTTACACCCACAGCACACCCATCCAGCACACGCATCACAGGACATGTGACCCTGCCAATAAAAAAGGCATTGCGCACGTGGTTTTCGCCATTTCCACTCTCTATCTGGGTGTATCAGTGTGGTGTTTATGTAGGCATGAGGGCCTAGGACCCTACAACATCACATTCCCCAGGGCCGGAGGTAACATGCTGGCTTCCGCACAACGATACTCAATCATAGAAGGTCCATGACTTGCAGGGCACAGACTTGGTGGCACCGGATACACTGCGGCCGGCACAGGCACACCGCCACGGGAAGGTGACTTTCGGTGCACTGAGGTAGGGGCACCTTAAGTGCTGAGTGGGTGCGCAGCCTGCGATGATGCCCCGTCTGGGCGGTTCGGACTGGTGACAATTGTGAGCCCTGCTGGACCGCAGTGTAGGCCTCAGCCAGCGGGCAGTGCGTGCCTACCTCCACATGGCGTTGCCTCATGGATCACAGAGTTAGTGGCACCTAAAGGGCTGAGCGAGTGTGCAGCCTGCGATGATGCTGTGTGCACTGGTATTTTCTCTGCCATAACGAAATCAAGACCCAGAATCAAGTGTGAGACCTGGTGACCTGCGGAGAGGGCTGCATGATGTGGAGGGTGCCATGTTCTCTGGCCCTGGGCTTGGGTCTTGCACTGGTACTTGGTGGGCCCTGTTTGCGACACACCAGAGGCAGAAGGTGAGCAGTGAGGCCTGGGTGCGCAGGGGCGGGCATGCACTGCTGGGCGGCGAGAGGGGCTGGGGTGCAGCTGCCTCGGTGCCCAGGGCGGGCATGCACCGTTGGGCAGCAGGAGGGGCTGTGGTGCAGCTGCCTGGGTGCGCAGGGGTGGGCATGCACCGTTGGGTGGCGGAAGGGGCTGGGGTGCAGCTGCCTGGGTGCTCAGGGGCGGGCATGCACCGCTAGGTGGTGGGAGGGGTTGGGGTGGAGCAGCCTGGGTGCGCAGGGGCAGACAGGCGATGATGGTGTGTGCACTTGTATTTTCTTTGCCATTCATGTATCTGGACTCTGTTTCAGATGAGGGATCTGGTGAACTGCAGTACATACTGGCAAGTGTTTGGAGACACACCGGTGGCAGCAGGTGAGCAGTGAGACCTGGGTGCACAGTGTCGGCACTCTCTCTCCCTGTCCCTCTCTTAATTTCTCTGTGTCTCTCTCCCCCTCTCTTCCTGTCTTTCTCTCCCTCCCTTTTTTTCTGTCTTTCTCTCTCTCTCTCTCTCCCTCTCTTTCCGTCTTTCTCTCTCTCACTCTCCTTCTGTCTTTCTCTCTCTCCCTCTCTTTCCATCTTTCTCTCTCCCTGTCTTTGTCTCTCTCTGCTTCGCTCACTCTCTGTCCTTTGATGAGCGCATGACACTCCTTCTTATCTGGAGTTTTGTCTTGCAGGCTGTGACCTACAGATTGTCCCGAGGAGACCCACCATGAGTCTTCATTAATGTTGTTTTGAGTTTTTTAAAATACATTTCCATTTGGTAATTCGAAGGTGAATAAGTGATGCTCATTTTTGTGACAACACATGCATGTTACCTGTTGTGATTGTCAGGCATATTTTTTGTACATGATTTCGTGAAGTTGATGTGACATGTCTTTGCCTGGGGGGATCTGGGGGGGCTACTGGGGGGGTGGTGGTGGGTTTTGTGACACTGTTGGGGCTAATTATGTTGATGTGATGCACTCCTTGTTTTCACATTTAGTCCAACTTGTCCCTTTTTCTTCAAAGAATGGATGCAAAATGGAAAGGTGCCCTGCCCAAACGGGCCCAGGGTAATCAATGACTACAAAGGATGGGGCGTCCATTCACCCCAACCTGTTGCACTGCTAACTGGTACCATTTTGGCATCCATATTTTACACTTCTTCCACTATAATTTCCTTATTTTTCAACACTTTCAACATCTTTTTACACTTCTTATTTAGTTCTGACTTTACGTTTAAATCCACACTCCGAATAATATGTTTTTTTCCATGTTTCTTATGGTCACGTTGTGCCCCTCCGGACCTCTTGCAAGAACATGACAAACGCAGGATTCGTCCAAGGCAGTGTATTTATTGAAAAAGCCCAAAGCATTTCGGGCTATGAAGGCCCTTCTTCAGGGATCACTGTAAAAAACAACAATAAAAACAATAACCATTTACATCTTGACCAACAGTCTACTTCCTATTCAAACTCGTATTTCAGGTTTATATTCATTGTTCAAAATGTCATGTTACTTTGCAAACTTCTCATATTCCCCCATAATAAGTCCCTTCATAGCCAGTACTGATGAAAAACCTCAGTTCCCAAATAGAACCAATCACTCTACTCTCTTTTCCCTTAGTCACTCTTGTCCTACTATACAATCTCTTTTCCTTCCTACTCTCAAACTGCATTCCAAGCGCTATATCAGCAGACCTATGGAGTCCATGCATCTTGCTCTAATCTAATATCTACTTTCTACTCCCACCTAAAACTGTTGGGGCTCCCAACTGCATGATCAGTGGCTCCATGTTATCTGTTGCCCTTCAGGTGTTTCTCTGGCCTGGGTTCTCTTTTCTGTGCAGGCTGTCATCCGACTTTACACCAGGTCAGAGCAGGCGTTAATTTCCTGCTGCTAACGCGCCTTATCGCCTGTTTTATGATCTTATCTCTGATCTGGCTGGATGTTGAGAATGTTGTGGAGTGGTGTTGTTGCGGCTTTTTGCACGGGAACGCCTACTCAGCATCTCATCAGCAATAGTTGCCGTGGTCATCTGTGGTGGTGTTTTTTGCGGCTGCTATCACAGGTAAACTGGTGATATGAGCATTTGGCACCAGCTTGTGAATGGGGTGATACATTTATTGTCACTTTGGCTGCGATAAAGTGCCGATAACTCAGCAATAAGTCCTTGAGAATATGCCCCAATGTGTTTTACAGCTCTGGATGTGTGATGAGTAGCAGAACTGTTTTTAAGCTAGTTCGGGCTTAAGAAGCCTAAGTCAATTTTTATAAAGTAACTTTTACACTCAAGTTATCAAAAATGTGATATCACTATTCATTTAGAGTTTTATACATTAAGATGGAAATAGCTTTGAAATGCGGTGTCGCAATATTTCCCAAAATGGCTGCCATCTGAGTACTTTTCTTCATAACACAACATGAGGAGGCTGAGTCTCACTATTAAAGCTCCTAAATACTCATTTGATGCTACCTAAGGTGCTTTCCTGCATTATTTTCACTTAACACAGCGCTGTGTTCAAGGATGTTTTCTCTTCAGGATTTCAAGGTACAAAATGGCGACAGATGGCTGAATTTTCATCTCATACTGAACTATTCAATTGAATGGCTATAATCTGGTATTGAGCCTGGTTTTAGTGCTGGTTGTTCATTCCATGTGATGTACAGTGGCCTTGATGATATTCTGCTTTGGTGCTTCCTAATAATTTGGCGGCACAATAGAAATAATTTGGTTGACTACCGGAGAGTATATTCTTCACTCTGTCTTTAAGGACATACATCGCCTTATCTGCTCCTTCTAACCATTTTAAGGCTTTCTGGTGGCAGTTGTTAGGATCTTATCTAATGGCGGAAGGCATTAGTGTTAATACCAAAGACAGAGACTCCAAGGGGTATTTAAAATGCTCCAAACAGATCTCTTCCACTCCGGAATCACCAACTAAGGGTAGTCTTGAGTCTACCTTAACTTTGGAAGAATTATTACTTAAGCTCAATACTGTTCATGATATTGTGCAAAGTCCCACAACAAATAATGATTTGCTTCAGGTAGAGGTGGCTGCAACTAGTAATGATCTTAAATCTCTCTCACTACGTGTTTCTAATGCGGAAACGAGAATAAGTAGTGTGGAAGACTTTACAAATAAACAAGCGAAGCACAACCAAAATTTGGAGCATTCCATTACTTCACTAAGGAGAGACTTTACAGAGCAAAAAGATCGAAATTGAAGAAATAATCTTCTTATTTTTGGATTACAGGAGGATTGTGAAAAGTCTGCTCCTTCAGTAATTAATTTCTTGCTTACTTGGATCCCAAATACCCTGAATATTTGTTTAAATGAAGACTTTGAGATAGAGCGCACTCACAGGGTTCCAACCTTTAAACCAAAATCGATATCTTCTCCAAGGACCCTGATTTTTAAACCTTAGGCCATCAACATACAGATTAAATTGAGGCAAAAATGAGGAAAATTGAGTCGATACAATGGGAAAGTCACAAAATATCAATTTCATAAGACTTTGCCTGAAATACAGTGATCCGCCGCAAAGACTTCCTGAATCAATGCAAGAGACTAATTGATATTAATATCCCATTCTCCTTTGCTGGTCCCTCAAGATTTCGGATCACTTTCAAAGGTCGTCCAAAGATTTTTTATGAACCTTCAGATCTTTCGACATTCTTGGATAATCAATTTGAATCGCAGTTGGAATCAGACTCTCTTCCTGTTACTTCTCTCCTCTAATGATTTGTGTTTATTGGCATTGTGGAGAAGTGTGGCTCAGGGGTTAGAGGCAGCAGACCCGGAAGCTGAGATCGGTCCTGGACCAGGGTTCAATTCCCCGCCTCGGCGGGTCTTGGGCTAAAAATTCCACGGACTTGATAATTCTCACCCCGGTGCCTCCTCGACTCACGGGTTCACACTCTGCGACTCTGGGCAATAGCTTGCTTAATCTCCACAACGGCCCCTCGCGGCGGGATGCCTGACTTTCACCTTGTGGATACCCTGCTATCTCACAGGGGAATACCAGGACGGGTTCCCTAAGCAAGCGCCGGGAAACCCACTGCGGGTAGCTGTGCGCTATATAAGCTCAACTACATTTATATAAGCTTAACTACATTTGTAATATATATATATATTTTTTTTCTTTTCATTTAACTGGTACATACCCTGGTTCCTTTCTTCTTTGCCCACAATATTTGAATTTACTGCTGTATCTTGAGCTCACCCTACAATTGGTGATGTCTGCATTGATGTTTCGCTCATTCTAGATTTGTCATTCTCTATTAATTGTTATTCTTTCTTACAGGACAATGCGACTCTCTGTGCTGTATTTAGTTCTACCTGGGATTACATCCCTAGTTTTGTTCTGTACAATGTTGCTCGACCTAAGTCATATGGTTCTTTGCAGGTATATTGTTATAATTGAATTACCGTTTGTATATATTTATTCTCCTACTCATTTCTAGTTTTTCCTCTTTTGTAAATCCTTTGCTATTAGTAGGTATTAGATCATTTATTCTATTGCCTATTCTACTTCTTATTCTGCCTTTTCAAAGAGAAGAATGGTCTTTTTAGGCGGTAATCTTTTTACATGGGATATATTATTTCACTACATTAATAATGGTTCTCTGTGCACACTGAAATAATATGCAATTAATCTTCTAAACAATGTTCATTTGGTGCGGCTCCATTTGTTGCACTGCGTCAATGTGTCAAAAGTTTTACAAAAATGGTCAGGTCAGGAGAGCCCTTCCCGGATGAATGTGCGCACGTTTTCACTGGAAACCTAAAAGGGTTCCTTATCAATGTTTAGGACGTCAAATTCTCAACAGATGAAGCTGCAGGCCATTTCTTTTCAATGCTTTATCACTTCTTTACTTTAAAAAAGAAATCGATTTTTACTTGAATTTGTTCAATCCAGCGCACAATATTTGAAATTCCAGTTGTATGTAATACATAGACTTTACAACCCAATGCATTTCGGGTCACTTAATGAACCCTTCTTCAGGGGTCTAAAAATGAAATAACACAATATACTAATCAGTCCATCTTTCTTTAAAATAAACATATGGTATACATGATTACAATGCGATGATGGCAAGTAGTAATTAGATTTCAGTTGCAAGCGTATAACATGATACAGTACAAACACAAAGATCCTAATATGTATAATGCGAAAGTTGAGAAATCAATATCCAGTGCGAAGTCTCGTATATCCCTTGATATTCAACCTAATCACATGATTGATACCCATGTCTATGAAGAGTTCTCTCATCCCCAAACTCCATGAGACCAAAACCTCATGCCTTGCTTTGCTAAACTACGCTCTAACTCGTGTTTCAACCAAAGTTAATGGAGAACGCGCCATATCATTTCACTTAAACCAAGTAGAGTGCCCCGATAATATTGGTGACTCCAAACTATGCTTTTCCGCATTCATTCACTTCATGAAATGTAATGTTTACCCATATTCTATGAATTGCAGGATCATACACACATATTGATATAAGCATACCTGTACCAACCGGGTATGCACTCGCTTTCAACTCGATGGTATCAGAGAACGCAGTCAAACAGAATTAACAAAATCCCATTCTTTCAAAATATCTGCTTACACGCAAACTTACTTCATGCACTGGAGTGTACACCCAAGGTCTGTTTCAGAATCAATCCGTTTGTGTATTCTCCATGGCTGAGCTACGCGCTATGTAATATGCAGCGTGACAGGAGTCACGTGTTAGTTTTATGTGGTTATTTAAAGGGGCTAACCACTATGTTAAGTACTGAGTGCAGTAAAGAATGAGAAAAAAAAAGTTATCGATGTAGTTGAGTTTTCGCTGTTTGTCAATAAAAAGTGAAAAACGACAAGTTTTCTACTGTTTCAACTCTTTGGTTCACACAACAGTAGTGGGTTTTAATACGTGATTTTTGTCATGTCTTAGAGCTCCGCATGAAGAGAACTTGTAGTTTTTCCCTTTTTATTGACAATGATAATGAGCCCCTAAGATAGGCTTCTTATGAGGAAAGAGTGGGTACTTGATGCTACATGTTCGAAGGCATTTGGGAAGAGGAATGGGGTTATTACCCTTATTTCTAAAAGTTCCGGTTTGTCTATAGTTAAATCTGAACACAATACCAGTGGCAGATAGTTACCTACTCACCTGACTAATGGTTCAGATGATCTATATATTATGAATGTATATGCCTCAAACATTGATGATCCACTTTTCTGGATAACTATTAATAAAAACCTCACTGAAATTCCACAGAACACAAGAACATTTGTAGGAGGGGATTTTAATCTCTCCTTGATCCCATTCTGGATAGACTCTCTGCCTTTAAATTTCGACTTTCTAGGGTGCACAAACATATGCTCAATATGTGCTTGTCTCATCATCTTGCTGATGCATGGGATTACATACTCCTATGGGTAGTGATTTCACATTTTTCTCCTCTCCACATTCTAGTTTCTCTCATATTGATTATATTTTGGATGATGCCTCTCTTTTAAAACATACTATCAATGTTATGAGTCATCCAATAGTTGTTTCTGACCACGCAGCAGTTTCTTTAACCATCCTTAATCTTACGGATTCTAGGGGTGGACTGGTAATTGGCATCTAAATACAGAAATCTTGGAGTATAGTGATGAAGTTAAAGTACTTAGTGATGAGATTGATCATTCCTTCAAAGATAATGAATCCTCGGTGAACTACCCAATAGTATTGTGGGATTCATTTAAATGTACTATACAGGGTCACATTATTAAAACAATGGCCAAAAGGAACAGTGACATTAGAACATCTCTTCAGTCTTTGGGGGATGGCATTAAAAGCAAAGAGGAATTATATAGACACTCTAAAGACAAATTACTCCTGCAGGATATAAAATAGTTGAAATACTTTTTTAACTCCATATTCACTAAAAGAGCTTATATTGGAGTATATGCTCCAAAATCCTAACATTTATTGCTACGGAATAGAGCTGGTAAGTTTTTGGCTGACACTGTAAAATATCACAATACGAATACCAATACTACTCCTATTACCCATATTACTGATAAAACGGATCTAAGAAGTTTCATACCCAAGAAATTCTTGGGGTCTTTTGAGAATTCTATGAAACGCTCGGGATCAATGTACCAAGAACACCTGCCAACAGTTTCTTAATCCCTGCCAATACTGTTTCGTATACTGACCTGACTGAACTTGGGAAACCCATTGATACTGATGAGACCATTTAGGCTATTAAGGCTACTCATTCAGGGAAAGCTCCAGGGTTTCCTATTGCCTTCTATAAAACATTTGTTCCTTCAATATTCAAATATCTTAGAAGATTTTTGATAATTATATTCTTTCTGGCAAAGCTTCAGGCTCGGCACCTGAGGCTACTATTGTAGTTATACCGAAAGAAGGTAAGGATCATTCTGATCCTAAAAACTTTCGTCCAATTTCGTTATTAAACATGGAAGCTAACATTTTTGCCAAGTTCTTACCTAGACGCTTAGAAGGTCATATTCCCAATCTCATCCATGATTCCCAGACAGGTTTCGTCAAGGGTAGATTTGCCACAGACAATATTCAAACTTTTTGTCATATTTTAGAGAAAGTAATACTTTCCTTATTGCCTTCAGCGGTGATCGCCCTTGACGTCGAAAAGGCTTTTGACAAAGTCTATTGGCCTTTTCTACTAGCAGTATTAGTATCCCATAAACTTGACGATTCCATTATTAATATGGTCATGCCTCTCTATGGGCAACCAGAAGCTAATATCAGAATTAATGGCGCTACGTCTTCTTTTTTTAATCTTTGCCAAAGCGCTAGACAAGGGTGTCCTCTCTTACCCCTTCTTTTTTCCTATCTATAGACCCACTTCTTCGTCTACTTAATCTGAACCAGAGTATTAAGGGTTTTCAATTTGGATCATATATGCTTAAAACAGCCGCTTACGTTGATGACGTTCTTATTTTTTCAGAAGATATGGCAACAGCAATCCCTGTTATCTCTAACATCATTAGTGATTTTTCACTCGTCTCTAGGTCCTAAATTTGCTGTGTTCTTTCTTCTCACATGGGTGATTCAGGTTTTAAATGGCAATAGACTTGTATTAAATATTTAGGGATCTGATTCTGCAAAGAGCTCTCAGATACCTTCACCTATAATGAATACCACATGGGTCCTTTGAGCAACCAAATATGGGTTTCCTCCTAATGGCACCAAGTTTTTCTTTATTTCTTTTATCTTTTTCTCCCACTTCTTAACTGCTGTTTTAAATCTCTACATTCAGTTGGTGCTATTTGATTTGGCAATGGTTGTTGCATACACAAAGAATCACAGTCAAGCATGCAACATTGAATCCTTGCACTGCATGCACTCACACTTTTATGTGATTCAACTGGGGTCTCAAACCATTGGCACTATGTTTTGTATTCTCTTATTTTTAACTGCTATTTTAATTTCTACATCTAGTTGGCACATTTTTGAAATGTCAGTTGTTGCTATGTTTATAATGAATTACCGCCATGTATGTAATATGAATCTTTTTATTGTATGCACTTGCACTTTTATGGTCGTAATGACTGAATAAAGTTTTCTGACTGACTGAGAATCCCGCATCATATCAAAGGTTAAGGATCTTTTGACTTCCTGGTCTCCTAAATATATTTCTGGGTGGGGCAGATTACAAACTCTAAAAATGATGATAACACCGATTATCAATGTTTTATCCTTTATGTTACCTATAAAGCTTTCCTCTGCCTTATTTCATGAGATTGATTTAATCTCTTCAAAATGATAAGAATTCCAGGGAGTTTTGGTCTGTCCAGCACTGTGCCCGACCCTAACTCTGCCAACCATCCCTCCTCCTTTCTAATAATCGGCGGCGAATTAAGTGGGCGAACATCCAGGAATCGCCGACCAAACTGGCATGGATCTATCAGCTTGCACTACCGCAGCTCTTAGAAATGGGCATGGTAGGAGAGAAGGACTCTGACCCAGAGGCATGGACCAGTGCTGTAGACATCCACAAACAATTGATTGTAAACCTATCGGATGTCTTTTTCCCAGGTGGAAGTAGGAAGGTTATCACTCACCGAAAACACCCCTGTATGACGCATCCTGCCGGAAGGCGAAAAGTGATCTCCTAGCTGCTATAAAAAATGAGGACAGGGCTAGCATCAAACAGTGCCGGTACAGGTACAAACAGGTAGTTAACCATGGGAGGAGAACAGGAGGGAAGATCTAAGAGTAGCCCTCTTGACCAAAGATCCTAAATCATTTTGGTCTATTGTGAATTCTGGGGGTAGACCACCAACTATAGCGAATATTGCACCAGCAGCTTGGGAAGCCCATTTTGGGGCTTTATACACTGATACTGACGTACAGTCACCACCGCACGACACCCTTGGGAACTCTTATGAACATAGTTTGGAGGCCATGTGGGTGCCGATGACGGAGGTCGTAGATGAAACTCCCCAGCCCTCTACTCAAAGATCACTAACAGAGCATCCTTTGGTGGGGCCCCTGATCTGAAAACAGGGCAAGGGCACAGCGGCCCCTCCCGGTGACCACCCTATGGGTGGGGTTGAAGATATCTCACTTGTGGAGGTTGAGACAGCTATAATGAAACTCCTACCAAACAAGGCCCCCGGCCTTGATAAGCTCCCTGGTGATCTATTTCGCACACAACCCAACATTTGGGCACCATATTCGGTTGTCCTATTTAACGCAATACTCAAGGGTAGTCCCCCACCGGATATGTGGCTTGGAGCGGAAATTGTCCCAATTCACAAAAAAGGCTGTACATTAACCCCGTCTAACTATCGGCCCATTAGCCTGATAGACACCACACAAAAGCTGATGGGCAGGATCATCCTAGATAGAATTCAGGGGGTGGATAGAGGAAAATGGGACTCTGTCTATATTCCAAGCCGGGTTCCGGACGGGTATTTCAACAATCGATCACATTTTTAGGCTCCAGGTATTATTTTGGAAAACGGTATGTGTGGAGGGTGGCAGCCCCTATGTCATATTCGTGGACCTGCAGGCCGCATTTGATCTAGTCCCGAGAGAGAAATTGTGGGCTGTATTGCTGGGTATGGGTCTCCCACCTGAATTGTTAGACATCTTGATTAGACTCCATACCAATAATTATGCGCAAGTTAGGTGTGGACGATATGGAGAACTGTCGGATCGCTTCCCTGTGAAGAAAGGGGTACGCCAGGGGTGTGTCCTGGCCCCAACTTTATTCTGCCTTTATTTGAATGGGCTAGTTGACCACCTCCTGCAGTTAAAAAGATAATGATGCCCCTGGGCTGGCGACTGAGCACGTCCCGCGTTGATGTTTGCAGATGACACTCTGCTGTTATCTAAAACATCAACAGGGATTCAGCGTACCATGGAAGGCTTCGCTGTTTTTTGCAAACTGCGTGGGTTAGAGATCAACTTGGACAAAACCATGTACATGATTTTAAATTCCCCGAGGAAAACTCGCCAGAACCCCCTGTTAAATGGTACACGCCTAGAAAGAGTTAAGACCTATGATTACTTGGGCATTACCTTGACGGAAAACTTTGACTGGGGGCTCAGACAGCAAAGTCGGCCCTCAGGCTGTCCCAGGTGGTGGGGGGAATCAGGAAAGTCCACAAGTCTTCGCTCTTCAAACCCGTTGCGCCAGTCGTAGAAATGTACAAACTTCAGGCCAGAGCAGCCTCTACGTATGGTGCAGAACTTTGGGGCCATAAACGAATACCGAACCTTGTGAGGGTAGAACATGGTTTCATGAGAAACCTATTTGACCTACCAATCAGTACACCATTAACTCCGTTGCGTATGGATTTGGGGCTAGTACCGATAGAGGAGGTAGCAGCTGCTCAGCCACTAATATATTGGAAGAGGCTTTGGTCTGTTCCTGAATTAATATCCTATAAAGCGGAGTTTACTGATGTATGGGCTACTTTAAAAACTAGGAACATCCCATGGCTTGCTCATGTGAGGGCACTATGAGATCAATTTGGTTTACCCGAGTTGTGGGAGAATCCTGCAGATAGCTGCCAGAAGACAACGAAGGCTAAGCTGCTGAGTTATGTCAGAAATTATAATTCAGCATCTCTACAGAGGTGTCCAACCCTGGGTAGACTGACATTGGAGTTCCTTCAAGTGAAGGTAGAACCGAGTTTAGAGAACTTCTTGGACTTAATCTATCCCGCCCTTGCAAGGATACTCTACATACAGCTAAGGATCGGCAGCCTCCCACTTAGGGTATTCATTGGTAAATGGGCCAACACCAAGACTATTGTTTGCCCAGCTTTCAAATACAAGCGAGAAGATATTTCCCATGTACTGTTTTTTTGCACTGCCTACCAGGAGATAAGGAAACGCTGGCTGATCCCATTTTGTAGGAACCTTGGTTTCACCCAATGTGCCCATGCTTGTAGGGTCCTTCGCTTTGAAACACATCCCCCCATTGTCTTTGCCGTATCACGATACTTGTTGAGTATGTGGCATAGAAGGAGAGGTTTTTTATAATCTTGTATATATTTATTATACTGTATCGGTGATAACTTTTGGTTTAATCTATTTTATCTTCAAGGTTTTACTGTATACGTAATTTATTGTTTTAACCCTCAGTTAAATGTCCTGATTTTATGTACACTTTTATGGTCTACTTGACCGAAATAAAGTTATCCAAACAAACAACAAACGATAAGAGAGCTAGAATTGCTTACAAATAACTTAGGAAGTCTTCTGTCTTGGGTGGCTGTAATCTTCTGGATTTCAATCTATATCAAATTGCCTTCCTAGCATCTCAAGGTGCACTTTGGTTCTTACCGGATTCCCAACATATACCTCCTTGGATTCATATTGAACGAGAGCTATGCACTCCTTTTTCTACTCCTTCCTTCCTCACAGCTTCTAAGCTTGCTCTAGTTCATTCTCAATGTATTATATTAGAGACGATTAATGCATTAAAATATATTGATAAAAAAGTACCCAAACCTATTCATAGATCAAGATGGTTATCTTTATGGTACAATCCTAAACTCTTTACTGACATTGATCCTAGCACGGCCTCTTCATGGGCTGCCAAAGGTATCAGATTGGTGAAAGACCACTATGATTCTAATTATGATCCGCTTCCTTTTTCTTTCTTAGCCAGGAAATATAATCTTAGCCACATGGATTTTTATTCTTTTTTTAAACTAAAGGGTCAACTTTCTAAAATACTAACCCTGGATGGAGCTGACGTAGCGCAATTGTCTTAAGCTGTAAACGAATGAGGCGGAAGCGAGGAGGAGGGCAGCCCGGGTACTCCATGGTTAAGGTAAGTGTTTTTTTTATTGTTTTAATGTACAATTAGGGTATATCTTAATAGGGGGTGGAGGCAGGCAGCGGGCCAACTCCGCCCGCTGCGGAGTGTGTGGAGTTGTGGCTACTCCGCGTTCTCCCCGGAACGCGGAGTAGGCACAGTGCCGCACACTCCACGGGCGGAGCGGAGTTCTCCACCAACGGTTATAAAATACCCCTCTATTCAGATTCGGTTATTGTTCACTTCTTTCTATGTGGATACATTCAGGCCATACTGCTTCAAAAATGTATAAATTCTTATCCGCTCCACTACCTTCACAGTGTATAATTATTTATGTTAAATGGTTTCATAATTTTGAAGGCAACATTTTTAACATATTTCACAAGATAGCTGGCAATTTCATTGGGAAATTATCCTTGCATAATAATATTGCTACTTCACTTATCCAATCTAAATTCTTCACACTAAATATTGTACATTGGACCCCTGCTCGTTTATATAAGTTGAAACTACGAGTTAGGGATCTTTGTTGGAATTGTAACTTAGAACCAGGCACCCATCAACATCTGTTTTTTGATGTATGTTATTAAATTCTTTCTGGGACCTGATACAGAAACACTTATCATTAATCTTTAATATATCTAGATTTATTTATTTGCCTGTGATCTTGCTAGTTCCATGGGCTACAGTGATTCCTTTACCCCTTGACATTACGGATCTGGAGCTCTTAGATTTACTTTTATAAATTGCTGTTCATGAAATAATTGGGTGAAGCACAATATAAATGATGTAATTCCTTAAAATTTGCCACACAACGTTTTGCAACTACTTTTTGCATTGCCAGACGTGTAAAGGATTTTGACATAAGGATGTACTTGCATAGCCAGTGTCATTTTGACATGAGGCTATACCTGCATAGCCAGTGTCACTGTATGTAGTTTGGTAAAGTCAGGCATATTTATATGCCTCACCTTCTTGGTGTTGTGTCACAGGTGTGGTACCACTGGTATTTTTTTGTGGGTGGCATTGATGGGGTCGCTACTTCTTCAGTCAGTGTAATTTACAGCTACATACGTTTTGCTACTGACATGTTCTACTCTATCAGGGTGTGCCCTGATGGTGGCCTACGCAACAGCTACTCTGGGTGTAGTGATTTGTTACAATGTCTCAGTCAGTTTGCTTGGTTGCCTACTGTAAGTTCAGCCACTGCAGCTCTTTCTGTTAACCTCCTCAGACATGCTTGCTTTGCGTCCACATTGGTAGCTTCATTGTGTGCCTGAAATTCTATATAGGCTACCGGCTCCTTTTGTATAAGTTTACAGTCCTGACTGCCAATGCATTTTTCTCTTTTGTTGATGTGGTTTTGTGGGCTTTCAGTCTGCATGCATTTGGAGATGAACGTGGGCAGTGGGGGTGTTAACAGATGCGTAGACCACTGCGGTATTCATAGTTATGTATGTTCATTCCTGCTTCTATTAATGGGTGTAAGAGTTGGACTCCAGAGATCTAGTTACAATTGAGATTGCACATTGTAATTCCACATTAGTGAGTAAATTAATGTATCCTTTCCAGGAAAACTGGTCGTTCATGCTCTTTATGAAAGAAGGGAGTAAGAAAACAGGATCTCAAAGTGGCACTGTGGGTGTGACCATTGTTACTACTGTGTTAGTTGTTGAACTGAAAATGTAAGCGCCAATGTAGGTTTTCTTTTAGCAGCAGTGCCCATCATACTCAACAACTCAATAACACAAGGGATGAGGCAAGGAATAACGGAAGTAACAAAATAAGGAGAGCAAGGCCGTGTGGTAAATAAAATATTACCCTGGCAGAATTTCTAGGCATTAACAAAGTATCATGCATCAAATGAGAGACAGGATCCGTGGTGTCCAAGTTAAATGGGCTTTATTCCAATAACTCGAGTCAAAGGGAGAATCAGTTCCATCACCACAGAGGTTCAGGAAGGGTCTTCTAACAATTATTTTCTGAACATGGGTTATATACATTTTATCTTGTACATAGGACGTAAGAAGGAACGATCGAGGCAGAGCAGAGAGAACATGAGATAAGAACATGTGGGTGTACACTTTGATGAGTCATAGGTAGGTGATAGGTAGGTGTCATAGGTGGGTGGGTACTTAGAGGAGGAGTTTGGATAGCTAGCTGGAACTATGCCCTAATTGTGCAACTTTGAGCATGACGTGCAATTGACGTGTAACTGGGAGGAAGCTGACTTTCAGTCTAGCAGAGAGATCTTTAGTGTCAAGGCGACCAGCACATCTGGTACTATCTGATATCTTGAGTCCGGGATGTATTATCTGAAGCAGAGGTTGCTCATCACTAAAAGACAGAGAAAGCATATATTTCTTTGTGCATTGCATGAGCTTTCTATGGATGCAAGCACTGTAATTCACTTAAATGGAGACAGAATGGCTAGGCCCTATCTCCCTCGGACGGGTTCTGTGTACCTTCTTCACCAGGCTGAAACGTGATTCTGTAAAGCAAACAGATAACTGTTATTCATAATACTGTCTTGGCAGGCCTCTTGCTGGGCTTCTCTCGGCTGAGCTAGAAGTATGCGAGGTCGGAGGGACGTAACTGCAGCTTCAGTGTGTCAGGAGTCATGAAATGCAAATACATGGGCCTTATGCTATCTTAACGTTTGGGAGACTTTGATGACTGGCATTTCTAATGCAGGACATGAACGTAGAGGCCTAGTGATTCAGGCCACTACAGGGAATATGCATGGATGACATGCACACACATGTAACATAGGGTATACGTAGGGGGCATCCTGGTGAGGCAAAATTTCATTTTCCTCATTCCCTCCTTGTCCCCTACGTAACCCTTTAGGATACATCTATATTCATGAGACCGTATAGTTCATCATACAGAATCATTTGTTCATCTTTAACTCTTTGTTTACGTGGATGGGGAACACAGGCAGTGGCACACAGGCCGCAAATCGCCGGGCCGCACTGCAAACAGAGACAGCAACCAAATATCATAAGTAGGATCATTCCTAGGAAGGTCAGCACTTTCCATCCCCATGCCGATATTACACCCCAGAACCAACTGGACCAAGTCCATGTGCCTGGATCTTGATGTATGGCATGAGCAATTTTGTGGAGCCTTGTTATTGCTTCGTACACAGATGGTGCATTATCTGGGATGAAAATGCAACAACTAGATCGGATGACACTACAAGCTCCGCCCCTATCCGCCAAGATGACGTCTAGAACGAGGCGGTTTTGAAGAACGACAAGTCTAATAGCAGACTGTTCCTGGGTCAAGTTCGCCAGGGCAGATGCAGTTATATTTACAACTGTTTCAAGAGTCCTTGTTAACCTGCGTATCAGTTTACTGTTTTGGACGGGACCTATGAAGAAAAAGAATCCTTTGTTGAAATCTGTATATTGCTCCCAAGCTGTTTCAGTCTGATCGATCCCTGCAGAATCTGTCTCTCTCTTTTGTCTAACATGTTCTAGTCGTGAATCTCTATGATAATTTGATGGGGCTAGAAAAACGGGTGGCAATAAGAATGCTATATAACAAGTCCCACCCCAGTCTAAGGGCAGATGTACATAGGCTGTCTGACCACAAATGAAATAGGTATGGCGTGATGTTTTGAAAGAAGAAAGTCCTTTATCGTTAAACTCTACTACAGTGTTACACTCGTTGTGTCCCATATGTACTGAGCCTTTCTTTTTAACACATAAATCACCTTTTCCTGGCAGGACTGAAATAAACGGTGGACCTGTATTTTGCTTGGGCTGAACGTTTAACATTATAAAATTAACAGATGCATTTCCCTGTTCGTACTCTACATTCTCTAAATCGGTTCCCTTCCTTTGGGGGAATCCGTCTTTGTCTGGAAAGCATGCTTCATTCATTACTTTATTCAGGTTTCCATATATCCAGCCACCTGGATAAGCTATGTACCTTCTATCTATTGAGGTCATTAGAGCAAACCATGCTCCACATGAACCATTGTGTGAGAACGGTAAAGGGTAGAAGGGCAGAACTCCCTTCGTTTCTTGATAAGGAGGCAGTTGGCCACATACCCAGCAATCAGTCGCATTGCTGGTCTGGTGAGAATGGTGTAACATTCAAATAAATGTATTATTACGTAGTGCAAGTCGATATGACAATTCATGAGGAGGCAGGTCACTGAATGTGTGCTCTGCGGTGCTGTTACTGGAAGAATGTATATGTGAGGAAACGGGAAAGAAAACATGTAGCAATAAACTGATACCAATTATAACAATGCACAGAATAAAAAGAATGATCAAGGTAACTATACATCTACTGCGTAAAATCTTGCAGTATTTTTCCTTCTTATCTCTCTTCTTGCTATTCTCATATGTGATCTTATACATGTCAGAAATCAAGTCTAACCGATTCACCACCGAGTGGACTTAGACAATTAAACTACGTCTGACTTACTAGATCTTAATTTAGATTTATACTCCTGCTGAGGGGTCTTTTCTAGCAAAGGTCAGTGTTCTGTATAAAAGTTCCAAAGTTCCAAATAGTCCAAAGTATCTTTTGTAGTGATGAAGGTGAGTTCGGCCTTTACGTCCTTCCACCAACTTCGGCGTCTTCCAACGTGGCTCAAGGGGACTTGAACGATCAAAATTCCGGATGCATACAAAATTCTCGTGGACAATGGCGTGTTCCTTGACCTGGGTGTTGTCAGGGAAGGCAGCAGCAACCTGTGAACAACAAGAAAGTAGTGCAGACATCAAGGAAGCCAGGTAATCTGTCAGCATGTTACTGTCAACATCAGGTATTTTCTTTGGCATAGGCGTACCTCACATATTTGGCGGTCTACCGAAAACTACTTCATAAGGAGATAGGCCTGTTCTGGAATGAGCTACCATACGCATGTAAAAGAGGGCAACCGGCAAGGCCACCATCCAATCCACGCCTTTTTCTGTACAGATCTCAGCAATTTTTGTCTTAATTGTCTGATTATGTCTTTCTACAAGGCCTGCTGCTTCTGGGTGTCGTACACAATGGAAGTTCTATCCTAACAGAAGTGACACTTGTTTTATTAATTCAGAGGAGAATGGCTGACTGTTATCTGAATAGATCACACGAGGTAATCCATACCTAGGGAAGTACTCACGCACTAACTGTCTGGCTGTTGTCACAGCAGTATAATCTGGAACTGGATATGCTTCTGTCCATCTAGAGAGTGCACACACAACTACCAAGACATATTTGTAACCTCTACATCTGTCCATTTGGATATAATCCGTCTGGAGAACCTCAAAAGGGTGGTGAGGAGGATGAAATCCACCTTGTTTCACCGGAATGCCTTTACCTGGATTGAACTGACAACAGATCATACATGTTCGTACTTTCTGCTTCGCTGCTGCACGCATGTGCTTGTTAAACCAAATGTTCTGTAAACTGTCTAACATTGCTTTTTCTCCCAAGTGTGCGGGACTATGTGTCGTGCTTATGATTACTCGTACCATAGAATCTGAAAGAAACCATGTGCTTTTCCCTTAGTCATCCAACCTTGGTTAGTCTGGACCCCTCCTTGTTCAGTCCAATTCTTTATCTCATCTGTTGTGGCATGTGTCTGTATGTCGAGTACATCTTGAGTGGGATCCCTGACTGTCATACATGTTGTCAGTAATGGTACCTCTGTCCTTGTCGTGTCTGTTGGTGTCTGGGCTGTCAGTTTAGCTGTTCGGTCTGCCAGGTCATTACCCTGGGTAATGGTGTCTGTAGCTTTGGCGTGAGCTTTGCACTTTAGGATAGAAATGGCTGTAGGTAAATGTATGGCTTCTAACAGGGCTTGAATAAGCTGGCCGTGCTGAATCTTGGTCCCATGAGAGGTCAAAAAACCTCTCTCTTGCCACAGGACCCCAAAATCATGAACTACGCCATAGGCATATTGTGAGTTAGTATAAATGTTCACTTTCAAGTGCTTAGCTCTTATGCAGGCTTGTGTCAGAGCGATGAGCTCTGCTGCTTGTGCTGACAGGGTGTCTATTCTTGTGGTCACAGCATAGGCTGCTACTAATTCTCCTGCACTCGTTCTCATGCATGATCCATCTACATAGAGTGTTAGGTCTGGATCTGGAAGTGCAATATCTGTCAGGTCTTGTTTTGGTCTTGTCACTATATTCATAACTACCACACAGTCATGTGGTGGTGCATTACTGTATTTGAGGGCAAAAATCTTGCAGGATTCAGAATGTTACAACGTCTGATCTCTATGTGTGGCTGAAATAATGTCAGTTCATATCCTGTCAGTCTCGCTACAGTCAAATGTAAAAATAAATAAGAATATGGCGCGTGATATAATGCTCTTTTTAATTCCTCAAATGCCAAGGTGTGTTCTTGTGTCCTAGGGAGTACAGTCAGAGTGGCTGCCTCCTGTGTAGTTAACTGTATGAGTGGTTGGCTAGATACGCATACTGGGGAATCCATTGCCTACAGTAAGAAGTGAGGCCAATAAATGCACGAACTTCCTTTTGTGTCCTGGGCTGTGAAAGGTTAGTAAGTAACTGAATACGTTCTTGTGTTAGCTGTCTACAGCTGACTACCCTCCTTGGAAAGCAAGTGTGACACC
Source organism: Lissotriton helveticus (assembly GCF_964261635.1). NCBI lineage: Eukaryota > Metazoa > Chordata > Amphibia > Caudata > Salamandridae > Lissotriton > Lissotriton helveticus. Next base: position 2,072,436,085 of record NC_136063.1, read on the forward strand.
ACTTGCTTTTCACAGAATTGCAACTGTCAGTGATGCATTCTCACATTCTGTGTCTGATCGTGCTGTAACCAGGATGTCGTCTACGTACTGTATCAGTCCTGTGTTGGCAGGCATGTGAATACTGTCCAGCCGTTCCTTTAGTGTCTGACTGTAAATGCTAGGGCTCACTGTCATCAATCTAGCAAAAATGATTTATATAACAATAAAAAAAAAAAAAAAAAATGAATTTTCAATTCAAAAGCACAATTTTTATTTTGGGGAAACCTCTTTCCAAAAACTCTATAGTTTATAGAAATCCTACTCTAAATCTCGGGAATAGTATGGCCATACTACCTACAATATGTCCTCTAAATGTATTTGAATAAAATCTAGATTATCCCAGCATAGACAGAAGGCTGGAGCCTCGCTACTCCTCACCTCTGTGAGAAACAGCCCCTCCCTTTTGAAAGATGTCCGCGCTCGGAGTTTTGAATCAACTCCAAGCCGGGCTACACTGTGATCTAAAATTGAATGACTGCCAGATGCTGAACCCATTGCAAGAGCAAGACTCCTGCCAATTATGCTGTTTACACTACTGAAGGAAAAACGTATTCATTTGCAAGCGTGAATTTATCTGAAGTCAATGAAGCTTTTAGTGTTGACTGTAAGGAAGAACAATTTTTTTGTACACGTCAGAGGGGCTGGGGAGGTAACTTCGCTACGAACTCACTCCTTGCTCACCTGCCCCTCCCCTCAGAGCCAGGAGCTGGCTCAGTGTCAAACATAACAAATAGGAGACAAGCCTCTCACTCGTCTCTTCTTCTCTAAAATTGGGTCGCTGCCAACCCTGAGCTCATTGAAAGAGCCAAACGTCTGCCAAGTTTCTTAAAGAGTGAGCTGCAAGCCTCCTCCCTCCACATTCGAAGGAAGCTAGTGTAAGTCGGAGCAGTAGCCCTCCCTTTACATAAACATTTCTCTGCGGCTCATCACGGAGGCTCTGAGAGCTGAGAACAGCTGCCAAGTTACTGAAGACAGAGCTCGGTCTCGTCCGCGGAAAAGAATTGGAGTATGGCCATTAATAACAAGACAGGCACGGCAAGAGGGAAAAACCCTCCCTTTACATAAACATATACTGGAAGCCAGGACCTTCAAGGTCGAAAAACACATTCTCTGTAATTCAAAACATATCTGTACCCAGGCCAGAGAGCTAAACCAACATTCTCTAATTTCACTGAAGCCAATTTAATAAGGACATATTTTCTGTAACTAAGTGACATGCTAGTACTTTAAATTAATCCTGTACTGCTACTTAAAAGCTCCACTTTCTAATAAACACTTTTGTCTAACTAATCCAGCTAGAAGGCAAGACATTTGAAACATGGGCATTTGTTTAGCATGCAAATTAACACACAAATATGGGACAATGCGCTTCTGCACACAAGGCTATGCATTTTGCATTTGAGAAAAAGAAACGAATTATCATGGACTGTTGGGGTGGGACTGTTCTCTGCATACATCAATTGAAGTGTCTCCACTAAATGTTTATCTGTAACCATCTGTGTAAGCATTGCAGCCTACCTGACCTCTGAATCAGACATAATAAACCCTATTTACAAAGGCTGGTGGACATATAACAGGCAGCATGTTAAATGAACACTGCTTTTACCGTGCAAGATATTACCTTTCTATCAGCAGCCTGTCAAAGTACATAGGTGAGCCTTGAAACTAAATGCAAATTAAACTAATGTAGGGGACACATAGCAATGCATTAAGGAGGGTAGTGTATTATAGCTATCAAAAGGGCCACGTTCATTAATTTTCAAATAGCCATTTTTCCTAATTAAGTGTGCAAGCTCTTCTATTCTACCTATTCAAAGGGCCAGATTCATAATTTTTCAAACAAAATAAATTAAAAAAAAACATGTTTTCTAATTGAGTCTATTAACTGTCACAACGCTATTCTAAAGGGCAGCTTGCATTGGGAAAAATATTCTGTAGAAACATTCCTATTTAAAAATAACACACGGTTGCAGTACACTAATTAAATAGCACATTCTCTAATGGGTCTATTCTATAATGTCTTCTCAACCGTGAAAAACATTAAAGCACTCTCCGTGCAAAAACCCTTATCTCAATAAGACTGGCTTATTTACAACTACCGACCTCTGAGTCAAACACATTAAATCAAGTGTTCCAAGGCAAACCCTTTACAAATACACTTCTTTACTTTCCATGCAAGTTTTTACCATTCAATCAGCAAACTGACAAAGCACATAGGCAGACCCAGAATGAAAAGTCAAAGAAACCTTTATCTCAATTTTCAGAAATACGCCCATTGGATAACATGGCAAATCGCACCTCCACACAAAACATGCTTTTTCCACCACTTCCACAGCTCGGATCCCTTTCAAATTTTGCATCACAGTAGTCCAAGCTATTCCCTAAATCCTCACCAAAAAGCAACCAAATCACGGGTACGAATTTCCGCTCAAAAACACGCCCCCCGCAAACACCAAAAAACGCCAAAATCCCTCAACACCTTGTTAAACAGCATGTTAAAACAAATACTGCCTACTCAGTACAAGATATTAACTCTTTGGCAGCTGAAGCACAATCATTCCCCAATGAATGCAGTACATGAACTCATCTCTCCACGTTATCACATAACACGTACGCACATCTTCAAAACGTTTTCTCCAAGTACTTGAAAGAGATCCAGCTCTCTCCTGACTAACGTAATGATAATAAGCTCTGCACAAAACATAACCACATGGCGCTATTCACAAGCCATATTTACAAGAAACTCAACATGTCACAAAAATGACACGCTATTCACAAGGCATATTTACAAAGCGCTATTTACAAGGAACTCCACAGTAAACTTATAGCTCTAACTCTAACTCTAGCTAGTTCTTCTGAGAGGACGTGATTCTTTTTCTTTGGCTTTTTCCTCTGCTAGTTTATTTCTCTCTACTTTGTTGAATTCTTTCTCTTATCACCTATGTGACTCTTTGCGCCATAACTCAATGGCATCTTTCTGAGAGGGTCATGACCAGGTGTGTCTCTAGGCGGGATGTTAACTGACTCTTCTAGTATACCCTTTCTGGTCCCTATCTGACGTAACTTTGAAAACAGTGGCATGTTTGAAATCAATACAATGAAAACACAATACACAAAAATAGACTGAAACAATCAACAATCATTCATACAAGAACATTATAACACTAAAACAGACACAGTCTAACCTGATACATGGAATAAAACATGTACTTGAAAACAATAAACTTTGTGCACTGGAATACAGTACAACCATACCGGTCCCAAAAAATTAGACACGTCTTTACCGGGCCCACGTTTAACCGTGGACCCGTCTTGACCGTTTCCACTTTTTACAGTGGACCCGTCTTGACCGTTTCCACTTTTTACAGTGGACCCGTCTTGAAACTTGATGCATTCCCCATAGTGGTACTCACCGGGAAGCAGAACTTGAAACTTGAAGGCCTCGGAAACTTGACTTGACTACACTTGCGCCTTGGAACAGGTGGACCTCTGGAGACCTCGGAGCTTGCTCTCTCACGGGCTGGGCTCTGGTTGAGACGATCCGCGTTCCTCACCGCCTCGCATGGATGCCTGGTCGCAGTCCGTCCTCCTCCTGGGCCTGAGGGAGTAGCGGGAAATCCCGATGGCGTGCGCACTTGAAGTCCGTCACGGCTGTAGAAGGGGGCAAAGACTAGACCTACAACTCCGGCGAGTGGGGAGAGGGATATGTCCCTGTAAGGGCGCCAAATTATGTGGTAAATAAAATATTACCCTGGCAGAATTTCTAGGCATTAACAAAGTATCATGCATCAAATGAGAGACAGGATCCGTGGTGTCCAAGTTAAATGGGCTTTATTCCAATAACTCGAGTCAAAGGGAGAATCAGTTCCATCACCACAGAGGTTCAGGAAGGGTCTTCTAACAATTATTTTCTGAACATGGGTTATATACATTTTATCCTGTACATAGGACGTAAGAAGGAACGCTCGAGGCAGAGCAGAGAGAACATGAGATAAGAACATGTGGGTGTACACTTTGATGAGTCATAGGTAGGTGATAGGTAGGTGTCATAGGTGGGTGGGTACTTAGAGGAGGAGTTTGGATAGCTAGCTGGAACTATGCCCTAATTGTGCAACTTTGAGCATGACGTGCAATTGACGTGTAACTGGGAGGAAGCTGACTTTCAGTCTAGCAGAGAGATCTTTAGTGTCAAGGCGACCAGCACATCTGGTACTATCTGATATCTTGAGTCCGGGATTTATTATCTGAAGCAGAGGTTGCTCATCACTAAAAGACAGAGAAAGCATATATTTCTTCGTGCATTGCATGAGCTTTCTATGGATGCAAGCACTGTAATTCACTTAAATGGAGACAGAATGGCTAGGCCCTATCTCCCTCGGACGGGTTCTGTGTACCTTCTTCACCAGGCTGAAACGTGATTCTGTAAAGCAAACAGATAACTGTTATTCATAATACTGTCTTGGCAGGCCTCTTGCTGGGCTTCTCTCGGCTGAGCTAGAAGTATGCGAGGTCGGAGGGACGTAACTGCAGCTTCAGTGTGTCAGGAGTCATGAAATGCAAATACATGGGCCTTATGCTACCTTAACGTTTGGGAGACTTTGATGACTGGCATTTCTAATGCAGGACATGAACGTAGAGGCCTAGTGATTCAGGCCACTACAGGGAATATGCATGGATGACATGCACACACATGTAACATAGGGTATACGTAGGGGGCATCCTGGTCAGGCAACATTTCATTTTCCTCAGCCGCATGACATAATCCATGGTTCAAAACCAACTGGAAAGTTACTTTTTATACCTAATTATAAAATGCAAGGTATGCAAGACTATCTTAACCGAGGAAACATCTTACATCTAACATCGGCCATCTCGAGCCTCAACCATATAACGTCTGCAGACCTATTGGAAATTGAATTCATCACCCTTGGAAACAACACAGTCAACGAAGGCACCCGTACAACCTGGAGGAGCATGGAAACTGTCAAGCAGTTACTTAATGAAACTAAGAAATTTGAGGAGTGGGGGATCTCGCTCAAGGAAGAGGTAACGACAGGCTATCCCTCGCCCCTATTAAGGAAGTGCTCTAAATTAGGAGATTACGCTGGGGCTAGCCGAGATACATATTCAGTACTGCAAGGGGCAAGGGGCGCAGATATTTCCAAATTCAACCAACTGAGCAGACCAATGCAAGATCGTCTAACTGAAGACTGAATCCAAAGCAGATATTGTAACACCGGATATGGCATAGTAAAAGTCCTTTCCTGGAACATCGCCGGTGCCAAAGAAATCCTGAATAACGATAGGAAAATGGACACATGGAATAGCTATGATATTATCGCCCTGCAGGAAACATGGCTAATAGAGCCAATTGACGTTCCGGGAAGAATCAGTTTTCATGTCAGTGCAATTCGCACTCAGCGCCATGGTCGAGCAAAGGGGGGCCTGTCGGTCTATATAAGCACTGCATGAAACGTCAAGGCCTCCCAACTGGCAGCCTCCAAGGCAGATATGCAAATAATTAAATTTGAGAGGGTGTCCCAGGCCGGTATTGGCACCATTATATTAATCAACATATACGCCCATCCAAAAATGAATGTAAAAAAGAATTATTTCACGGCATCAACAATGTAATATCAGGTTTCCGCCTCGAACATCCAGAATGGGAGATAATTCTGACGGGCGATCTCAACTCCAACCTTATACAGCTCCCAGAAGACGAAGACAATATCATGGCTGCAAATGAGTTCTGGGCGGTGGAAACGCAGGATATCCCCCCAGCCAACAAGACCGACCTAGTGGGAAAACAGTTGATGTGGGCCCTGGAAAATCAGGGGTTGCGCGTGTTAAATGGAAGAATTAAACAGGATCAACCCCCCTTAACCACGTACATAGGTCCGAGTACAAACACAATTCTGGACTATACCATTGTCTCGCTCCCTCTGCTGGGTTTAGTCAAAAGCTACCAAATTCAATGTACAGTGGACAGTGACCATTCAATGCAACATATTGAGATTAATTTGGCACCTTTTAAACATCTAAAAGCACAATCGACAGCTGGGGAATTAACAACAATGAACCTGAAGCGTATAAGGTGGACGACTAATTCACTCACAAATAGCCAAAGATGCCAAACACCTACTTCAAACCACAACCAATGGAAGTGAACTGTGTGCATAAGCATGGACCGCTTTTCTGAATAAGCTACCAAAAACCAGAGTCAACTTGAGCAATAAATCCAACCTAAAGAAATGTGGTCAGTTTAGCAAGACCATACTATCCTTAAGAAGGAGCCTGCGGAAGTGCATGAGGCAAGCAAAGGGCCGCAGTTTAAACTCTCATGTCTGGCAAACAGTCCGATTAATCAGGAAACAATATAAAAAACTACTTTGGATTGAAAAAAGAACTCAAGTCACCGATTTCTGGACCAAGTTATTATACAACGCAAAAAAATACGATTCAAGAGCATTTTGGGCACAGGTAAATTCATTAAATAGATCTAGACAAACAATAAGCACGACCTGTGTCACGGAAAATGCATGGACTCAACATTTCCTTGACACCTTCTCAGTAAACCCATCGGTGCCACCCACAACAACATCTAATAACACATTAAAAACAGTGGAACTGAGCAGCTATAAAATTTAAGAACCGGAGTGTCAATCAGCCGTGTGGAAATCAGACATACAGTACAGATTCGGAATTTGAAACATTGAAAATAATTAAGAGAAGCAGGCAAGACTATGCTCCAGGACCAAATGGTGTCCCCCAGGCGATCTACAAGGAGGACCCTCAATTTTGGGCACGCAAGTTAAACACCTTATTTAGATCAATCAATAAGACGAGTCGGCTCCCAGAAAGCTGGAGAGGGGCGATTATAAACCCAATCTATAAAGGAGGAGACCGTAAAAACCCATCTAATTACCGTCTGATAGCACTCATCGATGCCGAAGCTAAATACTATGCATCTTTGGTGCTAATCGACCTTTTAAAATGGTCTGAGGATAATAAGAAGATTCAGGTAAACCAGACTGGGTTTTGTAGGGGTACATGAACTATGGCTAATGCCATGGCATTGAGTTTAATCGCCGAAAAGAGTATACAAAACCACCAAGCATTGTACTCCTGTTTTGTTGATTTCAAGGCGGCGTTTGACCGTGTCAGCCGTCAGCTACTATGGTGCAAATTAAAGCAGCAGGGCCTGCCGGATGCAATTCTGAATCCCATAATGGACATACATACTGACACCTGGATGCAGGTAAAGATAGCTAATGGGCACTGTCTAACACGGAAGATCAACACATTTGAAGGATTAAAACAGGGTTGTGTCTTGGCCCCCCACCTTTGTAATCTGTTCATGGCAGACCTAACTACAAAGTTGGACGGGATTAACGCCCATCCGCCGAGGCTAGGAGCATTACTCCTGACACATCTCTACTATGCCGATGACGTGGTGCTCCTAAGTCAGACAAAAATAGGTCTGCAACGCCTCCTGCATGGTCTGGCAGAATACACAAAACGTAATCGTCTCGAAATAAATAGTCAAAAAACAAAGATCATGATACTGACAGGTCGGCATAACACACTGCCAGTTTTTATCATAGACGACAAGAAGCTGGAAGTAGTGGACAATTATAAGTATTTGGGAATACAGCTGGACAGACGCCTTAACTTTTCTTTGCACTTCGATGTCATTGAAAAAAAGGGAACAGCCCTGTTATACGCGTTAAATAGTATCTCCAAGCAGCTAAAAGGTCCTCTTTTTAATCCACTTCTGACAGTCATCAAGGCCAAGCTGCTCCCTACAATAGGCTATGGCAGTGTGTTACATCATGGCAGAAGTGCGCAGCTTCTTGACAAAATTCAAATTAGGGTCTACAAGCGGGTTTTCACTTTACCGTCCAATGCCTCACCTGCGCAGGTCCGACTGGAGTTTGGCCTACAATCTCAAGAACTCCAAAAAAAGTATGAGACCATTATATTCTGGTATGATATATGGATGAACAGGGAAACAGAAATCAACCTTGCCACGTGGGAAGCAATGCAAAATAACCCGAACTCCCAGTATGCCAAGTATTTAAAATGGTCTCTTGACATTACTGAACTTGCATCGTTGTGGGAAACTAAGCTACCTGTACCATCATTTAAGCTAGCTGTTAAAAAGGTTGCAAACAGGTATTCGCTGATCAGTGACAAATCGATCTTCAGTCACCGAGCTCACACATGGATGACAATTCAATCATATAACGTCCTCAAACCTACAGCCTATTTCGGGTTTTCTTTCTCTCCATATGTCAAATCAAAATACCTCAGCTTAAGGATGGGTAATCTGCCGACAAACGCTGATATACCAGACTGGAGGAAACCTGACACTAAGGAGTGTGACCTATGTGGCGAAACAAAACAAGACTTTATCCACCTACTTTGCATCTGCCCTGCACTGGCTCAGGAACGACGGTACTGGTTAAAGGTAAAGTTCATTGCATATGGAATACGTACCTGTCGCTCCGCCACTATACAAACCCTGAGTGCAGCGGATCCACAATTCATTTGCAGATTAATTAAATTTGTCATGAAGTTTGAATGCAAAAGGGGTGTCACTGTACAAATCTGAAAACTAAGAATAGGTCTTACTCATTGTAGCCATGCTAGAAGTTGCATCTACCATTCTCCCTAGCCAGTCAATGGATACAGTGGAGGAATTTGATTTTAACTCACCGCTCCACAACTAGTTAACGGACAATGTATAAATAAATTGACTTGGCACTGGATACTTTTGACATCATTTTCCTCTCTAATGTTGCTAAGTCCAAATCAGGAATGTATATTGATTAGTTTTAACCGATGTTTTTATTCTTTTGTAATGGTTTTAATTAACTATACAATAAAGTTTCTTTCCAGTGCCCATTAGTTTGCATGCCTGCACCAGAGTTTGTTATGCCATCGATGTGTCTATTTGACATCCTGAACATGGTTTGATCTTGGAACACTTTTCTTTAGCCATCCTTTTGGTGTAGTCTCTATTGTGGTTTTATTCCATTTCATTTGCGCTGAATACTATGACCAAGACCATCAATAGCCTTTTTACCCCTAAAAATGAATGGACGAATCTAATAGCACAATATTTCTATAAAAAAACTACAACCATTCAAGCTTCGCTTGGGGAATCCCTCCCTGCAATGGAGGGCAACACAGGTTGCTCCCGCCAGCTTTATCCAAAACTGGTGGGACCCACATGCACTTCCCTCCCATCCTTTTGGCCGACTCCCTGAAGATAATGAAAGCACAGAAATCTGGCTCCCCGCAGACTCATGCTCCACGAAAATACTGGAATTTATTGCAGAAGTTATCACCCCTGCAGTCAACCGGGTCTTGAACCTCTCTCTCTCTGTCAGAGGATTTGCTGCGTGACAGCTGGAAACACGGGAAAACCCTCCTGCTTTTAAAGAAATCCTCAGCTGACCATTCTGTTTCCAGTAATTAGAGGCCAATCTCGTTGTTGCCTTTTTTCTCCAAGGTTCTGGAGAAATACGTAAATAGGGTAATTTCTGATTTTGTTGAGGCCAATCATCAGAGGCGTAGCTAGAGCTTGTGGCGCCCGGGGCTATCCTTCAGATTGCCGCCCCCCTGGAAGGTGGGGAAAAAGGACGGCGAGCACCTGAAAGAGGTCCAAGAGGCATGTAGTATCGCTGCTAATAGTTACCTTGATCATGCAAGTTACATGCACATACATGAAATGGTCAGGGCTAGACAGCCTCCATCCCCAAAATAGTGCCACCTGGGGCAGACCGCCCCCACCTAGCTACACCGCTGAAGGAAAAGCAGAAGGAAACCCAAAGCTTACATCAGTTCTAGCTACCCTGTTTGTGACATCTCACTCATAACATAACTGCTTGTGCTGGACCCTTGTCCGCTGTCCCCTGTCTGCCCCATCCATGACCTCAGCAATGTCTGCAGACCGGTTCACCACACTGGGTTTGTCCACGATTCCCCTGGCAGCACCTTCAGGATACTACATGTGAGTCCAATGCACCTGATCATTAGACTAACTTAAGTTCTGCAGTTGGGGCAGTACCAGGCCGGATGAAGAAGAGGGGGAAGGGGGTTGGGAGGGCCAGTAAGTTAAAAACAAAGCTGGAAGGACAAAATGTTTATTCTGTCCCAAGTTTTGATTGTCTTCACCTTTAGGTAACAGCATATAAAATAAAGGCACACTGTATGTTTAAAGATAAATCCAACTAATCGGTAGGAAATGTATTTGTTTGCATTATGATATTTTATTGATTAATTCAGTCACTACAGATGAGTCTAACCAGACAGTAAAGGAATAGATTCCTGGTGGTGGTGGGTAAGGAGTGGTGGTTAACGACTTCTGTATCCAAAGCAGTCTTGTTGAATGGTCACCTAATTCTGTTTCCTAGAAAATAGTAAATGGCTAATGAAAGGCACTGGACAAACCCTGCCCTAAATGTGAATTTGAGCCAGGACTGTTCAAACTCCTTTGTTTGGCATCATGCAAGGACTAACCACATTCAGGGGCATCCTATAGTGCTCTTTTCAGCACCTCAAAGGTCTTCTGACATTCCGCAGTCCTAATCAGCTTCTATGGCTGCTTCTTGCTTCTCAATCATTTGCAGGGTTTTGGGCTGCTCAACCATGCCATCCTCAAGCTCAGCAATACGGCGTTCATTACGGTCTACTCTTCAAATCTGTGTAGGCGGTTTTGCAGAAAGTTTACCCGGGAAGTGAGGTGCTTACCCTGCAGATGGGCATTTGAGGTAAACAGGAAGTGAATATATACCAGTAAGTCTTTGTTAACCAATGGCTGATATTAACACAGTGGCATAACACAACTGTGGAGTACTGTGGCGCACTGCCAATAATTGCAGAATTTAATAAGAATGTGGACTTGTGCATTGCTGTGGAGAGATTGGTAAAAAGGGGAAGGGGTTAACCAAAAGAAATTGATAACATGCTATGGGTTTACGTAATGGAACATGAATCATCTGAGCTGAGCACATAGAGTTTTCCAACACCCTTTTTGTTCGATCACCTATAAGCGCTAAGCGGTGGTTAAAGCGAAAGACAGGCTCTCTTAAAGACAATGCTTATTTCTGACCCGCCTGGAAGATAGGGATGTGTTTCTCTCATATCTTTGCAAGGACGTGGTTGACGAAAGTGTATATTACTGTCATCTACGATAATCAACACACTTATTGGTGTTTCATCTGACCTTACAATTAAAATAAATAAAAAGTGTTTAAAAATCTTCAGCTAACTTGGCATGAGGTCCGAATGGAGTGACTGCAAAACTGCATCTAGAGCAGGCAGCTGAAGATACTAGGCGCTGCTAGTTTAAAAGGCAAGCACATTCTTTTTTTTTAACCGTCTAAATGAGACATCTTTATTTATTTTTTTAAATATGAAGCTTGTCAGTTCGTGATGGTAGCAGGGAGTCTCACTTCCTGTGAGGAAGGTAACAATCCAGATAATTTATTAACAGCATCAATGATCAGCGAATGCCACACAAAAGCGTGGCTTGCAAAAATAATTTCAGGTTTAAAAAACTTGATAGGAATGCATTTACTTTGTCTCACATTTCTTTAATCCGTTTGGAAACCAAGTTGAATTTCCTTGAGAGATACAATTACCTCACTCCAGGCGAGCGGCAATTCGGCACGGCCCAGCCTCCTCGTGGCCCCACTGACTCCCGGGGCAAACCATGCCGCCCGGGCATGATTAATTTCAGGTTCAGCAGCATAATCTGCACAATGGTTTGCCCTGGGCTGCAAAGGTGGCTGTGATTCTTGGGTTTGGGTCCGGTCGCAGGAACACATTTTTTAAAATAATTCCTGCGGTGTGAGGCGCGCTTATTGCTGGAGCCCCCCAAAACTTCATTCTCACTCAGGCACTGCCGAAGTCACGTGATATGCAGCGCTGCTGCACAGCGCTCGTACTTCAAACGGTGGCCACGCGGCACCGGCCCGTTGCGGTGGCCTTTATAATTTATTTGGGTACACTGACCCTGTGTCTCTAAATAAATGATAAAAGGCAGCCGCAACGGGCCAGTGCCTCTGGCCACTGCCCTCAAAATAGCGCCGCCTGGGGTGGACCGCCCCCCTAGCTACGCCACTGCCACAGTTGCATGCAGCAGGACGCCTCACATGGGGCCACAGACCTTCAAGGGCATGCATGGTGATCCGCATATAGGGCTGGGCTGCCACTCGGGATATACAGCTGTTTCACTCCCACCTCAGGACCGGTCAGCATAGCAGATGCGGGGTGCTTTGGGCTTTACTCCCTCCACGAGGACATGTGAGGCGATTTAAGACCTCCTCATTGCCATTGTTGTGTTGTGGGCCTGGGCCCACATGCCACTAAAATAAGTGACACAGACACCGTGGGTATAACTGGCCATGAGCAAGTGCACTCTGGACCTATTATTTGCAGGCTCACGTCTTTCAATGCCTGTGGTGGATGGGTGTTGGGTGCGACTGTGTCCAGCCCTTGAGGGAGTGGCTGGTAAACTAAGTGCCTGCTCAGACACTGGAACGTGTCCAGCACAACACTACACTTTGGGGCAGGATGTAGCTAGCCAAATACCGGTCGGTAACGGCCGAAATTCGGTAAATTCGGCCATTACCGACCAGTATTAGTGCATCGAGATGTATGTCACCAAAAACGTACCGCATCGGTAAATACCAGTCGGTAAAACACCGATTCGGTATTACACGATTCGGAATTTACCGAATACATAATCTCCGAATCGGTAAATAAGAAATGGTAAGTTACCGAATCGGTAAATACCGAATTCATATTTACCGAGTCGGTAAATAAGAAGTGGTAAAAAAGGCCATTTGAGATGTAGCAAAGTCAGGAAATACTGAATTTCGTGAAATTCGGTATTTAAGAGTCAGTATTTAACATGGATTGGGAGCAGGTGGAAACCAGTAACAGGATATATAAGAAGCTCCCAAAATGCAACAGTACACCCACAATGGCGGCCTTCTACGTAATTGCAAGGCGGCTACGGATACAGGCAGCAGGAGAGAGGGTCTGGCTAAGGGAGGAGCAGGTATATAGGCAGAGGATCACCCTCTTCCAACTCACTGAAGCAGAGATCCTGCAAAGGTACCGACTCCACCCCAGAACAATCCTGGACTTGATCAGGGACCTCCACCCATATCTGGAACACCCAACCCCAAGAGCACACGCCATCCCACCCCATGTACAGGTGCTGTGCTGCCTACACCTTCTTGCCTCCGGGAGCTACCAGCACTTGATAGCCACTGTAGGTGGAGTGTCCCAGAGCTGCCTGTCACGCTTCTTCAGAAAATTCCTAAACGCCATGATGCAGAGGATGGAGCACTACATTGAGTTCCCTGAGACACCTGCAGAACTAGCAAGGACAAAAACCGAATTCTATCAACTTGCACAGTTCCCGCACATAATAGGCTGCATCGCTGGTACGCACATCCCACTATGCCCACCTGCAGCAACTGAGCACATTTACAGAAACCGGAAGTCCACACATTCAATCAATGTGCAGGTGATCTGCAACGCTAGCAACATGATAACGGACATTGTAGCCAAATATCCTGGGAGTACCCACGACTCCTACATATTCACCAACAGTGGGATATACAGACGCCTTGTTGCTGGTGATTTTGGTGATGGATACCTGCTGGGTAAGTATGTGTGAGACACCCTGACAGTTCATGCAGAAGGAGCACTCCTGAGTATGTGACTAATCTTATTATCCTTTCCCACCCAGGTGACAGTGCATATGCCCTGCGTTCATTTGTGCTCACCCCCTACCTGAACCCATCCACCAGGAGTGAAAGGCGTTATAACCTGGCACACAGAACAACACGTTGCGTGGTGGAACGTACATTTGGGCTGCTGAAAAGTAGATTTAGGTGCCTCCATAAGAGTGGAGGTGCACAGCAATACACGTCAATTATCTGTTGCAAGATTATTGCGACCTGCGCCATGCTGCACAATCTTGCCACCAAGGAGGGCACAGAGATAGAACTGACATATCATGAGGACATTGATGATGGGACAGTACAAGCAGATCACAATGCAGCAGGAGCAGCACCAGCAACAGATGGTCGATTGCGACGTGCTGAATTTACCAACAGATACTTCTAATTGAGCGATGACACACAGCCATGTCCAGTGATTGGAACACTCATTTTAATGTACACAACTGCACCTTCCAAAAAAACATTAATCAAATTAAATGCACCTTGCACAATGTTTTGCCAAAGTTTCCTCACTTTGACCTGTCTTGTGATCAATATGTCTTTCAATGCTTGCGCTTACGCATGCTGTTTTGCGAGGCACGGGGCTGAGGGTCTACATGTGCAGTGGTGCTGGTGTCTTCGGTATGGAGTCTGCTGCTCCTACGTATGTCCTGAACAGGCGTGCTGGACCCACTCCTGCTCGTTGACTCCTCAGTGTCCCCAACAACCATGTTGCCACCTGTGGCTGTCAGCTGGGTCAGCATTGCCTCCATTGCTGAGGTCACCCTCCCCATCCCCCGGGACAAGTCACTGCAGCAGTGAACAATGTCAGTCTGCAGATTAACAGAGCGGCGATACTGCAGGGTGGTGGAAGTTGCCAAGCGGTTAATCGACTGATTGAGCAGCCTGACCTCGCGCCTATACCTGCGCCTCTCTTCTTGGTCACTTTGCAGCCTGTCACAGAGGGTGCCCATGCGCTCCTCCATGCCCCTCACCCCCTCTGCCATGGCCTCCATCCCTTTGCCCATTGCCTCCATCCCTTTGCCCATGGCCTCCATTCCCCTTACCATGGCACCTATCCCCCGATCGATGTCCGACATCCTGGTATTCAGGATGCGCACCTGCCGGTGCACAGCCATGATGCCTCTGGCCTGCATACGCTGGACTTTCACCATTGTGGCTTCAAGCCCAGCGAAGACACCCTGCACATCCTGCCCCTCATCCTGCTCTCGTGCCCTACGGACACGGTCGCCTGCACGGCCAGATCCCAGTGAGCCAAGTTGTCCAGCGTGGCCAGCCATTGTTGGTGTAGTAGGTCTGGGAGCCACTACCACTTCCTCATCGGAGCTCTCCAGGATCCGTAAAGGTGGGACATCCTGCCTCCTTGGCCTCACGCGCACAGGGGACCCTGAGCTGGGTGTTGTGGCTCCTGCTGGTGCTGGCTGAGTCTGTGTGTCGAACAGCAGGGGTGAGAGTGGCTGAGCAGGGGTGTCGTGCTCCATTGCTCCATTGCTGTGGGTGCCTGGGGTGTGGATGTTTCCTCAGGGACAGTGCTAGGTCCAGCAGTGTCTTTTGCCTTCTCCCGCGCAGACGATGTTGTGGCACTACACTCCCCTCCCAGCGCTGCTCTGTGCGATGACTCTCCTGTGAACAGACATGGACAATGATCAGCTGCCTGTTTTCCCAAAATAGATTCCTAACACACATTTTCATTTGCCGAGACTGTTTGTGCATGGGGAGTGTGGCATGGCATGCAGGGTTCGGTGTTGGAAGCTTTGATATATGTACCTATGACTACAACTACCATGTTGCATTGCTGGGGACTACAGTCATGTGTGCTAGATTGTGAGTGATTCACCCACATTGGGGAAGGGGCCTGGGAATGGGTGGGGTACATGTCCATGCATCTTACCTTTCTTACTTGCAGCTCTGGCTGAGCTATCAGCATCCCCGATCCCATGTATGCTTTCAGGCTCCATGGTTGATTCCACGAGCTGCTCCAGGTCGGTGAGGCTTGGGGCACGGCTCTTCCCCACACCGGTTGCTGCTGATTCCTTCCTCTGGGTGGCTAGTTTTTATTTGGTGGTGATCCTCAGACCATACCACCTCTTCTTCATGTCGTCAATTTCTCTGTGGGTCACTCCTAGAGCATTGACCTTGCTCTGTATTGCCAGCCAGGTGGTCCTCTTTACAGACTCTGCTACATGCAGAGACTGTTTCCCGAACAGCTGGCTGTAGTGCTGCACAACCACCTCCACCAGAACCTGGAGCTCTGTTGGGCTGAATTTCACCTGTCTCTTCCTGTCCCCTCCATCCTTTTGTGCCTCCTGGGACTCCATGCTGTTTCTCTTGGTCTCACTGCAGCCTGCTCCTCTGTCTCCCTTCCAGCTCTCTCTGCAGTTCTGTTGCTCTGCACCTGCATGGGTGTGGCCACCTCCAGGTACTGGGGTATGGTACTTGCACCTGATTGGCTGATCTTTCAGATGCTAGGATGTTGGGTGTGGTGGGTGTCCCTGATTGGTGCACAGGCTCACATGTCGAAATTTCGAGATCGGATTTTACCGATTCGGTATTTACCGAATCGGTATTTACCGATTCGGTAAATTCCGATTCATTCCTATGGGACTGGAAGGCCATAGGGTTGTATGGGTGTTACCGAGTCGGATATTACCGATTCGGTAGATACCGATTCAGTATTTACCGAGTTTGAATACCGATTGATACTGAATCGGTATTTTTTACCGGATTTTTACCTACATTTGGGTTTCTGGTTCATAAATACCGATTCGGTATGAGTCGGTATTTATGAACCGGTAAAAAAAAATTACCTACATCGGGCCCATATGTGTTTTCACTCTGCTAGTGGATTGCAGCCCATATCTGAATCATAGGCTGTACTCTGTTTTATTACTATTTTGCCTCCTTCCTTTTGTGTCACACTATCTTCCTAGCAAAGGAGGAACCCCATTTGATGAAACATGCAACACAAGGGTGGATGAGCGTTTTCGTCCCTGCAGGGAATTACCTGTTTAGAATAGCCACCCTCTCCTATATGCTCTTTAGTCGGTCTGTTCCAATATTGTCTGGATCACTCGATGCTTGTGCAGCAATGCCAATCTCGCCCTTGTGTCCTGTGGTTACTCACACCTATGCACCCTATCTGTCATACATATAGTCCCCTCTGTTAGACGTGCACTGTGGTTATCCTGTTTCTATGGTCTGCCTTCCCTATTAATAGTATAATTCCATACAATACAAGAAATGTGTGTAGCGCACAACTGCCTCCAAAGAGGCATCCCAGGGCTAGCGGCACATGAAAAGAAAGCAAGAGGTTTTGGTCAGCAAGTGAGGTCCCTTATAAGCATGAAACAGCAAGGTTATAAGGTTTTTTCTGAAAATAGGCTCCAACGGGCTGCAGCGCAAGTGGAGGTAAAGAGTGCTCCACAGCTTGGAGGCACGGAAGACCAGGGAACAACTTCCTCTTCCTGCGTTGTGGTTGCGAGGTGGCTGAAAAAGCTTGAGATTTTTAGGTCTCATGGGACTAACTTGACAGTGTGGCTTGAACCTCTTCCAAAGACCGATGGAACTTTTATCTTGCAGAGAGTTTCAGAGTTTTGGTGCAAATGCTGCAAAATTATGACCCACAAGCCTGCTGTTGTGGAACCTTGGAACAGTTAGCAGGTTAGCCGCAGTGGAGGGCTTTCCTAGGGCAGTAGCCCTAAAGACAAATATTAATCAAATCCGGTGAATGACCTGACAGAGTTTTGTGCACTATACAAAGGGTCTTAAATTCACTGTTCTGAGCCAGTGTCTTTTTGGGAGGCTGGGACTGGAGTGAGCCGAGCCAGGCCATTGTCCATTCTGTCACTTTATTCAGCCATTACGTCGCCATGACTAACTGTTACCATGGTTACACTGTCCCATATGCCAGTTTACCCAATGTACATTTTTCCATATGACCTCGTGTCATGTGCTCTTCCAATCCTTGTGTC
Organism: Lissotriton helveticus; assembly: GCF_964261635.1. Taxonomy (NCBI): domain Eukaryota; kingdom Metazoa; phylum Chordata; class Amphibia; order Caudata; family Salamandridae; genus Lissotriton; species Lissotriton helveticus. The sequence goes on from NC_136063.1 coordinate 2,072,453,864, forward strand.
CTATCTTCACTGTGGCCCCCAGCCCTAGGGCCCCATCGCAGGTTCTCTGAAGACGCTTGTACTATTTGTAACCTTCCCCTACAAGGTCCCTTGACTCCTCTTTACCCATGTAATGTCAGGTCACCCTATGCCTCTCATCACAAGGCATGTTTGTGCCATGTTTGATCCTTCCTTCTGTCCTAAGATCACATTACCCCACGTGCATTGTGACACACTGCTTCAGTTCTATGGTTATCGGGCCCCATAAGTTGTCCCGTCACCCCATCACATGTGCTAAAATAAAAAGACCCTACCTTAATGTACCTGACGCCCACTTCATGTACCCTAAGTTAGCAAAACAGAAGGAGGTTCGGGCAACTCACATAGGGGGCTCTCTGATAACCTATAACCTATTGTCAATAAAATGTGGAATGCAGCGCGGGTGCAGAGAGCCACTCACAGCATTAAAGCACATCACACGTTCACACATCATGCCCTCAATTGACCCTGGGCCCACTTTGGCAGTTTGTGTCGTAGGAATAAGGGTGCATTGCCTGAGGTGCCAGGATGGATGCCCAGAGCCTTCCTTACCGTAATTCCTGAGGTACCCTCGGTGTATTGCCGCGAAGCTCATGCCGATCTGCACCGCCCATCAGAGCGGAGGGCGAAGTAACCGCTGCCAGAGCTGCAGGCGTTGGGGTCACGAGCAGCAGGAATTCATTGCTCGCAGGGAGAAACCGCTCCGACGTCGGTGGTGGCGCCTTTGATGGAGCGAGGTGGCAAACACAAAATTTTGTGTACCCCTCGTAAAGTTAATGTCCCATAACATTAATATTTACTGATTGCATGTTTTGCAAAATTAACAAACCATAGAGTAAAATGCACACATTATTTTTATTATTACTCACGGGGAGAACTAAGTTGCTTGCATGATGCAAATAAAGCCAGCTAATATGTATTGTTTTTGTGTTGTGAATTAATGCACAGCTTGGAAAATAATCAAAACGCAATTTAAATGTGCTTATTGTATTCATTTATGTGGTGGAGAGGTCGAAATGTAAGTATAAAATGCATTTATGTGGCTTATTTGCTAGGTAACAACTAACTGAGAAACATTAGTTAAGTGGGAGGTAAACAGAATGGGTTTAAATTCAATAATTAACATAAATCTGTGTTTGTTTTCACGATAGTTTCAAAAGTGGCCTCTGAGGCCTGTGCAAAGATGGCTTCTGGGGTAAACTGTGAACAAGAGCTGAACTGCGCAGGTGCGTCAAAACCTGCAAGTCAGAGTGAACTGCCTGTGCTCGAGGAGGTTCAAGGCTGATGTGGCCCGAAACCTAGGATGGGTGCCAAACCTGGGCGACTGAACGTTGAGATCATGAGAATTTTGCTTGATGTTGCCACTCAAGGAAATGGCTAGGCCAAAGACTGTCCTAAACAAAGACCCTTTATTCTTTACTGAACCATCGAGAAAATGATGTCGTAAGGGTGAGATGATGCTCACCCACCCCGATTTTGTCCAATGAAATTTTGAATAAGAGGTGTTAGATACAATTTAGATAGATTAAGTTGGAGAAATAGGGTATAAAAACCCCTGGTTTTGTCTAGTTGAGGTCGCCTTTCCAATTTCTATCGGAGATGCTGCCCGATTGCTGACTGATTCCTGGATGTAAGAACTTAAATGTTTTTTTTTTCCTTGTTTGCTTTGCAGGACTGAAGGATAAGATGAGGACGTTAGTTAGGGATGTTAGGAGAGAATGAAATTGGAACTATCTGTTCTTTGCTAATCTTTAACTGTTTTCTAAAATAAAGCGATGTTCTTGAGCTCTAAATAAAATGATCATTTTGAAATAAAGTTTAAGATTTTACTGAATAAAGATTTGCTAAAGCCTAAATATCAGACATGATAAAGTTTTGCTTTGAATAAAAATGAGATAAATGAAGAAGTAAGAGCTGGTCTTTGAATTCTTTCTACGCCTAATTTTCATTCTAGTAGATCCATTGCCACTATGGTGGTGTGTCTGAATAATTTAAGTCTGAATAAAACCATGGTAAAATGTTTTAAATCTGCAGGTGTAAATAATGAATAGTTAAATAGGTTTAGACGCTCCACCTAAATGTTACAGCGTTTCTCCATTGCGATTAACTAGAGCCTTGAAGCCAAGTGTAAGTGAACAGGGTAAATGCGCAGTGTTATGGGCCCCACTGATGCATGATTTGTGTGTTTAAAGGTTTCAGGGTAATGGTGAGTGTTGATTAGAAATGGTTTCTGGAGCTGCGCTGTAGCAGTATTAACTTGGTAGCAGAGTAGTAGTTACTAAGGAAATTAGCTAGAGTTATGGTAAAGTACTATATGGAGTTTGATGTACAGAATTACGTTACATGTAGTCCTGGAAAGGCTTCATAGAGTAGGGTGAAGCCAGTGCCTCCGTCTGCAGGTGGAGGAAGTGTGGCAAGGTAGTCGGACAGTGAATTAGTCTGTTTCGAAGAAGGAGTATCGCCGAATAATGTGGTGGTATCGTCGCATATCACTGTTTAGGGACTTTAGGTGTGAAAGGATAAATGTATAGTGAGGACAGTCTATGAAATTTCAGCCTTCAAGTATAGGGATCATTCCGTGCTTCCTGACTAAAACTTACTGCTGGGAGAGTAATAGGTCTTAACCCGAGCTTGATTGAAGGGTAAAGGGAGTGGCGTCTCTCTTTTGCTAACAAAAGAGGAATTCTGAGATGGGTTAGTGGACACGCTGCCTACTGGTAACACAGAGTTCATGTACATAGGAATAGGGTTTTCCGTAAGAACGTGTGTAAATGATATTGCAATACGCATTCAAGGGAAACTCTGGGATTGTCTCTAAGGAGGTGAAAAATATCTCTGTATGTGCTTTCCTAGAGAATCGAGATCGTTATTGCCTGATAGAAGGGTAAAGCCAGTAGTGTTGCTTTATCGGTGAGTCTAAAAATTCTGAGGAGATAAGCGTCGTCTACTCCGGATGCAGAATGCTTGTGCGATTGAAAACTCTATCACTTTATTAGCAAAACAGATTAGTGGATTTGTTTTGTGTAAGTTATTAACTGATTTTGTAAAATATCTTGTAATACGGCTTCTTGAAAAAACCCTGTAAGGGAGGGGTCAGTCGGCGCTGCAGAAGCCGGAGCACTGGTGACGTCAAAAGTGTCGTGCTGGGATTGGTCCATGTGACCGAGACAGAGTAGGAGTTGATTTGTTCATCACAGAAAGCAGCAAAGGCTATTGGTTAAGCACTATAGTTACGTATCGTGTTCTAACTGGTGCATTAGTGCGAACAGCGCTGTGATAGGTTGGTGTTACGGAATCAACAATAGAATAAAACGCGATCTTTTGAAAGCAGTAAAGTTTACCAAAAATGTCATACTACTATTATGATGATGACAGGAAGAAATCTTCATGGTTTAAAAAGCTGAAAAACATGTTCGTAAAAGACAAAGAGGTAGTTACGAGAGAAGGAAAAAGACTTCCTTCACCGAAAACGCCTGCTTCCTATATGTTGACGAAATATGGTTACCATACGTGTGTTTGGTTGGGAAATTGGGTACCTTATACCAAGGATGATGGTGTTGATGAAGCAAAGCTTCGCATCGCGATTTGCTTTAGTCATGAACCTCGCTCATGTGTAATCAAGTAATAAATTGTACGTCTTACTAATCTTTATTTCATGTTTGAACGTAATAGATGAAGCTTGCACATGTGTATTTCTAATACGATTAATCCGAGTCTTTAAAATGGCCGCTGCTTTTAAATAGCTTCTGCGCATGCATCAGTCACACTCACGTGTCCTGATGTGTTTGCAGGCTTGGAGGGAAAAGATGCGCATGCGTAATACATAGCTTTGGCAATAACGTGGTACTGCTCGTGCCATTGCTCTTGTGCCTGTGTATATGTAGCTAACATTTAGACTGCATAAGTATATTTTTATAGTGATAAGTTGAAAGTACAAAACCAATGATGTGTTTTCATATCGTTATTTCTATGTATTAATTTGTTCTCGCTTACTTTTCATGTACCGCGGGAAATGGGGGTCTGACTGAGCCGAAAGCCATCTTGGAGGTCCTTACTGCGCAGGACCGTCTGTCTGGGGAAATGTCAACCTTGGCCGGTGGAACTCAGCCAGCTGGCAAGGATGGGCAAGATGCTCCTGAGAAACTGACCTGCGAACTCAGCAGGACAGAGTCATGTGTCCCTATTCTGAAACAATGTTAATATGTCATTGTATTTCCCTGGACTTTCTCATGAGAACCCCAATCTCGCTAGGCGGTACCCAGAGATGCAAAGTAGGCATCCAAATAGTGTGTTCTGATTGGTGTGTTACCCAAATCCTACCTTAGGACCAATCCAAATTGAGGGATTCTGACACTTTGCAACATTGGGGGTGGTACACTGCCCCAAAACAGTATAACTACCCTGGGTTCACCTAGGGAAATTGTCCGACTTGTCTGGTTTAGCTGACCTGTCACTGACCCAACGCACTCAATAGGTGACTGAAGATACAGAGAGCTGCGGAGCACTCTGTCCGAAATTGACCATAGATTAAGGTTTTACTAAACCTTAAAGTGCTGGCGGAGCACTTTTGCTGGGAGTTCGCTGACCCAATCGGGGTCTTGATCGATAGCTGCAGTGAGGGTGGAGCGCAGGCGTTGCTTCCAAACTGCGGGTGTGGTCCTGTCCTGAGCGGTCCTGTCCTGAGGGGTTCCTGTCCTGAGGGTCCTGTCCTGATTCCTAATCTGAGGGTTTCCTGTCCTGTCCTGGGTGTCCATTCTGCACCTGCTGTCCATTGAGGGGTATCCTTCCTTGAGGGTTTCCTGTCCTTAACTGACCCGTGGCCAGGGTTTGGTTTCCACACCAGTCTAGGTAAATATTGCTCTGAAGTTCTTTAAACCTTGCACCTTTCTATTTTTCTGTCTTTTGCTTCAATAAAGACACACCTTTGCATATGTTAATTTTCCATGCTTTCCGCAACTATTGAAAACGTAAAGTCAATTGCATTTATTTCGTAACGTGTTCCCATGTTACCCTACCTGTTAGAAATTATATTTTGCATTGCGGTTTGTCATTTTCTGATATGGTCTAGAACCTCCTTACTTAAATTGTCTAAAGGACTTTTGCCCTAAATGCACAGTATATTCCCGTTGCATCTCATATTAGCATTTCCATGATTACCCTGACTTTATTTCTCTATAGTTATGTACTTTTCATTATCTTGATTATCGATTGTCTTATTCTTGTGAATCTCATGCTTTCCGAAAACGAACTTTAGATAAACATTTTAAAACTTCCAGTTGTCCGTGGTCATTTACAGATAAATTGAATGTTATTGGTTGGGTTTGTAATTTGCTGCCTTTCCTTTTACAGCTAGCTCCCTGATCCATTGTGGTCATAGGTACCCGTGTCGGTGGATGGTAAGTCGGGTACGCTAAAGAATAACTGAAGGGAATTCACACAAATTGGTAGTAGAGCGTGAAGTCACCTGATCAATGTATATGGTGAATTGAAATATATGGGCCCGAAGCCGGAAGCGGCGAAATTATTGGTCGGGTGACCTCGCGCGCTCTATCAGTTTTTCTGGTAGCAGAGGTATGGGTAGGGACTAGTTAAAGGATAGGTAGGACTAGTTAGGCTAGTCAAGTCGGTAGCTGCTAGTATATTGATGCTGCTATAAGAGCGGCCGTTCCGAGGGACCTGATCATTCTCTTGAAATGTGTTGCCTTTGAAATTTATGAATTGTTTTAAAATTGTTATTCTTGTTCTTATATTGTTATATGTATTAATCCATGCGTTTGTGAACCGTCTCATTAAGTGTTGTCAGAACTCCCCGGGGAATTGAATGGCAAAGTGGTGAATAGAATCCATTTGCCTTGAGGTCACAGGCTCGAGGAAAGTTAGGTGCAGGTTAAGTGGACCAGGAAGCACTAACTAGGGTTTTTTCTGAATACGTGTGTGAATAAATGTTAGTAACGAGGTTCATTGGCAAAATTCCCATAGTGGCGTAACCTAATAAGGGTCACATCGGAAGAGTAGCAGGTTCATCGGAGCTTGAGTGAAAGCAAAGGGGTCCGCTGGGAAACCTTAGACTCGGATATATCCCGGAAGAGTGGATGGGTCTAGGGAAGTAACAGGTTCGCTGATGCTAGAGTGAAGGGTAGGCGGAAGAGATCTACCCGCAGCGCGTGAAAAGTAAATGGGAGTAGTTTACTTGCAGTAAAATCAACTTTTTCTGTCTAGACACTTGAGCACTGTGGCGAATGTGTATTCGTTGTTAAATAACCAAGCACTGAGCACTTTAGAAAGAAAGAAAGTTTCCGTTACCTTGTGAAGGGAGGGAGTCAGCCGCGAAGCGTCTCTGACGTCACTCCGAGCCGCGCTGGTATTGGTAGAAACAGCGGGCGGGTAGCGGAGCTGGAATTGTGAAGGAGGGGTGAGCGCCGAAGCGTGAGAACTGCCTCGCGAAAAGGCCGCGCACCCATTGGTCGAAAATATTTGAACACGTGCACCGCATTGGTCGCACGGAATTGCAAAACGCTTCCTGATTGGAGGTCACTTTGAAAACAAAGTTAAGCGTAGAAATCGTATGTGGCACTCGTATTGTCCGGAGACTAGACCCGATCCAAGAAACCAAGGGTTTGAAAGGGATCAGTGGAAAGCCAATAGATACGATATTATGTACGGAACTAAGAGAAAAATGTCCCTTATGAATAAAGTGAAAAATTACTTCAAAACGGACAAACCGATTAAGAGCAGAGAGGGCGTTATTGTTCCACCTCCCAATACTCCCGCCTCTTTCATGATGTTTGACCGAGGGTACAATACCTGTGTGTGGTTGGAAAATTGGGTAAAGTACACAAAAGATGACGGAATATTGGCTTTTCCGTTAGACGGTACTTTCAATGGTAGGATTTTATTTAATTTGAGAACCCGAATGAATGAATTACATCCCAGACCGAGACTAACGCAGTATGAGGCATTAGAGGAATGGGAGATTGAGGCTTTCGAAAGAGAAAAACCCCGAATGGACAAAGGTCTGACCAAGTGGTACCCAAAGCTGAAACAAGAAACCAGGGATAAAAAGATGAAACAGTGGAGACAGAGCATGATTGTTGAGGGTCTGTTTCCCATGATGCCAGCAAGTAACCTTTCTGCGGGAGAGAAAAGGACAGAAAAGAGTAAACAGTGGGGGCCCCTTGGGGAGTCAGACGATGAATTGTTAGATGACATCTTTACGAGAAGTCCGCCCCCTTATAATGAGGGAGCCCGACCTTCCAGTGCAGGAGAGAATCCCCGACGTCCACCTATTAAGGAGGAGGACAGATCCCTAAGTAGGGGAGGGGGTTGTCAGATACCGCCCTATTTTGAGAGTCCCGGACGCGCGTAGGTAAGGGATATATATCCCAGAGTGCCCGCGAGCCAGGAGGAAAAATATTCCCGTGAGAAAGTCTTTTTCCCCAGATCTCTTTATGAGAACGAAGAAAAACCATCAAGTTCAGGAAAGCCCTTCTTACAGCCTCCATATGAGGAAGAGCGCAGGTCATTTGGCACGGGAACTTTGTTCCCAAAACCAAATTATGGTGGAGGACCAAGTGAAACGCATCCTACTGCCCCGAGTTTTACCCCTCACCTGACCCCACAGATAATACCTGACAGAGCAGTAGGAAGAGTACTGGGCGAAAGGGAGCAAGAGGCTCTAGCTAAACAGAGAACAGAAATAATTCAGAACATCTCCCAGTTAAATACCAGTCCTGAGGCTTTGACTCTCCCGGTAACAATTGGACCAGTGGTTCCGTTATATGGGAACAATCGGGGAAGTCCAAACCCTCCAGTTATTACTCCAATCGTGGCGCAACCCAGACAGGAACCCATAATAATAGATGATCAGTCCAGTGAGTGCGAGTCTGAAGTTGCGTTCTTGGACCTGCCAAACAAACAGACCGGAAACGGAATGCAGAAGAGGCCTAATCCTTTTAATACGAAAGAAATCAAATTAGAGTCAACGTCAGGTACTAGGAGTGTCTCTCTGGTAACCCCGGAAGAAATAGAAAATTGGAGTCGTGAATTAGAAAAACAGACTCCGCAGACGAAACCTTTAGACCTCTACAAACTGAGGATAGAAATAGAGGAATTAATGGCAGGGAATGTGGGATTAGACAGATTAAATACCTACTCTGAAGAAGAGTTGCTGTTTATGTGTAAAAGCCTTACCAGAAGTACCAGAGTGCTCCACGAAAAGTTGACAGACACTGCAGCTAGTATGGGGGTAGATATTTCAAAATCCAAGCCCTTGCAAAAACCTTACCGAGCTGACTTCTCAGACAAAGATATGGAGAACCTGAATGTGTCAGGGAGAAAGTTGCAGATTAAAGAGTTGCTAGCAATTCTGCAAAAATGGGGAGATGCGGAAAAATGGAAAACCAGGTGGGCTCGAAAGAAAGATGAGGCTCGATCCACACAAACGACCCCTGAGTTCGCGTTGAGAGAAGTAGACAAACCTGAGCAGTTATGCCCCATGCGGGAGGTACCAGGTGGAAGGTATGTGCACGGTCCATGGTCCAGACAGGATATTGTGTCCTTTACTAACGATTTCCCAAAATTGCGTGAAAAGCCAGTTGACTGGTACAGGCAGGTGGAAAGGTTCGTAAAGGTGCAAAAATGCCTGTGGAAAGACCTGGATGGGTTTTTCGACATTGTGGTCCCAGTAGATCTATGGACCGAGTGTAAAATAGCCATTGCCTGGCCTAGTGAGGAGTACCCGAGGGACCATAACACAGGGGAACCGTCTATTGAAGTGATGAAAAAATATGAACAAGTGATTCAGCATTTGAAAATTAAGGTGCCCGCAAAGGAAACTGATTGGACCAAGATAGATAGAACCACGCAGGAAAGGGATGAGACAGTGCACTCCTATTATGAAAGGCTGTTGCAGGTGTTTAAAACATACAGTGGTATAGATAACATCGAGATGAAGGATATGACGCATTTTATTTACAGGTTTGTAAATGGTTTAAGACCGGAAATTTGTCAGTGGATAAAAGATAACAAAATTTGTTGGCAATCCAAAAAGATAGATGAGGTCCTACGGTATGCAAAATACTGTGAGGACGAGATGGCAGAAAAGAAAAAGGTTCTCAAGGAGAAGGTTATGTGGGCTCAAGTGAAGCTCGCAGAACAGCAGGAAAAACAGTTGAGTGAGATGGCCAAAAACACTCAGAACAAAGGTCCTGGGGGTGGGGGAGGAGGTAAGCCCCGTCCCAAAATGAGTAGGGAAGAGGCTATGAAGAAATTCCCCTGCCATCAGTGCGGAGAAATTGGACACTGGCGAAACGAGTGTCCTTATTTGCCAGACGATAACCCCAAAACACCTGATTTAACTCCACAGACGCAGAAAGAAAGACCAAGAAAGACTCAACCACAGGTAAAAACGATTCAAGTGCCCCGAGCACCAAAGCAGGTGTATAAGGGAAAATCTACGGAGGGTGATGAGGTAGAAGTCTGGGAAAGCAATGAGAACAGAAATGCAGCAACTTCGCAGTATTTGTTAAAAGATACCTTCCTTTGTGATGACCAGTACTGACGGGGCCTGAGAGGGGAGGACGAGGAGTGCGTACTTGGCGCCTCCTTGCCGGTGGACCATTCCGGACCATACATTGAAGGAAAGGTTGACGGAAATGATGTCACCTTTCTGTTGGACACTGGCGCTACCCGTTCTGCTGTGAGAACAGTGGACGTTCCAAACCTACCCCTCTCGGGAGAAGCCATCCAAGTAGTGGGTGTATCTAATCAATTGATTAGTACTCCTGTTACCGAGCCCATGGAGATCTCAATCGGAAACTTTAAAGAAATGCATAGATTTGTCGTTTGTGACACCAGTCCAGTGAACTTACTGGGACGTGATTTGCTGTGCAAAATGAACTGTACCATCTTTTGCACACCAAAGGGTGATGAAATTCAGACCCCAGATGAAGACGGCATTTATAAATTGATGCTAATCAGACCCGACTCAGAAATTAAACGAATGACTATGCAGGATTTGCCCAAAGAACTTCAAGAAGCAGTGAAGCCAGAGCTATGGGACTTTACTGGGAAAGATGTAGGGTTAATGAAAAACGTGGACCCCATACAGATAGCAATAAAGGACAATGCAGTATACCCCAATACTAAACCCTACAGAATGAATGCAGAAGTGAGAGCAGGTGTTACCCTGGAAATACAGAAACTGCTAGAAGGAAACATCATACAGGAAGTAATGAGTAGCCCATGTAACTCACTGATTATGGGCATCAAGAAGCCTAGTGGCAAGTACAGAGTAGTGCAGGACCTAAGAAAGGTAAACAAGATAGTGGTTCCCTGCTGCCCTATTGTCCCGAACCCAGCAGTGATTCTGTATCAGATTCCCTGGGATGCTGAGTGGTTCACTGTGATAGATTTATGTCATGCATTCTTTTCCATTCCCTTGCATCCAGACAGCAAATTTCTTTTCTCATTTGCCTTCAATGGTCACGTGTACGTCTGGAACAGGGTCCCCCAGGGGTACACAGAGAGCCCCCCTATCTTTAATCAGATCTTGAAAAAATGTTTGGAAACTTTGGTCCTGCCTGGAAACTCTGTCCTAGTGCAATACATTGACGACCTCTTGGTGGCGTCCAAAAGTCATAGGGATTGTGTGATTGACACCATTGCCCTACTGAATCACCTGAGTGAAAAGGGACATAAAGTGGCCCCTGAAAAATTACAGTTCTGTGCAAAATCAGTGAAGTATCTGGGGCACCAGATAGAGAAAGGCGTCAGGAAAGTAACGTCAGAAAGAGTAAGGATAATTCAAAAAATGCAGTTACCCCGTACTCAGAAAGAAATCAGAATGTTCCTGGGAGTGATAGGCTACTGCAGGCAATGGATTCTGGGATTTGCAGTCCTAGCTAGGCCTTTGATAAAAATGACCAAGAGAGGAACACCGGATATTGTACAATGGGATGATGAAAGCTTAACAGCCTTCACAAAACTACGGGATTGTCTGTGTACAGCCCCTGCGTTGGGAATGCCAGACTATACCAAAGAATTTGCCCTGTTCTGTGACACTCGCGATAATTGTGCGTTGTCAGTCCTAACTCAAGAACATGGCACAACCAGAAGGCCTGTGGCATATTTCTCTGCCACCCTGGATCCAGTGGCTGCTGGATTACCAGGATGTCTGAAAGCAGTAGCTGCTACCTGTACAAGTTTAGAGCAGAGTGAGTCCATTGTCATGGGACATCCTGTAACTGTGTATGTTTCACATGGAGTGGTAATTTTACTAACCAGAACGAAAACACAGTATCTCACCCCTAGTCGGCTGACTAAATACGAGAGGATTCTTGTGGGTGCTGCAAATGTAAAAATTGTCAGGTGCAGTATTCTGAACCCCGCCACTTTGCTCCCCGACCCAATGGATATGAAAGATGGGAAGGACGATGAACATAACTGCATTGATTTAACAGAATTCAACACCAAACCACGCCCAGACATTAAAGAAACACCTTTGCCTGTACATGACAAGGAATTATTTGTGGATGGTTCATGCCTAAGACATGAACAAGGAGGCCTGAGTGCTGCCTATGCGGTAGTCTCCTTAACTAAAATTGAAGAAGCAGGTTACCTATTTGACATAAAGTCTGCACAAGTAGCCGAATTGATCGCTATGATAAAAGCTTGCAAAATTGGGAAAAACATACGCATAACAGTGTATACTGACAGTCAGTACTGTTATGGAGTTGTGCATGACTTTGGCCAGTTGTGGCTACAGAGGGAGTTCCTGACTTCATCAGGTACCCCTATTCGAAATGGAAAAGTTGTTCAAGACCTTTTAGAGGCAATCCAGTTACCAAAGGAACTGGCAGTGGTAAAATGTGTCGCTCATAAGAAGGGCATTGACACTGTATCACTGGGAAATGATTTTGCTGATCGAGTGGCCCAGTGGTGCGCCAGAGATCGATATATCATAAATCCAAAACGAGGGGGGCCAGGAACCAGCTGCCAACTTCAAGTGTTTGAAGAAGTGCCTACATGGGATGAAGTGAAAGAGTGGCAGCAGGCGGCACCTTGGCAAGAAAGAGAGAAGTGGAAGGAAGACGGGTGTAGACCAAGACGTGTGGATGGTGTCATTTTGGGCCCAACCGGTATGCCTGTGTTACCTAGACACTTACTTAGCACAATGGCGAGATTGATACATGAAGGATCACACATTGGTAGGGACGCCATGATTCTAGTGTTCCAACAGACTTGGTACAGTAAAAAGTTCAGGAAGGTAGCAGAGTCCCTCTGCCAGAGGTGCCTGTCATGTCAAAAGATGAACCCAGGCAAGAAAACAATGGTGGAACTGGGGAAAATAGGGAGGTCAGGGGGTCCCTTTGTAAGAATACAGGTTGACTTCATTACCATGCCACGTTGTGAAGGGAAGCGATATGTCCTTGTCATGGTCTGCCTATTTTCAAAGTGGGTGGAGGCTTTCCCTACTCCCCAAAATGATGCACTGACAGTAGCTAAGTGTTTACTGAAAGAACTGATACCTAGGTTCGGTGTTCCAGTCACTATTGAATCAGATAGAGGCCGACATTTTCAGAATGAGGTAATCGACGAACTCTGTAAGGCCTTTGGAATCGCACAAAAACTCCACTGTGCATATCGTCCAGAGGCTTCTGGAATTGTGGAACAAGTAAACGGAACTATCAAAAACAGATTAGCAAAACTGTGTGATGCATCTGGTATGACCTGGGTGAAGGCCCTGCCCTTGGTCCTGATGGGGTTCAGAAGTGTTCCTGACCGCAAGACAGGCCTAAGTCCCCATGAAATCCTGATGGGAAGAGTGATGAGACAAGCATGGGTACCAGGAAGCAAACTGTTGAGTATTACTGATGATTTGGCGCTTGAATACTGCAGGAGATTAGGTGAACAAGTGCGTTCTTTCTCTCGCCAGATCGGAGAAGACGCCATCCTCAATCCAACGACTCCTCTCCACAAACTGGTCCCGGGGGACTGGGTCAAGATAAAGAAGCATACTCGGAAGAGCTGCCTGGAACCAAGGTGGGGAGAGAAGCGTCAGGTGATCCTGGTAACAACCACAGCAGTAAAGTGTGCAGGGGTACCACATTGGATACACGCCAGCCACACCCAGAAGGTATTACCAGACGAGGAGCCTGAAGAAGAAGGGCGTCCAGCAGAGGACTCTGCAGGAGCCAGACCAGAAGTAGCAGACGACGTACAGCCCAGTACCAGTCAACCTGCGGGATCAGCAGACGTTGGCCCAGGAATAGTTGACAATGAACTACCAAGAGTCCAGCCTGCTGAAGGGGTCCCAGAAGTTGAGCCAGAAGTAGCTGAAGACGAGCTGCCGAGCATATGGCCAGAGGAATGGATACCATTGATTGATCTCACCGAAGACCCGATCAGAACAAGTGAGCGACTTCGGGAAGGTAGAGAGTGGACTAGAGAGGAAAAGCAAGGCACAGGCGAAGAACCTCAGGATCTTGAGATTCACATCAAAACTGAGGAAGGAGAAGGTCAGACAGGGACAGAACAAGTGATCGATACCCCTCCACTGACTCCTGATGTCGAGAAGGGACAGACTAGACATAGCGTAATAGTTCGAGCGGAAGAAAATCAAGAGATCGAAGTGCTTGAACAGGATCAGATAGAATTAGAAGAACGTGTTCAGGAAACAGAAACAGAGACATTTGAAAGGCAAACACCAAACTATCCTGAACAAGGCCAGATTAGTGACCAGGCAGAAGAAATAGATGCTAGCCCTGGAACCAGACAGATAGAAGAGGGAGAAACTGAAGCAGAATTGCCACAAACTAATGAAAATAAAAGGGCAAGAGAAGAGAACGAAGTCTCAGTGCCAACTAAAAGACTTAAGAAAAGAAAGCACATCGAGCCTGGATACATAAAGAAATTGAGACTGAGAATAAAAACGGTAGAAGAAAAACGTGCAGAAGAAAAGAGAAGTGCTCGCTTAGCAGAACAACCAGAAGACACTTCCAAAAGAAGGAGCGATCGAATAAAAAGACAAAACAAAAAGTACAAGTCTCCTGAATGGACGCTCGTTTTGGAAGAATTTGAAGATCTTGATATAACTGACGAGAGCGACGGGGACCCCGTCCCTGAGTACTCTGCCGAAGAAGAAGACGAGCCACCGTGAATTTGCACAAAGTAAGCTACTTGTGTAAAGACACAAAGAGGGGTCGAGAAAACTTCTTCTGAGCCGAAATGTCTGATTCAAGCGTGAATGGTAGACCTAGTTGCAGTCGTTGCAAAACATGCTGCAAAGTATGTGTATGTAGTATAGTTATAGTGATATTACTCTGGATAGGACTAACAGTTTTCATTCCTTTTGCAGTGAGCAAAAATACTAATATTGATCCTACTGAGATTGTAAATACTGAGACAGAAGAACTGACAACACAAAGTGTAGCAAGACATGAGAGAGCACTCAGACAAACAAAACAAGACCTAGAAGCATCAGATGAGGGAGGACTACATTATCATGGAGTAAAGAATAAAACGCATTTAAATGTTTTCGCAAACTTGTTAATACACTATGTAGAGACTATGGAAATTGAAGATTGCTATGTCTGCATGAAGCTACCTACTTCTGTGGCTGAAGGCGTGACATACCATCACCTGCCCTTGACATATGGAATATCCTGTAGCATTTTAGCAAGTTTATTTTACAAAAGAGGACCGTTACAGTACTATTACTCTAACAATGACGTGATCTTTTCTGAACTCCCTATACGTGGGAACCTGAATCCTGTACATACCAAAAGTGACGTTACTCGCTACATGGGCGAATACTTTCTGACTATAGGTAATATAGACATAGGTGACGCACACAGAGATAACTTGACCTGTTCTTTGCGTGAGCAGGAAAAGATGTTCCTGAACATGGCAGAGAAGAGGAGAATAAAAATAAAAAGAAAGGCAGATGACGAAACACAGAGAAGGCCAAAATGGGCTGAGAACATGGAAGGCACCTCAAATGGTGGGGCGGGTCCTGCTCTGTTGCTGGATTTTGAAAAGAAAGGAAAGCTATGTCTTCACCGCGAGAAGACTAGCTACTATAATAACATTTTCATTGGTTCCAGTGAATGTGAACATAATTACAAGGTAATTGGAGGATGGGGTTTCAAAAATGGGTCAGAGCCTGTGTTTCCTGGAATTTATTATATATGTGCAGACAAGGCTTATTTCAAATTGCCGGATCACTGGTATGGAAGCTGCTACTTTGGCATTGTCTTCCCGAAAATATACCATGTGAACAAAGTTGCTGGAAGCAGTGAAAATACTAATGGCTTAGTGCGTAGTAAAAGAGAAAGCGTAGGTGAAATAATGGGTAGTATTTTCAGTGCACTGATACCTGGAGTGGGAGTGGTTCTGAACACTCACAGAATTTGCAAATTGTCCACTATAGTGGATGTGTTGTCTACTGACACAGCTCATGGATTTCTGCTGGTCAATACCGAACTGGTTGCGATCAGATCAATGGTTTTGCAGAACAGACTTGCTCTTGACACCTTATTAGCAAAAGAGGGCGGAGTCTGCCGGATGTTGAAGGCGCAACATTGTTGCACTTATATTCCGGACAAAAGTGTGCAGCTCAAAAGATATGTGAAAAACATTACTAATTTGGAAAAGGAACTCAAACCACTTGAGGTTGATAGTGCCTGGAAGAGACTGGTAGATGGTCTCTCAAATGTAGGTAATTGGTTTGCTAGCTTAGGTAAAAGCTTATTGTTCAAGGTACTGATGCCAATTGGAATTATAGGTCTTATCCTATTTTTCATATTTGTCTGTTGCAAGTGTCGTAAACACACCAGAAAGCATCAAGTGAATGCCAGGGGAGTGAAACGAAGTGTGGATGAGCTTGAATTAGAGGAAATGAATAATCAGATATACAAAAGGGTGAAGAATTCTCACCCTACCAAAGATGAAAAAGAGAAATTGAATCGCTTGCTGGAAGAGATAGAGATGTATAAGGTGTGAGAAGTTGGCATCTGGTTCCATTTAATTTTGTGATGATAGTAAATATCATCAAAGAGGGGATTGATGAAGCAAAGCTTCGCATCGCGATTTGCTTTAGTCATGAACCTCGCTCATGTGTAATCAAGTAATAAATTGTACGTCTTACTAATCTTTATTTCATGTTTGAACGTAATAGATGAAGCTTGCACATGTGTATTTCTAATACGATTAATCCGAGTCTTTAAAATGGCCGCTGCTTTTAAATAGCTTCTGCGCATGCGTCAGTCACACTCACGTGTCCTGATGTGTTTGCAGGCTTGGAGGGAAAAGATGCGCATGCGTAATACATAGCTTTGGCAATAACGTGGTACTGCTCGTGCCATTGCTCTTGTGCCTGTGTATATGTAGCTAACATTTAGACTGCATAAGTATATTTTTATAGTGATAAGTTGAAAGTACAAAACCAATGATGTGTTTTCATATCGTTATTTCTATGTATTAATTTGTTCTCGCTTACTTTTCATGTACCGCGGGAAATGGGGGTCTGACTGAGCCGAAAGCCATCTTGGAGGTCCTTACTGCGCAGGACCGTCTGTCTGGGGAAATGTCAACCTTGGCCGGTGGAACTCAGCCAGCTGGCAAGGATGGGCAAGATGCTCCTGAGAAACTGACCTGCGAACTCAGCAGGACAGAGTCATGTGTCCCTATTCTGAAACAATGTTAATATGTCATTGTATTTCCCTGGACTTTCTCATGAGAACCCCAATCTCGCTAGGCGGTACCCAGAGATGCAAAGTAGGCATCCAAATAGTGTGTTCTGATTGGTGTGTTACCCAAATCCTACCTTAGGACCAATCCAAATTGAGGGATTCTGACACTTTGCAACATTGGGGGGTGGTACACTGCCCCAAAACAGTATAACTACCCTGGGTTCACCTAGGGAAATTGTCCGACTTGTCTGGTTTAGCTGACCTGTCACTGACCCAACGCACTCAATAGGTGACTGAAGATACAGAGAGCTGCGGAGCACTCTGTCCGAAATTGACCATAGATTAAGGTTTTACTAAACCTTAAAGTGCTGGCGGAGCACTTTTGCTGGGAGTTCGCTGACCCAATCGGGGTCTTGATCGATAGCTGCAGTGAGGGTGGAGCGCAGGCGTTGCTTCCAAACTGCGGGTGTGGTCCTGTCCTGAGCGGTCCTGTCCTGAGGGGTTCCTGTCCTGAGGGTCCTGTCCTGATTCCTAATCTGAGGGTTTCCTGTCCTGTCCTGGGTGTCCATTCTGCACCTGCTGTCCATTGAGGGGTATCCTTCCTTGAGGGTTTCCTGTCCTTAACTGACCCGTGGCCAGGGTTTGGTTTCCACACCAGTCTAGGTAAATATTGCTCTGAAGTTCTTTAAACCTTGCACCTTTCTATTTTTCTGTCTTTTGCTTCAATAAAGACACACCTTTGCATATGTTAATTTTCCATGCTTTCCGCAACTATTGAAAACGTAAAGTCAATTGCATTTATTTCGTAACGTGTTCCCATGTTACCCTACCTGTTAGAAATTATATTTTGCATTGCGGTTTGTCATTTTCTGATATGGTCTAGAACCTCCTTACTTAAATTGTCTAAAGGACTTTTGCCCTAAATGCACAGTATATTCCCGTTGCATCTCATATTAGCATTTCCATGATTACCCTGACTTTATTTCTCTATAGTTATGTACTTTTCATTATCTTGATTATCGATTGTCTTATTCTTGTGAATCTCATGCTTTCCGAAAACGAACTTTAGATAAACATTTTAAAACTTCCAGTTGTCCGTGGTCATTTACAGATAAATTGAATGTTATTGGTTGGGTTTGTAATTTGCTGCCTTTCCTTTTACAGCTAGCTCCCTGATCCATTGTGGTCATAGGTACCCGTGTCGGTGGATGGTAAGTCGGGTACGCTAAAGAATAACTGAAGGGAATTCACACAAATTGGTAGTAGAGCGTGAAGTCACCTGATCAATGTATATGGTGAATTGAAATATATGGGCCCGAAGCCGGAAGCGGCGAAATTATTGGTCGGGTGACCTCGCGCGCTCTATCAGTGTGTTAGCTTTTCCGGAAGGAGGATCATTTGATTTGGCTATTCTGAGAAATTTGAGAGACAAAATGATGAAACTTGAACCGAGACCCAGACCAACTCAATTTGAGGAGTTAGTTGAGTGGGAAGATGAGATGCATCAAATGGAAACTGAGGGGTTGAGTAGGCATCTTAGACCGAGAGGTAGAGGCAGAGATTTGTGGGGAGAAACACATGAGTCTAGAATGCGAAGATGGATTGATGGAAGTATGTGTGATGGCATGTTTCCCGTCAGATTGGTTGAAGAATATGAGGGACGAAAAAGTACAGAAAAGAAAAAGAATACAGAATTGGGAAATCAAAGCTATGGTGAAAGTGAATCAGAGGATGCTGTTTTAGAAGAAATATTAAATAGGAGACCACCCCCATATCAGCCAAGTTCTTCATGGACTACCCCAAACGCCCCGATGGCAGAAGAAAAAGTTAATGAAACGCCAAGACAACCATCAAATTTGAGAGATTTTCCTGAAAGAGTAGAAACAAGATATGTCCCGAGTACACCGATAGGAGAAGCTAGAATTACAGGAACTCCTGTACAAAGTAATGATTCACACAGAATTGTACTAAGTGCGGAAAGACAAAGTAATGAACAGCCAAATATGTCTGATTATGAGCGTTCTGCACATGAATTGATTCAGAACCCTACTAGGAATATGGAAGCTGCAACTGTGCCAGTAACAATAGGACCTGTGATACCGGTATTTGAAGATCAGAAAATAATAGAGCCTAGATTAACCATTCCATTACAACAAAGTTTACAAAGAGCAAAAGAGAGTACTTGTCCTGATCTATCAGAAATAAGGCAGAATATAAGTGTAAATCCACCAGAGTTAACTTTTAATCAAAATTTGTCATGCGGATACCCAACAGGAGCAGAATCTGATTCTGCTACTCCAGAGAAAAGTGCAGATAAAATAGATTTAACGCAGACACCCATGGGACCATCAGAAAAAGAGTTGAGTGAATGGATAAAATCATTAAAATTAAAAGAGCAGGATATAAAAGTGCTGGATGTGTCAACATTAAAGGTAGATATGGAAGAATTAATAATTGGAACAATTGGGACTGTCAGTTTAAAATCTTATCAGGATGATGAGCTCATGTTTTTATGTAAAAGCATAACATGGAGAGCAAAGACAATGTACGATCAATTAGAAGAAGTGGCAAGTGAATGTGGAATAGACTTTTCCAAAATAAAGTCATTGCTGAAATCTTATCGAGTAGATTTTGCAGAAAGAGACATTGAAAATATGAACAATGCAGGAAGACAAGTTCAGATACAAGATTTGATTGTGTTGTTGTGCAAATGGGGTAATGTAGGCAAATGGAGAGTCAATTGGGCAAAGAAGAAAGAAGAAAATAGTGATAAATCTACTTTAGCTTTCCCCATTAGAGAAAAAGGAAAAGTGGCAACTGAATTCCCTATGAGAGAAATTCCTGGAGGAGGATTTGTACATGTGCCTTGTAGCAGACAAGATATATTGTCATTTACAAATGATTTCCCCAGATTGAGAGAGAAGCCAGTAGAATGGTATCGACAAGTTGACAGATTTGTAAAAGTGGCAAAAGTACTGTGGATTGATTTAGATGGATTATTTGACATAGTGGTACCAACAGATTTATGGACAGAATGTAAAATATCTGTGGATTAGCCAAGGGAGGAGTATCCCAGAGATGAAAAAAGGGAGCTCCTTCACCAGAAGTGATGAGGAAATACAAGCAAGTGATAGTATGGTTGAAAAACAAAATACCTCCAAAAGAAACTGATTGGGTAAAGATAGACAGAACAACACAAGAGCCGAAAGAAACTGTGCATTCATTTTATGAAAGGTTGTTGTTAGTTTTCAAACAGTACAGTGGTTATGAGGAACTAAATGAGGAAGACATGAGTCACTTTGTTTATAGATTTGTATATGGATTAAGACCAGAAATCTCAGACATGATTAGACATAGCATGATGGATTGGCAGTCGAGTTCAGTAGATAAGGTTCTGAGACAAGCAAAATATTGTAGTGAGGAGATTGATGCCAAACAAAAGAAGCTGAAAAAGAAAGCCATGTGGACACAAGTAAAAGTAGCTGAACAACAAGTAGCACAGATGGAGAATAAGAATGCAGGGAATCAAGGTGGGATTAAAGGTAAACCTAAATTGGTGGGGAATATTGATGAATTGAAAAAGAAAATGCCATGTTTCAACTGCGGCCAGATAGGGCATTGGAAACGAGAGTGTAAATTTCCACTTAGAGTTAATGGGGAACATACATCATTGAATCCACAGGTGCAGTTTGAGGTAAATCAGCAGCAACCGTAGCAATAGCAGATAGCAAATCAGCAAAGTCAGGTGCCGCAACCACCACTGCCATACAGTGGGAATCAGCAGTGCAGAGACAGGATTCAGCGGTGGTGAGCAGGTAAAATGACCTCAAAGAGTAAATGCGTGTCCTCAATATTGGTTGCAAGAAGAGAATGGCATTGAGCCGGATGAAAGTTTCTGACGGTGCCTGAGGGAGGAAGAAGAGTGTGTGCTTGGAGCCACTCTTGAGGTAGATCAATCAGGTCCATTTGTGAGCGGAAAGGTGAATGATGTGGAAATAACTTTTCTAGTGGACACTGGTGCTACCCGTTCTACTGTTAGATCAGTGGAAATTCAAAATCTTCCTCTCTCGGGTGAGACAATCCACGTTGTAGGTGTAGCTTACAGACAAATCAATACTCCTTGGACAAAACCAGTTGAAATAGAGATTGGGACATATAAAGATATGCATCGGTTTGTGGTGTGTGACAGCAGTCCTGTTAATTTGTTAGGCAGGGATATATTGTGTAAAATGAACTGTGTCATATACTGTTCACCAGATGGCATAGAATTGCAGACTCCAGATGAAGATAGTTTATACAAACTGACAATGCTCATGATTGAGGCAGAACAAAACAAACTGTTTCCTGTTTTTGATAAAGAGAAAATTCCAGTTGAACTGAAAGAGGCAGTGAAAGAAAGTGTATGGGATTTCACTGGAAAAGATACAGGTTTGATGAAAGGAGTTGATCATGTGAAAGTATGCATAAAGGAAGGTGCAAATTATCCGAATATACCCCAGTATAAAATGACTGCAGAAGTAATTGAAGGGATTACTCCAGTGATTGACAAAATTATTGAGCAAGGGATTTCAAGAAAAATTGAGAGTAGTCGTTGTAATTCGCCAATTATGGGAATGAAGAAGCCAAACGGAACATTTAGAATTGTACAGGACCTGAGAAAAGTAAAAAAATTGTTGTCCCATGTTGTCCTATTGTCCCGAATCCAGCAGTGCTTTTGGACCAAATACCACATGATGCAGAATGGTACACAGTGATTGATGTGTGCAATGCGTTCTTTACTGTTCCATTGTATCCAGAAAGCCAACCAATTTTTGCGTTTTGTTTCCAAAATCGTATCCTCGCATGGTGTAGATTTCCACAAGGGTACACTGAGAGTCCATCGATTTTTAATCATCTGCTAAAGAAATCGTTGGAAAATTTGAGCATGCCTGGAGAATCTGTGTTGGTACAGTATATTGATGATCTTTTGGTTGCAACAAAAACAAAGGATGCCTGTGTAACTGATACAGTGGCATTATTGACTCATTTGACTGAGGAGGGACATAAAGTGTCTCCATCAAAATTGCAGTTTTGTCAGAAAGAAGTACAGTATTTAGGACACAAGATTGCAAAAGGAATCAGAGAGGTCACAATTGAGAGGATTAAAATGATACAAGGAATGCAGCCCCCTAAGACTCAAAGACAGGTAAGAATGTTCCTAGGAATGGTGGGTTATTGCAGACAGTGGATAAGTGGATTCTCATTGATTGCAAAACCATTGCAAAGACTGACAAAGGCAGATATCAGAGACCCTATTGTTTTGACCAAAACAGAAATGGAAGCATTCGAACAGCTCAAAACTAAATTGTGTGAAGCACCAGCTTTGGGAATGCCTGATTATGAAAAAGAATTTGTACTGTACTGCAGTGAGCGAGAAGGATGTGCTCTGTCAGTATTAATTCAGAGGCATGGAATAATGAGAAAACCAATTGCGTATTTCTCAGCTGTTTTGGACCCTGTTGCAAAGGCTTTGCCAGGTTGTCTGAAAGCAGTAGCAGCAACCAGTGTAAATCTGGAGCAAAGTGAAGGAATTGTGATGGGATTTCCTTTGAGAGTCTATGTACCTCATTCAGTGGACATTCTCCTCACAAGAGCGAAAACTCAGTACATGACTAACAGCAGAATGACACGTTATGAGAAGATAATTTTGGGAGCTGAGAATGTGACAATTGCAAGATGTGTGAATGTCAACCCATCAACACTGTTACCTGATACAGTTGTAGCAGAAGTGAAAGGTGAGCTTGATCACAAGTGTTTGGATGTTCTGGAATATTGTACAAAGCCTCGTCCAGACATTAAAGATGAACCTTTGCTCGAATCAGATTTTGTCATGTTTGTGGATGGATCATGCTTGAGAACAGAGAGTGGTGTTCTAAGTGCTGCATATGCTGTTTGTACAGTAGCAGAAGTGCTGGAAGCATCTTGTCTGAAAGGAATTCATTCTGCTCAAATAGCGGAGTTGATTGCTTTGATACAAGCATGTGAGTTGGGAAAAGACGTGAAAGTAATCATAGTGACTGATGGTTATGGAGTTGTTCATGATTATGGACATCTCTGGTCCCAAAGAGGTTATTTGACCTCTGCAGGAACACCTATTCGGAATGCAGAATTTGTAAAAACCTTGATTAATGTGATACAGCTACCTGAAAAATTGGCTGTGGTAAAATGTTCCGCCCACAGGAAAGGTGAGGATTATATCACCAGAGGAAACAGTTATGCTGATGCAATTGCAAAACATTGTGCCAAAAATCAAATTTCAATCAATGGAGAGAAAACTGAAGAACATGTTTCAAGTCCTTTATTGCTAACCACTGTAGTAGAAACTTGTCAGGAAGTGAAGCAGATGCAGGAAGAGGCAGGAACAGAAGAAAAAGATATTTGGTTAAAATCAGGTTGCAGACAAAGGGAGGAAGATGAAATTTAGGTTTACAAAGATAAAAGACCAGTAATGCCCGATAGCATGATTTCAGATATGGCCCGAATGTACCATGGTCAAGCACATATTGGAAGGGACGCTTTGATTCGTCTCTTTAGGCAGACTTGGTATAATCCTATATTCAGAATGATTGCTGAAAGTTTGTGTCAAAGATGCTTGGTCTGCCAGCAATTCAATCCAAACAGAAAAACTGTTGTGAGTTTGGGAACCATAGGACTGGAGGGTGGCCCATTTACAAGAGTTCAGATGGATTTTGTTGAATTACCTCCATGCAAAAGACTCAGATATGTTCTTGAGATAATCTGTTTGTTCTCTCGATGAGTAGAAGCTTTCCCCACAAGAAGAAATGATGGAATAACTGTTGCTAAACTGTTCTTGCGTGAGATAATACCACGTTTTGGGTTCCCGGTCACGATTGAATCGGACAGAGGCCCGCATCTCCAAAATGATTTAATGCAGATGATTTGTGAAGCTCTGGACATTCGCCAGAGGCTACATTGTGCATTTAGACCTGAGGCTACAGGAGTAGTTGAACAGGTGAATGGAACAATTAAAAATAGAATTGCAAAGATGTGTTTGGCAACAGGAATTAAGTGGCCAGATGCTTTGCCTCTTGTGTTAATGACAATAAGAAGCATACCTGACAGAAAAACTGGATTAAGTCCTCACGAAATCTTGACGGGAAGGGTTAATAAGTTACTAACTATAAATGATGACATCATTCTGGATTACTGCAAGAATCTATCTGATGTAGTAACTTCTGTGCTCCACCAGGTGGGAACTGAATCAAATACCAAAGAGAAAATTCTCTCTCATGATCTAGTCCCTGGGGACTGGGTACGAGTGAAAGTTCATCGCAGAAGGAATTGTTTGGTACCAAGGTGGCAAAAACCACGTCAAGTGATCTTGGTCAGTACTACTGCAGTTAAGTGTGCCGGACTGGAAAGGTGGGTTCATGCTAGTCACACCATCCGTGTGCCTGAACCTGAATACCCATACAACGGTGAAAGCACAACCGACTCTGATTCTGAAGGTGAACCAGAAAAGGATCCAGATACTGAAGATCGACAAGAACTTTGACATCTGGAAGTATCAGAAGCCAGTTCTGCGTCAGAAGGTGAAGGTGAAAGGGAGATTGTTGAAATACCAGATTCAGAAGATCAATCTGAAGATCGAGAATCGGTAAAGACAAGCACCAGTAAAGACGCAAAAGAAAGTGAAGAGAGAGCTGTTGAAAAAGAGAAAACTGAAACACAAACTGAAAACTCTGGAAGTAGGAACGGAAATCCTGAAACTGGGGAAGAGGAAGTAAATCACGACAAGAATGAGACTCCAAGTACCAGTTATGAGAGAGTTCCTGACAGAGTAACAGTAGAGAAAACTAAAACTGATGAAGACAAAGACATTGTGAAAATCATAATAAATGATACAGTAGAAGACACTGAAAGTGAAACTGATGACAGTACAGATGAGACTCCATTAAGAAAAAGCACAAGAAAAAGAGCTTGGAGAGTGGAGCATAACAGTGTAGAGCCGAAGACTAAGCAAGTCTGCAAAGGAGACAATTGGCCTAAAGGAGCTGGAGAATTAAAATTCAAAATAGTAAACAAAGCAAAAGAGCAAGAAGACCAAGTGAATGAGATCTCTAGCCAGAAAGAAATATTGGGAAAGAAAATAGAGACTATCCAAAGGCTTAAAACAGTAAGACGTCCAAATCAGAGGTACAAGTCACCTGAGTGGACATATATTGTTCTTCCACCAATTGTTGAAGTAAATAGCAGTCAAGAAAATCTGTATGACCCAAAATCATTTGGGAAAAGTGAGTAAAAAGGTCATCTAAGAGAAAAGATAGGTGTTCAAAGTATATGATATTAAAGTAAAAAGTCTGAAGTCCTGTGAGATAGAATTGTAAATATAGAAGAGGTTGGAGTTGACAAAAGGTCGAAGAAAACTTGTTAGAAAATCTAATTATAGTATAAGTTAGAATAGAAACTGACATAAGGTCGAAGAAAACTTGTTAGAGTGCTAAGTGGTGTGAAATTTATAGGTGACACAAGGTCGAAGAAACAGTGTTAGAGAAAATGGCAATGAATAATCACAGAACGAAATGTTCTATTTTTAGAAAATGGTGCAGGTGTTTCACTATATGCATGGGGTTGATGATTATATTATGGATAGTTTTAGCTATTGTGATTCCTTTCCAAACTAATTTAACAAAATTAAAACCGAATGTGAGTTCAAGTAAGTCAAATGAGAAAGAAAAAGTGCATGAGACTTATGTTTACAAGCCAGAGTTGCATCAAGATAGGTCTATTAGTGACTACACTAAAAATACCTTTTCAAAGTTATTGCTGGAGCACATCAAAACGATGAATGTTGATGACTGTTATGTTTGTGTAAAGTTGCCAGCATCAGTGTCAGAAGGGGTGACCTATCATCACCTTCCTCTTACATATGGAGTTACTTGTAGTGTAATTGCAAGTTTGTTTTATAAGACTGGGAAACTGGAGTATCATTACTCCAATGTAGATGAAATATTTGCAAAATTAAAGATTGACAATACACTAAATAAAAGAAAACATGCAGACGTGATGGGAGAATATTTTCTAGAAGTAGATGAGTTAACACATGAGTATGCATTTACTAATAATTTGACATGTAAAATGAGAGTTGAAGAAAAGGTATTCTTAAACATGGTTGAGGAAAGGAGAATTGCTTACAAACGAAAGGAGAAAATGAAGCATGCAAAGTCAAAATATTACACATTTGATGATGAGAACATTGAGGATAAAAATGTGAATGTGGCAATCAATATAGACGCACCAATGTTGGGAAAATTTTGTATTAGGAGAGACAATTCAATGTATGACAATTTTTTTGTGGGTGCAAGTCAATGTGAAGATACCTATAGAATTATAGGGGGTTGAGGATTTAAAGGAGGAAATGATCCTGTTTTCCCTGGAATTCATTTCATATGTGGGAAAAGAGCCTATTATAGACTGCCAGACCATTGGTATGGGACATGTTATGTGGGTTTGGTCTTTCCAAAATGTTTCCATGTAGATAGAGGTACTAATGGAAAGCATGAGATAGGTAAAGTTTTAAGTAGAAAAAGAAGAGAGACTGTGTTAGAAATAATAGGTGATGTATTTGGAGCACTGATACCAGCAGTGGGAATTTCGTTTAATGCAAATAGAATCAGAAAATTGTCCACAATAGTTGAGAAATTATCAACAGATACAGCAGGAGGATTCCTAATGGTAGATACTGAAATGGTTGCTATGAGAGCTATGGTCATGCTGCAAAACAGACTTGCCCTTGATATAATTTTAGCAAAAGAGGGAGGAGTCTGTGGAATATTGAAAGTTCAACATTGTTGTACTTATATTCCAGATAAAAGTCAAAACATTGAAAAGTATATTATAAATATTACAGATTTGCATAAAGAAATTGAACCACTGGAGGTTGAAGGTGTCCTTGAAAGATTGGGTAAACGTTTTTCAGCAATTAAGCACTGGTTTCAAGAAATAGGTAGTTCAATTATAGGTAAAATACTAATAACAATAACAGTTTTAGTTGTAGTAATCCTTATGATAAGGTTATGTTGTATATATAAAGGTAGAAGAGATTTCAGAAATTTGATAAAGAAAAGGAATGAAGAACGATTGGCAAGAATGAGAGAAAAGAATGAGATAGAAATGGAAGAAGTAAAGGAAAAGGTTTTCAAAAATTCGAAAGAAAAAGAGACAAAATTATAGATGATATTAACAAAAAGAAGTTGAAACATGTTCTGCTAAATGTATCAAAATTTTGAGGGTTATTTGGTGATGGAATCACCAGATGAGGGAATTGATGGAGCGAGGTGGCAAACACAAAATTTTGTGTACCCCTCGTAAAGTTAATGTGCCATAACAATAATATTTACTGATTGCATGTTTTGCAAAATTAACAAACCATAGAGTAAAATGCACACATTATTTTTATTATTACACACGGGGAGAACTAACTTGCTTGCATGATGCAAATAAAGCCAGCTAATATGTATTGTTTTTGTGTTGTGAATTAATGCACAGCTTGGAAAATAATCACAACGCAATTTAAATGTGCTTATTGTATTCATTTATGTGGTGGAGAGGTCGAAATGTAAGTATAAAATGCATTTATGTGGCTTATTTGCTAGGTAACAACTAACTGAGAAACATTAGTTAAGTGGGAGGTAAACAGAATAGGTTTAAATTCAATAATTAACATAAATCTGTGTTTGTTTTCACGATTTTCACGATAGTTTCAAAAGTGGCCTCTGAGGCCTGTGCAAAGATGGCTTCTGGGGTAAACTGTGAACAAGAGCTGAACTGCACAGGCGCGCCAAAACCTGCAAGTCAGAGTGAACTGCCTGTGCTCGAGGAGGTTCAAGGCTGATGTGGCCCGGAACCGAGGATGGGTGCCAAACCTGGGCGACTGAACATTGAGATCATGAGAATTTTGCTTGATGTTGCCACTCAAGGAAATGGTTAGGCCAAAGACTGTCCTAAACAAAGACCCTTTATTCCTTACTGAACCATCGAGAAAATTATGTCTTAAGGGTGAGATGATGCTCACCCACCCCGATTTTGTCCAATGAAATTTTGAATTAGAGATGTTAGATACAATTTAGATAGATTAAGTTGGAGAAATAGGGTATAAAAACCCCTGTTTTTGTCTAGTTGAGGTCGCCTTTCCAATTTCTATCGGATTGCTGACCGATTCCTAGATGTAAGCACTTTAATGTTTTGTTTTCCTTGTTTGCTTTGCAGGACTGAAGGATAAGATGAGGGTGTTAGTTAGGGATGTTAGAGAGAATGAAATTGGAACTATCTGTTCTTTGCTAATCTTTAACTGTTTTCTAAAATAAAGCGATTTTCCTGAGCTCTAAATAAAATGATCATTTTGAAATAAAGTTTAAGATTTTACTGAATAAAGATTTGCTAATGCCTAAATATCAGACATGATAAAGTTTTGCTTTGAATAAAAATGAGATAAATGAAGAAGTAAGAGCTGATCTTTGAATTCTTCCTACGCCTAATTTTCATTCTAGTAGATCCATTGCCACTATGGTGGTGTGTCTGAAAAATTTAAGTCTGAATAAAACCATGGTAAAATGTTTTAAATCTGCAGGGGTAAATAATGAATAGTTAAATAGGTTTAGACGCTCCACCTAAATGTTACAGCGTTTCTCCATTGCGATTCACCAGAGCCTTGAAGCCAAGTGTAAGTGAACAGGGTAAATGCGCATTGTTATGGTCCCCACTGATGCATGATTTGTGTGTTTAAAGGTTTCAGGGTAATGGTGAGTGTTGATTAGAAATGGTTTCTGGAGCCGCGCTGTAGCACCTTCACTGAGCAGAATCACTTGCTCAAGAGCGGGGCCATAACAAGGAGTGGGGAAGCGGCCCTCTGGTGCACGTGATGTGTCACTGCGACGTTTTCGGCGCGGGGCATGGCCAAAAATTAGGCCCAGGGCCATCATTGGTAGCGCTTTCACGCTACAAGATTGAAGGCCCTGGGACCACCCACAAACAGTACTTCACACACGTCACACAACTGCACGTCACGTGTGCATTTGCTCCAAGCTCGTGTGGGGGGTGGTGGGTGTATGTACTGTGTACATCATTCACCTTCGGGGCGTCGGCCTTGAGACACTGGTGGCCCGTGGCGGCGGCCGCCTTTATGATATATTTGGGGACACTGACACTACTGCCAGTGATTGACAGTAGTGTCAGTGAATGTCCCCAAATATATTATAAAGGCGGCCGCCGCCAAGGGCCACCAGTGTCGCAAGGCTGACGCCCCCAAACTAGTGCCGCCTGGGAAAGACCGCCCCCCCAGCTACGCCATTGCCAATCATGTACTGCATTCGAGCCAGTCTGGGTACAGAGCCACTTTCAGTAAGGAAACAGCCCTACTGGAAGTCTCCGAATCTATTAAAACTACACTTGACAGAGGAGGCAAGGGCCTATTGATATAGCTAGACCTCTCCACGGCTTTAATTACCGTGCCCAATGCCCTTCTCTTGCACAGACTCTAGGGATTTGGCATTGATGGCAACACTTGATGGGCGGATTTGAACAGAAGTGGTGAGCAGACATTTGAGTGACTTGCGACATGAGCAAATTGTTATTTAGCAATTTTAAAAAAACAGGTGATACCATAGCTTTACTCCCATGGCTGTAAATTGTGATCGTCAAGGAGCCAGCGTATTGCAAACCCACGGACGCCCTCCGGCATTAAATAACTGCATCCCCATGGCCGCGCCGTAAACTATCCGACAGGTTTTCTCAAACCACATCCGCACGGTTTTGTCAAACGTCTGATAAAGCTAGGTAAGCGCAACCCTTCAATTCCTTCGTCACGCTACCCTGTCCCAACTACGACAGCACTTCAAAACTCCCTTATTCCTTTCCAGAAACTCCCATTCCACCCTCCACCCACTTGGACTCCTTCCCCCCAATCGTCCCGCGCTTCCGATTCAGGTTAGTTTCATTACTCAATCCATCCGAATCGGCGCACTGTGTTAACAACTGCTCTCAAGTAAACTACTTATTTCACTTAGAACCAACCGAACGCTTCAGTCACTGTTCACCCATTGTTTCCTATGCTTCTCACAATTCCAGGAACCTTTCCAACGTTGCACCAAATTAGTTGCCATTGGTTCTGTTATACCATATGCAATCCCTTCCGGTTTTTAACATGGTCTGGGACTGCCGGCCACCCCCCGCCCTAACACACAAATCACATTACCCATTGAACAAGTCAACACCTAGTTCTTTGGAAGTCAGGGGATCTGAGACCCCCTGGCCGTATTTATTAAAATATGAAACAAAATTAAAAATTTTAATAAAATAAAACTTTTACTCGATTATTAAATGCAAATTTCAGAACATTAGATTTACATCAATTTCGGACATGATATGATGGGCTAACCTTAACAAGTAGCTAATACAGCATGGTTCCTAACCGAATCTAACATCCTGAAAAATTTACTTTGCATTCTAATCATTTTTGGTCCTACGGCAAGGTCGCTAACCGGTGTCAGATCCTTTTTACCAGCTACGCTCTCACGTCCGAGATGCGCATGCGCAACTCGGGCCCGTTTACCCTCGTGCGCTCCCTGAACTCCATTTAACCATAACAGGAGGGCCCTTACACTCGCGCCCCTTGATGATGTCATAGTGTATGTGAGGGGTGGCTACCAGCCTGAGGAAAGCGTAAACTCCCTCCCCCGCACCCTTCCAAGCGATGGATACTTGCCCCTGAAGTTCTGGGAGAGACCAGTGGCCCCTCCCCCTGGGCGGCCCCTTTCGTGAATGGGACCGCCCCCCCCTAAGGACCTTCAATTGCTGCTCACCGATTATGACCTTACCGCCACAAGCCAGCATAGTTGGCCGACTATCTGGCCCCCTCCAAAGACTACACTCCCTAACAAACAAGGTCATACCCCCTCGCAAAGCCCTCTACCCATGCTAAGATGTTCCTTATGAATAGGGCATTCCCTGACTCCGTTAAGTGGACCCCGTCCCGCACGTAGAACTGCTCTCCCCTTATGCACCCATGAGGTATGGTCTGAAGGACCGGCGTTCTGAATAGCTTGTACAGCTTATTGTTGACCCTCTTTAACGAGTTATTCAACGCGCTGACTGAGTCCCCCCCCTCCACTGCAGTCTTGGTATCAACTGGGACCATACAATAGTGCAACCTGGTAACAGTTTTGCTAGCCACCCTGCTGTTGCTATGATTTCTTCCAGGAGGACCCTTCTCCCCAGATCCGCTAAGTCATTCCCCCCCAGATGTAAGATCACCACTGAGGGAGGTGAGCTGTGTCTCTTGAGTAGTTCAGCCATATAACCCCTAAGCTGACTGAGGCGAAGGCCCCCCCTGCCGTGAAAGGAGACCATACAACCCTCGCTCTCTACCCTCCGTCTACCCGTTCCTGCAAGGAAAAGGGCGTTAGCACGTTTTACATATGAATGACCAACTATCCACACTACCACATTCTTCTTTGTGTCCTCCTGCCGGTTCCTTGATGTTGACGGATGGTTGTGGTGATCCATGTGCAGTTTCCGTCCTGCGTCACAGGCCCGAGAAACTGTAAATAAACCGTACAAAAAGCAGGCGTAAGAAAAGGTGGCGGCCGACCCTTACAGCATGTGCAGCCTCACATAACGCTTATATGCATTCGAGGACCATCTCCCAATCCTTTGCACACTAGTTGTACTCAAGCCTCGAGCCGTGGCTTCCGTGGCCGCTCCTATCCGGAAAGAGTGTGTCCCAAATTCCCTGTGGTTAAAGCCTGCCTTGTTCACGCTCATAGCTAAGACCCTCTGAAATTGAAATCTGGTCAAGGGGGTACCATCCTTATGCATTAGCAATGCTCCCCCAGACTCCTCCGCTCGCTGCCCCATCAGTGCTTCCACATGTGCCACTGGGCAGCACGGGTTGTTCCGCGCCCGGTGTAACACCAGGCCTTCCCCCCTAGCCTCCTGGTCAGTCTTGGATTTCCTAATGTGAACCCGCATTGTGTCGCCCCTTACGTTGACATCATGCAGTTAAAGGCCGCCCCCCCTATCCAGCTTGTTGGCAGCTACCAGTTTGCCTACCCTAAAAGCCCCATAAAACGCCAGAGAGAAGGCAGCTCTAAACAAAACCACTTCGTCTGTAGAACTACATATGTCCGGCAGAGCGAGGAGTACCGCTGACAATCGGTTTCCTAGCATCGGCGGAAGGAGTCTGCAAGCACCGCCATCCTTTCAATGCTTTCTGCATTTGGAAGCTGTTTGTTGGGTCCCTTACCCCCTTGGCGCGTGCGAAAAAGGAGACTGCTGCCTTGTGTCTGCTAGCTGTTGCCGCCGTGCGCCCTTCCTTATGTAATGCACTCATGTACCTGTTGGAACTAACCTCTAGGTTCCACTCGCTCTCCCAACCCTGACCCAAAAAATTACAGTAAGACCTGAACGCCCCTTCGTAAGCTGTCTTTGTCTTTGGCGCTAGGCTGGCTGCCACGAGGTCGTGTAGTTGGGGGCACCAATGAGCCAGAGAATCGCTGGGAAATGGGCCGGGGATGCCTCTGCCTCCGGCATGTGATCTCTGAATACCTGCATCTTAAAGCGAGAAAGGGCATCAGCTGCGTTATTTAACACCCCTGGGACATGCTTGGCCCTGAAATGTATGTTCAATGTCATGCAACACAGCACAATCTCTTTCATCAGGCGCAGTATGAATGGACACCTCGCCGCCTGTTGATTGATGCATCCAACCACGGTCATATTGTCCGACCAGAAAATCACAGAGCGGTTGGCCAATTCCTCCGGCCACACTTTTACTGCCACCCAGATTGGGAAGAGCTCCAGGAAGCCGATGTTCATAGTCAGCCCGGCCTCCTCCCACCAGGCGGGCCACTTTTGCGCCCCCCACTTCTTGCCAAGGATTGCACCAAACCCCACACTGCCTGCAGAGTCAGTCCATAAACCTAAGTCCTCTGAGGACAGCGTGGGGGCGCCCCATAGCACTCTGCCATTGAAGTCCTCCAGGAATGCAATCCATATCCCCATATCCTGGCGAACCTCAGCAGATAGCCGTGTACGATGGTGTTTCTCCCGCTGACCCTTCATGGCTTGTGCGATTGAGCGGGAAAACGGGCGTGCCATGGGAACCACCCTCAATGCAAAGTTCAGCTGACCCACTGTCTGTTGTAACAATTGTAAAGTGACTTTCTTTGACTGCAAGCATAGCTCAAGGGTTGCCTTGAATTTTTGAATCTTATCTATGGGTAGTCTAAAGCAGCCTTCCACTGAATCCAATTCAATTCCCAAGAATTCCAAGCACGTCAGTGGCCCTACCGTTTTCCCCTGTGCCAGCGGGACCCCAAAAGTATGCATGAGCACGCAAAACTCCTGCAATGCTGACGCGCACTCCCGTGATCCCACCGGCCCCAGGAAAAGAAAATCGTCTAGATAATGCTTGACATACTGGTGCCCTGAAGATTGTCTGAAGGCCCACTCGAGAAAAGAGCTGAATTGTTCAAAATATGAACACGAGATAGAGCAGCCCATGGGCATGCACTTATCCATGTAATACTTTCCTTCAAAGGAGAAACCCAACAGGCGCTGGTCCGCAGGGTGCACTGGGAGAAGTCTAAAGGCTGATTCAACATCTGATTTGGCCATCAGTGCCCCAGGGCCCAAGCTCCTCAACATATCCGCTGCCTGATCAAACGAAGCATATTTCACACTACATATTGACTCATCTATTGCATCATTCAAAGATAGGCCCCTAGGTGCCGACAAATTGTGTATGAGCCTGTACTCGCCCTTCTCCTTCTTTGGCACTACTCCTAAAGGTGAACAGACAAAATTCTGTGCCGGAACGCCACTAAAGGGTCCCGCTACCCTACCTAAGCGCAGCTCCTTCTCAATTTTGTTAGCTACCACCTTGGGATTGGCCAGCACTGATAACTGGTTCCTGCACTGTGGTGTCCCGATATAACTCCCAGCCGGAATTCGGAAACCATGCGTGAAACCCTCTTGTAACATCCTCCCAGAAGCGGGATTAGGATACCTATTGAGCCAGGGGATCATAGCCGTCAATAAAATAGGAGAATGTGCAATAATGGGATGTATCTTGCTATTCTGGTTTCCTCCTCCCTCTGTTGCCAGACCCATTGCCTTTTGCCCTGCATGTCGATTCTGGGTGGGAAGGATGGCCTCATAAGTTGCACGCGTGCCTGAATTTGCAAGTGCCCGGTGCTCTGCTGCACGTCCGCCTGTTGAAATCCCAACACACCCCTTTTCCGCCCGCATTACCTCTGTTTTTTGTACCCATCTCCCCCCCCTGCGCTGGTCGAAAGGGCTGCTGAGAGGGTTGTTGGGGCTTGGGGGAATAACCTTTGTTCCAGGCAGCACTAGTGCTGGCAGATTGACCCTTCTCAAACTGGGAATGCCAAGAGATAGAATCCACCTTGTCCCATGCCAAAGACCTGTCGAACTGGATTTCCTGAAGGCAATGTCGTATTCCTTCCATATATCCCCCCCATGATTCTCATGGTACATTGTAATCCTGCTTTGATAGCAGGCCATAACCGATTGCATACCTGGGAATCGTTCTCCAATCACTGCACTATACACAGAAAACGCCCTGAGCCAGTTTATGAGTGTCTCCTCCACTCTAAGTTTGTGAAGTTGTGATCTCCATTCGCTAGGCAACATCATATCTTTCTGTGATTTTGCATACTCCCATTCCCTGTTATCGAATAGCAATGAAAAGATATTAACATACTTGTCTGCCCAAATTAACTCCTTCACACTCTGGGATACATGCTGTGCTAGACACTCCCCCCTGGAGGGTATCGAGCCCTCGCCCATTACTGGCAGTGCAACCTCCTTACCATTCTCATTGGGTTGCGTAGAGTCCACTGTCTTGGCTGCTCCCCCAGTATTCGCTGTACCTGTTTGGGGAGAAATTGTTGTACCCGGCGTACTGCCCTGACCACTAGCCATCAATATCTGAGCTACCAATTTTTGCGCCTCTGCCGTGGGGTCTGCTGTAGCCGGCAAAACTCCCCCAATCCCCAACCAAGGCAATACTGCCGCTATCTGTGCCGCCAATTCTGGTGGCACTGGCCCTGGCCCGGGCAAGACCAGCGGGACCACAGTTGGTACCGGGGTACTCGCATGCGCAGTTGGCAGCGGGATACCCATGGGGACCGGGGCGGTGGATGGCATGACCGGTGCAGGTGGCACACCTACTGGAGCAGGGACCGGAACGCCCGCAGGGGGCTGAGGGGTGGTAGGTGTCACTGGCAGTATATTCGGAATTGGACTCGGGGACCCCCCATCCTCCCCAGACCTCGGGGGGCGACCCACCACCTTCTTGGTTCTGGCACGCTTGGGCGGCGATTCAAACTCCCCCCTCGGTTTGGGGGGGTACTATCGTCCGCTTAGGCCTTCCCGATGGGCCTGCCTGGGCATCCACCCTTGCTCCCAATTCCGCCACGGTCTTACCCAACTTGTCAACCTTCCCCAAGCGCTTATCCATTGCGGACATCCTGCGCATCATTGTCTGAAACATCCGCCCAACACTCGGATTCCCTGAACCTCGTCTTGCAGACATCCTGTTCACACCCTACACTACACAATATGTTACTTGTGAGCACACCGTGCTCCGTACCTGACCCTGTTGTAGGTTCATGAGCTGGCCGCCAGAAACCGTCCAACGAAATGCCCTCTGCAGCTGCCCTGCCCGCAGAGTTCAGGTCTTGAGCCCCTATGAGAGAAAATTTGTTAGAACCGAATTGTGGCTAATCATAAGCGGGGAAAAAATTCCAGTTCCAGCTATATCACAGCATAAATCACCCACCAACTGATGCCAGCAGACATAGACACAAATATTTCTTAAAACCACACTGTACCACAAAATTGAAACAATGCCGCCAATGGTTATAATGTTAAAGACAAGCCCCGCAAATTTAAGCAAATATCACGTACTGAATCTTGAAGATCAATGTACTGGTATAAAAAACAGGCAGTGTCATACAGATCATAGCAATAGCATCACTTGGACATGTACAAAAAACCAGGTCAACTCGAGCTGCATGAGCATATATCAATATTGCCAAACACTCTGCCAGGTATTACCCTGATTAATTGCATGTACTTCTGCCTGTATTTCTTAAAACGATATCATTTGGCCTTTTCCCCTCCACATTCCCACAATTGTGCAATGTTTGATTATCAATATCCCACCCCCTTTCTGGTCTCCCCTCCGTTCCCTGCCCTAGCTGCGCCTGCTTAGCCTCACCAACAAGAAGGGACAAGAGCCAGTCACCGGTCGATAAAACTTGTCCGGTATAATGCAGGCAGCCCCAGCTGCGTGTGGCCGCTCTCCGGCACCTAGCTGGGCCTGTTTAGCTTCCAAACACAGGTCTAGTGGTCGAGAAAAACTTGCCCGGTATCACGTAGGCAGGCCCAGCTGCTTGCCGCTCTCGGGAACCGCCGACGAGCACCCACCTGCCCCGCACAATACCTTTAATCCCGCTGGCGTCCCAGAGCTGCGGCGCGCCTTGTGCCTTTCACCGGATGCTCCCCCTCACGACTAGACGCCGTTCACCACGAGAAGCCGACCAAAAGAGGACACTCCCGCTTCGATTCGTCCGTGCCTCGCCTCCACAGCGTCGCGATGA
The DNA here is from genome assembly GCF_964261635.1 of Lissotriton helveticus. Taxonomy (NCBI): domain Eukaryota; kingdom Metazoa; phylum Chordata; class Amphibia; order Caudata; family Salamandridae; genus Lissotriton; species Lissotriton helveticus. The sequence continues at coordinate 2,072,490,258 of NC_136063.1, forward strand.
CCACGTCTCCTTCGCGGGCCTCGGAGAATGCCGCTCGAGTCTTCGCGTCCGGCCACCTGAAAAAATTAAACTAGAAAAAATTAGTCGGCCCCACGGTGGGGGCGAGGAGCGAGCCTGGGAAGCGCGGGCACAAAGAGGCCGCTTCCCGCGCTCCCCAGGCTCTTAAACCCCTCCAGTCTGAAGCCCCGCCCCCCCGACCCGGAAGTGTAACAACCACTTCCGGGGCGGGGGTGCGGGACGCGAAGCCCAGCGAGGGTCGGGCAGCAAGGGGGTGGGGGGGGCGGGCCCAGCCATGTGTGCGTGGGGGCCGATTGGCCCCCCTTTTCTAGAGCAAGCGTCCTTCCAAAAACTCACTGCTTGCCTCCTGCGCAGCCATAAGTAAGAGCCACGGTTCTAGCGACCATATGAATTCTGTTTTCCTGGCCATTGGCTCTTCAATATCGTGAGCACTACCTCCCGGTTTCCAAATGTAAGCGCCCTCCCAAACACTCTCTGCTTGCTCTCTGCGCGGCCATAATCTAATGGCATGCACATCTCTTGCACACTCACACAAGGATTGTGGTCACTACTCAGTTCTTCGGTCCACATTTCAACGCAATATATCAGCCGAGGTACACAAACTTGAGGGCACCTTTTCTTGGTTAGGTTACAAAATAGATCAATGACACCCTCTTTCTGTCACCGCCGAATCACATGTCTCACCCATTTCGCAGTGTGGATAATGTTTAGGACGTTTCTTTTTCCTTCATTTTCCTACATGCTTTTAATGTTTTCTCCTGCCTCCTTCCCCGTTCTAATTTTTCCACTGGCAGTGTATAATTTCAGGCTTGCTAAATTTCCTTGTCCTGATGAGGATCCATGTATCTAGTTATGGCTCAAAACGTCGTCGACTTTCTAAACAGGTTGCATGTTAAACTCATTTGTTGAAACAAGTGCATTACCTTAAAAGCTTGCCCCAATTATTCATATTGGCGAAAAGCTTTTATCTAGTTTTACCTGAAAAAAATGTGTGTTCATTCGTGAATGTCTTTTTCTTCATTCTTGTAGGATACAGGACTGTGTCCCTAACGATTACTTTTTCTGTGACCACTTCCAATCAGTTTGATCCATTAAATCTAATGCACAGCTGGACATCTTTAACACAGTATAGTACTAATTCTGGTCTATATTCATTGCTATTGAATTTGAAGGACCAATTGTTTTTCACAGCTAGTTGACACCCAGGGTCCTTACTACCTTGTGGGTTCCCTTGTTCCCTCAAGCTCGCCACCCGAAAACACCACCAGCTGATCCACGCCACCAAGAAAACCGCATTCAAGGAACGACTGGACAACAACGCACACAACAGCAAGGAACTCTTCAACATCGTGAAAGAGCTCTCCAACCCCAACGTCGGAAACAACGACATCACCCCTTCGCAAGACCTCTGCAACTCCCTCGCCTCCTACTTCCACAACAAGATCGCGGACATACACAACAGCTTCAGCACTCAACCTACGCACGCCACGACCGAACCACCGCCCCCACCACCACCATCCGCGCCTGGACCCCGATCAGCACCGAAGACACCATCCGCACGATGAACTCCATCCACTCCGGATCTCCGACAGACCCCTGCCCTCATCACGTCTTCAACAAGGCCGACGCTGTCATCGCACCCCACCTGCGGGACATCATCAACACCTCCTTTGACATCGCCACCTTCCCGGAGAGCTGGAAGCACGCCGAACTCAGCGCTCTACTCAAGAAACCATCAGCAGACCCAACCGACCTCAAGAACTACCGCCCCATCTCGCTGCTCCCGTTTCCGGCCAAAGTCATCGAGAAGACCGTCAACAAGCAACTGGCCGCCTTCCTCGAGACGAACGGCTCCCTCGACCACTCGCAGTCTGGCTTCCGGGCCAACCACAGCACCAAGACCGCCCTGATCGCAGCCACCGATGACATCCGAGCCCTGCTCGACAACGGAGAAACAGCGGCCCTCATACTCCTGGACCTCTCCGCGGCCTTCGACACTGTCTGCCACCGTACCCTAGTACAGCGCCTCAGCAACGTCGGAATCCAGGAGAAGGCACTGGAGTGGATCACCTCCTTCCTCGCCGGAAGGACACAGAGAGTCCGCCTCCCCCCGTTCAGATCGGAAGCCACCGAAGTCATCTGCGGCGTTCCTCAAGGCTCCTCGCTCAGCCCAACACTCTTCAACGTCTACATGAGCCCCCTCGCATACATCGCACGCCAGCACAACCTGAACATCATCTCCTACGCCGACGACACCCAGCTGATCCTCTCCCTCACCAACGACCCCGCCATCGCCAGAGCCAACCTACACGAAGGGATGACAGACGTAGTCAAATGGATGTCGAACAGCCGCCTGAAACTGAACTCAGACAAGACGGAAGTCCTCATCCTGGGATCCTCACCCTCCGCCTGGGACGACTCCTGGTGGCCCCCCGCCCTGGGCAGCGCACCCAAACTAACAGACCACGCACGCAACCTGGGCTTCATCCTGGACTCCTCCCTCTCCATGACCAGACAAGTCAACGCCGTCTCCTCGTCATGCTTCAACATCCTGCGCATGCTTCGAAAGATCTTCCGATGGATCCCCACAGAGACCAGGAAGACGGTCACCCAGGCCCTCGTCACCAGCTGTCTGGACTACGGCAACTCCCTCTACGCTGGAACCACCGCCAAACTCCAGAAAAGACTCCAGCGGATCCAGAACACCTCAGCACGACTCATCCTGGACATCCCCCGCCGCAGCCACATCTCCGGACACCTGAGAGACCTGCACTGGCTCCCGGTCAACAAGAGAATCACCTTCCGGCTCCTCACCCACGCACACAAAGCCCTACACAACCGAGGACCAGAATACCTCAACAGCCACCTCAACTTCTACGCTCCCAAACGCCAGCTGCGTTCGACCTGCCACGCCCTCGCCGCCGTCCCCCGCATCCGAAGAGCCACCACAGGAAGAAGGTCCTTCTCCTACCTGGCCGCCAAGATTTGGAACTCCCTTCCGACCCACCTCCGCCTGACCCAGGACCACCTCGCCTTCAGGAAGCAGCTCAAGACCTGGCTGTTCGAGCAGTAGCGGACCCGGGAGCGGAAGTGTCCTCCCCCCAGCGCCTTGAGACCCTCCGGGTGAGTAGTGCGCTATATAAATGCTCTGATTGATTGTTATATTTAACACCCCCTGGCACTTCTGGCAGAACAATACAGATCCAAGGTAATATCTTGCGCAGATGACAAACAGTTACTGTTCACCTGCGAAAAGGATATGGCCTTGAATGGGAGTGAGATAAATATCTGCCTATCAAAGGTGTTCGCCTAGTTTAAACAGAACCAACTGATGTGCAACTCTGAAAAGTCAGAAATTATTTTCTTTGGACATCACCCAGGTGAGGAATGGTGCAAATGGTGGCCACAGAATATGTCATCCCCTGTAAGCTCAGCTACCACCATTAAAAACCTTGGAGTAAAAATGGACATGAACATGTCCATGAAGTACCAGTTCCAAGCAGTGGCCGGCACATGCTTTGGCCTACTGAGAATGCTGAGGAGCTTCCTTCCACCACTCCCAGTTCCCTATAGGAAAACAGTAATCCCAGCATTGATCATGTCTCGGTGAGATTATGTTAATGTTCTGTCTGTAGGCACCCCTGATTACCTTCTTGGTCGACTACAGGTGGTAGAAAATGCTGCGGCAAGAACTATACTCATGGTAGGCCTCAGGACACACATGACCCCTCACTTGAAGTCCTTGCACTGGCTTCCGGTGCGCAAGAGGGCAAACTTCAAAGCCGTGGTACTGGCTCACAAGGCCTTCAACAATATAGGGGCCCGATACCTAAGGCATACAATCCAGAGCTATGCTCCACCTATAACACTGAGGTCTTCCACCCAGCAGCTTTTGGTCATTACAAGGTTCTCTCGTTCCCGCCTGGGTGGTAGTTCCTTACAAGTGGTATCCTCTCAGCTTTGGAACAGCCTGCCGCCATTCTTACGTCAGGCACAGGCTCTCCTCAGCTTTAGGCGAGGTTTAAAAACCTGGCTCTTCTTACAGTAGTGTAAGACTAACAGGAGGGGACCCATAAACCACGTTGGGATGGGTGTATAATGCAAATTAGAACAATTCCCAACAGGTATCAATTGGAAGACAGTTTCAAACAGTGTATGCAATATGCATTACAAAAGGAAGAAGAAGGAGTCTCTGCAATTTTTTGAAAAACAGGGGTATTATTCACCACTTTAAAGAGCAAGGCGGGTCTATTGCATGATAATACAGTTAAACAGCACTGTACAGATCAAATCGTGTGACAACCCGGAGGCACTTGGTGAAAGGTGATATATACATAAATATATACAGTGAGTGGTAGTGATAGTGCAAGTGCTGGGGTGAGACAGCGTAGTCGGCGCGTAGTGACAATTGGTGAAATTTACAAAGTAATGGCTCCAAGGATCAAGTTGCAATCACTTAAAACAGGAATGGGTCAATTTTCCAGGAGTACAAAACATAGTGAGCGCCATAAAAATTTAAGCTGTGTGGTCGACGGCGTTCCGATCCCCGTCAGTCGGGATCGTCATCAGGACTGGGTTGTCGATGAAGCAGTGATGTCCACCCAAGGCAGAGTCGTGCGGGTGGAGAGGCGGGTATTTCGGGTCCAATGCTGGATAGCAATTTGGAAGGCTTGGATCAGAGGGGGTTGCCGACGTCTGAATGAATTAGGACGTCGGAGCGATGAACACTATCGCGGAAGGCTGGTGTTCGCAGTGAATGCGGGAAGTATTCCAGCCTTCCGCGATAGTGTTCATCGCTCCGACGTCCTAATTCATTCAGACGTCGGCAACCCCCTCTGATCCAAGCCTTCCAAATTGCTATCCAGCATTGGACCCGAAATACCCGCCTCTCCACCCGCACGACTCTGCCTTGGGTGGACATCACTGCTTCATCGACAACCCAGTCCTGATGACGATCCCGACTGACGGGGATCGAAACGCCGTCGACCACACAGCTTAAATTATTATGGCGCTCACTATGTTTTGTACTCCTGGAAAATTGACCCATTCCTGTTTTAAGTGATTGCAACTTGATCCTTGGAGCCATTACTTTGTAAATTTCACCAATTGTCACTACACGCCGACTACGCTGTCTCACCCCAGCACTTGCACTATCACTACCACTCACTGTATATATTTATGTATATATCACCTTTCACCAAGTGCCTCCGGGTTGTCACACGATTTGATCTGTACAGTGCTGTTTAACTGTATTATCATGCAATAGACCCGCCTTGCTCTTTAAAGTGGTGAATAATACCCCTGTTTTTCAAAAAATTGCAGAGACTCCTTCTTCTTCCTTTTGTAATGCATATTGCATACACTGTTTGAAACTGTCTTCCAATTGATACCTGTTGGGAATTGTTCTTCTTACAGTAGAGCAGATGTCTTGTGCGAGCCTGAACTGTTCTGTCATTGGTTTCTTTCTCAGCGCCGGGACACTCCATGGAATAGCCGTGCGCTTTATACGGGCCTAGTAACATAACATAACATAACTGTGAAGCACATTTATGGTGAGTAATCATAGAAAAACAAAAATACTACACGGAGCAAATAGAGTTAGCAAAAAACTCAACTAAACAACTCTATCAAGTGGTTTCGAATCTGTCCACTCCACCCATGTGTACCACCATTGAACCAACTCAAAATCTCTGCAATGAACTGGCAGACTTTTTCAAACTTAAGGTCAATGACATCTATGCTAATTTTTCCTCAAAACTAACCTCAGAACCCCCTAGCTCAAACACAAATCACTCCCCCACTCCCACAGTTTTATCGGAATTTACTCAAACCACCCCTTCTCAGATAAAGGAAATCATGGCCACTATCAAGTCAGGATCACCAATGGATCCATGTCCTCCTATGATAATAAAACCAGTGACTGATTTAATAGCTCCCATCTTAACAAACATTTGTTCTGTTCAGGTTCCTATCCCACGGTTTGGAAGAAAGCCATTATTAAACCCTTATTAAAAAAAAACCAAGCCTGGACCCTGCAGAACCCAAAAGCTATCGACCTATCGCTTCCCTTCCTTTTCCATCAAAAATATTTGAAAAGATCATGAACCATCAGCTGGCCAATTATATCGACCAGAATAATCTTCTTGATGAGACCCAATTTGGATTTAGGAAGGGTCACGGAACTGAAACTGCCCTAATAAAGGCGGCAGAGGAGATCAGAGTGATCATGGATCAAGGAGGTGCAGCAGTCCTAATATTACTGGACTTGTCTGCGGCTTTCGACACGGTCGATCATAACATTCTGATCGACCGTGTCGGAAAGATTGGCATTCAGAACAAAGCCAAATCACTGCTGTCATCCTTTCTCTCTGGCCGTGAGCAATCAGTTAAACTGGGTGACTTCTTTTCCCCTGTTTTCACTTTACCCTGTGGTGTTCCTCAGGGATCCTCGCTAAGTCTGACGCTATTTAACATCTATGTGTCGGACTTGGCGAGGGTCATTAAATCTTACGGTATTGGGTTAACATCCTATGCTGATGACACCCAGCTGGTACTGGCTGTTCATAATAACGGAGGAACAGTTGCGGCCAACTTTCAGGATGGTATGATGGCAATCAGTTCCTGGATGGACCATAATTGTTTAAAATTAAACTCAGACAAGACGGAGGTCATGATATTTGGTAGTCTGACCCCGTCTTGGTCTCCAACATGGTGGCCTTCTGACTTAGGCCTTCCCCCAACCCCGGTCAACAAAGTCAGGAATTTAGGAGTTCTATTTGACAACAAGTTGTCATTTGTAAGCCATGTCAATGCGGTAGTCTCAGCATCTTTTTATACTTTAAAGATGACTAAGAAATTACTACCATTTTTGCCAGCCAGTGCAGGGAAAACCCTGATGTCAACCTCGGTTCTTTCTAAGGTTGACTATTGTAATAGATTACTCCTAAATGCCCAACAACAAGTACTGAACAAGCTACAACTTGTCCAAAACGCCGCCGCCAGAATCCTGACAAACACTTCAAAATTTTCCTCCATTTCCCCCATGATCCGACAATTGCACTGGCTCCCAATTAGGAGTCGTATTAAATTCAAGGCGTTATGTATCACCTACAAAGCCAGGAACAGCATGGGGCCAGAATTTTAAAAAAAAGCCTTGTCAACTAATACACCCAAAAGAGCATTGCGCTCTGCTACATAAATTGCAAAAAAAAAAAGAAAAAAAAAGTACATGCTATTCTGGAACCCCTCATAGTGATTCATTTGTTTTTAGGTCTGACATTAGCCAAGAACTTTTGTTGCGATGTGGTCCAAACTGGACAAGAACATGGACACCCTCAAACCACCATAGTCACACCTCTACCTCCAACAGAGAATACCTCCTCAGGACCACTGACCCCAGTTGACCAACAACATATCAGGAGGGCGCCAAAACCAATCAAACCCATAGCCCCGGTAGAAGCGCCGAGGTCAAACAAAACCCCAACCCTTAATTTGAATTGGTTCTATTTCTGTCAAACAAACCGCCTCCACTAGATGGTTTATGTTCTATGTTTTTATGTCTTTTTTTGTTTAAAACAGCGGCGAATATTATTCAAAACGTCTGTCAGTATATGTAATTTGCAACCTGCAAATACCAATAAAAAAAATAAAAAAATAAAAAATATATATATATTTATCTTCTATACATACTTACAGGGATTTTCATTCATTGGTCTGTTGTAGTCTTATCTGCATTTTGCTTCCACTCACAATAGCATATAGGAAGGGGCACAGGGAAAGCCCACTTCAGCCATTGACTTACCTGACTCTGTCGATGGTACTGCGTTATTTCATAATGTGCACATCCACACATGAAGCAGTCCCTTTCAGTGCCAGGGATTACATGTGTAACGGGGCTTTTACTTAATACCATATATATATTGACTTTTAGAGAATGCTTGTTTTTGTACAGTGTGTGCCTCCGTCTAAAAACCTTTCACAAACAAAAAGGGCACTGGCAAAGCCAAAAGGTCTGCAGAAAGCACTTCATGGCGGTGACACAGCAGACATGGCATTGCCATAATTAATTTTCATCTTCTTCATGTGTGGTATGATAGTTACCTATTAGTATCAATGTTTCCACCCCCTCAAATATATGATGGTCAGTTTTAGATTTCACCAGCACACTGCTTGCACCATGCTTGTGAAATCTATTGTATTTAATATAAATCTTAAAAGGGTCTTAAATACCGCCCTTACTTTTTGTTTGTTTGTGTGCATGCCAGTTACTTTTCCTTCATTTCTATTGGTTTTAGCATACCATTTCCTGTTGTTCCTTGTGTGTTTCTCTTATCAGTGTCCCATGGCCCCAATACTCCCATTCATCTGCTTTGGTGGAACTTTTTTTATTAGGCTCCTCTGGGCTGCATGCATTTTAAGCGTGCTTGTCGGTTGCATTGTTTTGTTTTTGTTGTCCAGCGCCTTTTTTTTAATCTCCTTGTGTCAGCATGCAATTCAAGCATGCTTCGGAGCTGCATGATTTTTTATTTTCCCAATGCCTTTTATTTAATCTCCTCATGTCGGCACTTATTTCAAGCTTGCTTGTGTTTAACTCCTTTCACTCCCTTGTGGATTTTTTTTGTGCCTGCTCGCGCGCTCCTCTGTACAGTCGCTGTCACAATGTTTGTGGCCGCTGACTCTTCTTACCCCCTTCCGTCTGCTCTGCTCTGCTCCTCTTCATCTCGCAGGTAGGCTGTGGGGTCTACTCCCTTGCCCAGTGATCTGGCCGTGATTTCCTCTGTACATGGTGTGCTCCCTGTGCAGGGTGGTGCTGAGGGAGGCTGTCCGGTGGGCAGGAGGAGGCAGTACTTGAGGGGTGGGCAGGGGCTGGGCTTCACACTCCGAACTTCGGCGCTCAGTACAATGCACCGCAGCTTGGACAAGGAGTTAGTCAGATCCATGCTCTGCTTCCCATTCCGGTTCCGGACATCACCACGGGACCTGCACACGCGGCGTGCACCGCCCGCACGCCAGAGCCCAGCCATCCAAGTTGAGCCCAGTGAAATCTGCTTCTGGAGGAAAGAGTTTCTTGTTTAGGTTTCACTTCTCTCTTGTGTTGCCCCCCCCATATGTTGTTGCTGTTCCCAGCCTTCCTGGGCCTCTCTTGTGTTTTGGGTTTTGTTTTTTTGGCAGGGGGTTCTTTTATATATATGTATATATAAAGCACAAATTTGACTTGGAAGTATAGGCGTGCTTTACCTGAGTACCAGTTACCAACGAGATGGAAACAGTCCCGGTTTCAGCCCTTTCTGGTAGGATTAACAAAGAAGACTTCAGCTGGATGGTATATCTGGGCATGCTCGGTGCACTTCTGTTGTCCGAGGGGACACAGACTCCCCTACGATGAAGTTTTGACAAAAACCCCCATACTGAAAAGGCACTTAGGCAACTCTTAAGCACTCACATACACCCTTGTTTCTTTCACCCCGCAAGACACAACCTCATTTAGAGATGATTATTCAGATTTTATTTATATGTGAAGCAGCAGTATTGGTGTTCCATGCACGCACTGTACAGCTAATCTTAGGTGGCTGGATGTGGAGGAGTTATATTGCACAGTAAAGACTACGCCATGGCTCTGCCAAAGAACAGCGGAGGTGCAACTTTAGTACTCTGTGGGTGGGTGTATAAATTCACCTGCATCTGCTATGTTGTTTTGAGCACTTCTAGCGTTAACTTCACAAAGAGTAAGACGACCAGTGAGTTGAGCATATGCAGTTGACATCTTTGTAGAACTGCAAGTTCCAGATCCAAAGCCTTTTTATTGGCAGTATTATGAGCAGGGGGAGAAAGCGGGTCGCCTACTGGCGGCCCAACTGATGTATAGGGAGTCCGCCATGGCCATCGCTGGCATACGCTCAGCAACCGGGAGGTTCTCACCCGCCCGCAGGACATCGTTTACGAGTCTGCTTCATTTTACAAGACGCTGTACACCCCGGAGGGGCCGGCTAGCGTGGAACAGGTGGCCACCTTCTTGGAGAGTGTAGACCTCCCCTGCCTGTTGGACAAGGGTAGGGAACTAATAGCGGGGGAGATCAGCAAAGAAGAGATTGCGTTGGCCATCTCCAAGTTGCCCTGTCACAAAGTCCCGGGAGAGGATGGCTACGAAGTTTATAGGTGGTCAGGTGAGGAGGTCGTCAACAGAGCGAACAGCCTCCTTAGGACCCCTCTTCAAGAAGGCGGTGACTGCATTCCTACCCAAGCCTGGAAGGGACCCTTTACTATGGGATAGCTACAGACCTATCTCGCTGCTTAACAGTAACATCAAAATACTTGTCAGCATCTTGGCGGCACGTCTTGGCAAAGTCCTTCTCTCCCTGATGTACTACACGCAGGTTGGCTTCTTACCGGGTTGCTCCTCCAGAAATCATATTTGCACCCTGGCCCACACCCTTTGGGCAGCCAAGGACCTTCCAGTCGATACAGTGGCCCGCTCCTTGGATGCCGGAAAGGCATTTGACAGTATCGAGTGGGCACACCTTTTTGCCACCATGAAGCAATTCGTCCTGGGAGACCAATTTATCGCCAAGGTGCCGCTGCTATATGATTGCCCAGCAGCCCAGGTTAACTGCCAGGGGTTCTTTTCTGACCCCTTCCAAATGTGGAGGGGCATCCGCCAGTGAAACCCGCTCTCTCCTACTTTTATTCCATTTGGCCATGGAACCTCTGGCCTTCACTATTCGTCATTTGCCACACATTGTGAGCATTTCCCTCGCGGGCGAACTATCCAAAATCTATCTCTACGCAGACGATGTTCTGCTCATATTCACAGATCTTCACCATTCCCTGCTGGCTCTATTGGAAGTCATTGATGGCTACTCAGCCCTATGTGGCTACATAGTAGATTGTGATAAAAGCGAGGCCTTACCACTCTGGCTTGGGAACACGAAGGCGGCGATCCACAGCTTTCCTTTTTGCTGGAAGTCCTCCCATCTCAAATACTTGGGGATACTGGTTAATAGAGGACTGGGTGGCTGGTTTCAGACACTCTGGACCCCCTGATAGCCCAGATGAAACTGGACTTCGAGAAGTGGTTCCTTATAGGGTTCTCCATGTGGGGCAGAGTGCAGGTGGTGAGGATGTTCACAGTGCTGCACTTCACTTACACGTTGGGTATGCTGCCTGTATTGGTGCCTTTAACCACTTTACGCCTCATCAACTCCCAGATCTGGTCATTTGTCAAGGGACTTTGCCTACTCTTTGGGAACCACACCCTTCAGCCACACTTCTCACACCCTGTGCTACAAACCATGCAAAAGGCTTGGTTGCGCACTCACTGCCTTCTCTGGGTGGGCTCGCGCTTGCATGATAAAGTGCCACTGTGGGGCAATGACGGTTTGCGGGTCAGGCTCTACGCTAGTCCCACTGGATGAAGTTTTTGGCATACGCACCCTGGACCAAGTCTTGTTTGACGGAGACCTAAAGTCTTTCCATTGTCTGAGAGAGAAATTTGGCCTCCACCCTTGGCAGTGGTGGCTTACCTGATATGTAGGGCTGTCACAAGGGAGTGATGTCAGGTCTCTACAGCACATTCACAAGCCACCTCTTCTCCCATCCTCTTCTCCACAGCCTATGTGCCAAATAGCAGGCTCACCTGCAGACAACTCACGAAGAGTAGGACTGGGCTGATACCCGGGAAGCCCATTTAAAGTTCTACCTCTTCAAGATGGTCCACGATTTGGTACTGGACACCTGCAAAACTGAACAGGAGGGGACTCCTGCCACATGCGAAATGCTGGAGGTGTGCAAATGCCCACTGCAATCTCACTCACATCCTTTGAGAGTACTCCTCGATCGGGCCCTTCTGGTTGTATGTTGGGGACATCCTGGGAGTGCCCATGCCACCGCGACTCCCTCTCACTCCTTCCACCATCCTCTCCCAGAACACAGTGGATTCTCCAGACATCTGTTGCCCACTGCGACGTCTCCTTCACACGACCCTGCCCATGGCCAAAATGTGTATTCTCTGACAGTGGAGGTCGCCTGTGCTCCCATCTCAGGAGGATTGGAGAGTGGATATGATCTAAACAGCGTCGCATGAGCATGTTATTTACAATTTGCAGGACCAAGCAGAGGTGTGCATGCAGGCGTGGGATCCTTTTTTACGAGATGATCCTTGAAGTGAGGGATACCACTACAACTCCCCCATTGCATTCCACCCTGAGCTCCAAGGCCAGTATACTCGCGAGCTGCGCAGATGACTCTCGACGTACACTTGGGAGACCCTAGAACTTCCCACCCTTGACACCCACACACTGCCATTCTCCCCCCCCTTTGTCACACCTCCCTGCCTCTTCTCTCCTTCGTGGCCCCCTCTCCATCCACCCACTCATGCCTCCCTTCGTGCTTTCTTCGTTGCCCCCTGCTCCTCCCCAGCCTCCTCCTAGACCCTCCCCGCCTCCTTCCTGGTCTCCCCCTTTACTCTGACCCCCCCAGCATGTCCCCCGTCCCCTATTCACCCTCCTCCATGCCACCTCCATTTCTCCCCCTCTCGCCCCCTTTCTCCCCTCCACGCAGGTATAATGACCCCTTTGATGTGAGGACCCACGGCAGCAATCACGATCACCCTTTATGCATTCTTGCGGGGAAATCGACCTTCCACTCGCGACAGTGTGCCATGAAATGCACTGACCTGGTTCTATGGGGTCCCTCCCCTTCTCCAGCGTGCACCCCCCCACGAACCCTACTGCCCACACCACCTAGTTATAAGGGGTGCATCCTCCCCCCCACAGGGACTGGCTGTCTGGATTTCCACTCCTACCCCTCCTCCAAGTGGGTCTCTGGCCATTGGCTCTTTGACACCTGATATCTAGGGCTATATCCAGCACTTGGAATATTGGTTTCATCAGTTGTATGTGTAACGTGCCTTTTCCCCATACCCTTCCCCACCCAACTTGCATGTATTGCTTATTGTTTGTGTAGTTCTCTTCCAAAATGTACATATGCTGTATGGTTCTATTCCAGTAAACAATTATGATACAAAAAAATAAAGAATTATTGGGTATTGGAAGACTTAGGCATATTCATTGGGTCTGCCATTTACTGTTGCCAGCTCTGCAGTCCCATTCTCCTATCAATAAATCTCTTCTACAAAAACTCCAAACCATCCAGAATGTCGCTGCCAGGCTCGTCCTAGGGACACCACGCCACAAACATGTGTCCCAACACCTACGAAGCCTCCATTGGTCCCCGTCGAGAAGAGGGTCACCTTCAAACTCCTTACCCACACCCACAAATCCCTCAACAACATCAAACCCAAATACCTCAACGACTGAGTATGTTTCCACGTACCCAAGAGGCACCTCCGCTCCGGTGACCTTGCCATAGCAGAGATCCCCCGCATCCACAGAAACAGAACTGGCTGGAGAGCTTTCTCCTATATCGCAGCCAAAACCAGTAACGAGCTCCCAGTCAACATCAGATGCTCCCCTACCCTCCACACGTTCAGGAAGGACCTCAAGACCTGGCTCTTCGACTGGCCCGGATCTGCTCCCCTCCCCAGAGCCTTGAGACCCTCATGGGTGAGTAGCACGCTCTATAAACCACTAACTAATTGATTGATTGATTGTGCAGGGATAGCATTGCTGCACGTTTGCATCTGATATGTTAGTATAGTCTTTGTTCTGAAGTTCTGCTCTGCTATTATACTTGCAGTGTGGCGGTTCCTATTTTGACATCTGGCATGCATCTGCAGTCAGTCCTCTTTCTGCTGAGAGTTCAGATTACCATACAAAGATTGTGTTGCTGCACATATTTACATGTGGGATGTAAATGTCCTGTTTCTGGACATACTTCACTTGGATTTCTTTGCTCTCATTGTGGTTTTGCACAACTTACTGGTGAATACTGATGTGGGTACCTTTGCTGATAGCTCGTCTCAGTTAATTTGCACGGATTGTGGCGTTGCACATGTTTTCATCTGAAAGACTGGTGTTGCCACCTTTCTAAAGTCAGCTCTTCTAGGTTACTATACACAAATTCGACAAACTTACATATGGAATATCAGGGTGTCATCTTTCTGCAAAGATCTGTACTCTGTTAGTGTGCATGGGCTGTGGTGTTACACATATTTACATCTGAAATGTTAGTGCCATCTACTTGTTCATCTGCATTTGCTGGTGTGCACGGATTGTGGTGTTGCACACATTTACATTTGAAATGTGATGGAGCCTTTATCTGCAAAGAGCTCTACTGGGCTCTACTGGGTCACTACCTAGGGGGTGAAGTGTTGCACATGTTTACATCTGGAATGTCAGTGTGGTCATCTTTCTACAAGCAGCTCTGCTTGCTCCTGAGTTTATCCATCGCTGCCCATTGCTGAGTGATTTAGTCAGAAGCCTGGAATGCTGGCTTGTGCAGTGCTTGTGAGATTTGTTGGTGGGTTAAATAGCTCTGTTTTTATGGATTATTTGAGCACAGTGCAGTATGTATGTGCTGTGTGTACACCTTGTTGGAAAAGCAAAATGGCTGGATGCTGTTAAAACCTTTTGTTTCAGGTGTGAGGCAGGGGCGCTTGTGGCTATGTCAGAGGTCCTATTAAAAGCTGCCTTTTTGTTTTGTTTTGCTTTTGTGGCTGAAACAACAAAGTACACTACGGAGAATTAAAAATGCCATACATAATCCTGTGATTAACCTAACACACTCGGGCAGAATATGAAAGCAGCTGAAGGGACGTCTTTCTTTAAATTGCAACACATTTGGGCAACAAAACAGTGAGTTGAGAGCAAAATAGACTCGCGCCTGTAAGTAACTCTGGGGCATATTATCAAGGACGACGATAAAATTATCGCCAGTTTGGCAGCAGAAAACTGCCGCTAAAGCAGCGATAGTGCGCTTGACAATATTCCCTGGAGAATTCCAATAGAAGCCCATGTTCACACCAGAACCATATCGCTAGGCCATGCTGCTGGGAAACATGTGTAAAAATATTGACAAAGTCAATGGATCTTGCATAGGCACACCCTATGGACTTAGAAATGCTTGTTGTCAGTGTTTGGTGCTATTCCCAATTTCAGTTTTCACGATTCTGTTCATTTTTCCAGGGGATTTACTCATTTATTTACTACTTTACTTCTTTATTGCATTGATCCATGTGTGCATTTTGATACCTCACATTATCCCATGCAGACACATCAGCTTTACTAACTTTACATGTATTTATCGGGGTAGTAAAGGATAAAAGTGAAATTGATGACATTTCGAGGACAAATTATTTGGACACTTTGCTGTCCTTTTTTGATCTTCATTCAAAGGGAAGTGTGTTTTGGTAGATATACACTGTCATTAAATATGTATAAAATATTTTTGCATGTAAATGTCCCACAGTTGAACAGTGCAGAATGCAACACCTTGTTTAACATGTTGCACCAATGATACAGAGTAGGTTAGCAGTATGATGTTCAAATGTCATTTGTGGTGTGTGATGCACAATTCAATTACTGAGAATTCTCTGTAAGATTCATTACAAAAGAGAGGTCGAACCACACTGTAACCTCACAAACAAAATGTGTGAAAAACACACTGAAGCATCTGTGTCAACACCTGCTGAAGGTTTTGAGGATAAAAAACTAAGGTATTGATTCCAATGCTGTGCTTTTTGTCATTTCAAGATTGCAATCGCCCGCTAGCTGCTTAAAGTATGCAGTTAATGTTTAAATGGATTTTTGTTAAATATTGTTTTACAGGATACTTCAATGGGGAGCTACACCTTGTAAGGTTCGTTGATTTCATGTGGGTCTAGTTCATTGAGTCAGTGAACCCCTTCATTGCTGAAGTCCCCAGATGAGCAGCCTCTAAATTGACATTAGGACCAACTAAATGCAGCTGCTCTTGGGAAGGGGATACAGCCTTTACAACGAGATTTTTACCTCGTTGTGCCTTTACCACGCATTTTATAGCAAGTATATATTTACCGGGATTATGCATTTACAACGCATGCCAATACCACGCATTTAAGGTAAGTTGAGGGGGGTGGGCGTTCTTCCCCCACAAATACATTGTTTTTAAATCTGAAGGCATTGTGTTGTATTGGTATGCGTTGTAAATGCATATTCGCAGTAAAAACAAACATGATTAAAAATGTGCGGCAAAGGCATGCAATGTATTTACCTGCGTGGTACCGTCGTACAACCTGTGGGAAGAAGATTCAGATGATGGCGGATGGAAGTGAGGTAGTCAAAGTAAAACGTTTCCGAACAAAAGGACAGCTTCAATCTGCAGTAGTCCACATGCTTTTCATGTCCAAGTGATCTTACAACCTATACATAGAGATGAAGGTGAAGGAAAATGATGCAAGATTTTCGGCAGGGAGGCAGACCTGTGACCATTAGAAAGATATCAGATAACAGCACCCTGACTATAGCAACATCTGTGATCTCAGCTCGAATTAAGCTTTGGTGAAAAAATATCTCCTGGTTTTTTATAATGTCACCACCACCCTTAGTCCTGAAATGGCTCCCAGTTGACATGATGGACACTTTGCTGTCCTTTGGACACTTTGCTGTCCTTTTTTGATCTTCATTCAAAGGGAAGTGTGTTTTGGTAGATATACACTGTCATTAAATATGTATAAAATATTTTTGCATGTAAATGTCCCACAGTTGAACAGTGCAGAATGCAACACCTTGTTTAACATTTTGCACCAATGATACAGAGTAGGTTAGCAGTATGATGTTCAAATGTCATTTGTGGTGTGTGATGCACAATTCAATTACTGAGAATTCTCTGCATAACCAACTTTGTTGGTTATGCAGAGCCAAATCTTTTCCATTACACAATCATCAAGGTACCTGAAACATACATCTGAATATATGAGTCATTAGCACATATTATCAATACATGCACAGTGATTTTTTCAGTGATTTTTTGTTTCTATATGATATGTTTATTTTAAAACAGCATTAGCTAATGCCCGATTCATTACTACAACCCAACTTAATAGTTCTTAATTTATTGACTCCGTAAGCATGAAATGCTGAGTCAGCCCAGCTGTGTTTTGAATCTGTCACTTGCAGAGTCTGCACAGGCCTCAACAGTAATACTGGTCTTTGAGGAACTCCAAAAGTGGTCTCACTCTTGAGCGTCTAATATTTAGGCCTTTTTGTGGGAACGGCATGGTCTACCTGAGGTCGATTGGTCTTGACCAAGCTGAGCTACAAACTTTGTAGAGTAAGAACTTATGTTATGTTAAAAAGGTTTATAAAGCACGCTTATACCAAGAAATAGGTGCCTTGGTGCTATTGGCAAGAACTGTCAGAATTATACATAATAAAATACAAGAGCAAACCATCTTTTACGGGGTACCAACCCGCTGGTCCAATGAGAAAAAACACGTTTTTAGATCCTTCCTAAATTTCAAAAGGTATGGTTGAGCTCATAGATGTTATGCTTGTTAATATGCATGATTACTGAGAGAAGCAACATAACAATACTAGACATCTTACCAATGTGTCAGAATGTATTCTGAAAGCACAAACCTTGCAATCTGGATCCAACAGGAGTGATCTGTGCTTCCATACTTATTCGAACCCACTGTTGATATGTTAGCTAGAAGTAGACCCGTGGAAAGGGACATGGACACAGAGACACTGGATATCGTCATTGTGCCTTTTTCGCACAACAATATGAATAAACTACAGGGTTCCAAGTGAGGGAATGTTAAAACATCATTAATTATCAAAGTATCACTCAAAGAGCAAAAGCAATTAACCAAATCTAGATCGAGAGATGAACAAAACAAGGTACCCAGTAATTTAGTTTTAAAGAAGCATATTATATTGACATTAGTCAATGTTAAAAAATAAACACATTATAGAACTGTAGTGATAAAGTGCTCAGTGCTCAAGTGACCACACAGAGCTAGGCACTTTGCAAAAAAAGGGTAATTTTTCACTGTGAAAATGTTGTGTTTTGGGCCATTCCCTGTTGCGAACACTAGGCCTACCCACACAAGTGAGGTACCATTTTTCTCAGAAGACTTTGGGGAACGCAGGGTAGGTGGCATTTTGTTGATCCAAGCAGATTTTAGAACTTTCCATCACAGAAATGCAAGGAAAATGTGTTTTTTTAAACAATTGTTTAGGTTTTCAAGGAATTCTGGGTAACAGAATCTGGTGGGAGCCAGTCCAGTCACCCCATCCTTGGTTCCCCTGGGTGTCTAGTTTTAAAAAATGTATAGGTTTCCTTAGGTGCCAGCAGAGCTAGGGTTCAAAAACTACAGCTAGGCACTTTGCAAAAAAGGGTCCATTTTGAAAGCGAAAATGTGTTGTGTCCACGTTTCGTTTTGTGCTGTTTCCTGTCGTGGGCACTGGGCCTACCCACAGAAGTGAGGTGCCATTTTTCTTGGCATACCATGGGAAACGCGGGGTGAGTGGAATTTTGTGGATCCACGCAGATTCCAGAACTTTCCACCACAGAACTGTGAGGAAAATGGGATTTTTTTGACAATTGTTTAGGTCTGCAGGGGATTCTGGGTAACAGAACCTGGTCAGAGCCAGTCAAGTAACCCCATCCTGGATTCCCCTAGGTATCTAGTTTTTAAAAATGCATATGTGTGCTAGGTTTCCCTAGGTGCCGGCAGAGCAAGGGTTCAAAAACTACAGCAAGGCACTTTGCAAAAAAAGGGTAATTTTGCACTGTTAAAATTTGGTGTGTCCACGTTGTGTTTTGTACCGTGTCCTGTCACGGTCTCTAGGCCTACCCACACAAGTGAGGTACCATTTTTCTCACAGGACTTTGGGGAACATGGGGTGGGTGTTATGTTGTAGATCCCCACAGATTTCAGAACTTTCCACCACAGAAATGCGAGGAAAATTAATTTTTTTGGACCAATTTTTAGGTTCGCAAGGGATCCTGGGTAACAGAACCTGGTGAGAGCCAGTCAAGTCACCCCATCCTGGAGTCCCCTGGGTGTCTAGGTTTAAAAAATGTATAGGATTGCAAGGTTTCCCTAGGTGCTGGCAGAGCTAGCTTTAAAAAACTACAGCTAGGCACTTTGCAAAAAAAGGGCGATTTTTCACTGTAAAATGTGGTGTGTCCACGTTGCGTTTTGGGCCGTTTCCTGTCACGGTCTCTAGGCCTACCCACACAAGTGAGGTACCATTTTTCTCACAGGACTTTGGGGAACATGGGGTGGGTGTTATGTTGTAGATCCCCACAGATTTCAGAACTTTCCACCACAGAAATGCGAGGAAAATTAATTTTTTTGGACCAATTTTTAGGTTCGCAAGGGATCCTGGGTAACAGAACCTGGTGAGAGCCAGTCAAGTCACCCCATCCTGGAGTCCCCTGGGTGTCTAGGTTTAAAAAATGTATAGGATTGCAAGGTTTCCCTAGGTGCTGGCAGAGCTAGCTTTAAAAAACTACAGCTAGGCACTTTGCAAAAAAAGGGCGATTTTTCACTGTAAAATGTGGTGTGTCCACGTTGCGTTTTGGGCCGTTTCCTGTCACGGTCACTAGGGCTACTCACACAAGTGAGGTACCAATTTTCTCGGAAGACTTTGGGGAACACTTTTCCTACTGTTGTGCTGTTTGGAGTAAGAATAGTAAATGTAGCCCCTCCGAAGTCCAGCACTTTCCTTACTGTTAATCTGACTGGAGCGGGAATAGTAAATGTAACCCCTTCAAAATCTAAAGTTTTTCCTACTGCTACTTAGACTGGAGTGAGGATAGTAAATTTAACCCCTTCAAAGTCCAACGCTTTCCCCGCTGTTGCACAGACTGGAGTGGGAATATTAAATCTATCCCCTCCCAAGTCTAATACTTTCCCTACTGTTGCATTGTTTGAAATAGAAATAATATATTTAACCCCTCTGAAGACCAACACTTTCCCTACTGTTGCATAAACTTGAGTTGGAATTGTACATCTAATATTCCCTGACTCCAAAACATTTCCTATTATTGGTAAAAAAAAATAATTTTATTTTTGATTATTTGTTTACATTTTTAATTTAAATGTTTTAATGATTTTATTTATTTAGTAATTTATTTCATATTTTGTAATTGATTGTTTAATAATTTTCACGTTTTATTTAAATATATATTTATATAGATAGATTGTATGTGTATATCAGAGCTATATATTTATATCTATATATACACAGTAGTACATTAAAATGTTATTAAAAAATGTATAACGTAAAATATATTTTTAATAACTGTGTTACAATATATGTAGGTGTGTGTATAAATATGTATATATATATATGTATAAAGAAAAACCAAAGGTAGTGATGGACGGAGCGTTGACAATACAAATTGCTCTATATATATGTATATACATATATATACACACACACAGACAAACGCATATATGTGTGTGTGTGTGTATTTATATAATGGTGTATTTATATTTAAAGTCTTTTAATATTAGTGGAACTCATGTAATTTACATGAGATTAAATGTATATACTAAAATGTTTAGGATTTACTATTTTAAACAATATATAAATGTTAGACCTGGCATCTTTGGCGTGGTTTTCCCTGTCTTTTTGCCTCTACCTCCTGTATTTTTGATGCTGTGCTGGATTTCGTTTTTTGCTGGTTTAGATGCTTTGGGCACTTTGCCACTGTTGATCAGTGTCAAAGTGCAAATGCTCCCTGTGTAAATTGTTATTGTGATTGGTTATCCATTATTGACATATTTGTGTCACCAAGAAGTCCCTAGTAAAGTGCACTGAGTGTGCCAGGGCTGGTGATAACAAATGCTACCAGTGAGACTGCAGCACTGATTGTGCCACCCACATGAGTAGCCCTAAAATGGTGTCTCAGGCCTGCCGACGCAGTGCCTGTGTGCAGTCTGTGAACTGCCATGTCCTCCTGGTCAGGCCTAACCCTTCCCTTTCTGTACACATTGGTCACTCCTACGGAAGTCCCAAGGTACCCCCTTGGGCAGGGTGCAGTGTATGTGAACGGTAGAGCATGTACTAGTGCGGGTGACATGCTCTGGTAGTGAATTACAGCCATTTTCGTTATTCACTATTGTAAAGCTATCTTGCCCCATAGGCTATCATGGGGAATGCTGGCTACAGTGGCTATCAACATATCTTCCCATAGGAGCAAGATAGGACATAAAAGTCTGGTATCCCTGAACTCAGAATTTAATAACACATCTTTTAGGAATGGTTGTTTTTAAATCCTGTGTTTGAGAACAGCACTTTTAGAAAGTTGCTGTTCTCTTGTCTGACCTTTCTGTGTGCCTTGGCCTGTTTGTGAATTGAATGTCTGGTTTGTGAGTCACAGGGGCTGGGTGGCTCCCAGAGGCTGAGTGGGCCATCCCTGGGCTGAATAGCTCCATCTGCATCTAGAGTGGTGGGAGGGGGTAGCACCTGGGCCTGAATAGGGCTGTGCCTGCCTTCCACAATGCTGGCTCCACCTCCTGCTGGGCGGCTGACGACCCTGCCCCTCTCTCTGAAAGGAAAAGAGAGGCCAGGAAAACAAAGTGCTCAAGGAACACCCAGAACTGGTTCAGACCGGGCTCATAGCCCTCCTGCACAAAGAGAACAAAGACTTTTAGGGGTATAAGTACAGGACCCCTGACTACAGATAATTAAATCATCCTGGAATCAAGAAGGAACCTCTGCCAAGGAGAAAGCTGAAACTGAAGAAGGAAGACTGTCCTGCTGTTGCTTTGCTGCTAAGGAGAGGGGAAGGACTTTGCTTTGTGCTGTGTCCCCTTGCTTGAAGGAATCTCCAAGGGGCTGAGAAGAGCTGGCTCCCTGTTAAGAAGTCCCAGGAACAAAAGGACTTCACCCCCAGCTTCCCTGAACTCTGCCGAGAGAGTTCTGTCCTTCCTGGAGTGCTTGGCCCATCTCTGGTGCCTCTGGAAGTGGTACCTGTGTTGGGAAGCTGGAAACCAAGCTTTAAAGAACTTTCTGCAAAGTTTATCGCATCGCTCGCTTGCGGTGCGCATCCCCGTCAGTGCGAGGAAATTCCCGCCGCTACGAAGGCCGACATCGTCGCAGCACCTGTTGCCGCTGCCAGAGCCGTCGTATACTTCATTTACGGGACGCACCAGACCGGTGCAGGAAGAGTATCATCGCTGTGAGTATCGTCGCAGAGCCTGCTGTCACTGGGTGAGTTGCCGCACTGCTTACTTGCTGACTGCATCACGTCGCTGCGAGAGTCGTCGCAGAGCCTTCGCATCAAGGGGCTGCGAGAAGAGAAGATCGACGCTGAGCCGCGCATCGTTGCCGCACCAGAGATCGTCGCCGCCCCGAAGATCGTCGCATCGTACCTTTTGCGAGCCGCTTCCACCGAAACCTGTGCACCGGAATCCACGCTAGGTATTCCATCCCACCCATACAGACCGGAGTCACCCCAACACGCCTGCTGCGTCCAGTGGGGTTGTCGCATCGCCTCCCCAGGGTCTCAGGAGTGACGCATCGCTTGCTTTTCACCGCTACAGCTTTTCACTTGGAACTTTGTCGCATCTAAAGGTACTGTTGGCTAAAACGTGACGCACCTGTGGATTATTTTAACGCAACCTTAAGAACTCTTTTGAAACCATATTCTTGAACTGTGTATGTTGAATTTTTGTCGGTTTGGTCTTGTGTAGTTTAGATTAAAATACCTTTGTTTTTCTAAACTGTTGTGCAGTCAGTTTGTGGTGTTGTCACTGTGTTACTGTGAGTGTTGGTACAAATACTTTACACATTGCCTTCGATAAGCCTTACCTGCTCGCGCCAAGCTACCCAGGGGATGAGCAGAGGTTATCTAAGAGCGTTTTCTCCTTACCCTGACTAGAAGCAATGGTCCCCATGTGGACAGTGTTAGCTACCTCTGCCAACAAGAGACCCCCAGTTCTATCTAACAATATATATATATATATCTATATATATATATATATATATATATATATATATATAGATATATATATATATAGATATATATATATATTGCCACAAATCCCTCAGAGAGAGGATTAGTCCGCACTCACAAAGAGATTCTTCCCAAGTTACCTTTATTCGTCAAGGTTATTCAGCAATTCGGGTTACAACACACCAACGCGTTTCACAACACACAGTTGCTTGTTCACGGTAAGGTAACATTTACCCCAGCTCCTCCTATATTCTTTACAGGGCGCGCCAAAAAACAAACAAATTAATGCTGACCTCACTTCCTGTTGCCTTGACAGGAAGTAGGTTGGGAAATGTAGTTTTTGATAACTTTTGCGTTTTTCAACAATCACCCATGAAACTTTATACATTTGCTGCCCACAGCGTTCTTATCAGCCGTGATTATGTACATATTTACAAATATATTCACTCATATATTACTGTTTGTCTGTTTGTCAGTATTCGGTTACTTATTTTCACACTCGTTTATATTTTGGTATACACTGGTGACATCATGGTGTTAATTAATAACGCTCTCCGGTGAGCAATTTCATTAATGCATAAGGTGTCCAGATTACGAAAATCAATTCCAAAGAAACCTTTTTGCCCTCTAGTGGGCCTAATAACCATCTTAATGCATTTAGTGCCCCTATGTATCTGTATAAAAACTATAAGCCATTTCTTATCATTGCTAATTAAGCTACGAATTGCACTGACACAGTCTCACTATTATCATCATTTCATACTCTAATTGGCCATATCTCATCATTGTATTACTGATATACTATTCATGAGTCAAAAAAAGTCATTGTTCTTATTACTACATTCAAAAATATACATTTTTCTTAAAAACCGATTTTTTCTCTGTCGCTCTCATATCTCTGTTCAAAAGATTATGCTACTCATATCTCCAAATGTACCCACCCACCTAGGGGGGAAGGAATCAAGGTCGGGATTATAAATGTACATAAAGTTCTTCGCTCTGATTCAAACCCCATGGGGTCATTGTTCGAAAATTCAGTATTTGCCTCGATTCTCTGCATCTCAATTGCTTTTCCTGGTCTCCACCCCTTTCATGTGGCAGGATGCATTCTAGAGCATATGTTTTTAGAAGTTTCCAGTCGCTGTTGTGAGCCAACTCCATATGTTTTGCGACGGCATTATTTCTGTCTTTATTCGTGGTCGCCCTGATGTGCTCAAGAATGCGTTTTTTAAACTCATTTTTGGTGCTACCAATGTACTTTAGTGAGCACGGGCACTCAATCACATAAATCACATGGGTGCTCGTACAGTCAATTAATTGTCTTATTTGCCACATCTTTTTGTTGGGTAGCATTACTTCTTTTTTGTTTATCGCAATCTGACACACTTTGCAGTGTAAACATTTGATAAATCCTTTCGTATTCAACCATTGAATTCCTTTTTTCTTTTTTGTGTGATCATGAAAATGACTTTGTATCAATCTGTCTTTTAGACTCCTGGCTCTGCGGAATGTGACTAGGGGATGATTACCCATTATTCTCCCAGTTGTTTGGTCCAATTGTAATATTCTCCAATTCTTCCTTATTATATTTACAATTTGTTTCGATTCTCTGGTATAATCCAGAATCAATCTCACCTTTCTTTCATCAGATTGTTGGGTACTACTGTTCATTTTTGCATCTTGTTTAGTCGTCAATGCCTCTTTTCGATTTTTGTTGTTGGCTCTTTGCCATCCTTTCATTATGACTTTGTTGTTATATCCTCTATTCTTGAATCTATGGGCCATTGATTTGCTTGTTTTGATCCATTCCTCCTCTTCTGAACATATCCGTCTCAGTCTTAGGAATTCTCCATAAGGTATATTTTCTTTCACCGATGGTTTGTGAAAACTTTCAAAGTATAGAGTTGAATTAGTCGCTGTTTTTTTCCTATGGAGGGTTGTTTCAACCTTATTATCTCGAATATAGATCTCCGTATCCAGGAAAATTGCTCTCTCCTTGCTGATCTGGTAAGTGAACCTTATGTTTGATGTTGAAGAGTTCAAGATTTGGAAGTAAGCTTCAAATTCCTCTTTTGTTCCTTCCCATATTATTAGAAGATCGTCTATGTATCTTGTCCATTTGGCAATTTTTTCCACATAGAAGTCATTATCCGTATGCCATGCAATTTGTTGTTCCCACCAACCCATGGTGATGCAGGCGTAGGCAGGACTGAAAGAAAAACCCATGGCACAACCCTGGGTTTGTTGGTATATTTCTTCGCCAAATAAGAAAACATTTTGGGTTAAACAAAGTTCTATCATATCAATCAACATTTGATTATGACGATTGAATTGAATATTACGCTCCTTAAGAAAAAATGCACATGCATTTAAGCCAATCTGATTGTCAATGTTTGTATATAAAGATACAACGTCCATAGTAACCAATAGGAAATTAGGTTGCCATGGTAAGTCCTCTAGATGTTTGAGGAGGTCCGTTGTATCTTTTAAATATGAGCTTAAGTTGGTCACAAAAGGCATCAAAAAGAAATCTAGATAGTTGGCCACCGGTTCCATTAGGGATCCTTTTGAGGACACAATCGGTCTCCCTGGTGGTCTAAGGGGATTCTTGTGTACCTTGGGGAGGAAATATATCGTCGCCATTTTTGGGTGTTCTGTAGTTAAGAATTTCTTTTCATCCAAGTCAATTAGATTTAATTCACTCCAGATATTCAGTTTCTGATCAAGTTTTTCTTTGAACACTTTTGATGGATTTGTTTCCAACTTTCTATAATATTTGGAGTTGTTCAGTTGTAGGTGTGCCTCAGTCCCGTAGTCTTTTGTATTTAAAATAACAATTTTTTCGCCTTTATCGGCGACCTTTATTGTTATTGTTTTGTCATCTGTTAGATTTCTCAATGCAACTCTTTCTTCTTTCGATAGGTTGTCCTTATATTTGGTGCTTTTGATTTTATAGATATCTTTAGTGACCGCCTCCTGGAATAGATCTATTTTATTGCCCTGTGGCAGTTGTGGATAGAATTTCGATGGTACCTTCATTCCACTTAGGCCAGCTCCTTTTTGTGATATTACTCCAGATTCAGTAATCATTTCATTATCATTATCAGTGTCCAAATTAGTTAATGCTACCAACGCTGGGAGGTCCCCTGTTGTTAATTCATCTCCCCTACTTGCAGGATCCATGCGTGTCTTTTTTCTTTGTTTGGCATAATTAGCCATTTTCTCATTATCTTCAAAAGTTTTGGCCAACTTGATTTTCCTGATATATTTATATATATCGATTCTGGTTTGTGCTATGTTCATTGATTCCGTTGGGCAGAAAGTTATTCCCTTTTTCAATAGAGATATTTCATTCTCATCGATGTTCCTACTAGACAAGTTAAGGACTACTAGTTCTCCCTCCATTGTGTCCATTATTTCTGTCTCCTCTGACGCATGGCCCTTGTTTCGGTTCCCACTTTTTCTGAGCCATTTTTTCCTTTGTCCCCTTCGGGTTGTTTTTTTTGTTTTTGAGATGTTCCTGATTTTGCTACCCATCTGCGTCCTCGGCCTCTTCCTCTTGTCCCCTGATTCTGATTGAACTCCCACGTTCGTTGTTGAAGAAGCAGTCTCATATCCCCTAAAAAATCCCTGCTTGCTTGATTTGTGTTTTCTGCTCCTTCCTCACTTGTGCCAGTGGATATTAGTGATGTTGCACTAGATGCACTTTGATACGTTGCCCCCTTACTTCCTTGATTTTTGAAGAAATCATATTTTTTCGCGTATGTAAAGATGCACCCATTTGCATAATCCTCCTCGTCGCGTTGGAATTTGGACTGTTTTCTATTCCTGACTACCTCCTCATGTTTACTCACATATTTTTCCAAGTCCTCTTTTAATTTCGTTTGTTCCGGATTTAATTCCAAAGTCGCTAACTCTATTTCCAATTCTGCCAGTTTCTCTTTGATCTTGGCTAGGGCAATATCCAAGGGTTTCTTTGGAATTGATTTTCGTAATCTGGACACCTTATGCATTAATGAAATTGCTCACCGAAGAGCGTTATTAATTAACACCATGATGTCACCAGTGTATACCAAAATGAATGAAATATCTCTATTGAAAAAGGGAATAACTTTCTGCCCAACGGAATCAATGAACATAGCACAAACCAGAATCGATATATATAAATATATCAGGAAAATCAAGTTGGCCAAAACTTTTGAAGATAATGAGAAAATGGCTAATTATGCCAAACAAAGAAAAAAGACACGCATGGATCCTGCAAGTAGGGGAGATGAATTAACAACAGGGGACCTCCCAGCGTTGGTAGCATTAACTAATTTGGACACTGATAATGATAATGAAATGATTACTGAATCTGGAGTAATATCACAAAAAGGAGCTGGCCTAAGTGGAATGAAGGTACCATCGAAATTCTATCCACAACTGCCACAGGGCAATAAGATAGATCTATTCCAGGAGGCGGTCACTAAAGATATCTATAAAATCAAAGGCGCCAAATATAAGGACAACCTATCGAAAGAAGAAAGAGTTGCATTGAGAAATCTAACAGATGACAAAACAATAACAATAAAGGTCGCCGATAAAGGCGGAAACATTGTTATTTTAAATACAAAAGACTACGTGACTGAGGCACACCTACAACTGAACAACTCCAAATATTATAGAAAGTTGGAAACAAATCCATCAAAAGTGTTCAAAGAAAAACTTGATCAGAAACTGAATATCTGGAGTGAATTAAATCTAATTGACTTGGATGAAAAGAAATTCTTAACTACAGAACACCCAAAAATGGCGACGATATATTTCCTCCCCAAGGTACACAAGAATCCCCTTAGACCACCAGGGAGACCGATTGTGTCCTCAAAAGGATCCCTAATGGAACCGGTGGCCAACTATCTAGATTTCTTTTTGATGCCTTTTGTGACCAACTTAAGCTCATATTTAAAAGATACAACGGACCTCCTCAAACATCTAGAGGACTTACCATGGCAACCTAATTTCCTATTGGTTACTATGGACGTTGTATCTTTATATACAAACATTGACAATCAGATTGGCTTAAATGCATGTGCATTTTTTCTTAAGGAGCGTGATATACAATTCAATCGTCATAATCAAATGTTGATTGATATGATAGAACTTTGTTTAACCCAAAATGTTTTCTTATTTGGCGAAGAAATATACCAACAAACCCAGGGTTGTGCCATGGGTTTTTCTTTCAGTCCTGCCTACGCCTGCATCACCATGGGTTGGTGGGAACAACAAATTGCATGGCATACGGATAATGACTTCTATGTGGAAAAAATTGCCAAATGGACAAGATACATAGACGATCTTCTAATAATATGGGAAGGAACAAAAGAGGAATTTGAAGCTTACTTCCAAATCTTGAACTCTTCAACATCAAACATAAGGTTCACTTACCAGATCAGCAAGGAGAGAGCAATTTTCCTGGATACGGAGATCTATATTCGAGATAATAAGGTTGAAACAACCCTCCATAGGAAAAAACAGCGACTAATTCAACTCTATACTTTGAAAGTTTTCACAAACCATCGGTGAAAGAAAATATACCTTATGGAGAATTCCTAAGACTGAGACGGATATGTTCAGAAGAGGAGGAATGGATCAAAACAAGCAAATCAATGGCCCATAGATTCAAGAATAGAGGATATAACAACAAAGTCATAATGAAAGGATGGCAAAGAGCCAACAACAAAAATCGAAAAGAGGCATTGACGACTAAACAAGATGCAAAAATGAACAGTAGTACCCAACAATCTGATGAAAGAAAGGTGAGATTGATTCTGGATTATACCAGAGAATCGAAACAAATTGTAAATATAATAAGGAAGAATTGGAGAATATTACAATTGGACCAAACAACTGGGAGAATAATGGGTAATCATCCCCTAGTCACATTCCGCAGAGCCAGGAGTCTAAAAGACAGATTGATACAAAGCCATTTTCATGATCACACAAAAAAGAAAAAAGGAATTCAATGGTTGAATACGAAAGGATTTATCAAATGTTTACACTGCAAAGTGTGTCAGATTGCGATAAACAAAAAAGAAGTAATGCTACCCAACAAAAAGATGTGGCAAATAAGACAATTAATTGACTGTACGAGCACCCATGTGATTTATGTGATTGAGTGCCCGTGCTCACTAAAGTACATTGGTAGCACCAAAAATGAGTTTAAAAAACGCATTCTTGAGCACATCAGGGCGACCACGAATAAAGACAGAAATAATGTCGTCGCAAAACATATGGAGTTGGCTCACAACAGCGACTGGAAACTTCTAAAAACATATGCTCTAGAATGCATCCTGCCACATGAAAGGGGTGGAGACCAGGAAAAGCAATTGAGATGCAGAGAATCGAGGCAAATACTGAATTTTCGAACAATGACCCCATGGGGTTTGAATCAGAGCGAAGAACTTTATGTACATTTATAATCCCGACCTTGATTCCTTCCCCCCTAGGTGGGTGGGTACATTTGGAGATATGAGTAGCATAATCTTTTGAACAGAGATATGAGAGCGACAGAGATAAAATCGGTTTTTAAGAAAAATTTATATTTTTGAATGTAGTAATAAGAACAATGACTTTTTTTGACTCATGAATGGTATATCAGTAATACAATGATGAAATATGGCCAATTAGAGTATGAAATGATGATAATAGTGAGACTGTGTCAGTGCAATTCGTAGCTTAATTAGCAATGATAAGAAATGGCTTATAGTTTTTATACAGATACATAGGGGCACTAAATGCATTAAGATGGTTATTAAGCCCACTAGAGGGCAAAAAGGTTTCTTTGGAATTGATTTTCGTAATCTGGACACCTTATGCATTAATGAAATTGCTCACCGGAGAGCGTTATTAATTAACACCATGATGTCACCAGTGTATACCAAAATATAAACGAGTGTGAAAATAAATAACCGAATACTGACAAACAGACAAACAGTAATATATGAGTGAATATATTTGTAAATATGTACATAATCACGGCTGATAAGAACGCTGTGGGCAGCAAATGTATAACGTTTCATGGGTGATTGTTGAAAAACGCAAAAGTTATCAAAAACTACATTTCCCAACCTACTTCCTGTCAAGGCAACAGGAAGTGAGGTCAGCATTAATTTGTTTGTTTTTTGGCGCGCCCTGTAAAGAATATAGGAGGAGCTGGGGTAAATGTTACCTTACCGTGAACAAGCAACTGTGTGTTGTGAAACGCGTTGGTGTGTTGTAACCCGAATTGCTGAATAACCTTGACGAATAAAGGTAACTTGGGAAGAATCTCTTTGTGAGTGCGGACTAATCCTCTCTCTGAGGGATTTGTGGCAATAATTGGAAAGCGGGGCTCTGCTTAGTAGCCCGACACCGGTGGAGAGAGCGCCAGAGGACCACGAGAAATTGAGCCAGAATTGTGTTCGATATATATATATATATATATATATATATATATTCAAAAATACTATATTTTTGCATGTTTTTGGATGATGCTAGTGTTAAACAATATTTTATTTCCAATATTTTTCTACTTATAATTATAAGTATATGCACACAAAATTTGGTAATCAATACTTTTGACACAATATTTGTGTCAAATGATATTGTTACATCAATATTGTGCCACTAATCCGTCCAGGCAGGAGAGAGGCACCTGTGTGCCATCAAAACCAAACTGAAGGAGCTACGATTGAGTTTGCCTTCTTGCAATGCCAGCAAGCAGATGTCCACTAGGCGTATATGATGGGTGCCAGCTTCTGTCTTATTCAGATAAAGGCCTGACTGCTGGCAAGATAGCCATTGCAGCTGTGCTGCCAAGTAAACAACTCGAAATTGGTGCACCTAGGCCGTCCTGACTCACTGGTAAGTATCATTTAGCATTGGCTACTATTTTGGCGTCCACCAGACCATATATTCTCCCCCACGAAGGTGTCTAAATTTCAAAAGAGGCTAGTGGGGTAAATTGGAATATTTTCAAAGTGATATGGGAGCCAAGGTAAAACATTATCATTTTAGAGATGGCGATTCTTCCCATACCAGAGAGCAGAGGTTTTCTCCAGAAGGCCACCCGCTCCCTGAGAGAGCATACCACTCTAGAGAGGTTGCCCTCCATTAAATTTCATAAGAGTCATCCCATATGGCTATGTCTTGTCCAAGTTGAATGCTATGAGAAAGTATGCCTTGTTAGAGGAAATAGGTACAAAAGGGGGTGGTGATGGACGGAGCATCTGAACCAATCAAACACTCACACCCAGTCAACTGATCTGGGTTTAATCCATCACCGTTCTTTAGCCCACTCTGCCACCCCAGTTCAGACATGGCCATATGCAAATCAGTCTGACCCTGTGCCTCGTGGGAACAGTCCAGCCCGAACTGCCAAGCCATGCCTTTCCTGGACCGGAAACAAGCTTCCGAGGACCGGTTTCTGGCATTTCAGCCGTCTTCAGCCCGGCTTGCTTGAATCCAGTGGCAAAGTGAGCAAGGGACTCACGTCTGAGCATACCCTGCCAACTTATGGCGAACAAAGTGGTACAAAAGGGGGGGTGATGGACGGAGCATCTGAACCAATCAAACACTCACACCCAGTCAACAGATCTGGGTTTAATCCATCACCGTTCTTTAGCCCACTCTGTCACCCCAGTTAAGACATGGCCATATGCAAATCAGTCTGACCCTGTGCCTCATGGGAACAGTCCAGCCCGAACTGCCAAGCCATGCCTTCCCTGGACCGGAAACAAACTTCTGAGGACCGGTTTCTGGTATTTCAGCCGTCTTCAGCCCGGCTTGCTTGAATCCAGTGGCAAAGTGAGTAAGGGACTCACGCCTGAGCATACCCTGCCAACTTATGGTGAACAAAGTGGTACAAAAGAGGGTGGTGATGGACGGAGCATCTGAACCAATTAAACACTCACACCCAGTCAACAGATCTGGGTTTAATCCATCACCTTTCTTTAGCCCACTCTGCCACCCAGTTCAGACATGGCCAGATGCAAATAAGTCTGACCCTGTGCCTCATGGGAACAGTCCAGCCCGAACTGCCAAGCCATGCCTTCCCTGGACCGGAAACAAGCTTCCGAGGCCGGTTTCTGGCATTTCAGCCGTCTTCAGCCTGGCTTGCTTGAATCCAGTGGCAAAGTGAGCAAGGGTCTCACGTCTGAGCATACCCTGCCAACTTATGGCGAACAAAATGGTACAAAAGGGGGTGGGGATGGACGGAGCATCTGAACCAATCAAACACTCACACCCAGTCAACAGATCTGGGTTCAATCCATCACCGTTCTTTAGCCCATTCTGCCACTCCAGTTCAGACATGGCCAGATGCAAATCAGTCTGACTCTGTGACTCATGGGAACAATCAAGCCCGAACTGCCAAGCCATGCCTTCCCTGGACCGGAAACAAGCTTCCGAGGACCGGTTTCTGGCATTTCAGCCGTCTTCATCCCGGCTTGCTTGAATACAGTGGCAAAGTGAGCAAGGGACTCACGTCTGAGCATACCCTGCCAACTTATGGCGAACAAAGTGGTACAAAAGGGCATGGTGATGGACGGAGCATCTGAACCAATCAAACACTCACACCCAGTCAACAGATCTGGGTTTAATCCATCACCGTTCTTTAGCCCACTCTGCCACCCCAGTTCAGACATGGCCATATGCAAATCAGTCTGACCCTTGCCTCATGGGAACAGTCTAGCCCGAACTGCCAAGCCATGCCTTCCCTGGACCGGAAACAAGCTTCCGAGGACCGGTTTCTGGCATTTCAGCCGTCTTCAGCCCGGCTTGCTTGAATCCAGTGGCAAAGTGAGCAAGGGACTCACTTCTGAGCATACCCTGCCAACTTATGGCGAACAAAGTGGTACACAAGGGGGTGGTGATGGACGGAGCATCTGAACCAATCAAACACTCACACCCAGTCAACAGATCTGGGTTTAATCCATCACCGTTCTTTAGCCCACTCTGTCACCCCAGTTAAGACATGGCCATATGCAAATCAGTCTGACCCTGTGCCTCATGGGAACAGTCCAGCCCGAACTGCCAAGCCATGCCTTCCCTGGACCGGAAACAAGCTTCCGAGGCCGGTTTCTGGCATTTCAGCCGTCTTCAGCCTGGCTTGCTTGAATCCAGTGGCAAAGTGAGCAAGGGACTCACGTCTGAGCATACCCTGCCAACTTATGGCGAACAAAATGGTACAAAAGGGGGTGGGGATGGACGGAGCATCTGAACCAATCAAACACTCACACCCTTTCAACAGATCTGGGTTCAATCCATCACCGTTCTTTAGCCCATTCTGCCACTCCAGTTCAGACATGGCCAGATGCAAATCAGTCTGACTCTGTGACTCATGGGAACAATCCAGCCCGAACTGCCAAGCCATGCCTTCCCTGGACCGGAAACAAGCTTCCGAGGACCGGTTTCTGGCATTTCAGCCGTCTTCATCCCGGCTTGCTTGAATACAGTGGCAAAGTGAGCAAGGGACTCACGTCTGAGCATACCCTGCCAACTTATGGCGAACAAAGTGGTACAAAAGGGCATGGTGATGGACGGAGCATCTGAACCAATCAAACACTCACACCCAGTCAACAGATCTGGGTTTAATCCATCACCGTTCTTTAGCCCACTCTGCCACCCCAGTTCAGACATGGCCATATGCAAATCAGTCTGACCCTTGCCTCATGGGAACAGTCTAGCCCGAACTGCCAAGCCATGCCTTCCCTGGACCGGAAACAAGCTTCCGAGGACCGGTTTCTGGCATTTCAGCCGTCTTCAGCCCGGCTTGCTTGAATCCAGTGGCAAAGTGAGCAAGGGACTCACGTCTGAGCATACCCTGCCAACTTATGGCGAACAAAGTGGTACAAAAGGGTAGAGGAAATAGGCAGGATTTTCCTTTATTGAGAAAAAGTCTGGACACTGCCCCAAAGTCTAGTTTCTTCGCAATAGTTGTTAAATCCCAATGGGAGTCTCACAGATAAAGAAAGGAATTGTCCACATAAAACAAAATAGCATAGATGCCTCCTAGGGGAGGTAGACCCAAATTCAACCCCCACTTGTAGCCGCCTTACTGCCAGTAGCTCTATGGCAAGTGCAAACAGGAGGGGGGATGGGGCATCCCTATCTGATACACCTACCCACACTAATAGTAGCAGAAGTGAGCCTGCTGAGTCTATCTTGAGCCACAAGGGTCATATAAAGAAACTGAATCAGGCACCTCCCAAAACCAAATCTATGTAGCATCTTGAAAGGTATCTCGATAGTAAAGTATCAAACACTTTCTCCAGGTCGAAAATAAGGGCTGCGGCATGGGGCACGCCAGTAGGGTAGGTTCCATGATGTTGAACAGCTGTCTGACATTTTGAAAGCTGTTTTTCCTAGAAATAATCCACTTTGGTCTGGGTGGACCAGTTGGGGAGGCACCTTTTGCATTTGATATAATAAGATTTTACGAAGAATTTTGAAGTATGCATTTAGAATAACGATCAGCCAGTGAGAGGCGGGATCAGTTGATTCTTACCCTTTTTTCAGGAATGAGACCAGAGGGATCTCTTCTTGAGTCTGGGGCAGTTTGTGGCTGTGCGCCCTCTGTTACGGCTTCTTCATAAAGTTGAATATGTTTTAGGGGCTAAATGTCTTGCCTGTTTTACAAAATTAAATCTGGGAGTCTGCCTGTACCAGGAGTGTTACCAACAGCCAAATCATTTATAGGAGCTGTGATTTCTTGCATTGTGACAGGACCAGCTATTTCTTCTACTTGCACTTTAGAAAAATCAAGATTGTCAAGAAAGTCTGGTTGGGACGGGGGTTGCTTCCACTTTGTACAATCAGTTATAAGACCTATGCAGGACCTGACAAATGCCTTGCTGAGAGTACACCATGGTCACCCTAATCCTGGAGCTCTGTGATAGGTGAATGTTATGTTTCATCATTCAATAACCTGGCTAGGAGGCACTCTGATTTCTCTGCTTCTGAGTGAGAGTAAGCAGTGTACGCTGCCCAGTCGAAGCATTGAAGCATTGAAGTAAGAACACCTCCTCCTTGTATGGTTTTCCTAGGGACCTTCTCTTAGCTGTTAGTTTGCTGTAACGGAGATGGGCCCAAGATGGAAGCCTATTTGCAAGATCATCTGGTGGTCTGACTCTCAATTGATTGAGAACATGTTTTTATCAGATCAACAAGTGATACCTGTTATTATGAACAGCTAGGTATTCACAAGTTCATCTGTGGTTTGTGGAGTCACATTAGGGGGGCAACCCCAATGGTCTCCCAAGAGTACTGGGGAAAAGTTGATGTTGATGGAGCATCTTCAACTTCTGTCTTATCGGAGGAGAAATATGTGAGCTCCAGAGTGTGGACTTTCATTCATCCTGGGTCTTCTCTTGGGACAGTGGTGTTGCATGGGGTTTCGACATACTACGCTTTCTAGGGCAGTGTTGGCTTCCGCTGACCTCATGTTGTGTCCAACACGATCCATGTTCAGGCTGAGAAGCACAGCCTTAGGACTCACTCTGTCTCAGGCATCTACGGAGTCAGTAAAATAGTAGGGGCCTCATATATGAGATGTTGTTGTAGGGTAGCGCCGCAGGCCTTCCTTCTGTGCTGGCCTACGGCAAAAGAAAAGGGCAGGAATGCACTGTATCAATTACATACAGCGCATTCTGGTTCTTTTCCCCTGTGCTGGTGCAAATGGGCTGATGTGCGTCAATGCAGGAACCTTTGCACCATGGTGCAAGGGTGCCTGCGTTGCGGGGATGATTAGTTTTCTGCAGGAAGGGAAACCTTCCTGCACAAAAACAATCACAAGAGGCTTTTTCCTCATTCAATGTGTGCTGCAGAATGCTGCACACATAGAAAAAGGACAAACGAGGAGAAATAAAGATATTTCTCATCATTGTGCCCCCTTTATGCCTCCCCTGGGGAGACGTTAATTTCTGCCGCTTCCCCAGAGTTACGATTTACAATAAGCCTGGGGCAGTGTCAGAAAGCAATGGATGTTGCTTGGACCGCCCCCAGCAACTCCCATTGCACTCCCCTTTAATGCAGAAAACTGTGTTAAAGGGAACAATACTTACAAGGCAACATTAAGCCAAAAAAGTGGCTTAGTGCTGCCTGGTAGATATGGAGCAGGCTCCTGCGTCACTGAAGCCTCACAAAAAGTGATGCACAGGTGGCGCAAGGGGCTTATAAATAAGCCCCTAGGATTTCTGTCCCATTATTGTTTTCAGTTTGGCTGGGAAGAGTAGAGAATACTGCATGCCAAGGTTGCCAAGTTTCCTTTTAACCACCAAAAAGGAGGCGTGTTGGTTTTGGAATGCCATGGTGTAATCAGAGAATATTAGAATGAGGTAATTTTCTCTTTCAAGGTTCCTCACCTGCTGGGCTGCCCTGAGGACATCGTCTCTGTCTCAAAAGTGGAGTATTCTGATGACTGTTGGTTTCGGGCAGAGAGCTTACCTGGGGTATGTTGGGTAGGGGGGTTTTGGGCCATCTCCCCCCTCTAGAAGAAGGCCGGCATACAATGGGCCGGGAAGAAGCTTTTAATCCAGGATTCCAGAAAATCCTTCCATGCTGATCCTTCTGCACCATCCAACATCCTAACAATATGGATATTGCTTCGTCAGGAACGTCCTTCCGTATCTACAACTCTGCCTACAAGAAAGCGTACCCGGTTTGTTAGAGCCAGCATTTTTGGGGGGAAGTCTGATGCTTGCGACACAGTTGAAGGATCATTTTCTGCATTTACGATATGCCATCCACCAATTTGTGATGTTCATCATGCAGTAGGTTGACTTCTATGGTGATGGCGTGCACTTTACTTTGCAAAGAAGTCCTAGAGGTTTCTATGACCTATAGCATTTGATCCAATTAGTCAGGTTCCATTGTCAAGGGAGTGCTTGACTCAGCCTCGGACATATCCTGCAATAACGAGCCATCTGCCTCCGTTTGTTTCGTCCTCCCCATGTTGGATAGGTCAGTCAGTTGCCAGTGCTAGGTTAGACAACCAAAGTAGATTGTGCTGAAGTATGATGGACAGTGCACCTCTGAGTGTTAACGTTAAGGAATTCGCAGACATGTAGGTTTTCCAAGTTAGAAGTCACTTTGTTGTCAAAAATTAGACCACTGGTGTGGGGGAGGAGAAGGTTTCTTTTGTGATCGCCCCAATCACTTTTTTCTGCACCAACCTGCCTGTATCCACCTGGTGGAGAGGCAGGAAAATCAGTCCAGGAATCCTGTCCAGTGCTTTGCGACCTGAAGGCCGGACTGTCAGTAGTATGCAGATCACCAGGGCAGTGCACAAATGAAATGGTAGAGGAGGCCTTCTTAGAGTCACACTCAAAATGATAGCTTGTGTTGATTTACTAATCTATAGGCACATATGGCCTTTCTCTTAGCTCTGGCTAAGACACACAACAGACCTATGGAATATGGATTCCAGGCAGGCCAAATGAGGACAGCTTAGTTTTGTGTATCGGGATTCTTGAGCAGATGGATTTCAGTGGCCCAGGGTCTGGACAGTGCCAAAGCAGAAGAGTGTTACGTTTGCCATGTTAGACCCCCTTCTGAGATGGCCAGAGAGGGCCATTGTTTTGTTACACCCCATCTGGGGTCCATCAGTTTTAGGGTCAGGCCCACCTCAATGCAACCAAGGACTGATGTCTACACTTCCACAGGGGCCACCATGGGTCCTCAAACAATAAGGAGCAAGGAAGTTTGAATACCATGCGGGTGCAGGAAGGGATCTGTGTCATCGTGGCCCCAGTGGTCAGATGCCCATTGGCAAAGTTTAGAGATGGTTCTCAGCGCAGTCAGAAGAGATACTCACATATGAGTATTTAGCAGTGGGCCACTGGCATTTCGTCCCCCTAACTGGTGGCAAAAGCTTCACTTTAATATGCACCAGTCCAGTGTCTCCAATAGGAGCGGCTCGGCTCCACTTTCACATCTGTCTGTGAAGGCACTGGGACGTGGAAGGCCCTGCATGCAACAGTCCCTTTGCCACTCCTCTACTGGGCATGCACCCAGTGCAGTAACATTAGCTCACGCGCTGCAGGGGGGGGGCGAGCTCCATGGGGCCCCTACTGCTGGCACTGTGCAGGGGTGATGGGACCCTGGCCTGAGAGCTCCTGATTGGGTCTAGAGCGTGGGGGACCCCCGCATGTACTTTGTCCCCTCAAGTCTCGTTACGTCACTGCTTGCCCGGCTGCGCCTCGTGCAGGAGGCCTTATCCTGTCGTTGTCCAGCCACTGCCAAGTAAACTTCTTCTTTTCCAAAGCAGTAGGCATGGCGAAGTCCTCCGGTGATATCATCAGTCTCCAGCTACTCTGCAAATCTGGATTCACTATGGATTTTTCAGACATTTTGATCTCCAGGCAGGAGCCAAACTGAAGAATGTGTCGCCATGTTAGACTTTGTCACTACACTCCCAACATTGTCGGAGTAGAAGTAAGATACGGGTAAACAGCATTCTCACCATCTTGAAGAAAATTTTGAGGGTAATTGAAAATGGTTTCTGTCGAGTTAAGCAAGTCTTTGTCTGGCTTTACGATATTTGTCAAACCTTTAATGTTCCATGTGATAAAATTGGCCTTACTATAATGATAACGCTCTGACCCAGACATTAATGCCTGGGGGTCGCAGGATGTAGGTATATCTGGCCCTATGCAGTTGCAGAGTGACTCCCTTGCCATAATGTACAGCAATGAAACATCCATGTTATTAATCCTTGCCTACCTACCCACCTCCCACAGAGTTACCAAATTGACCAGAGATACTACCTCCATTACCCACAACATGATGTAACACTAATACTACAGCAGCTGAGCCCATTACACACGTACTGAGTCATTACATTGTGTACAGCCTGCATCAAGAGACCATTCACTTAATATAAGAATTGACTAATACTTGGGTTGGGAATAGTTGTGTGCTCACCCAACCCGGTCCATGCATATTAACAGGGCAGTTATGATTCTTCATTGAAACCCCCCTCAGTGTGGTGTGCCCACATGAGGGTGAGGTTGTCCTGGCACTTCGCCTCTTGACGAATTCAGATACTTGAGAAACTTGATACATGAGATTTTCTGTGTGATATCTTCCAAAGGCAGGTAGTGTAGAGAATTGCATAAGAGACACCCGCTTCCTGCAGTGTTCTTTTGATTGTCAGGAAGG
This sequence comes from Lissotriton helveticus, assembly GCF_964261635.1. Taxonomy (NCBI): domain Eukaryota; kingdom Metazoa; phylum Chordata; class Amphibia; order Caudata; family Salamandridae; genus Lissotriton; species Lissotriton helveticus. The sequence goes on from NC_136063.1 coordinate 2,072,529,309, forward strand.
CTCGTCACACCTCCCACACAGACTGGATGAAATCCAAGAAGAGTCAAATTGTAGTGTAGATAGTTTTTTGTTCTCTGCCTAGTCAAAAGGCAATGTCCCAGTCTCTTAAGTTTAAGCCTGGTGCAATATAGGATGTGCAGTCACTCCTCACGGTGAGTATTTCAATGGGGCCCAATGAGCATGCTCAACTACATATATTTTTAAAAAGTATTCCCTTCCAGAGAGTTCAACTAGTAGATTTTCAACAAATTGATCAATTTTGACGGTATTTGATTATCCAGCACACCTAATATGTGCATGGTGTATATGCAGTAGCCCACCTCCAAGTCTTCATTCATGCTAGCTTTTGATGAGCATTAGCTGTTTCTCCATAGATGTTAGCTTCATGTTTTCTGAGGTCAAGCAATCCTCACATCTGAACTTCTGAACTTCTATATGTCCATTTTCTCTGCCTGGTTATCCATGTGTTCTTTCATCCCTTCAGCTCATATGACCTGGTAGTCGAACTTGCCATCTACCATAGGCAGTACAAAAGGGGGTGGTGATGGACGGAGCATCAGAACCAATCAAACACTCACACCCAGTCAAAAGATCTGGGTTTGATCCATCACCGTTCTTTAGCCCACTCTGCCACCCCAGTTCAGACATGGCTATATGCAAATCAGTCTGACCCTGTGCCTCATGGGAACAGTCCAGCCCGAACTGCCAAGCCATGCCTTCCCTGGACCGGAAACAAGCTTCCGAGGACCGGTTTCTGGCAGTCCAGCCGTCTTCAGCCCGGCTTGCTTGAATCCAGTGGCAAAGTCAGCAAGGGACTCACGTCTGAGCATACCCTGCCACACTTATGGCGGCCAAAAGCGGTACAAAAGGGGGTGGTGATGGACGGAGCATCAGAACCAATCAAACACTCACACCCAGTCAAAAGATCTGGGTTTGATCCATCACCGTTCTTTAGCCCACTCTGCCACCCCAGTTCAGACATGGCTATATGCAAATCAGTCTGACCCTGTGCCTCATGGGAACAGTCCAGCCCGAACTGCCAAGCCATGCCTTCCCTGGACCGGAAACAAGCTTCAGAGGACCGGTTTCTGGCATTCCAGCCGTCTTCAGCCCGGCTTGCTTGAATCCAGTGGCAAAGTGAGCAAGGGACTCACGTCTGAGCATACCCTGCCACACTTATGGCGGCCAAAAGCGGTACAAAAGGGGGGGGTGATGTACGGAGCATCAGAACCAATCACACACTCACACCCAGTCAAAAGATCTGGGTTTGATCCATCACCGTTCTTTAGCCCACTCTGCCACCCCAGTTCAGACATGGCTATATGCAAATCAGTCTGACCCTGTGCCTCATGGGAACAGTCTAGCCCGAACTGCCAAGCCATGCCTTCCCTGGACCGGAAACAAGCTTCAGAGGACCGGTTTCTGGCATTCCAGCCGTCTTCAGCCCGGCTTGCTTGAATCCAGTGGCAAAGTGAGAAAGGGGCTCACATCTGAGCATACCCTGCCACACTTGTGGCAGCCAAAAGCCGTACAAAAGGGGGTGGTGATGGACGGAGCATCAGAACCAATCAAACACTCACACCCAGTCAAAAGATCTGGGTTTGATCCATCACCGTTCTTTAGCCCACTCTGCCACCCCAGTTCAGACATGGATATATGCAAATCAGTCTGACCCTGTGCCTCATGGGAACAGTCCAGCCCGAACAGCCAAGCCATGCCTTCCCTGGACCGGAAACAAGCTTCCGAGGACCGGTTTCTGGTATTCCAGCCGTCTTCAGCCCGGCTTGCTTGAATCCAGTGGCAAAGTGAGCAAGGGACTCACGTCTGAGCATACCCTGCCACCCTTGTGGCGGCCAAAAGCGGCACAAAAGGGGGTGGTGATGGACGGAGCATCAGAACCAATCAAACACTCACACCCAGTCAAAAGATCTGGGTTTGATCCATCACCGTTCTTTAGCCCACTCTGCCATCCCAGTTCAGACATGGCTATATGCAAATCAGTCTGACCCTGTGCCTCATGGGAACAGTCGAGCCCGAACTGCCAAGCCATGCCTTCCCTGGACCGGAAACAAGCTTCAGAGGAACGGTTTCTGGCATTCCAGCCGTCTTCATCCCGTCTTGCTTGAATCCAGTGGCAAAGTGAGCAAGGGACTCACGTCTGAGCATACCCTGCCACACTTGTGGCGGCCAAAAGCAGTACAAAAGGGGGTGGTGATGGACGGAGCATCAGAACCAATCAAACACTCACACCCAGTCAAAAGATCTGGGTTTGATCCATCACCGTTCTTTAGCCCACTCTGTCACCCCAGTTCAGACATGGCTATATGCAAATCAGCCTGACCCTGTGCCTCGTGGGAACAGTCCAGCCCGAACTGCCAAGCCATGCCTTCCCTGGACCGGAAACAAGCTTCAGAGGACCGGTTTCTGGCATTCCAGCCGTCTTCAGCCCGGCTTGCTTGAATCCAGTGGCAAAGTGAGCAAGGGACTCACGTCTGAGCGTACCCTGCCACACTTGTGGCGGCCAAAAGCGGTACAAAAGGGGGTGGTGATGGACGGAGCATCAGAACCAATCAAACACTCACACCCAGTCAAAAGATCTGGGTTTGATCCATCACCGTTCTTTAGCCCACTCTGCCACCCCAGTTCAGACATGGCTATATGCAAATCAGTCTGACCCTGTGCCTGATGGGAACAGTCCAGCCCGAACAGCCAAGCCATGCCTTCCCTGGACCGGAAACAAGCTTCCGAGGACCGGTTTCTGGCATTCCAGCCGTCTTCAGCCCAGCTTGCCTGAATCCAGGGGCAAAGTGAGCAAGGGACTCACGTCTGAGTATACCCTGCCACACTTGTGGCGGCCAAAAGCGGTACAAAAGGGGGTGGTGATGGACGGAGCATCAGAACCAATCAAACACTCACACCCAGTCAAAAGATCTGGGTTTGATCCATCACCGTTCTTTAGCCCACTCTGCCACCCCAGTTCAGACATGGCTATATGCAAATCAGTCTGACCCTGTGCCTCATGGGAACAGTCAAGCCCGAACAGCCAAGCCATGCCTTCCCTGGACCGGAAACAAGCTTCCGAGGAACGGTTTCTGGCATTCCAGCCGTCTTCAGCCCGGCTTGCTTGAATCCAGTGGCAAAGTGAGCAAGGGACTCACGTCTGAGCATACCCTGCCACCCTTGTGGCGGCCAAAAGCGGCACAAAAGGGGGTGATGATGGACGGAGCATCAGAACCCATCAAACACTCACACCCAGTCAAAAGATCTGGGTTTGATCCATCACCGTTCTTTAGCCATCTCTGCCACCCCAGTTCAGACATGGCTATATGCAAATCAGTCTGACCCTGTGCCTCATGGGAACAGTCCAGCCCGAACTGCCAAGCCATGCCTTCCCTGGACCGGAAACAAGCTTCCGAGGAACGGTTTCTGGCATTCCAGCCGTCTTCAGCCCGGCTTGCTTGAATCCAGTGGCAAAGTGAGCAAGGGACTCACGTCTGAGCATACCCTGCCACACTTGTGGCGGCCAAAAGCGGTACAAAAGGGGTTGGTGATGGACGGAGCATCAGAACCAATCAAACACTCACACCCAGTCAAAAGATCTGGGTTTGATCCATCACCGTTATTTAGCCCACTCTGCCACCTCAGTTCAGACATGGCTATATGCAAATCAGCCTGACCCTGTGCCTCATGGGAACAGTCCAGCCCGAACTGCCAAGCCATGCCTTCCCTGGACCGGAAACAAGCTTCCGAGGACCGGTTTCTGGCATTCCAGCCGTCTTCAGCCCGGCTTGGTTCAGATGCTCAGACGTGAGTCCCTTGCTCACTTTTCCACTGGATTCAAGCAAGCCGGGCTGAAGACGGCTGGAATGCCAGAAACCGGTCCTCGGAAGCTTGTTTCCGGTCCAGGGAGGCCATGGCTTGGCAGTTCGGGCTGGACTGTTCCCATGAGGCACAGGGTCAGACTGATTTGCATATAGCCATGTCTGAACTGGGGTGGCAGAGTGGGCTAAAGAACGGTGATGGATCAAACCCAGATCTTTTGACTGGGTGTGAGTGTTTGATTGGTTCAGATGCTCCGTCCATCACCACTCCCTTTTGTACCGCTTTGGCCGCCATAAGTGTGGCAGGGTATGCTCAGACGTGAGTCCCTTGCTCACTTTGCCACTGGATTCAAGCAAGCCGGGCTGAAGACGGCTGGAATGCCAGAAACCGGTCCTCGGAAGCTTGTTTCCGGTCCAGGGAAGGCATGGCTTGGCAGTTCGGGCTGGACTGTTCCCATGAGGCACAGGGTCAGGCTGATTTGCATATAGCCATGTCTGAACTGAGGTGGCAGAGTGGGCTAAATAACGGTGATGGATCAAACCCAGATCTTTTGACTGGGTGTGAGTGTTTGATTGGTTCAGATGCTCCGTCCATCACCACTCCCTTTTGTACCGCTTTGGCCGCCATAAGTGTGGCAGGGTATGCTCAGACGTGAGTCCCTTGCTCACTTTGCCACTGGATTGAAGACGGCTGGAATGCCAGAAACCGGTCCTCGGAAGCTTGTTTCTGGACCAGGGAAGGCACGGCTTGGCAGTTCGGGCTGGACTGTTCCCATAAGGCACAGGGTCAGACTGATTTGCATATAGCCATGTCTGAACTGGGGTGGCAGAGTGGGCTAAATAACGGTGATGGATCAAACCCAGATCTTTTGACTGGGTGTGAGTGTTTGATTGGATCAGATGCTCCGTCCATCACCACCCCCTTTTGTACCGCTTTGGCCGCCATAAGTGTGGCAGGGTATGCTCAGACGTGAGTGCCTTGCTCACTTTGCCACTGGATTCAAGCAAGCCGGGCTGAAGACGGCTGGAATGCCAGAAACCGGTCCTCAGAAGCTTGTTTCCGGTCCAGGGAAGGCATGGCTTGGCAGTTCGGGCTGGACTGTTCCCAGGAGGCACAGGGTCAGACTGATTTGCATATAGCCATGTCTTAACTGGGTTGGCAGAGTGGGCTAAATAACGGTGATGGATCAAACCCAGATCGTTTGACTGGGTGTGAGTGTTTGATTGGTTGAGATGCTCCGTCCATCACCACCCCCTTTTGTACCGCTTTGGCCGCCTGAAGTGTGACAGGGTATGCTCAGAAGTGAGTCCCTTGCTCACTTTGCCACTGGTTTCAAGCAAGCCGGGCTGAAGACGACTGGAATGCCAGAAACCGGTCCTCGGAAGCTTGTTTCCGGTCCAGGGAAGGCATGGCTTGGCAGTTCGGGCTGGACTGTTCCCATGAGGCACAGGGTCAGAGTGATTTGCATTTAGCCATGTCTGAACTGGGGTGGCAGAGTGGGCTAAATACCGGTGATGGATCAAACTCAGATCTTTTGACTGGGTGTGAGTGTTTGATTGGTTCAGATGCTCCGTCCATCACCACCCCCTTTTGTACCGCTTTGGCCGCCATAAGTGTGGCTGGGTATGCTCAGACGTGAGTCCCTTGTTCACTTTGCCACTGGATTCAAGCAAGCCGGGCTGAAAATGGCTGGAATGCCAGACACCGGTCCTCGGAAGCTTGTTTCCGGTCCAGGGAATGCATGGCTTGGCGGGTTGGGCTGGACTGTTCCCATGAGGCACAGGGTCAGACTGATTTTCATATAGCCATGTCTGAACTGGGGTGGCAGAGTGGGCTAAATAACGGTGATGGATCAAGCCCTGATCTTTTCACTGGGTGTAAGTGTTTGATTGGTTCAGATGCTCCGTCCACCACCACCCCCTTTTGTACCGCTTTGGCCGCCATAAGTGTGGCAGGGTATGCTCAGACGTGAGTCCCTTGCTCACTTTGCCACTGGATTCAGCAAGCCGGGCTGAAGACGGCTGGAATGCCAGAAACCGGTCCTCGGAAGCTTGTTTCCTTTCCAGGGAAGGCATGGCTTGGCAGTTCGGGCTGGACTGTTCCCATGAGGCACAGGGTCAGACTGATTTGCATATAGCCATATCTGAACTGGGGTGGCAGAGTGGGCTAAATAACTGTGATGGATCAAACCCAGATCTTTTGACTGGGTGTGAGTGTTTGATTGGTTCAGATGCTCCGTCCATCAGCACCCCCTTTTGTACCGCTTTGGCCGCCATAAGTGTGGCAGAGTATGCTCAGACATGAGTCCCTTCCTCACTTTGCCACTGGATTCAAGCAAGCCGGGCTGAAGACGGCTGGATTTCCAGAAACCGGTCCTCGGAAGCTTGTTTCCAGTCCAGGGATGGCATGGCTTGGCAGTTTGGGCTGGACTGTTCCCATGAGGCACAGGGTCAAACTGATTTGCATATAGCCATGTCTGAACTGGGGTGGCAGAGTTGGCTAAATAACGGTGATGGATCAAACCCAGATCTTTTGACTGGGTGTGAGTGTTTGATTGGTTCAGATGCTCCGTCCATCACCACCCCCTTTTGTACCATCTACCATAGGCAGGCTTTTTTGCAATCCTAGAATTAAATCTGCAGTGTTGGGATGATGGGATTGTCGGCCGTCAGACCAGGGCTGCCCCCAAGAGGTCCATGGAGGGTGAGCTATGCTGTTTGTTCTGCTCAAATGTAAGTTTAGCTTGATAATTTTCCCCCAAATCGGATCCTGAATTGGTGGGGACAATGACAGTCTAACAGGTTTTCAGCTGCTAAGCACTTTACCGATGCAGCAGCACAATCAGCTGGAGCATATGCAATGGTGGGAATCATCTATTTGGGGTAACCCTATGCTACAAGGGTGGCCAGCAGCAAGTATTTCTGGTTCGACTGGTGCTATACTACAATATTCAGCAATGGGGTCCTGCAGGTGTGGATTTTTATTCATCAGGTACAATGAGGGGATCCCAGGGTAATAATATCTGCAGGTGGGCACATGAGGGGGTTCTATCATCAGCAGTCAAAGATCTAATAGGGAGTGATGCTGCGTCACTTGTAGCCCCACCACTTACTCTTCGCATGTCTAGTCTCACCCTGCAGTCCGGCTAATAACTGGCCCCAGCACTGGCACCTTCCGACCTCCAACCACTGACTCGCCTTGTGGGTCTGGCCTTCCTCGAGCAAGTAGGGTCTAACAGTGGGCTCAGTCTAAGTCCGGGACCCTGCAGGCCCCAGTGTCCAATCTGCACCTATTGAAATGAGAACAACAAATGTTTTGCAATAAAAATTACAGTTTTACTAATAAAATTGTTGATCTAATATAATATTAAAAATGATTTTAAAAAGTTGTACATGTTAATACACACAAATTCGTTAGGTGGTGCTTTACAGAGGGGAATCAGATTCTGGACAGAGTTAATATTACATTTTGTTTTGAGCGGTGTTACATATCTGTTCCTTGCTGCTACTACCGACTTATTTGGACAGGCAAAAAGTACGTGTTCTAAGTCTTGCACCCCACCTTGACATAAGTTGCAGAGATTTGACCCTCTTTCTTTTGGGAACCACTTAAAAGTATAGGATTTCAGGGGTAGTATCCCAAACCGTAGTTGAATTATGCATCGTCTAACTCCATGATTTAAATTGAAAAGGATATATTGTTGCATTTTTTAAAAAACTATTGTGTCCGCGAACTGTTTATACGTTGAGAATTCAGAACAATGTTGGATGTCAAGGTTCATGCTTAGCCTTGGTGTTAGATGTTTTAAGAAAAGTTTCAGTTGAGCTGGTGACCAAGATTTTAACATATCCAAAGTAACAGATGATAATTTAAAAGCAGTGAATAGGTTGTTACAAAACACATTCTTCTGAGATTCTTGCTCAAGTGTCTCAATTTTTAAAAGAGCTCTTAAAGTTCCTTGATCAGCGTGAACCAAATTATATGCCCATCTTAATATGTTTGTGATCCCTCTAGCGATGGAACTGACTAGCGACAATTCTAGCCGAAGAGTTTGGACCGGCACAGCTTGCGACATCCTGGTTAGTTTCCGAAGGATTTTCCCTTCTTTGATGTCGATTTGTTTCCATTCGTTGATTGGAATATGTTCTATTGCATATGATAAGACGGAGGGGATCTTTGAACTAGAGACCTGTAAAAGAGAAGAGAAGTGTCTTTGGCCAGTGGAGGAATAAAGTCGTTGTAGGGCCCCTAGGTGGACATCAGATTTTCGACCCAGTTTTTGCAAGTGAGGGAGATTGTGCAGGGACTGAGTAAAACTTCTCCCGGGATATATGTATTCTTTAACGATTTCCAATGGTTTTCCCCCTAAAGTGCAATTATATTTGACATAGCCCTTCTTTCCTGAGAATGGGATAATTTTTGTCTTAGTGGCATTTGGAATTAAATAGTTTTCGTCAGTATATTCGGTGAGTGCCAGCAGGTTTCTATGGAGACCGAATGGCGTCAGGTCTAAGATAACTTTGTCGTCTGCATACATCATACAGTGGAATTTAAAAGTTGCAATCTTAGGGGGGAAGTTATTGACCTGGTTAAGGTTTTCCGGTAGGTCGCTCAGGTATAGAGAAAACAGTAAGGGAGCTAAAAGGTACCCTTGACACAGGCTGTTTGGAGTAGATATTGGGCGGGTAAGAACCTTCTCCCTCCCCATTCGGACTTGGCACCATGTCCCAGAGTACAGTGATGTTATTAGATGGAGAAGATTTTGTGGGATTCCCATTTTTTGAAGTTTTTTCCAAAGTTTGGCTCGATCAACCCTATCAAAAGCGGTCGAGAAGTCGACGAAGACTGCATACACTACCTGCGATTTTTTGGTCACATATTTTTCTAGAATTGTTTGAAAAACTGCGATATTATCTGTGACCGAGTGTTTAGATCTAAACCCAGCTTGGTTAAGTGGTATGGAGCCAGTTGAAAATGCCCACTCTTTTAGATGATCTAAGACAGTTGCCGCGAAGATTTTCCCTGTTGCGTCCAGGAGAGCGATCTGCCGATAATTACAGGGGAGCAGCCTGGAGCCTTTCCTTATGGATTGGAATTACAATGCTTCCCTTCCAGGACTTTGGAATTTCCCCTGTTCTGAATATATGGCTGAAGAGGCATGCTAAGATCTTACTCCACTCCTTCGGGTTGTTTTTAAGGACCTTAGTAGGAATTTGGTCTGGACCCATTGCAGCCGATGGTCTTGCCTTTGTTATATAATGTTCTATTTGGAGTGATGATGGGGCCTCGTTATGGGTGTTTTTTTCCTGTCCTCTATTGGTTTGCGTTGATGAGTCGCAATCAGAGTTTTGATTTGTTTTGTATAGTTTGGTTATATATGTTTTCCATTCTGAAGGTGGTACTGGATTTGCATTTAGTCGTTTTTTTGTTCCCGTTTCTAGCGCTATTATGGTCCAGTAGGCACGTTTGTCATTTTGTTTCGCTGCTATCTGTAAATCCACCCATTTTTTGTCCTGTATCTTTTGTTTTTCTTTTACTTTTTCTCTTCTACGCCGGTTTTTTAGATTGTTAATTTCCAGTTTTCTTGTATTAGAGAAGTGCAAAAATGGTGCCCTGATTAGTTTGTTTAATTCCGTTGCCCTGGAATCTGGATTCCATCTTTTTCAGTTTTGTGTTTTTGTCTTTCGATGATTTGTGCTTTCGTGCAACAGTTGAACCAGTTTCTTAACCACTGCCTCGAAGTTTTTTATTGGATTTGTAAAGTGGATATTTTTTAATAAATTTAATTTCTCAATTATTTGAATAGTTCTATCGAAAGTTCTGGGATTCCACATTGCCCGTCCTTGAGCCGGGTTTACCAGTGCTGTACTTTGCACTTCCATTATATGCACTGGAGATGTTTGTTTCAAATCTAAATCTGTTGTTAATTGTAAAATTGCATGATCGCTTCCTGTCTCGAAGTTGATGTTGAGTTGATGGGCTGATCCAAAGAGGCCTAGACTGCAGATCATGTAGTCGAGAATTGAAGCATTCAAGCCACCCTTTCTTGTATAGGAAGCCGCGATGTCTCCTTCAGTGTTACCATTTAGAATAACTCCGTTCAGGATAGCAAGCTTTGCTAGAATAATTTTTCCTTTCTTATTGGATTTGCATCCTGGGGGAAATTGTGGTATGGGTATTGCCAGTGCTTGTTCTTTTTCTCTTGACTCCCGTTTTCCCCAATAAGTCGTTAGAAATGTGCCCATTTAGATTGCCTGTTAGGAACATTAGCGAGAAATCCTGTTCTTTAACCACCTTTTCGATATCCTCAAGAATGCTTAGGGCTAATGCATCCATTTTTGCTCCTGGGGGAATGTAGACGTTAAAGATGAGCATTTTGTTCGAACTTTTGGTCCTATCTGACCCAATTTTGATCTTTATGCATTGGATATTCTTAGAGTACATAGAGATGATTTCCTGGTCCCAATAGTATTCTTCGGATAGAAGAATTGCAATCCCGCCTTTTGCATGCTCGTGGGCAACCGGTTCCGCTGGGATGTCATATACGAAATAGTCAGGGTGGTCGAAATTTGTGGTTGCCCAGGTTTCTTGTAGAGCCACTATCCCTGGACGATCATGCATAATTATTGCTAATTTTTCATGGGTTTTCCCTGCCATATTCCAGGAATAGATGGTTAAACCGTTGCTAAAAGGGGCGCTTAATTTCCTGTCCCTGTTTTTTGCTGTTAAGATTCTCTGCTATCCATGCCCATGTGTTTTCGGTGGCTGTTTTTTCCTGCTTTGAGGAATACTTGGTCCAGCTTCTCCTCACTCCGTTGGTGATTGAGACTGAAATGCCTTCTTTGTAAAGATTTGACTAGTTGTTGCAGTTTTGTATTGTTTCTACTTGCTGATGTCCAATTAATAGGGTTTATGAAGATTGTCCTTTTATCCCTTTTTCTGGGGCCACGTCGAATCCGCATTTGTGAAGGGTCTCTATTTCTTTTAATATGATTGCCGGAATGACTGGCGACCAAAATTCTGCTACAGCTGTCGTGGTTTTTGTTTTTTCTGGAAAAAATATTCGTTTTATGTCGTTTCTTGCTAATGCCTTTAATGCTTGTATCCTATGAAGAAGATTTATTATTCTTTCTCGATTTAGGGCGATCTTCGCCCGAGGGAAATATGTTTGTAATTTCCAGTCTGCATGTAAGATTTTTCTGCGATTGATCAGTAATCTTCCTAATCGGTAAAGCTTGTAGTTGGGTTTCCTTTTGCGTCCTTGTTTCTCTTTCTGTGTTTGTTGGGACAAAACTTGGAGTGGTGGGATTTAGAGATAAAGAGTTTACCGTTTGTGCCTTTAAGGTCAAAAACTGATCACTCTCTTGCATGATGAGGTTAATTACTTGTCCTTCCTTCTTTTCTAAGGTCATAAGGTTAGATGGTAGCATTTCTGGAAATCTTGTTTTTCGAATCTTTTGTTTTAGCAAACCTTCTTTTTTCCCTTTTCGTTGCCCGCTTCCGGCTGTTTATATTTGATCTCCTCTTTTTTACTGTTGTTTCTCGGGTAGAGGAGGCTGGGGACATATTTTTTGAGGTTTCTATTGTTTTTTGTTTGATCGTGTTTAATCCTTTTGATGGGATTTTTAAATTTAATTTATTAAAAGTTGGGTAGTATGCTGTGGTCTGTACTTTGGTTTTGGACTCTTTTGGTTCCTTAAAAAGCTTTTTTAATGAGTAGGTTTGATTGTATGAGTTTTTTTTCATTTTTTTCTTTTTGTTTGCATCGACCGGTTTGAGTTGCAGTATCAACCTTTCACGGAAGATCTGCTTCTGATGGAGGAAGGAGTTGTATTGTGGGGAATTGTCCCTCTGTTGGTCGTTCTTCGACTTCTCCAGCTAGTGGTAATTTTAATAGTTGTTTCCTCCTTTTTTTCTCTACCAGATATTTTAGCACTCCTATTTGGGTGTCCAACATCTGGTCGGAGTTTTCCAAGATGTTCCCTAGATGAGAAAGAACTGATTCTAAGATTCTTTCCAGTGTGACTAGGGCTTTGGACACCGGGGTTTTTTCATTGGAAGGATCGATAGATTTTAAGAATAGGAAATCCGGCGTTTGTGAAAAAGAGTCTTCGGGGTCAAATTGTTTTAGTGGGGTGCTGTTCTGAATTTTGGATTTCTCCTTTTGTTGTACCATATTAATAACCAGGTCTTTCAAGCTTATGTCGGGCAAGTGATATCAAATTCTAAATTTTTCAAGTTTTGTTGATCATCTACTTTTTCTGCTTCTGTGTTTAAGATTTTAATATTTGATTCTTCCAGGCTTTTGTTGTTTGAAATTTTTTCTCGCACCATACTGTTGATGACCTCCAGTTTTTCTTTTTTTTCTTCTTTTGTTTGAGAACTTTGAGTTTGTTTCAGCTCCTTTGTGTTTTGTTTTGAAAAATATTTCGTTATTCCGGATAGCGATTCGGTGTTTTTAGGGCAGACCATCTTTCTGGCACTCCTTCTTATTGCTTGTTCGGTTCCTAGTCTTTTCATAAATATTGTACGTGCTCTCAATTTTTTGTAAGCCATACTGCGAGAGATGGTCTGTCTGTGACCCTTTCTCACTGTAATGGGCCTGAGTAAGATTGAACTGTGGCTGTGGGAGCAGACCTCGGACTGGATTCAAGACTCTCACTCCTCGCCTTTGACTTCTCACCGCCTCATGTTACTGATCAATAAAATTATGATAGGTGTTGCTGTTGGGGGGAGTTCCAGCATTGCAGGAGAGGAAGGCTATATTATCTGGCAAGTACAGTAGATTTAACACAATTTATACTGTTCGTACAGTTATAGAGGAACATGACCTGGATATAACAATATAATAAGTTATATGTTTGATAGTGAGGTGGAAGTAGGAAGAGGATAGATGTAAGGTACTGTCTCCTCAGTCTTACCTCTGTCTTTTTAGGTAGGAAAAAAGAAGGGTGTGCTTTCCTTTCCTTTACTCTTTGCTGGTCCAGAGCTAGTTTGGGAAAATGGCCTGTGGCACCGACTGCAAGAAGAAGTGGTCAGCGGTTCCTCACTGCACCGCTCCCAAAGCCGCTTAGCAGCTCCGGCGGCAAGGTAAGTGCCTGGCGAGTCCGGGCGCAGTAAAAAATGCCCAGCGGCTCCTCGCCGCGCCAGGAGACGTTTGGTGGCTCCAGCCATACCCTAAACAGCCCAGCGGCTCCATCCGCAAAGATAAACGTACTGCGGCTCCTCGCCACGCCAAAAGAAAGTATGGCGGCTCTGGCCGCAGGGGGGAACGATCAGCGGCTCCTCGGCACTCCCAGAAGCGTCTGGCAGCACCGGCCGCACCCTACACCACCAGGCGGCACCAGCCGCAAGAGAAGTGCACAGCGGCTTCAACCTCAAAGAGAACAGCCCAGCTGCTCCCCCGCCTTGCCTGAAGACACTTTGCGGCCCCGGCTGCACCTGGGATTGACCTGCGGCTCCAGCCGCGGAAAAAGCACCCAGCGGCTCCAAATGCCGAAGAAACGCCCAGCGGCTCCCCCTCCGTGCCTCTGTACGTATGGCTAATAAGCAACAACACAAAAGCCAATACTGCCAATTCTAATTTACGCAAGGATTTACTCTACACCAAGAACTAAACTGAGTGCGAGTGTGGACAATTTGTATTTTGTAGTGTCTGTCTTTTGATAAATTGTTGTCAATTGTTTGGTGAACCCTAACCAACAAGTATGTTGAAAAATTGGTGAATAATAAATAAGATTTATTCCTGACAAACCTGTCTACACTCGCACTCAGTTTAGTTCTTGGTGTAGAGTAAATCCTTGCGTAAATTAGAGTTGGCAGTATTGGCTTTTGTGTTGTTGCTTATTGATAAGGAGGCTTGGCCTTACTGTGGGAAGCCCACACCCAGTGTTGTTTTCTCTCTGTACGTATGGCGGCCCCAGCCGCGCTCAGGATTGCCCAGCGGCTCCGGTAGCAGACGAAGGCGCCGCCGGGTACTTGCCGGGTACTAGCCGGGCCAAAAGATCTATGGCAGCTCCAGCCGCTCCCGGGGCTCCTTGGAGGCTCTTGGCGGCTCCAGCCGCAACGAAACTGCCCAGCGGCTCCGGCCTCGTGTAGGGCGTGGAAAGGATTGAAGCGGCTCTTGCTCGGCTCAGCTCGCTCGCTCACTCGCTCCGTTTTCACAAGGATATGAGCTTGCCTAGTATCTAGTATCACCTATTGCCTCTCAGGTCCTGGCTGTTGTGTTTAATGCCGCAGTGCAAGCACCATGCAAAAATCCATTTCGGGCCGAGCACTGCCTCTAACCCTACCTGAGTCTGGTGCACGTTTTCTAGGACTTACTCCACTCAGGAGGTCTCAGGTTGTGCAGTACAGCCGCGGCATGGCCCCTGGCTGTCAATCCACTCACAAGGCCAAGGGCCAATCCCTCGGCCCAGCAGCGCTGTGGGACCAGTCTCGACAGCAGTAAAGGATATCAAGCTGCTCGCCTCCTCCGGCCAGGTCCAGTCATAGCCGAGACTCGCAGCAATGCACAAGGCTGCCACCCCAGGTCAGAGCACGCTCCGCTTTGTAGTTTCAAGCCTGTGAAAAATGACCCACGATGTTCTGAGCCACGACTTGACAATTGGTTTATTATGAATGGCTCAGCTGGATGAAGGGAACCCCAGTGATTCTACCGGATATTCACGGATATGGGTTCTGGTTGTTACAGCCTCATAAACAAGAAACAATTTTCAGTTGTGGATGATGGATCCCTACTATAGCCACTACCTTCAGTTCTACAGGAATTCATTTTGTGATTTCAATGGAATTCCATCATGTGTCGAATTAAGTCAGCCACATGAAATCAGGCTTATGCACATCACTTTGAAGAAATGTAAAAATTATAAAATATAGTTTACACAAAAATACAATATTTTAGTGGAAAATTACACCTATTACAGTAGACTTTCGCTTATGTCTACCGCAAACCGATAGGTAAATACAAATAAAAAGCAAAGATGAAGATGATGCTGAAGACAGAAAAGAACAGCGAGACCAATTTAAAACGTAAAGGTGGGAGGGTCTAAGGATGGCGGTGCATGTATGGGATGGGGAAAGTTGTATGGTGGGGTTTTGATACAGAACTTAGAAAAAGATTTGAAAGGGAAGTGCAGCAGTGCAAGGCACATTAATGGGAAAAGGAGGTGAGGAGGGTTAAGGGGAAGGCTTTCCCCTGCAAAAGAGAACAAAACCAACCACAAGAAATGCATTTTTCTGTCTGAAGGACTTTCACCAAGTTAATTTTGACAGCTTGGTGAAAGCCATTCTTGCAGAAAAATTTGACAAAAAAGATTTCATATAATAAACGTATTCGTACCAGTTTCTTCAGGTGGGGTTTCCGTTGAAAATGCATCTAACTGGTTCCAATAGTTTACTGTCATAGCAGGTTGTCAGGTCATCAGATTTAGTAGCCCGGAAAAGACCTCAATGACATCATGCATAGAGAGGTTGGGGAATAGAGCTGTGGAAAATACATGCATATAGGACTAGTTCTTCCAGGACACCATAGATTAGTTAAACTACACCAACATTGATTGGGCCGGCCATAGTGCGTAACTGCAGGAGGCTGACTTAGTATATGGTGTACACTTATTTAAGTGTAGCAACCTGCACTAATCCAGACAACACTTATGGCGATTTTAGTGGTCTTAGACAACCTCAGAAAGCTCTCTAAGTTGTAGTTGTGGAGAACAGCAGCCTTTATGCTTTGTCCAGGAGTGTAAAGCAGCTTGTTTTACAGGAATATATGATATTACAACGCATGCAATTACAACGCATGCTTTTACAACGCAGTCTTTACGTCGCAACTACCATTAATTTGCATGATTTTACAACGAATGCCATTTCAGCGCATTTTTTTAAACTACCATTACAACGCATTCCATTACAACACATTCCATTACAATGCATACCATTACAATGCATAATACTTTTAGGGCAACAGTAGGGTAAGTATTGGGTAGTCTAGGGGTAAAAAATACTATCCCCACTCCAGTGAGTGCAACAGTAGGGTAATTGTTGAATAGTGTATGGGTAAAATGTACTAAGTATTGGATAGTGTAGGGGCAAAAATTACTATTACCATTCCAGTGAGTGCAACAGTAAGGAAAGTGTTGGATAGTGTAGGGGTAAAAACTATATTCCCATGTACCCCAAAACCTATAGCCACCCTAATACTAAAAAAATCTCCATTACTTACCTTATAATGCATTCTAATGGTATGCGTTGTAATGGCATGCATTGTAATGGCATGCGATGTAAAGGCAGTTGCGTTGTAAAGGTACATCATTGTAATGACTGAGTTGTAATGGATGTTTCCCGTTTTACTAGTACTTATTCTTCTGCTGTAGGTTAAGTGAAAAAAAAACACACAGTGTAGTTATCAAAATAGGTATTTCCTATAAACACTCACAACCACATTGCAATATCTACTACCTGGAGATTTAACCACAATACACACATTACTTTGATAATAGAACACCTAAGTATCACAAATACACAGTGGTCTCCAGGGGGAGACCAAATCATGTACTACAATAGTAGGATGTGAACCACCACTTAAGTCGGGACTGGACCCAGAAGATGTAGAAGAGCTGGGGACCCAAGGAACCATTAAGGTAAGTACCAAGGAACCCCACGGAGGCCGTGTGCAGAGTGGGAGCACAATTGCATGCTCAAAACAAGGCAATGGGTAAGTCGTGGTTGCTGTTTTAAAGAAGACGGATCCTTCCCAGTGGACCCTGAAGAGACCCTGTGGAAGATGGAAGGTTGGAGAGTCACCCCACCTGTGGATACCCCAGGAACCAGGATACCTACACCAGGGAAGCCGGGTGCATAGGTTGGAAATCGGGGTGGCGGGAAGTCAACAGGACTTTAATGAAGATGCCACTGGCGAAGAAGCCAAAGGAGTCCAGTGGAACCCAAAGGTGGCTTCAAGGTGAGAATTACCTGCAAGCAGAAGGGACAGAGACTATGCCACTCAGGAGTGACCAGGAGGCACTGTGGACGAATGCTCATCGATGTCAGAGATACAGGAGAGTTGGCAGTGCCCTTGAAGTTGCAGCTGTATGGACCAGGAAATGCTATGGACAACCAAGAGCCATTCACAAGCTTTCCCACATCGGATATCAAGAGCCAGGGGGTAGTGTCCGACAGGAGCACCAACAAGCCTTGCCAACGGCATCCAGCATAGTAGTCGAAAAAGGTGCAGTGTTGGGACCAGCAAGATCCAAGTGACTCACCATGTGCAGGTAGGTCAGAGCAGGTCCTGAGCAAGCAGGTGAGCCCACTGGAGCCAAAGAAGACCCTCATGAGGACCCACGGGCTGAAGGCACAGGAGTCGCAAGAGGACCTCGAGCAACTCACCAAAGGATAAAGTTCACGGTGAAGAGGATGTGGTGCAGGCAAAGATCTTGGCCGCAGGAGATGCCTGAGGCTAGAGCTTCTTGGAGCCTTAAGAACTCTGGGGAAAAGAGTCAACAAGCCTTGGCAACAGCAAGTTGATGTGGTGCTCAGGGATACTGCTACAGTGGTTCTGACGAGGGATACTGGCTTCAAACTTGCTGTGAAGACAGTGCAGGCCTCGAGAAAGTAGCAGAACCACCACCTGTGTTGCTGAACCTTTTGGAGACCGTATGAGCTCATGGACAGAAGAATGGACAGCTTCATTGTGATACCTGCAGATGGAGGTAATTGACTCCTTCACTTCAAGGGAGATTCCTTAGAGTGTCTTGGATGTCCACAAACAGGTAGAAGAACGTGTATGGAGCACTGGCACCGACAACGCAGAAGACTGGCAGGACGACAAGACCAGGAGCAACAGGAGTCTTCTCAGTTGCAGTGTCGGTTCCCAAAGTGAAGTCCAGAGAAGTTCAAAGTGCCCGGACGGATGAAGAAGACGTTGTTTTGTATCTGAATCTTGTCCCATGACGAATCTGGTACGCCCTTAAGTACCCTAAGAAAAGGATTGGGATGATTCAGGGGTCCCTCCCAAGAGGAGAGGCTGGATAATGGGGAGGATACTCCCATGTCCTTTGTCCAGTTTTGCCCCAGAGCAGGAGCCTATGGCACTCTGAACTTGTTCCAACTGGTGTATGCAAGGAGGGCACCAAATGTGCCCTTCGAAGCAGTCTAATGATGCTGGCAAGTGCACACACCCTGTCCCAATACACTAAGTCCTGTCTGGAAGTTGGTCACCTCCCTGTGACAGGAAACCTATTGTCCTGCCTTCTCCTGCTCATGCTTGGCTCAGCAGCAGGAGGGCAGAATCGTGTCTCTGGTTGGCAGGAGCCTCAGTTTGCTGTCTAGGTCTAGAGCACTGGTACTGGGAGCACTGAGGGGCTCCCGGAGGAGCTTTACAGTGCATGGAATCATAACACCAACACTGTTTACTGTGTTGGGGTATCATTCCGTTTGATACCAAACACGACAAGGGTTGTTACAGCCAGTTTAGAGATAGCCATTATGTAATGATGCATGGCCACTCTATATATCGTAATGGCTGATGCACTTACAACCTGGGAGAATGGACTCCGGCGGCTGTAGCGGTGTCCTGCTCATGCCGGGTCACCCTCATACTTATAATCGAGCACCCTGCCTTCAGGATTGAAAGGCCTGCCTTAGGTATGACATATAGGTTTTAAGTGCGATTACCCCAGATACAAGGATACGTATATCTGTCGTAAGTGGAGCTATCACCAGCTTACACAGGCTGCAATGGCAGGCATGTAATCACAATTTGAGTGTTTTCCCAGGGGTGGCCTGATACATGCTTCAGCCCATGGGGCACTCCTGATGCACCTATGCCCTGGGTAACTTATTACCATATTCTAGGGACTTACAAGGTTACCTTAGTAACCTGTCTGGGGGGGTACCGAAGTGCTCACCATGTCCAATTTAGGGAAGAAGCACAGATACTGGGGTTTTGATTAGCAGGTTCCCAGTCAGACTAGTAATACAACATAATGACACCAGCAAAAAGTGGAGATGACCATGAAAGTAGATCCTACTTTCCTACAGTAACTTTTTGAGATAAGTACAGGCTCAGTTGTAAAAAGAGCTTCTATGTGCATAATCAGGTGTCTGTTAACAGCTGTTATAGCTATGCATTCGCTTATGCTTCAGTGCGCACCCTGCATTCCATCCCATCACCTTTATTGATTTCTCTGCCCAAGATTCCCTAAGTCCCTGTCCTCATGAAGTTTGATATTTGTTTGTGCTATTACTTCTCTATATCCTTGCTTTTAGACTTCTCAGTACCTGTTCTGCAGTGTACTTTCGTAATCATTTGTTTTTTTAGGCTGCACTCCTGTTGTGCCGGAGGCCAGTCACAGTATACTTGCACTCTGCACTGTGCACGTCAAATGCCATATTACTTCGAACAATTCAGTGTGGATGTTTACTGCACTTTTCCTGCTTACAGGAATCCTTATCTTTCGGCAGGAAAGATGCAGTCCCTCAACTACTGTTCAACACTTTGTGCCACCATCATTGGTTTTGCCACTCTTGTCATTCCAGCCTGGATGTTCCAACCAGCTACCTGGTGGAATGAGTTTATCTCTCCCTTTCCCTCTCACATCATTCCGGTGGCGGCCGGCACAGGTAAGAGCAGTGAGGTGAGTCGGGGTGGCGGGAAGTCAACAGATGACGGGATAGGTAACATTAAATAAAAAAAAAAATAAAACCACTTACCTTGTGCTTGCCACATTGCCAAGTCGGCGATCTAGCGAGCGAAAGTTAAGTGGTTTTATTTAATTTTACCTATCCCGTCGTCTGTTAACTCCCCCCACCCTGCTCCGCCCCCCACCGCTTTTACCAATGCCGGCCACCACTGCATCCTTCTCTTTTCCCCTTACACATGGGTTCACTTCTGAGCTGTAGAGAAGGAGATGAGGGGATGCATGGGGAGAAAGAAGGACTGACCTCAACATTCTTCACTTGCATGCACCAATATGGTCATGACCCAGGTTCATAATTTGCAACATAAGAACTGCATATTTGTATTATAGAGTTCAACTAAGAATAAGCAATCATGTCCTCACCTAAGTCCATACCTTAATTCCATACATGTCCAAAAGGAAAAAAGATCAAAGTCTGTACAAGGTGATGGTAATTTTCACTCCTCTCGTAGAAAAAGTCAAAGTGGAAATGTAAGAGTCTCAAATCCTCAGAGGATTCCTCCTGAAAATAAAGTTCAGTCTTTTGTTGGCTACCAAGGATAACAACAATCTGTAAAACTTCCAACTCTGGCAACAAGGTGCCAACTGCAGCCACTTTATATCGCATTTGCATTAAAAAGTTGCACTGGATAATGAGGAGTTTACACTCTGGGTGCCTCATTTATCAGTTTTTGCCATGGGGCAGCGCCGCAGGCCTTCCTGCGGCGCTGCCCTACGGCAAAAGAAGAGGTCAGAAATGCACTGTATCTATTAAATATGGCGCTTTCTTGTCCTTTTCCCCTGCTCCGGCACACAATGGACTGTTGTGTGCCAACGCAGGCACCTTTACACCATGGTGCAAAGATGCCTGTGTTGCGGTGATGATTATTTTTGTGCAGTTAGGGAAACCTTCCTGCACAAAAACAATCACACATAGAAAGAGGAAAAATGAAGAGAAATGAAGATATTTCTCCTCCATAGTATTTCGAGTGTGGCATTCAGACTGCCAGAGGACCCCCGCTGAGATCCAGGATCCTGCGGCGGAGGCACAGGGCAGGGGGAAGTAATATACTGGGTGTACATATGCCGGCTCTGCTGAGCATATTATGACTTGTCTGTCCACTGCACTTTTCATGGCGGGGAGCCTGCAATAAAAAGTGTGGCAGAGATGCAGGTAAGGGGGCCTGACAGGGCCCCTGGCTGCATCTGGACATGAGGGTGTGTGCAGAGGGCACACACTCTGCGCCCTAAACATTCACCCTTATTCCTGCACGGTGTGGCATTCATAACATGGTGCATGCCACACCGTGAATGAATGAGCAGTAGGCGCTCTCACGGCGGCAGTCTCCATGTTAGACTCTCCTGTGGAGAAGTGTGGCTCAATGGTTAGAGCGGCAGACCCTGATGCAGAGGCCTGGCCCGGGACCAGGGTTCAATTCCAGCCTCGGCGGGTCTTGGGCTCAATTTCCTCGGACCTGATAATTCTCGCCTCAGTGCCTGTTCTAATCATTGTTCCCACTCTGCAACTCTGGGCAATAGCTTGCTTAATCTCCACAACGGCCCCAACAGTGCTGGGATGCCGGGCTTCACCTTGGGGGTGCCCAGGAGTGGGCATTTCACAGGGAAAAGCCAGGAAGGGTTCCACAGCGGTATGCGTACAGCGCCAAGACACCTCAGGGTATAAGTGCGCTATACAAGTACGAATTCATTTCATTTTCATTTCATTTCCTATTAGCCTAACATACCACCACTGTGAGAAGGCCGCCGCACCGTCAATCCTCCCTGGATTCAACTCAGAATCCGGCTGGTGGGTGCACCATGGCCTTGTCGGTCCTCCTGTGTGCGGGGCGGCGACCGCCAAAGTCATACTAGGGCCCTAACTATGAATCTATTAACTAAAACAAGAAAATAGCTGACATATAGATGAGCTAATAATTGTTCAGTTGTATGATAATTTTTATTGTATGGTTTTAAATAACTATCAATAAACATAGTTGTATATAAACAAATACATTCTATAAATACCATTATATTTGATTGACCATTATTGTCCGATCCTTTGGTGAACCTTGGACTTAAAAAATAACTTGTCAAGTCCAAGTCTACTAAAGTAAGATCCATATTTGGTTAACTAGTAACACATGCATGAAAAGATGTAACAACAGCACACAAATGATACATGAACCTTTAAAGCAGTAAGTTTGCTTAACGTTTAACTCTTTTTTAAAACCGTTTTTTTATTTAATATTACTACAGTGACGTGGGTTGTAAAGATTTGTGAATCTGCTCTCTGAATAAACTTTGTCATTATTATTCAGCATATAATTACAAGCACAATTTGCACACACTGATAGTCTGGACCTTTTTGAAAATTTTAACAGCAAGAGAAAAATAGCCAACTCATACAACTTAGAAAAAAAGAAAAACCTTAAAATGACATCACAATTAGAGCTATACGGTCGTGTTTATACTTAAATGACACTCTCCATTCATAGCAGCATATTATTGGGGTGAATAAAATCTGCCTGCGTGGAGTGCTGTGGTGACTAATACAAGTTGTACCATAAATATGACAGAAATTTTAAGGACAGAATATAAGACAATTGGGCTAGGTAATATGGATTAGTAAAACCATCTTTGAATTCGCTCATGTAAGAATATGTATTTTTGTTTAGTGTATTTCAAAACAGTAGGTGTAGGCAGATGAACATCTATATTTAAATTCTGTGCTGAGTCGTGCTCTCTCATAGCAACACTAATGCCATTGTGCTTACATAATACAAGAAAAATAATATTGATCATGTTGTTTTGAATCATTTAAATTGACATGAGACTGACCATGTAACTTGCAAACTATGTTGATATTCCACCATTTACCATCATCTAGGGACAGATAATTCTTTCCAATTTTGATAGCCATTTTGGGATTAGAAAACGATGTTTCCCATTTGGTATAATTTTGAGATTTCTTTTAGCTTTCACAACATTGGCCAGTTCCAAATGCATAAGCTTTCCAAGATATTTTTAACATAATACAGTTTGTTATTAGATTTAACCCGTTGACAAGACATTTAATTTCAAAGCGTCTCAAATTGATCAATTTGCAAGTCTTAGTTTGCATTCAGGCTGGCAATATTGAAAATGCTGGCAACCTACCACTCATTAGAGAAAAGGAATAACATTTAGTAACTGAGTAGGTGTGTTCTGTAGGCCAAAGTTATGGATTCCAAAGAATGATATGCACCCAGTTTAAATAAAACAGCCAGCCAAATGCATTATTTGAACATCTATCTACTCTTCCAACAATGCCATTGACCTCCGGATGATATAAAGAAATGTGTTTATTAACAATGTCATAAGGTGTTAAGAAAGATATCATCTCCACTTTGTTGTAACCAATTGTTAGAACTGGAGGTTTCTAGTTAGCAGAGGTATACACCTTTGTTCAAGTAGGGAGTCTTGTTTCTAGTCAGGGCGAGGGGGATACACACTTTAGATAACCCTTAGTCACCCCCTTGGTAGCTTGGCACGAGCAGATAGGCTTATCCCAAAGGCAATGTGTAAAGTATTTGCATTCAAAGCACACACTAATTCAGTAATACCACCCCAAATGGACACCTCACCAGTTTAAAAAAATTGAGGGGGATATTCTCGAGAACGCGTAATAACCATCGCAAAATTAGCTTAAAGCAACTTTCAACATCGCAGTCTATCACGGGAAAATAACGCCATGTTAACTAAGTATTCACAACACGGAGGCACCATGCGATAGGCCCTCGACAACACGTCAAATGTCTGCAATAAAGTCAACGCAACACCGCAAAAATGCAAAACGCGAATGCAGAAAAAGTAGCGATGAGGCCAATCGTGATACAAAAAGCACCGAAAACCAGCGACAGGCCTACAAATCCCACATGTTAGGTGGCAAAAATGCACTATAAAAGCAACCAGAAAAACACACCAAAAACATTTCAAAATGCGTAGCAACATGGATGCACCTGGACCGAGTGCAGAGGTCAACGCGAATCGCACAAGCCTCACAGACCACCAGCAAGGAACAACAGGGTCAGGGAAGGCCAAGGAGAAGAGGGGGAGTAAGACGGGTGTAGTCGGCAGGCAAACCAGATCAGCGTCACGGAGGTGACAGAACACTACCTTCAACTGACTCACAATTAGACTACCGTGAATGCAGTCCGAGTGCCGAGGAGGTCAATGGAGGAAGCCAAGAGGCGCTGGAATGATGTAAAAATCTAAACCAAGCACAAAGCTGCTGCCAACAGGAAGGCAGCAACGGCGACAGGAGGTGGGAGTCCAGTGCCAAAGGAGGAGCTTGAGGAAACAGAGGCCACAGTCATCTGTGTGGACACTGTGCAAGGAGTTGGGAGTCTGGACACAGCTCGAGAGGACCTGACACAACTTCAACAGGGTGAGTAATGACCAGGGACTCGGGGGACAGGGGAGATGGGCACAATGGCACACATGCACAATGATGTGTAGCACACTGCACACCCACAATGACCCTGGATCATGTCCCTGATCCCCTTAGCACACTGCAGCACACACACATAGCAATAACAGCACATCCACATTGACGACAATGAGGTTCAATGTGCAACCCCGACACTGCAGAACAGAGGACACACCTGGTTCCGCACAGGCGCAGAAACAGGCCAACTACATCTGACAGAGCTGGAAACTGTGAGATGGAAATGTACGCGTACAACCTCACATCCGTCATGTAGTCCAAATGTCCACTGTCCCTCATCAAAATCCAGCCCCTCACAAACAGTCACAATGTACACTGTCATACAATCTGCATGTAAACAAGAACAATGCGCCAATATACATGTCAACACAATGTCCACATGCATCTCCCCTTCACCTTACAGAGGGACACACAACACCTCGAGCAGAGCAGAGCAGACCACTCATCAGTGATGCTGGAGTGAACCACCACACCACGCCCTACAACAGCCCATGGACACCCCACGCAACCCACCACCAGGACCAGGGCAGCTAAGCAACATAGAGGAGAACCCAGCCCCTGCAACAGACCACTCAGCAGGAAGCACCCGCCAGCACGGCTGACTCCCAACACTTCACCGAGGCACACATCGCATTCCAATGCCAGGTGTTATAATGCCAAAATGAGGTGGCCGAACAGGTGCAGGTGGGGTACAAACCCATGGAAGACTAACTAGATCACATACGTGGTATCTAATTCCCTTCATGAGCCACCTACACAGCACAAAGGAGACGCATACTGCGACAGAGACACATGCATGTGCACATTTTCTGTACTGAACCATGCTCAGAGCCCCGCAATTATCAGTCACACACCCACGCTGGACCTGTGAACGACGGCACCGCCCACAACTCTTAAGTATTGCATGGGTGACGACAAAGCTAAATGTCCGAACCCTAACCCGCTGCCTGCAGTGACATGGTTGCATCCGCTGTACACGGCACATAGTAATGTTTTAGGGCCCGGGTCCCTCATGCATACATTATGACCACACGGACACACGCAGATAGTATGTGGAACAGGCTACGGGCATGTGTGCCCTGCTCCTTTATTGGCAGGGCCACATGTACAGTGTCGCCTGTGCTGGATGTGTGTGGGGTGAGTGTAAGCCAGCCCTCATGGAGTGGTTGGTGCTGGCAGCAACTTGAACAGTGTTTACTATTAAAACGGAAACAGAAAACACCAGCATAACATAAACAACTGCGAAGCATCATGGTGGTAGCCGGAGCAAGCACAGAGGACACCCAATATGCAAACAAAACAGTCCGTGAGTTGCTGTGCACTGAGGTTGGGGCACTTGAGATGAGTGTGCTCATGTGAATGAATTGTCTAGGATTGTGTCCCTGCGGGATATACCTGATGCAGCTGCAGTGGGGTGTGTTACACCTGCATCATCCTCCTCATCATCGTCCCAGGTCTCCCACACTGCCTGAGGTGACATTGCTGCGTAACCTCTCTACAGCAAAAAAATCCATCTGTAACGGTCCATGGGTTGTGGTGCCCTGAGTTAGTAGCACCTGGAGTGCTAAGCAGGGTATTAGGCAGATGATGGCATCCATGACAGGTGTGAGCGACTCCGTTAGTCTACCAGTATGACTGTTTCGACTCTGGCTGTTGGCAGTTGGAGGTGGTCCTGGGGGTGGTGGCGTGTGCCTCCTGCGGTGAGTCAACGTATGGGCCGGTCAGGACTCGATTTGATGTGTGAGCCGTGGTGGACCGCAGTTGAGGCTGGAGGCAGCGGACAGCACAGGGCTACACACACATGGCATCAATAACCCCAAGGCCATTGTCTTAGAGAACGCTTTGAATATCTCAAAAGACAGGGTCCCTGACTTGAGCTGCACAGAGTTAGTGGCCCAGGATGCACTGCGACCGGCACCGGCACACGGCCACAGGACGGTGACTTGCGGTGCACTGAGGTAGGGCCACTCGGATTGAGCAGGTCCTCATCGATGTCCGAGGTGAATGTGGCGGAGGGTTGCGGGGGACAGTGGAAGGTGTCCTCCAGATCATGATGCAGAGGGCAGAAGTTGTCCGGAAGCAGCAAATTGAGGAGTGGAATGCTACAGCCTTGTCTTCACCACCAATTCAGTATCAGCTACATGAGGATTAAGACAACCCCCTGGTCCATAGACTCAGACGCCACCAAAGTCCAACCATAGAGTGTCCATGAATGTCGGGGAACAGATTTAGTGGCACCGGGGCTGGAAGGGGATGCAGTCTGCGATGATGCCGGTACAATGATATGAACTCGGCCATTGCTAAATCAAGATTCAGTCCCAAATGTGTGACCTACTCGACCGCAGTGTAGGCTGGAGCAGTGGTCAGCAGTGGCCCACAGTCACGTGTCATTGGCTCGCGATGCACAGAGTTAGTGACACCAGGGCAGTTGTCGGTAGTATTCGATCACCTCCGTAACGATGATCCTTTTTTCCTCCTGACTGACACACATCATCCTCTTTCACCTCTCCTTGCGTGCAATGCTATGTACTCTGCCATAGAAAAATCAAGACTCAGTTCCAAATGTGTGACCTACTCGAGCGTAGTCTGGCCCTCACATCCACAACACACTTGGAATTGTGCCCATTCCCATTCATCGGTCACTTGCCTCCTTCGCACATGCCTGGTTCCCACCTCTCCCCACATTCTGCTATTGTGTGGCTGAGGTGCCATGCCGTTGATGGCTTGCGTGAATGGCTAACCCAGGTTCCCACAGTTAGTTGTGCTGTTGTGTCTGGTGGGTGGGCATGTTGTTTACCCCGTTGTATGTGAGTTTGTAACGTGTGCAAGTACCAAACGAACACAGGTAACAATATATGACTTTAGAACAATTATTGCAAAAATAAAGCTTGCAGAAAACAAGTAGCTCTAACTGGGACTATTTCGATGTGACAGCAGTAAATCTATAGTATGGTGCCGACTTTGTGGGTACCGAGGTCGAGGCCGGCTCACTGGCTGCCGCGTGGAGGAAAGGCGTTGTGTCCGCGATGAGGCGACGTGTTGAATATAGGACAGTCGAAGTCGGTTGCGTTGGTGGTGACGCATCAGTTCCGGTGACGATACTTAGTCGCCGAGTTCGTGGAGTCACTCTCAGTGGTTATCTCGCCGCAATAACAGGATGCAGGTGCTAGTGATGATGGAGTCAGTGCGAGTGCTGGGGTTGGGAAATGCCAATAACTGTAGGTGTTAGCAGGTATCCACGCTCGTCGGAGCTGCGGTGCAGGCTGGGTGTTGCATCATGCACTTCATGAGCAGTGCCCCTGGCTTCGGTGCAGGTCGCGGCGTCACAGTAGGCGTCACTGACGGCGTCGGGGACAGGTTTTCTTGCTTCTCTTAGGTTTCTTCCAGCTCCCAACAGCAGTAACAACCTCCAGAGGCCCAAAACTAGAATAGGTACCTCCTGTCACATCAAAACCCTCAGCAATAGAGTTCAGGGGAGCTGGGGGTGAAGTCTTTGTGTCCCTGACACTTCAGAACAGAAGGCCAGCACACACAGGCCCTTGGACAATCTTCTTCAAGGAGGTTCACAACAAAGTTCCAGTCTTTGTCCTTTCCTTGGCAGAAGCAGCAACTTCGGGCAAACCCCACATAGCACACAGCAAAGGGGTAGTAGTCCTCCTCACAGCTCTCCAGCTCTTCTCCTTGGCAACGGTTCCTCTTGAGTCCAAAAGTGACTTAACGTTCTGGGCTTTAAGGTCCACTACCTATACCCCATTTTCTCTTTGTTCTTCTTTGTGCAAGGGTCTCTGAGCCCAGTCCAAACCAGTTCTGTCCTAAGTGGTGCAATATGACCACGGGGGGGGGGGGAGACAGCAATGTACAAGGGAGACAGGCCTATTCGGGTGCAAGGAAAACTCCTCCCACTACTCTAAATGCAACCAAGCCCCATCCAGCTCAGCTCTGAGTTATCTAGGAAGGGCCAGGCACACCACAAACCACCCACGTGGCTGTCTACTGTGAATGCACATCCCCAGTCCCTGCCACTCCAAAACCAGACAGTCAATATACAAACACGCAGAGGCACACAGAATGGTTAGACAAGAAAATGCCTACTTTCTAAAAGTGCAAAAGAAACAATTGATCGATAGAATTCTGAACAATGCAAACATTCACCCCCAGTCATAAGGATCTGGGTTTAAGCCATCATTCTTTTGCTCACCACGCCACCCCAGTTTGGACCCAGCATATGCAAATCAAGCTCAAACCTTTGCCTCATGGGCACAGTCCAACCCGAACTGCCAAGCCAGGCCCTCTCTGGAATTGCATGGGGAGCAAAACAACGATGGCTTTAGGCCCAGATCTCTGTACTGGGGTGAATGTATGACATTGTTCTGCATTCTGTCCATCAATTGTTCTTTTTGCATTTGTCACCCCAAGTGGTACGGGTATGCCCAGACGTGGGTCCTGTGCTCCCCATGCCAATGGAGTCAAGCTATTCTGGCTGATGAGGGGTGAAACCCTGAAACCTGTCCTAGGATGCTTGTTTCCAGTTCAGGGAGAACCTGGCCTGGCAATTTGGGCTGGACTGTTCCCATTGGGCGCAGGGTCAAGACTGATTTTCATATGGCTGGGTTCGAACTGGAATGGAAAGGGAGCAAAAAAACTATGGATTTAGGCCCAGTCTCTGTACTGGGTGAATATATGACATTGTTCTGCATTCTGTTCATTCATTTTTATTTTTGCATTTGTCACCCCAAGCGGGACAGGTATGACCAGACGTGGGTCCGGAGCTCTCCATGCCACTGGAGTCAAGCTATCATGGCGGATGAGGGGAGAAACCCTGAAACTAGTCCTAGGATGCTTGTTTCCAGTCCAGGGAGAACCTGCCCTGGCAGTTCGGACAGGACTGTTCCCATTGGGCGCAGGGTCAAGGCTGATTTGCATATGGCTGGGTTCAAACTGGAATGGCATGGGGAGCAAAAAAGTGAGGGATTTAGGCTCAGATCTCTGTACTGGGGTGGTTGTATGACATTGTTCTGCATTCTGTCCATTAATTGTACTTTTTGCATTTGTCACCCCAAGCGGGACGGGTATGTCAAGACATGGGTCCGGTGCTCTCCATGCCACTGGAGTCAAGCTATCATGGCTGATGAGGGGAGAAACCCTGAAATCAGTACCAGGATGCTTGTTTCCAGTCCACAGAGAACCTGGCCTGGCAGTACAGACTGTACTGTTCCCATTGGGCGCAGGGTCAAGACTGATTTGCATATGGTTGGGTTCAAACTGGAATGGCATGGGGAGCAAAAATACAATGGATTTAGGCCCAGATCGCTGTACTGGTGTGAATGTATGACATTGTTCTTCATTCTGTCCTTCAATTGTTCTTTTTACTTTCTAAAAGTGTCATTTTCAAACACGCAGTTTAAAAACCATCTTTACTAAAAGATGGGTTATTAAATTCCGAGTTCAGAGAGCCGAAACTTTATTTCTCTATCTTGTCCCAATGGAAAATAGGTCCCATGTTATCCTATTTGGCAGGTAGCCTTTCGATAGTGAAAAACGAAATACAATGTACTTCACTATCAGGACATGTCTAACACACACTGGTACTTGTCCTACCTTTCACAAACACTGAACCCTGCCCATGTGGATACCTTGGGCACACCATAGGAGGTGCCTTACAGGAAAGAAAAGTGAAGGTCAGGGCCTGGCATGTGGGTGCACTTGCCAGGTCGACATGGCAGTTTAAAACTGTGCACAAACACTGCGGTGGCAGGTCTGAGATACCTTTTAAGGGATACTCATGTGCTCAGGCCCACTAGTAGTATTTATTTTGCAGGCCCTGGCACACGCAGTGCACTTCACTAGGGACTTATCAGTAATTCAAATATGCTAATCTGGGAGAACCAATTGTACTAACAATTTACAAAGGGAGCACTTGCACTATGACACTGATCAGCAGTGGCAAAGTTCCCAAAGCATCTAAGCCATCAAAGATGAAATCCAGCACAGCTTCAAAAATACAGGCGGTAGAGGCAAAAAGTCCAGGGAACCATGCCAAAAATGCCAAGTCTAAAACCATTGATGACTGCTGGACATACTTTCTTAGCAAAAGTGTGTTGCTCAAACTTAACAACATTAACAGTGTTGGCTGCACCAATAAATTTCCATTTGAACCACTTTGAATAGTAATTGGTTAGGGCAACAATGTATCTAAATTCAGGTTTAAGCAATGCAGACACACTTACAAAAAACAATTCCAAACATATCTTAAGGCTTGCAGAGAATGGTGTTTAAGGGGCTTCCATGTGTCCTAAGACCTTTGCAGCGTTATAAGAGACTTAACAAAATGAAACTAATGCATTAACATGGGTGTCCATTTTAGCCAATACCTTTTGATTTTATTAAAATATGTATAATATGCTTACATATAGGGGTTTTCTGCCATTTGTCTTCATCCATTGGTCTTTAACTGTGTCATTCATATTTTGCTTCTGTCCACTACAGCATATAGCATGAGGCAGCGGGTGAGCCTTTCTTAAGCCTCTAGTTAACTTCCCTTTGAGCGACTGCATTTTGCTGTCTCAGAAAGATCACATCGGCACACAAGCTAGTTCCCTTCAGTTCTATTGTTTATCTTTTAACTTTAGAATTACTTTAGTGTTGCCTTTGTGTTTAGAGCCTGATGTGATAGCAGGACCCTTCTAATGTGCATTCCATCTTTAGCAGAACCTATCTCTTGCCAATTCTGTTGTAAATTCATTTTGCAGTGTTTTGCTTTTCTGACTGCAGCTATTTCACACAATACCAGATTGTGTCCATTAGAAACTGTTCTATGTTCAATTATCCTCTGGTGTCTTTCTTTCTTTTACCGTCTTTCATTCTTTTTCTGTACTCTTTCTGTCACATTCCTTTTCTCTCTCTTTCTTCCTCTTTTCTTCCTTCTTTCTTTTTCTTTTCTTCTTTCCTACTGTCTTTCTTCCTATCTCTTTCCTTCCTTCTTTCATTTGCACCCTTGTCTTATGTCACCTTTGCCTTTTTTATTCCTTCTTCCTTTCTCTTCGCTTCTCTGCTACCTTTCTTTCTTTTCTTTCTTTCCTTCCTTCCTTTCTTCCTTCCTTCCTTTCTTTCTTCCTTCCTTCCTTCTTTCCTCCTTCCTTTCTTTTTTCTTTGTTTCCTTCCTTCCTTCCATCTTTTTTTTTTCCTCCTTTCCTCATCTCTTTCTTTCTCTTTCCTTCTTTCTTTTGCAGCCTTATCTCATTTCACTTTTGCCTTTGTTATTCTTTTTGTTTCTTTCCTTCTCTGTTTCCTTCTCTTTCTTCCTCACCTTCCTTCCCTCTCTCTGTCTTAACTTCTTTCTTTTTCTTTACTTCTCGCTTCTTTTCTATCTCTTTCCATCTTTCTTTCTTTTGTTCCTGTGTCTTGTTTCACTCTTGTCTGTTTTCGTTCCTTCTTTTTTCTCTTTCCTTCTCTCTTTATTTGTTCCCCTTTCCTTCTCTTTCTTTCTCTCCTTCCCTGTTTCCTTATCTTTCTTTTTTCTTCCTTTCTTCCCTTCTCCCTTTCTTTGCCTTCCCTTTCCTTCTTTCATCTTTCTTTTTACTTTCATTCTTTTGCTTTCATTTTCTTTCTTTCTGTCCTTCTTTTTTCTTTTCTATCTCTTTTTCTTCCTTTCTGTTTTCTTTTTTTCCCATTCTTTCTTGTCTGCTTACTTTCTTGTCATCTTTCTTAGATGCTTTCTCTCATCCTCCCTTCTTTGTTTGCTTGTTTCTTTCTTGTGTTCCTTCATTTTGTTTAATTCTCTCTTTCTTTTGTTCCCTTATCATATTTCACTTTAGCCTTTTTTATTCCTTCTTTCTTTCTTTCATTCATCCTTTCTTTCTTTCTTTCTTTCTTTCCTTCTGTCTCCTATGCTTTCTTTTTCCTTTTCCCTTCTCTCTTTCTTCCCTTTTTGCTTCCCTTCCACATTTTTTCTTTCTTTCTTTCCTTCTTTCTTTCTTTCTATGTTTACCCAAGTTAAAAGCAATATTCTTCTTATTTCATTTCATTTAAACCTTTTTGTTTTGTTTAAAAAATGTTTGATACATTTGAAATAGTATTCCGACGATGGGCATGAGTTGTTCTTTGTTTACGGGAGCTGGGGCAGCAATTATTGCATGAACCACTTTTTTTGGAATGGGAATTAACGTGTGGGACCCATTTTTCCAGAAAAAAACATCTAGAATGCTCCATGTCATGGGGTTTTGCTGCATACATTTGCCATCTGCTCTAAGCATGTTGGAAATGTATGCGCAGGCATGTGGGTGAGTTGGCGATTGAGGAAGAGCGGGCGGGGAATAGGTGTAGGAAAGGTAACTTTTTTTCCATCAGGTTGGAGCACTGTGTGCTCCTCCCATTAGAAAAAAAAACTCTGTCCGACTCAGAATCAGGCCGGTAGTGTCTGAACTTTCTTTCAACTGAAGTATATCTTTAGGCAATCATTTGCATATCTTATGTCGAAAGGGACTCAAAGTAGGTGGTTCCAACATGCGAACAGGACATGCCACTCATGCAATTTCCACCTCCTGTCTTTCCAGTTCTGAGTCATTTTAAGGTCATCCTTTTCCTCCTTGTAGCCCTAACTTTTTTTTTTATCTCTCACAAAAACATATCTTGCTAAACCACAAACTTCACAGCTGCAGAGTCCGTTTATTAATTTGCTCATAGGAAAATCAACAGCTAGCAGAAATATGTACATGGCACTTTGTTCTCATGCCTGCCGGCCTTAGGCCTTTTTGGGTCTCGCTAGAGTCAGCGCATGCGCTGATCTTGCGATACATTTAGTAGTTGCTTAAAAAAGCGCTACCTTGCCGGCCACCAACTTTCTAGAATGAGCACAAGAGTGTGCGACTTGCACAGCACTTTTGCGCATCGTGTGCGTGTGCTCACCACTCACGTGCACACCACTCGTGTGCGCACTACTCGCGGTTTTTATTTTTTTTATTGCCGAGCGGCGTTACTTTTGCGGCCGCGCGGTCAATGCTTGTTCTCTATGGCCACCTCATTATGAAATATTGGCGCCCACCATCACTTAATGTCCACCTTATAAATATTTTTTGCGTGCTCTTTGAAGGAATATTATCGCATATGCATCCAGGATAGCAAACGCCATGAAGATCTTTGTAAATACCAGTAAGTTTTAAACTTGAGTGCACTTCTAATTTTTTAACTTAAGCTGATCAAATACAACGCTCCTAAGAGTATGTCTTCCTCCTCTAACCCAGACCTACTTATGCGGAAAAGTTCATCAAGCAGGTGTGCATTTTCATATGTGCAATGAGATTTGATCTTGTGAAAATGCTCGTAAAGGATTTTCATGTTGTAAGGCAGTTTTGTGCAAATGGTTTCAAAGACTCAGACGCTACAACTCCATGACCTGAGCAGTTTGAACTGCTCCTCTAGACGCATGGTCTGATGGTCACATGCTTGCGCAGTACTGTGAATTCATGTTAACCATGTGTGCATTTTTGGTGTGTGTGGGTTGTGTCTGTAGGAAATGGGTTTCAATGGGTATGTGTGTTTATAAAAAGGAAAGGGAGGGCATCAAGGTCATCATAAGCACAATAGTCAGAGATGTTAAATGGTTGCATGTCCCAGCATCAAGGTCAAGAATATCAACATGCACATGTCCACTTCCAACCTATCAGCAGTAAGCACATACAAGGAAGTATTGATTTACTACTCTTAACTCCGCTTGACAATATGCTGTTAGTCAATACTGTGGAGAGGATATAAATGCAGGTATATATTAAAACTTCGATTTTATGGTAGCTCTCATTTAAGCAAGGACCAAACCCTCTTTTGAGGAAATGTTCACTCCAAAACTCAAGATTCTATTCACACAAGAATTCCGCTGCTGCTGCTGGAAAACAAACATGCTCTAACCAGATATAAACCACTCATCCATTTATGTGGGCCACAGGCCATAGAAGACTTTGAATATAATCTCCTGTGTGTTCAAATATAGGCACCATCTCGAAAAGTGGCATACCGACTTCGTGGTGACAAAATGGGTTAAAAACTTCCAATAAAGCTTTCTGTGATCTATTAGGTGACAGGAATAAGAAGTTTAAATATGAAACAAAAGCAGATGTTGAATTATCATAGAAACAGTATTATGTGTATTAGAACAACGAAGTAGCTCTGCACAGACCCACAGAGATTTGTAATTGGCTTTATGCACATGCTGACGATTTAATGAATAAGTCTACAGTTCATCACTGTAATAAGTAGACGCTTTTGATAACTTGAAAAATCAATGCCATTTTCTCTAGCGTCGGCTACAGGAGGGAAGACATTCCTGGTTTCCAAACACAACCCATGCACGCAGCCCCTTATAAAACTACACAAGACGTAGGGTATTTGGGTGGCAAGGTTTAGGTTGTCACTCATCAAGTAGGGAGAGCATTGTTCTTTTACATGAAGACTTTTCTCCTGTCGTCCTTTATTCACTAAGATTAGAGCTTAAAATGGAATTACTGCTGCCATGGGCAACCGGCGAAGGCTTCTCAGAATAGGTTTTAAAAGCGCACATCCATTTGCCTGACAACCACCTGGAAATGCAGACTTTGTTTACAACATGAAGGTTCCTGGAAGACAGAGAAATACTATTGAGCACATTCTATTTAGGGCATTTAAGAATCTGGCAGTCCGTAGAGTGCCTTTCTAGAAAGATGCACTTAAAACAATGCTTGCTTTTCCTTCAATCCAGTCATGAAAAGCACCCTAAATGAGCACTTTTGTAGAACTGGAAGTAACCACACACTCTTCAACTCACACAACATCACCTGGCTAATATCCTGCCTCACATTTCCCAGACACAGTATATAATAGGTGTTACAAGGGCTTGAAATGGAAAAATATAAGTGTAACAGAGTACCTGCTTGTTTCTGAGAAGTGGCAGTGCTCTTCAATTAAAAGTATTACATCTCTCTTGAGAAGTGCTGGTAGTCTCCCTCTCAAAATAAACCAGCATTGGCATAGCCAATAGGTCTCGCCTTTGGGACCTTATAAGTGTTTAGTTATCCAGCACAATATCCTTGGTGCAACAACATTAACTGTTGCATGGCTAAACACTTATAAGGTCCCAAAGGCGAGACCTATTGGTTATGCCAATACTTGTTCCAATTCCTGCCCATCTTCCCCATCGCTGTTTCTCTTCAGTACTCCTGTGATATGGGCATGTTCTGGGAGGAATGAGAAAAGATAAGAATTCCATCATTCTGTTGTTTTGCATTAGATTATTTGGGAGTCAGTTGACAGCTGCATGGGCTGAGGAAGAAGGGGCACTGTATGGTAATTCAACTTGTTGCATATACTGTCTCTGCATTGCTATTAAACATTATTATCTGTCTATTATGGTATCTTGACTTCTGTCCTAGCCTGATGTAGAATGTTGTGAATCATGTAGAATGGGTTATGGTATTAGTGTGTAGGATCGGAATGGGTCAAAAATAGGCCAGTGATTCAAATCAAAAGTGTTCCCATTAGCAAACCTGATGGTTAGTAAAGTGCCCTACATTTGCCTAATCAGTCCAGTTTTGAACTTATAAAGACAGGCTGTATGGGTATTTTGCAAATATGGGAGACTGCATGCATTTGTGTTTGCTGCATGCAATGTTTGCGATAATATCAGAGAAATCAACAGTAAACCCCAACCCAGCAGACCATAAAAGAGACCCAGAAACTGCTAAAAAACAGCCCAACTGCTGATCTGTCAGACCAGCCCATTGGACATTGCCTGACTGCCTTATAGGCAAGGTCACTTAAATTATGCATCAGGATACGGCCAAATTATGCAACAAGAAAAGGGAAATAATGCTGCATAATGTAGCACATTTTGTAAATGAGGTGTGGCGCAGCGGCCATAGTGGCTGAGTACGGAGTGCGGGGCTCGTAGATTGATCCCCAGCATGGGCGGCTGCTCAGCTCAGTATCATGTGACTCTTGGCAATAGCTTTCTTAATCTCCCCAACGGCCCCCAGCGCCTTGAGACCCTTAAGAGGGATTAGTTTGTACTTTATAAATTCGGGGTTTAATAGTATTACTTTAATATTTAGTCATTTTTAGGTCGAGCCTATGCAGTGTGCATGCGCTATCTGCAAGACCTGCTGTTATCTCCTCTATGAGCTTTGACATGCCCATGAATTACCATTTGTTCGTTGTTGTGCCATTTAGAAATACTGATTTATTTTATTGGTGCATTGGGTCTGATTCTCCCATCTTTGCATGCTTGGGTCATGCTCAGGTGATTTCACTCATTGTTTGCTTGCGTTGGCCATCCCAATACATCCTCTGTTCCTCATGGTCATCGTGATCTGCCTTTTTATTTTGTAGGCTATCAGCATTGTTTTAAGCTTTCAGGCCGTTTCATTGAGCAATGATCTGTTTGGCACCAGCAAAGTGGCAATTTCTGTCCGTTAGCTGTTGAGCTATGCCAATAGCTGTAACTCTAAAAAATGCAAGACATATTGCATTTCTAATGCTTGGTCAACTTTTTAACACTGTCTGTGCATTGGTTACACCGCAATAGTATTAGTTCAACACCCAAATATAGCAATAAGCAACAGAGAGGTGAGCAGTCTAATTTTACAAACATTCTTCCAGTGCGCAGCAACACTTGTCGCTGCATTTTTAGTAACTTGTGAACCGTTTCAGCTAGAAACATATTTCTTTGAGGTTAAAACCTGCAGATTGTGTCGCAGATGCTAGATTGGGTGACAAATGCGGCAAATCTATAATTATGCGCAATTTGCCAAACTTGCACAATCACATGATTCCAGTGGACCTGCCAGTCTGACCCTGTTAGTGAGTATGTTCTATCCCTCGCTCAGGCTAAGTGAGATTTCTAGAAACCACAAATTAAGGAGACAAAACAAGATTACCACACCCGGTTTGGGTGGTAAAGAAAGCCCTCACACACTGACCTGGTCAGTGTCATGCTTCATCATCGGGCCCCACCAAAAGAGGCCGAATGCCTCTTTGGTGTGCTACGACGCCAGAAAGACTGCGGAGCTGGTTTGTGTGTGGAGGGCGTGTTCTAGTTTACAGTGAAAAATTAAAAGTGCCTAAAAAAAGGGTATCAAAAACAAATTTTAATGAATGATCCCTAAGGCACACAGCAAAGAGTATTATGTGTCTGTATTTTAAAGCCAAGGTTCAGGGTTGGTTAGATACAGAAAATACTCAAATATCTCATAGTCAACATGTTTCAGCCATAAGGGTGGTTATTACCAAGGCATTCGTCAGGACTAAACCCCGGCGGTATGGGCTCTCTAATCACCCACCCTAACCTGCAACTGCAAACACCAGGTATAGCCAGGTATAGCCAGCTACAAATAAGAGTCTCATGGAATACAATTGCTCATTAACATTGGTGCCCAAACGGTACACCCAACGTTGCTCCTTTTCAAAAAGTCTACTGGTTAAGTTGGCTGTGCCTTTGACCACCTCGATTACCGTCCACCTCATGTCATTCGGAGCAACGTTGGGTGTACCGTTTGGGCACCAATGTTAATGGGCTTAATGATGACATCCCTTGGAGCTCAATACTATCTTGAGAATAGTATTGCCAATCCTGACCAACTATCTCATTAAGTACTGGGATTGGTCCATCTATTCTGAATGAGCAATTGTATTCCCTGAGACTCTTATTTGTAGCTGGCTATACCTGGTGTTTGCAGTCCTGACAATCAGAGCCTGATTATATATCATCACAGTGTCATTAACGCCTGCTCGAATGTAGAGCTGTGAACCTTCCACATAGTGATTTGCTAATTATGCCTACGGAATTAAATCTATCTTGAGAATAGTATTGCCAATTCTGACCAACTATCTCATGAAGTACTGGGAATGGTCCATCTATTCTGAATGAGCAATTGTATTCCCTAAGACTTTCATTTGTAGCTGGCTATTCCTGGTGATTGCAGTCCTAACAGTCAGAGCCTGATTATATATCATCACAGTGTCATTAGCGCCTGCCCGAAGGTAGAGCTGTGAACCTTCCACATAGTGATTTGTGAATTATGCCTACGGAATTAAATCTAAGGAATATTGAAAACATTAAAAATATTCAAAATATCAAACTATTGGGAATATCGGAATATTGAATATTTAAAATATTATAACAATCTGGCGCTTTTGTAACAACTATTGTTTGTGGCAATAGCGCGGTAAAAACAGTTTGTTCTCAGTACCCCGAGGGACTTATGCCCACCGATATCCAAGCCTCGTTGTGACTTTAGACGGAGCACTCCGTGGTGGGCGGTTGCGTCTCAAGCCTCGCTCTCGGCTGGACACGCCCACCCGGAAGCAGGTCGCATACGCGACCGACCCTCTTTTAAAACAAGCTTACCGGCCCCGGCTCTCCATCCACGGGGTCTGGTATTGAGGCACCAACTAGGTTTGAAGCGGGTCGTGAGCGTTGAGGGCGTGAGTAACCACTGGAAACGAAGATGCTTCGTCTGCTAACAGAGCTAAGTACCCGCTTGTGCACAGGCTGTTGCAACTGTACCATTTCTTTCTTTTAGGATGTGCCAGGTCGCTCCGACCCCCTCCCGAGACCCATGGTGCTAGTAGCGCCCCTTTTGAAAGTGAGAGCTATATCTTTTAATATCAACTTGAGGGGCACAGACCTTTGAGGTCCATTGATCCCTTCATAAGGAGTACACACATTCGTGTTTTTAATCCCCCCCATTCAATATTGTTTTCTTGTAAATAGCACACCTCTAGCACATCACTTCCCAATGTTTTTTGCTATCATCCTCTAGGGGCTAGCTGGATGGTGCATAAAATCTATGTTTATATTGGGAACACCACTTGAGCCACATTTCTTGGAGCACTTTGACAACTTAGGAAGGCTCATAGCAATAATGTTCATGTTTGTCTTCTGTTTGTCTTTGTTTTCCATTTTACAGGTGCTGTGACACTCCAAATTTACGGAGTATTTTTGGAATGAGTATTTTACTCTATCCACATTTTTACGCACTTTTTTCACTTTTGTAATTTTCACTTTCACGTCCCCAGGTTAGGGTGGGTGATTAGAGAGCCCATACCGCCGGGGTTTAGTCCTGACGAATGCCTTGGTAATAACCACCCTTATGGCTGAAACATGTTGACTATGAGATATTTGAGTATTTTCTGTATCTAACCAACCCTGAACCTTGGCTTTAAAATACAGACACATAATACTCTTTGCTGTGTGCCT
This sequence comes from Lissotriton helveticus, assembly GCF_964261635.1. Classification (NCBI taxonomy): domain Eukaryota; kingdom Metazoa; phylum Chordata; class Amphibia; order Caudata; family Salamandridae; genus Lissotriton; species Lissotriton helveticus. Next base: position 2,072,568,517 of record NC_136063.1, read on the forward strand.
TAGGGATCATTCATTAAAATTTGTTTTTGATACCCTTTTTTTAGGCACTTTTAATTTTTCACTGTAAACTAGAACACGCCCTCCACACACAAACCAGCTCCGCAGTCTTTCTGGCGTCGTAGCACACCAAAGAGGCATTCGGCCTCTTTTGGTGGGGCCCGATGATGAAGCATGACACTGACCAGGTCAGTGTGTGAGGGCTTTCTTTACCACCCAAACCGGGTGTGGTAATCTTGTTTTGTCTCCTTAATTTGTGGTTTCTAGAAATCTCACTTAGCCTGAGCGAGTGATTGATTTGACCTCTCTTTTCTTGTTTATACGCAATTGATTGGGGACTGAGAGAGTGTCTCCTTCTCCCTACCTCTCCCTTTGTTGTCAAGTATGTTCTATCCCTGTCAGTTGAAGTAACAGTCTACAGCTGGGAGCTGAGTGGGTTATATCATATCTCTTGCTGGAGTTCCTACACCTCTAACTTGTTCCTGAATAACCTGAGTCGCTCAGAGGCGGTCGCTCCCCACGCTCCCTGGACCCTGGTATCGTAGCGCTATTACGCTGCATTGTTACTGTCTGCTATCAGCTGATTTGCGCATCGCATCGCTCGCTCTGCCTGGATCTAAATTGTATTATTGTAATTTGCTTGTGCTTGCTTTCCGAGATCTTAGCGCTGCATTGTTGTGCTCTCATTGCCCATACTATTATCATTAGGAGCTGCTTGGTACGAACAGTGAAGCACATTGCACCCCACAGATCGCACTGCTCGATAACTCTTCTGTGCCCAATTGTGCCTCTGCCCATTACAACTTCGCCCTGTTTCGTTTTTCATTTTCAGCCATTTTGTTGTTGTTGTGTATCGTAGCCCGGCCCTCCGCCCCGCCCCCGCCTCCCAGCTGCTCCTCCCTCCCACAGATAGTTGTAGTTTCGTGCCGTCCCTGCCTGCCCTGTGACCCTCCTGAGTCACTCAGAGGCGGTCGCTCCTCACGCTCCCTGGACCCTGGTATCGTAGCGCTATTACGCTGCATTGTTACTGTCTGCTATCAGCTGATTTGCGCATCACATCGCTTGCTCTGCCTGGATCTAAATTGTATTATTGTAATTTGCTTGTGCTTGCTTTCCGAGATCTTAGCGCTGCATTGTTGTGCTCTCATTGCCCATACTATTATCATTAGGAGCTGCTTGGTACGAACAATGAAGCACATTGCACCCCACTGATCGCACTGCTCGATAACTCTTCTGTGCCCAATTGTGCCTCTGCCCATTACAACTTCGCCCTGTTTCGTTTTTCATTTTCAGCCATTTTGTTGTTGTTGTGTATCGTAGCCCGGGCCTCCGCCCCGCCCCCGCCTCCCAGCTGCTCCTCCCTCCCACAGATAGTGGTAGTTTCGTGCCGTCCCTGCCTGCCCTGTGACCCTCCTGAGTCGCTCAGAGGCGGTCGCTCCCCACGCTCCCTGGACCCTGGTATCGTAGCGCTATTACGCTGCATTGTTACTGTCTGCTATCAGCTGATTTGCGCATCGCATCGCTCGCTCTGCCTGGATCTAAATTCTATTATTGTAATTTGCTTGTGCTTGCTTTCCGAGATCTTAGCGCTGCATTGTTGTGCTCTCATTGCCCATACTATTATCATTAGGAGCTGCTTGGTACGAACAGTGAAGCACATTGCACCCCACTGATCGCACTGCTCGATAACTCTTCTGTGCCCAATTGTGCCTCTGCCCATTACAACTTCGCCCTGTTTCGTTTTTCATTTTCAGCCATTTTGTTGTTGTTGTGTATCGTAGCCCGGCCCTCCGCCCCGCCCCCGCCTCCCAGCTGCTCCTCCCTCGCCCCTCGCCCTCCACTATCCACTTATGACAGATGCCTTTGCGCGCAGTGTTAACGCGCAGCGGTTGCGCCCCAAGCGTGCCGAAGGCGCGCCAAAGGTAAGCCCGTCTACGCCCGTCCGCGCCTGGACCACGCCCAGAGCCAGACCCCCTGGTCCCCGCAAAACCCACTCCACCCGCATAATGTATGACGCCGGTACCCTCCTTGCCCTCAACCCCGGCCGCACACCACAATGCTGCAAAGCTACCCCAGGACTCACCCATGGACCATTCGCCTGCCACTCCTGCAAGTTCACCTGCATCAGGACCCACACCAAATCCACCTCCACCAAACACAACTCCGACTTTAACCACCTGAAATGCATCCTGATGAACACCCGCTCGGTCCATAGACACGCCACTGAACTCTGGGACTTACTCGACACTACATCGCCAGACGTCGCCTTTCTTACAGAAACCTGGATGAACGCCTCATCAGCACCCGACATCGCCATAGCCATCCCGAACGCTTACAAAATCATCCGAAAAGACCGCATCAACCAAACAGGAGGAGGTATCGCCATCGTCCATAAGAACACCATCCGCATCACAACCAGCTCTGACGATAACCTCGCGACCGCTGAACACCTTCACTTCCAGATCCACACCGACCCCAGGACCACACTTAGAGGCACCCTCATCTACAGGCCACCAGGGACCCGCACACAATTCAACGAAGACATCACTGACTTCATCAGCCTACATGCCCTCACATCCGAGAACTACATGCTACTGGGAGGTCTTAACTTCCACCTGGAAAATAAAAACGACAGCAACACCAACACCCTTCTGGACAACCTGGCCAATCTCGGACTCAAACAACTTGTCGACACCCCCACCCACTTAGCCGGACACATGCTAGACCCTATCTTCACCTCCAGCAAACACATCTCCTTCGATCATGCCATAGATCTCCATTGGACGGACCACAGCTGCGTTCACTTCAACTACAAAAAGTCCACAACCCACAACCCCCCACAACCTATTCCTCGAAGAAACTGGAACAAAATCACCGCTGACCAACTCTTCACATCGCTTAACCAAAACCCTCCCGCCTTATCATCGGACCTAAACCAAGCTGCCACCAAACTCACACAATGGATCACCCACAGCGCTGACGAATTAGCACCCTTGAAAATCCACCAGACCAAACAAGGTAGCAAAAAGGCCCCCTGGTTCAACGATGACCTTAAGAAATCCAAGAAGTTATGTCGTACCCTCGGGAAATCCTGGAGAAAAGACCCAACCACCGACAACCTGACCACCTTCAAGGACGCCACCCGCAAACACCACCAATTGATCCGATCCACCAAGAAATCAGCATTCAAGGATCGACTCGACAACAATGCCCACAACAGCAAGGAACTATTCAACATCGTCAAAGAATTCTCCAACCCCACCGCCGGCACCAACGACATCACTCCCTCCCAAGACCTCTGCGACTCTTTATCCTCTTTCTTCCACAACAAAATCGTCGACATACATAACAGCTTTGAAAACCAGTCCGAAGAACAGACCACTCCATCCACCCCCGAACCAAAACAACACTCTCACAACCTCTGCGCCTGGCACCCAATCACTACCGAAGACACCATCCGCCTGATGAACTCCATCCACTCAGGTTCACCAAACGACCCGTGTCCCCACCACATCTTCAACAAAGCAGACTCCATCATCGCACTACATCTCCGCGATGTCATCAACTGTTCCCTCAACTCCGCTACCTTCCCGGAAAGCTGGAAACATGCCGAACTCAGCACCCTTCTGAAGAAACCCACAGCAGACCCCTCTGAACTTAAGAACTACCGCCCCATCTCACTCCTCCCATTCCCTGCGAAAGTCATCGAGAAAGCCGTCAATAATCAGCTCGCCGCCTTCCTTGAAACCAACAACTCCCTCGACCCCTCACAGTCCGGCTTCCGAGCCAAACACAGCACCGAAACCGCCCTCATCGCTGCTACAGACGACATCCGAACGCTACTGGACAACGGAGAAACAGTTGCCCTCATCCTACTTGATCTCTCCGCCGCCTTCGACACGGTCTGCCATAGCACCCTCATACATCGCCTCAGAAACGTCGGAATAATAGGAAAAGCTTTGGACTGGATCATCTCGTTCCTCGCCGGAAGAACGCAGAGAGTCCGCCTCCCCCCATTCATATCAGAGTCCACCAAAGTCATCTGCGGCGTACCACAAGGCTCATCACTCAGTCCCACCCTCTTCAATGTTTATATGAGTCCCCTCGCATCCATCGCGCGACAACACAACCTCAACATCATCTCCTACGCAGACGACACCCAGCTGATCCTCTCCCTCACCAAAGACCCAAACACAGCCAAAACCAATTTACACGAAGGAATGAAAGAAGTAGCCGAATGGATGAAGAACAGCCGTTTAAAACTAAACTCGGACAAAACAGAAGTCCTCATCTTAGGATTATCCCCCTCTGCCTGGGACGACTCATGGTGGCCACTGGCCCTGGGTACAGCTCCCATACCTACAGATCACGCACGTAACCTGGGCTTCATCCTTGACTCCGCCCTCTCGATGACCAGACAAGTCAATGCCGTATCATCTTCATGCTTTAACATCCTACGCATGCTCAAAAAAATCTTCCGTTGGATCCCCACTGAGACAAGAAAAACAGTCACCCACGCACTGGTCACTAGCCGACTGGATTATGGAAATACCCTTTATGCCGGAACCACAGCAAAACTACAGAAAAAACTTCAACGCATCCAAAACGCCTCAGCCAGACTCATTCTGGACATTCCCCGTCAAGCTCACATCTCCGATCACCTGAAAGACCTCCATTGGCTCCCCGTCAACAAGAGAATATCATTCCGTCTCCTTACCCACGCACACAAGGCCCTCTACGACCTAGGACCCGAATGCCTCAACACACGACTGTCCTTCTACACACCCGCCCACCAACTACGATCATCCAATCAAGCCCTCGCCGCAATTCCGCGCATCCATAAATCCACCATGGGAGGAAGATCCTTCTCCTACTTAGCGGCCAAAACGTGGAATTCTCTCCCCACTCACCTCCGCCTTACACAGAACCACCTCTCCTTCAGAAAACAGCTAAAAACCTGGCTTTTCGATAGATAATACACCCTCCCTCCCTCAAGCGCCTTGAGACCCTCTGGGTGAGTAGTGCGCTATACAAATTCCTGAACTTGAACTTGAACTAGGTATACCTGCCCCTCCCTGGTTCCTCTGTCGCCTTACCAGTGCTAAAACATCTAAATGTCACAGATGTGATGAGTGAATACTAAAGGGGTATAAAGGAGACCAAATTGGAGAACCATGTAACTGCCAAGCTGAAGAAGGAACTTTACCAGGGACACATGAATTGGCAGCCCCAAATTGGTCCAGCTTCTGTGTCAAGAGTGTACATCAGGCCCAGGACCCAGCACATCGGCGTGATGAGTGAGTTTGGAAGAGAGTGCTGATGTAAACAATGCAGAGGGAGGTCCTGTGTGTTGCAGGGACTCAGGAGTGGCAATGGAGTTCAGATGAGTTTTGTGCTGTGTTGGGATTCGTAAACAATGCTGAGAGTGGAAAGCTCAAATACACCCAAGATCACTAAGCACGTCAGTTCTGTCCAGCTTCAAAGATTGGAACCTGTGCTCGCCAAGCTGCAACATTTTTCCAGACTAGGCATCAGTTTTACATATATATGTTATCAGCATAGAGAAGGTTAACCTAGGCAGGTATGAAAACACCTAGGAAGAAGCGAACAACACTGTTGCTCTGCAAGAAAAGTGCTGCTGTTCATTGAAATCTCGGGCACTGTTTACCTGTGCATGAATGTTGGCCCATAAAGACGAAGATGCATCCTGGGGCCAGACCAGGAGTTGTTGCTGAAATTGAGTCACAGGCATTTAGGAACACTGGTGGGCGGTGCAAGCGTTCTTTTGAGTACTTTTTCAATTATCTTTCAAATGTGCAATTGCAGAGTTTGGACCAGCTGCTGTATGATTTTCTCACCTGTTCCTGGAGAAAGGGCAATTTATTGTTGTGCATGGACACCCAGAACATACAATTTGCCACGACCCTGTCAGGATTTCTGCAGGGAGTGGTCAGTGCTTTGATGCTTCTATATGTCTTCTCCCTGTAATCACTTCCTTAGAGAGGGCCAGTGAAAGTGAGAAGGGTTGCCTGTTCCTAGGCCTCATTGAGAAATTAAATTTGAACAACCTTGTTGTCCTCACAGAATGACTACTCATTTACATTATCATCACAGATTGTCATCATCAGAGCAAGAAAACCGCTTTGTTCAGCTCTAAAAACATGGGCTTGGATAGCATCAGTTTTCATTTTCTGCTGGTAACGGATTTTCATTTCCTTCACATGTGGCAATGTGCTGTTGTTTGCCAGGCTACATGTTTCAAAAGGATTTTTTCCCCATTTTATTTAACAGATGTGTTTAAAAGCTTTTACTTCTCTGCAGTGCTAATATTGCTGGATGTTTCTATTAGTTTTAGACTAATCGTTCAGTTTAATGAAAGACCGCCTTACTCGCCGCCGCCGACAACATCCGCTCCCTCTTCGACCAGGGCAAAATTGCATCTCTCATCCTCCCGGACCTCTCAGCTGCCTTCAAAACCATTTCCCATTGCACCCTAGCCACCAGACTCCACAATGCCGGCATCCGAGGCTAAGCCCTCAACTGGATATGTTCATTCCTCACCGGCAGAACTCAGTGGGTCAGACTCCCTCCCTACCTCTCAGAACCGACAGACACCAACTGTGGTGTGCCTCAGGGCTCCTCCCTCAGCCCCACCCTCTTAAACGTCTACATGGCCCCCCTCACAACCATTGTCCGGAACCACATGCTCAACATCGTCTCCTATGCTGACCACACCCAGCTCATCCTCTCCCTCACCAACAAACCCAAAATCAACCAAAACAACTTCCAAGAAAGGATGAAAGCCGTTGCCACCTGGATAAAAAACAGCTGTCTGAAACTCAACTTGGCTCCACTCCCTCCGCATGAGATAACTTCTGATGGCCCGAAGCACAAGGAAATCCTCCCACCTTGACGGAACAGGCACGAAACCTCAGCATCATACTAGATTCATCACTCACAATAAACCGCCAGATCAAAGTCGTATTCTCAACCTGCTTTAACACCCTCTACATGCTTTGAAAAACGTTAAGATATATCTCATCCGAATCCAGAAAACCTGTCACGCACGCTCTCATCAGCAGCAGGTTGGACTACGGCAACGCCCCCTACGCTGGAATCAACAAGATACTCCTTCGCAAACTCCAGACTATCCAGAACACCGCAGCCAGACTGATCCTCGACATCCCCCGTTGCAGTCACGTCACCCAACACCTCTGAGACCTCCACTGGCTCCCAGTCTAAAGAAGAATAACCTTCAAACTCCTCACACAAGCATACAAGGGCCTTCACAACACCGAACCTATATACCTCATGTTAGACCTGGCGTTCTCAGTCCACATAGGGTAGCCTGGCACTAAGTGGACAAGGCCTTCTCCAAGGCAATAGTGGTACACTTGCATCACACCCATGTAGTAACCCAATGCCCGTTCACTCAAAATGAATCACCACACCATGTTTAGAAAAGTAGAAAATCTTTATATTTCCTTTTTAGTCAGTTTCCTGTATCTTTCTTGGTTGCAAAATCAATATCCTGCGTAGAAATCAAACAGTACATTTGAGGTATTTGTTTTTATCATTTTTCCCAGCTTCATTAATTTTTAGTTTTCTGAATAACCTTGCTGGTTCAACACATTTCATTTACAGATGAATGATATATTCAAACTCACATCGCAAGTCCCCCTCTGTTTATCTGAAAGAGAATTAAACTCTAGACAGTTCTGTTGAACTCTGTTACCATGCCTAGACTTCTAACATTAACATGCACAAGTTCTACACACACTGAAGTAGCTCAGTTCCAGTTACTAGGCTGTTTTAGTAATTGCTTCCTCCAGGACTTTAACTCCAACGGACAGTTATTCTCAGTTACGCCAACAAGCCTGATGTACTCGGCAGTTCTCACATAATGGGCGTTACCCTGACAAATGATTTCCCTCCTTTAAGAAACCGGGGCAAAAGGAGTACAATTAATAACACCTTCCCCCAGTCTCTGTTACACTCCTCCGTGTTTTCCAGCCGAACCTTTCAACTCTGATGGTGGCAGCGAGTCCCTCTCCGCGCCTGGGCTCCCTCCCACTCTTTCACAGTCTTACCGGAGTTCGGCCGGGTAACTCCCTGTCCGCTAGCTCCACTCGTACTTCTGTAGCGATGCTTCGTCTCCAGCCCACACGCTGCGGAATTCTAACAGCTGACTGGGCCGAAGTTGCACCGCCTCACTCAGCACTTCTCTCGGCCTGATGTCCCGCCCGCCACTCGCTCGTCAGAGAGGGCGGGTGCGACGCGGTCTGGCCTCCTCAGCTTCCCACCCCCTTCTTCCGGCGCTCGCTGGGTGTCAGAATACACGGACTCCTGCGCTGCGTTCTCAGGGGGAACTGACACTTTGCTCACTAGAACCAGGCCCCCTCATCTATCGCCAGCTCTTCCCAGCGGGGTCCGGGGACGCTGCCAGTCCACACCGGAGGCACAGCCCAGCAGGGAGACCTCAGCGGGTCAATCGACCTAAGGTAGGGTTACACCTTCTCCGGGTTTTGACAAGCACAGTCCGGGGGCATGGGTGGTGATTACTTAGCACACACCTTTCCTTGACTCGCTCAATGTCAGCAGTTCCATTCAGGTTAGGGCATAGGGGGATAACTTGACAGACTTAAAGTCCTCTAACTCCGAGCAGCAACCGAGTGACGGTGAGCCCGGGTGGGAATCGTAAAAACTTTAGCCCACAGCAATCCGGCTATTTTCCACCCTCCTTTTCTCTCTGGTCAGAGGTCCCTCCCATCAGGTCTGTCACGGGGTTTCCCTCAAAAAGCGTAATGGGAATGAGTGTTCCCAAACAGGTTAGAGGGTTCAGGGCTCGGTCAACTAGTAGGGGGTAGCATCAGGGGAAAAGGCAAGAGGATCCAGAACTTGACAACTCTCCTTTTTCAGCGCACCTCCCTCCCTACAGGTAGCCTCCACTCCTGACCACTCCTAGCTCTTCTCCTCTCCTAAAATGGCCGCCCTGGATCTGGTCTTTTATAGGCTGGCCTCTGGCTACTAGAACCAGCCAGAAGGTTCTGGAACTTCCTAATAGTGTCCTATGGCCCTAGATCCTGAGGTAACCAGACAGGTGGCAGTTGTAAGCCACCATTTTGTGGGTCCTGTGGATTCAGTCAGAAAGGCACCTAGGCCTCAGAAAAATAATCCTTAAGGATAAAAATGGCACCCAGCCCTGAAAAGGCGACACTAAAAATTCCAGTGGACATGAAAAAAAAAAAAAGGTTAGGAGGCAAAAAGGGAACAAAATAAATAAATAATAGGAGGGACCACCCAAAGGGCCAACAGGTCTAACACCTCAACAACCGCCTCTCCTTCCACGCACCCAAAAGACACCTCCGATCAGCTGACTTCCCTCTGGCCTCTGTCCCTCATATTTATAAGACCAAAACAGGAATTAAGTCATTTTCCTACCTCACAGCCAAGGCCTGGAACAACCTTTCCCTCCACCTCCGGCAAGCACCACACTGCTCCAGTTCAGGAAGGACCTCAAGACCTGGCTCTTCGGGTGACCCCAGCACTCAACAGAGCCGCCACCCCCCAGTGCTTTGGGACCCTTACAGGTGAGTAGTTGCACTTTACCAACCCCTGATTGATTGATTGATTGATTGATTGAATGGATTTACTGTGATGGCATTGTAATTTGATGAGGGGAATGAGCTCATGTAAAGCGCTCTGATACCTTTGGGTCGAGTTCGCGCTATATAAAGCTACCAAAAAAACAAACTATGTAGTAGTTTTGCAATTGCAGGTATATGTGGACCTCAGTTTTTGCATTATTACTCTACATGTACAAAGCCAAGTTTAGTTTAGTGTCACATGACCACTTAACTTGCAGAGCTTAATGTTTGACGCACAATGCTTTTTTATGTGTTTATATATCACTATGACATTGCTGTGTATTTTCTATGTGCTCTTTACAAATAGAGTACTGCTGTGTGCTGTGTTAATTGTGTTGTAATGCAGTGAGACTGTGCATGGTGCACCACTAATGTGAGGTAGAACATTTGCTGTAGGTGAAGTTTGAATGCATATTTTTTAATTTTATTGGGAGAGCCTTTTTCATGTTAATAATAGAGAGTGTGTGGTGCGTTTTCAATACACCTCATTGCTTATTTACTTTTTCAGCTATTATGGTTAGGGTGTGTGATGACCATTGTGCTGTTTCGTGGCAGGCGCCTAGTCAACTGAGATGAATGCGCTTGTGGTGCTTGAATTGAGGGTGCTTTCTCTACAGGGCTGATGATTGCCCCTGCATTCTTTACATAAAGTGTGAGTACTCCATTTGGTATTATTCCTATGCTGACTATTGATGTTAGGGTTATTTGTTGCGTTTTTCATGTGTGAGTGTGCAGTGATGTGCCCCGTATGGTAGGACGGGAGCTGTATTGTGAATCTAGATTTGAGCACAGTGAAGTACAATGTATACTTGGTTTATAAGTATTTTGCAATAATTATTTTCCAGTGTTACATGGGTTAAATAAGTTGTCCTCGTTTAGATTGGCCATTATGTTCTGTTTCGTAACTTCGTTTTACGCCAATTAATTTTGTTGTTCTACTGTCCTTAATGAGGGGGTCCATGTATGGTACCATGTTTTCTCTCCTACCCTGGTTTGAAATGTTGTGAGGTATGTAGAGTGGTTGTGGTCAATGGTGTGAGTGGTGTGTCCCTGTGTGTTGAATTTTAGGGCTCCAGCTGGGGGCTGAGCTCCTGGTTAGGTTCATATTCATGTAACTTGTTCTTGTGTACTTCCTGGTTCTCCTTACCAGTGTGCAACTTCTAACTGTAACAACCATAGATCATAGTGTCCTGTTTGTGCACCTTTTCAAGACTTTTTAGAATGCACTTTCTCTATCTGATTCTTACTTTAAGTCTACAATATAACGTGAAGTCGTAGTGTACCTTTTTTGTGGGGTGCTGGACAAAAGAAAGAAGAGTGAGGGGTGGTCAAAAGTAGAATCTTGAGTCCTACTGTTGTTTTTTATTATCTGTGTTGGTACTACAGATGCGCTTTAGAGCAAAAGTGAAGCAGTTCCTGAGCAAGGTGCCATGGGCCCCAGTGCAAGAAAGAAATATGTCCTCTGGCCCTCCAGCTGAATAGTAGAGGACAACTGTGATTAGGGAGTTGCATGCTCCTCGCATGCTGCAGCCATGGTGCTACTGCACCTGATGCACTTATGACAAAACTACCCCTTCCTAAACAGTAAAGGCAAAACGAAACTTACAGACAGGATACTGGCCCTGAAAGTCATATAACAAAAGTTTCCCCCTGCCACGTCTGTCCTTCAGGTGCTCAGGCCTGTTATGAAACTTTGTGTTACTCATTTAGGCCCGTCCCTCTTTCATTGCCAGTCATCAGAGCCCCAGGATATGGTTTCTACTTGTTATACTATAAAAGCAGGAGGGAAATGGTCGGAGGTTTGAATGGTATTCACAGAACAGAAAGCAAGAATAAGAATAAAATAGAGAGAGAATAACAGAAGAGGGGGTTGCTGACAAGCTTTTATCTGTATAATCAACCATGATCATTTTCTAGTAGGAAAAGTCCTGCCTAAACTCACATGCCACCTCCCATCTGAACAGGAACATAAGCAACTTCAGAGGAGTTGTGGCCTACTTGAGTCTTTTGAGTGAGTTATAGCTAAAGGCTTATAGCATGGTGAGCATGGAATCCACGTCTGGGCATACCGATCTCACTTAGGGCATTACACTAAGGAAAACACAAAGGTGATGGGTGAAATGCTAGCAAAATCTCTCATCCACTGGCAATTACACAGGGTCACTTTTCAATCCCATCATTTTTCACCAACAATGCAACCCCAGACTGAGACCATTTATATGCAAATTAGCCTTGGGCCTGCTCCAATAAAACAGTCCAGCAGGAACTGGGAAGCCAGGCCTCCCCTGAATGGGTGCAAAAAGAACAATTGATTGACAGAATGTAGAACAATGTCAAACATTCACCCCAGTACAGAGATCTGGGCCTAAGTTGATTGTTGTTTCGCTCCCCATGCCATTCCAGTTTAAGCACAGCCATATGCAAATCAATCTTGGCCCTGCTCCCCATGTGAACAGTCCAGCCTGAACTGCCAGGCCAAGTCCTCCCTGGACCAGAAACAAGCATCCTGGGACCGGTTTCAGGGTTTCACCCCATTGGCCAGGCTGGCTTGACTCAAGTGGCATGGAAAGTACAGGACCCATGTCTGGGCATAACTATCCCACTTGGGGCGACAAATGCAAAAAGAACAATTGATGGACAGAATGTTAAACAACGCCAAACATTCATCCTAGTATAGAGATCTTGCTCACTGTGCTACCGTGTTCAGGCTAGCCTAGCAGACGAGGGGTGTTACCCCGTAACCGGTCCCAGGATGCTTGTTTTCGGTCCCGGGAGGACCTGGCTTGGCAGTTCAGGCTGTACAGTTCCCATGAGGACAAGTGTCAAGACTAACTAGCATATGGCTGGGTCCACACTAGGGTGGTGTAGTGAGCAAAAGAACAATGGATTCATTCAGCATTCCGTTCATCATTTGTTGCCACAGCTCTTCTCTGAATGGGAGCACAAATAACTCCAGTCTGATTGTGGTGTAGTTGGTCCTCAGTGAGTTATATCTTGAGTACTGTGGCACAGTGAGCATGGGACAGGCAGCATGTGTATTCACTACAGTAATAGTAAACATGATGGTGGAAAGTTACAGCCCCCGCCTGGCATTCTGCCAACCAGGCCTACCAACACACACTGGTACTGCCTGTAACAGTGCTCAGAGAGCAGAGTTTTCAAGAGGGACCAGAGGTCTTCTCTTATTCACAGAGTAGGCAGGTCTAAATGTGGCCTAAATGACAAGCACAAAATATAATATGTGCTTGGCCCTAAATGCAGGACAGAGCAGCAGTCTTCCCTGAACTGTATGACAAGTAATGCATGCATCTCTAAACCACCAGTTTAGGCCAGAAAGAGACATCTTATCTAAACCACACCTGCGGAACCAGTAAGCAAGCTTTCCTAAACCATGAGTTTCCATTAGCAGCATATTTTAGACAGGACAAGCAGAGCAGTTTGTTAAATCAAAGGTATAGGTCAGACAGAGCAACTCCACTAAAGCATAAGTGGTATTTGGACAATATATCAAGTTGTAAGTATCGGGATACAGTAACATCAGAGAATAAATATTGTCAGACAGAAAAATTGTGATACAGAATTATAGTTGTCAAGAATATCAATTGTTTCAGGTAACTAACATCATTGTTAAGAATGTCATTGTTGTTAAAATCGTTTTCAATTATATAGTTGTAAAAAATATTGTTTTTTAGTTATCTTAATGTGGTTTAGTTCATGTGACTTATGTGAATTAAGAAGGAAGATTTACGTCTGGCAAAAGGTTTATTTTGCAGGTCGAAATAGCAGTTTAAAACTGTCCTACAGGCTGCAATGGCGGGTATTAGACATGTTTTAGGGAGCTACTTTAGTGGGTGGCATAATGAGTGCTTTAGCCCCTAAGTAGCATTTCATTAACAGGCCCCTGATACAGGTAGTACCATATGCTAGAGACATATACAAAAATGAAAATATATCAATGATGTGCATGCCAATTCTACCAAGTTTAAATTGAAGTGTGCAAACACTTCACCACTGTTAAGCAGGGGCAATGTGCACAGAGTTCTATGGCCAACATTAAATGGGTTCAGCAGCAGAAGACAAAAACCTGGGGTGGCCCCTCGGAAACAGCAAATTTCAAACACCACTCTACTTGGATTAGGCCCTGAGGGTCTGATTAAACTCTCTTGGCACAGATGTCTAGTTAATACTGGTCTAAATACACTTCAATTTCCAATTAGATAGATTTGTAAGGTACTGTGCTTGAATCCTGATTGACTTGTGAAGTCTGTCAAACATCAAAATCATATTTTACCAAATCTGCCAAATTATTTGCCCTGTTAAATTCTAGCTGCTTAAACACTATCCATCCTTAGTAAAATGCAATAATTCATCCAATCTTTAGCCAAAAGCTTCATGCACTTGACCCTACGAGCTGTTCCACCCATTCTTAAGTGCCTCTCACTTATCATGGGCCCCCCAGGGATATAATATGACTCCTACCTTTCACCCCAGTCTCACCTGTCTGCTTCTGAATCTATAGTGATTCAGTGGTAGACATGCCATTCTTTAATGTGTTTGGGCTGTGAAAGCAACCTTCTGTGTTTCCTGTGGCAGGGTATTGACAGCAAAACAGGAAAGACCTTTGGAAAGATTAACTTCTGAAGAGCACTTTAAAAAAGAGATGCAGGGCAAACTGTGCGGGGGCGGGAGACAGGGTACTCCTCCCCAAGAATACACCACCAACACTAAAGTATAAAAGGTCTTAAAATAGCACATTCACTCATACAGAACTAATTTTTCGGTAACAAAGAAATAACTTGACCCAGAGTCCATAATGACCTCATAGACAAAGATACCCTCTTCACCACTGCGCCTGCATTCAAAAGTGGATCTGTGGCTGTGGATGCATTAAAGTCTATGGTTGCGTGGTGACATTACTGTGTTGCCTTATTTCATCATGTCAGTGGCTCACAGGACTGAAATAGTGGCCCAGTCAACAGATGCGTGCATCCCTTGTTTTGTAAGCCAAGACTCCTTCTGGGCTTCAAACTCTTGTCTTGAGGGGCAGCCTATGGTTGCTGAATGAAGCCTTACAACATCCCACTAAGTTAGCTAGGAAACTCAGAAAGAAACATCTCCCCAGCTCGAGCCAATTTACTCGTTTATCATTTTTAAAGTGATATTTGGAAGTAGAGAAGTGAAATAAGAAGGCGGTAAGAGGGGGCAGTGGCAGTGCTCTCTTACACTGCTTGACGCTAGCCGAATTGCTCCAACACTACAAACTGTGTTTTTACAAACTGTGCTTTTAAATCTGTTACTCGAGAACTTTAGCGATTTTAGTGTTTTAAAATTGGGGCTATATATGACACGGGATGTGTTGATTTCAGAGTGTTGATTTCTGAGGCACACTTAATTTCATGTTGATGCGTCAGTGTTTTAAGCTGTTTTTTATTTAGAAACTGATATTGCTCACTGACACGCACTCACCGATAGGCTGTGGGACAGGAAATATTCGCCGCCTACACTTCCGCCGATGCGGTTAGCGGTCCAGTTGAGGGTGGGAGGGCCTATTTAGGCAGCGAGGAGCCGGCCGCCGATTGCGGTAAGAGGGGGCAGTGGCAGTGCTCTCTTACACTGCTTGACGCTAGCCGAATTGCTCCAACACTACAAACTGTGTTTTTACAAACTGTGCTTTTAAATCTGTTACTCGAGAACTTTAGCGATTTTAGTGTTTTTTTAAATTGGGGCTATATATGACACGGGATGTGTTGATTTCAGAGTGTTGATTTCTCAGGCACACTTAATTTCATGTTGATGCGTCAGCGTTTTAAGCTGTTTGTTATTTAGAAACTGAAATTGCTCACTGACACGCACTCACCGATAGGCTGTGGGACAGGAAATACTCGCCGCCTACACTTCCGCCGAGGCGGTTAGCGGTCCAGTTGAGGGTGGTGTGGAATTTTAGTTCATGTACTGAACATCATCTGCGCCATCTTGCAAACTCACGTATGAACATACACGACAGCCATTTTAGGTACCATGGTCTCCCTGTTCACGATCGATCCTCAGCGCACTTCCCTGACCCTGCAAGCCTCCCCCATGCACTCTGGCTGACCCCGCATCCACATGCGTAAGTCATGAACCCTCCTCTTCCACATGACTCTGTCTCTAGGAATCACACCCCGCGCCTGACCAACACCTCCTTCCAATTATCCACACTGATCACACTGATCCTTTCCTTCCATGAATACCTCTCCTTTGATGACCCCTTCCTCTGAGCCCGATTGTCTGTACGAACCGCTGGTCATCCCTTGGCCTGAGGGTACAGTTTATTGCCCACTACTGCATGCACTCGACCCTTTTCAAAGGAGCTACTATTGATCATGACCTCCCCACCCCTTGAGATTCGATCAGGCACACACATTCCAAAGGAATTGGCGAAACACTCAGCTGCGTGATAGCCCCCTCCTGTTGTATGGGGGTAAGGGCCTCTACTGTTGTCATGTGTTGGAGTGGGCCGGAACTGGGGGGGTGCCGGGGATGTCATCCTCATACTTCACAATGTCTTTGCTGTAATAAAGAACGGTCACATGTCATAAACCAGTGTATAAAAGACCAGGTCTCAGAGAGGCTGTCAGAGAGCACCTCGAGACAATACCTTGTTGTCCGATCTGATGTGTTCTGCTCCGTCGGAATAAAACGTGTTTCCTGTCTTCCTGTCTCCAGTGCCTGCCTCTTTATTTGATAATCTTTGTAAGGTATTAGAGGCGTTTAACGCCGGGCAAAATTACTGAAGAGACATCGATTAAATTGCCTGACCATTTTTGCTGATCTTCTTCAATTGGCGTCCCAACGTGTGGGGCCCATCAGTGACACGTGGATCCGGTGGGAGAGGTCCCAACGACAGAGTGAACGACTGCAACGATTGGAAGAGCTCCTGTCCAATAGACCCTCGTCTGACAGCCGATCATCTGAACTTCACTGGTTCCGAGCAGACCTCTCCCCGAGTGATCTTCGGTCCTGACTGGGAACCATCAGGAGTGCCACGGTAGCAGCAGAGAGTAGAGGACGATCGGGCGCTGGAAGCGGAAGACAAGAAACTGTCCATGCGGTCCGGGTAAGGTCGTGTAACACGACAAACTAAGAAATATTTGATTGTTTGATTGAAAATACTAGTATTACTCTTCGAATTGTTGGTTCTCTTGGAGATTCTCTGTCTGCAAACTGAGAGGGATAAAAGTATTCTCTCTTCCTTTGCATGCAGTGAAGGGTAGGTAACGCAGGCTTTTGCCCCCGTTGTAATCCGTCGTGCCTATCTTTTCTCCCCCACTGATTGATTGTTTGCCCGAACACTGTTTGTTCGAGGATTGTTTTTCTCGAGAATTCTCTGTCTACAAACGGGGAAGGGTAAAAAGTATTCTGTCCTCCTTTGCGGATAGTGAAGAATAGGTAGTGCCGGCTTTTGCCCCGTTGTAACCCGTCGCGCCTATTTCTTTCTCGCCACTGATTGTTTGATTAAACGAACATTAATTGTTCGATATTGGTTCTCTCTTTGGGTATTCCCTATTTGCGAATACTGCAGAATAAAAATATTCTGTCTAGTCTTCGCGAAGTAGTGAGGGATAGGTAGTGCAGACTTTTGTCCCCGTTGTAACCCGTCATGCCTATCTTCTCCCCATTGGTCAGTAGTTGGATCAACCCGGACCGTTTATTAGAGATGAACCATCCAGCTCCATTGGAAGGCACCCCTAATAAGGACATGTTCACTAAAAAAGGACTAGTCGCCATAGCTTATAGTAAGCTATGGCATAAATATACGAAAAGGGACCCCAAAAATCAGTGGCCACTGATAGGTTCTTTTGATGATCATAGAATAAAAGCGCTAGAAGCAGCTGTTAGAATAAATAAGGCAACACCCACTATGCTCGATAGTATCGGCATGTGGCGCAAAGAAGCAGAGCAACGAAGAAAAAGAGAAGAAACAAAAATAGGGAAAGAATTACGAAAGGCAGCCCACCTGGCAGCGAAGGAACTAGATGAAGAGATAAAAAGGAGAGAGGAAGTTAGACAAACGCAAGAATTAGGGTCGACAGGCCAATGCCCTGTTAGGACCCCCTCTACGCTCTACCCAGAGATGCCCTCCAAACAACGGGCGAACGACGAGTTACTGCTAGGTCCTCCGATCATCTACATGCCCCCTCCTTATTCCCCCTACCAGCCACTGGCACAGCACCTACCAGTCCTGAGCACGGGCGAGGGTGACTCTAGCGCTAGTGCCCCGGCCCTTACGGCCTTCGCACCAGCCACATCGGTAACAACATCAAATGAACTTGAGACTAGCAAGCAACTAACGGCAAGACCAAATAGGTTGAGCAAAGACGAACGGGATGGGATTGATAAGATAGCAAAGACACTGGTAGAACGGAAAGAGAGCGAAGAATATGCGATGGATATGTGCAATTCACATGCCGGTAGCCACAAACGGCATTTCATTTTACGGTTCAGCTTCCACACTCTGAACACATATGAGGATAGGTATCAAACTAAGGGTCCTGCTAAGCTGACGACTCTATATAGAAAGATCGATGTTGGAGATGGGACTGAGCATGACGTGACGGACCTCTTCATGCAAACGCTTGAGGTCTTCCGCCACATCACTGAACAGAAACCAGAGGTTAAGCTCACTGTCTCAGTCCCGGATGAGCCCCCATTAGAAGTAGCCAACACTATGATGCCTATCAGAGAAGCCGCCCCCTACTGGGTTCCCCCAAGAGGTCAGGGAACAAACGACGATATTAACCACGCAGATGCAAAAGGGAGGGTTGTGTACAACTGGGTTTATCAACCATGGGATCGACAAGATATTTTAACCTTTAGGCAAACCCTGCCCGATTTAAGAAAGAACCCGACAGCCTTTTATACCGAACTAAGTACAGCCTTGGGCTCAACCATAATGACTCTAGCGGACATTGATTTGTTTTTTGGGTTATGTCTGCCGGCTGACGTGTGGAAGCAAATCCGGAAGGCCAACCACACAGATCTGTTTGGACATACCTGGAATCAACTCGGTGAACTAGATAGGCAGCGAGAGCCCGGTAAGAAACCTGTAAAAGACATACTGGAACTCCCGGACAAAATAGTGCAGAAGTTAAAGACATTGATCCCAGAGAGAAAGGTAGACTGGTCGATAGTCACGGCTTGCCGTCAGAAACCCCAGGAAGACGTATCAGAATATTTCTCCCGATTTGAGACAGTGTTCTCCGACTACAGTGGCCAAGACATGACCACCGCAACCGGACAACACCTATTCGTGCAAAACTACGTAAAGGGGCTATTACAGGAGGTCTCCCAGAAGTTACAGACAAGCGAGAGTAGTTGGGGGGCCTCCAAACCTGCAGCTATCCTTCAGATGGCTCAGTATTACGAACACCAAAAGAACGAGAACGAGAGGGCAACTGAAAGAAAGAAAAAGGATTTAAAAGAACGAGTGATGATTGCTCAATTACAGGGAGTGACTCGAGGAAGGGAGCAGTATAGGAGAAATTACCGGTCAAATGCCCCTAGAAATCCACCCCCTAGAGACCGTACACCCACACCTGGCGCTCCACGAACAGACCTCGATGAGAACCAGTGTGCGTTTTGCAAAGGATTTGGCCACTGGAAGTCTCAATGCCCGGTCCTCCGAGAAGCGATTAAGAATAACGAGACAAGGGACATGGCAAATGGCCCCAGGACAAGAGGGCAGGGACGAGGACACACCCACGACACCAACAGTAACCAACCTGACAGACCGAACACATTTGACCGCCCCCGACAGAATCAGTGCCAACAGTCCGGCTGCGACAATGCTCACGACTTTGCATAGGATTGCCAAGGGCGAGGGAGGGATCCAGTCGAGCTCTGTGTTGACCAGCAAGGTCCTTACGTCACCGCTAAGGTCCTGGGTACAAAGTCTCCATTTTTGGTAGACACTGGAGCGACACGTAGTGTATTATCAAAACGACTGATTCCAAGGGCACCCTTGTCTGGCTCACACATTACATCGATAGGTGTCGATGGAACACCCTCCACTAACCCCCTGTCGGTACCTATCTCCTTTGACCTAGGAAACAACCCCACGGACACAACATTTCTGCTCTCCTCCAACTCCCCTGACGCCATTATGGGTATTGATCTACTAAAACATTTCCGAGCTACTATTAGGTGTTCCCCAGATGGAGTCCGAGTCATCCTGTACGACAACCCAAGCATGTCCAGATCCTGCCCCGCACGACATATGTACTCTATCACTGATGCTGACCTAACCTTGCTTGACACCCTACCCCTGTACCTGTGGGCCAGAAACGACTCGGATGTAGGACGAATGATGATCGATCCTGTACACATAACTGTTCGACCAGATGCAATACTCCCGAAACTCCCACAGTACCGGATATCGCCCGAAGGCGAGAAGGCATTGGTAGCGATTATTCAGTCCCTGGTAGATGCAGGAGTGGTAGAGGAAGTGGTTAGTAATGTTTGCAACAGCCCTATCCTACCCATTGTTAAGAAGCAAGGTGAGGGAGATGAGAAAGCGTACCGCTTCATCATCGACCTGCGAGAAACCAACAAAGTGGTAGTGCCACAGTACCCCGTAGTCTCAGACATCACCACCATTCTGCCCCTCATCCCGTCCACTGCCACCACCTTCACCGTTATTGATCTCAAGAATGCATTTTTCTCTATCCCCATCCATCCAGACAGCCGTTATCTCTTCGGCTTCACCTTAAAAAACCGTTCGTACCGATTTTGTAGAGCTCCTCAGGGCTACACAGAAAGTCCCAGCATTTACAGCCAGGCCCTCAAAAGACAGCTGGACGCCGTCCAGCTACCAGATGGAGTGGTGTTGATCCAATATGTCGATGATATTCTTTTGGCGGCCCACACCACTCCTCTTGCAATCACAGCCACTATCCAACTATTGCACTTTCTTGCGGAGAATGGCCACAAAGTCTCCAAAAAGAAACTGCAGTTCTGTCAACCTCAAGTAACCTACATAGGCCATCTCCTGTCCAAAGAAGGGAGGAAACTTACACCCGACCGAATCCAGACCATCCTAGACACCCCCATCCCAAAAACGCAGAAGCAAGTCCGTTCATTGGTGGGCCTTACCTCTTTTTGCCGACAATGGTTGCCAAATTTCAGTCTCATCATAAAACCCCTACTTTCCCTGTTGGCCAAAGATGTTCCTTTCCCACTCCCTTGGACCCCCGAATGCCAAGCGTCCTTTAAGGAGTTGCGAGATGCCCTTTGCTCGGCACCCGTCCTAGGAACACCAGATTACTCCAAGCCCTTCTCTCTCTTCACTCACGAAAGGGAGGGATGCGCATTGTCTGTTCTAACTCAGCCCATCGGCTCCAAACAACGCCCTTGTGCCTACTTCTCTGCCACTCTTGACCCAGTCGCCAGAGCTTTACCTGCCTGCCTTCGAGCAGTAGCCGCCGCTGCTGTCTCTATCCGTCAGAGTGAGGGAATTGTACTTTCGAACTCTCTCACGGTGTTAGTACCCCACGCAGTTGACACCCTCTTGAACCAGACCAAGACCCAACACCTGACTAGTGCACGACTGACGGGATACGAATTGACTCTACTTGCACCCCACATCACTCTTAAGAGATGCACGACTTTGAACCCTGCTACACTGTTACCCTTGCCTGAAAATGACCCTGATGTGCCCCCTATACACGACTGTGTGACCCTCACGGACGAACAGACCAGAAGTAGAATTGACCTTAGAGACACTGCTTTCACAGACCCTGATGGAGAACTATGGGTAGACGGTTCTTGTATCAAACTCCCAGACGGCACCACCTCAGCTGCCTATGCGGTGACGACAGCCCGAACAGTAGTTGAAACAGCCCGCATCACACAACGATCCGCACAGGCGGCAGAGCTAATCGCCCTCACACGAGCATGTATCATAGCGGCAGGAACCACGGCAAACATTTACACGGACAGCCAGTACGCCTTCGGGGTGGTTCATCATTTTGGGCTCTTGTGGAGGGAAAGGGGATTCCTGACGTCCCATGGCACACCCATTCTCCACGGAGATCTAGTCTCCGCCCTGATTGAAGCAGTTCTCCTCCCCGAACGTTTAGCAGTGATCAAATGCCAGGCACACAAGAAGGTGACGGACTTAGTTGGACAGGGAAACGCATTGGCCGACATCACTGCCCGAACCACAGCTGAGAATAGGACGACGACCCGCATGTATGTGACCTGGTCACAAGCAGAAAAATGGACTGACACTAGGGAAACGATTAGGGACATCCAGTCGGCCAGCACACCTCACGAACTGACTGAGTGGGCACGGGTGGGTTTGAAGGACGACGAAGGCTGCTGGCGGACAAAAGACACAAACAAATGGTTGCTGCCTGACTCATACTTGATCCCCATACTGACTATGGCACACTCCCCTGCACACATAGGTTCTGCCCCCATGATTGAACTCATTTCCAAAGTCTGGCACAACAACAAAATCTCCGACTCAGCCAAACGCCTGGTCCAGCAGTGCCTTATTTGCCTACAACACAACCCCGGGAAAGGAACTGTGGTACCCCGGGGAGGGTTTGGGACCCCCGACCACCCCTTCGAAGTCCTTCAGATGGATTACATCCAGCTGGAGAGATGCCAAGGCTTGAAGTATGTACTAGTCATTGTATGCGCCTTCAGCAAATGGGTGGAAGCCTATCCAACCCGTGATAACACAGCCATGACTACTGCCAAAGTACTACTGAAAGAGTTTTTCCCTCGCTACGGCCTTTGCCGAATTTTATGGAGCGACAATGGCCCCCACTTCATAGCTGAAGTTATCCAACTAATCCTGAAGGGGCTGGGAGTAAAACAAAGGTTCCATGCGGTCTTCCATCCCCAATCCGCTGGCCTAGTTGAGCGACACAATGCTACACTGAAGCTGAAACTGTCAAAAATAGTGGCCACCACAGGGCTTAAGTGGCCAGATGCCCTCCCACTGGCAATGCTATCGATGCGCTCCACTCCCACTAAGCACCACTTGACCCCCTACGAGGTGTTGTTTGGACGACCAATGAACCTCTGGACTGCCCCCAAACCAACCTCCATTCACGACGTCCCCGACGTCCTGTTGTCAGATTATTTGTGCAAATTAACTAAAACGTTGACTGTCATTCATCAACAGGTGCAGCAGGCTATCCCCTATGCTTCCAGGGGCCCTGGTCACGATATCCAACCGGGAGATTACGTCCTAGTCCGGAACGTTCAACGAGCGAAGAGTCTGGAACCCCGGTGGACGGGCCCCTGGCAAGTACTGATCACCACTCGGACGGCTCTTCGAGTGGAGGGAAAGAAGCACTGGCTGCACGCCCATCATTGTAAGAAGGTCTCCTCGACCCTGGCCACGACAGAAAACGTCGACACCCAAGAAGAGCTCCTGAACAAAGATCGGCCATCACTGAACTGCTATCCTGATACCGAGGCACTTGAACTTGCAAAATTCTCTGATCCCACTGTGCCATCCCGGGAAGGGTATTTCCTGCGTCGAAAGGAGGGAGCTTCGGCTAAGTAGGCCACTGACTAAGTTAAAATCTCAGAACGGTGACCTAAAACAACCAAGGGTCACCCGGAGAGAAGCTAAACAAAGTCTGTGGTTCTGCCCACTACCGAGCACCTTGAAGATGAAGATGATGGAAGCGCCAGATCAGAAGATGATGGAAGCGCCAGATAAGAAGATAATGAAAGCAACAGGAAATACCCACTACAGGAACCCAAAGACTGACAATTTGCACAAATCAAAGACAATCGCCTTCTTCATTGTCTTCCTCTTTTGCCTCCTCCTCATGACTTCCTTCTGGATCTTGGAGGACAGCTCACCCGCTCACCAGACATTGCTGGCCACTGTACAGCCAACCACCATGAAAGAGCATCACTTGATCCCCCTTTCGCATCAGCTCCGAGAGAGGCGTAGGGAGTTCTGGAACAATTCCTTCGTGCAACTGCTGCACCAGCACAACCTTGCTACAAATGCCACGAACTGCTGGATCTGTGGGTTGCTCCCGCATGCCACTGAACACTCTATACCTTTCATCCCTTCTCCTTTCTCAGTTCATGGCTCCTGCCTCACCTGGTTGATCCTCTTGCAGGAGAGCAACAAGGACAACGCCGCTTCTGGTCAGACAGTATCACACTTCTACTATGGGTTCTGGCTGAACAAAACAGGAAGAACGTCTGCCCCCATTTGTCCTGCGGTCTCAGGTTCCGCCTTCCTTATGAACATCCCTGCCAAAGAAAGAGTTGAAGTGCAAGTACTCCACAATCCAGCCAGACCCACCTTCTCCCACCTGCGGAAGCAAACAGCTGCCACCCTGACCGTGGCTCTGTCTGTCATCAATGTCACAGGACTTGTTTGTCTCGAAGGCCAGGGAACGCAGCTGGTGGGACACAGTTCCTGCCGCATCACCAGAACATTGGTCTCAGTTGATCCTCCTTCCTTTGTTGCTTCTCCGAATATGTACTTTGTTTGTGGCACCAAAGCTTACACCTGGCTCCCGAAAGGTTGGAGGGGTACGTGCTACATCGCCTTCATTCTTCCTCCCACGTATGTGGCCTCAGCCTACCATCACCGGCAAAAGCGCGCCGGAGATGTTGAACAAGCCGACTCCACCGGAGCACAGTTCCCGGATGCAGCAAAGGGACTTGTTCCTCTGTGGGGACCAATGGCAAACAGCCGCGCTATCCGACACCTAACTTAGGCAATAGAAACAACCATTAACATCACGGCTGGCATCCTTGCTAACAACACGGCTGAGCTTCAGGCAGTCCGCCTGGTGGCTCTCCAAAACCGCCTTGTTCTAGATGTGATTCTGGCCGACCGTGGAGGAGCATGCCGCATCATCGGCTCCAGCTGTTGCACCTACGTGCCAGATAACTCGCCTTCAGTCTACAAAGCAATTGAACACCTCCACAGACTATCCTCAGAGGTTCACCAAGAGCAAGAAGGATGGTCGCTTGGAAGCTGATTTTGGGACACTTTGAAGGACTGGGGATGGAGATTGTTTACATTTATACTGATACCAGTTGTGGTACTGTGTGGATGCTGCTTAGGTATTCAATGTCTGCCACCTTTGTGTTCACTCATTTCTAACTATATGTGCCCTAAGACTTTGGACTTTCGAACTGAACACATGAGCCCCCTCTATGAGATAGAAATACGTGGTCTTATGGGGATAGATCCGAATTGACAAGCTGGCGAGACATGTTAAAAGGGAGGACTGTGGAATTTTAGTTCGTGTACTGAACATCATCTGCGCCATCTTGCAAACTCACGTATGAACATACACGACAGCCATTTTAGGTACCATGGTCTCCCTGTTCACGATCGATCCTCAGCGCACTTCCCTGACCCTGCAAGCCTCCCCCATGCACTCTGGCTGACCCCGCATCCACATGCGTAAGTCATGAACCCTCCTCTTCCACATGACTCTGTCTCTAGGAATCACACCCCGCGCCTGACCAACACCTCCTTCTGATTATCCACACTGATCACACTGATCCTTTCCTTCCATGAATACCTCTCCTTTGATGACCCCTTCCTCTGAGCCCGATTGTCTGTACGAACCGCTGGTCATCCCTTTGACTGAGGGTACAGTTTATTGCCCACTACTGCATGCACTCGACCCTTTTCAAAGGAGCTACTATTGATCATGACCTCCCCACCCCTTGAGATTCGATCAGGCACACACATTCCAAAGGAATCGGCGAAACACTCAGCTGCGTG
Source organism: Lissotriton helveticus (assembly GCF_964261635.1). Lineage (NCBI taxonomy): Eukaryota > Metazoa > Chordata > Amphibia > Caudata > Salamandridae > Lissotriton > Lissotriton helveticus. The sequence continues at coordinate 2,072,593,930 of NC_136063.1, forward strand.
ATAGCCCCCTCCTGTTGTATGGGGGGTAAGGGCCTCTACTGTTGTCATGTGTTGGAGTGGGCCGGAACTGGGGGGGTGCCGGGGATGTCATCCTCATACTTCACAATGTCTTTGCTGTAATAAAGAACGGTCACATGTCATAAACCAGTGTATAAAAGACCAGGTCTCAGAGAGGCTGTCAGAGAGCACCTCGAGACGATACCTTGTTGTCCGATCTGATGTGTTCTGCTCCGTCGGAATAAAACGTGTTTCCTGTCTTCCTGTCTCCAGCGCCTGCCTCTTTATTTGATAATCTTTGTAAGGTATTAGAGGCGTTTAACGCCGGGCAAAATTACTGAAGAGACATCGATTAAATTGCCTGACCATTTTTGCTGATCTTCTTCAGTGGGAGGGCCTATTTAGCCCTCTCGTCACTTCGAGCGCGCAGCGGTCGCGCGCAGTGAAGCGCTGCCCGTCCGTGACAGGACGGGGCCAGGGGCCAGGATGGTGATCCCTGCACCAGTAAGTGATAACATCATGCACAAGATATCATACACTGCTGCCGAACTACGCCATGTACAAACACCCATTTGTGGAGACTGTGTGTGCAACCAAGTTCAATTTCTAGAAGGCCACTTCTCATGTAAAAATTGCCGCTTTCAGAGTATGAATGCACCGCTCCGGCTGGAGCAATTAGTCACGCCCGCTTCCCCTGCCCCTATCAACACCGGTTCCCGTAATAAATGCCTTCTATGTAACATTAGATCACTGCCTAAACATCACATGCAGATATGGGATCTTATCTCGGAGGCTGAACCTGACCTATGTTTCTTTACTGAAACTTGGTTAAAACCCCACACTGCACCTACTATTACCTTGGGAATACCGGTGGGATACAAAATTATCTGTCAGGACAGACCCATAAAAAAGGGAGGTGGCCTTGCCATCGTGCATAAAGACAATATCATGGTCTCCACTCTCGAGCAATATTGCTCAGCAGAGATGGAGATGTTGGTTTTTAAAATCAGTACCTCGCCTAAATGTTTTATGAACGGTGCTTTGGTCTATCGGCCTCCTGGACCTATGAACAATTTTTCCAACACTTTGATGGAATTATTGGCCCCCCATGTTAATGTCGAGAAAGACTTTTTATTATTGGGGGATTTTAATATACACACAGAGCTAAAGGAGGAAAAAGAGACTCAGGACTTCCTAAATGATTTGTTTTCATTGGGATTTTTGCTACGTAATAAAGGACCCACTCATAGGGCCGGACATACTCTGGACCTCATCTTGTCCAGGCTCCTTGGAGTTGAGTGTTCTGCCCCTATTGTAAATCTATGGACGGACCATTTTACTATAGAATTTTATATCCCTGAGATAGGACCAACTCCCAAGAGATCTATTCAGATCCCCATGAAACGGAGACAATGGCACAAGATAACCAATGAACCTTTTAGGGATGCCTTCTCTATCCAAGATTATGCCACAACCAATAACATTGATGCGGCGCTAGAGAGATATGAAAAGGCCGTAACCATTGCCATTGAGCACATAGTTCCTATGAAAACCTTTAAGACCCGCCCGACGAAAAATCAGGAGGTGTGGTTTTCAGAGGACCTGAGATCTATGAAGCATAGAACAAGAAAATTAGAGAAAACCTGGCGTAGATCTCATCTGGAGTCAGATAAATTGGAGTATCAGAGGGCATTAAAATCATATCACAAAGCTATTCAAACAGCTCGTAAACAGCATATTACCTCACAGTTAGAGGCGGTAGGAAATGCGCCGAGGATGCTTTACCAAATACTGAACTCCTTCTTGAAGCCGGCAGCGTGTGAGAGTGTTGACACTTCATCTCAACAACTTTGCAATGATATTTCCTGTTTCTTTACGAACAAGATTGAAACCATCTATGAGAAGATTCATGCCTCCATTGCTTCCATTGGACATGTTACTCTTCCCACTGTCGTCCCAGCGAGTAAAAAGATCATCGCTTCCACTCTGTCAAACTTTTCTAACATCACCTTGGCTGAAGTGGAGGGACTCATTACAACTATAAAGAGTGGGAGTCCTATAGACCAGCTTCCACCGAGAGTGATGGTTTCAGTGAGGAGCATATTAGCACCAGAAATACAAAGTTTGGTCAACCTCTCCTTGGACACAGGCTGTGTCCCACTGGAGTGGAAGAGAGCCCAAGTGCGACCCATTCGCAAGAACACCGCCACTGCATGGGCTGACATGACCAATCTGAGACCCATTTCCCTTTTACCATTCATGGGAAAACTCATAGAAAAGCACGTCAATAAGCACTTGTCCAATCACCTGGAACATACTGGTGCCCTAGATCCATCTCAGTCGGGCTTTAGACCAAAATACAGCACGGAAACAGCGTTGCTGTCGATTACCGATGATCTACGCATGCTCCAGGACAAAGGAACATCAGCTGTCCTGGTGCTGCTAGATCTATCGGCAGCTTTTGATACCATCTCACATGAGATTTTGGTCGAGCGTCTGACTGGGAGTGGACTAGGGGGCATGGCATTGGCTTGGCTAAAGAGCTTTCTTTCGGATCGGACCCAATGTGTCACCATGGGCAATTTCCGATCCGAGGAGACCAGGATTACTAAGGGGGTGCCACAGGGCTCCTGTTTGAGCCCTACTTTATTCAACATCTATGTGGCCCCCCTGGCTAATATCCTGAGAGCCTTTGGTTTTTGCCCAGTGTCATATGCTGACGATACCCAGCTGCTCTTTCCCTTTGACCATCTTACTCCAGAGGTATTACATTCTTTCTCTGAGGGGATGAGAGCAGTTTCCCAGTGGATGTCTTTGAATATGTTGCAGTGCAATGTTTCAAAGACAGAGGTTATGCTTTTCGGTGAGGCTAAGATCAGCTGGGCTCCTGACTGGTGGCCTTTAGATCTAGGACCAGTCCCCGAGCCTAAGCAAACAGTCAAGAACCTAGGGGTACGTCTGGAACAAGAACTCAGCTTGAAGCAGCATGTTACCAACATTGTTGGATCTTGCTTTCGGACCATTGGATTGCTGCGCAGAGTTTTTCCATTGCTTCCAGACACCATCAGAAAGACCCTGGTCCAGGCCTTGATTATCAGTCGTCTTGACTATTGTAATGGTCTCTTGCTGTCAGCTAATGAGGAGGACCTGGATAGGTTACAGGTTGTGCAGAACACCGCAGCCAGGTTGGTTCTAAATGCCCCTCCGAGAACACCTTCAAAACCTCTATTTGCCAGGCTTCATTGGCTTTCCATCCGTCAGAGAGTTGTTTTTAAGATCTGTTGTACGGTCCACAAAGGACTTCATGGTTTGGGTCCCTCCTATCTGGCAGACAAGTTTGTGCCGTATGTTCCTTCTCGTGCTCTACGGTCCAGTGACCAAATGCTTCTCACGATTCCTAGGATCAAGCGGGCAAGGCAAGGGGTAAGGCTCTGTCTGTGAGGGGACCGAGGATATGGAATGGTCTCCCTCTCCAGCTTAGGCAGCTTGAAAACCATCTGGCCTTCAGGAAAAAGCTGAAGACGTTCTTCTTTCAGGTCTAACCACACAGTCTAAGAACTAGTTTGGAGCCAGGGAATTCGATCTCCTGCAGGTTCAGCAGTCAGATAGCGCGGAGATACTCCCTTGGGAGTTTATTCTAGCGCTCTACAAACCCGCAAAATAAATGAACTGCGACTATTAGAAAACCCAAGATTGCAAAATACTGGGACACTATTAAGGTAGAATTCATGGAATATTTTACAGACTGTAGCTGAAAGACTGACTGGCTAAGGTCGAGCTACTGAGGTAAGGCTGCTCTTTTGAGCTAGGAGAGGGTAGTGTTTAGATAAATGATCGTTTCTGTGTCTATTGATTTTAAAAGAGCACAGACCACACAATATTTGACATAAAAGACACAGATTTCAGTGCAATAAATTAAACAAAAATACGCCCTGCGTTGCAGTCTCAGCAAGGACTCTCCACATATCATAATTCAGAAGAAACATAATTTCAAGAAATGCAAAGCGCTAATAATTATGTGTTAACCTTCAAGAATGCATTTGCAATATATCATGGATATTTTTCAATTTGCAGATTGCATTTATGATTATCCCGCGCCGTATTTCTAAAGAAGCGTTTGATCTTTCAGTGTTCCTGTGATGTTACTGCCAGGCAATGATGCAACTTTGTGAGGTAAGGTTTGAACACTCTGCCAATTTTTTAATTGAACTGGTTTACTATAACCCTAAATATTAAAGAAGGTGATGTGTAATTTGAGCGTTTTTAATTTAGGAATGGATTCCGTCCAGAAATGACTCGCAGAAAATAAATATTGCTCGGAGGTGAGCAAAGTTAAATCACTTCCAAGGCTACACGTTCAAAATCAGTTAATTATTCTGAACATTTTACTATATGTTCATGCCTAACAAGTTTATTATGTATTTAATGTATGACAATGCATACAGTTATTATAATATGTGTTTTTTTCTTATAAATTTCAATAAAAAATTGAAACACAAAATCAGTTCACTTCTATGCATTGGAAAGTGTGTTTGTAATTAGAATTATGAATTGGAAAGTGTGTTTGTAATTAGAATTATGAATGCAGCCTCACTTGCTCTCTCTTGCTCCTGTACCAGATTACAATTTCAAATATGTACTGAGCTCCAATCATTTGTGGAGTGTGTTTACATGCATAGGAGGAAGTCCGGAAAAGTGGGACTGAAGCACACATGTACATGGTTTGCAAGCGGTGCTTTATTTGTATAATAATATGTGCTGGTGCTCAAAGCGCTACTCGGACTTCTGCGGCCGGCGCTTGAAATGATAGCCTGCTGAATACCGAAGGCGCATAGTCCTAAATCAACTTCAGGCCTCTTTAGCTCGCTGCCAGACACTCCTTGTCCCATTATCTCACTCTTGGTGAAGGATTTTCTGCCTTTTTATCATCAGTCTTTCTGTTTTGTCTGTTCCTCTCTTGCTCTCGGGAAATGTCTGATGAGGAAAAATAAGTGCTGTCCATAAAAATAAGTGCCAGTGGCCTCCACTGGCATCCACTGGCTCAAATTAAGCACTGTTTTCTAGAGAGTCAAGATACATAAAGAGAAAGATTGCTCGCCCTAGTATAATAATAAACATATAGCATGAGCAGACCTATCTTTTCTTCTGGTGCAATGCGCAGTAAAAAAAAGTATGTGCACTTCAGCGCATCATTAACTCAGTGTGGCAAAGTGGCAGCGTTGCTTAAGTCTGGTGCCCATATACACTCAAGAAGAACCAAAGGGGTAAATTTACAAACCTGTCACGCAGTGCAGCACAGCAAGCTACCTTGCTGCACTGCACTGCGGGACAGGGAAAGGGCAGGAATGTGTCATATTTAAGTCAATAAAGCGTATTCCTGCCTTTTCACTGCGCAGACGCCCTTTTGGCAGACTAGTGTCAACGCACCGTGGTGCAAGGGTGCGTCCGTTGCATGCAGGATAGTTTTTGTGCAGGAAGGGGCTTCCTCCTAGCCAAAACAATCCTGAGAGGCATATTCCTCTATCTATGTGTGCTGCAGAGGAAGTAAGCAGGAGAAAAAAATATATTTTCTTTCCTCTCCTCTCCTCTCCTCTCCTCTCCTCTCCTCTCCTCTCCTCTCCTCTCCTCTCCTCTCCTCTCCTCTCCTCTCCTCTCCTTTCCTCTCCTCTCCTCTCCTCTCCTCGTCTCTCCTCTCCTCTCCTCTCTTCTCCTCTGCTTTCCTATCCTCTGCTGGGAAGGCGTATCTTTTAGGCACATTCCCACATTTACCAATTCTGGTGAATCTGGGAAAGCGTCAAAACTCTTGGGAGTTGGGTGGGAACACTCACGCAACGCCATAAATGCCTTCCCCAAGTAGAGTAAGGCCACGCAGCGATTTGTGCTGCGTTGCTTTACTCCAGATTTGTGAAGCCACTCAAGGTAACGCAAAACAGCCTTGCACAGCTTCATAAATGTCACTTAAGGTTTGCGCCGCGCAAATACCATGTTGAGTGTTGCGAACGCTATGCAAACTGGGTCATAAATATTGCCAATGTGACAGAACAAAACGTGAAAGTGACATAAGTGCAGAATTGTGTTGCGAGCAATGTTCCCTGTGATTATTCTTCCTTGTGTGCGGTAACAGAATGTTTGCGTGCACACGTTTCTAGTTTGTGTGCGCGACCGAGTGATGAGATGTGCAACTAGGATAATTGACTACCTACCACTGGAAGGTTGATAAGCACTGGCAATGTCAATAGGTATGGCTTATATATAAAAGCGCCTCCCCTACCATTGATGAGTTTAGGTACAAAATAGGTTATCACACATGCATTCTGTTACTCATGCATTTATTCATCACTGAGTAACTCTTATATTCACTTATTTACACAACCACAATAAAGTGCATGGACAAACTCAGCAAATGGAAATGTAAAGAATAAAAACAAAAAAAACCTGGAATATCGCCTAAAAATGACAGACATGCAAGCAGTAACAAAATTAAACCAAGCAGCAGGTGGTCGTCTTGCAATGGTACTGTACATAGTGCAGTACCATTGCATCTCATTGCCATGTTTAGAACCTACATGTTGACCATTTTGCAATGTAAAAAGCAATGAAACCCTATGGACAATATTCTTCCATGGTGGTCAGGTGGTTTAGATGCAGTGGCGTACATGCTGCAGTACACTGCACTGGGTGGCAAGCAAGCAGGGAATTAGAACTGTCTCTGGAGGTATAGCAGGCTTTAATCATGAAAATAAAAAGAAGAGGTAAAGAAATGAAAGGGCCATATAACTAGAACATGAAAAACTAAAGGACTGGCCCACCAGCCTTGGCACTTAAATGCACTAATTGTCAGGTGGCTGTGCTCATGTGGCAAGACAAATGTCACTCACAGGGTAAGAGAGTCAATGACTGAAGTGGTTTATATACCATTAGTAAACGTAGCAGTGGTATATATGTTTTTTATTACAAGATCCTGGCAGACAATTAAGCATGTCAAACCTTCTGAAGAGATTCTAGAAAGAATTATTGCAGTGCAAATCGTGTACCTCTAAGGTTTGTCCAAAAGGTAATAAACAAAGTCTTGCCTAAAAGTGAATCTGTGAGATTTCATGTAACAAATTGCTTTTGCAGGCTTTAACAGGGTGCAATAACAATTCACCTTTAAAGGCCTATTGGCTTTCACAGGTGTGTTTCATAATAAATAAATCAGGCCTATCATTTATGTCAGAACTTTTCATAAAAGATAGATCAGACCTATGGCATATAAAATAATTTTCCCATTGAACCAATCAAGTCCACAGCATTTGTCGTTGGCTCATCACTGTACTACATTAAGGCTAACTGTACTGTGCATAAACTTTACTACAAGCCAACCATCAGTAACATTGCAAATATATACAAAATTAAAGCTGCGTAGAACATTTTTAAAAAATCCCCCCAAAGAAGGCTTAACAAGGATTATTTTAGTGCAAATCTTCTATGCCCACAGTTTATTCCAAAACTCTTGCCTACTACAGTATTCTGTGAAATTCCATGTAAGTACTATAACAATCCCCAGTATAGGCCTATTGGCTTTAAAACATGCTTTTCACAATTATCAAGCTAGGCCTACTGCCTTTGTCACATCTTTTTATAATAAACAGATCAGACGTTTGGTATCGGGCATAACCTTTCCCAGTAAATGCATCAGGAATATAGTAATTTCCCTTGGCTTCACACCATAACCGGTACAGTGTGCAAAAGCTCATAAACAGTGTGCATTAAGTTAAGAATTACAAATATGAATCAAAACATCTGATTCTCTCACCGAATTCAATTTCATTATAAATCTGAAAGAACATTGCAAAGGATTCTGGTCCTTGGAGTTTTCCTAAGCATGTGCAGACTGCAAGCCGGGCCACTGGAATTATGTGTTTTTACAATTGTAGCATATTCCTAATATTTATGGATATTCCACATTTGCCACATAATCCATCATCTGGTGCCTAATCTGCAGAGTTTAGCAAAAAATTGTTTCTAGCGTAAACAGATAATAAGTTACTAAAAAGGCAACAACAACGTTGTCGCACAGCAGAGGGACCTTTGCAAAGGTTGACTGGTCCTCTTCTGTTGTTTATTGCTGTATTTCAGTGTTGAACTGGTACTTATAAGGTGATCACTTTTTCAAGACAGTGCAAAAATGCCAAAAAAAAGGAAGCAATACTATCACGAAATGTGCTGCATTGTGCAGCATAATTTACCTTTCATTGCCGCATAATTTAGTCAACCCGGACACATAACTCGGTCTTTCTTTGCCACAATTCCAGTGGCCCTAACTATAAGAAAATAGTAATGTAACCTCTAATCTGTAACCTATCTGTTAGTTTGGATGGAAGGCCATGAAAACAGATTTACCCAAGCAATAGGATTGTGAGGATTCATTTTACTGATTATTTTTTAAACTATGAAAATCTTCAGTTTTAAATCACACATTGATTTAGGAGCTATCAGATGGTGCTTTGCAGACTTGGTACCTGGCGCCACTGCAACTGCGGCACAATTTCTATCCATGTTGCTCTTTAAAACAAGAGAAGCTTGAGCAATGAAAATACACAGTCCTGTCAGCTAGTGAGGTTTAAAACTATAAGCATCCAAAACTGATGGCTCTCAATAATTTATGACTTTTCAGCCTTTGGGATGTTAATGGTGGCTGATACCTGAAAGGGGAATGTGTGCTCCAACTTCCAGAGTATGTTAATATCTGGGAACTGCCACAATACCACTGTATGCTTCAGATCAGTGATATTTAAAGTACGGCCCGGGCCGCATGTGGCCCTCCTGATCTTTACATTCGGCCCCCTGGGAAGCAGCAGTACTGGGCTGCTGTTTACTCGACTCACACTAACATGAAAAACATTTTTAAATATACAGCAAACACTTATTTAAAGGTTCATTGCAGTTAGGGAAAGGAAGTAACTAGGCCCTTAACTTTTGAAACACCTTAATTTTTTAAGACAGCTTCTAGATATACATGCTTTGCTTCTCCACCTCCCACTTTAAACCCCCCCTTGCCCCGCTGGCATCAGTGCGGCCCTCGGTCACACCGTAGACCAAACTTTGTGGCCCCCAGGGAAATGTTTATGAGTACCCATACTTCAGATTGAACTCTTGGGCTGCAGTGAAGGCTCTGTGACTGCTCTCCTGCTGCTTCTGGACTGCCTGTCATTGCAGGTGTTGAAACTTCTCTATTAGCATTTTTAAAGACAAAAACGCTTCTTTAAAATGCATTTAGCAGCGCAACTTAATCACTACTGCCGCATTTCAAAGGCTTGAATTAAGCACTTTACAAGTGCAGAGCAATCCTTTGTGGTGCGTGGTGTTTGAATGTCTTTGCGCGGCGAGAAATGTAAGTGTGTGCGCGCGCTCAGGCACGCAGCTTAGAGGGAAGTATGGTTGCGAGGTGTGTAAAAGCAAAAACTTTCATACATACTTCCAGAACTTTGGACAGGTTTGCGTGAGAGGCACAACACATGAGAACCTGAGTATAGACCAAACATCTGGGTCTGAGTCGGAGAGCTAGGAACCAAAAGAACAAGCATAACATACATCATGTTATAAAGGGATAAAAAAGGAATGCATTCTCATTTTGTTCAACTCAAAAAGGCTTTCTCCGGCAGGTGTGCTCGTATGTCCTAAACGTGGTACTTGGTATTGTGTGCATTGCATGGCACTGTTGGTACTTCTGAGCCTGTGCCTGTGCTTTGCTGAGAAGCTGCTAAATCCTCTTAAAATGGGTTCCCCAAAACATGGCATGAGGCGAGTGCCTCACTAATTGCACAAGCCCTTTTCAAGGATGTAATATAATAATGTTGTATAGATGAATGATCCCACACAGTGCCGAAGGAAATGGCGCTTTCTCATAGTGAGCGAAGGACTAAGCCTAAACGGAACAAATTACAGGAAGAAATGGAGCTTACTGGACATCCTATGAGACTTTTTTTATAGCTTCGCTTGATGATTTTTTTTAGTCTATTCTTCCTTTGTTGTACAGTCTTACTTTCGGGCGGCCATTTTGTGGGTCTAGCTATTCCAATGACTTCGTAATTGTGTTTTTCTTGTTTTCACTATAATCTTAATCCGACACAGCATTATTGTGCTTGACTGAGGTACTTGACTGGTTTCAATCCAGTTCCCCAAATCTGTTAGAGGATTGCCAAGTTTGACATGTGACTTTCCCTTTCCCTGCCCTACCCGCCAATAAGCAGCACTGCAGAGGTTAGCTGGGTGTGTTCGAACAGCCCTATATCAATTTATTCCTTATAAAACAACTTGTGGTATTAGGAGGAAAAGTGATTCTCCGTGTTTAGGGAGTCATTCAGGGCGTAACCTTAGCGCTGGTGGCACCTGGAGCAATAATCAGTGTTGGTGTCCCACATGATCTCCTTCTCCAAGTGTACCCTCACTACCACCCTCCAATGGTGCCCTCAACACTCCACAGCCCTTCTCTCACGTTTACGTAGTTTTACTTGTAGTGCTCTTCCCAATTTAGTGCTGACAGAGTGCTTTGCATCACACAAAAGTATTGCACAGCAAGCTTGAATCATATGTGTGCAAATCAGCGAATAGGAAACGTTACTTATGATTGCTACAGTATGTAGAAGTCACATGTCATCCATACTGGTAGACATTATATGCTAAGCATGCTTGGTCTGGAAAAACACGTGCTCAGGGTTTAAAATATAAGACAGTGGTTGGGGTTTCCTATACAAATAAGAATGTATTTCTACACAAAGGAACCCTTTTTAGCAACCTCCTAATAATGAAAGATTAAGAAAAAACAACAATTGGGTTTTAAAATGAGTCTTGCAGTTAGTATGCAGATATTTGCTGCTGGTTCATGGCAGACTTTGCTATATTAAAAGGATTGCAACTTATGAACTGCCAGTCAGAAAAGGATCTCTGTGTCAGAAGCAGTAACCCACGTAGCCAGGCACGTAAAATACAAATCTATGATCTGTATGTTACACCTTATGCTTTGCAGCTGACACATTCTGTGCCACTTTATGATGAGTGACTAGACAAGACACAAATGTCTCGAGCCAGCACATTAACCACCACAGTTATCTTGCCCCAGGTTATTATCCCCTGAAAATTGCTGGGCACACAGAGGTCCCTGCAGGTGCTCCTGCCTTGTCTGTCACGCCTAACCTGTCTGCTCTGTCCTGCCATCCCATCAAAGCACAATAGTCCCCCCAGGCTTGGCGCCAGCTGTGGGGCCAGCAGTGACACTGCTCTAAAGCCAGCACTGCACTCATTTACTTTGTGCGCTCTGCATACTGCTTGTTTCCAAACCGCATTTGACTTGTAAAATCAGATTCCCTTTTTTTTTAGATCATTTTGTCTCCCTTTCACAGAGGTGTTTGGACACCCAAGTAAATCTCAGGTACACATCTGAAATGTAAGATCCGAGTCAAAGTATCATTATTATTAGGATAGACATGATCATAGTGAGAGGGCTAACAATCCAAAATGCAGTAAAGTGCCAACAATATGTAAGTACAAAAATATGTTAGTTTGTGGGTATTCACAAATGTTTTTCATATAGGTTCGAGCTCTGCAAAGGATTGTAAATCTTCTCCAGCTAAGTACAAGTGTAAATGTGTGAGAAAGGGAATTACTTCATACCGCACGGGGTGCAGGGTAGGTAGTCCCATCTAGGGAGTGTAAAATACTGATAAATGTGCAAAGGCACATTGACACATTACTTACAAAAAAGTTTATGAAACTTGAAAATACATAGTTACAAATATTGTATGTTAAATATGAATGCAAATTAATGTTATCTAATTAGTTTAATTGTAGCACCAAATAAACTGCAGCTCTGTTAACTTAATTAAATCAATTACGAATTAAGCGTTTAATTAAGGTATATTAGCTCAAATTAACATTATGTTTTTAAGATCTATTAAAAGAATAGCTGATGTAAAGTGACATTTTTACATTGATTTATTATGTATTAAAATTGGTGTGTATAGAAGTAATTTTAAAGTAATTTAATTATATTGAATAAAAATACATGTTATATTAACATAAAAAGTAATATATATGTTTTGGTTTTTTTTAACATTACATTTAAAGGATTTATATGTTAAGCCAGTTTAAATAATTTAATTTAATTTAATAGTATTTCCTATTTTATTTTATTTGAGAATTAGGAAGGATACCCCTGGGAAGGAAATCTGTTAGGACAAGAGTGGAAAGTGAGTAGGGACCCTGGCATGTTGGTCAGCTTCCGAATATGCAATCTTAAACTGAATAAAAAAAGGATATTACGAGAACAGAAGGGACAGGCTATCACATGATCACTTCACTCAATGGCCTTACTATACTTATGATTTCCATACATCCTGTTATGTTATGTTATGTTATGTTATGTTATGTTAGGGTACGTTTTATATAGCGCTCAGCTACTCCGAGGAGTGGCCCGGCGCCTCAGACCTAAAACGGAAAAGGAACAGGCAATAGATGACAGGACTACTGAAAAAACAGCCAGGACTTAAGATCTTTCCTGAAGGCAAGAGAATTGACATTCCTTCTCAAAGGCACTGGCAAGGTGTTCCACAGCTGTGGCGCCAGACGTCTGAAAGAACGGCCTCCAATGCGTGCTCTCCTAATACCAGGAACAGATGCCAAGGCCAGCTAAGCTGACATAAGTGATCTGGAAGGCTGGTAAAAAGCCAGCCGCCTTCTGATATATTTAGCGCCAGTATCATGATGATCTTTGAAGGCAAGTGTGAGCGCCTTGAAAACAATTTGTTTCCGAATTGGGAGCCAGTGAAGAGTTTTCAAAAGATCAGAGGCTCTGGCTCTCCGATGGAGGCCAAAAATGGCTCGCGCTGCCGAATTTTGGACTATTTGCAAGCGTGAGAGGAGATACTCCGGAAGTCCGAGGTAAAGCACGTTTGCATAGTCCAAGGGAGAGCCTATTAGTGCCTGCACAGTAATTTTCCTGTGGGCCTGAGAAAGCAGAGGAAGAAACTTCCTGAGCATTTTGAGAAGGCCAAAGCATTTACCAGCTAGGCCAAGAATCTAAGGCTTCAAGGAGAGGCCATTGTCGATCTTTACTCCAAGGTTCTTGGCCATGGATGAAGCAGCAGAGGGAGGGAACATGGCCGAAGGCCACCAAGACTGCCACCTAGGGTCATAAGGGGAGCCAAAAAAGAGCACCTCGGATTTATCAGAGGTGCACTTGAGGCTATTACGCTGGAACCAATCAAACACAGCCCGAAGGCAGCTTCTGATACTCTCCCCATTGAAGTCCGACCCCTTTCCACAGGTGAAGAGGAGCTGGGTGTCGTCAGCGTAAGACACGATCTGGGCACCATACGACTCTGCCAGTGCCGCCGAGGGGGCCATATATATGTTGAAAAGGGTAGGGCTCAAAATTGAGCCCTGAGGGACTCCTACCTCTAATGGCGGCACCACGGCAGAGAACGGAGGGGCCCAGACCGTTTGACGCCGGCCCGCTAGAAAAGACTTGAACCAGCTGAACACCGCCCCCCGCAGACCGACCTCACTAAGTCTTGAGAGGAGACCACTGTGGGGGACTGTGTCAAAGGCCGCCGACAAATCCAGCATCACCAGCATCGCCTTATCCCCCCAAGTCCAAGACCTCCTTAATTGCCTCCGTTAGTTCTAGGAGCACTGTCTCCGTGCTCATATTAGCACGGAATCCAGACTGAGTGCAGTGCAAGATGGTATTAGTCTCAAGGAAATTGGAGAGGGAAGAGTGAACATGTTTCTCCACGACCTTGGAAAAAGCTGGAAGGAGAGAGATAGGCCTGTAATTGGCGTGTACCAAAGGGTCCAGATTAAGCTTTTTCAGAAGCGGTATGATAAGGGACTGCTTCCAGGCAGGGGGGACCACTCCCGTACTAAGTGATAGATTGAGCACGGGATTAATTAGGGGGTTGATCACTTGTGCCATTTTGGCAAAAAATTTGGCCGGACAGCGATCCAGAGGGAAGCCTGATTTTAGTTTTGTGAGAAGATCCAATGAGGTTGGACAGGAGAGCAGAGAGAATTCAGAAAAAGTGGGGCCCCCATCATTCAAAGGTGAAGAAGGAAGGGCACTGATGCCGGAGGCTACCACAACACCAGAAAGCAGAAAAGAGTCCTGAATGGACTTAATTTTATTGGCGTAGAAATCAGCAAGTAGGGTGACTAACACAGTGTTAACACCAGGTAGTAGATACTGACAGATGCTGCTAAGTAAAACATATTATTACCACAGTGTTTGAGTCTTTCTTAACATCCTAGTGGGAGTCAGCAGGGTACTGCTCATTCCACGAACCTCCAGTTACTTACTTACTTACAAATTAAGGACGGAAAGTAACATGTAGACACAAGTGAGGAAACAGGTACCAATCTCTTTACTGAATAATGTTCATTATATGTCCTGCTCATAATACTCCTTCCCACCAGAAGTCTCAGATTCAACCATTCTGTGCAGCATGCACAGTATTATCACAAGACAATGGATCAGCCCCAATAGCTTCTCTCCAAACCACAGTATTTATACAGAGACCTGATTGATTGGAGTGCTAGAAGATCCTCACTGAGATGAAGGCAGAGGCAGTCGCCGAGGTTGTCTTACTTTGGATATCCAAGAACAGGGAGAGAGAGAGACACAGCCAACCAGTTGCTACCAAGGCACAGAACAACAAACAATACAGACTAGGGCGTGGCTCTATTAATACCAATAGGACCAAAGGTGGTCGCCGCAAGGTGCTGAGGTCACAAACGATTTCCTAAATCTTGTACTTAGAGATCTACGGCCTCATCTGAAAATGATAGGCAGTGCAGCACAACTTTCTCAAGAAGGCCTTTTTACATCACCTTCACCATATGTTTGAGCTATGCCATCTGTCACAAAGGCTCACCCCATATTCCCACTAACCATTCGTCCAAAGCAGACAAGAAGGGCACCCAAACCTACCATCACATGTAGTCACTCACTGATGTAATTGATCCTTTATATATTGCAAATCTATTTATAAATAAAGCCACAGCTGTTATACTATGTGCCTTATAATCTAGACTTTCATATTCCCTTGATCCACCTGAATATAATTGAGTTACTTCTCCTGTGTGCAGTCCGGTTGTGAATAGTGTACAAACTAGCCTGACACACAGACTCCCGGTCACATCGAGATCCAGAAAATGATCCAATTGGCAGCTATCACTAAAGCAGCAGAAAAAAAGCTGACAGTCGCAGAAGCTCCGTACATAACCAACTCAGCAACAGATCCGATGACGCCGGTCCAACTGGCAGTATTCCGGCATACTCCTGTTCTGAAAACAGAAAACCAAGTAACCGACCCGCATGGGAAGTAAATCATGCCCCTTTAAGCGACCGCGATCCCTGTCCAATAAGCTCTCAGCAACCCACTCACACAAAGACCACATCGAGCAGAGTGACTCAAGTGTCACCAGATGCCAAAAAACCCATAGTGACCACTGCAATCACGGAAACCTCTCAGCGCCCTCCCAATGGGACTCTGGCCCCCACACTCGACTACGCAGAGAACAGGCCATTTAACAACAAGCCGCTCAGCCCCTCCCCCAGTGTGGTGGTAGCCCAGCAAACCACAAGGCCCTTCAGTCCAGGCAACCCTTCACTGGCCCGGCATGGTTCAGTCATCATTCGCTGGCACTCAGGCTAAGAAGCAGAAGGACGTGGATTCTGTACCCCACTCAACTCAGGATCGTAAAATAAGGCTGTATCCTGATTATGCCTCTCAGGGCAAGTGGGATATTCTTAACCGCAGCAACTTCCTGATACTCTGCGCAAATATCCCTGGGCTGGAAGGGACAAAAACCACAGACATTGAGACTATCTCCCGGAGGAGAAAAATGAAACGACGGAGATAACTTTCATCAGCCCACATATGGTGGAGACACTGAAGAGCCAACAAACGCTACTGGAAAACTGGGGCATAAAAATAAAGCAGCAGCCAGCACAAAAATACCCCTCAATTTTAAAAGCTCATCATCCGCTTGGCTACTTGGAAAATCATGACCAGCACGTCGGGGGGCATCCGTGCTTGAACGCTTCCTCTGCCCACGCCCAAGACGCAGCATCAATCCTTCAAGGGTCCAAGGGCTGCACGAACATAGGCCTAATCAACGGCACCCCAATCAAGATTACTACAAATTTGAGCCAAGGAAAACGCTCATGCGTAACAAGGGGTTGTGCGAACAAGGACTGGTCCTGGCTGCCACTAGCATTTAACCCCCGCTCCTAACAGGCACCTCCCTGAAGACACAGGTCACGCACACCAACGCATGTCCAACGAGCAGGTGAAATTCTTAAAAAAAGCTGGAACCACAAAGACCCTGAAAATCATGACTTGGAACGTTGCAGGTTTTAAAAAGCTGTTACATAATCAAGCTGCGGTGACTTTTCTTGAGGAGGCGGATATAATCTGTACACAAGAATCTTGGCTGATTAACCCACTCTCATTAAGAGGATACGCAGAAAACGGCAAAGCAGCAACAAAGACCAACATATTTGGAAGACCATCAGGTGGGACATGCATCTATATAAAGCATTTGCTTAAACTAGAATTTACGGAAATAAACAACCTACCAAATAGGCTCCAGGCGGGCATTCTGAAAGGCCTCTACCCATCACATGGAACAACTTCAATTCTAGTAAATAACATCTATCACAACCTGTATGGGCATACAGCAAACCCGCCCATGCTAACAAACCATCTAGAGTCTTTGTTGCTACAATTTCCGGCATTAGATTGCATTATCCTCGGTGACTTCAACATTCACAACATAGGGGTCTTGAGCATAAAAAACCACCAGTCTGGTGCTACTAAGGCAATGAACGAACTATTAAAATCGTACAAACTGGCCACAGCACATTCAGTCCATATAAAGAACAATCCAGGGGTTTTTGTCGCCCCCACGTATAAAAACCAGACGACGATCGTTTATATCATTTTAAGCGACAAACTGCAACCCCTAATGTCAGATTATACAGTCCATCCGCGCAGTGACAGCGACCATGCCGCCCTAACAATCACTTTGAACCTGACAGCAGAAATACGCCACAGGTTGCAATGCATGGGGGCTGCTGACGGAGACGAACTGATAAAGCTCCCCAGAAGAATTAAATGGGGGCACGCAGCGATCTCCAAATTTAATAACTGGATAAATTCGTGGGCGGGTTGGCCACCGTGTGAACAGAAGAAGGGCGATATAATAACATGGGATGGCATCACTGGGACATTAGCGGCGATACTTCGAGAGGATTCAAATAGGACTCCCCATTGGCACCCACCAGCTGCACTCGGATTAAACGGGGTAATCAAAAATAGTGCTAAACACTTGAATATGAAACGAAAAGCTTTCCGTAAAAATGCCACAGCCTCAGATAAAAAACAACTATAAGAGGCTGCAAAAAGCCATTCCAAAAAAGTGTGGGCTGCAAAACGCGAATACTGCGACGGACAATGGCTGAAGATCTTTGACCTGCTGACACAAGAGTTCTGGAGCTACCTAAGTAATCTTGGCCGAGGCACTAATCACAGAGAAAACTCCCTTGAGGCTTCAACCTGGGTAGCCCACATAAAAGCTCTATACAATGAAGACAAACCGACCTCCCAGTCAAACAATGGACCGATACTAAGAGACGAGCCATACTCCACCACTGATAAGAAGGCCTTGCCTTGTAAATTGCTAGTCTAAAAAATCCTAAAAAAAAATCAGAACATATGGCGCGCCAGGCCCAAATGGTCTTCCTGGCCAATTGTTTAAAGCGAACATCGAATTCTGGTCCGAAATTCTGTCCCACCTATATGACGAATGCTGGCTCTTGGGGGATGTGCCAGATTCCTGGAGAGGCTTGCTTTTACACCCAATCCATAAGAAGGGGCCTAAATCAGACCCGTCCAACTACAGACTGATTGCCCTCTTGGACATCGAGGGCAAAGCCTATGCTAGTGCAATATTGACAGACCTCGCAGATTGGGCTTGTGAAGAAGGCCTTCTGCCTTTCTGCCAAACTGGCTTTAGACCCGGGTCTTCGACCGTGGATAACATCACTGCACTCTCCTATTTGGCCTATAAAGCTCGGTCGCGTAAAACCCTCCCTTTATTCGCCTGCTTCATCGATTACTCTGCCGCTTTCGATGGGGTAGACCGCGCAATTTTATGGAGAAAGCTGGCACAATGGAACATCAATCCGACCCTGCTAAGAGCAATTCAGTCACTCTATCAAAAAACGTGGGTTAGAATTAAACTCTCGAGTGATTCCGCATCTGAGAAAATCGACACGGACCGAGGTCTAAAGCAAGGGTGCGTGTTAGCGCCACTGCTGTTCAATCTGTATACAGCAGACATGGAGACAGCCCTGTTGGGGGCAGCCCTAGCAACCCCAAGGATTGGGGGGGATCAAAATCCAGTTTATGCAGTACGCTGATGATCTGGTACTCCTGGACCACACTAAAATAGGACTACAAAAGATGCTGACCTCCCTGGCAACATACAACAACAAAAACAGGTTGGTGGCAAATCCTTCCAAGTGTAAAATAGTTATTTTTGGTCACTACCGACATAAAAAACGAGCAAAATGAAATCTTGGCCATCTCTCCTTGGAAAGCACACAGCGATATACCTACCTGGGAGTCTGCTACCACAAATCAGGTCTCTCCGACGCCCAGTTAAAGAAAATCCAAGGCAAAGGGAAAACCATCACTTATGCACTCTGCAAATTACAAGCTTCCTTACACAGCCCATCTACAATGGCTATTCGAAGAGTATTAAAGGCTAAACTAATGCCGGCCCTCAACTACGCTCAGCAAGCGTACCCGGGCAAACTCAACAAGGAACTTGAAAAAATTCATTGCAGAGCATACAAAAGAATATTTCATCTACTGAAGTGCACTAGAAACACCCTTATCCGCATAGAATTCACGCTCAACCAACAAAATCAGGAAGAGATGGCGGCCTTAAGTAAATACTATTACCTTGCTACAGCTGCAAAAGATAAGACACTTAAGGCAGTTCTGAAATATATCTTTATGGAACCCGGGAATCCTTGGTCAGCTACCCTTACCGCGGCAAACGTTCGCCTCAATTTGGCCACTGAGCTTTGGGACCCCGAACTAGTTAACTACACGGCGATCAAAAACGCAATCAAGAAACAAGTTCAGGTTCGCTCCCGCGAATTGGATTTGGAGTCAGGTTTTAGGTTTCATACGTCTTTATTTTGATTTTTACATCATAAAAGACAATTTGTACAATAAGAAAGATAGGATACATAAAATGAATAAAAAACACCATATGTGCTTAAGACATTTCATCATTAAAATGAATTAAACAATATATTAAAGACCCAATGTATGAAATACCCCACTAAAATGTATGAATCAACTGGCTGCAGGTGTCTGGCTCGGATGATCCACGCCCACCCCAAGTACTTAGCCACACCTATTACCACCATCTCTGAGGTATTGGTACGTAGCGCCCACAAATCTTCAGTGCTCCCTTTGATTTTCATTTGACAACAGATTGGCCTAATCCATTTAGTTCTAGGGGCATGATAAGCTGGACATGCAAAAATGAAATGACCCACACTCTCCCTTTGATCAACACACCAGGGGCAAAGATCATTGGAATGAGCAGACCAGTTTTTGGTAAAAGACCTTACTTGTAGGGACCCGACTCAAAACTGATGGTATAGTTTTTTATCTAGAGTTTTTGTAATAACGTCCCAATAGTTCTCCAAAAGAGGGTCTAATTTATGGGCCAGAAATCTGCCTGACAAGCTGGTAGCATCAGATTGCACAATGGATGGAAGTTTAACAGATGCCCAGTAAAGTGCTTTGAAGGCTTGTTTCGACGGAAATATACTGGACCCCGGAGAGACCCACAGGTCGTTAAGACCCATGTCCTCCAAAATTAATTTCACCTCACGTAGCCAAGGAATTGTTACTAGAACCCAGTGCTGATCTCACATCCGCCAGTTCACTGGCAAAGAGACTTAAATCCGGTGACGTCCAGATCCGTCTCCACAATGCCACTAGCCGATAACGCGCCATCTCATTAATCGGTTTGCAGCCCATGTCCAGCAAGAGCGGTTTGATTGGTGTAGATTGGGGGAGACCTACCAAATTTCGCATGAATTTATTTTGTACTTTTACCAATGGCGATAGGTCCTTTTAACCCCAGAGGTCAGCACCGTACAAAATGGCAGAACTAATCTTGGCTTCATAAATCCTAAGTGCTGGTTTAACCCGTTTAGTTAGTGACATTTTTTGTTCCTGAATTAAACAGCCCGTAAGGCTTGCGTATTTTAAGTGAAGCAGATCGATCTAGGGTTTCCAGCGGAGGCGATAATCTATAGTCACTCCAAGGTATATCATAGCCTCCACTTGTTCAAGACTGGCACCATTCAACGTAACAGAGCTTTTAATAGGACGATTTTTGGTTAGGACCATGAATTTGGTCTTGCTCACGTTTATTTGCAGATCATTTAATTTGCAGAACTCCTCAAACCTATTTAATGCGGTTTGCAACCCTCTGCGTGTCTTTGAAAGGAGTAAAGTATCATCTGCAAAGATGAGCATTGGGAATTTCGACCCACCTAAACATGGTGCATCCGTGGGGGTATCAGCAAAAAACTTCACTACCTGATCAATAAACAATAGGAAGAGGGTGGGTGCCAGGACACACCCCTGACGGACACCTCGTGTTACAGGAAAGCTGTCCGTCACCTGCCCTTGGCCTCCCCACCTTACCCTGGCAAAATTGCCCTCGTGTAATCTAACCACAAGATCTAGGAGGTCTAGCGGTAATCCCAGGTTTCTCAGGACCACCCTCAATTTAGCCCTTGGCACAAGATCAAAGGCCGACCTCAGATCTATGAAGGCGGCGTAGATGTATCCACCGCCCAACAGCACCACCTTCCAGTATATCAGAGTAAATCTGAATACCTGGTCGATGGTGCTGGTGCCTGATCTGAAGCCCGCCTGTAATGGAGAGAGAATGCTTTCCATCTCCATCCACCCCTGGACTCTCGCAAGGACCATCCTGGCAAAGATTTTTTGTAGTGAGTCGATTAAACTGATGGGGCGGTAATTCCCCGGTACCGAACGGTCCCCTTTTTTGAAAATGGGAAGAATTTCCGCCCCTTTCCAGGACTCTGGGATCCTTGCTCCTTTAGCGATTGCATTGGCAATCATGGTTATGTAGGGAATCCAAAGTTGGAGATTTGTTTTAAATAGGTCCGCCGGAATAGAATCCATCCCTGGGGCTTTCCCCGATTGGACTAAGCTGAGAGCAGACTCAGTATCAAGAGTCGTAAAGACCAACGAGTGGCTATGGATAAGGTGTATTGGTGTCTGCATCCCTTGCCCATCAAAAGGTTGTAAATTAAGATCCTTAAACTGTCGAGAATAAAAGTCCACCCAATCTTCCGCAGACACATGGTTTACTGGGGTTTGAGAATCGGGGTTCCTGCCCCATTTCACGATTTCCCAGACTTTTGCCTGGTTCGTGGATAAGTAGGCCTCAAAGAGATTGGACCAATGACACTCGTCCCACTCTCTCTTCGCCTCCCACTAGACTTTTATATACATTTTGCGTGCCGTTTTAATATCGCTAGTGACCCTAGATTTAATAGCTTTGATTAGGTTGCTATGTCCTGCCCTACAATTCTTATTATACCATTTTTTCCGGCAACCCATTGCCATCTCTTTCCCTTGTTTAAGCGGAAGAGTCAGGAGGGCCTTAAGTTTAATGAAACACTGTTCATGGAGATCACTGATCTGAGAAGCACCATCCAAAATGGATGATAAATTCAACATGGCACTCAAAGTCGTCGAGACTTCCTTTGATATGCCATCTAACAGAGTAGCATCCTTCGCGGACCTAAACCATTTGACCCTTCTTCTGTCATTGGTCAGGACGGCCTCGGCCGTTATGCATGGAGCTAATTGGGGCCTATGCAGATTACATGGGAGCTTCAGGCTTAAGACCAGTGGGTTGTGGTCGTTTTCTGGGCGAGCCACAACTTCCATGTCAACCAGAAGTGACCAGTATTCCATTTTAATCAGGATATAATCTAGTCTACTTTTACTAACCCCATTATCAAAGGTGGGATAGCCAGCCTTGTCGGAGGTTGAACGCCCGTTTACCGCTCTCAGACCCCACTCCAAACACAACCCTGTCCAGTGAAGAGCGGCCTCGGTCCCCTTCTTGATATTATTCAAGGTCAACTTCGGGATATTCCACACTGCATCTTCCTCGGACCCCAAGTCCTCCCCCTCGCTAAACAGGGGTTCGAAGGTACAGTTTAGGTCCCCTTCTACGAGAATTAATTTGTCTCTCCCAATTAAATCAAGGTAGGAGTCCAGTTCGTTGACAATAACCGGACAACGCCCACCGGGGCGGCCTCGGGCATAGATATTGATAACTACTATGTCCTGATGATTTTTCTTTCGTAATTTAATTCCCAGGAGATCTAGATTGTCCACTACAATTTCTGTTGGATTATAACCAATAGACTGCCTAACCTAGATCACTAGGCCCCCTGAAGCTCTACCTTTGGAACCCTGAATCGCTGGTTTATAAAAATTTAAAAACCCTACCCGATATATTGGATCAGGAGCCCAACTCTCTTGAAAGATTAGAATATCAAAGGTGTCAATAAAATCTATCCAATCCTCTGAGCCTACACGCCCCCTTAGCCCTGCGATGTTCCATGAGGCCATTTTAAGCGGCACAACCTGACTGGCGGGTACAACATAATCCGGAACACACTGTTCCGGACTTAAATTCCTATCAATGCTCAAAGGACAAACAGCCGGCCGGATACCATCTACATGACTTGCTAAGGCTATAACCAACCCCTTCTCAAGGTTTTCTCCCTCCATACTCACAGCCACCTTACCTAATCCATCACCCCTACTAACATAATTGTCACATTCACTCCCTCTATCACGTACGGAATAGAGTCAATCAATACCCTCCAGTCCAGATAGAGGTTCAAAACGATTAAACAAGCGGGGGTAGAATGGGGAATGTGGGAACCCAGCCACTTGGGATCTCCCAACTAAACTGTTCGGCATCAGAGAGTTGGCAACGGGCACACTGTATCTTTTGGGGTAAAAATAACCAAGACCCAGAGACTGCACATCACCCACCCTCCCAAACCTTGCTTCTCTGCGAATGTAGTCCACCACCCAAGGGTCTCTAAAATGTATAATAATACAATCCCCTTCTAAATCCTTTGCACAATGTCCCACCCAGTCAACTCTTCTCACATTCAATATATCTGTAACAGAGGACGGTGGAAGGGGACAATTTTTATTTAACCAAAAAACAACCTTGTTTTTAAGATCCCCATAAGCTTCATTTTGGCCCTCCCTACAGGGTGAGACACCTGTTAGGACAATCGTATAAGGGGTTGCTTCAGTGGGGAAGGCTGTGCAAGGGGGTCCCCGTGTATTAGCCTTCAATGGTGGAAAGACAGAATTAGTAGTTATACTCCCCACTGCTCTTGAACTTATTTTAGAATGCGTAGAAGGTATAGAGCCACCCCTCACATGGTCCTGGGAACGAGTTATAGGTGTAGGCATAGAGTGACTTTGCGGGGCCGGGGGATTGGGTTTAGAGCTGACCTTCTTAGGTTTTGAAACCTGTAGACATGGTGCCGGTGCGGGAGTAATAACATTATGAGGGTTCCTATCCCCAAAGCCCATACAGGCAGAATTATTTGTAGCTGGCCGGGTAGTGGCTGACTTATCGGAAGCTAAGACGGGCTGCTTACTGATAACAGCTACTCCCTGAGTTTTGGACTTAATAGAGCTAATAGAATTAGACAAAACCACTTGGTCATTAGCTAACTTTTTTTAACAAGCCAGTGTTAGTATTAACAAGGTTCTCAAGGGTGTCCAATTTCGAGTGCATAAGTCTAGTTCTTTCCAATAGGGGCAGCATAAGTGTTTTAAATAGTACTTCCATTTTACCAAGTAGGCCCTCATCACCACTACAACTTACGGGATAGGAATCCGGAGAACCAGATTGTACTTGCGAGGAGGGTAGGGGATCCCTAACAAGCAGTGGAGACTGTGAACGGGTATAGGCTTCAGGAATAGTTGATGGCTGGGGGGAGCTAATTATTTTAGATATTTTTGAGATACCTCCCCTCTGGCAATCCTTACTTCGTTTTCTTCGTTTTCTTTTGCAGGGTAAATTCATGGGCGAGTCCCCGATTGACGAAGAGTCTAATTGGGATTGACTTACCAGGTGTACACTCCCCCCCACCATACTCCAAGATGACTCACTAGAACTCGTGTCACTGTCGGAGGGAATCAAAGACAAACCCTCTGCCTCACAGTGTATATCCACCAATACGGGAACCAGAGATGGAATAGTGCCTGGTGCCGAATCTTTAGGACTAGGGGCCATGGCAAGGGGGCCTAACGAAGACCGTTTCTCACTAATCAGATCAAGTGAAAGCCTTTTTTCAGCAAAAGCTATCTCCTTCTCCAAAATTCCAGTCGCCTTAATAATAAAGGCATCCAAGGGGCCAGTAACCACCCCCTTAGTAGTCTGTAATTGAACAGAACGTTCCTTCCCGGAGCGCAAAGGCATGATGGCAACAGTTAGTAGCAAAAAGGGGAACAGGTGCTTAGTAAATCCACAGTAACTCACTTTATAAGGGGAAGGAACCAGGGGAGGTGGCCCAACCCAACCTCGCCGACCGCGGACGGCCGCGGACGGCCCCGCCCTTGTCCCGGGCTTCTCCCGGGACGCTCCCGCGCAGCGGGGAGGATGGCTTGTCAATATAGGGGAATTAGTTGGTGGGGGCTGGGCAAGCAGGGAGAGCGGCCCAGGTGTCTCGGGTCAGGCTAGCAGGGACTCCTGGGAGATGGAGTCCCTGGTCCCACCGCTCGCAGCCCTGCTGCTACACTGCACACCCCACAGCAGTCGCCAAGGACCCGACCCTTCCTTTAGTCCAAATCCACAATGAGTGCGCACAAAGAAGCGGGACCCGCGAAGCGGGTCTGGCGAGATGCAGCGCTTCAGGGAGAGCACACAAGCAGCAACAGCAACAAAGGACCGAAGCTCAGAGTCCCGGCAGGTAGGCAGAATTAGAGTCCCAAGCAGGTGCAGGAGTCAAAGGTTTTTAACAGCGTTGGTGGGGGCGGGGCAAGCAGGGAGAGCGGCCCAGGTGTCTCGGGTCAGGCTAGCAGGGACTCCTGGGAGATGGAGTCCCTGGTCCCACCGCTCGCAGCCCTGCTGCTACACTGCACACCCCACAGCAGTCTCCAAGGACCCGACCCTTCCTTTAGTCCAAATCCACAATGAGCGCGCACAACGAAGCGGGTCCGGCGAGATGCAGCGCTTCAGGGAGAGCACACAAGCAGCAACAGCAACAGCAACAAAGGACCGAAGCTCAGAGTCCCCGGCAGGTAGGCAGAATTGGAGTCATTAGCGACAAGAGACCTGCACGAGACCCTATGCCTTCCGCACACTGTGTATAATCCCAAACACCATCTCACGCAGGCAGTGGGCCGCACAGCTCTCCATAAGATTCTAGCCCACAGACTACACCCTCTGCCCCTTAAAGAACTATACGCCGTTGAGCGGGCAGAACTGGGTGCACTGGAATGCAGGCTCTGCAATTACAAACGCGAGTCCCATGCTCATCTGCTATTTTGCTGCCCGGCCCTGCGTGCAGCACGCAGCCTTTACCTCAGGCCTATCCTAAGACAAGTGGGGACCCGCACCACAAAGGAGGTGGTCCATCAATTATATACACTGTCCACAGTAAAAGACATGGCCTCATTTGGCAAGTTCATTCAAGAGACACGGTCTAAGTTGATGGCCACTCAGGGCTTAAATGAATAGAGACTCCGTAGATGCATAGACTATTTTGTTAACACATTGCCTATTTTAACTTTTATAATTTTTTTATACGTTTGTTTTAATGTAATGGTTTTGAGTAACCAAACAATAAAGTTATTCATTCATTCATTCATTCATAGTGTACAAACTAGGAAGCCCATCTATTGTAAGGCTTGTTTGACCTCTGGGTGGTTTCCATGTCCTGCTAAGAAGGCAAGGAGAGGGAGGAACTATTATGTTCCTTCAGTCAAATTATCACAAAACTTATGGCTAAAGTCACATTCAGGTTGGAAAAACAGTACCTATAAATTCACCACATTTCTTGATTTCAGATAGTTGTGCTGAGCTAGACTAAGCACACAGCTTCCTTTTGAAGAATTCACATACAACCCTTCATAAGCATTCACACTCATACTATGATATTAAGTTAGAAAATTGGGTTCAAAATTAAATGAATTAATCAATTAGCATTCCTGAAAAACAGGGGTCCTGCACCTTTTGTGAGCAATGACCAATATGTGTATGGTGGTCATAATAGCACTCAACACCCTAACAACAAATTAATATATTAGCGTTGATGTGTTGGTAAAATTAAGCATAATGTAATATTTCAATCAACATAATATAGATGAGTACACACATTGAGTAACAGTAATTAAACTTTCTTTAGGGGTGACTTAGTGTCAAACTTTGAATTTTACAAGTAAGATAATTTTGATTAATTAACAGCAGTCGTTGGCTTTCCTCAAGGAATTTTGGAACATTAACGGCACATTTTGAATTTTAGCGGAGTTTCTGCTGGAAAACTGGGCTGAATTGAAAGGATGTAAAGAACACTGTTCATGTGAGTGGGTAGCTTCCACCACATATGTTTGGGAACTCTAGTGACACATGGTGCCATTAGGACTGTAAATCAGGAGCGTCGTCAAACCCCCACCCCTCCCACTTTAGCAACTAGAGTGCAGGTGGGGGTCCTGAGGGCTCTCGTCTCTCTGCAGTGCGGAAGACAAAGCAGAATAATTAACGCGGAAGGATGGGAAGGTGAGTGAGTGAAAGGGTGGATGGATAGATGCATGGATGAATGACTGAAAGGATGGATGTAAGGATGGATGAGTGCAAAGAGGGAGGATAGATGGATGAATTAATCGATGGATAGATGGGTGAGTAAAAGGGCAAATGAAAGGAAGGATGGATGAAAGGGTGGATGGATGTTGTGAGAAGGAATGGATGGTTGAGTGACTGAAAAGAAAGATGGATGGATGAGTGGAAGGGGAAATTGGTGGATGGATGAATGGATGGATGGACAAAAAGGTAGGATGGATAGATGGAGTAAAAGTGTGGATTGATGGATGAGCAAAAGGATTGATAGTGTATGGATGGGTGAATGAAAGAATGGATGGATGAGTGAAAGGATATATGACGGTACAACGCGTACCGTCACAACGCATACCTTTACAACGCGGCCGTGACAACGCAAGTCGTTACCACGACTTGCGTTGGGGGGGCGCGGATTTCGAATAGTTTAATTTACTATTCTAACACCAGTCCCCGTGGACCCTAGGGAAGGTGTTAGGATAGTAAATTAACTATTTTTAGACCTTGAGCGCCCTCCAGCGCAAGTCGTGGTAACGACTTGCGTTGTCACAGCCGCGGTGTAAAGGTACCGCGTTGTGAAAACATCGTTGTAAACGATGTTTACCGAGTGAGAGGATGTTAGGTGGATCGATTGATGAAAGTGTGGATGGATGGATTATTGAAGGAGTGAATGGATGGACGGATGAGTGCGTGGAAGGATGGATGAGTAAAAGGATAAATGGATGGTTGGATGAGTGGATGAATGTGTCAAAGGGAGGCTGGTAGATAGATAGATGAGTGCAATGGAGAATACATGGAGTGAAAGGGTTGATCGATTGAGTGAAGGGAGGATGAGTGAGCAAAATGATGTATGTATGGATGGACGGACGACTGACAGGATGATGGATGGATGGATGAAAGCGGGATGAATAAGGGAAATCATTATGACTGAGTGAAAGGGTGCATGAATGGATGAATGGATGGATAGGTTTGATGGATAGATTTGAAGATAGATGGATGGATTTGGATATGGATGGGCAGAACGGTGATAGACCGAGTGACGGATGAAAGATTGAACGGAAGACAGATTGTAAAGGTGAAATGGTGGATATCAGTGGGTAGATGGAAATATGAAGGGAAGAATGGATAGATGCTTGGATCAAAAAGGCAAGCAAGCTCTTCTGAGGAGGGTCTTGATGATTTGCTTCATTTGCTTGGTGTCATAAGTGCTTTGATTCAAAGTATTATTATTATTTGGAGTCTTGTATAGCGCGTGGTTACCCTAGGGCATCCCAGCGCTGGTTCATGGCTCAAGGGTGTAAAGCTAGGAGGACAGCATTAAGCAGGGAACAGGTGGGTCTTGAGTAGCTTCCGGAACCGAATAGTACAAGTCTCAGTCCGTAAGTTCAAAGGCAGCGCATTCCATAAATTGGCTGCGTTCACAGAGAATCTTCTACCGCCCGTCCAGGCTCTTTTCACTCTGACCGCTTGTAACAGAAATTTATGGTCAGAGCGCAGGGCTCTAGTAGCCTTATAGGGGAGCACCATATTAACCAAGATGGGAGGTCCCTTCCCCCGAAGGATTTTGTGGGCCGTACAGAGAGATTTAAATTTTATCCTCTCCCGTACTGGGAGCCAATGCAGCGCTCTTAATGCCGGCTTTGCAGACTGTCTCCTTGGAATATTCATCAGCAGCCTTGCTGCTGCATTCTGCACTTGTTGGAGTTTATTGAGCGTTGCACATTTAAATTTTCTGGCTACTCCCTTGAGTGTAATTCTGATGCCAGTTTATTTGGATTTATATATAAATTTACTAGGACATTTTGAAGACTTCCCCAAAGGAACATTTGAGAAGGTTAGTTGCACATTGCACATTTAAAGAACATTATTTGCAAAATTCAGTAGAATGCTAAATCCAGAGGAAAAGTGTGAAATTGTATTCTACTATTCTGGAAAAATAGGAATGGGAATGACATAAAAGGTCACTTTATGCAGGATAGTTGGGATCTGTGTTCCCAGGAACCTGCGCGCATGTGCGCGCGCCCACATCTCTCACTCAGAGCGCGCAGTGTCCTACTTAAAGCGCGCACACAGCAGAACCCTCGAAGCGTTGGCATCGCCGGGAGTAGCAGGAGGTATGTTTGCTCTTTGATGGCAGCCTGTGCACGCATTTAGCAGTAAGAAGCTCGTGCACTTGCTGCATTTCATTTCCTAATGGGGCTCAGCTGGGGGCTGATTGTGGGCCATTGTGAAAATATTCCTGTTAATTGCAGCGCATGACGGTGCTGCGATTAACAGGAACACTTTCACAAAGGCTCACAATCAGCCAGCAGCCGCACTCCATTAAGAAATTAAATGTAGCAAGTCCAAAACCACAACGTGTGCTTTACACCTCGTGCTTTTGGACTTGATGCATGATTTTTGTTAGTGGAGCACGGCTGCGGGCTGATTGTGAACTTTTGTGAAAATATTCCTGTTAATTGCAGTGCATGATGGTGCTGCAATCAACAAAAATACTTTCACAAGGGCCTTCATTCAGCCCTTGGCCGCGCCCCAAGAAGTCCTGAAAAGATGGTCTTAATGACACTGGGTACAAACGTTAAATACTTGTGCTTGATGTTGAGCTACATATCATAAATAATAATAACACTGCAATCCATTACGTTTTTTTAAAGAGGCCTCGAAACGGGTATCTATTGAGCTCTGTTTTGTGCCCTGGCAAAGCCCTATTACGCGTTATAGGGGAAGGGAACTCCTTTGAAGAGATTAATTACTCTCTGGATTCCCCTTCTCTTTTTTAAACTCAGGAGCGGCAACATTGCCCTGGTGTCACCAGGGCTGTAAGTGGAAGCTTTTTCAATATTAATACAAGCCATAGTTGCTGCTCATTTATCTTTTGCAACTAACAACCATTGACAAAGCCAATAGCCCTGACTTGTTGTAGGTTTTAGTCTGTGATTTCATGGGACTAAAGGGCATTTTTCAGGCCCAGTGACTGAAAACGGACATTCACGTCTGCATGTGATTGAAAATTAATGCTTTTGTTACTTTGTGACTGGATCGATTCTCCACTCCCCCATATACACATGGAATGAATGAGCAGCATTATCTGTAAAAAAAAAAGGGTTATTTTTTCTGTTATCATGTTTGAGTTTGCATCAATATTATGTTATATGAACCATTTTGCACCAGCAGCTTGTTCCCTAACCACGTCTGATTTACGTGAAAGAAAAAAGGGCCTGATAGAAAGTTTGCTGATGGGTATTTGAGGGCATGCATGAAGGATATCTCATTCAGTTCTTTTAAGTGCATTAGCATTTAAAGCACTAATAATAAGGTGGAACTAAAACATAGGGAGTAACAGAAACAAAAAGAGGTACAGCTTTAGCAGGCATTTGTGGAGAACACCCTACGGATGGAGCTTTTGTGCTGAAGTATGTTATACCTACAAATGCGGGTGCCGTGCCTCAGCAAAGCGGGGCGTCCGAGATAAACACAAGTAGAGGACACCAGCCTGGAGGAGGCCTCCCTCCCACCGGAGCCACCAGAGGCAGCCGAGGGAAGCGCCCCAGAGCCATACAGTCGCCTGCGCTGTGAGATCTGCACAGATGTGAGCTGCAGGGGTCGGGATACCTGAGAAGGGCAGGCGAGGGGCCAGGAGCCCACCGGGGCAGGACATGGCGACCTCTTCAGGGCAAGGCGAGCTGGTGGGGATGCACTGGAGGGGCTGGGTGAATGCATCTGGAGGTGCAGGAGCATAACATTGAGGTGCTGCAGAAGGCACTGCAATCTGTTGCAGAGCAGGGAGGGCTGTGACCAACAGTCACCAAAATCATGTTCATGGCCCACGAGCTGCGAGACAAGGGACAGTGGGAGGGGGCGGGAACAAAAGGAACACGGACAATGGGAGGGGGGGCGGGAACAGTACACTAAAAAGAGAAGCACTGGCTCAGGTGCGACCTAAACAAGCTGTCACCATTGCGCAAATAAAAAAAAGTGCTTACAGACTAATTGAAGAAGAAAGTATAATGCCACCACTAAACGATCCAGTCCTCATGGGCGGTCCCAAAAGGAGACAGGGCGGTAACAAGGAGGGACTAAGAAGCCTCATTATCAATCGGAAGCCAGTATTTACCATGGAAGATGACGCCAGCCAATGAAAAATATGGGCGGGGCTTCCACACCATGTCTAAAAAATACCCTGATAGAGCATGCCTCGCAAAGCGAGCACCGCTTTGCACTGCAATGCTAGGCAAGACCTAAAAATATGGATCAAGTCCAAAAGCACGACTTGCACAGCTGCTATGGTTTCAGATTGCTATGTGTGACTTTTAATAATTTCAGTGATTACTACAGACACTGTAGTTTGATGTGGTGTTTGTAAAGTGGATGAAATGGTCTAGGCAGTTCCTTTCCACCTTTCAAAAAGTCCCCTATGGTGCGCTGTTGCTCGTCGGTCTTACCCATTAGATTGGAATGCCTGGCTTTTATGATTGTCTACCATATGCAGTCTGATAATAACATATTATAAGGATGAATAAGCTTTATATACAAAACATTTGCAGTCTCTGGTGAAAATGGGAACATTATATATGAACGGCTGCATGGTGTTGGAGTTATGGTTCAGAATTGAAGATATGCTTGATATTCCTAAAGGGTCTACCTTTCCGTCAGATGCTCAGAAGGTTACTGATTTAAAAAAAATAAGATGGCCGCGCCCCTTTCTTTAGATGCTGCAACCACGCACGTGGTCTGGTTCCTGGTGCACATAACCTTGGCTGCAGAGCACAGAGACCTTACACTGCCGCACACAGAGGAAAAAAATTAGAGGGAACATGTTGGGATTTAGCACAGGCTGCGTGCGCCCAGTCCTCTCTCTGTGCACATATGATAAGGTACACCCCTCCCCTTTTCTGCTCATGTGATTGTATTTAAGGCAGTGGAACTGGGCAAACGGTGCTTGGTTTTATTTCCGGTCACGTCGTCATCTGGGTTCGTGTATCTGTGGATTGTTTGCTGAGTTCGTGTCTTTTCCCCCAAGGATGGATTCGTTGTGAGTCAGAGCGAGGCTTCGTTCTGACCTAAAGACTTCTTCGGGCATTTGGATTGAAAGGTTGCAAGTGCCTTTTTTTTACTTGCACAAGGAACAGGGAAGTTTTCTTCCGAAGCGCGGCTGCGCTTGAACTTTGCATTAAGTAATTGTGCATCTATTTCCGGGTGTTGTTTAACGCTCGGCGTCCTTGTGTGTGACGTTTAGGTTCAGTTACGAACCGGCTGTTTGTTTTCGCTTTTCATTTTTTCCTTTGTGGCCACGGGGTTTTCGGGAACGGGGGTTTGCGGTGATTCAGACTTCACTGTGAAGAAAAGTAGAACGGGGTTTTTTCAGTCCACGGACTTTTTCCCCTTTTATTCTAATCCTCAGCGAGGAAGGACTAACCCGGAAGAGTAATTGGTATTGAAGGCTTCCGTCCATCAACCGAGGAACGGGATCTCCTATGCTGCCCGGTGGACGCATTACTTGGGTAAGAAGAAGGGAAGAGGTTGTGGTTATGATCTAATGCTGGTATTCTTATGTGCACGGAGAGATAGATTCACGCAGTGAAAATAATTAGGTGCCCTTGTTTGTTTGTATTTCCTATGCAGGTTGGGAGGTTCACTGTATGCTCTGGAAGCTTAGGAGAGCTGTCGGGAGAATTCCTGGGGTTGCAGGCCTTCTTCATTTCCCCCTGTTGTTTTTTACCCTTCCCTCTCTCCTGGCCCAGGCTGTAGAGTGCATCTGGTTTTCTCTGCGTGGCCTGCAGTCTGTGCGGGGGTAGAGAGAGGGGATTATCTTCGCTCCTGCAGCGTGGTTCCTAGTGGGAGACAGCGTTGACAAAAAACCAAGCCCACGAATAGTTGCGCTGCCCGAGCGAGGATGGATCTGGAGAGTAATGGGGATAATGGGCAGGAAGAGAGGGTGCCCACTATGCATGAGTTAATGGGGGCTATTACCGCTTTACAAACACAACTGCAGGACATGAAACATGAAAATCTGGGTTTGCGTAGGGAGTTGGATGTGGTTAGGTCTCGTGAACAGGGGAGTTGGGGTGCAGGAAAACCTGTAATACAGCCGGCCACTTTTCAGTATGACAGGGGAGCCAGTAATAGCACAGCTCCCTTGACAGTGAATGTTACCACCCCTACTCCTGTCCCTCTAGCGGTCCCTGAACGCTTTTCGGGTGATTCAAACAAGTTCGCTGTTTTTATGAATCAGTGTCATCTCCACTTCTTATGCAGACCCGCAGCTTTTCCTAATGATTCTGCTAAGGTGGCGTTTGTGATCTCTTATTTAGCTGGGACGGCCGCTACTTGGGCTGTGCCTTTGGTGGAGAACGATGATCCAGTCTTGAATAATTATGATACATTCAAAGAAATGATGCATGCCTTGTTTGCCAAACATGCGTTTATGCAGGCCAGTGATGCCGAATTATTGAAATTACGGCAAGGGAAACAAGATTTACTTACTTATGTCTCCACCTTCAACAGGTTAGTGTCTGAAACCCATTGGCCTGCTGAGAAACGTACCTCCATTTTCTATCAGGGGTTATGTGAGGAACTAAAGGATGTGGTTTCACAGGTGGTAAATCCTCCTTCTGATTGTACTGAGTTCATTGATTTGGTGGTGAAGTTGAACCATCGGTTAATGGAAAGGAAGGGAGAAAGAGCTAGGCCCTTTCTGTCACGCCCTCTGTCCTTCCGGGGTGATTCACGGGGTATTGGGGGGGATCTCAAACCGAACCCTGAACCCATGGAGATAGGCGGAGTTAGAGGGCCGCTGACCTCGGTAGAAAAGGACAGGCGTAGAACCAACAACCTGTGTTTGTATTGTGGCCATGCGGGACATTACGCAAGGGATTGTCCAGTGAAGCCTTCTAAGGAACTATCACGTAAGGCGGTGGCTTGTGTGCACAGGGACGTCCTGCATGTGGATTCTAGGGTACCTTGTACACCGTATCAAATACCTGGCATAGTGAAGAGGGTCCCCAGACATTTTACTATCACGGTTTGTTTGGTGATATCAAACAATCATAGGGCTCCGGTGTCGGCTTTATTGGACTCCGGTGCTACGGGGAACTTTATGGACATCAAGTTGGCTGAGAGAATGGGGGTTCCATGGATTTACAAGGAACAACCAGAACCTGTAAGGGCCATCGATGGTACTGAATTGTCATCCGGCACAATTACACGTCAGACCGAACCTCTATGCATGATAGGAGATAATGGTCATTCAGAAGAGATAGGTTTTGACTTGATTGATGCCCCTTCCTTTGGTGTGGTTTTGGGTGTACCCTGGTTGCAAACCCATAACCCCAAGATAGATTGGATAAGGAGAACAGTGACCCTTGACTCGGTTCATTGTCTGCAGAATTGCTACAAGATCGCTACGGATTGGATAGCCCCCTTGACGTGTGCGGCGAGTTCCGGCGGAATAGGGGAAGCTTCGGGAGTCCCTGATCCTTATTTGGCCTATAGCGATGTGTTTGATAAAGGGAAGGCTAAGGAACTTCCTCCACACCGCTCTTTTGATTGCCGGATAGATCTGATGCCTGGGGCTACGTTGCCTTGTAGCCGTGTCTATGCCTTGTCGGGTCCTGAGGAACAGCATTTGAAGGAATATTTAGATGAGATGCAGGGTATGGGATTCATTCGTCCCTCATCCTCGCCGGTGTCATCGGCTATCTTCTTCATTCCGAAGAAGGAGGGTGGACTTCGGGCGTGTGTAGACTATAGAGCGCTCAACAAGGGTACGATTAAGAACAAGTATCCTCTTCCCTTGATACCTGTGTTGCTGGAACAACTGAAGCATGCGACGGTTTTTACCAAATTAGATCTTAGGGGTGCCTACCATCTCATTCGTGTCCGTGAAGGCGATGAATGGAAAACTGCCTTCCGGACCAAATTTGGCCTTTATGAGTATTGCGTTATGCCCTTTGGGCTTTGTAACGCTCCGGCTGCTTTTCAGTTTTTTATCAACGAGGTATTGAGGGAATATTTGGATTTGAGCGTCATAGTTTACATCGATGATATCCTTGTGTTCTCCTCCACTGTTGAGGAACACGTAGTCCATGTAGGGCAGGTATTGCAACGCTTAAAGGAACATCAGTTATACGTCCGGCTGGAAAAGTGTAGCTTTCACACGCCTAAGGTGGAGTTCTTGGGGTTTGTGATATCTGAACAGGGGATCATGATGGATCCCAAGAAAATAGAAGCTATTACTTCTTGGCCATCACCGACTTGTGTGAGAGATATCCAAGTCCTACTTGGATTCGCCAATTTCTATCGGCGGTTTATTTCGCACTTTTCAGAGATCATAGCCCCCATGACAGTGTTATTGAGAAAAGGGGTACCATTTGTGTGGTCTGATCATGCTCAATCGTCTTTGGATCTGTTAATTGAACGGTTCACAACGGCACCTGTTCTGGTCCATCCTGACCCTACTTTGCCCTTTTTTGTGGAAGCAGATGCTTCTTTGTGCGCTGTGGGGGGGGTGTTGTCTCAGAGAGACATGGAGAACGGATATATGCATCCGATTGCTTTCTTTTCCAAGACCCTGCTGCCTGCTGAGAGGAACTATACCGTAGCAGAACGGGAATTGCTGGCAATTAAATTGTCTTTTGAGGAGTGGCGCCATCATTTGTGGGGTGCTCGGCATCCGATAACCATTTTCACTGATCACAAGAATTTGGAGTTCTTTCGGTCAGCGCGTGCTTTGACCCCTCGTCAGATGAGGTGGGTCTCATTCTTCAATGAGTATGATTTTGTCATCACCTATCGGCCCGCGGTGCAGCAGTTAAAATCGGATGCACTGTCACGTATCCATGTGAAGCACACTGACCTGTCAGTCGAGAAAGTGAGGTGTTCCTTCATAGCTCCAGAGAGGATAGTGGGTAGTATTGCCATTGA
Source organism: Lissotriton helveticus (assembly GCF_964261635.1). NCBI lineage: Eukaryota > Metazoa > Chordata > Amphibia > Caudata > Salamandridae > Lissotriton > Lissotriton helveticus. The sequence continues at coordinate 2,072,629,843 of NC_136063.1, forward strand.
TGACTTTAATGATTTGGTTCGGGTAGAACTGGCAAAGATTGATCTTTCATCTTGGATGGCACAACCTTTGATATCCTTAAGAGCTGGGTTATTGTACCATGAGGACAAATTGTTTATTCCCCCTGCTCTCCGAGATATGGTATTGGAATGGTGTCATTCTTCTTCTCTGGCTGGGCATCCAGGTTCCACCAAGACAGTGGAATTCTGTTTGCGGTGGTTCTGGTGGGAGTCAGTTGTAAGAGACGTGCAGTCGTATGTAAAGGCCTGTCCTGTGTGTGCAGTAAATAAGCCCACTCATGCTAAGCCATCAGGATTGTTGCATCCTCTTCCGGTTCCAAGGGCTCCCTGGCAAACAATAAGTATGGATTTTGTAACGGACTTGCCTTTGGAGTCCGGTTTTACAGCTATTTTAGTTGTGGTCGATTCATTCACTAAAATGGCCCATTTCATACCCTTGGCTAAGTTGCCTACTGCAGGAGAATTGGCTACGATCTTTTTGTCTTCAGTGGTACGCTTGCATGGATTGCCGCTGGCCATCGTTTCCGATAGGGGGGCTCAATTTATCTCCCATTTCTGGAAGGAATTGTGTGCTGCATTAAAGATGAATTTATGTCTGTCCTCTGCTTACCATCCTCAGTCGGATGGTCAGACAGAACGCACCAATCAGACCATGGAGCAGTACTTGAGGTGTTTGGGTACATCGTTAACCTGTAGTTGGGTTAGGGCTCTCCCGCTGGCTGAATTTGCCTACAACAACAGTGTGCATTCAGCAGTAGGAATGACTCCTTTTTTTTGTTCTATGGGGTTCCACCCTCGAGCGATTCCCATTCAGCCGTCGGGCCAGGTACCGGCTGTAACTGCCTTAGGTCTCTCTTTGGTTCAGATTTGGAACACAGCGTTGGAACATCTAGAGAAGGCAAAGGTCGACATGAAGAAACAGGCAGACAAACATAGGGCCCCTGCTCCTTCCTATAGTGTGGGGGATAAGGTGTGGCTTTCCACCAAGAACTTGCGGATAGGGGGGTCACGTAAATTGCAGCCAAGGTTTGTGGGCCCTTTTTCTGTACTCAAGATAGTCAATCCTGTGGCTATGAAATTGGGGTTACCTGATGAGTATGGGATACATCCTGTCTTTCATACCTCCCTATTGAAACCCTATATCGATACCAATCAGGTGTTGCCCCCTCCTCCCCCTGTGATGGTGGGAGAGGAAGAGGAGTTTGAGGTTAATACTATCTTGGACTCCAGGAGAAGGAATGGGAAACTGATGTATCTGATAGACTGGAAGGGATATCCCCCTGAGGATCGCACCTGGGAGGCAGCTAGTGGAGTCCATGCCCCAAGATTGGTGAGACTTTTTCATGTGCGCCACCCTTCTAAGCCCCGTCCTGTAGGGAGGCCTTTGCGGGGAGGTACTGTTGGGATTTAGCACAGGCTGCGTGCGCCCAGTCCTCTCTCTGTGCACATATGATAAGGTACACCCCTCCCCTTTTCTGCTCATGTGATTGTATTTAAGGCAGTGGAACTGGGCAAACGGTGCTTGGTTTTATTTCCGGTCACGTCGTCATCTGGGTTCGTGTATCTGTGGATTGTTTGCTGAGTTCGTGTCTTTTCCCCCAAGGATGGATTCGTTGTGAGTCAGAGCGAGGCTTCGTTCTGACCTAAAGACTTCTTCGGGCATTTGGATTGAAAGGTTGCAAGTGCCTTTTTTTTACTTGCACAAGGAACAGGGAAGTTTTCTTCCGAAGCGCGGCTGCGCTTGAACTTTGCATTAAGTAATTGTGCATCTATTTCCGGGTGTTGTTTAACGCTCGGCGTCCTTGTGTGTGACGTTTAGGTTCAGTTACGAACCGGCTGTTTGTTTTCGCTTTTCATTTTTTCCTTTGTGGCCACGGGGTTTTCGGGAACGGGGGTTTGCGGTGATTCAGACTTCACTGTGAAGAAAAGTAGAACGGGGTTTTTTCAGTCCACGGACTTTTTCCCCTTTTATTCTAATCCTCAGCGAGGAAGGACTAACCCGGAAGAGTAATTGGTATTGAAGGCTTCCGTCCATCAACCGAGGAACGGGATCTCCTATGCTGCCCGGTGGACGCATTACTTGGGTAAGAAGAAGGGAAGAGGTTGTGGTTATGATCTAATGCTGGTATTCTTATGTGCACGGAGAGATAGATTCACGCAGTGAAAATAATTAGGTGCCCTTGTTTGTTTGTATTTCCTATGCAGGTTGGGAGGTTCACTGTATGCTCTGGAAGCTTAGGAGAGCTGTCGGGAGAATTCCTGGGGTTGCAGGCCTTCTTCATTTCCCCCTGTTGTTTTTTACCCTTCCCTCTCTCCTGGCCCAGGCTGTAGAGTGCATCTGGTTTTCTCTGCGTGGCCTGCAGTCTGTGCGGGGGTAGAGAGAGGGGATTATCTTCGCTCCTGCAGCGTGGTTCCTAGTGGGAGACAGCGTTGACAGAACATTGGTTGGGATCTGCCCATAGATTCTTGTAGGGGGTTCTGTGGCAAAAGTGGCTTTATAGCAAAACAGGGCTGTAACATTGTGTGAACCTGGTATAAGTTAAGACCACTGAGGAGCAAAGGCATACTTTTCAGAATGCTGACTTTATCACAGTCTACTTCGAATTCTTAATTTGCAAATTCCATAACGGTGCTGGATAAATCTGCTGGAAAGGTCCACTATTACCGGGATCCCGGTTAGGAGTGAAGTTATATTTATCCATCCGCGATGTGGGTCCTGCAGCCGAGCATCGGGATTAGGAGTAGCTTTATAAGCCACACGCAATTAACTTTAAATGTTGGGGAATTCATTACACAATTGACCAAGATGCAACATTTAGAATGACCAGTATTTTCTCTTTCACCGTTGCCATGCACTGGGGTAGTTGCTAAAATGTTATTACCAGTAAAAAGCCTGAGAAGAACCTAGGATAAGCCTTCAGTAGCATTAACTCAGCAGGAGAATTGTGCATACCATTATAGTAGTGGAGCACATGAGGCTCAGGCCGATCAGTGAGGTCTTACTCCACAGCAGACGTCATAATTCCACTAATCCAAAATTAGAAGCAGGCGGAAGCAGATAACGCTCATGGAATTTACCATTAAAATTGTTAGTATTTTGTAAATTGAATTATTCCTCACGCAACATGTTGTAAATTTCCTTAATTTTGTAGCTAGCACACTTTGCAGGTTTTTGTAATGTCCAACCACCACATATCAATACTTTTCAAAATGGGGTTTCCTACAATTTTCCATTTAGTTCACTGAAGACGTGGTAGCAGTGTCAATAGTACACACCTTTTACAAATTTTCCCCGTTGAGTGATGCTCAGGTAGCCCACTTTAGGTACAGTAATTACCCAGTTCGCACACTATAGAGTTTCCATAAAGTCCCAGTTGGCACACTTCTGTCACTTTCCATGAAGTCCCTGCCTAAATCAACGTACCCGCCAACACTTCCTTCTCGGGTACGTTGATTTACCGTCCCCCTGATCCAACAAAACTGTTCCATAGGTCGCTCCCGGAAATTATAGCGAAAAGAACTTTATCCGCGGCTAATTACACAGTCCTAGGAGACATGAACCTTCATTTTAACTCCCCCGCAGATAATATCGCCAAGGAGCTAATAGACGACCTTGGAGCCCTTCAGCTAGTCCAGCTGGTCACAGCTCCCACCCATGAGAGGGGCAATTTGCTTGATCCAATTTTCAGCAGCTGTAGCAATCTGACTGTTGACCATCCTATCCCCCTCCCATGGTCAGACCATTTCTTGATTCCGTTTTCTTGGGCCATCCACAAGGCCCCCCAGCTACCTCCCCGGACAACAATCAGGAGGAACTGGTCAAAACTCCAGCTGGAATCCTGGATGTACAGCCTGGACTCTACCCGCCCGCTTCCCTGCTCAAACCCCAGTGTAGCAAACGAAAAATATGTCAGCTGGATCACTAACTCACTGGACACGATCCTTCCTCTCCGGAGATCCTCATCTAAGAGAATGCATAAATCTGCGCCCTGGTTCTCCGACTCCTTAAGAGAACTAAAACGCTGCTGCAGGCAACGAGAGAGAGCCTGGCGTGTAGACTTTCTCCCGGAAAAAAAGGTAGCCTACAAAGAGGCTATAAAGGCTTATAGAGATGGGATTAGGACGGCGAAAGTGACCTTCTACTCTGATAAAATCCTAGAGGCTAAATCTAAGCCCAGGGAAATTTTTCAGATAATAAAACACTGCTCAAGTGTCATTACCGCCCCCCCTCCGAGCAAAACCCAAGACCAATGCAACGAGCTTGCGGACTTTTTCTACAACAAAGTCCTGAAAATATACTCCACCTTTCAAACGGGAGCCACAGCTCCGGAGATAGCCGACCTACCCTCCCCTAGAATCCTCCCTCCCCCAGAACAGTCAATCCTCGAGCACTTCCCTCCCCTGGATCTCGACACCCTTGGCAAAATGGCACGCCAAGTTAAATCAGGCTCCCCGCGTGACCCAGCCCCACCAGACGTTCTGACACAAGCACATGAAGCCATCTTGCCTGTTATTTTGGAACTCTTAAATACATCTATAGCCTCATGTACTGTTCCTACAGCATGGAAACAAGCCATGGTACGGGCGTTGCTGAAAAAACCCAACCTGGACCCCGATGACCATTCCAACTATCGCCCCATTTCACTCCTCCCTTGGGTTGGCAAGGTGTTGGAAAAATACATAAATGCCCAGCTGGTCCAGTTCATTGAAAATCACTCCCTACTGGATGTCTCCCAGACAGGTTTCAGGCCGAAACATGGCACCGAAACTGCCTTATTAGCGGTCGCCGAGGAATCCCGAAGGGTTCTGGATCAGGGAGGATCAGTGGCAGTGATTCTCCTTGATCTAAGCGCCGCCTTCGATACGGTCAGCTATGCCACCCTGCTGAACCGTCTCCGGGACATCGGAGTCTCAGGCGACGCTCTAAGGTGGTTCGACTCCTTCCTGTCCGATAGATCATTTCAGATCTTCGATGGCGACATAATATCAACCAGCAAGCCTCTCAGATGTGGAGTACCACAGGGCTCCTCTTTGAGCCCTGTGCTATTCAATGTGTCCATGAGACCACTGGCTGGGATCGTCGAACCGTACGGCATTAAAATTGTGTCGTACGCCGACGATACTCAGCTAGTGGTATCATTGGCCCGAGAGAACATCAGTCAACTCCATGGAGGCCTGCGGAGCTGCCTAGAAGATGTGAAGGGGTGGATGACCAGCTCCTCCCTTAAACTGAATGGAGACAAAACGGAGCTCTTGCTGCTGGGCCCAGCCTCGCCGATACCTTTCATCTCCCTATGGCCCCAAGCCCTGGGCACTACCCCTACCCCCAAGGAAAGCGTCAAGAGCCTAGGAGTGTGGCTGGACAGGAAGCTTTCCTTTTCCATCCAGGCTACTAAGCTGTCCGCCACCTGCTTTGGCATCCTTAAAACTCTAAGGAAAGTTCTTCCACTTCTTCCTCTAGAAGCCAAGAAAGTGGCAGTACAAGGCCTCATCCAGTCCCGCCTGGACTCAAACAATGCCCTATATGTAGGGGCTCCCGAGATGACTCTCCGGAAACTCCAGGTGGTGCAGAACTGCGCAGCACGCACCCTGCTACTGATTCCACGAGCCCAGTCAGCCAGACCTGCATTAAAAAGCCTTCACTGGCTACCAGTCAAGCACAGGGTGACATTCAAGGCGCTGTGCATTGCGCACCGGGCCTTTTGGAAAACAGGACCCGCAATTAACAGCAACCTTGTCATCCCCTACCACCCAAACAGGAACCTCCGCTCCACTGAGGCTTTCCTGGCAGTGGTTCCTAGAGTGAAGAGAGCCAGATCCGGGGGTAGGCTGTTCTCACTGAACACAGCTAAACTTTGGAACACCCTCCCCCTCTCACTCCGTTCCAACCCGGACCTGCTCTCATTCCGTAAAAAGTTGAAGACTTTATTATTTGCCAAAGCCTCCGAGCACTAGTCTGTCACTCAGCATGTCTCTCCAATTCGTATCTCAGCGCTTGGACGCCCTTGGGCAGCAACCGCGCTCAATAAATCTATTTCTAATTCTAATTCTAATTCTAACACACATTGTTGTTTTTCAAAAAGCTCATAATATGCACACTTCACAAACCTTCTACTGCTGTAGTTAACACAATGCACGTAGTTTTCCCTACTCTGGATATTTCAGCCCTGGTGCATGGCATAAAAGGACCGGACAGGTCAATATATCTGTTGTAGTCGTGCATTCTATGCATTATACCACCGGGTCTGCTTGAACATGAGAGAGCATCAGCATCGGCATGACATGGGCACCTGGGACAGTCTAGGAATAGGAAGGTCTGGTTGGGCAGAGGCATCCATCTGTGTTTTTCTCAGCCGCATCCTCTCTCAGATGTGCTATTATTATTATTATTATTATTATTATTATTATTATTATTATTATTGACATTTATTGAGCGCGGCGAATACCCGTGGGCGTCTCGGCGCTGGCTTAAGGGGTGGATCAGTATTTAAGAAGACCTAACAAAAAAGAACTATTGGTCAAATAACCAAGTCTTAAGTTGTTTGCGAAATATGAACAGGGAAGGGCTAGTCCTAATGTGTGGAGGAAGGGTGTTCCAGAGTTTGGGGGCGGCAACCAGAAAGCGCCTGTCACCCCAAGTGACTGTTCTTGTACGAGGCACTACTAGGTGATTGTGATGAGAGGAGCGAAGGGAACGGGTAGGGATATAGTGATGAAGATTATGTTTAAGGAAATGGGGGCTTTGGTTATTGAGTGCCTTGTAAAGAATGCACAATGATTTAAATTTGATACGACTGCGTATCGGAAGCCAGTGAAGTTCCCTGATGGTGTTTGATACCGATGCAAACTTGGGAAGTCCCGCCAGCATCCGGACGGCAGCATTTTGAATTGACTGCATCTTGTTAGTCACCCGGGATTGTACATTTAGGAATAGAGCATTACAATAGTCTAATGCGGACAGGACTAGTGAGCTGACCAGAGTTCTCCCCGCAGTGTCCGGTAGGTAGGGTAATATTTTCCTGATCATTCTAAGTTTCATGTGTGCAGTAGCAGCAGTCTTGTTGGCATGTGCCATAAAATTTTGACCTGCATCAAAAGTGATGCCGAGATTTCTAACTTTAAGAGCTGGGCTGGGAGGAATTCCAAACGATGTTGGCCACCATACTGGGGACCAGCCCGGAGAAAGGTGACCGAAAATGACCACTTCAGTTTTATCTGAATTAAGTTTGAGACAATTTGTGGCCATCCAGTCACCTATGGCCACCATTCCCCTGGTGAATAACTTGGCCACTTCGTCCCCATCCCCTTTGATGGCCAATACCAATTGGGTGTCGTCGGCGTAGGAGGTCAGGCTCATCCCAAATGCTTTGATGACACTAGCAAGGTCCGACACGTAGATGTTAAAGAGTGTCGGACTTAGGGACGAGCCTTGGGGGACCCCACATGGCAAGGACACCTTAGAAGATTGGTATAGTCCAAGGGATACCGCCTGAGTTCTGTTAGCCAAAAATGATACAAGTAGGTCCAGCGCTGTTTCGTGGACCCCTAGTCGTTCGACACGGTCGGCCAAGATCTTGCGGTCGACCGTGTCGAAGGCCGCAGAAAGATCCAGCAGGACCAAGACTGCTGTCCCCCCCTGATCTCGTATGGCTCGGATATCATCTGCCGCTTTTAGGAGGGCGGTTTCTGTGCCATGGCATTTGCGAAAACCAAACTGAGTGTTGTCGAGCAACTGATGCCGCTCAACAAACTCCGACAATTGTTTGTTCATACCTTTTTCTATGACCTTGGCCAGGAAGGGGAGACTAGCTATCGGCCGATAGTTTTTTAGTTCATCTTTATTAAGATTGAATTTTTTTAGTAGGGGTTTGACCAACGTGTGTTTCAATGAGGCCGGGAAAATGCCTGATCTGAACACAGCGTTACAGACCCGTGTAATGACCGGAATCAGCATGTCCATAACTGGTGTAAGCACTTTGAGCGGGCAAGGATCCAGTGCTGACCCTGTTTTAATCCTTGAAATGAAGCTCTTCGTCTGATCCATAGTAAGGTCGGCAAAGCGTGTAAGTATATTGTCACGCGGTGGAATAGGAAGGGGATGAGGAGCAGTATTAGTGTTTAGGGAGAAAGCCTGGTAGATGTCATTAACTTTCTTAAAGAAAAAGTCCGATAGGGCATCGCAAAGATGTTGTGAAGGAGGGGGTGTGAGATCCTGCGTACCACCGGACAAACGCTTAGTTATATCAAATAACTCCTTGCATGAGTTTTTTGCCTTGTCTATTTGTTCGGCATAATAAGCTTTTTTTGCCTCCGCAATCATATGTTTGTACCGAGTGAGTGACTCTTTATATAATATTTTAAACTCGGGGTCATAGTGCTTTCGCCAGTGTCTTTCTCTTTGTTTGTTAGTTTGTTTCTGTTTTTTAAGTTCATCGGAGAACCATGGTGCGCTAGGGGAAGCTCGATTCTGAGAAACAGATTTTAATGGCACTAGCTCCTGTGTGGCCTGACTGAGCCAGTTCTGAAACTGATCTGTGGCGACATTAGGATCATCGGACAGTAGAGGCGATGTTCTTGCCAGGAATGTATTAAATGTCTCCGGGTTTAGGTCTTTCCATGCCCTCACCTGTTTGGGGGCATGGTTAACCACTCGCTTCTTGGGGGTATTGGGAATGGCTAACTTGCTTGATATGACATGATGATCGGTCCATGGCATAGGAAGGAGAGCTGAGATGTGTAATGTCTCCAAATTGGTAAATATGCCGTCAAGGGTGTGACCGGCCTCGTGGGTGGGGGCAGATATTAATTGATGCTACCCTAACGTTTCCATGTCCGATAAGAGACAAGCTGTATCGGTGTCGCTGGCCTTTTCGAGGTGGAAATTGAAATCCCCTAGCACCATGCAGTGGTAGCCACCTAAACTTGTATTAACAGGAAGCTTGTAGCTCCTTTTCAGTCATTAATACAAAGGATGCTGGAACTTTTGTGATTCTGTCTGCCTATCCCCTAGGAAACCAGCGTCCGGGGAGCAACCACACAGAAAGCAAGCAATCAGGAAATCTTCCATCATTCTCTTCAAAAGTGACACGCAGAGCACCACTGCTGTAAGAGGACATAGGAAAAATGGGCTTTGTTCGGGTGTCAGTTGCCCACAAACACTCCGCCTTCCTTGCAATCATGAGTATAACAACATTTCTGGGCCAGGGTGTCGGCTTCCAAGTGACAACTGACTTCATCCAAGCAACATCCGTGGGTATTCCAAACTTTTGGTTTTGTTTACAAGTTTATTCTCGTGATTTTCTTCTCAACAGTTTGTTCAGAGTAAATTGCCAAACAAATGGCACCTGCCTACACAGCGTGGTTTGGATCCACCCGCCTCCTTCACCGCGGTTTAACAAGCATCTCTATCCAAGTTGGCTTTGTTGGAGTTAGCTGCAAATGACAGAATTATGGGGTACATAACTGGCTGCTTTGTCTTTTGCTCCCTTGCTTGTGCGTCCCCACTCCCCCCCCCCTCAGTCCACCAATTTCTAAGGAAATTGGCCCCATTGTTCAGTACCTATGAAAAACTGCATTAATTGCTTTCTAAAACTCGGGAGCAATTATAAGGTAATTCAGACTCGTGTGGGCTTATTTACTTTTCATGGTTCGGTGCTCAGCAGCAGCGATTAAAACAATAAATGGCTGGAACACTCTGCTGTTCCCAATTTATATCCACTTATGCACACTGGCATACAATGTGCTTGTTTTGTAGCCGTGCTCTTTATTTAGAATGAATTTGTTTACTTGCTGCCTCTCTCCTTTTATCTCGCCCTCTCTCTTTGTAATCATTTTAAGTCATTCTGGAGTCAAAACTTTAAGGCGTTTCCATTCATCCATGACTATAAGATTAACATCTTAAAGCTAAAAGGTAATGTGGCATGGGAATACCAATCAGACCCTGGCAGGATATGTTTTTCTTCAAAACCCAGGTTAGCCTGTACCACTCTGTAAGTGACCAATTCAGCTCATAGGGCCTGGCGGGAAGACGAGCACTATGAAAATTGAGTGCTAAGGTGACAACTGCAGATCATGCAGGAGAGTGAATCGTCTTATGGGTGATGAGCCCAGCAGGGATATTAGCTAACAAACGATACCTCTAAACGGACCTATATTGCTTTTGGCGCGACCTAATTTCGTTCTAACATGCCACAAAGCCCAACATCCAAGTGCAATAGACCATGGGGCATATTATCAAGGGATTTATCTCCGCTTTTTTGGCTTTTAAAGCCAAGAAAGCAGAGATAAAATTATCTTCCTATCAGCAACAGGGTGCTAACACGCAAATTTGCATGTCAGCACCCTTTTTCTCTATGCTTCCCCTTGCATCTCTAATGAGATGCAAAAGGGGCGTTCCAGAGAAAAATAATAGGAGAAATGTTGTTAAGCGACATTTCTCCTATTATCAAGGATTTTGCTAACCCTGTTAGTGATAAAAAAAAGTAGCACTAACCGCGGTTAGCACAGCTTTTTTTACACCTGGTATTTTCCTGACTTAGCCATGATATCCTCTGGAAGGTGGATATCATGGCTAAGTTTGTGAGCCGCTATCATCAAGCTAACGCCAAACTTCGAGAGATTATCGTTGGTTTTCCAGTGATAATCTCTCATTTAGCAGTTAGCGCGAGGATTTTTATCACTTCTGAGATAAACCTTGCTAATAGCAAGTTATCTCTGCGATAATTTCCGGTGATGCTTAGCGTTAATAAATTCGTTGCTAAGCATCGTTAGCGATAAATATCGCTAATCGTTGGTAATATGCCCCCAAGTTCCTGTACCAGTTATAATCGTGAAGCCATTACGTTTACAGACAATGATATATGTAGATATGCATGTATTTTTAAATTAAATGTACACAAAAAAGAAACAAAAAAACCTTTTTGTATTAAAAGAATATATGCTAGAGATGTAATATAATAAATAATACAACTATCTCTGCAATTACTTGGTGTATTGCACTATGATGTTGGGTTTTGTGGCATTTTAGAACCAAATTAGGTCGCGGCAAAAGCAATATAGGTCAGTTTAGAGGTATCATTTGTTAGTTAGTTTTTGTTTCCCCCCTCCTTTTGGACCTGAAAGTAATTAGGGGGGCTTTCTCTCTATAGGCCCAGCGTGGATATTTCCAAACAAAATTCAGAGTTCAGTAGGACTTTCAAAATGTTGAAATATGTGATGTAATGCAGAAAGAAGTTTGAGAAAGGGCTGGGGTTAGGTCTTCCACATTGCGATTCAATCAAGGAATGTTTGAAACTATGGTCAAGTTGCTATTGTCTTCCCATTCAGTATCTCTTTCTCCAAGGCTCAAAAGATCTCTGATCTACTCTTTTCAGAAAGTTCCAGAAGTAACATACCTTCAAGAGGTAAGCAATTTTATGTACTTGTCGCCAAGACAGCTGGATCAATGCAGTCTCATTGGTGCTGGTTGGTGTGACTCGCACCCTCAAAAATATCATAGACCTTAAAAGAACATTGACAATTTCTTCTGTATTCCCCATTAGCAGTCATGCCCAAAGTTAAAATCGGAGCAATGTTTTACTTTATATATGAATGATTGTAAATATGTGTTGTAGATAGTGGCTTTTCTAGGTCAGAGTTTCCATTGAAAAAACATTTTCTTTTCATAATAACTTTGGCTTTGTTTGGCGGATCTGCATCAAATTTTGCAGGAAAAAAGTTAATCAGATTTGCATTTCACAGGTCAAACTTTATGTAGAACTGCCAAGAGAGAAGAGGTAAAAAAAATTGATTGTTTTTCCTTTTTAACTCAAATAAGAATCTTTCCTTCCTGATACAGAAAAAATATGATGATTGGAATTATACCAAACGTGGCATGAAAATAGAACTTTACCAAAAGAAATGCCTCTGCCTGGTTTGGTGTAAATCCATTTGGTAATCTTTGTAAAATGTGCGCTTAAAAATGTTTCAGAATGGATTCAAACGGGTTAAAAAGTTCAAGATGTTGCCTTGCAGGAGTTAGATTTACTGTTCCCACTCCAATGTAAGCAACAGTATGGAAAGTGTTAGACTTTAGATTGCGAATGATAATCAAAGATAAAAAACAGCTGCAAAGGAAAAGCGCATCAGAAAATACAGCAATGTAAATGTAAATAGGCACTTGCAGAGCGCACAGCTACTCCACCGAGTGTCCAGGCGCTAGAAGACCACTAGACAGGCGTCAATGCTCCTACCAAAACAAGGGCAGCAGACAATGCTATTGCAGGAAAAGCCAGGTCTTCAACTGTTTCCTGAAAAAAAGAAGATCTTGCACTTGTCTAAGGGAAAACGGAAGACCATTCATAGCCTGGAAGCCCGGACTTGAAAGGAACACCCACCCAAAAGAGAGTGGCAAAAGCTGCGATGAGGATCCCAGGGCTCTCTGCAGGACGTAGTGCTGAATCCTTTTCCTGACATAGACGACTACTGTATCATGTAGGGCACTAAAAGCTAAAACTAGGGCTTTGAACTGAATTCTCTTCCGGGCCGGCAACCAGTGCAGAGACTTCAGATGGATGGACATGCGCTCTCTGGGGTCCTCCGTGAGAATTGCTCTGGCCGCTGCATTCTGCACCTTCCGCAAGCGGTTTAGCAAGTAATCCGGTAGGCCCAAATACAGGACATTGACGTAGTCCAACCTTGATACAATCAGGGCTTGGACTACAACCTTCCTGTACTTAACTGGAAGCAGAGGGAGGAGGTTTTTTAACATTTTTAACAGGCCACAGCCAGTGCCGGCTACTGTTTGGATCTGAGCCTTCAAAGATAAGTTGGAATCTAGCTTGACTCCTAAGTTCTTCACAATGCTTACTGGGACAGCAGGCGGGGACATATCACCATACTTTGCCAGGTGAAGGCCTGAAGAAAATGATCTCGGATTTTTCCGGATTACTCTCCAGTTGATTCCGCCTTAACCAAGAGAACACCTCAGACAGGCAGATGTTTAAAGTCGGCGTCCTTGTCACAGGTGAACAGCAGTTGTGTGTCATTGGTGTATGATACTATTTTAGCGCCATGAGCATCAGCAAGCATAGCAAAGGGAGCCAAATAAACATTAAAAAGTGTTGGGCTCAGGATGATCCCTGAGGGACCCCTACCTTCAAGGGGGGATGGGAGCAGCAAAGGGAGGGGACCAAGTTGTTTGCTGACAGTCGCTTAGAAAAGAAGAGAACAACTTGAATACCATGCCACCAACGCCGCACTCCTGGAGCCTGTGAAGTAGCCTGTCATGTGGCATGGTATCAAAGGCCGCGGAGAGAACCAACAGTATCAGAACCGTCTTTCTCCCTTTATCTAATATCTCTTTAATAGCTTCGGAGACCTCAAATAAGGCTTTTTCGGTGCTAAAATTCGCTCTAAAACTCGACTGATTCTGATGGAGTATATGGTTAGTTTCCACATATTTGGTGGTAACGCGAGTCACATTTTTTCCCAAAACTTTGGAAAAGAAGGGATGAAGCAATATCAGCCTATAATTAGAGGCCACCAGAGGATCTGCCGATGATTCTTGAGTCCCAGGGGAATGAAGGCATCAGTTCTGCTGCACGCACGAGAAGTGTTGCGTTGATTTCTTACTGCAAGGAGAGCAATATGCCGAAATCCGAAAGCGGGTCCTTGCTGCTGGGTGATGCCCTGGAAACATGGTATATAGGTGCGATGCATGGAAAATCCGAACACTCTGGGGTCAATGCTCCCAGCCATGAACAAGTGCAGCGTCGAACCTTCAGCTGCAGCGGGGCAATGTTTAGCCACACAGTCTTAGTCGGAGCAAGTGTTTTGGATGTTGGTGACACAGTGCTTGGGACACGGGATGTGGTGAACTTGGAACCACACAAACTGGTACAGTGTCGAATCTCCCAGCCGCGAACAGGCGCTGCGTCACTCCGTCAATCGCAGAGTGCAGATGCATTGGTTTTTCAACTGCATGGAAAACCATCACAGAGGGTCGCCACATGGATTTTCTTCTTCGTTCTGCAGCAAAGCCACCACCAAGGGTCCAGAACTGGAGTTGGCACCACTGGGTAGGTCAGAACTCCCAGAAGAGGAGTCCAGGGGCTGCATATGAAGCCTCTTCTTGATCTAAAAGTGTTCTAAAAATGTGGGGCTATAGATCCAATACGTATACCCCTTTTTGCCGGGTCTGGTGGCTCAGTGGACTAATGCATCCACTGGAGGGGTCTGTGTTTGACCTCAAGGTCACAGGTTCAAATCCCGGCGGGTCCACTAAGCCTTTCATCCATCTGAGGTTGATAAAATGAGTACCATTGAGATGGGTAATTATAAACATCTGTTATTCAGCGCCAAGAGACCTTGTTGGGGTGAACGTGCACTTTAAAAATACACATGTTATGTTCTGTTATTATACTTCAGGGAAAAACTTTGTAGTGTATAGATTCTTCCTTGCCCTGACCTGGCTCCAGGAACACTACTGGGATGGAGACAGCATTGTGAGAGGACAGGCACAGCCCTATTCAGGTGTCCGTGACAACTCCTTCCACCACTCTAGCGGAAGAAGGCCCATCAGCCTGGTGAAGTGGATTCCGCAGGCAGAGGCACAGGATAGTAAAGCAAGAAAATGCCCACTTTCTAAAAGTGGCATTGTCAAACACACAATTTAAAAACCACCTTCACAGAAAGATGTGTTTTTAAACCCTGAGTTCATGGATCACAAACTCCAAATCTCGATCTCTTCCCAATTGAAACTTACACTTGTAAGATGTTACAATGTAGCTCCAATACTAACCTATGGGAGAGATAGTCCTTGCAATAATGACAGATGAAATTTGCAGTATTTCACTATCAGCACATGTAAATCACAGCAGTACATGTCCTTCCATTCACATACTCTGCACCCTGCCCATGGGGCTACTTTGAGCCTGCCTTAGGGGTGTCTTACATGTCATAAAAAGAAAGGTTTGGCATGGCAAGTGGGCACACTTTCCAGGTCCACTTGGCAGTTTAAAACTGCACTTGCAGACACTGCAGTGGCAGTCCTGAGACATGTTTGCAGGCCTACTCATGTGGGTGGTACAATCAGTGCTGCAGGACCCTAGTAGAATTTGATTTACAGGCCCTGGGCACACCAATAAATCAAATATGCCAATCCTGGATAACCAATTACCAATACAATGTAGACAGAGAGCATATGCTTGTTAGCCCTGAACAGCAGTGGAAAAAAAGTTCAGAAGAAAATAGGTAGCTACTTAACCACACAAGCTATTTTTGCAGTGCTTGTCTGATCACACTTACATAATAATGACTGTCTTAATGGGAGGTACACTATGTCCTTCTGACACAACCCTGTAGCAAACAGAAAAATTAGTGTAACTACCCTATTCACACCCTAGCCTACACAGATGATGCAGTACTACTTGGCAGAACGCCTAAGGGACTAAAAGGGCTCATAGAGGGTTTTATTAATTTTATGGGCTCTTTGGACTGCTAGTAAACCTTACCAAGACTTTTGGAATGTACTGGTGCCCAAAGAATATTAAAATGTGGCCTCTGGCCATTGGCGATAAACCTATAGCTCGAACCAATTAATTCTCTTACTTAGGGGCAACTATCGATTCACAAGTCTCCTGTTCCATGTGTCTAGCCAGGGCAAGACCAGGCTTTCTTAATTGTGTAAGGTTTATCTTCAGTTTGACCTCAATTATTGGAAAGAAGCCAATTGCCTCTTTTCTTGAAATCTATAGGAGGAAATGGATCCTGGTCCACGTGTCTAGCCAGGGCTAGACTACGTTTTTTTAATTGTGTTGGGTTTATCTTCAGTTTTACCTCTATTATTGATGAGAAACCAATCTATAGATGGAAATGTCTCATGATCTTAACTTATGGATCAACCATTTGGGACTATAAAAAACTGATTAGTCTCCAAGCCGAAGAAAACAGAGTCTGCAGAAGGCTTTTAGGCCTCCCACCAAGTATCACAAATTTTATATTGAATTAAGAGCTTGGCTTGGATCATTTTGAGGATTACATTAATCTGACTCCCTTGTTGTTGCGTGTTAAATATGGAGCAATGCTCACACCACTTAACAGGGAGGTTATTGACGACTGCTTGCCTTGTGATTTGGGTCCCTAAATTCCTTGGATGGGTTATGTAAAGCGGTTGTGCAGCTCACTGGGTAGGCAGAATATCTTACTCAGAATGGGTAGGATGTGCAAGGAGGACAGATCCTGGCTAAATAAAAACATTTTTGGTCTGAGGCAGTGGGAAAGGAATGCGGAAGAGTTCAAGTTTAAGTTTATTTATCTGCATAGTTCGTTAAAACCATTGCAATACAAAAATGTTTCATTTCAAGACAATCTATACATGTAAAACTCCATACTTCTAAAAACATTAAAATTCTTTTAAAAAACTGGGCTATAATTGTGCAGATTTACAAATTTGGTGTCAAGTTTTTAGACACATTATTTCCAGCTGTTCACCTCTCATTTATTCTCCAGGGTGTCTGATTTAAGTCCGTATATTCCTTTATATATCAAAAGTTAGTACATACAAAATGAGGTGCTTGTGGGTCAGGAATATGGTTCATTAGTGCTAGACATCGAACCCCTCCTGTTCCTGCATTTTTCCAGTGTAACTGGTTTGGATATGCGGTTTAGTTATTATCAAGATGCATCGCATGTGGTGTTTGCTGGCAGGAGCCAGTGGGGGCAGAAACAAACAGCAGACTTACCACCCCAGGAGCAGGCAGGGCGAAGCGCGGACATCAAGCTCCGTCCCCTTGTCATTCGGGGAATTGAAAACTTCTCGCGCCTCCTGCTCCGTGGGAGACGCATCGCATGTGGTGTTTGCTGGCAGGAGCCAGCGGGGGCAGAAACAAACAGCAGACTTACCGCCCCAGGAGCAGGCAGGGTGAAGCGCGGACATCAAGCCCCGTCCCCTTGTCACTCGGGAGATTGAAAAGCTTCTCACCCCTCCCGGTCCGCGGGAGACGCATCGCTTGTGGTGTTTGCTGGCAGGAGCCAGCAGGGGCACAAACAAACAGCAGACTTACCTCCCCAGGAACAGGCAGGGCGAAGCGCGGACATCAAGCCCCGCCCCCTTGTCACTCGGGGGTATTTAACCAATAAGGCCTTCCCGTCCCGCGGGACGTGCGCCGGTCTAAGCCCGGGCAAAGGGCGGGCCGTCTGTGGCCGTCATGGGCCGAGGGAGGCCGGGCCGGGGCCCCCCTCTAAGAAGAAGTCCCAGGAACACAGAGAGGGAGAAATGAGTCAGCCGCTAGCTAATTTAAGTTAGTTCATACAGTGGGAGAAATTTAGGATTGGGCAGCTACCTCTGTACTCTTTGCCATTTATTGACAGGGTGGTGGATTGGGTCAATTGTTTGCTGGTTTTTGAACAGTGGGGGTGGTTTGGAACAGCCTTCTTGAAGATTATAGTGGGTTTTGTGCCTAGAAGGTGTTGTTAAGTTGCACATTATTTGTTTACTAGCCCCTTACTTTTTTTTAAATTTAGCACACAATGGCTGACTCTGTGCAAACAAGGTCCTCTAAAGCAAGTTCCAATAACCCACCTAAATCTCGCCCGTGATTAAACCAAAGGGAACCCCTCTCCCCATTCCCGCACAGCCTACCGCAATCGATAGAATGCTGCGTAAAGCTATTGGCAAGGTTTCCAATGAAATCGAGCGGACTGAGAGGCGTCTGTCCCTAACCCCGCAATTGGACCTCTTCTCCCTGTCTCAGGAGTTGGAGATTGATATGGCAACGACTCCCCAAACTATTTCATTAGCGACACCTGTCTCAGACATCTCTTGCACCCAGATGGGGAATAAAAATGATCCAGAGACAAGTGGGGTGGGGGTAATGCCATTAAGAAATAGGGGACTAGCAAAAAGAAACCCAGACAGAAGAAAGGTAAAATTATCCAGCCCCCAATCGTCCAACCTACTGGGGTCACAGAGGAAAACACGGGGCATACACCGAACCCACAAGTACCACGAGCTGGGTGTCCCAATTAATTAGTGATCTTCAGAACCACTTTGAACAGCTAATCAACACGCAGAAGAAATTAATCATGAGCAGGTTAGACAAAGTGGTAACCCTAGTAAAGACAAAGGGGGTGGGCACGGGCAGCATTTTGCCTCCTCTCCCACCGGTTATCCCTATTGATGCTGAGGGAATTATCACGAACCCGCCTGTAGTACACCATAGTAAACCTCCAGCTGGACAAACTCCTGCTAATATAGGCCCATTACAGCCTTCAATTCATAATCAACTACACACTAGCAGTGTCCTTAACGGACATGCCTCGAGTTTAGGTGAAGCAATACCTGCCCCGCCAAGAAATTTGTCCCGATCTTCTCAATCGAAAGAGCCACTGACCAAAGGGACAGTTAACTGGTTACCCTGTATAAACTTGCCCCCAGAGGTGGCTTCATATGTTATTATTCTCACAGGGGTCCCAGAGTTGAAGCCCGACCACACTGAAGTTTATGACGAACTCAAGAATAAAGTGATGTTTTGGAGAAATAGGAATAGGCCAATATCAGGGAATGTACAGAGGGAAATTCTGTTGGTGCGGAGGGTGAGCTGGGTGGGTAACAGGCAGAAGGACGGTACCGGTGATTGTGTGGTGGTTAATTTTAGGGACCCCAGAGCACTAGACCACATATTAAGCTGGGGACCGGTTAGCCAATTGAGCAATATTAGTTCTTTGCCCCTGGGCTTCTTCTACCCAAGGGGATCCTTTAGCTTTGGTCAAGACATTGCCCATCAAAGTAGAAGGGATAGCCCCTTGGGGGGAAGGGCCTCTATCGACCGACGACACATGTTTTGCCTGGAAACTGGGGTGCACTAAGCTTGAGAAACAGATTTGATCCCCTTAAGTCTCTGGAGGAGTTGGATTGACTGAAAAGTGGTGGTGTCCCTCTTAAATCCTACCCTCCAGAAAAGGGTAGCACCCATGTCATTTTCCCGCTTACATCCCCACTTCATCACCTGGTGTTGAACATGCCTCTCACGCAAGGCGTGGAGCCTTTGGATAGGACCCTTGGCGGATTCATCATAACTACCCCTGCTTTAGGAAACCCTGAGGGCAGACAGATTAGGCCAGCAGGGAGTGAGGACCTAGGTGGATTGGATCTCGTCTCTCCGCAGCCTCATGGCTCAGACGTCCTATACAATCGGCCTGGGTCGAATGAGGATCGAAATATTGAAGAGACACATGATCATAATCCAACTATATCCTACCCCAAGGAAAGATCAATGCAGGAGGAGCTTAGTTTGATATCATGGAATATAGCCGTCTGTCATCCACATTTGATAATCAGGAATGGAGGCAGTACATCATCAGGTTCCAGGTAATGTGCCTGCAGGAAACCTGGGCAATGGACTGTACCCCCTTTCATTTAGTGGGGTATAAGTGTTTCCCCGTGCCTGCACAGGAGGCAGTCTCGGGAAGAGCCATGGGAGGGTTACTCATATATGTGGATTTGCAGTTAGAAGGTGTGTGGGCCAATTTAAATTTGAACTCTAATAACATGCAGGCTCTTGGGTTCCGCACACACGGGCTAAATGTGATTCTGATTAACCTGTACAATGCAGTAACAGCGAAGGAGAAGGGTACTGTAATACACGAGCTAGATAACAGACTAACCGCAGAGATTGCCTTGAAGAAGGGAGCAGTAGCCCCGTGTGTGGTTTTAGTGGGTGACCTGAATTGCCACTTGTGTCCTAATTTAAGACCAATTAATGGCAACTGGTCTCACTGTAGGGTGGAAAAAGGACCGCATTTTGAACATTCTATGGAGGGGAGGGACCTTGATAGGGTTTTGAAAAGTCATACTTTAGTGCATACAATCGATTTGGTGGTCCCAGATGAGGCAGGTGAGGTTAACCCAACATGTAAGGGCATAGGATGCCGTTCCTTCATCGACTTTGTAGTGGTTTCCAGTCTGTTTAAGGATTGGATAAGAGGGGCCAAGATCGTGGAGCATATTTAGCGACCATAACCCCTTAGTTCTGAACATAAAAAATCTGTCCCCCAGATGCGTAAGGAGAGGTGTGGTGGCTGCTAGCAGCGAGAAGGTAACGGACCAGGGGAGACGACTCAGGTGGATGGGGATGCCGTTTATAAATCCCTAATGGAGAAAGGCAACGAGCTTATTGGGGTGTGCCTGGATTTATCCGTGGAGGGACCTGCTGTAGTTAAAGCATTTGAAGCAGTGGTGCACGTGATAGATGGGCTGTTAAAGTCCATGTTGCATGGGAAAGCTAACATCATCCTAGATGGTTTGATAAAGATTGTTCTCGGGCCCAGAAAGAGATAAAAGTGAGCCTGAAATCCACCCCAAGGGACAATATGCGAATTGCTCAGTGTAGGACCGCAGACAGAAAGGCGATCAAATGCAGGAAACTTTCCCTACAATTACAAGCCTGGGAAGATCTAAGGGGCGCTGCAGATAGAAGGGGCACTAGTGCGTTCTGGAAAATAATAAATAACCCATGCTTCCAGGATTCCAATGCCCCAGAAGTTGGCACAACCATCCTCCGAGAACAATGGTTTGACCACTTTAAAACCTTATCCAATCATACTGCCGAGAATAACCAGGATGACGGGAAGGGTTGCCCGTGGATTGCGTCCACTGAATTCACGTTGGACGAAATTGTAGTGGGTATTAAAGGTCTAACACAAAACAAAGTCCCAGGCCCAGACGGCATTCCACCAGACCTTTATTTAAGGAATGTAGAACTGTGTGCCCCCATACTCACTAGAGTACTAAATGCGGCCGTTGCAACCGGCCTTCCGCGTTCTTGTTCATCGGCAACAATTGTCCCTATTTTCAAAAAGGGGAATAGAGACAATCCTCAGTGCTACCGTCCCATATTGTTGATTGATGTAACGGCGAAAATTTTGGGCCGAGTGGTTTTAACGCGCCTTATGGACTGGGCCAATGAACATCAAATTATTACGGATACCCAGTATGGGTTTAGGGCAGGAAGATCCACAACGGACCAGGGCCTGAACCTCTATCTATTGGTGGCCAAATGCACTTTAGCTAGTAATGAGGCAGTATATCTAGGGTTTATGGACCTCACTGCAGCCTTTGACCACGTCAATAGAGAGAAGCTGTGGGCTCTGATGACTAAACTAGGGGTGGAACAGCGGCTGGTTAACATCCTGAGAGCTCTTCACTGGAACACTTCCGCCAAAGTGCGTTTTAATTTCGAAGGGGGCACGACTGCATCGTTCCCTTGCATTAGTTGGGTGAGACAGGGATGTATTTTGGCCCTGTTCCTGTTTTCCTTCTACATCAACAGTTTAGATCAGGTATTAGGCACACTGAAAGTAGACTCCCCTAGAGTTGGCTCCCGTCCGGTCCCAGTGCTTTTGAATGCTGATGACGCGGTCCTTTTAGCCCGCACCCCCAAGGGCCTTCAGCGCCTGATTGATGGGTTTGTCAGCTTTATGGACACCCTTGATCTATCGGCGAACCTAACTAAGTCGTATGTCATGCTGGCAGGTTCTAAACCCTGCAAGAAGTTCTCCTACAAAATAGGCACACATAAAATGGAGCAGGTATTGACCTTCCCATACCTGGGTATGCTATTTGATGGTCTTTTAAATTTTAAACTTTTAATCGAGGAGTGGTGTTCCAAACTAATGGCCTCCACTGGGGCCATAATGAACCATGGACGCAGGTTGGGTCGGTGGTCCCCAGAACAGGTCATGAACCTGTACAGCTCAATTTGTTGCTCCAAAGTGGTATATGGATCTGAAATCTGGGGTTTCGTAAGCACTAACCAGATCCAGTTAGAGGAGAATAAATATTTGAGAAAGGTACTCAAAACCCCACAAAGTACATCCGCCTATATTATCCATGAGGAATTAGGCAGGGTGTATATTGAGGACCTGCTTAAGGCTAGACCCCTTTTTGGCCTGGTTAAAAATTTGGTCCAACACGGAGGCAGATTTGATTAGGCAAATAATCAGAGATTGCATAGACAGGGACAAAGGCATGTGCATTCCGTGGCTAAAATATGTGAAGACCACCCTTGAGGGGATTGGGTGTAAGGATCTTTTTACCAACCCAACGGCTATTGTCCCCCAAGACAAACTGAGAATTAAAAGAATTTTTCTGGACATGGTAGCCTCACGTAGGGCTGCCACGGAAGGTAGAAAGTCCACAGTCTGCGCTCATAAAATGGTAAAGACAGGGGAAGGAATGGAACCTTACCTAGCTCTCATGTATAATGCACAGGAAAGATTTTTAATTACCCGTTTTAGGCTCAACCTTTTACATCATTTACTGGCTGATCCACCAGGTTTTACTGTTACGGTTGAGCAGAAGGGTGCCTGCGGCTGCGTCAATAGGTCTCCGCAGGACACCCTTCATTTTGTATTATTATGTCTATTTTATGCTTTACCCAGGTGTAGCTTTTTAGTAAGAATTTTAAAACAGGCTAAGTTTAGACACGCAAAGGTTGCCCTTCTATTCTTGCAAAGGGCTGGTGATCCCTTGACACTGTTATGTATTATGAATTTTATCAAGGTTGCTTTAAGACTTAGGAAATCAAGAGGACTGTGTTGAACTATTTTCTGGCTAATTGTCTCCAATGTAAACTGTTACGAATTATACTTTACTGTATTTTAAATGCATAATTTGCACTTTTATGGTAGTTTTAAAATACCGAATAAAGGATTTTTGATATATGATAGAATGATATAGTTATTATCAATAACTAGGTTTCCAGCATTTTCTTTTTGCATAGCCTCAAGAACTTTACCAAAGAACAGTGCAGTTGAGGGTCGCTGGGTGTAAAACATGCCAGAACAGCCTGCCTCCTAGTTCGAACCCCTCGCTGATTAAATTTAACTTTCAGCAGTTGTTTCCGTTCTTGTGAAAGTTCTTTGCAGGAGCATAGTAGATGCAGCAGATCTTCCGGTGCTGAACCGCATAAGCAGCACCTAGGGTCCGCCTTCTCCCTTAGCTAGGGTGGAAGATGCTGTAAGCAGGGTAGTAGGTCAAATTTATGCTTTATAAAACTAATTTTTGTATGCTTGGCATAACCCAAATTGGAATACTTTTGAGCAGCTGGCTCGCAGTAGGTATTCAGAGTCATCCATCCGTGAGACCTATCTGAGAGTGAGGCTTCATCCTCCAGCCATGAAAGATGTTTGACTGTTTTCCAAACCAGTTTCTTAAGCACGCTGGTATTTGTAGGTGTTTCCCAGAGTTTGTTCAATCCCAATTTGAGTAAGCCATTTTTAAGATATCTTGCTGCGGGGGAAGCGGGTGACATTCTATCCCTTTCCATAGCTGTTCTTTTAACGTTCCCAGAGGGCTTTCCATATTTTATCCCAGGCTATGATGTATGCCCCATGTCTCATAATAGATTGCTTTAATGCCATTTGCGAGGGTGAAGTATATTTGGACAACCCAAATATGACGGTATACGTCGCTGATACTGTTGAGTCAAGTAGTTTGGCATCTCTTCCTTTCTGCGCCTCACTGCCATAAGTAATTGTTGGCAGTAGCTTTGCACGTACCACCTGCACTATAGGCAGAATTGATGGACCGTTTAGTTTAGAGTTCAAAGATTTTAAAGAAGTTGCCAGGGCAATGCTTTTATACCTGATGCTGTTCCTCTGTGCAAGAAATTGACCGCCTTTGTCTATCTTTATGCCCAGATATTTATATTACAAAGTGTCCTCAATTCGGGCCTCCCCGCAGAACCATGCTGCAAGTTTTTCCCTTTTTTTAATGACTGATGGTTCTGGTTTTGTCAAGATTTATCGTTAGACCATTTTCTTTGGAATAGTCCTGTGTAGCATTTATAGGTTATTGAAGGCCTACTTTTGTTTGGTTGATCAGGACCATATCGTCCTCATATAGGAGACATGGCAATAGAATGTCTCCTAGTTTTGCAGCATGTGAATTACAGGCATTTAGTATCAGTACAAGATCAGCTATGAACAGATTAAAGAGTGTAGGGGTTAAAACACATCCTTTTTTAAGCCCTTTGTCTGTTGGTATGCGTCTCGACAGGAATGATCCATCGCCCAACTTAATCTGAACCCAAGTGTCGGTATGCAGGTTTATCAGCAGATTTAAAAGGGATTGGGGGTGGCCCCAGCTATGCAGTTTGGACCATAGTCTGTTTCGATTCAAAGGCTGCTTTATAATCGATAAAACATAGATGCAGGGGCCTCCTTGATGTTTCTGCCTTGCCAAAGAGCATTGCCATTGTTATTATATTTGTGGTTGTCCCTACTTTTTTCGCAAATCCAGTCTGGTTTAATGGGATAATGGGATAGCGGATTCCTCTTTTGCCCATGCCCGGAGCTCCTCTAGTAGCATTCCAGCAAATAATATTGCCTCGTTGTCCATTAAGGCCACTAGCCGATAGTTCTGTGCGGTTGACCTTTCCCCTGACTTATGAATTGGTGAAAGAAGAGTCTGGCAGGATGTTTGTCTACTTATTTCACCGAACAGTGGTTCTAGCGCTTCAGCCCAAAAAGTTGACTCTTGCTTGTAGAGTACCCATTTGGGCCAGGTGCCCCTTCTCTCCTACCCTTGCCTATTTGCCTTTTGATGATCTTGATTCGATTCATTTGCAAATCCTTATTTAAGGCATCTCCATCTACTTTTCCTAGTGCGGTCTGGTTGCTTTTTGCATACGCCGTACTGGTGGTAAGACCTTCTGATAAAACTGAGAAGTCTTTCCCATTTACACTAGACTCTGTGTCTTGATGGAAATGAGACCAAAGATATTTTGCCCATACTTCCTCCGAGATATTTGTTGAAATCCCATATTGGTTAGGATGAACAAATTGATTTATGGTTCTCCAAAAACGTGCTTGATGTCGGCATGTAATTTTGCCCAGAGATCATTCTCTGCTACTCTGTTAGCGTTCCTTTTTTATTTTTCAATAGAACCTTGTTCTTTCGTAGTAAGTTTAATTGTATTGTGTCTTGTGGGTTACACCGTAGCTGTCTCAATGAGCGATAGATGGAATTCTTAGTGCACTTGATTTCTTTCGTTGCGGATTGCGATATAGACTTCACTCCTCCAAATCTATGCTGGGTTTGGGGTTTGATCTTAGTAGCGTAGACTGCCATAGTGTCTGTGTAATGTTGCCACTGCCTGACTTCGTCTTGTCCAGCCCTCAAGTCAAAGTGTTCTTTTGAATTTCCCAATATTCTGCAATCTGTAGCAGTCCCAAATCTGATTCTTTTAAGGTCAATGGTGAAGTCTGATCCACAGCCCAGCACTGCTCGAACATATAGACAATTGTTCTGAGTTTGATTTCTTGTGGCTGGTGATCGCTATCTCCTGTATTACCAGGTTGGAATGAGATAATTTGAAGGGAGACGAAACTGTAGTCCAGTATGGTGTTTGTTCTTGTTGAGCTGTGTGTTGCTACAGGGGGATTGTCTCCTCTTGATCTGCCATTTAGTACTCTTAAGTTTAGATGTTCCAGTTCCTCCAGGGCCGACTAACCCTCCTTAGTTTGCTTGCATGGATACAGTTTCCCTTGCGTTGGGATGTTCCAAATTGCTCATTAGATTTAAGTTTAGGTCCCCAGTAAGAATAAGTTCAGTTGTAGTTCCTTCTCTAATACATGTTCCTGCAAAATTACATTTTTTTTGTGTTTTGGTTGAATATTACATGTATTATTATGATTTTGGTGTCCATTGCATGTGTTGGGTTGAAGAAAATAAGTTTACAGCCAGAGTTGCTGGTGATGTAGGTCCAAATTCACGGGCGGTAAGATTGATTATACTTGCAACATATATGACCAGACCTTCCTGAAGGTGTCCATACTTTGCCCCTGCTAGTGCACTTGTGTAGAAACGCAGGAATCCTTGCATATTAGGGGGATCAGTGAGCTAGGTCTCTTGTAGAGCCACATTATCAAGAGACTTGATATGGTTTATGAAATCCATAAACAATAGTTTATTTGCCAGACCATTCACATTCCATGAGCATATCCGTATAGACCCTTTCATGCTCTAACTTTTGTAGTATACTTTGAAATTGTTAATTTTTGTTGTTTTTATGTATTGTTCTTGAGATCCATCTTATATCAGAATCCCAATTCGGCAATGTAGAACGGTAGATTTCAGATTCTGCTGAAAAGACTACCCCATTTATTTTGCAGTGCCCCTTGGCTCCTTTCAGTACCGATACAGTAGGCCTGTTTGCAGTCACCTCGTTTTCCCTTGTGTGCTTTGACCTTAACAGGTCGGGGTACCCTGGCTTTATATATGGGGTAACAGTTATCCCCCAGGTCTTAAAAGTGTCGCTTTCTCGATTTATTCTTTGTGCAAAAGTAGATGAACTCCAAGTTGCTCTAGTTTATTCTCCTGCCATGGAGTCCTTGCATTTGTAGAATTCTATTGAGTCGAAGTCATTTTTTCTTGATTTTAAGGATGGTGGTAGGTTGCCTCGATTCATGATATGATACCTTCCCTTAGAGGTGTATTCTGGTATAAACCATAGGGCGCTTGTTTCCTCCCCATTTATCCCGAAGGGGTCTGTTTTTTGCTTAGTAATTTGACCGGCAGCGTTGTTCTGACATCCCCCTGTCCCCTTCAGGTTCCCTTCTGCTCTTGTCAGTTGCGCCTTTTGTTCAGCTTCCGTCAATCGTCCTGCGGATTCTCTCTGATTTAATTCCCAACAAAGGGCTAGATGTAGGTAAATAGGTTTTACAGATTCTAAAATACCGAATGTTACGGATTTGGTATTTCAGAATCGGTAAATCTTATGTAGGTAATTAATCGGTAAAAAATACCAAATCGTTAAGATTCGGTATTTACCGAATCGGTAATTACCGATTCGGTATTTGCCATTCATTCCTATGGGCCTGGAGGCCCATAGGAATGAATGTCAATTACCGAATCGGTAATTACCGATTCAGTAAATACCGAAAAATTCAAGGGTGGCAGGGTGTCACTTTGACACCCTGTTGCACCCCTGATATATTGTTCTGGAAAACAGAGCGTTCCGTCGAGTTTAACTTCTTGAGGTCGTTCATTATTGCTTTCTCGAAAGTCAGAACCTCTATGGGTAGTAGAGTATCAGGCGGTGTGAAGGTAGATAAGGGTCTTAATCCTGTGTATGTCTCTGGGATACTTTCTTTGTCCCTAAAGAAAATCTGTAACTTGATTTTTCTCAGAAATTCTTGCATCTCTGTGTGAAGTTTGAACGAGCCCAGATTGTTGGTAGGGACGAAACTCAGGCCCTTGTTCAGTACATCCTTTTGTGTCGATGTAAGTTCCCACGGTGTGATGTTGACCACTAGGTCCCTCTGAAACTGGTTGATGGGTTGCTCTGCAGGGCCCCCGTCATGCTTCTCGTGTTCACCCTCGGGTCCCCTTGGTTGGGGTCTTGCCACATCACTGTGTTGCCTTTTCTGTTCCGCCCTATGTTGGTTCCTCGGCGAGATCCTAAAAAAGGCTGATTACTGTAAAGGTTTGGATCGAACTCAGGAACCCATGGTTGGTACATCAGTCCAAATGGTCCTTGTCCATAGTTAAATGATGGGAACGGTGTCGGTACTGTGAAAGGTGGTTGAAAAGGTTGTGGTTGATACCCTCGCCACCCTCTTTGTCTCGGGTAGGATTGGCCCTGTCGTCTTTGGTAGCTTCTCTGCCGCTGATTGCTGCGGGTGCTTGAGCTAGACGAGCCGCTGTCGGTGTCGGGATATATTGTTTATTCCTTTTTCTTTACAGGCAGAAAGGAAGCCCGGGTAACCCCTACGTTAAAAACGGTCTCATGGAGCAATAAACTCCTTACTAAATAGTATGTTTTTGCCTACTGTGAGCATCACAGTAATCTCTTCACTAATCACAAAACTTACATAATACCACAGGGCCCTTTCTACGGTCCTGACATTAGAGCGTGTGTTTAATGTTATATGTGTGTCTATCCTGTATGTGTCTTTTTTCGAATATTTTTCGAATTTATGATTTTTCATTAAAAAAAAATCACTATAGGCACGTTCATTATGTGTAGAATGACACTCCTGTGTCCTGATAAATTATAAACCGCACGCTTTTTTGCATGACCAGCACCACGGGTGAACAAGCCCATGGTTTTTTTGAAGGAAAGGATCACCTGAAAAAACTTTTTTGTCCTTTCCCTCCACAGGTCAGCTAAATAGCGGTTGTTGCGTAGGTACATTGACATACCTTCACTTGTAAATATCACTTTTTTGTAAATATTCAAAAAAAGATTAGAAAAATGTGAGTAAGGTGGGGATTTGTGTACCCCAGTCCTGAAGAAGATGTTTTTACATCGAAACATGTTGACACACACAAGGAGGCGGAGCACATAAAATTACGCCAAACCTCTTCTTATTCCCCCTTTTTTAATAGTACCAACTCGGGGACCAAGTAAAGTTTTTTGCAACCCCACGAGTCAGGTCTTTTTAATCTCCACTCACTATCCTAAACCCCACCACAGCACTCACACACATATATATATATAAAAAAATCCCTCACAATACACCACACATAGTCAAGAAGTGCTCCCGCGTAATCGTTGGTCGCAGCACGCCGTATCCCGTAGAGGGATATGATGACCCCGATGATGAAGCATGACACCAAGGGGCCTGTTGGTGTGTGAGGGGTACCTAAAAACACCGAACGTGTTCCCAACCAAAGTAGGGACACTGTTAACCCATCACTTTATGGATTCCTCTTGTTTATAAATGTAACTCAGGGAGAACGAATCCATATTTTCTCTCTCTCCTTCTTTTTGTTTGAAATTGGTGCACATGTGGCATACATACATGCCCTAAGGGCATGTATGTCTGTCACATGGCACAGGTGTAAATGCACATTTATGCATTTACATAGGAATTCCTTATTTACCATCAACTAATAGTTGGTGGTAAATAACGAATTCTTAAAGGCCAGAAGCACTGTTTACAGTGCTTCCTACATCTCATTTACCGATTCGGTAAATACCGAATGATGATTCGGTAAATACTGAATCGGTAAATACCGAATCGGTAAATACCGATTAGTTATTTACTGAATCGGTAAAATAGCCTCCTCGATAGGAAAAGGCTTTTACCGGTCGGCAACGGACGAATTCGGCCGTTACGACCGGTAAAAGCCTACCTACATCTGGCCCTAGTTCGGTTAGGGTCTGAGAGTGCCTCAGGATGCTGTCCCTGGTAATGCTGTGTATTTATAGAGAAGTTTGTGTGTCTGTCATATCCTTATCGCGAAAATGACTGGTACTTGTATTCTCCATTTCCCTATGGACCATAACCTTATTGAAGACTTGACTCCTCTTTGTGTTCTCCAATTCCATGCATTTGATATCCTGGTTGTCCAAGCAAACCTTGCTTCCCCCAGAGACTTGACCATTTAAAATGGGATTTTGCGAAATTGCAGATGGCGTGTCGTCCTGGTTATAGTCTTGCACCTGAGTTCCCGTCGTAGTTTCTACTTTAGTATTTTTAAAGCAGTTTATAGTATTGTTCCTTTATGAATATGGCTGTGTAGATTCAGTAACCACTCCCTCCCCTAGTTGCTCTATCTTTCTAACTTCCTGAGTCCTGATTGGAGACTTTTGACTTAATTCCGCCTTTATTTTAGTGCCTTTTGTTTTTGTTATTTCTTGTATGGATGGATTTTGTTGATTTATTTCTTTTTGGGTTGATGTTGCCCTGAAGAGGCGCAAAAATCCGTTCTTGTCACAAATTTGTTTTTGATTCTGACCTTTTTGTTTTTGTGCGCGTCTTTGTTTTGCATTCATTTTGTTTTACCCTTTCTCCTCTCCCGGGGTGTCCGGCACTTTACTTGGTGGGTATGTTTTTTGGCTGTTCATATTTTTTCCATTATTTTTTATTTTTTTAAACATGGTAGCTAGGTTCTCATCCTTGGTGATTTCATTTGGGTGGATTGTCGTTATTTCGGTATTTTTTGATTTGCATACATAGGTCACTCAACTTTGTCGGGAGAGTGGCTAGTTTATCAACAATCGGACTGTATCCACAGGTTTGACTATTGGCTAGGACATAGTCCTGTGTGCTTTGCAGAGAGGTGTTCAACATGCCTAGCTTGCTGTCAATTTAACGACAAAGACTGCCAGAGTATTCATTAGGGTTATTTGTATGTCCATTTTATCAGATTGATATTACAAGGCCTCTACCAGAAGTTGCACTGTTTTTAGCAGACTTGCCCAGGCTTTCCCATTATCTGATTGATGCATGTCTTCATTTTGATTTCCAGATGTGCTCTTTAGGCATCCTGATACGTTTGTTTTTGCTTGCGGCCCCTCCACTCCGTTATGGGCCATATGTCTCATTTGCCCCTCTGTTTTTATATCTGCCAGGGTGGTATTCCTGCCGTTATCCTGTGAGTAGGTTTCGAGGAGCCCCTCCCATTCCTTCTTGTCAAGGTATGAAAATGTGTCCAGATATTCACTAACATCCAATTTGCTAAGATGGGATATGGGGTATGGTGGGATATGGGGTATTTTGGGAAATTTGAGTTTTGAGTTGGTGATGTAGCAAGCAATTTTTTATGCTCTGAGCCAAGATATTTGTTTAGAATTTTGGGTATACCCGCTGTTGTTTTTGTTTTTTCTATTTCTTCTGCAGGCATGTGTATTATTTTCCTTGCCTGCTGGTTATCTTTGGGGCTGTCAAGCTCACAAATGGTTAGTGCCTCTATTATAACGCAATTACCTCCTTCAGCATTGTTTCGTGATATACTCCTAGGCGAAGGAGCCTTTAAATTTCTGTTACTTCCAGGTTATAAATGCCTTCTCCTTCAGTAGGGGATTCCCGTTCATTCCTGGTCCCATTCTTTATGTTCAACTCCCGTGTTGTCTCTGTAACTTCTTCTTTGGGTTTATTTCCCAGGGTCGGAGACATCCGGAAGGCTGAGATAGCTTGACACTGTAGGTTTGTTGGTGGGATTATTGGTGAACTGACTAGACTGGCTGGACTGACTAGACCAGAAGTCTCTGCCCTACTACTCTGCTCTGTGTTTCCTTCACTCTCTCCGCTTTCCATTTGGTGTAGGGGCTGGAGGGGAGTCAGATGGCCCATTGTTGGTGTAGGGGTTGAGAGAAGAGTGACACCGGCGTTTTTAGGAAGTAAAATGTTGTGTCTATTTTTGGTTGAAAAAGGCGATGTTTTAAAATTTTATTTTCTGGAGTTGTTAGTTATGTTGCTTGTCTTTTTGGTGTCTGGGGTTAATTCAAATATAGCGTCAGGTTTCTGTATAGCAGGTCTGGTTTTTACCTGTGGTTCATCTACTGTACCAGCAGATGTTTTCAGCTTCCTTTTCCGCTTGCTGGTGTTATTTGTAGATGCAGTCCCTCCACTCACACGTCCTGACCTCATGTTTTGCAGTGCTGTGCTGTGACTTATTTGTTTGGTTTTATTGATTATTGTTTTCTTGAATTTGCAGTGACTTTGCAAATCGCTTGCGCCCCTTTTTTTTACTCATAAAAAGTGTGCGTCCTTTAAGTCCTTTAGAGTATTACTCCAAATGGTCACCCTGTGTCCACGACCAATGCTCAAAACTGCTGGCCCTGAATAACAGACAGCAGCAAGAGGCAGCAAGAAGCAGCAAGAAGCAAGAAGCAGCAAGAGTTAACAGGCAGCCAGGCTCCACCGTCTGTTAGCCTCACCGTCTAGCAGAACGCCTTCTGCCCTCAGCCCTCCGTACATCGCTTTTCTTCTTTACTCTCCTTCCCACTTTCCCCTTACCTCCATGAGTACCACCAGGAGTATCAGCCAAAAAGAAGAGCAATCCATGCACTGAAACCCCTACTTTATCCCCCAGAAAAAAACAGCATCTGGCTCGTCTCTGGCGCGTCATACCGCAGGCTTGATTTGTTTGACTTGCGTTTTTCGGGTTTGTTCAGCTTTTGTAACTTGTGTAGTGACTCCCAGTTCCTGGTTCTAATGCTGGTTCTGAGCTGGGCTGGGCTGGCGATCGTTGGTAAATCTAGACTCCATTCTGCTCAGGTGCTCAGGAGCTGGTTTCACTTTCCTTGTACGTCTTCTGGGCCCCTAGCCCCTAGCACCTCGAGGGCCACTGGTTGGTTTAGAGTAAGGTATTGTGCTGTGCCAGCAGTCCCAGCACCCTCCAGTCACTCCCCAAACACCTGCTAAGGCGTGGCAGGGCAGGCAGGCAGGACAGGGGCAGGGCAGGCAGGCAGGGAAGGGCAAGGGCAGGGAGTCCACTGCCCTCCAGGGGCTGTCAAGGATGGCCTAATAGCTCAGCTGCAGGGGGGCCTTGAAGGCCTCGAAAATGATGTAGCCTCAGATGCGGTGCAGAGTCTCCTCGCCCTCAGCTTTTGACGACGACTTACCTATCCTCCCTCGTCCCGCTCTCAGAGCACAGCGCTAGTTTCACGGCCGTTGCCGCACTGTGCCGCCCTTTTGCCTAGCTTCCGAGGGGTTGCAAAAATCCTGAGGCCCCCTCTCCTCTGATAAATGAGGTCAATGTCAGCATTAGGGGAACAGCGGTGGTGGCGGCAGCAGCTCCTCGCGGCTCCTCACAGCTTCGCGGCTTCGTCTCTGATTTTCGGCTGGAAAACCCGGTCTGGAAGAGTTGTCTCGGACCCAGAGCAAGCATTATATTACTTCAGGGTTAGAGCCATATTTGGATTTTGTGATCAGCTCATGGGATAGGGCCCTTTTAACTAAGTTTGGGCTCGCATATGTGAAATGGCAGCTACGCTTCTCACCTGGGCAATATGATCCTTCCTCCATTCTTATTTGCCCTTGTGACGAGAAGATCTTCACAGAGTTTGTTGCATGTCGTTTTCTTCTGTAGATTTTACTTAAGTTTTACAAGGTGTTATTTAATCCAAGTCTTGAGGGGTTCTGGGCTGACTAAGTTTAAACCAGCCTGGTTGTATTTACAGACACTAAATTCACCAAAGATCTGTTTTAGTGTCAGCTCATTTCTTAAAAATGCTCTTTGTGTTATGAACCATACGGGCTTCTGAATCGAAGATGAAATGGATTTTAAATTATTTTTTTATTGCTGGTGATTTTAAGCAATATTTTTACGCCTTTATAGTAATGTGTGTTTTTAAAATATATCTGCTTTCATGATCATTATTTAATTTTCAGCATAAAGCTACTTAGATTGATTGATTGGTTGGTACACTAGACCTTTAAAGGAATATGCTGCTTTTGGCTGTAAATGTAGAAAAGTTTATAGAAGCATCTCCAAAATGATATACTTGATACCCATGTCCACATGTACATTCAGGTTGCTCTTGCAAATTCTGAAAGCTACACCATCCAAAATGATTATAGAGCACAACTGAATACAAAATAATAAGATAACATAAAGCAAAATAACAACACAATAAAAATAAAACAGAGCATAACATAACAAAACAGTCAAAAGAGAATTCAGCCTAAGACCCACAGTCAATTACAAAAAAACACAATTCAGTAATGCTGCCTAAAACACAACAGCACAAAAACAACACAGCACGTCACCAACGCATCAAATTTCAAGACAAAAAACATGCACAGGTATTTTTGCAAGACATTATCACCTCCATATATCTGCTTTCTTAATATGGTGACAAAAAGTATTCTCACCAATCACTGCTTTACGTACTGGCAAGGACCTACTTTACTACCAGTCAAAAACATCTTCGCCATGATGTAAAATAGAACCATGGATCAAATTCACATCACTAAGACAGTTTATTTACTCTAATCCATAAGTAAGTGAGAATTATCTAGAATGCGCAAATACCAGAGTGTCTTTGCGCTAAGCAAACCTCTGAAATGGCTGGAGAAAAGCAACCAACTTACTTGACAGTAAGGAAAATACAGCCAAGTTAAAATAAATATATATAATTCTTTTTATTAACAATCATTGGCATAAAACATACCGTGCAAAGGATTGGACGTGTGTATACAGTGGAGCCAGACAGTGATTACAAATACAATATTACTTTCCATTGGATGCTACGGAGTAGGGGCCTCATCGTTCTCAATGCTACGGGGTGGGTTACATATATTACCCCGGTACGAATTCTAGGGTTTCCAGATTTTGGACCACTTTTGGGGGCAACCTCGGGCTACGTAGACTGTCTTTTCCCTGTACATGCACCAATCAAGGTATTTTTCCGAGCCCGCAATCGTAGGTGCATGTACCGCTCCCCAGAGCTGCGTAATATTCCTTTTGTCTACCATTAGACCAAAGTGTAACCATTGCGTTAGATGATTATTTAGGTCTGTGGGCTCCCAGATGTTTAGGAGGCACCTACGAGCCTCCGGGTGGAGAGGGACTGTTAGTACTTCGTTGATTACAACATGTACCTTTCACCAGTAGGGTTGGATGTGCTTGCATTCCCAAATTATATGGATAAATGTGCCTAACTGTGTACATCCCCTTCTACAGTCCCAGCCCCCGGAGAGTCCCATGTGTAGCAGTCGTGGTCCCGTGACATAGCCTCTGAGGAGGATTTTGAGTTGTACCAATCATAGGCGTGCTGGGATCGCAACTATTCTTGGGGAAGACACTGCCTCCTGCCACTCGGCATCGTCCAATTCAATGCCATCCCTCACCCATTTTTCCCTTAGTGCGTAGATGAGGTTTTCCATGTTCTTAATCAGTTTTTTATAGATTAAAGATATGTTTTTTTCGGGTAAATGACCGTCAAGTGTGCTGTCTTCCAGTGGGGAGGCTTCAGGAGGGGAGGACCCCCTTGGGAGTAGCGATTTTAGTGCATGACGGTCCTGTGTGTAGCAAAAATGTTCTGAATTCGCCTGTTCGTGTTGTTGTTGAAGTGTGGTAAAGAGCTTCACCTCTCCCTTATCCCAAAGGTCCCTGATACGCGAGATCCCAATAAGTTCCCATTTGTCAAATCACTTTGATTTCCATAAGTCACCCAGCATTTGGCAATCCCACAGCGGTGTTGCTAGCGTTGGAACTAGCTGAGTGTTTAGTAGGGCCCGTAAGTGGAAATCTACCTGGCTTTGAATAGAGCACCCGATTGTAGATCCCCACGGGGAGGAGCCACCTATCGATGTTGTATCCAGGGTCATCAGGTTGACCATATATGCTGTGATTAATAGCTGCAAAATGTGCTGTCCAATAACATTTCTTGATGTCTGGTAGGCTGGTAGGCTGACGTCCCCATCATACCAGTTGAGTGTGAGTATGTGTAGTGCGATGTGTGGTTTCCCGTCCCACAATAGATCTCGCTGGCGCCCTTCAGTTTCTCTAAAGTACAAGTTTGGGACTGGATTGGAGAAGTTCTGCAACACATATAAAAACCGGGGTAGCGGCATCATTTTAAAAAAGAGCTGCTTTGCCCAACATCGAGAGAGGAAGTGCTTTCCAGCTAGTTATATCTAGCTTTAGCCTCTGCAGTGGTGGGACAAGATTACAGTTATAGCGGAGTGTCTGATCTAGGGAGATGAATATTCCCAAACATTTAAAACCTTCTGTAACAATTTGTATTGGACATTTTCGCAGTGGCAGTGGTGGATCTCCCCTGAGGACATAAAGGAGGAATTTCTGCCAGTTGACACTAACCCCGGAGTATCTGCCAGTATGTCAAGGACCGCAATCAGGGATCTCCTGGGGGAGGCAAGGTATAACAGTATGGCATTCACATAAAGGGATATATACGGTCTTCCCATTCAGGGGACCAGTGTAGTCCGCGGATAATTGGATCTCTTCTGGTCCATGCCGCAAGAGGTTCTAGGGCCAAAGCAAATAGCAGGGGTGAGAGAGGACACCCCTGGCGAGTCCCACAACTAAGTTGGAATGTGTTTGATTTTTTGTTGTTGACCACAACTTGCGCCATAGGCTTGTATTAAAGATTTCTTAAAATGGATGATGCTCAGTTGGGACCTTAAATATAAAGGCAGAGCGTTCTGAAATTTACTGCAGAGGTAAGAGAAAGTCCTATTCCCCCCCCTGCACCCCACCACCTAGACTTTTTTTTATTTTGAGAGCCATCACCATTTAAGAAAGAGAGGACCTAAATACTCGCCGTGGAGAGTACCAATTGACAATTTTCGGAAGATGAAGGGGGCCAGGGCAATGCAAGGCTGTGTGTATCGTGCAAAGCGCCTTGAACTAGACCCTTTCAGTAAGCAGAATTTTGGCAACTTTAGAAGAAGATGTGCGGTCGCATTTTGCAAAGATTTCAGCTTGGATTGAGAACGTTTATTTATCCCTCAATATACGGCAATACAGTAGTCGATCCTCGAAGGGATAAAGTCAACAACAACCATCTTTTGCAGAGGAAATAAAAGCGAAAACCATAAGGCTTTCTTCTAGACTACTTACTTTCTGCACAGTAAGCGAAAATATTTTCTTGGTCAATTCACAGGCTCCGATTTGAGGAGGTAAATGATGAGCCTAGTAGAACGATTCTGGACCATCACAAACAAGTAGCAGGTAAATTACATTACCACGGACACAGAGAGTAGCACTCACTGCTCTGTTTCCATCTCCACTCTTCTTCTTTCCAAACCTTTATTTTCCTGAAAAGGCATAACAGCAACACATCTTTGCTCTTAAACATGTAAAGGATGAGTTGTTTTATTAGCTGCTTTTTGATGACACTACAATGCTCAATAACGTATGATTTCAATTTTCTGATTGTCGTGCTAACATAAACTGGTCCACATGTACAGCTTAGTAGATGGAGAGCAAAACTAGCGATGCAGGTAATGAAAGTAGTACCCTTGAACTGCTTACTTTACCTGAGGCACCCGCATGCTACACTGTCATTGCCTGTACATTTAAACACTGTTATCTAGCATGAGCTTCTAGCTAATGATACTCATCGTCCCTGTTCTGTTAAAATGTGTCTTAGTTAAAAGCAATACGTGTGTGGCCTGATGCAGGGAATCTAAGAGAAGATACAATAGCTGTGCAAAGCACATTTTTTTTAGAAAATCCTTGCTCTTTAACTGATAGCCACTAAGAACACTACCAAGCCCAGATTATTTGTTTGCAACAGCCTCCATATTTACTGTAGGAGAGTAGGGTCTGCTATCCTATGATCACCCCATTTTTTTGCTTTTTGCTTCACTGGTTTTCGACTTAATGTGGCTGTGGGCCTGCTAATCAGACCCACAGCCCTGCTGTTCTATCTCTAAATTCACACTATGTACTTTAGGTACATCACCAATTGGGATTGGGTCACCTTATGAGCCCCTGTACAGTGTACTATAGGTACCCAGGGCATAGGTGCATCCAAGGCCTACCAGGGGCTGCAGCATATCTTTTTCCACCCCTGGCTGGCCATCCAAACTGACACAACTGGCTGATCCCTCAGCTGGGGCAAGGTCGTGTAATCACCCC
The DNA here is from genome assembly GCF_964261635.1 of Lissotriton helveticus. Classification (NCBI taxonomy): domain Eukaryota; kingdom Metazoa; phylum Chordata; class Amphibia; order Caudata; family Salamandridae; genus Lissotriton; species Lissotriton helveticus. The sequence continues at coordinate 2,072,667,188 of NC_136063.1, forward strand.
TTGCTTAGATATAGTATTCCTATGTCTAAACCTATATCTGGACACATTTGCACCTATAAGTCACTCCTATGGCAGGCCTTAACAATCCTGAAGGCAGAGTGCTTGGTTGTATGGGAGATGGTGCTCTAGCATGAGCTGAGCATGTCTCCAGCTTTCGGAACCATAGCTGTTCCAGGATAATGCCATACCATATACTCTTAAGTGCATTATGTACCTCGCGGTCAGATGCTAACTTTGGTTTGGCTTTATCAAATTCAAATTCAAAGATACTTTGTTTCGGTTTGATTCAACCATAAAAGTACACATATCATAAAATGCAATGATTAAAAAGACATAATCACATTGTTAAAGTGCAAGTGCAATGATATAGTAGCCTTTGTACATTAATTCATTAGTGGTCTCATGTATTAATACAGTAACATTCATTGATCCAGGCAATTGCGCAGTCTAAGAGACAATTAAAAAAATTCAGTCACTTGGAGAATACTGTTAGCATACAATAATTGTAAGTATAACAAGGCTGGTTGGATCTGTTTAAAATTAAGTTTCTTTAAAAGCACAGTCAAGTAGCGTTTTCACGGGTATTCATAAAAACCACATAAAAACATAAAATGCAGCATATCCTGTGGAGAATTTCCGTCGCAGCCACAGGATGCTGGGGTTTTGCTAAAAGAGTCTTTCTTGGGTCTAATAAGTAGGTGATGGAACTGATTTAACCTGAACTTGTTAGCAAAAACTTCTCGTGGGTGCTCAGTGTGCCAAGTAGGTAGGGTTCCATTGTTAAACAAGTTTTGACCATAACATATTTTCTTACATTTGTTTTCTGTAACTCTACGCCTTCCCTCTGGGTCTTCCTGTCCAGAAGAAAGGCTCGTTTAATTAGCTCAACATCACCCTTAACGATTCTGTTTGGGTGGTCAAATAGCTCTGGGCGTCCCAGCCCAGAAAAGCAAGATTTCAAATATTTCAGCCAGGGAGTGCCCATTGCATTGTCTTGAGACAGAAAATCATTTACAATCAGATGTGTCAACGGGATATCTTGATTCAGCCACAGTTTTAGCCAGCAGGTCAACGGGCGTAGGGAGAAGATATCGCTCAAATATTCCGCCCCCAGCTCCTCGTGAACTGAAAAGCTGGATGTGCCGGCCGAGACACAAAGGAGACGCTTCATAAAAGCATTTTCGGCAGTCTGGAGTTGATCGCCGGGCACATACCCCCATAGTTCACTACCATAGACTGCCGTTGCCACTGATTTCGCATCATAAATTTTCATCATGGCATGGGTCGGTTTTTTTCCCCAATTTTGAAGCAAAGTTAAAAATAGAGGCATTAACCCTGGTCACGTCACTTCTCTTTTTAGCAAGTTGGGGTCCCCAGGATAATTTGGAATCAAAAAGAACACCCAGATATGAAAATGTATTTGTCAGTGGAATCACTGCATTGTCTAGTTTGAATGTAAAGTTTTTTTTAGGGCGTTTACCCACTTGCATAATGAATGATTTAGTGTTATTGACCAATAAGTCTCCGTCTGTCATAAATAAGTTAAAAGCGTTAAGCAAGGCTTGGAGACCTAACTCGGATCTGGAGATTAAAACCGCATCGTCTGCGTATAAAAGTACAGGAATACTCGGCCTGCCGACTCTAGGACAGTCAGCCTTCACATCCTGCAAAACGCTGTCTAATTCATTTATATAAAAATTAAAAAGAAAGGGGGCCAAGATACAGCCTTGGCGAACTCCCTTATCTATAATAAAATTATCAGTTGTGCACAGATCTTGGGAATACCTTACATTGGCACTAGTACAACTATGTAGATCCACCAAAAAATTAACAATCCCACTGTCCACACCCTTCTCCCTCATGGACTGCCAGAGCTTCCCTCTGTTCACGCAGTCGAAAGCTGAGGATAAGTCCATGAAGGCGAGATGGACAGTACCTTTTTGGGCAATGGTGTATTTGTTAAGGATTAGGAAGAGATTAATGCACTGTGTTATAGTTGATCTACCACTACAGAAGCCGTATTGAGAGATGGACATGATGTTGTTGTCCAAAACCCAATAAGACAGTCTCTGTAGTATAATTCTCCCCACTATTTTGACCATGGAATTAATTAGAGAGATGGGTCTATAACAGCGTGGGCTATCCCTATCTCCCTTCTTAAACACCGGGACAATGGTGGAAACCCCCCAAGACGGTGGACTGCCAGTTATGGCAGCCGCATTAATAATCGCCTCAAGAATCGGTGCCCAGAAGTTCGGATCAGATTTATATAAGTCAGGGGGAATCCCATCAGGTCCGGGAGCTTTCCCAGCTGTAAGCCCCTCTATCCTAACCAAAACCTCACCTCTGTCAAATCTTATGGATCCACCCTCATTATCGGAGGGGATTCATTTTGTTGTTCAACGTGCAGCAATATAGTTGCTTAAAATGAACTTCCCACTCCTCCTTTGTTATGACACTCTCAAGCCCTTCACCTGGGTCCTGGGCCAAAAAAGGTTTCTTAATTACCGCCCAGAATCTGGAGCTGTTGCTTAACGTATGGGGGTCCAGTATCTCATTCCAGGCTTCATTTCTTAAGAAATCTTTGCGGGTGGCAGTGATTAGTTTGTACTCTTTGCGGCACCCTTGGACTGTTTCCATAATTCTGGGTCTAGCTGCCAAAGCAATTCTTAGATTGCGTGTAACTTTTGAACAGTCCTGATTGAACCACCTAGGTCCCCCTCTCACGCTCTTCTTAGCTGGTGCCGTCAGCAGATTAGAGACTTTATCTGATAGACGAGAAAAAGCGGCTAAAACCTGAGTTGGATCAGAGCCCTCAGCAAGGCAGTTATTAATGTCATCGCTACAGGAGTCTTTGATGTTTTTGTATATGAGATCAGGGGTACACATGGACCATTTAAGACAGCGTCTCCCATCCGTTGCACGTACCATACCCATGCTAGAATTGCGGATTTCTTTAGCCACCCAGGGTCCCCTAAGATGGACAGTGAGCGGATTGTGGTCACTAAATTCGCTATTTACAATATTAAAGGAATCCACAAAAGCCTGCATGGGCGAGGAGAGCAGAACATAATCAATAAACGTTCCTTTCCCATGGCCCTTGAAAGTTGGAATAACAAAATGCTTTGTTGGGTCATACAGAGCCATTGTCAGGGTTAGATCATGGTCATTCAACAAGTAATTGAAAAGTTCTCCCTCCACTGTGTGTTCCAAGTGCAGACCCTCATACCGATCACAATACAATTCCGACAAATTTTTCATCAAAGGGTCGCCACAGGGGTGAACATTAAAATCACCCATGATCATTAAATTATGTGAGCATTCCTTCATAGAAGTACTGATAAAGTCATTTAAAATTTTGAGTTGACTAGGAGCTGTGCATAAATTTACAAAATTATAAAAATTAACCAGGCCAGCTTTACAATTTTCTCCAACTAAGACTAAGCCCAAAATGCCAGAATTACATGTTACCACTCTACGTATAGTGCAAGACAAAGCTACAGAGATAAACGTGACCATGCCCCCCTTTCGTCTACCCCTACTGACTGCTGTTGCAGGTACATAGAAAGCCTTATACCCTTCAATAAAAAGATCGCACTCCACTAGCCAACTTTCTTGTAGACAAATAATCTGGAATTGTTTAATGTACTCAATCCCGTTACTGTCTGACATCTTGGTGGACAGGCCCGCAATGTTCCAGCAGATAACATTGTTTTTATGTATTTTGGGTTGGGATACCTCTATATGACCCGCCACAGATATGCATGCATTACTCTGGCCCCCGGACTCCTCGCGTCAATCACACGCCTCCAGGCCCGAGAACACTTCATATCTGTTCTGCATTGGAACATTGAACCCATTCATACCATTGCTCACCGCATAGCTGTTCAATGCGTCCGTAGGAGAACCTTTTGAACCGTGGGTAGCAATATAAAATATATGTATGGGGCAGCTAAAACAGGTGCCTGGGTTTGAGATCCTAATCTGAATATTCTGGGGTTTTGAGGAGCTTTTAACACTTGTGCATAGAAATAACCTAGTGGACGCACACAGACACTGTTAGCATTGTATACTAGCGAGGATGTTCTTAGGAGGACTGTTGCCACGTGTTGGGGGTGTTTGAAGCTAATAACAACACAGTCCCCACTCGTTGTTTTACGTGAAGGGCCAATCCAATCAACCCTTTCTGTCGTAATAATCTGGTCATGGTACTGAATAGGGAATCCGCAGTTTTTATTTAGCCAGGCCACTGTTTTGTTTTTAAGTGATTCTTGTGTCTCCCCAAACGGTAGAGTTGGATGCTCTACAAGAGGTGGCACATTCGTCAGAACAGCCACATAAGGTACGCAGTCAGGAGGAAGTGTAATGTGCCTGTTTTTCCTTGGTTGATTAGATGCAGGCCTGTAGCCAGGTGCTGCGGGGGGCTGTTTATTCTGTTGAATTGCTGGTACTACTGGGGGCTGTCTGTTATGTTGGATTGCTAGTACTGCTGGGGGCTGTTTATTATGTTGAGTTGCTGGTGGAGGTTTAGGAACAGTATTAACGACAGCAGAGCCTGGATGACAAGGCTGTTGCCCAGTTACAGCTCTGTCTCCCTTGCCCTTTCCAGTATTATTGGGGTTTATAGCCTGCGCAGAGGCAGACGCCAGATGCGCCGACAACAGTTCACCCAACGATCCACTTCAGAGGCTACCGTGTCCAATCTGACTAGCAGAGGACTGACTAGTTCTATGATTTTCTCCTCCATCTTGCTCACCATGGTACTAATCAGTAGTTCAAAATGCTTGGTGGTTAAGACCGCACCTCCTTGATTAAAGCCCTCTAAATTGCCTGCACCTGTGGTCGGGTCATTAACAGTCGGCTTGGCAGTTTCAGCCCTTTTTTTACTACAACATTTTCCCCCACCTTTAGCCTGTGTCTTTCTGCACATTCTCACTGGTCTCAGTGTTGGTGTTGATGAGACCTGGGTTGTTTCTTCGATGGAGGTGTTAATTAAGTCTACATGTGTCTCTGCATGGACCTGTGCCACAGCAACAAGCACGCCCTCATTACTTAAGTTCGGGTTACCTTCTATTGCTACCTCTGTCCCTAAAATAGGCAGGTTTTCTGGTAGAAGAGGAGGATTACTGAGGCCTAAGTAGGCCCTGCGTTCATTATTAATTTGGTTCACCTTTTTGACCAGGAAGTTATCCATGGTGACCAGACCAGAGGTTGACCTATCTAATTTTGCTCCGGACATAACATCAGGGTCTAGAATCTGCACAGTTTAACAATGTTTAACAATGTTCTCAATATAATACAGATTACCAGTAGTTACAATGTATTATGCCAATAGTCAATGGAGAACTGGTACGGCTTATTAAAATACAAATACGAAGTCTCATGTGACTCTAATGAACTTGAGGCAAAGCCAAGGTCCATAGCCCGGCCCGGCCTCTTCCGGCCACTGAGGGCCAAAGAGGGCCCGCCCTTTGCCCGGGCTTAGCCCGTCGCAATCCCGCACGCGTCCCGCGACGCGGGAGGTGCTGCTGGTGTTTAAGCGCCTCCGGGCGGAAGCAGCAGGCGTGAGGAGGCGGCGTCCTGGTCAGGCAGGGGACGCTGGGTATTGTAGTCCCGCAAGCTCGTCCCCACTCGGCGGCCGGAAGACTTTTCGGCGGCGGGGGAAACTGTTGGCAGGTTCGAGCCTCCCTGCTTCCCTGGGTCAGCGGTGAGTGAGTAAAGTGCCCCCAAAAACAAGCAGAGGCCCCCGCTCCCCCGGAGGTGCTGCTGGTGTTTAAGCGCCTCCGGCGGAAGCAGCAGGCGTGAGGAGGCGGCATCCCGGTCAGGCAGGGGACGCTGGGTATTGTAGTCCCGCAAGCTCGTCCCCACTCGGCGGCGGAAGACTCTTCGGCGGCGGGGGAAACTGTTGGCAGGTTCGAGCCTCCCTGCGTCCCTGGGTCAGCGGTGAGTGAGTAAAGTGCCCCCAAAAACAAGCAGAGGCTTGGCTTTATCAAAACATGTCATGTAAGGTGTCATACGCTTTGGAATACTACCCCCTCGCCAATTCTGGCCACGGGGGTAGCATTCCACCCTTCTAGAGGGAGAAGACATGTTACTTCCATTAATCCCGGTTAAAGTTAACCAGAGCCTCAGCATCACAAAATGGATGCTGCTGCCACAGACACAAGTCTGACCTCCTGCTGCTGGGAGTCCTTCCAGTGAGGGAGACTTGGACAATAGGTTTCCTGTCACAGGGAGGTGCTAGCACCACCCCAGACAGGAGATAGGGGATTGGGGCAGGGAGGGATGAATGAAATTAGACACTGCCTGGGGCACACAAGGTGTCCCATGCATAGGCCAGTTCAAACCGGTGCTGGGGCACTCCAGCCCTAGCTCTGGAGCGAAACTGGACAAAGGGAAAGGGGTGTAACCACCCCCTTCCTGGGTCCCACCCATAGGAGTGACCTAGCAGGTAATCCAGCCCCTTGATTTGGAATAAAGGTAGGAGCTGTGTCCTTAGACTTTAGATAATCCTGACTGAAACTCTGATACAAAACTCTGGACCCTTCGACATCCTACTCGACGTAGAAGACTGAAGAATCTCCCTTGTGGTCAAGGAGTGACCACCCTGTGCAAGCCGGCACCATCAAGCTCTCAACAGTTTGCTTTATCGTTGCTCCCGCCAGAGCTCGAACAACAGAGCCTGACAAGAACTGGACTTCCAGACATCCAACAGCCTGATCCACAGCCACAGCAAAGCTGAGACCTGTGGAGGTGACGAGAGATGTGGGACTGGCCATCTTGGAAATGCAGCAAAGTGCTTTCTGTGCAGCTCCTGAGGGACTCTCTAAGCTGTGCATTGGGGATTGAGAAGCCCCAGCCCCGAGCCTCCTTTGCACCGAAGATCACCTCTCCACACTCACCGAGTGCTGTGTGGGGCCCTTTTGCATTTTCCTGCTTGATGCATCTGTCCGGTCACTTGCCCATTGGCTAGTGGCCTCTGTGACGATGAACCTTTGATTTTTCAATGCTGTTCTGGTTGCTTCAGACTGGCCCTTGCTCCTCTGAGAAGGAGCAGCCCATCAGACCTTGCTGGTCTGATCCAGAAGCCATCTTTGATTCCTGCGTGGGTTGCATTTGCCAAGGCCTGTTGACTCTGAATCAAGAACCGACACCGCTGACAGCGAGAACCTTTGTGGCACAATCTGTGTCCAGCACCTGGTTATCGTCGACACCTCCTGGTCCATGTGGCAGCGGAGACAAACCTCCGGACAGCACCTGATCGCATCCCGACATCGCCTGGTTCCTTCCTGGTTCCATCCTGGTCACTGGCTAGTGACCGAGACTCTGTCCCCTCTGCTTTCAGGTACTCTTCATCTTTGATCCACCCTTGGATCCAACCGGACTCTTCTCTCCTGGCCGCCTGCAGCATCTTTTCTCCAAGGCTCCATAGAACTCCACGACGAAACCCGACTCACTTTGACACCTATGTACCCGCTTCCTGTGGGTGAGGTAATGTGAGTACTGCGGTGCTCCTATGTAGGTTTACTCTCCTAGTCCCCTAGTTTCAAGTGGTTTAGTTCTAGTCCAGTCGGAAGACTCCTAACTCTTTAACTTTCTAACTTTACGCACCCATTACCTTCTATAGATGCACGCGTGTGCATTCAGACACTGCACCCGCATCCTGTGGGCCTCCTACTCCCTAACTACTGTTAGTCCAGTGTAGCCCCAGCGATTCCCAAAGCCCTAGGCCTTACCATTGTTTGTGACGTGGTTCTTATACCACTATTTTAGTATATGGTTTAACGGGCCACCAGGGCCTATCCATACTGTGCAACTTATTGTATGTTATATTAAGTTCTTTGTTATACGCTTGTGCTTCTGTGCTCATAAAGAGTACAGGGGGTTGTTTAGAAATAAATACATATATATTTTGAATATATAACCAGTGTGGTGTCCTTTCATTTGGTATTAAAAGGTTTGCATATGGTAAAACAGCTTGCTTCACATGCCCTCTTGAGTTTAGCCTAAGACTGCTTTGTCCATGCTACCACTAGGATAGCTGGTCTATAAGGTTGACTTTACAACCATCACCATGAGGGTTGTTTGGACTGGTACAAGGTGCTCATTAGAATAGTGAACATCATATACCAGGCCAACTTCTCACATTGGTGTGCAGCGGTTGGGATTTGAGCTTGCTGTTGTTTTACCAATTGTAATCTTTGATATCCATAGGTACATATAACAAAGCTTAAAATACATAAGTTCTAATGAACTTAGTTGTTGTAGAGGAAAGGGCCTAGCACACCCTGACTACAACTCCTAGAGAGGTTCTAGTAGGTAAACATTCAGCGTAGGTAGGTGCACACACCACACCTCACTAGACATGTCTGGCACAGGTGAACGCTCTGGGTCTCTACCTGTGGTAAGTGACCTTCCCAAGGCACCCTCCAGATATGATATGCTCAACCTCCGAGATATGAGGTCATTGTGTATCTCCAGGAAGTTGAAACAGGGTTCCAACCCTACCATCCAACACCTGATAGAAGTCCTAGAGGCAGGTGATCTTGAGAGGGCCTCTAAACCAGGCCCCCCAGATAACACAGGTGAAGGTGTACCCTCCACAGAAGATGACTCCCTAACCCCAGAAGTAGATGAGGAAGATGGGGAGGAAGATTCAGATGCAGATGATAGCCAGGTCCAAGGCAGGAGGCTTAGCCAGGCTAACCTAAGCTTACATGGGAATGGAGAAGGGGTGCACCTTTCCAGACCTAACAGTAAACTTAATCCAGGCAATAGAAGGGAAAGATCTCCTTCCAGGGAGTCTCTCCTCTCTAATGCCTCAAGGGGTTCTCAAAGGTGAATGACTTCCCCCACGAGAAGAGAACATGAGGCTAGGATGAGAGCTGTCCAACGTCAGATAGAGAAAGAGGAAACAGCCCTGGCCCAAGCTAAACTTGCTTTAGCAAGGGAGGAAAAGTTAAGTGGATTAGATTCCACTGGTGGCAGCAATATCCCTAAGGATAAAGACAGGTCCTATGATCATAGAAACCTGAGTAAGATTGTGCCCCCCTACAAAGATGGGGATGACATCCACAAGTGGATAACTGCTTTGGAGACGGCCTGCATGGTACAGTAGGTTCCCCAAGGTCAGTGGGCAGCAATTGTGTGGCTCTCCTTTTCAGAAAAAGGAAGAGACAAACTCCTCACTGTTAGCCCTTAGGATGCTAAAAACTACTCTGTCCTGAAGAGTGCTCTGATTGATGGGTTTGGCTTAACCACTGAACAGTGCAGGTTAATGTTCAGAGATACCCAGAAGACACAGACTCAGGACTGGACTGATTTTGTTGATTGTGCCACTAAGGCTCTGGAAGATTGGTTACTGGGAAGTAAAGTTAAGGACAATACAGGATTATATAATTTAATCATGAGAGAACAAATCCTTAATACTTGTCAGAACCAGTTGTTGCACCAACACCTGATTGACTCAGATCTGACCTCTCCCCAAGAATTGGGAAAGAAGGCAGACAAATGGGTCAGAACCAGGGTTAAGCAGAGACCCCTGAACCAAGGTGGTGACCAGAAAAAGGCAGACCAAAAGGGCGGAGATCAAAACAAAAAGACCAGAAGTCTTCTTCAGGCCCCCAAAATACTTCTAACGAGGGGGGGGGGGGGGGGCAAAATTCCAAGAAAAAGAAGAAAGAAGGTCAAAAGAAACCTTGGTGCAATTATTATAAAACTGCCTCTCACTGGTTTAGTGAGTGCACCAAGAAAGGTACAGCCCCTACCACTGGAGCCCCTAAGGCACCTGCACCCCCTAGTACAGTCAGTAGTGATAGTTCCCAACCCAAGGCTATAGTGGGGTTAACCGTGGGTACTGAGGTGGATCCTGGCCTAGTCAGGATTCCTACTCAGGCTGACTTGATCTGTGATGTGGACATGGCTATGCCCACTACTGTGAGTCCCAATACTTTGGGCAAGTACAGACAGACACCTTTGATCAATGACAAAGTGGCTCAGGCCTACAGGGACACATGTGCCAGTGTCACTATGGTGACACCTAACTTTGTGGACCCTGGACAGATTGTACTGGGTGATAATTACCTAGTGACCAATGCTAGCAATGTCACTACTACACATAGTGTGCCAGTTGTTAATTTCTCCTGGGGAGGGGTAACTGGCCTCAAAAGAGTTGTGGTAAGTGCAGACCTCCCAGTTGAATGTCTTTTGGGCAATGATCTAGAAAACTCAGTATGGTCAGAAGTGGAGTATAGGACTCATGCAGAGATGCTAGGTATTTCAGCACATGTCCTTACTGTGACCAGGTCACAGGCCAAAAAGTGCTTACCTGAACCTGTGCTGGATCTTGAAACTATAGACCAGACATAACCCAAGAGAAAGAGCAAGAGGGTTAAGGTAGTGCCTTCCCCCCTGCCTCAGGTTAAGGATCAGCCCTCCAAGGAGGATGATTCTGAGATCCAAGAGGGAACTGTCCCAGAAGAACTTGAGCCTGATCAGGTTGAGTTTCTTGGGACAGGGGCACCCTCAAGGGCAGATCTGAGGCAGGCTAAACTAGATTGTTCCTCTCTTGAACCCCTCAGACAGCAGGCTGCTGCTGAGGCTGCTGGGAATGCTCAAGGTACCCATAAAGTGTATTGGGATGATGGGCTCCTTTATTCAGAGGCTAGAGACCCCAAGCCTGGTGCTTCCAGGAGGTTGGTTATACCTCTGCAATTTAGGGGCTTCCTTCTCACCTTGGACCATGATATTCCCTTAGCAGGACACTTGGGCCAGAACAAGACTTGGGACAGACTTGTCCCTCACTTTCACTGGCCCCATATGTCAGAAGATACCAAGGAGTTTTGTCGCTCCTGTGTCACCTGCCAAGCCAGTGGCAAATCAGGTGGCACCACAAAGGCCCCCCTCATACCACTACCTGTGGTGGGGGTACCCTTTGAGAGAGTGGGGATAGACATTGTTGGACCAATGGACCCCCAAACAGCATCTGGGCACAGATTTATACTGCTGGTAGTAGATCATACCACCAGGTATCCAGAAGCTATTGCCCTGAGGACCACAACAGCTTCTGTTGTGGCAAGGGCCCTATTTAGAGTTTTCTCCAGAGTGGGCTTTCCAAAGGAGGTTGTCTCTGACAGAGGTGCAAACTTCATGTCAGGATATTTGACTGCTATGTGGAAGGAGTGTGGTGTTAATTATAAATTCACTACACCCTACCATCCACAGTGCAATGGGCTTGTTGAAAGGTTCAACACGACCCTCAAAGGGTTGATAAAAGGGTTACCTGAAAAGCTTAGGCGAAGATGGGACATCCTTTTACCCTGCCTTCTGTTTGCTTACAGAGAGGTCCCACAAAAGGGGGTTGGCTACAGCCCTTTTGAGCTTTTGTTTGGGCATCCTGTAAGGGGACCCCTATGTCTTGTGAAGGAAGGATGAGAGTTACCTCTCAAAAAGCCTAAACAAGATATAGTGGACTATGTACTTGGTCTCCGCTCCAGGATGGCTGAGTATATGGAGAAGGCTTCTAAAAACCTTGAGGCTAGCCAAGAACTTCAAAAAGCTTGGCATGACCAAAAGGCTGTGTTGACTGAGTACCAGCCAGGACAGAAGGTGTGGGTGTTGGAGCCAGTGGCCCCAGCAGCACTCCAGGACAAATGGTCTGGACCCCAGACCATTGTTGAGAAAAAGGGAGACCTTGGCACCCCTATGAGCCCCCACAGGGTGCTCCATGTCAGCAGACTCAGGGCATATGTTGACAGGGCAGACATGGGCTTGCTCATGGCTACAGATAGGGAACAGGAGGAAGAGAGTGACCCTCTCCCAGACCTATTGACTCAGAACCCTGATGATGGTTCAGTTGATGGAGTGGCCTTGGCAGGCAGCCTCACTGACCAGCAGCAACAGGACTGCAGACAAGTTCTGCAGGCCTTTAGGCATATATTTTCCTTAACACCTAGTCAGACTAACTGGTGCACCCATGAGGTTGACACTGGTGACAGTCTGCCTGTGAAGAGTAAAATCTACAGGCAACCTGACCATGTCAGGGACTGTATAAAGACTGAGGTGCAGAAAATGCTTGAGTTGGGAGTAATTGAGACATCTGAGAGCCCCTGGGCCAGCCCAGTAGTCCTTGTACTAAAACCTCACACCCAAGATGGTAAGAGAGAGATGAGGTTCTGTGTGGACTATAGAGGTCTCAATGCTGTCACAAGGACAGATGCTTACCCAATTCCAAGAGCAGATGAGCTCATTGATAGATTGTCTTCTGCCAAGTTTCTGAGCACATTTGATTTGACAGCTGGCTATTGGCAGATCAGGTTAGCTGCGGATGCCAAGGCCAAAACTGCTTTCTCAACCCCAGGAGGTCATTATCAATTTGTGGTAATGCCCTTTGGTTTGAAGAATGCACCTGCCACTTTCCAAAGGTTGGTGAACCAAGTCCTTACTGGGATGGATGACTTTTGTGCAGCTTATCTTGATGATATTGCTGCCTTCAGCTCCACCTGGGAGGATCACCTGATCCACCTGAAGAAGGTTTTAGAGGCCCTGCAAAAGGCAGGCCTAACTATCAAGGCCACAAAGTGCCAGATAGGGCAGAGTAAGGTTGTGTACCTGGGCCACCTTGTAGGTGGGGGTCACGTTCAACCACTGGAGAGTAAGATCCAGACCATCAAGGACTGGGCTCCTCCAACTACCCAGACACAGGTCAGAGCTTTCTTAGGCATGTCTGGGTACTACAGAAAATTTGTCAAGAATTATGGGTCCATTGTGACACCACTCAATGACTTGACTTCAAAGAAGATGCCAAAAAAGGTTCAGTGGACAGTTAGCTGTCAAAAGGCATTTGATGACCTGAAGAAGGCCATGTGCTCTGCACCTATCTTAAAGAGTCCTGACTACTCCAAAGAGTTTATTGTCCAAACAGATGCTTCTGAGTTGGGGGTGGGAGCTGTGCTTTCACAACTTAATTAAGATGGTCAAGACCAGCCCATTGCTTTTATTAGCAGAAGGCTGACCCCTAGAGAGAAACGTTGGTCAGCTATTGAGGGGGAGGCCTTTGCTGTGGTTTGGGCCCTGAAGAAGTTGAGATCATACGTATTTGGCACTCACTTCAAGATTCAGATGACCATAAGCCCCTCTTGTGGCTAAATCAGATGAAAGGTGAAAATCCCAAACTGCTCTGGTGGTCCATTTCCCTACAGTGGATGGACTTTTCAGTGGAGCACATACCAGGGACTGACCATGGCAATGCAGATGGTCTCTCCAGGTATTTCCACTTAGAACATGAAGACTTATCTGGTCAAGATTAAGTTTAATGTCCCTGCGTTTGGGGCGGGGGGGGGTTATGTAGGAGAGTAGGGTCTGCTATCCTATGGTCACCCCATTTTTTTGCTTTTTGCTTCACTGGTTTTTGACTTAATGTGGCTGTGGGCCTGCTAATCAGACCCACAGCCCTGCTGTTCTCTCTCTAAATTCACACCATGTACTTTAGGTACATCACCAATTGGGATTGGGTCACCTTATGAGCCCCTGTACAGTGTACTATAGGTACCCAGGGCATAGGTGCATCCAAGGCCTACCAGGGGCTGCAGCATATCTTTTGCCACCCCTGGCTGGCCATCCAAACTGACACAACTGGCTGATCACTCAGCTGGGGCAAGGTCGTGTAATCACCCCTTGCTTAGATATAGTATTCCTATGTCTAAACCTATATCTGGACACATATGCACCTATAAGTCACTCCTATGGCAGGCCTTAACAATCCTGAAGTCAGAGTGCTTGGTTTTATGTGAGATGGTGCTCTAGCATGAGCTGAGCCTGTCTGCAGCTTTCGGAACATGTCCTTATAGCTGTTCTAGGATAATGCCATACCATATACTCTTAAGTGCATTATGTACCTCGCGGTCAGATGCTAACTTTGGTTTGGCTTTATCAAAACATGTCGTGTAAGGTGTCATACTATGTAGGTATCAACCCAGGCGGTAATAAACAGGACTTGCCCACATAATAGTGATAGGACACAACAACCCACTTCAGTAGCAAAGGACAGTTTTTTATTAAAACAAAATTCATAAAAAACCACAATAACAATTTTTTAAAAAAAAGAAAGCGTGTGAGGACATGCATTACATATAAATAATTATATAAAATACAATACAAAAAAAATCCACAAAAATCACAATTTCATAAAAGCATAATGTTAATTCCTGAGTCAAACATAAATAGATATGTTGTCGCGGTCAGATGCTAACTTTGGTTTGGCTTTATCAAAACATGTCGTGTAAGGTGTCATACGCTTTGGAATACTACCCCCTCGCCAATTCCTGCGACGGGGGTAGCATTCCACCCTTCTAGAGGGAGAATACATGTTACTTCCATTAATCCCGGTTAGAGTTAACCAGAGCCTCAGCATCACAAAATGGATGCTGCTGCCACAGACACAATGGATACTGCTGCCACCTCCTGCTGCTGTGAGTCCTTCCAGCGAGGGAGGCTTGGACAATTGGTTTCCTGTCACAGGGAGGTGCTAGCACCACCCCAGACAGGAGATAGTGGATTGGGGCAGGGAGGGCTGAATGAAACTAGACACTGCCTGGGGCACACAAGGTGTCCCATGCATAGGCCAGTTCAAACCGGTGCTGGGGCACTCCAGCCCCAGCTCTGGCGCGAAACTGGACAAAGGGAAAGGGGTTCAACCACCCTCTTCCTGGGTCCCACCCATAGGAGGGACCTAGCAGGTAATCCAGCCCCTTGATTTGGAATGAAGGTAGGAGCTGTGTCCTTAGACTTTAGGTAATCCTGACTGAAACTCTGATACGAAACTCTGGACCCTTCGACATCCTACTCGACGTAGAAGACTGAAGAATCTCCCTTGTGGTCAAGGAGTGACCACCCTGTGCAAGCAGGCACCATCAAGCGCTCAACAGTTTGCTTTATCGTTGCTCCCGCCGGAGCTCGAACAACAGAGCCTGACAAGAACCAGACTTCCAGACATCCAACAGCCCGATCCACAGCCAGAGCAAAGCTGAGACCCGTGGAGGTGACGAAAGACGTGGAACCGGCCATCTTGGAAAACCAGAAAAGTGCTTTCTGTGCAGCTCCTGACGCACCCTCGAAGTTGTGCATTGGAGATTGAAAATCTCCAGCCCCGAGCATCCTTTGCACCGAAGATCACCTCTCCACACTCACCGAGTGATGCGTGGGGCCCTTTTGCATTTTCCTGCTTGACACATCTGTCCGGTCACTTGCCCATTGGCTAGTGGCCTCTGTGACAATGAACCTTTGATTTTTCAATACTGGTCTGGTTGCTCTAGACTGGCCCTTGCTCCCCTGAAAAGGAGCAGCCCATCAGACCTTGCTGGTCTGATCCAGAAGCCATCTTCGATTCCTGCGTGGGTTGCATTTGCCAAGGCCTGTTGACTCTGAATTAAGAACCGACACCGCCGACAGCGAGAGCCTTTGTGGGACAGTCCGTGTCCAGCACCTGGCTGTGGTCGACACCTCCTGGTCCACGTGGCAGCGGAGACAAACTTCCCGACAGCACCTGATCGCATCCCGACATCGCCTGGTTCCTTCCTGGTTCCATCCTGGTCACTGGCTAGTGACCCAGACTCTGTCCCCTCTGCTTTCAGGTACTCTTTATCCTCAATCCACCCTTGGATCCAACCGGACTCTTCTCGCCTGGCCGCCTGCAGCATCTTTTCTCCAAGGCTCCATAGAACTCCATGACGAAACCCGACGCACTTTGACACCTATGCACCCGCTTCCTGTGGGTGAGGTAACGCAAGTACTGCGGTGCTCCTGTGTAGGTTTACTCTCCTAGTCCCCTAGTTTCAAGTGGTTTAGTTCTAGTCCAGTCGGAAGACTCCTAACTCTTTAACTTTCTAACTCTACGCACCCATTGACTTCTACAGGTGCACGCGTGTGCATTCAGACACTGCACCCGCATCCTGTGGGCATCCTGCTCACTAACTACTGTCAGTCCAGTGTAGCCCCAGCGATTCCCAAGGCCCTAGGCCTCACCATTGTTCGTGACGTGGTTCTTATACCACTATTTTAGTATATGGTTTAACGGGCCACCAGGGCCTATCCATATTGTGCAACTTATTGTATGTTATATTAAGTTCTTTGTTATACTCTTGTGCTTCTGTGCTCATAAAGAGTACAGGGGGTTGTTTAGAAATAAATACATACATATTTTGAATATATAACCTGTGTGTTGTCCTTTCATTTGGTATTAAAAGGTTTGCATATGGTAAAACAGCTGGATTCACATGCCCTCTTGAGTTTAGCCTAAGACTGCTTTTGTCCATGCTACCACTAGGATAGCTGGTCTATAAGGTTGACTTTACAACCATCACCATAAGGGTTGTTTGGACTGGTACAAGGTGCTCACTAGAATAGTGAACATCATATACCAGGCCAACTTCTCACATTTACTAGTGCAGTCCAATTTCTACTGCACAGTTATTATTCTGTATTTTAAATCTGGCACATGTACTCTGACATGTTTTCTACTAAAACATAATTTGGAAATATTTTGGAGATGTAGCAAAGGAGTTATGAAACGTAATCAGAAATGTATAGCAAACATAAAGCAATGCTTGAAGGCATGTGTCGTTAAATGGCCCCTCCAGAGTACATCACGGTACATCTCAAAACCCAAGAAGATATCATCAAACAGAGCACCATTTTAGAATGCCGATTGTTGGCAATTGTTACAGATGCGGGATTAGCTAAAGCAAACTGCTCTATACTGGATGGTCCCTTTAATAAAAGAAAGGGTATATGGTGCCAGGGGTTAACTCTGGAGAACCTCACCTTTGGCTGGAAGGCTTTTGTGCAGCCATCAGATCTATCCACTCCTTAAAAGCTAAAACACCTATTTCAGGACTTCCTCACTTCTGAGCAGGCCATTGTCCTAGGTCGCGTGGACTATGTCAACACCATTCTCCCAGGCATTACCAAATCCTCTTTCTGCATTCTGCAGCTAAAATGTATGGCAGCATGTTGCTCATACTAAAAGAAACTGGAAGCCAGGACAACATTCAAGCCTGCATTCATCACTTTGAGGGCCATACAAAGTAAACACCTGGAATACATCAGGACATCTCTCAAACACTCAGGAAGCATCAGTTTTTTGTAAAAAGCGTTCCTAAGCTCGGACTGAAAACCATAAAAGGTAAATCTTGCAAAGCTGTCTAACAATATTTCTCTGGAGTAAGCCCACCCTTTGGGAACTTGCTACCAGTTGAGCTGAAATGGTCAAAGGCCATTCTTCAATTGCAGAAGTCTCTAAAAACCGACTTTGGTTAGTCTCCATAGCTCTCCATCAGTATTCCCACCTCTAGTACTAAGTTACCTCTCACTTTTGCCTCCCCTCCTCTCCCTTGAGCCCACTGAGCTCTCCCGCCTTCTCATTAAACTTGGTCATGACTAGTTAGCATTTTCATTGTTCCACCATTTATGTACACCATCTCCTCTTTTGTTTCCCTGGTGCCCTTCTAAGTCCTTCTGACTCTGTCTCTCACTTCACTTCACACTTGTTATACTTTCACCCTCTCTCTTTAATTGAAGGCTCATAGCTGTAATTTTCTGGCTTTCCCTTTCCGATTTGTAAGACTCTTGCCAATGTTCCGCCCGCCAAAAGCTCACGCTGCCCCCACAGATTACAATGTATTCATAGTCTGGTGGGCAGGCGGCGTGGCGGTTTCCATTGTGGTACCCTTTAAAAGGCGCGGTGCCTATGAAAAAGGCACACAATGGGAATACCTCACAAGGTTCCTGCACGCCATGGACTTGTACGTCTGAGGCACCCATTCCTCTCCACCAAGAATTCCTGGCTGTGGAGCCTCCATGAAAAGCCTGGCAGAGAGGAAACTAATAATATGCTTGACGGCACCGTGGAAGTCCCACCAAGCATATTGCGGCCTCTGACCGCCGCTCCAACACAAGGGAACAGCAGTTCCCTGGCAGAGACGGCGTTTCTAGTATGGTCCAACTGCCTGAGTCGTAATTGGGCAGTCGGACCATGGGTGCGGGGGTGGCACCACCATGCCACCATGAGTCTGGTGGTCCAAGGACTGCCAGACTCGTAATTTGACGCTAATTGTCTTCTTTTCCCATATGCTGTGCAGAACTTGCCTTTAGCATAATTACACTCTAAATTCTATTTTGCATTGATTCTGTATAGAGAATGATGAACCTTTAACAGTTTCTATATTCAGTAGACTACAGTGGGTTTAGGATGGGTTGTTTGAAAGAAGTTTTTTTTTGTGGTTTTAAATACCTTTATTAAACAACCGTCAGCAGAGTACAAGTAATGCAATCATAAGGTACAGCAAATTACATTATCATCGTGCAATAATTAATACATTTGAAAACTCCCGACACACGTAATGCAAAGCCAACAATAGAGCTGCATAGCACATATTGGGCATTTAATGACAATTGAGGAAACAGGGTTTATTGCTCAGTGTATGGTGGTATATGTAGCAATACAGGGCTGTGTGTCCCACCCCCAGAAATCACAAGACTGGCAAGAATATCTCTGGACCACATGCCAGGCGCACAGGCTTAGGAGTCAACAGTGAGAGGATGTTCCAGCAAATATGACTGCATCAGGCCCATATATCCCGGGGTCGTGAAGATCAAGGGAAAAAGTCAGCATACGTGCACATTTGGTCTTGCCAGAGGATCATATCTCCCAACCATTCCTTGAATTTAGGCACAAGACCACGGCCCCACATACAGGCCACGCGCTGTTTCGCCAGAACCAGGCTAAAAGAAACACACTTTCTATATGTGGTAGGGATGGGCGCAGTATAGCCCAGGAGCGCAGTGAGTGGAAATCTTGGAAGGGGCACAGTAGTCATGGAATCAAGAGCATCAAATACCAGCTGCCAGTAGTCATAAACCCTAGGACACACCCAGGCAAGATTAAGGAAATCTGCCTGTCCCGCCTGGCACCTAGCACAGCCGTCAGAGTGGCGTAGCCCGTACCTTTGTAGCTGCACGGGAGTGAGGTGAGTAGTCATGATTGGCGTACGGAGAACGGTAAAGTACAGACACCAGGTGGCTAGCGTTATCTGCCTGAAACACTTGATGCAGAGGTGGCTGTGTGGGAGGCTCTGAGGGGAACGTGGCGTGGCACGCTCGTACCCCATGTCTCAGGCGGGCATACAGAAATGTGTCCATGGTAGAGGGTGCAAGGTCATGACATAACTGCTGGAGAGTGCAAAATGTACCTTTATCAAAGAAATCACCCCAGGTGCGCATGATTAGCACACATGTCATGCTTCTAAAAATGCCTGCTTGCAGGAACGCCACATCGGGGTGGTAAGTCAAAGGCAGGAGAGGAGAATAAAGATAGGGTGTGGATGTATGCACTAGAATACAAGCCCAGGCTGCGTTTGTGCAATCAATTGAGGTTGGCTCTTTCTCACGAGGCATCACTCTAGGGGCCAGATGTAGGAGAGTAGATACCGGTCGGTAACGGGCGATTTCGGAATTGGCATGTAGGGGGCCATTATTTTACAGAATCGGTAAATTTACCGATTCTGTAAAATACCGAATCGGTAATTTTACCGATTCGGTAAATCCAAATGTAGGTGACACTCCTGAGAGTGTCACAGGCCCTTAAGAGTCCGTATTTTACCACACAATCCTATTGTGTGGTAAAATACCGAATCCAGGTGTGCATGCACATCTGTGCATGCACACTGTGCAATGTGACACACAGACATGCCCTAAGGGCATGTCTGTGTGCCACATGTCACACATGCCTTTACTTCGGGTGCTAGAGGGTGTCAAAGTGACACCCCCTGCACCTTTGCAACATTTGGTATTTACCGATTCGGTAAATACCGAATCGGTATTTCCCATTGATTCCTATGGGCTTCACAGCCCATAGGAATCAATAGGAAATACCGATTCGGTATTTACCGAATCGATAAATACCGAATGTTACCTATTCGGTATTTCTACTTTTAAAAATACCTACATCTCCCACCTTCATATTTACCGATTCATAAATACCGAATCTGTAAAATTCGGTATTTATGAGTCGGTAAATTGAAGTTACCTACATCTGGCCCTAGATGGTATAATACCATCCAGTGGGATAGGGTCTGACAACCAATTCTCAGCGGCTACGTGAAGGGTGTAAGGGGGGGCGGAACCAATAGTGAGCAAAGTACGCCTGTGCACTGATGTAATACAATTCAAAGTTTGGGATGTTGATGCCTCCCTGCTCGTACGGTCGTGCAAGCGTGTCCCACACTAGTCTAGTCAGTTCCACCGAAGGGAACAGAAGAAGTGGTGCCCCGGATTTTAAGGGATATTTAGGAATAGAAAAAGGAATTTCAGTAATACGACCATTTTAATAAGGGAAATGCGACCCGCCATAGTTAGGGGTAATGCAAACCAGCGGCGGAAGCAACTAGCAATGTGTTCCATGGTGCATCCATAATTGAGGCGCATTAATTCCTCGCAATTTGTCATGACCTTGATCCCAAGATATTTGACCTCGTCCTCAAACCACACTATTGGATAGTCCATCTCAAAGGGTACAGCAGCACTCATCAAGGGAAAGATTTGCGATTTGGACCAATTTATGTTAATGCCTGAGAGGCCACCAAATCTTACAAATTCACGCATAAGTGGATTCAAATTTTGGCGGGTCTTTGATTCGCAGGATCAAAGCACAAAACCAGGGACGTCATGTAACCGGGAGATCTCCAGCATGGTGGAAGTTCATTTGCCAGTCGGTGAGGAAGGTCTAGACTCCTGATTATGTCGAGGCAATCTTCGAGCCAGCTTTTTCAAGAAGTCATCAGCTTGTTGTGGATTTGCACACATGATGTGTTTACCATCGTGAAAGATCCGGAGTTTTGCAGGGTATAGGAGTGCATATTCTATATTAGCCTTCCGGAGTTTTTGCTTTGCGGGTAAAAATTTCCGACGTGCCTCCTGAACTGCAAGGGTGAAGTCTGGATAGACTGAAAAGGCATTGCCTTCGAATTGCAGAGGCTTTGTTTTGCGCGCTTTCTGTAGTGCCACATCACGGTCTCTAAAGTTCAACAGTCTGGTAATAATAGGTAGAGGGATAGCACCTGGGGGTGGGTTCCGCCCCAGGGATCGGTGGGCGCGCTCCACGATCAGGTGGGGTGAGAAGGAGTCAGCGCCAAAGCAACCTTTCAGGAGACGTTCAACATACTCTACCAGCTCACCCGTGTTGGTCGATTCGGGTATGCTAACTAGGCGGATGTTGTTGCATCGTCCGCGCGCCTCAATGTCCTCGTTCTTAGCCGTTATAACCTGCAGCAACTTATCCATGGACGTGACGCGGTCTTGAAGTTGAGATGTGGTGTCTTCCGTCTCGGAGATGCGCCGTTTGGTCTCTTTAAGTTATCCATCGTATTTGTCAACTTTATGAACAAGAAAATCAAGGCGGTTCTTCATTGAATCCATTTTGGCAGACAAGTCTGTCAAGCTGTTCTGCACCACTAGGAGAAGTGTCTTAACCTCGTCCCCTGAGGATTGCGAGGCAGGCGGACCAGATGCCATGTCGGATGACTCGGAGTCAACAGAGGTGGAACGTGTGCTAGCTTTCTTAGAGTCAAACTTCAACCGAGGTTGGCGGGCATCAGTTTTCCCCATAGCCTCGAGGCCCAAAGGGGACGCAGTACACCGCAGGATCCTGTGGGCCAGGCGCGTTCTTCGTTACCTCCCTTATACTGAGCGAAACTCTGGAAGAGAAGCGTCTGGCTGGTTATTCAGCTCGCCCGGTAGCGCACAGCCGGGGCGCCGCTGGCGAAGCTCCACATATCTATGATGTCTACAGTCAGAGGGGAGCCGTCGGTGACGTATAACGTGCGGAATGGCGAAGGCCTTGACACGCAATATGAGCCGTGTGATGGTAGAGGCCGGGCCCTGCGGGCGTCGCAAAATGAGATGATGGCTGAGGGCCTTCAAAGTTGAGTTTCCGGATGAGACAGTGGGGGGCCACCTCCACCGACAGAAGGGGGCCTCACAGTGGTAGCATGAAGATATGCAGCAGCTAAATGTCCACAGGTAGCAAAGGGTGCAGGGGGGTCAGCCACACGTAGAGGACACCCCTCCAGACATGGCCCACCCCGTACCCGGCAGCAGAAGGAAGAGGTGGGAAGCCTAGTGTCCAGGCTTAGGCTCGATAGCCATGAGGCAGCCACAGCGCCACTGGAGGCACAAAGACTTTCAGCAGAGGGGGACCAATCAATGCCCGCCTCCCGTCTCACCGCAGCCACTGGCAAAGGGTACAGCAGCTGGAAGGTGCAGATATGCCCGGAGGTGGTGACGATTCAAATATGGCGCAGAGGGAGAATGGCAATTCCAAGTGCTACACACAGCGTGAGCAGAGTGGCAATGTAAGTCCTCTCCAGGCGCGATGAGGGGCGGTTGGGTGCAGGAGAGAGTGCGTCACGCTACAAAATGGCTGGCACCCACCGTCGGTCACAGGCCCCCTGTAACGCAGGAGGGCGCAGGAGCAAAGCGGCCGCACGCGCCGCAATGGAGAAGCATGCGGGGCAGTCAGAGCACGCAGGATACAGTGAGCGGCTCACCTCCCTGAAGCGGGACCGATGAAGCGAGGGTGCAGGTGGGTGTTGGGTTGTCCCACGGAGGTGAATGCGCAGTCTTCACAGAGGCCGCAGCAGCATAGCACCCCGTGGGAGACCAGGAAATTGCGTAATTCCCGCGGCCGAGCAGCAGCTCCAGCATCAGTGAGCGCTCGCAGGCCAGTGTAGTGTTAGCGCCGTAGCCCCTCAGGAAACAAAAAGGAGATAGTGAATTTTCACACAGGGGCTCCGGGGGGGGTCTCAGACACTAGTAGCAGGTGTCATCAGGGAGAGAGGTCAGGCATAGCTGCGGATTTATAACGAAATTCTTCACCGGGCATCCAGAGCCTCACAGGTGTGCGGCCATCTTGGATGTGTGCCACCTAGCGCCCCGTTGTTTGAAAGAAGTTGCATGAGACTCCAAGTTACTCCATTGTGCAGGGTGCTATTACCATCCAAGCTGAGTGGAGCTTTATTAAAATGTGAATTAAATAAATAAATTGGCAGTAAATGAGCATGTGGGCACATTTCAGGTGGCTGAGAGCTCCAGTAGCCTAAGCCAACAATAGGAAATTCTATTCTCTCCAGTACTTTGAGCTCAGGCCTGCTAATCGAACACTACACACTATGTGTTGGATGATTTTCTTTCACTTTCAGTGCGGCCCATATTACAATGGCACTGGTTGGACAATGTGCCACAGCACTAGGCTCAGATAAATGGATGTCAAATATCAATATATGACGCACAATACTGTTACCAGCTGTAAGAAATTGGATTATTGATTGAGGGCGAATAGAAGCTCCACTCGGGCATCAACTACATTCATAGTCAGGGTGAATCACAAAGGTAATTAGTTTAACCTGAGTTTAACCCTCTTGGAGCTTGGCATAAAAGCTGTCAGGTTTCACTTGAATGAAATGTGTAAAGTTTGTTAGGAAGCACACAGCCAGTGATAAAGTGAAAACCCAACACAATAAAAATTCCAGATCAATTTAGAAGCACAGTGTACATTTTAATAAATACAAAGGCACTAAAACAAATTAAATTCGATCAGTAGACCCGAAGTAATGGATTTTTCAAGTGAAATATTGCACTTAAAAGATCAACGCCCCAACTGAGGGCATCTGTTTGCACCAGACGTGGGAAAAGTCTAAAGTTAAGGTCCACTGCGAGGGAGCATGGGTCGGATACAAGGGGTAGATTGGGTGGATTAGGAACAGTCTTGGTTTACTTTCAGACTTAGAAGAAATTTCAAGAAAAGGGTCTGGAGAAGGTGTAGTTTAAGTGGGGCAACACAGCAGTATTTATCTGAGAAGAAGCTGTCAATGGCAGGGAGCTGCTGGATGAAGTCTCTGTGAAGCCATCGTAGATAGTGGAATAAGATCTGGGGGAATTAGCTGGATTTTCAGGCTGAGGAGGTCGTTGATGTTAATGGAGTGCTGGTTGTTGTTGAGCCCGGAGAAGATTGCTACCTTTGGACTCAGAAGTTTTTCTGGAGCTTAGATTAACCCAGCGGAATGAATCTGCAGGCTGTAGCAATAGATGTTCTTCTAGACAGGAGCCGCTGAACATGATTTTGCGCTGTGGAGAAGAATGCAGTGGGAGCTGCGCAAAGTTAATCCCACTAGCGATGCACCTTATTTGGATCGACTTGTAGGTAGGCTTCGGTCTCCTGTCGGGTCTTTTTTGGTGAAAAATCTTCTAAGTTCCAGATTTTGGATGCTGGTAGGAGGAGGCCACTCCAGCACCAAACAAAGGGTCCATGACCTGGGGGAACCACTTTGGGGGTTAGGGCTCACTCCAGGAGCGGCCAGTAGTGGCATTTATCGCCTCAGGAGCTTGTTATGTCCTTGAAGTTCAGACAGGAGGCCAGCCAACTAGCACTTGGAGTCACTCTGGTCGGCCTGTGTTCAGGGATTAGGTTCAGTCTTCTTTCTTAAGAGAGTATGACAGCAAGGCAGTCCTTTCAGCAGAAAAAACATAAGGGCAGTCGTTCTGGCATCAGTGAGGAAGTTGCTGAAGTGGGTGCGAGATCCTGTTGGCCGGTAGGAAAGGGTGCCTTTGATAGTGGCTTTTACTGTCTCTTTGAAGCTTAAAGTACATGTGTTAAATTAAAGTGGATTCTCTGTCAATGTAAGAGGTACACTTGATGGTATCTCTGTGGATGATGGCGAGCATTCCTCTTGGTGTAGGGGGTCCTGGTGTAGGATTTTGTATCCAGTAGGGATGGCTGTGATGATGTCTGACTCCAATGTGGTGCTGAACCAGGTTTTGGAGAGGAAGAGGAGGTCTGGGGAAGCAGAGTCAATGAGGTCCCAAATCTCAGTGGAGTGCTTGCAGAGTGAGGGTGTGTTGAGGAGTATACATGTGAATGAGTGATGTTGTGCGAGGTGGGTGTGTGGTGCTGTGTGAGTGTGGCCCTTCAGTGCTAACTTAGTGAGGGCTGCGGTGTGTGTGGGTGATAGGAGCCGGTGTGCGGCATGTGAAGTGGCAATGTAAGAAGGCAAAGGGGCCCAATTTGAACTGAGGTGTGGCTCACCAGGAGTTGAGCTGGTGGAGTTCATCAGTGGAATAGCGGCGGGACACTTTTGGACCAGGGTTCCTGGAACTGGGAACGGACCAGACATGGACGGATGCTGACGGGCTCACCCTGCAATGTTGTCGCATGCAGGGCCGGGGACAGTGGGAGGTGAACTGGGGGCAGTGGAAGTGCTGTGCAAGAGTGGGAAAGTCTGTTGGGGAGAGCGGGAAAGTCTGGCGGGAGTGGCATGGTGGGAAAACACAATCGGCAGAGCAAGTCAGGGGCAAAACGGCAGAAGAGATGAAGATGCAAAATTAAGCAGTAAGAGGAGAAAAAGATGCAAAAATGTCAGTTGAGAGGAACAAGGATGCACAAAGGGGTTGCTAAACAGAGACAGGTGCAGATAGAACAAATGGCACAAAGATAGAAGAGTAGTTGCCAAGTCAGGGGCAGAGCGGGAGCAAATAGGAAAAACTGCAGGAGACACACCAATACAAGTCAAAAGTGCAAGGCGAAGTCAAGGCCGCACTGAATAAGAAGAGTGATATCTGGGCACCTACACAATGATGTTACTCTGTGGCCTCCATTAAGTAGAGTCTTGGAGAAGGGAAGGAGCATGGGGGTGGTGGATGGGCTCGGCATGAACAGGAAAGTCTGGTGCGGAGAGTAGGAATGTCCAGAGGGAACAGCAAGTCAAGAAACGCTTCCGGTAGAGCAAGTCAGGGTAAAAACATTGACAGAAGAGACTAAGATGCATAATGTAGCTGTAAGAGGAGCAAAATATGCAAAAAACAACAGTTAAACAGAAATGGGGGCAGACTGCACAAATAAACAAAGAGTAGTTACTGAGTTGGGGGCAGAACAAGCAGCTAACAAGCAAAAATGGCAGGAGAGCAGGCGCGCAACACCCATTGGGCTCACCGGGCTTCAGCCCCCCCTGTCGTGTGTGTCAGCCCGGGCTGAGACAGCTTCGCGGGCTGGCGACATCTAATTGCAGCCGCACCCGAGTACTTCACAGGTCTTAAAAGACCGTTTACTTGTAAATGAGACTTTTGTTGTGTTTTCACCCCCTTGTACAGCCACTCTGGTTATGGCTAGAAGAATTAGCCCCCCCCAAATCTTTTTCCACCCCCCCCCCCCGAAATGTGGCTGTAGTAACTAGTTGTCCGCCTGCCTGAGGAGACAGACACCAACATGAGTCAGAAGGGCAAGGCGATGTCAAGGTTGAAATCCTGCTTTGCATCATGGAGGAAACCTAGTACTGTTTTTTAAACATATAGCCTGAAATCTACTCCAAGAACTTACAGAAATGGTAATGGTGCGCACACACCACTCGCCAGCCTGTGTGTTTTTTTTATAACCTTTTTGCGCACACACGGGCACACAACTCCCGGTCACGGCCGCAAGTCTTGCTCGCGATCACTTTCACTTTCGCGCGCACCATTTGCTTGTTGCACGGCCAATGCTTGTTCAGGTATTTTGTCCGTCAAAGTCATTTTGTGTTGTCTAGCATTTATTGTGCAAGTCTGTCAAATCCGAAATTGAATAAAAAAATGTCTGAAGCCGATCCAAGGATTTATGACAAAAAACTCTGTGTCACTGGGATTCTGGGAACGTATATATAGATCTAATGGTCCTTATGAAACCTTTTATAAAATGTCTACTTTCCGATGGCATTTTCGTTGATTCAAGAGTTTTGAGTCTCTATGTATTTGTAGTTTTATTAAAATGCTATCCCTGCTCCCTGTGTAGCCTGTTGGGAACACTCCTATATTTTATCAACTTGCTCTCTCCCGTAGGAACAAGCGGGGACACCACGCTTTCTCTCAATACATGTGACTTGCGGTATGTTTTTGGCACCTTGCATTATTTTTTGTCACCTCTTAAACTGTTCAGTGATGACATGAGTGAGCTTCATGCAAGCTAATGGCTGATGTCAAATATCTGTTTCACAAAAAGATGTTCAGCCTCTTCGAGATGTTACAGTAGAGCTGAGGGGCATATTATCAAGGGCACTATCAACGCTTTAGCGGGAAAAAATCTCGATAAAGCGACAAAAAGACTATCGCCCCATTAGCAAAAAGATGTTCAGCCTCTTCGAGATGTTACAGTAGAGCTGAGGGGCATATTATCAAGGGTACTATCAACGCTTTAGCGGGAAAAAATCTCCATAAAGCGACAAAAAAACCATTGCCCTATTAGCAAGCTGTCGCTAACTACCGTTAGCGACAGTTTTCCGGCGATAGCAAGCAAAAAAACTATCGCCATTCATGGAAGCGATAAATATCGCTAATGATATGCGAGGTAGGCGTACCCTCGCAAAATCTCACTTTTAGCAATGATCGCCTGGACTTGCTTAGCGACAAAAAAAAAATCGCGCTAAGGCCCCTTAGCTGGAGATAAATAAGAACTGCTAAAACCAGTTCTAAAAATGAAAAACTGGAGATAAAAAGGAGACCATATAAAAGGAGACAAACCCAGCCCAGCCACACCACAAAGCTGAGGACCTGCAGATGCCATGGAGGCAGTAATCATTCAGCTCGGAGTCCCACAGAGGCAACAACCACCACCGCCACCACCACCGCCTCCTGGACCACCACCAAGGCAGCACGAAAGAAAACAGCGGCCAATGCGCAGACGAATCATCCTTGGAGACCTACAACCACAGGATGTAATAGCCCACTACAGGCTCAAATGGACATCAATTGACTACGGGCCAGATGTAGGTAAATATATTTTACCGACTCATAAATACCGAATTTTACCGATTCGGTATTTATGAATCGGTAAAATATAAGGAGGGAGATGTAGGTAAATCCAGATGTGGATTTACCGAATCTGTAAAAGTCGGTATTTACCGATTCGGTAAATACCGACCGGTAATGCCCATTCATTCCTATGGGCTTTGAAGCCCATAGGAATGAATGGGCATTACCGATTCGGTATTTACCGAATCGGTAAATACCGAATATCACAAGGGTGCAGGGGGTGTCACTTTGACACCCTCTAGCACCCCCAAGACAGGTTCGGGTGCCATGTGGTAGGCATACATGCCCTAGGGGCAGGTCTGCCTGCCACATGGCATAGGTGTGCATGCACACATGTGCATGCACACCGGAATCGGTATTTTACCATCAAATTGAATTTGATGGTAAAATACCGATTCTGTAAGGCTTGTGGGACTCAGAAGAGTCCCACCTACATATCATATTTACCGAATCGGTAAAAATACCGATCGGAAAATATACAGAATCGGTAAATTTACCGAACGGTAAATTTACCGATTCTGTCAACATATGCCCCCTACATCTCAAAATGCTTTTACCGGTCGGTAACGGCCGAATTCGGCCATTACCGACCGGTAAAACCCTACCTACATCTGGCCCTACATCCTGAACCACATAGCCCACAGGCTGACACCACCAACCCAGCACATAACTAATATCCCCCCGCAAACAAAGCTGCTGGCTGTGCTGCATTTCCTGGCCTCAGGGACATTTCAACCCACAACATCCAGACTCGGCGGAGTCTCACAGGCAGCCTTTTCAAGATTTCTCCCTATTGTGTTGGATGGCATAATCAGCCTGATACCCCAGCAACTCTACTTCCCCAACACTGTGCGGGAACAGCTTCTGGTCAAGCAGGGTTTCCATGCCATAGCTGGATTCCCACACATTCTGGCTGTTATAGACTGCACACATGTCCGATTAGTGCCACCTGCGGACTGTGCACACATATATCGAAACCGAAAGCACACTCACTCAATGAATGTGCATGCGATAGTGGACCACCGTGGACTGTTCACAAATGTCATTGCCAAGTTTCCAGGGAGTGTGCATGATTCATACATCTACCAGCAGTCAGTCATTAACCAGCGCTTCCAGGATGGGACATATGGGAATGCAGTCCTAGTTGGTAAGTAGCAATACAACATACCACTTGCATCAGCATTACACACATGCAAAACAGAAATGTGCTAATCTCCATGTCACAATATCGCATACAAGATGTCAAACAACATCACCCCACACCAGACACATTAACACCATGAACTGTGGGAACTTCAGCTAGATACATTGGCCATACTCACTGTAAGTTGTACACCCCTGCCCCCCAGCAAATGTTGCGAGATGTGTGAAACATGCAAGTGTGATGGAGAAACATCACTCACAAAGAAACTTGCAACACAAGTCCCACTGTGCATGTCTTGTGCTGGACAGGCAGGATGAATACCACAGCAGAGTTTGACATGTTGCCATATAAAGTGCAAATGTAGTCCAGCTTTATGTCACTTACCGTCAGTGACGTAGTAGCACACAACAATGTGTGGAAACTTGTGAAGGCTGCATGGAGGATGCAGAGGCATGCGAGGCAGATGCAGACCACTGGGTACATCTGTAGGTATATGGAGACTGAGCCTCAAATATGGATCCGAGTCTGGACTTGCAGTGTTCATAAACATGTCCCTGCTTCTTCACTCATCCTGCTCACATATGGAATGTGGAATCATGCCATATGATAAAGTAAATACAGTCTATTTTGTGATTTGTGAGTCAACAAAGTGTATGAGGCCACCAAGCAGATGTCCATACGAATGACGTTCCTTCTACGAGCAGCACCTCTTTTAAACTGCCATTAACTTACAGGCAGTGATTAGCCCTCCATGTAGCAACTGCCTCCATTCATGAAGTAAATTGTCATGCGATGAGGTCTGGCTATTGGAACAGTGTGAAGATAAGCAGAGTATCATCAGTATATGATACAATTGCGACCCTATGCACCTACAACCATGCAGGAAAGTGATAACAAATAAAGATCAAACTGTCTGGCATCCAATAGCCAGCCATGAGGGTTACCATGTAGGAGTGGAGTAATTCCAGAAGAAAATCTTGCATATACCACATGAATGCCCCTTGATGCAATGAAATAACTCATCCATCTAAGGGCTAAAGTCTTCACTCCACATGACTCCAGTCACAGGAGAATTAGCCCATGAGAGATGGTGGCAAATGCTGCACTGAAATGCTGCAGGATCCGTGCATCAGTCTGACCTACGGCTGCTCGTTGTCCCAGAGTTACACTAGGCAAGAGCAACGCAGTTTCAGTGGAGTATGTAGTTTGGAAAAAAGATTGCGACATGTGTAGCAGGGCCTTTTAATTGCAATGGTTGCTAAGCTGTAGATTAATTCAGTTTTCATCAACTATCCCCCAGGAAAGGTAGGGTCAAAATGGGCCCCCAACAAAGATGCAGCTCATGGTCCCTGTGAGGTAACATCTCAATGTACAGACCATGTCTTGTTGACATTCAAAGGGGATTGTACATAATTAGAATGAGTGGGAGGACTGGAATGACCTCAATGGCATGAGACAGTTACCTACCTGCATCTGCATTACTGTGTGTGATGGTTCCACCAGTTAGCCTGTAATGCCAACAGTTACTAGCTTCATAATCACTTCTGTTGCTAGAGCTCAAAACTCGTGTACGGTTACTCCTTTGACTGCTATATCTACTGTGGTTATGCTGCCCATGCCCTGGTGATCCTCCAGATGAAACTTGACAGTAACCTCTTCCACCTCATCAGTCAATAAATTGAATAATCCATTACAGGACCCCTCAGATGTATGAGGGGGCTGAGTCAATCTCACATCACATTGTAAGACTTTCAGTAAGCTAAACATGTTTGCAGATGAGTATTCCGACATATTGATTTACGTGTCATACAACTAGCGTGGGATGTCTTGATCAGTTCGTAAGTTTGGGATTGTCATTGCTTGTAAGCCACCTTAACTATGATACAATAGTTATTAGGCCATTGGCATGTCATCTGTTTGCACCATTGCCAGTCCCTAGTGTGAGTTCCTGTTGATTTTGGGTGTAGACGTCATAGCTGTCCTGGCATTGTCAGTGAACCATGGTGCTAACTCATTGAGTGCCTCTGAGAAGCAGGTTTCTACTTGTCTGTAGGCAATGTCAATGTCCCGAACCAATATGCTTTCACAATCATGTAAACCCAGAGCAAATGTGCTTGTCATAAATCATCACACTGCCTGTGGGTCACTGTTTGATTGGGTTTGCATGTTGTTACAACTTAACATGGCATGTGAAAAGGGATACTATGTTGGTAGGACCATGGAAATGGCCACGAGCATTACCAATTCCATGTTAGTCATTTCAGTGAAGAATGCAACCAGGAAGTGGACTGTCAGAAGACATCAGCCAGGAAACAAGTACCACATACAGATCATTAGGGGGAACCATAACTATGCTGACCAGCTACTTGCCAAAAACAATGGACCACCACCACTCCAAGACACGCAAAACAGCAACATCTAAAAAAGGACACCATGCATGGGCGAAGACACCTCCTACAGCTGGACAGACAAGTATATGAGGATACACAATGATAACTGGATCATTCATAGTTACCAGTGAGACACATCTGCCATTGCATATGAACCACTACGTAACATCAACATCTGACAATACACATGCAGGTACACACACCTGGAAGTGTACAGAAAGTGATGGCCCTATGTCATGTGTCCCCCATGGGTGAGTAGCACATGTAAGAAGAAGAAATCATCACTGATGGCCTACTTGTGAGCAATGCCAACATGATGTGACATGTGTGGTGGCTAAGCTTCCAAATAGTGCAGACTTGCTTGCCCTAAAGCGCTGCCGGGAGCTACCTTCCTACGTGCACATACATTCGTAGTATGCTGAGCTGCTGCCCATGTTGGTGAGTGGTGGCACAACTACACACCTGCTGCAGCCCTTAGCCCAATATAATGGCAATTAAAGGCATGCTCATTGCACCTCCGAGCCACGGACTCATGAACCACAAACTACACTCATAACAGATGTGAGGCGCAGGCCATGTGAGGGCACGGATAAGCTCTACCCCCCAGGCTGTGGCAAGTGGTGCAGTTACCAGTACTATGCCACTGGGAGGAGGACTAGAGACACATTGCACAGGGGATTGCAAAGTTTGCCATGGACATCTGATCCACAGGACTGGAACATTGTAGCTACTTGGACCCTGACGCCAAACCTCGGTGTGCCTGCGTGGTCCTGCACAAAGATGCATAATCACAGAAGGATGACCCAGATGGTCACACAATACATCCTGTGACGGAACACTACACTCACAGATTTGTGAAAAAGAGACCTAGATGGACCACTGCGTACTCAGAGTCCTGCAGCCAAACATTTGCTTGGTAAAAGTGGGGACGCAGACATAGGATAAACTTGTGGCGCATCACAATGACTCACAGTGCATCTGGACATCCCTTATGGCCTTCCCAGAACCCCACACACCCCTGACCTCTCCTGAGCCTACACTGTCTGATCCTGGCCACTCTGGATCTAGTGGTCAGCGCAGGGAGACAGCTGAAGGTCCGTTTTGATCCTGCATGATGGGGTGGTGCGGTTGTGCCTCTGCTGGCCCAGCCGCATTACACAGTCTCTGCATAGCCCCACTTTCACCTACTCTGCTCCCCTATGCTGTGTGGACTAACTATGAATGCGTCCATGCCCCTGCACTCACCAGGTGCTGTGCCTTTGGCGTGGGTGCACAAGTGTGAGGGTGAGTACTTGATGCATGAGAAACATTGATAGGTGTGCCTACAGACGCCCAGTACCTGTGACATACTTAAAATACACAACAAGTTACTTTTAATGGACACTTTGCCAGCCAACCCTACTCACACTACAGATGTGCAGCACACTGTTGCGCACACAGACAGGAGCTCTTGCATGTGCATCATGACATAGTAGTGCATGTAAGGCCTCCGCCCCTGTGATACAGAGGCAGGCGGATAGGACAACCCGCACAATTGCACCACGCACAGCTGTGCCTTAGCAAACAACATCCCACTCTCCAGCTGGACACTGTCCACTAACCCTAAAAATGTGGTCACACCTGCAATGTAGCTCTACAGTTGCCCTACACTTCAGCCTGCGCTCCATGCTGAATGCTGCTGCCCTTGTGTGGCTGATACACCTGCAACGGGTGGCCATCATAAAGCCCCACCCAGTCCACACCAGGTGGCATCATGTGGCTGAGACCCCAGCCACATGTCACACGCCACTCGTGCAGGGGGGGACGGAGGTGCACTGACCTCCACTCTGCCCTGCATGTGCAAATCAACTTCAATGCCAATGCAAACCACAATGGATCATGGGTCAGGCAAGCAAGACACAGCTTCAGTACCATTTGAAAAGCTGGGTGAGTCACTACGGCGAATATGCTCTTCATCAATGTAATAAATTGTTAATGTGGCTATAGACCTCACACATCTATGTGCAGATCATCACCAACTGGTAGATTGCACCATTCACACAGAAGCTGACATTGTTGAAATTGCCATGCATGTTGCATCTGCAGACCGAAATATACGAAACATACTCAACTATGTTGAGTGCTGGAAGACAGAGTCGACGATGTCGAAGGGCGGACACAACGCTACAATGTATGCATGGTGGGCTGGGAACAAGGGCAGGAGGGTGAAGATCCGGATGTCTACACTGTGACTTGACCAAAAAAGATGCTACCGGAAGGCCCTCTCTCATCATGCGTCATAGTGGAACGGGGAAACAGGGTGCCCACCAGACCATTGCCAACAGGTATTAAGCCACCTACATTCTAGATCAACATCCTTAACTACAGGGACAGGGATGCCATAATGCAATTAAGTTCACAACTAAAAGACATCCAGGTTCTCAATCATTCTAAATTTTCTTCCTGGACTACACATCACCGGACAATAAACACAGATACACATTCATGACAGGCACGGATTGTGTTAGGCAAGACAAGCGTCTGGACCCTATCCAGTTCCCAGCATGTCTATGTGTAGTATCAAAGGGAAATACTAACTTTGTTCAAAATTCATGACAGGCTGAATATTGGATGGACTCATACGGCTCTGCAAACACTGACACTGTGCCCACTTATCCGCAACAGCATTTGCACAATGCATCCTTCCACTCAACCAATGCTGGTCAAACACGGAGCCAATCTCACACTTTACAATCTGCATGACCGGCATTGAGCCAAGTGCAGATTTAATGTTGCAAGGTACTCAAGGCCATAGCGGACATCACAGGATCTCAACTGGACCACCTGGCTCTACCATGAGCCCACAGGGCGAGATCTGCCACATTCATTCCTCCAAAGAGCCACAGGCTTCTCAATACTCTCACTAACTGCTAAATGTCACTCCACAAAGGTGCAGCTACATCGCCTAAAAAGCCACACTTGTGCGCCACTTGGGTGACACACCCTTGGGAACTACATGGACCAGCTGTCATGTCATGCATATCCTCAACTGTCTCGTTTCACAATCCATGTGAACTCCCACATACCTGTTTTTTGGCTGTGTCACGATCACTGACTCCATGACGAGCCAGAGTGCCCTCTCACTCCCAAGCTGTGCTCCCACACGCTTCACATATGTCGGTATGTATCTTCAGGCTGGGATGTATGACCGTGTAGTGCGGCACATGCCCATTTGCAACTGTCTGTCAGCTGTGAACTTCACAAGAACCATTCAAGACACTTGCATATCCTTGGTCCATAATGCGTTGCGTTGCATACACCCCTCTGTGATTGTGTGAATCTTGCCTTTGGACAAGGTTTTGTGGATTTACTGTAGCACATTTTCCCAATTGTTATCACTTATGCGTTTGGAACTGTTTCCATTGCCATCTAACATCTGTGTACTTCAAGTTACAAAGTTTCAGTGCCATGGTAGGCAACACTGTGACCACATTTAATAGTTTCAACGTCTACATGCACATGTGCTCTCAAATTGAACACACTCTTCACCTACTATGAGCTCCCTCAAAAAGGGGCACATGGAATGTCCGGGCCATACACACTCCATCATATGGTTAGTAATTGTACTCCTATCTCAAACAACACCATAGAGAGCCAGCGCAGCTACAGGAAATTCATTTGTCTAAAAGCAGAAATGCCACATATACATCGTTGTTGTCTGTCACAGTGGGATGCGAACGGATACTCAGTGTATGCAGGAGTGGAACAAATATGGGTCAGACTGGGGGGTACCCTTTCAATTCGTGGACGTCAATTTAGAGATCAAACAATGGTATGTAGCAGTGCATGGCATACTAGACATGAGGCCAGTAGTACTTGCCTCGCTGCATGCAAACATGGAACAGGGGGCCTTCTCCTATCACATTTTGCTTATACTCGCTCAATGGCATGTCCCAATAGATTACCTTGCCTGATGGGCTATTGACATCGTGACATTGTTATAGCATTGCATTGGTGCAATGGTGGCACCACATGTTTACACATATCAACCTATTTTACACCATCTCTGGATCTGTTTCAACATGTACACTGCTCGTATTTACATGGGTGTACCTTCTGGGTGTATCGGTCTCCAGACCCCATTTGCCAAGTTTGTACATTTAGGACATTTTACAAAATCACATATGTGTGATTTAAGTATGATTTATTTACAATATTTACAAATGTGGTG
Organism: Lissotriton helveticus; assembly: GCF_964261635.1. Lineage (NCBI taxonomy): Eukaryota > Metazoa > Chordata > Amphibia > Caudata > Salamandridae > Lissotriton > Lissotriton helveticus. The sequence continues at coordinate 2,072,702,814 of NC_136063.1, forward strand.
AGCATATAGGGCAAGTGCAGAGGGTGCCCGTTGGAGGGCCAGACAGAGACAATTGATGTTATCAGGTCCAAGGGAAGAGGCATAGTTCAGTTCACAGCCTGGTTGAAGTGGCAAGGAATGGGGTGATACGGCAGTCCATTGGGGGGGTCCAAGGATGTTCCAGGGGACATTGGAAGTAAGTGCAAGAAGTGCATGTGTGGCACGTTGCAGAGCACAGCAAGACACAAGAAACTGGGGCTTTGGCACAGAGGGATGCTAATGCTTCCTCCTTAGCAGAAATGCACTGTCATCCTCATCTCCATCATCTTGTGTGTCATGTACCTCACAGGTGTCAGTTGGTGTTGTGAGGCACTGAAACACCTGGTGCTGGAGCTGAGGATGTGGAGGCCGCTGCAGCATCCATCTGCACCAAACCCTGTGGCAGCAAGGAGGCAACAAGCAGGTGCAGGGCATTATAGAACCCAGCAACCTGGCGCATGTGTTCAGCCCTGGCAGCCAAATCTTGGACCTGCATCCGCTCCATGCTCTCCATGATCTTGCAGATGATGTCCAGATCCTTGCTGACACTGCTGGAACCACCCTGAGCAGACAGTGACTGTTGCCTTAGGATCAGGACTCCAGCAATGTCAGCCATGGACCGCTGGAGAGCATTGAAGGGGCTGTGGGTGTCTGTGAGTGTCTGCATGCAGTCCCTAATGGCACTGAGACACCCACGTAGGCCAGCAATGTGGTCTGCCATTTGCTGAAAACCCACCTGCACCCTGTCCCCCAACTGTTCCTGGAGCATGATGATAGTTGGAATGCGTGGGTGGTGGGATCTGGCTCCTGGGAACTAGCTGGTGTGGTAGGTGACTGCTGCTCATTGGTGTGAGCAGGGGGTGGGGTCTGCCGAGGGCTGCTGGGTTGCCCTGTACCGGAGGCTGGCGAGGTGAGGTCGTCGAGCAGGAGTAGCAGGGTGTCGATGTTCGCATACGCGTCCATGTCATCAGCGGGTTCCAGGCCAGGTTGCTGTTCTGGAGGTGCTGTCTCGCCCTCTGAAAGATGATATGGGAGAGAAATGACATGAATGTTTGTCATCAACAATCATGCAGTAGTTCATTAAAGTTTCAGACAGCAGGACAATGTTAGACCCTACTGATTTGGAGGTGAGGACATTTATTTTTCCAAATGGTGACAACATAGAAGATTTTGCCTATGTGAAGCTTTTTTGGGACATGGTGGTCTCACAGTGCCCTACTTGCATGAGGACATAGCTACATGGCTATGCTTTAGCACAAGGAAATGGGCACTTGAGCTGAGATTTTGTTAACACCTTGCTTGATGATATGCCCTGTGATGTTAATTGACACAGGCAATCGGGCGGCCTTTGTGAGCCATCGTCGCATATGCTCATCCTTCCCCACAATACTATTCCTAACCTCCCCCCCCCTTAGTGTTTGGCTCTTCTTTGTCCCGCTTTAGATTCATGCTGTAGAGCAAATGGATTACAGACATCCATCTCAACGCACAAGCCACATCCTTAGTGGGGACAGAGTAATGGAAGGCTGATACGTGTCCTGGTGTCATAGTGCCTTTCTGCCAGCGCATCAACCATACTAACTTCAGTATTCCACTATGGGAGTTGCTATGCGTCCAACTATCCGCATTGCCTATGATATGGTTGCTTACATTACATAATGGCGTCCTACATGTCTCCTAAGGCCCACATTGTCCGACATTAAGGGGCAGAATTTCGATAACTGGTGCCTCCCTGCATGTCTGCAGGGATGCCACAGTTATTGTGCACAACGCCGCAGCCAGCATGGTAGTGATGCATATACAATGCGGTGCAACATGGGCCAACAATGAAAACGATGTGTGAGCCATCTATGCCGTAAATGTGTAGCATTTCTGGAGTGGGTTTGCAAGTGCAACGCAGCCAGCCGCAGCCAGCAGTGGGAGTATCTGCATGGTGGTGATGTGGGCAGGGTGGGGTGTAGTAATGTATGGATTAAGGAGTCCTGCAGGTAAGGGAACATGAAAAAAATAAATTACGAATTTTGTAGGACGCACTGCATCGCATTTGTGGATGCACTGCACTCAAAAAAATGTGTCTCATTCATTTACGTTTTCATACCTGGGAAGCTCCGTAATCCATACATTACTACCCCTCAGCTTCCCCTTCCCCCTTTGTGATATTTGTGATATTTTTTGTGATATTTGTGAGGTTATTTGTAGAGCGCGACGTTCGCTCCGGAGGGAGCATCTTGGCGCTAAAGAACCTGAGTGGCCAATCCTGCGGTTGAAGAAGGGATTAGATGGCCGCTTTAGAGTGGTCATCGGAGAGGTTGAAAATCCAGAGCTTTCTGAAGGGTTTTTCCAGCGTTTGTTGTCTGAGAGTTTTGGGCAGGTTGTTCCATGCCCCTCCCCACGTCTCTGGTCCGAAGGTACTCCCACTGCTGGCCGCGGCTGAACGCAGCCCTTGATCTTGGGGGCCCTTTCCTTCCAATGCTGCATCAAGCCTCACGCCTGCTCCAAGCAAGCGCAGGGATGTGACGCAGCATGGGACCAAAAGTGACTGGAATCTACTAGATTTAAATCAGCCAATAGAATGAGGCGTTCCACCACCAAAACAACACCTCCTGTGCATGAATGCCTCCCCCAGGGCCCGGGCTTTGGGACTTAACATATCTCAATGAGGCATGACCTTGAGGATAGCCCGCAGCATTGGGCATCCTTTGCGCCACAGCTGCCTCACTAAAAGGGACGCAATTGCAGACTTTAAGAGGCGCAAGGGACTTGTAAATCTGCCCCATGATGTATGTTTTGTGGCGTTCAGATCTCCCCTAATGTGTGTTTTCTCATAACAACTGCCTGATGCAGTTTCATGTAATACACAATGCATTAAAAGTGCAAGAAATGGGAAAAATATGAACAGTAACCTAAATTTAAATGCTCTTGAACTTATACCAATAACGTCCAGGCATACTTTTACTCATCACCATGAATGAACACCACTATAGCATGCAGTTTCACCATTGGGCCCTTTGTGACCTATCAGCGTGAATTTTTTTGTCGCTTTTCAAAAAACGGGCCGCTTTCACATATCATTTTCACTAGATAAAACTTTGCGGCCTGTTTGCGTCAATATTTTCATTGCTATAGCTATATTTTTGCCGCTAACACACAGGAACTGATGTATTACTTCTTCTTGTCACGGGGTGTGGTTTTGGCTTTCACTTTCTCTTTTCAGCACATTTCTTGTGTAGATGCTGAGAGGAGGAGGTGTATGGTGGTTGCTGGTGTTGGATTGGGATTTGGAGAGTGGCGCTGTGTGCTGTGTCCTGTCTGAAGTGTCTGTTTGGTCTATTTGTATAATTTTCAATTGTTTGTGTGTCTACTGTCCTCAGTTTTGTGGTGTTTTGTGTGGGGTTAGTGAGTTATTTATATAGAGTTAGTTAAGTGGGTTATTATTTATTAGTATTAAGTGTGTTAGGGGGTCAGGGAGATGCCGGCTGTGGGAAGGTCAGGGAGGATGAGTGCGGGGGCATTGGGGGGGGGGGTTTCTGTTGCTGGTGAAGTTTTACCTGCCATTGATGTTGGAGGCTGGGGGACGGATCCTGCAGGGCTATACTGTGTCTGTTCGGAAGGTGCGCTGGGAATAGGTGAGGGTCCAGATGGAGCGATACTTGGAATTGCCCGGAATGTGCGCCAGTGGAAGCACCGCTGGCAAGACATGCTTGCGCGTGAGGCAGACCTGCTCGATTATACCAGAGTGATGACTGGCCTACAGGGTGGTAAGTACTAAACCCATTATTTTACTTCACAAAACATAGGTATGTAAGTGAGTAACGTGTGTGACAAGTGTGTATGACATCTACATGCTGTCTCACAACTGTGATACTGTGACAACGTGTTACTGACAATGTCATTAGCCTAAAAGATTTGCTCATGACTCACATTACTTAGGATTGGGAGAACTACCTCTTGCAAACACATTGTGTGAGTAGGTGTGTGAGTAGTCAATCCAAAGAGCCCTATTTGTATAGCACCATAAAGTGCCAGTAGGAGTGAGTAGTCACGTTGTCATAGAGATATGAACACATATTTGCGCTATGAAGACCATATATGGGACTGAGGTCTCCTGTGTGTCACTTGCCAAAACATTACTATGTAATGGTGAGTGCCCACATGGCAGTAACGGTGGGAAGGCACAGAGGGTATTTGCATGTATAAGTCCATCATGGGTGTAGTCAGTCGAAGAGATGTGGGCAAAGACTGTGTGCAGGATGCCGTGTGTGTGTCCAGTATGGGTAACTGTACAGATCGGAGCAGAGCCATTGTGTGTGTGACCTATGTGCAGGACAGAACACAGTGTGACAAACGCTCAACTCCATGAGCAGCAGGACTTTGCCCATCAAGGGACAATGATACAGCATTGATTTCCTGTGCCTGACATACAGCACAGGTTCTAGCTAACTAGTCAATGATCCAAGGATCCTGCAGGCAATACACTACTTGATTTTCAGATTTGGGGGCATATTATCAGGAACAGGCGAAAGATTAATCCCAGCTTTATCAGCAGGAAACTGCCAGGAAATGACTTTAACAACCTTCGCCCTATTTCTAACCTTCCATTCCTCTCTAAAGCCCTCAAAAAATGTGTCCTATTGCAATTAGAGAAACATATTGCCTCCTTTAACCTCCTTGATGTTTTTCAATCCGGCTTTAGAAAGGGATGCAGTACAGAAACTGCTATGCTAAATATCACTGACGACATTCATCGCTCCTTAGACAAAGGGGAAACCTCATTACTAATCCTCCTCGACCTCTCAGCTGCATTTGATACCGTCCACCACCCCACCCTTCTCAACACTCTCAAAGACCGGTTCGGATTAGATGGCAATGTATTCAAATGGTTCACCTCATTCCTTCAAAACAGATCACAGCAAATCAAGCTCAGCCACTTTCTGTCTAAACCTCAACCTGTCTCACTCGGCGTCCCTCAAGGATCCATCCTCTCCCCAACCCTATTCAATCTGTTCATGGAACCCCTCACCCTCATCCTCAAACAAGCTAATATCAATTACCACCTCTATGTCGATGACACCCAATTATATTACAAAATCAAATCCCACAAAGACATTCTCCACCTCAATGAGACCTTGACCAGAATTCAAACCTGGTTCCATTGGAACCATCTCAAACTGAACCCAAATAAAACTGAAATCATCCATTTCTCCCCCAAAAGCAACTCCCTTCCCATTCAACTCTGGATAAAGGACATCAGAGCTCTTAACTGCCCCCTCTCCACCTCTAATTCTGTCAAATCCCTAGGCATCAGTATCGACCAGAATCTAAATCTCATCCCCCACATTAAAAATGCATCCAAAAGTGCGCTTTTCACCCCTTCTCCACCTCAAGAAACTTAAACCATTTATTCCAGCAGACGATTTCAGACTTGTTGTCCAATCGCTTGTCCTTTCCAGGATTGACTATGGCAGCGCCACTTTGGCTGGCACCCCTAAAATCCATCTTGCACCGATTAAATCTGTCCTCAATCTAGCTGCGAGAATCATCTCTGATTATAAAAAATTTGATCACATCTCCCCTGTCTCAATTGGCTCCCAATAGAAGGAAGATCCACCTACAAGATTGCCTGCATCACTCACAAAGCTCTTCACCAAAACACCCCTTCTTACCTTACAACGAAACTACACAAAGCAGGTTGCTCCAGATCCCTGAGGAGCACAAACTCCCACCTAGACTCAAATGTCAAAAGACCCAATCCTGTGCGTTCTCTGGTAATGCTCCTACAATTTGGAACTCTCTCCCTAAGGATCTTCGCTGCAACCCCTCTTACCCTCTCTTCAAAAAGGAACTCAAAGTACTCCTTCTCAACAAATACTGGGGTATCTAATGTTACTGACTCTGAACATGTACACTCCTCTCTCTTCCCTTGTCCGCTCCTCTTCCCACCCCCTCTCAATCCCTTCATTTTTCTCACTCCCCCTCTCTTCACCCCCCTCTCACTCCTAACTTTTAATATTCACTTTCCACCTAATGTTATCTCTCTGTTTCTTTGCCCCCTTTGCCCAGCTGAATGCATTATCATACTGTAACTCTTTTTTGCTTAATTGTTAATTTTATCTCATTATGTTCACCATCCTTGTAAAGCGCTCTGATACTCTTGGGTCCAGTAGCGCTATATAAAACCTTTGAAATAAATAAATAAATAAATAAATACATAAATAAATCCCCCACACTCTCTTCTGCCTTCCCTCAATGTTCCTTTTTTTTAGATGTGTAAATAGTGTTTGTTGTAATTAGATATAGATTAGTTTTAGATTAGGTATAGTTAGTTTTGTAGTGTAACATATTTGTAGGATAGGTTAAGATGGTGTTGGGGCTAAGTTTCTTTTATCTTTGGGTGGGTGGGTTGATGTCCTTTTTTAGTATGTGTAGTAGTGTATAGTTAGTATTACATGTGTAGTTTAGTTTAATATGTGTTTAGGTATTTTAGATATAATGTTAGTTGTAGGGATTAGTGTAGTTTTTTGTAAGTTAAATTTGTAAGAATAAATACTGTTGAATTTATTACTGCTTGCAATGATGTCGGGTAGGATGCAGAGTGTGGATCTTGATACATTGTATGCTACTCATGCCATCTGTGGAGTAATCCCTGTATGTGTGACTATGGATGCGACCTGTTACTCTGCTGCATGTATAGTGTTAAGTAAACCTTAGCTGTGGGATCTGTTTACTTGCATGGTTGACAGATTACGTAGGACTTGGAATGGCCTAGTCTATTGACATCTAATTTTTGATGCACAACATATGAATTGTGATGCGCAGAGTTGCACAGCACAATGTTGCACATTAGAAATTGTACATAGGAACATGGCATTGTGAGTGTCAGAGCCAGGGGAAGTTGATGAGTTTGCTGTGCGATAGTCAATGAATGGTATATTTTCTGCCAATCCATGCATGTGTCCCAGGTGGGTGTTTGTGGAGGTTGCAGGACAGTGGAATGAGGTGGTCAATGGAATGAGGTTAAACAGACTACTAAGGTAAGACAGGCCTTTGTACGTGTCTGTCTGCAATTTGTTGTTGATAAACACACAAATGAGGCTAGGCTCGCAGCACTCTCTGAATCTTGGATGCAATTCTATCGGGGAGTTCATCACACCTCTTGCCAACACTTTAGTTGCATTTTTGTACTGCAAGGCATTGATGTTTTTGTCACCGATCTGGGTAATGTGGCCACATATCTCATAGCACGGCCTGGACGCATATTGCATGAGATTGCTGGATTTGTGTAAATCTTCTATTTTTTAAATCACCACACACTTTTGATTTGTGTGCACACAGACACATGCAATTGTGACGGAACATTGTGGATGCACTGTGTATGTTGATGTTCATGTGCACAATTAGGCATGGTGACTCGGATATTGGCACACAGGTGACATTAGGTAAAAGTGCTTGAGTAGTGTGCAGGCAAGTGTGTATGTGTCAGGCTGGCAATGGTTGCACAAACTTGGACACTACTCAGACACATGTGGGCAATGCTGCAGGTGTGCAGACGTTGGTGAAGGCATGCCTGATTGTGCGCAGGGGCATTGACATTTCCTACACATACACAATGTGGCATCCGAGTGACATGTGTAGTTGTGCATTCATTTTGTATGTGCATGGTGATGTTGCAAGGGGTCCATTTTGTAAATGATTTACATGTAACGTTGTTGTGCCACTGTGTGTTTTGCAGATGCACTCTGACCCTGCTTGCAGGCAGGTTGCTCCCCCGCCACCACACGGCCGCCAGCTGCCCAGGGCCTGCTCCCTGCCGCACGCCTGTGTTGCTGCCGTTGTCAACTTCTTCAAGCCACTGCGTCCCTGAGCCTCCCTATCCTGCTCCCAGCCGCGGGCCGTGGAGGGAGTTACGGTGGGGCAGGGAGGCGGGGAGGGGGAGGGGCGGGGTGGAGGGTGCTAAAAACAGGCATATGGATCATTGCAGGTAAGTACACAATTTAATTAATAAAACGAAATTCGTAGCGCGCACTGCATGGCAAAAAGCAATGCTGTGCGCGCTACGAATTTCGTTTTATTAATTAAATTGTGTACTTACCTGCAATGATCCATATGCCTGTTTTTAGCACCCTCCACCCCGCCCCTCCCCCTCCCCGCCTCCCTGCTCCACCGTAACTCCCTCCACGGCCGGCGGCTGCCTGCTCCCCATTGAACACCCCGCTCCCACTTCCCAGCTGCTACTCCCGTCCTATCCCCCTTTTATGTAGGCCGCACAGCGGGTGGGCAGCTGGCGTGCGGAAGGTGCAACAAAGGCTAGCCCGTCTGCACCTGGAACGCACCCAGCTCCAGACCCCTGGACCGCACAAACACCACGAAACCAGAGTCCGCTAGGACGCCAGCACCCTCCACACACTCAACCCCATCAAGAACAACACAGCTTCCAAGCCGCCAAAAAACGGACTCACAGACCGTTCACCTGCCACACCTGCAGCTTCACCTGCAACAGTACCATAAAACCTCCTAGGACTGGACCCAAAAATCTCTGCTGGATAATCCTCAAAACCCACAGAACACGCAAACACGCCGTATATCTCTGGGACACCTCCACCCTAGATGTGGCCCTCCTGAGCGTGACATGGGGGAACAACTCCTCTGTGCCCGACATCACCATAGCCATCCCGGATGTCTACAAGATCACCCACAGGGATCACACCTACTGAACCGGAGGATGAATAGCCATCGTCCACAAGTCCACCCACAAGCTCGCCACCCACGCAGACAACATCCTCAACACCGCCAAACACCTGCACTTCCGGATCCACACCGACCACAACACCACCCTCAGAGGGACACTCTTCTACAGACCCCCTAGAGCCCAAAATCAATTCAGCAACTCCATCGCCAACCTCACCAGCACCCACACACTCACCTCCACAGATTACATCCTCCTCGGGGACTTGGAATTCGACCTCAAAAACAACAACAAGACCAACTCCACCACCCTGATCGACAACCTGGACAATCTCGGCCTCAGACAACTCGTCACCCCACCCACCCACAACGCTGGTCACACGCTGAACCCGTCTTCTGCACAGGCACCCACGTCACCTTCTACCACACAACCGAATTCCACTGGACTGACCACCACTTCATCCATTTCCCCTTCAAGGAACAAACCACGCAGCACCGCACCCAACAGCTAAGTCACCGAAGAGCAGCTGATCACCACACTCACTCAAAACACACACACCGACTACACCAACCCAGACACTGCAGCCCGCCACCTCAGACAGTGGATCGACGACTGTGCCAACACCCTTGCCCCACTGCAGAAAACCTCCAAAAACCACACCAGCAAGAGAGCCACCTGGTTCACCAATGAACTGCAGAGCTCCAAAAATGCATGCCGGAAACTGGAGAAGATATGGCGCCACGAACGCACTCCGGACAACCACGCAGCCCACAAGGACGCCATCTGCAAATATCACCACCTCATCAGATTAGCCAAGGGATCCTCCTTCAAAGAGCAGCTGGATGACAACGCACACGAGGGCAAGGAGCTGGTCAGCCATGTGAAGGAACTCTCCAACCCCAGCACCAACACCAACAACATACCTCCCTCACAAGAACTGTGCAACTCACTAGCCATCTTCTTCCAACGCAAGATCGCTGACATCCATGACATCTTCAACACGAGACACGCCCCAAATATGCCACATTCCACCTCCCCTGTGATTACCACCAGCACCAACCCCATGACCTCCTGGTCCAACGTCAACGGCGACAAGATCCACAAGGTCTTGACCTCCATCCACTCAGGCTCTCCGTCAGACCCGTGCCCACACCATGTATTATACAAAGCAGACGCTGCCATCACACCCCAACTACGGAACAGCAACATTTCCTGTAAGCTGGAAACACCCCAAAATCAACGCCCTCCTCAAGTTGACCAAGGCGGACCCCAAGGACCTGAATAAATTCCAGCCCAGCTCCCGTTCCCAGTGAAGCTCACCCAGAAGAACATCAACATGCAAATGGGCCGCCACATGGGAGACAACAACATCCTGGACCCATCCCTGTCCACGTTCCACCGAGACAACAGCACTGAGACAGCCCTCATCGCCGCCACAGACGACATCATGCGCCAACTGGACAACGGTGAAACCTCACCCCTCATCATTCTGGTCCTGTCGGCCGCCTTTGACCCAGTCTGCCATCGCACTCTAAACACACGCCTCCTATGAGCCAGAATTCAAGAGGAGGCCCGTGACTGGACGATGTCCTTCCTCTCCGGCAGGACCCAGAACATCCACCGCCCGCCCTTCCAATCCAAGGACACCGACATCATCTGAGGCATCCCCCAGAGCTCATCCCTCAGCCCGGCGCTGTTCAATGTCTACATGGCCCCACTCGCACAAGTGGCCCGCCAACACAACCTCAAATCCATCTCCTATGCTGATGACACCCAGCTCATCCTCTCCCTCACCAAGGACCCGCACCCAGACAAAACCTACCTCCACGAGAGAATGTAAACCGTCGCCCACTGGATGAGGAACAGCCGTCTGTAGCTGAACTCGGACAAGACGGAGGTACTCATCCTCAGAGCCACCCCATCAGCCTGGGACTACTCCTGGTGTCCGACCACACTGGGAACAGCACCGACACCAACCAGCCATGCACGCAACCTAGGATTCATCCTCAACTCCTCCCTCTCCATGTCTACACAGGTCAACGCCGTCTCCTCCTCATGCTTCAACACTCTCCACATGCTTCGCAGGATCTATAAGTGTATCCCGAGCTAAACAGGTAGAACGGTGACACAGGCCCTAGTCAGCAGCAGACTGGAGTACGGCAACACCCTCTATGCAGGAATCCCAGACATACACCTACGGCATCTACAAGGCATCCAAAACGCCTCCGCCCGACTGATCGTCCATGTCCCCCGCCACTGCCACATCACCCCCCACCTGATAGACCTACACTGGCTCCCCATTGACAAGAGGATAACCTTTGGGCTCCTCACACACATAAAGCACTCCACAACACCAGACCTGCCTACCTGAACAGCCGAATCAGCTTCTACACCCTCACCCGCCAGCTCCACTCCACCAGACTCCCTCTTGCCGCTGTCTCCCGCATCCAAATGACAACCTCCGGCAGCAGGTCCTTCTCCTACTTCGCCGCCATGACTTGGAACACCCTCCCAACTCACCTATGGGAGACCCAAGACCTTCTTGCCTTCAAGAGACTTCTCAAGGCCTGGATCTTTGGCAGTAGAGGCACCCCCTCCCCTCAGCACCGTGAGACCCTCACGGGTAAGTAGTGCGCTTTACAAGTACTCTGATTGATTGATTGATTGGGGTGCTCTGGCATTGTGATTTGACTATGTTTGCCTGGCTTTTCGGTGCACATTTGGGGTTCTGTCTGGCTTGCACAATGGTACATGATATGACATGTGTTCAACAACATTGTAGTAGCTTTTTCATTACAGAGATGCTGCTTCTACAACACAACAGTGCTTGCTGATATGCACTATTGTATTCAAATAGCAAAAGAGGCTTCTGGTGTGCACCAGGCCTACTATTTTCATTCAATTAATCATATTGGCATGCCCATCCTCAGTGCTTTGTGAGCTGTTACTTCCGCTAATGCATCAAATACACTGCCGTCATTCCTGTTACTGTGGCCCTATGGGGCATATTATCAACAAAGTGGGGAAGAGAGGCGGTAGCCATCTTGGTTTGACGGCTCTCTTTGCAAATTTTGAAACGGTAACCTGCAGCATATTACCAAGGATATGGTGCAGCCTAGCGTTTCCCCCTGCCATGGTGGTAGTTTTTGCTACTTATCGCCAGCATAGGCAGCCTTGCACCAGAGTACAAGAGTGTCTGTGAGCAGGGAGGTTTGTTTATGTTCAAGCAGGAGGTCCTTCGTGCACATAAACAAAGAGTAAATGCCATTTTGTAACTTACATGTGTGATGCTTTATACAGCACACATGTAAGTGACAAATTTGCCATGTTCTAATGTTGTTTGTTTATGTACAGGAAGGGACACCTTCCAGGACATTAACAGGCCGTGCCATTTTTTATTTTCCATGTGTGCTGCACGAGGCAGCACACATGGTAGAAACAAAAACTAGGAGATATGAAGCATTTCTCCTCGATTCATCACCTTCCGGACAGGACTTTCAACCTGTTGTCACCAAGCTTGTTAATAGTTGGCAGCGTCAAAGTGAATGGGTGTTGCAGTGGAACGCACACCACAACACCCACTGCACAGCCCCTTTCAGGATGAGTTTATTGTGATAGTGGCCCTATTAGTGGCAGCGTTAAAAATATCTACATGGCTTTGAGCACAGTTAATTGACTTAACGCTGCCTTGATAATAGTGCGATGCACATATTTCCACGTTATCGGCAGAAAAGTGCCAATGACGCAGCAATGAGGGGCTTGATAATATGCCCCTGTGTGTTGTGTGAGTTGCTGTTTGCGATTGGTGATATGTCCCCATACCAACATGCACAGGGGTATCCAGGACTTGTTGTACAGTTCATGAGGGTATGCAATACGATGACTTTCATAGTACATGTGTGCCACTGTGCCCATCCAGCCCCTTCCCCCGTCCCTGGTTGCCGTTCATCCTGGTGTTGTTGTGGGCGTTCCAAATCAGCACTAACCTGGCCTGCGACTCCAACTACAGTCTCCTCACTGATGAAATGGGACAACTGCTCCTCCAGGTCATCCAGCTCCTCCTGTGGAGCTGGTCCGCCGCCTCCGGGCTCCCTCGCTGCCCTAAGGTTGGCTCCCAGTTTCTTCTTTGTCTTGCTCTTAGTATCGTGCCACCGCTTCTTGCACTCGTCCACTGTACTCTTTTTCTCCCTCACGGCATTGACTTTGGTCATGATGTCCTGCCATATCTCCTTATTCCTTGCCATGGTGACGGTGGAACTCACAAAGAGTTCCTGCTGGTGTTGCGTCACCTCTTCAACCAGTACCAGGTTCTCCATTGGACTGAACTTTGGATTCCTCTTCCTCTTGGCCTTTCATTGGGTCTCTGCCTGGCCTTCCTGGGTGTTGTTTCTGCCCTCTGCACTTGTCCCTGCTTGCTCACCATCATCTACAATGTTAGGCAATTTGCTTGGTAAATTTTTTGGCTTGGCGGGCGTTTTTCTGGTCGCTAACGCGTTTTATGTAAGTCTGGGGCCTATTGGTTTGCGATATTTATCGCTGATAGGCCCAAAGTCCTTTTTTTTCTCGTTAGCGACGTCACGCTAAATGTATTGCCTACTTTTATCGCATTGGATGGAAGATATCGCCGGCTAGCGATGTATTGATAATACGTCGCTGCAGCGGCGATAATTACAGGCGATGCGCGGCGATAAAAAAATTTGCGCTAAATGAGTTTAGCGATAATTTTTGCCTCTTGTTGATAATATCCCCCTGAGTCTTTTATTTCATCGTCCCACATGTATTGAAGTTCCTGTCATCTGACAGAGCAACACTGAAAGTCCAGACATTCATTTTAGCGTTAATGTCACCCAAGGGCCCGCAGTCCCCTCCATAATGCACCCTTTCCGTCTACAGCGCAGACAGCACGCTCTGTTGTCAAGCTTAAGAGGATAGATTAATAATCGTCCCAGTGAGGTTCACCAGCACTAATATTCCGATCCGTCAGTGGGTCATTCACATTTTTGTTACTCCCACCTCAGCATACATTAGGGACATTGTATGTTTTCTGCAAGTGTTGGCAGCCTGTTCTTGCACTATTTTCACTTACAGCAAAAAAAGTAGTACCTTGGACTGTTTTACGAAAACTGTTCACACGCATTTGCAAACCCAAAAGATGTCAGCCGTGTAGACCAGCTTTGCCAGCGATTGTTTACTTTGCATTGCAGCAACATTTTTTCAGCGTTCAAGTGCCTAGGTAAAATGTGTTGCGTTGCCAGCGCATGTTCTTCCAACTTCCGGTGCGCAGTGATGGTTTTCAAGCTGGCTGGTTGTCTAGTCACAGCTTTTCCGTACAATAAACTTTGCTGTGTGCGATGTGTAAATATATCCCCCCCCTCAGACAGTGAGGCCTTTATTACTAGCGTCTTTCGCTTCAGGAAGGGGGGCGCTGGCGTGGGAAGGTGCAATGCGCCGGAGTGAACCTTTTATCCCACTGATTTCGTCCTTGTCCTCCAGAGAAAGATTGAGTCCCACTGCTTCTGCCCCACACCTCTCTGCACCAGCTTGGCATCCGGGCCGTCTGTGGTCTCTCACGAGCAGGGCTTCATCGTGGTGGAGACCTATCCACTTTATCTACACTTACGCAAGGATTTACATAGGCCCGGTCCTGCCGTGCCTGACTTTAAAATGGCAGCCTCCGCTGCCTTTGTTTCTCTGGCTGCCACTGTGACAGGCCCCAGGTCCTTCTCTGATACCAAGCTGGACTACACCAAGCGTCGCCATCTCCTACCCAGCCGGACATTGGGCATAGTTCACCTGGTCTCCCCTTTGTGTCTCAACTCCCTCTCTCGCTTGTTTCTATGCCCTCCCTCCCACCTTCTTCTTTTACTTCTATCCTTGTAGCCTATACTTTTATTCTAAACTGTTTTTCCCGAATGTTGAGACCTGAGCAACATGGCTGATGCCCGATGGAGTTCCTAGACAACTAATGAGGAGATTGGCCCTGGTTCCCCCTCGACTGTCACCTACCCAGCCGGACATTGGACACAGTTCTTCCTCGTCTCCCTGCTACAGCTCCTTCCTCCCCTCCTTTCCTATAAATCCTCTCAACCTCGTTGTTTGTTTACTGTACATTATTACGTTATTGCAACTGATGCAAGCTGTAACGCAATGTTCTTCTGTTATAGCGCTCTGATACCTACGGGTCTAGCCAATGTTTTATAATAATTTTGATGTACCTTCTAATGCAACAGTCCCCTGGTTAAGTGCTCTGATACCTCCGGGTCTAGATAGCGCTTTATAACCGTCGCAAATCAAATAAACTAAAAACAGTTTTTTCCTGAATGCTGAGACCTGAGCAACATGCATGATGACCGGTAGAGCTGCTTGACAGCTAATGAGGAGATAGGCCCTGGTTTCCCCCTTGACCGTCACCTACCCAACCGGACATTGGGCATAGTTCCTCCTCGTATCCCGCTATTGCTCCTCCCCCCTCCCTCCTACGATTTATTGAAATATTGTTTATGTGCACTGTATCTTATTATGCTCTTGTATCTGATGTAACTTGTAACACAATAATCAATAATGATTATTGTAAAGCGCTCTGATACCCTCTTGGGTCAAGTTCGCGCTATAGAAAACTTTATAAATAAATAAATAAAACAAACTTTGAGAAACTGTTGCATGAAATGATCCACAAGAACATTTGGTCTTGGCATTGTTCGGACCACCTACTATAACTGACTGCTGTAGAGCTTGCCTCTTGAATATCTGGCTGTTTGGAATTTGAGAATGTTCTGTGCCAGATGGAGCATATTTACAGTGGAGAATTCCCAGCTGACTGGTGAAGCACTTAAAAGGCATACACAGCTAGTTCCATGTGAGTGATGTGAATGGTCTGCTGTGCGCTTTGCAAGCTGTTTGAGAAATTACCTCTTCTGTGCTTAGAGGTTAAATAGGCCCTGTGAACAGATGAAGCCTGAAACCTAATAAGTAGAATCCTAGGTAACTGAAATAAAGCCTCCAGATTATTCATCTTTGCAGCACATCACCTTTTTATGTGGTGTGCTAAGCTTTTGGACCTCTTGTAGATATATTTTAGCTTGTTTGAGCACTCTGTGTGATGTGACACTGGCATTGAGTGTGGCAGTTCATGTGCTTTTCCCACAAAACATGTACTTGTTTGGCCTATTTATTTTTCAGTAAGAGCATGGTAAGTTAGCTCAGGAAATACACCAATGGCATTCATGGGCTGCAGTGTATATTTACATTAGCCATGTGTATGACTAAAAGGTATGGCTCCAGAGAACTCTATTGTGTTTTGGCAAGGCTGCAGTTTAATACCAGTTGCTGTGACACATGGCAAGTATACAACCTGCTTTGGTAGTCACCACTCATAGTCTGCATCCCTAAGTGCATATATACATAAATGCCATATTTAATTTACTTATAAATCCCTTGTAGAGTGGTACACTATATACCCAGGACCTGCACATTAAATGCCACCAGTGGGCCTGCAGCACTTATTGTGCCACCCACTTGTCCCAGGTCTGCCATTGAAACTTGAATGCTGTGTTGCACCGCCATTTTGACTTGGCATTTAAAACCCATTGCCAAACCTTTAACTCTCCTTTAATTACAAATAAGTCACCGCTAAGGAAGGCCCTGTGTAGCCCATAAGGCAATGTGCTATGTAAGTAAAAGGTTGGACATGTACTTTTAAGTTTTACATATCCTGGTAGTGAAAAACTCCCAAATTCATTTTTCACTGCTGCGAGGCTTACCCCCTCATAGGATAACATTGGGGATTCCTTTTTACATTTAGTAAGCTGTGATTCCTAATTAAGAGGAGATGGATCTGTTATGTTTAGTACCTATGAAATCGAAATGATAAATCCTCTTTATTAACTAAGTCAAATTTATCATTACAATTTTGAAAATGTTTGCATTTTCCTGCTCAGTCTTATCCCTGTGTACCAGCAGCTCATCTCTGATTGCATGTCTGGGTTGGATGACAGCTGGGCTTTGTGTATTTCCTCTAGACAGCCACACACAATGGGAGATTAGGTGTGACTTGATGGGCCATCCTGGCAAGATGGGCAAAAGGACCTGGGCACTGCCTCATTTATGCCTGAATAGGCTGTCTCTGCCCTGTCCCCACACAAAGGACTACATAACCCCCTGCAGTGGGTCTAGAGCCAGTGCAGGAAAGAAGGACCACTGTGCACTTCAAAGGCCTGTCTTTGAAGTCTTTCCCACGTCGAAGGCATCACTGGGTGTAAGAACTGGACCTCAGACCCCACCACAACAGTGCACTTCTGAACCTGTGGATACTCTGCCAAGAAGTAGGATTGCTGTGCTGCTGAAGGACTGCCAATCTGCCAGGCTGCTCCTCTGGAAGAACTTCTCTATTGCTGCGCTGACCTTCTGCCTGCTGCCATCCTGGTCTGTGTAAGAAGGACTGGACCTGCATTCCTTGATCGACAGAACCCAGAGTGACTTCAAGGGCTCGTTGGCTGTCCTCCTGATTTGAAATTGTGAGGACATAAAAGACTTCCAACTAACCTACTTCTGCACATGAACTGTGCCATCTCTAAGTCGACCCTGACAAGTGGTGCCACCCCGGTTCTGGACCCTGTGAAGTGGGCCTAAGGTGCTTGTTCAGCAGAACATAAGGTTCTTGAGGAGCACAGGGGTAGCTTTTGGAGGTACATGCCCACAGTAGGGAGGGACATACTCCTGACACTGGAAGTAGAATACCAAACACATTACGCTCCCATGAAGGCCATGCTTGTTAATAAAGTTGAGCTGACCCCTAAGAAATACACAGTTATATACCTGTTGGTAACTGTTAGACCTGGCACCATTGGTGTGGGTCTCCATTCGATTTTTTGCTGTTGCCACCTGTGTTTTTGCTGTGTGTGTACACTCCATTTTGCTGGTCTAGATGCTTTGGGCACTTTGCCACTGCTGTTTAGTGCCAAAGTGCAAGTGCTCCCTTTGTAAATTGTTGTTATGGATTAGTGATTTCATGATTGGCATATTTGATTTACTTGTCAGACCATAGTATAGTGCACTGTGTGTGCCTAGGGCCTGTAAATCAAATGCTGCTAGTGGGCCGCAGCACTGATTGTGCCACCCACAGGAGCAGCATGCAAAATGTAACTATGGCCTGCCATTGCAGAGCCTGTGTGCAGTCTGGGACTGCCATGTTGACTTGGCAAGTGCACACCCTGGCCAGTCCCAAACCTTCCCTTTTCTTCAGTCTGGGACTGTCGATTCCACTTGACAAATGCACACACTTGCCAGTCCCTAAACCTTCCCTTTTGTACATGTATGATGTTCGTCACCCCTAAGGTAGGCCCAAGGTACCCCTGTGGGGAGGGTACATTGTATGTGAAAGGTAGGACATGCCCTGATGTGTGTGGCATCTCCTGATAGTAAAATACTGCCAATTTTGTTTTTCACTATTGCAAGGCTATCTGTTCACATAGGACAGAATGGGGAGTTTGTTTATAACATCTTATAAACATAACTGGCCCTAGGAACAAGGTAGAAACATAAAGTTTAGTCTGCCTGAACTCAGAATGCTAAAATGCATATTTTAGTGAGGGTGAATTTTACATTCTGTGTTTGAAAATACCACTTGTAGAAAGTGGGTATTTTCTTGCCTAACCATCCAGTGTGCCTATGCTAGGTTTGTGTATTGCATGGCTGGCTTTTGGATGACAGGGGTTGGAGAGGGGCAGTGGCGCCAGAAGTCTGATGAGTCAGGGCTAGGCCGAATAGACCTGGGCTGCATTAAGAGTAGGGGGAGGACATTTCCTTTCACCTGAATGGGCCTGGTCTGCATTCAACAATGTTGTCTCCACCTCGTGCCAGGAAGCTGCACCAGTGAGGACAGAATTGGTTTTGGCCAGGAACAGACACTCTCCGCCTTCAGAGAACAAAGGATTTTGGTATATAAAAAGAGGGGCCCAGACCCCAGACTTTTAGATCACTTCTGGGAATCAAGAGAAATCTTGCCAAAGAGAAGACCCGGAGAAGCTGAGGAGGAATACTGCCCCTGTGCTGTTTTCTGTCTGGGGTTGGCCTGCAGTGGCTGCTGGCTGCCAAGAAAAGGTGAAAAGGACTTTGAGGTTTGCTTTGTCATCTTGACGAAGATCTCCAAGGCCTTGAAACTGAGCTAGCCTCCTGTTCTGAAGTCCCAGGGACACAAAGACTTCACTCCTTCTGTCTCTCTGCATCTGGAACTGCTGTTTCAGCTGCCACAGAAGGAAATTGCAACAATGACTCTGGCGAACGACGCCATAACCTGCATAGAAGCCATGGGTACTGCTTGCAAAGAGCAGGACGCACGGCCCCAACTGGCAGCGTAGGCCCGACGCCGGCTGGCATGCCGCATCAACATCGCACTGTCGTAAGGAACATAGGCTTTGCCTCCATTTGTGTCGTCACCTCCCCGATGCAGTAAGGAACCAATGCTTTTCTTCTCCTGCACCACAATAAGGAACAGAGGCTTCACCTCCCCTGGGGTCGTAAGGAACAGACGCCGCTCGGCGCCAACGAAGCATCACCTCCCCAACACCATGCGTCATCTTTGCTTTCATCGTTTCCAAGTTACTGTACTTTGTGGGCCTGATGCCGCGCACCTCGCGGTTGGCGCCATACTTTGGGATTTTCTTTGGGCACGACGTAGTTATAACTCCAGGTGGAGTTATTTGTTGCTACAAGATTTATTTGAGTGAATAACCTATTTTTAATTTCAAATTAGTTTTATTGGTTTTGAGAGCAAAAATAGGCAAGACAAAACAGTAGGTATGCTGCAGGCATATATAGCGAGCGAGACAGACAGGCACGTCTTCTCTAAAGGTCATCAAGTAAGCAAGAAAAATATGCCAACACAGATAGGCAATGCCGATGCTATGAATAAGGTGCCATGCAATAAAGTCAACTGACCAGAACAAGAAGAAGAACCAAACCTCCCCTCTCCCTTCCCAACATCCCCTCCCTCCCCCCACCCCGACCAGTATGCCGTTTGTCTGGAACTTCTGTTATGACATGCTCAGAGCTGTATGCTTCAGGGCATTCGAGTTTATGGGGGATCTTGTGGTGGTCCTGCAAGCCGTAGAATGCGGAGATACTTTGGGCATGTGATTTCGTGAAATTCTTTGGACATGAGGGACAAAAGCGGCTGCCAAACCTTCTGAAATGAGTCTGCTGTGTGTGTAAGCGTGGCATGAATACGTTCCATGCCCAACGTGAACCATAGTTTATGCAGCCATCCAGTGTGAGTGGGTGTGGTGGTTGATCCCCAGAGTGATAGGATATGTTGTGACCCTGCTTGCATGGCAATGCCCATCTGTTTACCGCGAGGGGACCTCAGAGGAAATGTAAGCGCGTTGGGTAGTCCCAAGATGGTGTATGCAGGGAAGCGTGGAATTTCAGTTTCAAAGGTGGAATCGATATCATCCAGAACCGCCTTCCAGTATTCCTGAAGTGCGCGGCAGTCCCACAGGAGATGGGTCAAAGTGCCCCTTTCCCGCAGCCCCTCCAACACAACGCACTTCGAAGTGGATTGCTTTGATTGAGTCTGACCGGGGTAAGGTGCCAGTATATGGCCCCTTTCACCGCCGCCTCTCTGGCACTAGTATTACGAGTGGTGTGTGAAGCTCTGTAGTATACAAACCCCCATTCCTTGGGCGATAATGCCCTGCCGAGTTCCGTTTCCCAGCGTTTCTGTCCCGCCGTCTTTCCTGGGCCGGCCGCGGGTGATAGCATCTTGTAAAGGTCTGAGACAAGGTGCCGATCCGAATCTTTCGTTACCAGCCACTTCTCGAATGGTGTCATTCGCTGACTAACTAGGGGAGTTGGAAGTATTGGAACATGTGAGGCTTGGTCACTCCATAGCCTTGTACAATATCGGTGAGGGGGAGAAAGCTCTCTAAGTCAAAGAAATGGCCGGCAGAACGGCAATCCGTACCACGCCATTGTGGAAAGGCACGAGGGTCAGCGCCCGGTGGGGATTCCGGATTGTCTAGGATCGGAGTGAGTGGGGAGGGGAAAGTTGTTAGGCGTCTCTTGACCACCACCATGTCCCAAGTCCTCATAATGGTGCGCGTGATGGGGGTTTGAAGAAGATATCGTGGTCTGTGTTGGCGAGCAAGGAATGGGATCTTCCATAGTGACGTCTGGGCCATTGCTCTATCCTGAAATAGCCATCTCTTCTCGGACTCTGGCCTATACCATTCCACCAAGTAGCGGAGTTGTGAGGCTTGAAAATACTGCAAGAGGTTGGGGATTCCGAGACCACCTTCGTCTACACCTCTGTGCGCCACTTGTTTATGCAGCCGTGCGCGTTTCTTTTCCCAAATGAACTGATGGAAAGCGGTTTGCAGGTCAGCAAGTGCGCCAGGCGGCGGCAGGGCCGGGAGAGTCTGGAAGACATACAAAATCTTAGGTAAGGCTGACATCTTTACTGCCGCTATGCGGCCCAGCAAGGAGAGGGGTTGTTTCGACCAACGTGTAAGATCGGCCCGAATCTGAGAGGCGAGCGTTTTATAGTTAAGGGTCACTGTCGAGTCTGTGGAGGAGGTGAGAGTAATTCCCAAGTATGGGAGCTGTGTGGATGTTTGTAAATCGCAGCCAAAGTCAGGCCCTGGAGTGCGAAGGTGGGCATTGCTACCCAGAGGCAAAATCAAGGATTTCCCCCGGTTGATTTTGAAGCCAGACACCGCCCCAAAGCTCTCCAGTTCCTCCAGGAAAGCAGGTATAGAGTGGGATGGTTGGTCGAGAGCAGGGATGATATCGTCGGCATAAAGCCCCACCACATGAGGTTCATGGCCAAAGGTGATACCGCGGATGCGAGGATTGTCTCAGATTTTCTGCGCAAGTGGCTCCACGCATAAGGCGAATAGGAGGGGCGAAAGAGGGCACCCCTGATGTGTGCCTCGCTGTATCTCGAAGGGGTCCGATTTAAGGCCTCCTAGCCGGACCCGAGCTTGAGGGTGGTAGTAGCAGCTTGCGATCCAGGCTTGAAAGCGGTCGCCTAACTGGTAACGCTGCAGGACCTTCTGCAAGTAGGTCCCAGTCGACTCGGTCGAACGCTTTCTCTGCGTCGATAGCCAACAGCGCCGAGTCTGAGTTTTGGAAGTGAGTCTTATCCACTAGATGCAGTAGCCTTTTAGTATTATCGCTGCATTGGCGGTTCGGGACGAAGCCCGATTGATCCGGTTCAAGGATTCCCGGTAGGCAAGGGCCCAGACGGGCCGCTAGTACCCCTGTGAACAGTTTCAAATCTAAATTAATTAACAAGATGGGGCGTAACGCAGAGCAATGTGTCGGGCTTTTGCCCAGTTTGGGCAGCACTGCTATCTCTGCTGCAAGCATATCCGGGGGTATGGAGCTCGGGCCCTCGAACGAATTAAATAATCTCGTGAGTACCGGTGCTAGTATCTGGCCAAAGAGTTTATAAAAGCCTGATGAAAAGCCATCAGGTCCTGGCGATTTGAGCGGGCGCAGGCGGGAGATAGCGGCCAGGACCTCGTCCAGGAGGATAGGAGCATCTAAGGCCTCTGCGTTCGTTTGAGACAACGGTGTGACTTCCGCTGACTGCAAATATGCGTCAATGTCGGTAGGCGATACTTTATCCTCGCTGTATAGGGAAGCGTAAAACTAGCGAAAGGCGTCTGCAACCTGTGTCTCTTCGGTAAGGGCCTCTCCGGAGTCGTCCAGGAGGGTGGTGATTTTTGAGCACTGAGTCTTGGCTTTTAGGGCAGTGGCTAGAAGGCGCCCGGTGCGGTTGCCTCCTACATAATATGTATGGCGGAGTCGGAGGGCGGCGAATTCCGCTCTGTCAGTGTCAAGGCTGGCCAGTTGGGCCCTAGTGGCCTTCAGCTGACGCCAGATTCTCGGAGCGCAGGTGCGGCTGTGAACCCTTTCTAATTCAGCTACCTGTGCTGTGAGGTCGTCTCTCTTTTCTTTGCGGATTTTGGCGTCTGCAGCTGCAATTGCGATCAATTCCCCCCTGACTACAGCTTTCAGGGCTCCCCAAAGGGCCGATACCAAAGTTGCGGAGTTATCATTAGTGGCGAGGTAATCCGAGATGCATTTATGGATTTGTTTAGTAACGGCCGGTCTCTGCAAAAGGGGCTCATTAAGCCGTCACGAACACGGGGTGCGCGAGATTTTGGGCATATTGAGCGGCAGTTCTACCGCATCGTGGTCAGAGAGGGCCGCTGGGACAATGGAAACATCAGTGACGCGGGCGAGTAATTCTGAGGAGCCTAAGAAGTGATCTAAACGCGCGTATGTGCGGTGCACATGTGAGTAGAAGGTGAAGTGCGCTGTGTTGGGGTGTACCGCCCTCCAGAGATCCAGCAGACCCCTCTCCCGCAGTCACGACCCGCCCGCCTCAGATAGCGCTCCCGTTTCCCCATAACGGTGCCCAGATCTATCTTTGTTCGTGTCCATGACTAAGTTGAGGTCCCCCCCAATGAGCAGCTGAGAGTTAGGTGGCTGTAATGCTTCCGAGAGTGCGTTTTTAAAAAATGGTTCCTGGCCTGTGTTTTGAGCATAGATGGAGCCGATCGTCATTGTTCTATTCCCTATGAGGAAGGTATAGGCTAGGAGGCGTCCTTTAATTTCTCCTGCTTTGGCCCCCACCCGGCCCCGGAAACGCCGGGACACGAGAATAGCCACCCCTGCTTTTTTAGATGGAAGTGAAGAAAAAAATTGCTGAGGGAAGGCCCGGGAGCGCATCCTGTGCCAATCTTTAGATAAGAGGTGAGTCTCCTGCATTAAGCAGACGTCTGCCCCTGAGTGCTCCAGGTATGAAATGACAGCCCTTCTTTTTATCGGATTGTTGAGGCCTTTTACATTGAGAGACAATACCTTAAGTATATCAGTCATCATGGAATAACACGAAGTTGACAAAGCGTGGCAATACAACCCGTTGTTGCGTATAGTAAGCAATGGTCAGCACATGAGATCTGTTGATGTCCCTCGGCATACTGGTCCCCTCCCTCACTCCCATCCCTGTCCCTCCCGCGAAACTGCTCCCCGCCCCGGTCCCTGACAACTCCCCAGGTGATCCCCTGTCCCCTCCCCCGCCTACCCAGAACAGCCCCTACCCCCCGCCCAACAACACCCCCCTCCCTCTCCCACCCTAACCCCAACCTGTGGGTCCCAAACAAAAGTCAAAGTCCCAGGCCTATCCAAAGTCAGTTCAGGCCTGTAGGTTTAGAAGGTAAAGGAGACCGTGGCAGTGGCGACCCATGTGGCCCCCCGCCCCTCCCCCCCCCACTTTGAAAAAATGCATCAGATATGGTTCCCTGGCTGAAACAGGTTCAGGACTTTGTAGCGGTGTCTTTAACTACTTCTTCGGTGGCTGCGGCTTGTTCTATGGCGATCGTCCCTGGGTCCGGGCGGAGGCGAGTTTTAGGTGTGCGGCGTCTCCGTACCTGTTGCCAACCGTCTCTAGAGGATTGCGTCCAATTAGCCTGGGAGGACCCCGGGGTGCAGTCCCCCTCTGATGCGTCGTCTGGCAGCTCAAGGCCCAGTAGGGTACAGGTATCCTGAAGCGAGCGGAGCTGATGCAGGGTACCCTCCCATTTGAAGATCAGGCAGAACGGGTGGCCCCAGGAGTAGGGCACCCCTTTTCCCCTCAGAAACATGGTGACTGCTTTGAAATCCTTGCGCTTCTGAAGCGTTATAGCTGAGAGGTCCTGGAAAAGTTCAACAGGGTAGTCTCGGAAGCGAAGGGGTTGTGCTTGACGTGCTTCCCTTAGTATTCTTTCTTTCAAGGGAAAGTCCGGGAAGAACGCAAAGATGTCCGGAGGGGGGGCAGGAGCACGGCGGGGCAATCCCACTCGGTGTGCCCGGTCGATGCGGATGGGAAATTCAGCAGGTTCATTGAGGACCTCTCGGAACAGGTCTTGGAGATACACCGTGACGCAATTCCCCTCTGCCTTGGATGGTACCCCTCTAATCCGTATGTTGTTCCGCCGAGAGCGGTTTTCAAGGTCCTCCGTGTGAGCTTGGAGGTCCACCTGCTGCTCCCGAAGACAGAGGACTTCTTGTTGAAGGTGCACCAGATCTTCACAGCGTGCCTGGCTAGACTCTTCCACCGCCACCACTCTTTCCCCCAAGCCATCGAGGTCCCGGCGCAGTTCCCGTTGCTCACTCACCAGTTCCTGCTTTAAAGTCTGGAAGTCATCACGTAGCGTGTTGAAGAGGGTTTCCAGAAACGACTTTGTGATAGGGGCGTCCTCAGTGTCCTTGTTTGGAGTAGCCGCCAATGCTGAAGGTGACGTAGGTGTTTTGGATTTCTCACCTTTTGTGGATGTCTTCATGAGTAGTTCATTAATCGATCGACCCCCGCCCTGCGATTAGCATTGGACATTTTGCCGTAGTCGGACCGTCTAGGTGGTGCGTTCCTATTTACGCCTCCGTTTGCTGACAAGAAGGTCTATCAGCTGGCACTCCCGTCACCCCTCCGATCTCGTGGCCGCAAGTGTTCCTAGTGATTCCCTGCTAGGTCTCCAAGTTAGTGCAATTGACGGGCGTAGTGTCCCCAGCTCCTGTCGAGATAGTTGCGGTTTCGTGCCCTGCGTTGTCGATAGGGCCCAATGTCATTAGTCAAGGTGGTATCGGGTCGCGTTCGCGGGTTTTCTGCAGCTCACCTTCGCTTTCAGCAGATTGGGCGTATGACATCGAATACGGGCCTCAAAACCTTGATCAATGGGGGTCGCCTAGGTTTCAACAGTCTCTAGTCCACCCTGGCAATGTGCCTCGAGGCGCCGGCGGGAGCTAATTGTATCAGAACACCCACGGGGGCTCGATTCGTACCCCCCGAGCATCAGGTATCAGCGCAAGCTGGGGTGAGGTACCGTCGCTGGGGCCAGCTGCGGGACTCTGTGATGTGTTCTTTTGGCGCTCCCTGGGTCTTTTCGTTGCCCGTGTAGTCCCCTCAAGCAGTCCCCAGTGGGTGTGGAGGGGGGGGTCCAGTAATGAATAGGTGTCTACTCTCCTCCCGCCGGGGGCACGATCACCAGGACCCCCGAGCTCCCCCCACTCCTCACCTCTGAGTATGTAGTCGCTGTGCAGCAATCTTTCTGCGTATTCAGGCGTCCTTTAGGCCTCTCGTAGTGGGCCTCACTTGGCCGGGTTGGGGCTCTGGCACTTCGGCCCAGATGCCCTAGGCGGTGATGTGAAGGTGGGTCCTCCTCTTCTAGGCCTCCGGTGATCGCCTCGCGTGTGGCTGCGTCTTACAGGCCTAAGCCGGGGCCTCGAGTTGGCGCCCCGAGGCGGGGTGCCACGCAATTTCAGGTGTTCATTCAGAATGAGGGCCATCGTGAGTCCAATTGTGCTTGACGTGCCTAAGTGCTCACCTCCAGCGCCCGTTCACAAGTCTCTCTTCTTGCTGCCGGTTTCTCACCGTCCGGTCTCCGCCTCAGTGCAGGCCCGAGCCGGGGTCCAAAGTATCGCGCGCCCGGGCCGCAGTCCGCCTCGGGTGCACGAGCTGAGGTTCTTGTTTCTGCGACCCCTCTGTGGTGGCCCTGCGCCGGTGATTAATGCTTCAATGACCCGGCAGTATGGGTCAATCCAGTGTGGATCGGCCTCGGCCCTCCTCCGCCGGCTCCGTAATGTGTGTAGGCCCAAGCCGGGGGTTAAATTTGAGATATGCCCGGGTCGCGGGTCACTCCATCCGCGGGGCGAGGACTCCCTCCAAGTGGCACCCCGGTGTCTTGGGGGGGCCCCTGATGCCGAGGGCTCGTCCCGGTCAGCAGCTGCGACCCTTCCGGGCGGGACGGTCGGCCTCGGGATGGCAGCAGGCCCGACTCGCACCAGGCCCTTTCCTCGGCTCACTCCGGCTCCGGCCGGCGATGGCGGTGAGTGAGTGCAGTTTCACCTCTTTAGGTCCGCACTCCGGGGCCACGTGTCCGCGCTGCTTCGTGCAGGACGTGAGGGGGGCCAAATGAGCTATTTCGGGGCTATTGTGGGGGGTTAGAGGGGATTAGGGCGAGGAGCTCCGCAATTAGACCTCCGTCCCGGTCGCCATCTTGGCCACGCCCCGAATAACCTATTTTTAAGGATATCTGGATAACTATATTGTGGAATGTTGTTGTTTGGTCTTGTTTTGGTTTAGATAAAGGTTATTTATTTTTCTAAACTGGTATGGTGTCCATTTGTAGTGTTTTCACTGTATTACTGTATGTGTTCACAAATGCTTTGCACACTGCCTCTGAGATAAGCCTGTCTGCTCGTGCCAAGCTACCAAGAGGGTGAGCAGGGGGTAATTTTAGGAGTGTATCCCCCTTACCTTGACTAGAAGCAAGGGTCTTTGTTATACCTGGCACTATTGGCGTGGGTCTCCCTTCCACTTTTGCTGTTGCCTCATGTATTTTTGCTGGTGTTAGATGCTCTGGGCACTGTGCCACTGCTGTCCAGTGCCACAGTGCGAGTGCTCCCTGTTGTAAATTGATGTATTGATTAGTGACGCCATGATTGGGTGTTTGCTTTACTTGTCAGACCCTAGTACAGTGCTCTGAGTGTGCCCGGGGCGTGTAATCCAAATGCTACTGGTGGGCTTGCAGCACTGGTTGTACCACCCACAGAAGCAGCCTTGGAAAATGTGTCTAAGGTCTGCCATTGCAGAGCCTGCATGCAGTCTGGTGCTGTCATGCTGACTGGGCAAGTGCACCCACTTCCCAGTCCCTAAACCTTCCCTTTTCTTCATATCAGTCACCCCAGTGGTATGCCCAAGGTGCATTGTAAGTATAAGGTAGGACAAGCCCTGATGTGTGTGGCATGTCCTAATAGTGAATTAAAGCCATTTTCATTTTTCACTATTGCAAGGCTACCTCTTCTCCATAGGCCAGAATGGGAAGTTAGAGTTATTACATTTTATAATCCTAACTGTCTCAGAGAACATGGTATATTTTCAAATTAATATGCCTGAACTCAGAATAATAAAATACATCTTTTAGTGAAGTTTATTTTAATATTCTGTTTGCAAATACCACTTTTAGAAAGTAGGTATTTGCTTGTCTAACCATTCAAAAATGCCTCTGCTAGGTTGTGTATTCCTATGTCTGGTCTTGTGAGTGACATGGCTGGGGAATTCCAGGAGACAGGCTGAGTCACCCAGTGGTGAATAGAGAGATCTGCATCTAGATGGGAGGGAGGAGTTGCACCTGAACCGTAAATAGGGCTGTGTCTGCCTATCACAATGCTGGCTCCACCCCCTGGGGAGCGGCTGATGTCTCTGCCCTGCACACTGAAAGAAGAGAAGGAGTCCTGTCAACAAAGTGCTCTAGGACTGTACTTGCCTTCCACAATGCTGGCTCCACCTCCTGTGGGGCTTATGATGTTTCTACTCTGCACTGTGAAAGGAAAGGAGAAGTCTGGTAAACAGAGCGCTTCAGAACTGGTTTGGACTGGGCAAAGGCCCCTCTCCCCTCAGAGAACAAAAGATTTTGGGGTATAAATATTGGGACCCTGATCCCATGAAATTAGATCACTTTGGACTACAAGAAGAAACCTTTACTGAGGAGAGGAACCTGAAGAAACTGAGGAGAGACTATTCCAAAGCAGTAGTGCTGCTTGGGGGATTGGCCTTCAGTGGTTGCCTTACTGCCAAAGGAAGGAGAAAGGAACTTTATGTACTTTGCTTTCAACTTGTGAAGGATCTCCAAGGGCTTCGAAAAGAGCTTGCCTCCTGCTGAAGTCTCAGGGACAACAGACTTCACCCCCAGCTCCCCAGAGTTCTTGTGAAAGTGCCTGCTGTTGTTTTGGGCCTTCTGAGGAACTGCGTGTCGCAAGAAGCTGGAAGCGCAACTCAACGAGAAGAAGCGTGTCGCCGTCGCTGTGCCTGATGTCGCAACTCCGAAGTAGGGTGTCGCTGCTGGAACTGTTGCACTGCACTGCATTGGAGAGAAGCGTGCCGCAACAAAGAGGAAGCGTGTCGCCGTCGCTGCTGCTGCCGTCGCAACTCCGAAGGAGGGTGTCGCCGCTGTAGTTGTAGCACTGCACCGCATCAGGAGAGGAATCTCGCAACGAGGTCGGAGCGTGTTGCCGTCGCTGTGCCTGCCGTCGCAACTCCGAAGGAGGGTGTCGTTGCTGGAACTGTCGCACTGCACTGCGTCGATCAAGAGCACCTCGCATCCCCGAGAAGCGCGCCGCCATCGGAGCTGTTGCTGTCGCATCTTGGATGTCGCCGCTGTAGTTGTCGCATCGAGCGGAAACTTCACGCATCATGGGAGAAGAGCGTCGCCGCTGGAGCTGTTGCCGTCGCATCGTAAGGGTGTCGCCGCTGCAGTCCACGCATCGAAGTGAGGACTTCTCGCATCCCCGAGAAGCATGCCGCATCTGGAAGATCTTCACGTCTTTCTTTCTTTGTATCTGAACTTTGCCGCATTTCCCATCGCTGCGACATTGCTTGTCGTGGAAGCGCAACGCAACTTAAGGTACATTGACGCAGAGTGTCGCATCTAAGGACTGAACTGAACTAAGCTTAAATCTACCATCTTAAAGTAATCATAGTGTGTGTTTTTGTCGTTTATGGTCTTGTGGTAACTCTATATAAAGTCTACTTATTTTTTATATGAAACCTGTGTGGTGTCCATTTGTAGTGTTGTCACTGGGTTACTGTATGTGGTCACAACTGCTTAACTTACAACGCCTCTGAAATAAGCCTTGACTGCTCATGCCATGCAGCCTACAGGGTGAGCAGGGGTTATTTTAGGAATGTAATCCCCTTGTCCTGACTAGAGGTGAGGACCCCTACTTATCACAAGTACCTACCTGTGCCAACTAGAGACCCCCAAATCTAACAGTCTCTATTTGGAAAAAGGTACCCACCTCTGCAAACTAGAGACCACCATTTCTAACAGTAACCCATAAATCAATTGGACCTGGGTATCTAATAATACACTTGAAAATAGATGTCCCGCACCTTGCAGTTCATTTCGAGTTGCACAGCTGTATGTACATAGTGTCGCTAATGATTCACTTTCACCAAAGTTTTTCAACATTTATCCATGTTTATTGTCATGATTTATCCAAGTTTCATTGTCACGCCAGGGCCAAGAAATTCATATGAACTTATGCGTATAATTACTTCATGATTGCCCATCCAAGCCTAAACATGCGTAATGCTCTGAATCTCGAGTCCTCCACATTATACCAGAATTACGTCACACCCAATGCATTTCAGTAAAACCTTCGTCAGGGGTATCTATAATATTAAAATATACATGTATGAATCACTTATTTTTTTAGAAATACAAACATCATAACTACATAATATGCCCAATGTAACTTTGTAACTTTTACTGAACCCATTGTGTCTCAACTCCTCGTAAATGCCCCGTGACACCCGTGATAATCTTAATTTGACAAAACATAATTAGTAAAATCACCCTCTTATCCTAAATCATCAAAAATAATCCTCTCAGTGACTATCAAAACCACAAACATCCCCCCTACTACAGCCTCCCTTATCACGTAACTTTACTCAATCCTGATGGAGCCCACCATCTTATTTTATCTTTTTATTATACATAAGCCATCGGGCTCTTCTTCCTCTAACCAAACTTTCTCCTCCTAGGTCACTTCCATTCATACCTGATGTAAAGCTGCCTTGTAGCGTCCTCTATATTAAACCTCCATTTCCCTCATCTATCTACCCTTCACTCAATTTAAAAGTATGTGACCCTCCCTCCTGTGCCTCATTGGTGTATTTAATCACGTGTCTACTATATCCCGTTCACCTCCCACTGCTCCTTAACGAAACATCACATGGTTAAAGCCGTATCAACAGAAATAAAAATGCCCCCGTGCATCATAAACATTTCCACTCCCCACATAAGTGTATGTCCTTATAATACTGTCATAATCTACTGTCCCATTTGTTGCATGAAAAAAGTAACTTGTGCATGATCCAGCAATCCTTAGTATCGATGGCTTAATGAGATGATCCTTGGCCTGATCTTGATGTTATACTTTTAAGTTTGCAGTTTTTTTCGCGGGGTGCTAACAGGTTGGAACGGTGGTAAGTTTACAGCAATGAGAATACTGAAGCACACCCAGTTTTTTGTGTTACTAATTGATTCCTTTTAACTTTAATCCAGTTTAGCGTGCATCACCCATTACGTGTTTGTTCCGTTATCACGCATTCCATTTACTCCTGAAAATAGATGTCCCGCACCTTGCAGTTCATTTCGAGTTGCACAGCTGTATGTACATAGTGTCGCATATGAATTTCTTGGCCCTGGCGTGACAATGAAACTTGGATAAATCATGACAATAAACATGGATAAATGTTGAAAAACTTTGGTGAAAGTGAATCATTAGCGACACTATGTACTTACAGCTGTGCAACTCGAAATGAACTGCAAGGTGCGCGACATCTATTTTCAAGAGTAAATGGAATGCGTGATAACGTAACGGAACACGTAACGGGTGATGCACGCTAAACTGGATTAAAGTTAAAAGGAATCAATTAGTAAAACAAAAAACTGGGTGTGCTTCAGTCTGAAGCGTACGCACAGGAGGTGCGAGTCAGGTGTACAGTACCTTGGTGTGAGGCGTCCGGCTCGGACGATGCGTGGACGAAGTGATGGCGGGCCCAGAGCGTTGATGGCCCCTCTGTGGGGTGATCCCGGCTGTGTAGCGGCGTCTCTGCGCGAGGTGTACAGTGGGGGCCACGGGGAGTGAGGCGGACAATCCGTGTCCTGAGGCAGTCACGGTGCAATGCAGCGTTCGGGCCGTACCTTCGTTAGCTGGGAGGCCTTCTTTGATGCGGGCAGCGTGGCACGAGGCGGCCGGTACGTGTCGAACATATGGGCTGTACTCTGTGAGTGCGGGGCTGCTGGGGGACCTTTACTAGCGCTGTGCTCGGCGGCCGGTATGCGGCAAGCATACGGGCCGTACGCAGTCGTGCAGTGCGCTTCGATCTTCGAATCCAACAGCAGGAGTGCGGTGAGTCAGTGCGGCTCGAAGGGAGGAGGATGAGGAGAGGTGCGAGCGGCCCTTCTGGGACGGTGCGAGCTACGGCTCGAGTTGGGAGCGGAGCTGCACGGTACGGGGCGGCCAGGCACAGACCTCAAAGCGGACAGGAGTACGAGTCACACTCGGATCGCGGCTCCAGCGGCGGCGCCAGCTGCAGGCAGATCTTGGCAAAATCCAGCAGGTTTAGGAAGGCAGGAGGAGTCCAATAGTCCTGGGACTCCGTTCAAGGGGCAAGCTCACCCACAAGCCCTTGGAGATAGTTGAAGCACAAGTAGAATAAAGTCTCTTTCAGTCTTTTTCTCTCCTTTCACAGCAAGGCAACCACTGCAGGCCAATCCCCCAGGTCAGGGACAGTACTCCTCCTGGCAGCTTTCCCAGTTCCTTCTTGTCAGGCAGAGGTTCTTCTTGTTTCAAGCAGGATCTAATTTCTTAGGAGCAGGTCTCCAATATTTATACTACAAATCTTTTGTTCTTTGAGGCCAGGCGGCCTTTGCCTAGTTCATTCCAGTTCTTGAGCACCATGTTGACATGAGTCTACCTTCTTCTTTCAGGGTGCAGGGCAGAGACATCAGATGCTCCACAGAGGGTAGAGCCAGCATTGTGGTGGCAGAGCACAGCCCTATTCAGAGTCAAGGGGCACTCCTCCCACCCTTCCTGGTGTCATCTTCCTATTCACCACCTGGCTGCCCAGCCAGTCTCCTGGAATTCCCCAGCCCTGTCACACACAGAAACCAGACAGCAGATACACATCCTAGCAGAGGCGGGATGAAAAGGTTAGGCAAGCAAATACCAACTTTCTAAAAGTGGTATTTGCAAACACAGAACATTAAAATAAACTTTACTAAAAGAAGTATTTTATTATCCTGAGTTCAGGCATACTAAACTCGAATTTCTACCATGTTCCCTGAGTCTGTTAGGATCATAGGATGTAACAATTCTAACAGCCCATTCTGGCCTATGAGAACAGGTAGCCTTGCAATAGTGAAAAACGAAATTGGCTGTAATTCACTGTTAGGACACGCCACACACATCAGGGCTTGTCCTACCTTATGCTTACAATGCACCCTGCACTTGGGCCTACCATAGGGGCAGGGAACTCTGCTGGTCTCAACCTACTTCCTAACGAGGTACTTACCTATGATAAGGAGACTCTCATTGAGTTGGGCTCAGTTCATAAATGTAAAAACGTTATGGACATAGTGACAAACCCTTCCTTCCAAGGGTGCCAACGCTGTAATTGGGGTGATATTACTGGTAGCCTTAATAGGATGCCTGCATATAATACCTATACCCATAAACAAGTTAAGTCGGGGGTATATCTAAGAAACAGCTATTTTTTAAGGCTCTTCTCCTAAACTGTCGCTCTTTAAACAAACATGCTTTATATATTTATGACATTTTGATGTAGTCTACACCTGACTTAATGTTTCTGACTGAAACATGGCTGTCGGGCTCGTCCAATCTTTCCATAGCTTCAGCCATTCCCCCTGGCTACTCCATTGTGAGGAAAGATCGGGTTGGCTGCAAGGGAGGCAGAATTGCTATTATTAGCAAGGCGGAGATTGCCACCACCAGTATTGCCTTGGAGGAGTTGGAAGGGGCGGAATGCTTACGTTTTCAGGCTACCCTGTCCCCCATCAGTGCCTTGCGGGAGTTCTCTTGTATAGACCCCCGGGGCAGGCTGGGGCATTTCGGAAGTCCATTGGGGATGTAATTGCTCCTGTGGCCTCCAGTTTAAACACTTTCTTGTCCTGGGGGATTTTAACAGACACATGGACCAACAGGATACTTCAGTGACCATTTCTTTGCTAGAATCCCTCGGTTCGCTTAGCATGGTTCCCTGTGTATGCGCCCCTATGCATGAGAAAAAACATACACTTGATCAGATTTTTTCGAACTGCTGAATTAAGACCGAATTGCCTGCACCCAGGTTTAGTTTACCGAAGCTGTCCAAACAGTCATGGTCCCTGGCCAAGCGGCCGTTGGCTACTTCTAGTGCATAAAATCACCCCCGATGCTCTGAAACTTGCGCTAGATTTACATCCTCCTATGTTGACTGATGATATAGAGAAGGATGCAGAGGTTCTAGTTGAGTGGATTGCACAGGGCACGATGACCATTGCTCCTCCCATCTCGCGCCTCATTAGAGCAATTAGAATGTCAGCCCCTTGGTATAATGATACCCTACATCAATGCAGGAAGAACTGCAAACGTCAGGAAAGAGCTTGGAGGAAGGATTTTGAGGTGGAAAATAGAAAGAACTATAAAGAGGCCTTCAAAGACTACCATAAAAAAATACAGGCAGCGAAGAAGAGCTTTTTTGCCTCAAAAATTGAATTGGCGGGGAATAAAAGCAGGGAAATCTTCAATATCGTTAAGAGCTTCTCCTCACCGAAGGCGGAGGCTAGGTTGACCCCTCTCTTGTATTAGTGGATTGGTAATCTAGCTAACTTTTTCTATTCTAAAATTGTTACCATACAATCCGCTTTCGATGCCCCAGCTGTGATAGAGGTACCCGCCTCTGTACAGATCGCGTCAAAGGGGCAGGAAGTTAGGACTTCACTATCTACGTTTCCACCTATGCCGTTAACAACTTCTTTGGCTATAATGAAGGGCCTGAAATCTGGCTTGCCGGTGGACCCTTGCCCGGCCAAGTTTTTGGCATCGATGGCTGAGGTTTTGAATCCTACCGTTAATTGTGTACTGAATACTTCCCTCTCTAAGGGACAGGTTCCAGCAGGCTGGAAGAGTTCAAAGATAATTCCGTTACTAAAAAAAACCACGGCTGATCCTATGGTCTTATCTAATTATAGACCTATCTCCCTTCTGCTGTTTTTTGCTAAAACAACTGAGAAATTTGTTCATACTGTGATCAGCAATTTTGCAGAAGCAAATAATTTGTTTCACTCTAGTCAGTCAGGCTTTAGGCAGAATCTCAGTACACACACACAGTGTTGTTGGAGGTATCGGACTCCATCAAAGAGACTCTGGATGCAGGTGGTAAAGCGGTTTTGGTCTTGCTAGACCTCTCGGCTGCTTTTGACACCGTGCCCCATAGCCTCCTTCTGCAAAGGCTAAGGGAGGGCGGCTTTGTGGGCACGGTGTTGAAGTGGTTTACCTAATTTCTAGATGGCAGAAACCAGGAGGTCTGGTCACCTCCGTTCTCGGCCAGCATACCACCTTTAAGCGTGGGGATGCCACAGGGCTCTATTTTGAGCCATGTACTCTTCAATCTGTATATGCCCCCCCTGGCTTTCCTGGCTGAAGAGAATGAGGTGACAATAATATCATACGCCGATGACACTCAACTGCTGTTCACCTGTAGGAAAGGTGAGGAATTTAATGAGGAGAAGATTAATAAATGCCTGAAAAAAACTTTTGTTTGGTTTAAACAGAATCATCTGAAATGTAACTCAGATAAGTCCGAAATTATTTTTTTCGGTTCCCCACCACTGGATGTCTGGACACAATGGTGGCCTCAAGATATGTTCCCACCCCAGGCCGCAGTTAGGGTTGTGAAGAACCTGGGAGTAAAAATCGATGCACCCTTTCTATGGTACCCCAGGTGCAGGCAGTGGTGGGGATTTGCTTTGGCCTCCTAAAAATGTTGCATAGGTTTCTGTTTTTACTCCAGTCCTCACAAAGGAAAATTGTTATCCAGGCCCACATTATGTCCAGATTGGACCATGCTAATGTTCTGTATTTGGGCCTTCCGGAGTACTTATTAAACAGAATGCAGGTGGTACAGAACACGGCAGCCCGGGCTATTCTGAGTCTTGGGCTTAGAGACCGGATCTCCCATCACATCAGAAACTTGCACTGGCTGCCCGTTCGCAGTAGAATTCGTTTTAAGGCGATGGTTCTGGCCTTCAAGGCATTGCATGGCCTTGGAGCAAAGTACATCTGCAGAAGAGTCGCTGGTTATGCACCGGTTGGATCTCTCAGATCCGCCCAACAACATCTTATGGTCATCCTGAAGTATCCGTATCCCGTAGGGTCTGTAAAAGAGGCCGCTCTTTTCAAGTGCAAGTGGCAGGACTTTGGAATAAGCTTCCCCTTTCACTTAGGCAAACCACCGATCTGTTGACCTTCCGGAAGCAACTGAAGACCTGGCTGATTCAACAAACAGCCTAATTGTCTTTTCTTCCTTTCTGTTCTCTCCTTTTCACTTCTTGTTGTGTTTTTAGCTTTTGGTTTTTTTTCTGTCTTAGCGCCGGGACACTCTTTGAGTAGCTGTGCGCTCTATAAGACTATTTTAACATAACATAACATAATATGAAGTTAAGGGAAGGTTTAGGGACTGGCAAGTGGGTGCACTTGCCCAGTCAGCATGACAGTACCAGACTGCATGCAGTTTCTGCAATGGCAGACCGTAGACACATTTTACCAGGCTGATTCTGTGGGTGGCACAACCAGTGCTGCAAGCCCACTAGCAGCATTTGGATTTACAAGCCCTGCGCGCACTCCTGGTGCACTTTACTGGGGTCTGACAGTAAACCTAATAAGCCAATCATGGAATCCAATCAATGTATACACTTTATACAGGGAGCACTTGTACTGTGGCACTGATTGGCAGTGGCACAGTGCTCTGAGCAGCTAACACCAGCAAAACACATGAGGCACAGTAACCAAAAAGTGGAAGGGAGACCCACGCCAATGGTGCCAGTTCTAACAGGGACATAGTCCCTAGAGGCAAAAGGTAGATCTTACCCTAATCTCCCTTAATTAGGGGCTAAAATCAGATGGTAGACTGGAGATCCCTGAGAGTTATAGATGTCACTTGCACCAGGTCACTGTGAATGGGGTCCCTGTCACTGCTCTGAGGGACACCGGGGCCAGTAAGATCATGGTAGTGGAAAGGTTGGTTAAACCAGAGTAGAACACCTGTCAGGTGTGCATGGTAACTAAGGGCCAGGGGCAGGACTTTGTCTATCCCATGGCCCTGGAATCCCTGGAGTGAGGTGGGGAGGTGGCCCAGAGAAGGGTCATAGTTAGTTCCCAGAGGCCCATTGACTGTATTCTGGGTATTGAGTTGCCACTGGTGATAGAAGAGCTAGGAGGGGCAGCCGCCCAGTGTGCCCTGAAAGCTCAGACATCTGGGCATCCCAATCCCAAACGGAGGGTACAGAAGCCCAGATGGAGGGGCAGAGGGAGGAAAGGCTCATTCCTGACTGATGTTCAGCCTAAGGTTACAGACCCTGGGCTGAATGAGCAGTTTCAGGATAACACCCCTGAACTGGTGGGAGGGAGGGTGGATAAAGGGTGCAAGGCACCTGGGGCTACTGCGCCCCACTTTGAGAAACCACAGAGGTCAGAGACCCCTGGAAGGCATTGTTGTTGACACTGACAGCTGTCAATGGCCTCTGTTGGTTGTTGTCCTTACGGATAGAGTTTTTCTTAGCTTGGGGACAGTTGGCTGATCCAAGGGGTGGAATGGGCCACATCAATTTGCTGCCCATGGTGGCACTGTCGGCTTACTGGGATGCATCTGTGAGCAAATTAAGATTAGGTGCTTCACAGCTGGGGTCTACAGGTGAGGAGAAGAGTTCAGTGGCACAGGATTATAAACAGGGGGATCCAACTGAGTTCAGAGGGCATAGCACTGACATCTGCCCTTGCATTTAAAGGGCCATTGTCCAAGTTCTATCACCTAAGCAGGAAAGCCCATCAAGATATTGATCAGTCTACCCTGGCTTTAGGCCGGAGCGGGGTCATGTTGAAAATGACCATCTCAACAGGGTTACCCCCAAACCTTTTTCCTTCATCCTCCCTTTTTTGCTGAGTTTGTTTTTGTTAGCCATAGGACGCATGGCTTGCAACAGGGTCTCTCTTTTGATACTGTACCCGTGTCCCTGTAACCACGAGGAACACAGAGGAGGACAACAGACCAGTCAGCTCGGCCATCACAGGAACCTCCTCCCCCACCCTCCCGCCACGACAGGAGAACCAGAACAGCACCCTCCCGCACTGAAACCACACCAACAGAAGAAAACATAATGGGCACTTACTAGTGACAGTGAATGGCGACAAAGCGACCCGCAAGAAACTGTAGCGGAAGGCGCAGCTCACTGAAATGCACGAGCGGTGGGAAAAAACACGGAGCCCTGCGGCGAACAACCGGCGAAGGCTCAGAGGTCTTCATAGACAAAGCGCCGACCACAGGGACCAGCTGAGCCCGAAGCGGAGACTTCCTTGCAGGCGGAGGCTGGATTTAATGTGGAACCGACGTCGCCCGTCTCGCCTTCGGAGAGTGCCTGCCCCTAAAATGGCCGCCCACTAGCTGCAGCCGGATAAAAGTAAGGACTCCAAGGCCGGTTTCACCCCTAAAGCCACCAGCCTGGGGTCGAAGAGAGAGGATCCTCGTGATGCCCTAAAGGAGCACCTTTGCACCGCTAACATAGAGGATTCGGGGCCCGAATATGCTTTTTCGGCATCTAACCCGCCTGACCCCAAAATGGCCTCACCGCCCGGACATTTGCTCATTCCTAAGGAGCACGAAACCCTCTGATGCCCCCCGCAAACGCCCGGAGGTCCGGAGCAATCCCCTCGCGTGACCGGAACGTCCTAGAGGAGCACCATGGCACCGCCAGCATTGAGGTTTTGGAGGCCCAGCGCGCTCTTTTGGTTTCTAGGCCGCCTGACCCCATAATGGCCTCATCGCCCTGACATCTGCTCATTCCCAAGGAGCACAAAACCCTCTGATGACCCTCACAAGCCCTGGGAGGCCCGGAGCAACCCCTCCTCGGGACCGAAGCGCCCCCCCCCCAGCATGACTGGAACTAACCCCTTCCCCCCCCGCCGTAGGTCCTAAAGGTCAACCAAAACCAGCTCATGCCCCGGCTAGGGGCCGCCTGACCCTAAAATAGCCACCACGCCCAGAACACATCTGATCAATTATGGAGCACAAAACCTGACAGAGAAGCCCGGCCTTGGACTGAGCCCCGGCGACCCAGTATTCCCAGGTTAGTGAGGCCATGCATCATGCTTCACACCTCCAATTGAAGAGAACCAAGGGCTCTGCACCCCTGGTCCACTAGCGCTCTGGCCTCCAGAGAGGCTTCCTCACAGGACCTTTAATGCCCTCACCCTCCTCCATGCTAACCGCACCCCCCCGACGCACCACTCCTCTCCCCTCGCTCAACCGGGTCCCACAGGAAGACGACCCATATACCACCCAGCCAACAGATCACGCCACTAGTAACGCCCTCAACCTCCTACCCACAAACCGCGCCCCTCCACTAGTAATGCCTTCACCCTCCTACCCGCAAACCGCCCCCCGTTGCACCACTCCTCCTCCCTCGCTCAACCGGGTCCCACAGGAAGACGACCCCTTTCCACCCAGCCAAAAGATCACGCCACTAGTAACGCCCTCACCCTCCTACCCGCAAATCGCTCCCCTCTTCTAGTAACGCATTCACCCTCCTACCCGCAAACCGCACCCAGAATCGCCACTCCTCTTCCCTCGCTCTATTGGATCCCGCAGGAAGACGACCCCGTACCACCCAGCCAACAGATTACGCCACTACTGAGACCTCATCGCGCTCTACCCCACTACACACCTCCCCGAACTGCCCAGCCTCCACCCTACTCAACACTCCCCCCATATCTGTCGACCGCTTGTTCCCCCTGACCAGCAAAGATGCCCACGGTCTCTCAATTGGACACTTACCCATGCCCTACACCTAACTACCTGACACCCCACGGACAAAACCCCTTCGCTATAACTTTCCAACCCACTCTCTTCTTCAAAGCGAAAAAACACTTTAAGCTCAAATTAATCAGGCGACATCCTGAAACACTAGTTGTTGACATATACCACTGCACATCCAGAGGGCAACGGAAAATGGACTTCATCTTAAACACCGACAGGCTCGACCTCTGGGTCTCTATCT
Organism: Lissotriton helveticus; assembly: GCF_964261635.1. Taxonomy (NCBI): domain Eukaryota; kingdom Metazoa; phylum Chordata; class Amphibia; order Caudata; family Salamandridae; genus Lissotriton; species Lissotriton helveticus. The sequence continues at coordinate 2,072,742,396 of NC_136063.1, forward strand.
TCAACTCTCACCTCCCCATCTCCAAAACCACCATCACAGCCCACAGCCGCAAACTAACAATCTCCATCCTGAAACACCAGTCCCTGACCGGAGACCTTTCCATTACCATCTTCGAGAACGGCACCATACTAATTCAGGCTAAGGACGAGAACCTCGAGTTCTTCGACTCCATCTTCCCCGCACTAAAGAGGCAACATCACTTAACTCACAACAGTCGCGGATCACCCCCCCTAAAAACCCCACTCAAGCACCTAACCTCCTGATCCCGCACGCGCCTGATCCCAGAACCCACCTCCTCAAGTCACGTGAATTCTCTTGCCACGCCTCCTCCGCAACAGCAGCTCCTGTGACCACCCACCCCACCCAGCCTCCAGGGCTCTCCACCCAACCACTACTGCTCCACAGCCCCACCTTCCCCACCAGCACCCAGATCACTGAAACTCACCCAAAGGGAAACCCGACCACCAAGCAAAACCGTCTCCCAGCCCCACCCCCCGCCAACCCCGTCTCAACCAGAGCAGAGCACCCACACCGGATTGGATCATTACCCCCATCCTCAACTAGACCTCATCCTCCCCCCCGCCGGCCTCACCACAGATGAGCGCTAAGCCAGAGTCAGCACCCAGCCGCCTCTGAACCCCCCTAGAAACAACACGCCCAGCAGCCCCTCACCCCCCCTGCCCACCCTCACCACCCCCTCAGACAAGCTGATGCAAGGCCTTGACCTGCTAGAAGCCCAGCTCGGAATCCTGATTCATGGCCTGAAGGAAACCCTTTCCACCATAGGAAAAATGCAGCTGTCAACACCAGACTTCGCAAATCCTCCCATTCCACCGCAAACAAAAAGAAATGACTCTCAACCCCTCACCCAGACCTCGGCACCCCCAGACTCTCAGCCCTTACTCACGAAACCCTGGTTTTAGTCACGAACAGACAGACCCAGAAGAACTAATCCCAACCTCTCCCCCCAGGAAGCGACCGCACTCGCCTCATCATATGATCATCCCACCATTTCCTACCACCTCGATGTAGCTTTCATCACGGAAACCTGGCTGTACACCCTGTCTTACCCCAACATGGATATGCTGGTGCCGCCCGGTTTCTCAATCATCCACAAAGACAGACCTGAGCACAGAGGGGGTGGTATAGCAATCCTTCACAAAAGCGACCTCTCCATTTCAGAAAATCCCTCAGGCCTTTATAACTCCTTCGAATGCCTATCGGTCACCATCAAAGCGCAAACTAACAGTTCGCTACACTGCCATCTCTTGTATCACCCACCTGGTAACCACAACAAATTTGGAAAACAGCTCTCGGACTTCATCACCCAATGCGCTCTCAGCAACGATAAAAGCATAATTCTGGGTGACCTCAACTTGAGATGGAATGAAACAAAAAACCCGCTCATCCAATCTCTCAACAACCACATGCTTGATAACGGCATGATCCAACACTGTTCAGAATAAACACACCACAGAGGAGCGATCCTGGATGCAATCATCTCGGACAAGAAATCAATCACTATTGACTACATCATCCCCGTTGACTGGTTCGATCACCACATTATTCTTTTTCATATCAACCAACCGGCCCTATCCAAACCCCTCACTCTGGCACCACCGAAATGGACCAGGAACACATCCCGAGTCCCTAGAGACAAACTAGAAAAAGGGTTAAGCATGCTCCTCCCAACCGAAGCGGAGCACCTCTCAACCACTGAACTTACCTCGCTCTACCACTCTAACCTGTCACTCACCTTGGACCGGCTGGTGCCCCTGAAACTTAAAAAAGCCAGAAGCACCCCCTCCAGGTCCTGGTTCACCACTGACATCAACGAGGAAAGAAGACACCTCAAAACCGTAGAGAGAGCTTGGAGGAATAACCCCTCCTCCCTCCATCGTGATCAACTCAAGGCAGCACGCAGAACCTACAACAAGCACATCAAGAACAAAAAGACATCTTTCTTCTGCTCTGCCCTAGACAACGCAAAAAAACGCCCCAATGAACTCTTTAACATCATTAGGACCCAAACATCTAAACCGTCGACAACCAACACGGTGGCATCAAAAACGCTTTGTGACAACTTTGCTAGCTTTTCCAACGAAAAAATCGTGAAAATAGATCTATCACTCAGCACCTACCCCTCCACCCTCATGGCAACCTAGACACTTGCAACAACAAGCAACTCCCCAGGGATCTCTCCTACGCTTTGGGCCTCCTTCCACCCCATCCAAGAAGAGTAGATTAGTAAGCTGATAGCCACTGCTAAACCCTCATCCCACTCCCTTGATCAGCTACCCTCGAGCCTGGCGAAAGACCTGAAGCGTACCCTAGCCCCAATCTGGTGCAAGATAATCAACAGTTCACTGAGCACAGGACTCATTCCTGACTGCCTCAAAGTTGGTCAAGTCACTCCGTTACTAAAAAAACCAGGTCTGGACACTGAGGATATGAACAACTTCAGACCTGTATCAAACCTTCCGCTTTTATCCAACATTCTTGAAAGATGTGTTCTCCCTCAGTTAACCCAACACCTAGAGAACATCAAACTACTAGACCCACACCAATCAGGATTCTGAAAGGGATGCAGCACCGCGACCGCAATCCTAAATGTCCTAGACGATCTTCACATGTCACTTGACTCGGACCAATGTAGCCTTCTCATCCTACATGACCTATCGGCCGCATTTGACACAGCTGACCACACTCTGCTCCTCAAAGTCCTCCAGGAGAGAGCAGGCATTGAAAGGACGGTACTAAAATGGTTCTCCTCCTTCTTTCACAACCGCTCACAAAGAATTTAAATCAACAACTTTGAGTCTGACCCCCTCCCCGTCAGTAGAGGAGTTCCACAAGGGTCAGTACTCTCTCCACAACTCTTAAACATCTACATGGAACCCCTCACCACTCTTCTAAGGAACTCCAACATCCCCTTCCACCTCTATGTAGACGATACACAACTATACCTGGAAACCACCTCGATCGAAGACATCCACAGACTTTATGTCACGCTCAAAGAGGTCCAACAGTGGCTCTCAACGAACCACCTCAAACTCAACCAAGAGAAAACAGAAGTTCTCCTCAGCTCTAATAGAGACAAAACCCCTCAAATCAAAGAATGGCTCAAAGCCATAGACGCCCTCAATGGGGTCCTTGCACCAATGGACTCGGTGAAATCCCTAGGGATTATCCTCGATCCCATGCTGGACATGAAAAAACACATCTCAAAAGCCACAAAAAGCGTGTTCCTAAACCTGAAGCTGCTGTACAGAATAAAACCCTTTCTCCCTCCAAAAGATCTTAAACAGTCCACACAAGCATTGGTGCTTTACAGAATGGACTATGGAAGCGCAACATTGACCGGATCAGCAAAATCTCACCTAGGTCCTTGACCACTACCCTCAATGCCGCAGCAAGAATGGTCACAGGAACGAAGAATTTTGAGCACATCTCTCCGGCACTTAGGGAACTGAAGTGGCTTCCTATTGATCAATGAGCCAGCTTCCGCACAGCTTGTCTCACGCATAAAGCCTTGCACACAGGCAAACCGGAATATCTGGCCGCCAAACTCAAAAGGGCCGGTCAGTCCAGGAACCTCAGAAGCTCCAACAAGCTTTTACTCATCCCACTGAAAACGCGGAAACTCAAAACCGCAAATAAATCCTTCGTGGGTAATGCGCCTAGGATTTGGAACTCCATCCCACCTCACATCGGAATGACCACCTCCTTCCCAAAATTCAAGACACTTCTCAAAGCCCTCTTCCTAGAGCGCTCTCGACCGTAAAGAGTAACCCAAAAAGGATTTGAGGAAGGATTACTATTCCACCTCGTGAATCCCCTCCACCTGGAGACATGTTACGCCACTGTTTACAAACTTCCCCTGAGTGGGGTTACTGAAGGTGTTTTGGTTTTGTTTTCTTCTCTGCTCCCGTTTCCCGCTCAGATATTGTTTGCTCATAATTGTACATGCTGTGAAGCGCTCTGATACCCTCGGGTCCAGCTAGCGATATACAAAACTTCAATTAAAAAAATCAGTGCTAAAGTGCTTGTGCTCACTCCCCTAAACATGGTTTGATTGGCATATACCTAACTGAAATATTTAATTGACTTGTAAGTCCCTTATAGAGTGGTCTGTGCTGCCAGAAAGTACACTGGAATTCAAACCAGTTCTGCTAGCTGCCCTTTGCCATTGACTGTATTTAGCATCCCAATTATGTGTGAACTACAAAGGGCCCGATTCACAGAACTAACTTAAGACAAAATCCTAAACTTACTACCATTTTGGTATTCACAGAAGGCACTTGCTCATTTTGGTATTCGCAGAAGGCACTTACTCATTTCGGTATTCACAGAAGTTAGGAGTCCTAACTTTAGGACTCCTAACTTTAAGACTTTTGGTATTCAGAGAAGGATTGCCTTCCGTTAATACCAAAAGTCTTAAAGTTAGGATTTTTCTCAGTTTAGGAGTAGTAAAGTTAGGACTCCTAACTTTAGGACCCCTAAATGCCTTCTGTGAATACCGAAAGTCTTCAAGTTAGGATTTTTCTCAGATTAGGAGTCCTAAAGGTAGGAGTCCTAACTTTACTACTCCTAAACTGAGAAAAATCTTAACTTGAAGACTTTCGGTATTCACAGAAGGCATTTAGGAGTCCTAAAGTTAGGACTCCTAACTTCTGTGAATATCGAAATGAGTAAGGGGCATATGTATCATCCGTTTTTTTAATCGCAAAAGCTGCGTTTCGCAGAAAACCAGCGTTTACGACCACAAATTTGGAAAATGTGATGTATGATTGAAATCGCATCGCAAAATTAAGGAATCGCAAAATTAGCGATTCCTTAATTTTGCGTCAGCAAATTGCGATTCCTTAAATGTTATGTATGAAGCACCCAAGTTGTGCGATTTCTCATTAATAAATCGCAAATTACCACCAACTTGAAGTTGGTGGTAATTTGCGATTTCTTTCACAAATGCACTTTTTGCCATTTGTGAAGGTGCCATGTGGTGCACATACATGCCTTTAGGGCATGTATGTGCGTTATATGCGCCCACATGTACATTTCAGGGGTGCATCAGGGTGTCCTTATGACACCCTTACACCCTTGAAATGATTCTCAATTTGCGATTCTCAAATTGCGAATCGCAATTTGAGAATAACTTCACATTCATTCTATGGGCCTCCTGGCCCATAGAAATGAATGAGAAAGTATTCCTTAATTGCGAATTCGCAATTTGCTAATTGCAATCAAGGAATATTAAGAAATCGCAAAAAACATTGCGATTTTTTTACATACATCCCTTTTTGCAATTCTCAAATAGCGATTTCTAAAAAATCGCTATTTGAGAATCGCAAATGAGGGTGTTGATACATATGGCCCTAAGTGCCTTCTGTGAATACCAAAATGAGTAAGTGCCTTCTGTGAATACCAAAATGGTAGTAAGTTTAGGATTTTGTCTTAAGTTAGTTCTGTGAATCGGGCCCTCAATCAATCAATCGCAGCATTTATATAGCGCACTACTCACCCGGAGGGTCTCAAGGCGCTAGGGGAGGGGGGGGGGGTCCGCTACTGCTCGAACAGCCAGGTCTTGAGCTGCTTCCTGAAGGCGAGGTGGTCCTGGGTCAGGCGGAGGTGGGTCGGGAGGGAGTTCCAAGTCTTGGCGGCCAGGTAGGAGAAGGACCTTCCTCCTCTGGTGGCCCTTCGGACGCGGGGGACGGCGGCGAGGGCGTGGCCGGTCGATCGAAGCTGGCGTGTGGGAGCGTAGAAGTTGAGGCGGCTGTTGAGGTATCCGGGGCCTTGGTTGTGTAGGGCTTTGTGTGCGTAGGTGAGGAGACGGAAGGTGATTCTCTTGTTGACCGGGAGCCAGTGCAGGTCTCTCAGGTGTCCGGAGATGTGGCTGCGACGGGGGATGTCCAGGCTGAGTCGTGCTGAGGCGTTCTGGATCCGCTGGAGTCTCTTCTGGAGTTTGGCGGTGGTACCGGTGTAGAGGGAGTTGCCGTAGTCCAGACGGCTGGTGACGAGGGCCTGGGTGACCGTCTTCCTGGTCTCGGTGGGGATCCACCGGAAGATCTTACGTAGCATGCGCAGGATGTTGAAGCATGACGAGGAGACGGCGTTGATTTGTCTGGTCCTGGAGAGGGAGGAGTCCAGGATGAAGCCCAGGTTGCGTGCGTGGTCTGTTGGTTTGGGTGTGCTGCCCAGGGCGGGGGGCCACCAGGAGTCGTCCCAGGCGGAGGGTGAAGATCCCAGGATGAGGACTTCCGTCTTGTCCGAGTTCAGTTTCAGGCGACTGTTCATCATCCACTTGTCTACGTCTGTCATCCCTTCGTGTAGGTTGGCTCTGGCGGCGGTGGGGTCGTTGGTGAGGGAGAGGATCAGCTGGGTGTCGTCGGCGTAGGAGATGATGTTGAGGTTGTGTCGGCGTGCGATGGCTGCGGGGGGCTCATGTAGACGTTGAAGAGGGTTGGGCTGAGCGAGGAGCCTTGAGGAATGCCGCAGATGACTTCAGTGGCTTCTGACCTGAACGGGGGGAGGCGGACTCTCTGTGTCCTTCCGGCGAGGAAGGAGATGATCCATTCCAGTGCCTTCTCCTGGATTCCGACGTTGCTGAGGCGCTGCACTAGGGTGCGGTGGCAGACAGTGTCGAAAGCCGCGGAGAGGTCTAGGAGGATGAGGGCCGCTGTTTCTCCGTTGTCGAGCAGGGCTCGGATGTCATCGGTGGCTGCGATCAGGCCCTAGATTCCAAAGGACAATGCAACCACTTTTAAGCACAGGAAGGCAATTACAGTCTCAGTATCTGACCAATTAGAGGGGTAATACAATGATTGTCACAAAAATCTTCTCTTTCAAGTGGAAATCTGTAGGAAAACTTTGAGGTCCAAAAAAGTGACTAAGCAGCGGCAGCTGGCACAAGTAAGCATGGCGAGGCGGGCAGGGTACGGCTTAGGGGGAAAGTCGACAGACGACGGAATAGGTATTATTTATTTATTTTATTATACCTATTCTGTCGTCTGTTGACATATCCCCCTCTGAACCCTGCCCGCCCGCACTACACCACCGCCCACCATGTTTACCTGTGCTGGCCACCACTCAGACTAAGAGTCTGATTTAGGATTCAGTGGACAGGTTGCTATGTGCCTGATTTCCCGCCAGTGTATTACAACTGCATCATATCCAATGCAACGTGTAATACGACAAAGTGGATATCCGTCACCTTTGTAACGGAGAAACCTGTCTGCTAAACTCGAAATCAGGCCGTAAGTCTGAATGCAAAACTTAGGACCAGTTCTCAAAGAGGTGAAGCACTTTCAGCAGCAAGGTGATTCAGCCTTGTCCTACTCTGAGAGTTTGGTTAATATAACAAACGGTTCTGTCGGGTGCAGAACATGAGTGATTCAAACAATACTGTTATTGTAGTTGAGGAACCCCCTCTATTGACAACACAGTTCAAGACCTCACAACTAATGACTTGCTTTTACGATGGAGCATGACATTTCACATTTTTCATTTCAACCGTTTTACACGATTCCATCAAAAATTCATTATCATAAATCTCTTTTGACGGTGAGAATTGATAGAGGCAACCATTATTCAACTTTTACGCTCCATCAATACATTGTCATAAACACCCACTGAAGCCTTCAGTCTTGTTGCCAAACTCTCAGAGTAGTATTTAAACAAAACGGGGTAACCCTGTGTCCCTCAGAACCTGGGTAGTTAATGGTCGACCCTTCTGCGCCTAGGTTTAAGGTTGCGGCGGGTCTTTTTCAAGACACGGTGTACTGCATGACAGTCCACAGGTCGTATTGAATCGCCTGTAGAGATGTAAGCTCAATGGCCAAGAGATCCACTTCTCAGTCGTGAATAAATGATATCGCCGGCTCAGGGGTCCACCGATCCGCTGCCATCAGTCTGTCGTGCAGTACACCGTGTCTTGAAAAAGACCCGCCGCGACCTTAAACCTAGGCGCAGAAGGGTCGAAACGTCGACATCCCGTAACCGGCCATTGACCTCTAGGATTCCAAAACTTAAAGAAATATTCAGAATCTCTAGACACCCATCTATAATGGCCTTCAGAAAAACAATTGTGTATATATGTATATATTGATTGTATAGATTTCTAACTTCACCTGTATATATTTTTCACCACTTGACCACTATTCACTATTGTCACTATTTTTGCACAAAAATCTATTTGGACAGTCTTTTTTCTGTATTTTTCTGTAATAAATGAAATGTCAAGTAAATGACTTTAAAGCAATGAATAAGACCTCGAGTCATTAGTTGTGAGGTCTTGAACTGTGTTGTCAATAGAGGGGGTTTCTCAACTACAATAACAGTATTGTTTGAATCACTCATGTTCCGCACCCGACAGAACCGTTTGTTATATTAACCATTAACTACCCAGGTTCTGAGGGACACAGGGTTACCCCGTTTTGTTTAAATACTACCCTGAGAGTTTGGCAACAAGACTGAAGGCTTCAGTGGGTGTTTATGACAATGTATTGATGGAGCGTAAAAGTTGAATAATGGTTGCCTCTATCAATTCTCACCGTCAAAAGAGATTTATGATAATGAATTTTTGATGGAATCGTGTAAAACGGTTGAAATGAAAAATGTGAAATGTCATGCTCCATCGTAAAAGCATGCAGAAGTGTTTAAAACATGGAAATATGAAAACATAAACAAAGAGGGAAAAAGGATATTATTTACCTATGCATGTAATTGCGTGGTTTGAGAAACTAAACGTAATTAACACTGAAAATGTGATGATGATAACTTTTGAGATGTGTCAAAATGAAACAATGTCTACATAATAAAGCACTTGAAATTATTAAAATGCTTAATTTTGCAATGACATAGTATGAAAGCTAGCAGCCTATTGTAGCATTGAGTGATAAAACGAGTACTTTAATTATGGAAACATAAATAATTTTGGTTTGAAAATGGGAAACATGCAAATAATTTTTGGTAGTGCCTAATATTGACATGTAACTTCTAGAAGAAGAATAATGATTGAAATAATTAAGAACATTGAAACATTTATTAATGTGTGCTTTACATTAATCATAATAGGGTAATAATTCAACAAATTATCATGTAGGCCTCAGATGCTATTCTTTCCTTGTTCAAAAAAACAGAATATTGCTGAAGTGTTCATTTTAATGCTGTGAGAACTTTTTGTGAAGCTTCTTTCTTGTAGTCTAAAGACAAAGAACTCTTTTTTGATTCAGCGAAACGTTTGACAGAAATGTATAGAAAAATTGCAAACCCAGATACTGCGTCCGGGAATGAATAGACAGTGAACAAAGTAAATCTTCCTACTTCAGAGGTAAGGATGGAAATATAAAATAATTGTATTTGAGGATTTTGCAAAAGGATTACTTAATTCTTCCAAATATTTCAGTGGGGTTTTGATCCCACCATGAATGGCCTACTGTGCATAACCAACTAAAGTCATATGGGATGACAAGCACGGATACTTTATGGGCATAAACTAAAACTTTTGGAAGTATAATTGCCCTTTGAAGGAGACGTCAAGGCTGGCTGTCATAACCTATTTTCCTGCCTGGCATGCTGTTGGACTGAACTCTGATTTCTCTTTAATGCCAACCCCATTTGACCTGAACTTTCCTGAACTGGCTCGATCCTGCATTTACCAGATGGTTTAATGTGCAGGAAGTAACCCTTTCAGCTGAAGGGTTTATCACTCTTTCCTGTGGCACGTTGAACTTTCGACTCTGCATTATTTGGTTTGTATGATATAATGCTGAATCTTGATTTTCCCCATGTTTCTCTCTCATTGCGTTTCTAGGCAAGCAACAAATGTTTTCCTTATTTGAAATCTTTATGACATTGTAGGGCTAATTTACTAGTTCATTGGTATTAAATTTGATTAAGAAATGCAATTTCATGTTTCCCCACCATTCAAATTGAGGCTTTAGATAAATGATTTACATGAACAAATCTTAACAGATTTGAGTCCTTTTTGGAGTGAACCTCATGATTTTATGGTATATATTTGTTGGTAGCAAAGGTGAATTGGTACATGAAAATTAGCATCTCTTTGGCATTTCTTATTCCAGGTCCTCATAAGGAATTACCGCACGTTCTCTGAATATCCCAGGCCCTGGTAGCTCACATGAAAGATCAATTGGAGGACCAGTGACAGTAGTAGGTAATGTAATTGGTCCAGTGAGTGAAAATGATCAGATTGGTAATTTAGTAGTGAAGAGAAAATTTTGCCCAGTCTTCCGCTGCAATAGTTTTCTGGTAGCTTGTTGGATGGTTAATTTGACTAATTAAACTAGGATATGACGAGACATGAATAAAGTGTGCTGTTTTTTATGGTAGTTTAGAAATTAATAGTAGGGTTTTGACTGATGGTGAAAGTATGACATTGATGAAAATTGAAATGGACTTGTGATCACAGAAATATTGTCGTATTGTGAAAAATGTATGTTTATGTTGTATTGATTAGGTCCGTCGAGGCCTAAGTGAGTACGGGTCAGTTGAGGCCTAAGATCCACGGGCAGTCTTAGTGTGGCATACACTAAGTGTGTTTGTCTGCTGTTTTATGAGTACTGTGCATGAGACGTCATTGCCGGTACTGAGAAAGGAAACTTGAAGAGTAACATGTTGGAATTGCTGAGATCTCTTCAGGAAGCACACAGGGGGAGATCTTAAAGATTTTTAATTAAGAGAGTGAAAACGGACTGGTCGAGGTTTTCACTGGAATCGATTTTAATTCTCTGAATGAGTGGGTATCTGTAATTCTTTTAGTGAAGCAAACAAAGTTGTTTTATGTAAAAGTATGAAGAGAAAAGATGACGACCAGATTGTGAAGTGAGGGTCTGTTGCAGTGAGGAATTAGACTGATGTCATAAAAGTGCTGCACTTGTATTGGTGGTTGGTGTGAAACTGCGCTGGTATTGGTGGACGAGGATGAACAGTGATTGGAGGTAGAAACAATAAGACAGAAGAGAGTTTAGAGGTTTAAAACAGACTGAGTTTGAGCAAAGAAATTATGAAATTCTTTAAATTGGCTTTAATGTGCAAGGATGAGAATATACCAACTAGGGAAGGAGTTCCTGTGGCTCTGGAAGGTACACCTGCTTTGCAGATGTCTTCGGAGAGAGTATATCACACTTGTACTGAGTTAGAAAATTTGGAAAAATATACAAAGAAAGATGGTCCCTTAGCGTTTCCACAGTATGGGACATTTAATGTAACAATTTTAGAAAATTTGAGAAGACAGATGAATGATTTGAAACCTAGTCCTAGACCTGTCCATTATGAAGCCCTTGAGGAGTGGGAACACAAAGCACTTCAGCGAGCGAAGGAGAAATGTCAGGGGAGATATAGAAATACACTGAATCGATATGCCAGGGCAAAATGGGATTGCCAGAAAAAGTTATGGAAACAAGATGTTGCTTTGGGAGCCCGAATGTATCCAGTAATGGTAGCTGAACAGAAGGCAGGAGAAAAGTGTAAAGAGAAAAGGAAACATGTTGAAGAACCAAAAGATCAGGAACTTCCTGTAACAGAAGAAGGTCTAAAGGATATAGATGATGAATTATTGATCAAATGTTTATTGAATAGACTTCCACCTCGTGACGAAGAACAAAATGATTCAGGGAAAAATCAGTTTGTGGGTTTGAGGCTATAGGCTCCACCTGTGAATTTAAATCCAGCCTATAAAAATATTTTTCTGGATGAAGCTCAGACTCCTGAAATAACAGGATTTTCAAATCTAGTTATGACAAGAGCACTGGGCAGAAATCACATCGCGTCAACACCCGCCTCGGGCCTTCGCGATGCTTTGTTTTAATTAAACAGTCGGATTCCCCTGGTCCGCATTATCAGTTCCTGTAACAATTGGTCCGGTTGTTCCTCTTTATCAGACGGGACAAGGAGTTTCACAGATTCATGCAATTACAGTTCCAACAGAAACAGTAAGAGAAATTCATTCTTTACATGGAACAAGAGACGTTGTCAGAGATCAGGGAACATTGTGTACACCAGGAAGAACTGAAGCTCATGAGAGTAGTGTAGAAATGAGTAATAGAATGAATTCCATCATGGAAGGAGGCTTAGAGCCATTAATAGTTCCCAGTAGAGGACAGCAAATGATTACAGGGAGAGTTTTGCTAATGGAAAATAAGAGAGCAGATCACAAGTAATGCAGAAAACAGGAGAAGTTGGTGGCGAATCTCAGCAATCAAAAATGAGTACTTCGATAGGGCCATCCGCAGAGGAACTTGATGATTGGATTAGAGACATAGGGCCATATGTATCAAGGAACCATTTTGCGATTCTGTAATAGCGATTTTTAAGAAATCGCTATTTCAGAATCGCAAAATGGTATGTATCAAGAAAAATACAATTGTTTAGCTATTTCTTGATATTCCTTAATTGCGAATTCGCAAATTGCGAATTCGCAATTAAGGAATACTTTCCCATTCATTTCTATGGGCCAGGAGGGAATGGGAATTTTCTCTCAATTTGCGATTCGCAATTTGCGAATCGCAAATTGAGAATACTTTCAAGGGTGCAGGGGTGTCCAAAGGACACCCTGTTGCACCCCTGAAATAAGCATAGGTGCACATGTGGTGCACATACATGCCCTAAGGGCATGTATGTGCGTCACATGGCACTTTGAAAAATGCAAAAATGTGCATTTTTCAAGGAATTCGCAACTTACCACCAACTAGAAGTTGGTGGTAATTTGCGATTCCTTAAGGCCATTTAGCAAATGTTTTTGCCTTCTTACATTGCATTTAAGGAATCGCAAAATGTGCGATTCCTTAAATGCAATCGCAAAATAAGGAATCGCAAATTTTGCAATTCCTTATTTTGCATCGGGATTTCCTTCATACATATAATTTTGCGAATTCGCATTCGCAAAGGCCGAAATTCTGCGAATTTCGGCCTTTGCGAATGCGAATTTCAATGATACATATGGCCCATAGCCCTTATTAGTAGCATATCAAATAATGCAAAATGAGGCATGAATATAGATGTGAGTAAATTAAAAGTGGAATTAGAAGAAATGATATTGGGAACGAATAGCCCAGAGAGACTATCAAAATGTCGTGATGAGGAATTATTATTAATATGTAAGGATATAACACGGAAGGCAAAAAACATCCATGAGACATTCGCTGAGGTAGCACAGAAATATAGGGTGGATGTAGAAAGTCCAAAGCCTTACAGAAAACATATCGATTGGATTTTAGTGACAAAGATCTGGAGAGCTTGAATCTCTCAGGCAAAAGATTGCAGATTAAAGAGTTAATAACGACCCTGAAGCGATAGGGAGAAATAGAAAGATGGGAAGGCAGATGGGCTAAAAAGTAAGAAGATACCACAATGGTTCTGCCTCTGCACCCAATGAGGGAAAGGGAACAGAGTGAGGCAGATGCAATGGCATATCCTATAATAGAGGTACCAGGAGGAGGGTATGTACATGTCCCCTGGACTAGACAAGACCTATTATCCTTTACAAATGATTTCCCGAGGTAAGGGAAAAACCAGTCAAGTGGTATAAGCAAGTTAAAAGATTTCTGATAGTTTCACAAGTTTGTTGAAAGATTTAGATGCATTGTTTGATATTGTGGGCGTGAAAGTGAAAATTATTTAGTGAAAAAGTGCAAAAAAATTAGGAACAAGAATTGTCTTCCTAATTACTCCTGGTTTAGGAGGCTTCTGACTTTTGCGGTTTCTGCACTTTAAAGGTGTACAATGTTCACACCATGGGTCACAGGGGGGGGGGGTGAAAGCGTAATTGGCACACCGCCCTCGACGCTCGGCACCCGTAGTATACCTGAAGCGATCCTCCGCTGGACCCCGAAGATTTCACGCCCCTAGGTAAGGGTGGGCCTTAGAGAGCCCATACCGCCAGGGTTTTATTTCACACTGAGTCCTGATGAATGCCAGGTAAATTCATACCGTTTCATGGCTGAAACATGTCGACTGACTTAGGAAACTACCACTTAATTAAATGTGGACGAATTTCCTACACATAATTTTTATCTTTAAGTCCTTAGTGATCATAATAATAAAGTTAATTTTGATACACTACTGACTTCTTTTTAACCTCTCACCACCCACTTAATTTTCTTTGCACAACACTGCCTTAACCCACCAACCCGCTCCGCAGTAGATCTGGCGTTGAAGCACACGAAAGAGACGCTAGGTCTCTTTTGTGGGGCCCGATGATGAAGCATGTCATCACTAGGTGGTGAGTGAGGGCTTTCCTTAACGCCTTAAGTGAAGTCGTTTATTTGCTCCAAAACCGGTGGTTCGTTACTACCTTGGAACACTCTTGTCTTGTTTATTAGAAAAAGATATGGGACATTTTGTGTATTGATTTGTCTATGGTTTGAGGCCTGAGATTAATACTGTGATTCAACAGCATTTGATTTGCTGGCACAGCAAGTCAACAGATGAAATACCTCGTTATGCAAAGTATTGTGGGGATGATATTGAGATGCTACACAAAAATTCGAAGGGGAAATTGATGTTGGTGCAGAAGAGGGCAGCTAATACAGGATCTGTGGGTTTTGATTCGGGTTTTAAAGGTATGATAAAGGGAAATGGTCAGACTACTACTCAAATGTAAGGGGCCATGGTAAACCCCATGCCAAATCTGATGCTTCCAGGAAGAGGATGTGGATCGAACATAGAGTCATTGAAAAAAACATTCCAGTGTCACAGTTGCAGCAAGTTCGGGCATTGAAAGTGCAAGTGTAAGTCTAATTTGGCTAATCAGGTGAATGAACAGGCAAATGTGACTAGTGCAGATAGAATGGTACAGTCCCAGGTGACTAATGATATGTTAAATCAGACGTTGTTGAATGTAAGGAGTAAAATTAAGAATATGCTTCAAGCTCCTATGCAAAATTTGAATAGTCAGGCACAAAAATATGTGAATGTGGGTTTCCATACCAATGACCAAGTAAATCTGAATATACAAGTGGCCTCACAATATTTATTACAGATGGAGGACAATGACTAAGATACTTCCCAATGATGGTGCCTGAGAAGGGAGGCGGAATGCATGCTTGGCGCATGCATCCTTAGAGGTAAATCAGAATGGTCCGTACATGAACGGCAAGATAAATGGAACACCTATTTCATTCCTTGTAGTTACTGGTGTTAGCTGATCCACTGGGAGAACTATGGAGTTTCTGAACCTACCCCTCCGAGGAGAAAAAATCCAAGTTGTAGGAGTATCAAATAAATTGATTTCAACCACAGTGATAGAACCTGTGCAAGTACAGATTGGAACATTTGAGGACATACATACATTTGTGGTGTGTGATTCCAGTCCAACAAATCTGTTTGACGAGATTTGTTGTGCAAAATGAATTGTTCCATCTATTGTACCCCAGAAGGAATAGAATTTCATACCAAGGATGGGGAAGTAGTATTTAAAATGGCTAGGCGAAAGACAGAAGTAAAGAGTTTGTATCCCCTGCTCACTGAAAATGACTTACCTCCTGTGTTGAGAGATACAGTCTTGCCTGAAGTATGGGATTTTTCAGAGAAAGAATTTGGATTGGTGAAAGGAGTAGCCCCAATCCGTAATTATCGTAAAACCAAATGCAGAATACCCAAGAACCCCAGCATATAACTTTAGTCCTGAAACTATTGCTGGAAATAACTCCATTAATTGAGACGCTGATTGAACAAGCAATTTTGAGAGACATTTTGGGCAATACATGGTGTCAGTATAGATCAAGGAGGTGGAGGGTTACCAGACTAATAAACCCCCTCAAGACTATGAATAGGGAGATCTCCTATACGTCGGTGCCTCCCCAAAGCCTCAGAAGATAGCTTGAGGTACCGACGGAAAGGTGAGCTAACAGGCTATTACACAGTATGAATACCATATAGATTTTAAGTTGTTA
The DNA here is from genome assembly GCF_964261635.1 of Lissotriton helveticus. Lineage (NCBI taxonomy): Eukaryota > Metazoa > Chordata > Amphibia > Caudata > Salamandridae > Lissotriton > Lissotriton helveticus. The sequence continues at coordinate 2,072,758,307 of NC_136063.1, forward strand.
GTTTTGGTGTATAATTCTAGTGGTTTTAAACTGGGTGACATAGTACGTTGTGCACCCATGATTGTTTGGTGTCAGAGTTAATCTTTCTGAGTTGTTTGAGGTCTATCCCACTTAGGCTTAGTTCGACCTTCCTCAAATGTGTGCCTCTAGACACAGGGAAACTGTATACAGGAATGGCATTATTAATAAGCTCATACTCTACTGCTTTTTTGTGCAACATTTCTGTTGTCCTCCCTTTGTCTTTGTAGTGCGGGGCCTCTTTTAACCTGAGCATGGTCCAGGTGAGGTGAGGTCCATTCCCCTACCAATAAGGGTGAGCAATTTATTCATTTACTTCTTTTTATATACATCTGTTTGGGAGATACACTATGCATGATTGACTGACATATCAAATACAGCATTAATGATGCAACATTTTCCTCCACAGAATTCACGGTAGCTACAGTGATATGGAGGGGTAATGTCCACGGTTGATACAGGTTGTACCGTATTCAACTAGTTTTATTATACCTTATTATACTTTAATTCTCTGGTGATGGTGGTGATTGTTTTGTTCCACTACTAGGAGTGCAACCATTAGAAGAGCAGAGGCCCTGACGAATGCCAAGGGATTTAAATACCCACTAGGCAGAAACATGTTGGCCCATTTCTAGACGGATATTTTTTACTGTCTCTCTTGCACTGTTCTGGTTTTTAATTAGGAGGCGTGTCTTGTCCACAGAATAAAGTTGTCAGAAGGAGGACATTCCATACTATTTTAACTCACTATTTTTCTGTTGCACTTGTTATCTTTACCATCAAAAGATCAGTCGTCATGGACGGTTTGTACATTCTGGTGGACCAAATCCTTAAAACAGCAATAAGGTGCGGTGTTTGACGTCCCAATGATCAGGGGACTGGCCCATTATGCACCCGGTTTTGGCCAAATGATATGACTGATCATTAAGTCAATTTGATGGAAAACTTTTTCAAATTGTTTTGGACTGGTTGGCCATGTACGAATAACCCATTGATGTGACGGTCACTCTTCTTCCTCTTCTTTCTGAAATATGCTGTCCTTAGTGATATGTACACTACGAGATCCGGTGGACTCGATTGACAGTTTAGCTTTAGAATTTAGCTGATAGACCCCCTGGTTTTTGTGTGTTATTAATTGAGTAGTTGCTGGGGATTTAATCAGGTGTGGGTCTCTAAACCATATATCCATTGGACCCTCTGTTTAACTGTTGTCTGGTTGATTAGTACATGAAATTTACCTATCATGGGCATACGAAAACCAAATGGTAAATATAGAATTGTTCAGGATTTGAGGAAAATTAATCAGATTGTAATACCTTGCTGCTCAATAGTACCACATCCAGCTGTAATTATATATCAGATTCCATGTGAAGCTGAATGGGTTTTGGTGATTGAATTTTGTCAAGCGTTTTTCTCCATTCCCTTGCATCAAGATAGCCAATATTTGTTTGCATTCTGGTTCAGAAACCGTGTTTAGGCATGGTGACGAGTTCCACAAGGGTATATGGAAAGCCCCTCAAATTTTTTATCACAAACTGAAAAGAAATTTGGAATATTTGGAAATGCCAAATCACAATAGTACATTGATGATCTATTAGTTGCATCTGGAACCAAAGACGCTTGTGTTTCAGATACTGTCGCCTTACTGAATCATCTGGCAGTGAGTGGACATAAGGTGTCACCGGCAAAACTCCAGTTTTGTAAGAGAGAGGTTCTGTATTTGGGACATCATATTGAAAAAGGAGTCAGAAAGTGTCACAAGATCGAATCACTTCTATATTGTAGATGGATCCACTGAGCACACCAAAGGAAGTTCGTACGTTTCGGGAATGGTTGGCTATTGCAGGTAGTGAATACCAAATATTTCTCTGATAGCCAAGCCATTTCAGAGATTGACACACAAAGACATGTTAGATCCTGTTCCATGGGATGAGAAATGCATGCATTGTTTTCTTGAACTGCGATACAGTTTGTGTCGAGCTCCAGCATTGGGAATGCCCGACTTTAACAATAGTTTTAATTTGTTTTGCAGTGAGTACGAAGGTTGTGCACTATGTTCTAACGCAATTGCATGGAACTGCACACAGACCTGTTGACTAATTTTCTGCTACTTTGTATCCTGTAGCTGCTGCTTCACCTGGATGTTTGAAAGCCATTGATGCACATGTGTGATTTTGGAACAATGCGAAAACATTGTGATGGGTCATCCGTTGAAAGTGTATGTGCCACATTCAGTTGTAATTTTGTCAACACGAACTTGAACACAGCATCTCATGAGTAGTCGATTAACAAAATATGAGCAGGTGATTTTGGGTGCAGAGAATGTGACTGTAACAAGATGCACACGTTTGAATCCAGCTACCTTGATGGCATTGCCATGCCATTAAGTTGCCATGGAAAAAGCTGATCATGATTGTCTTGATGTGACCGAATTGTGTACCAAACCGCATCCTAACTTCCAAGACACTCCATTGCCTGAGTCAGATCATGTTCTGTGTGTGGATGGATCATGGTTGAGAGACTCTCGAGGTACCTTCCAAGCTGCATATGCAATCTGCACTGTGGTGGGTGTAGTTTAAGCATTGTGGTTGAAAGGAGTGCATTTAGCTCAGGTGGCTGGATTGATTGCACTTACCAGGGCGTGCAGCATCACAGAACAAATAAGAGTAACCATATTCACAGACAGTTAATATAGTTTCATGGTGGTGCATGACTTCGGGCAGTTGTGGTCTCAGCGTGGGTTTATGACCTCTCCAGGTTCTCCTATACAAAATGGAGAGTGTGTAAAGAACCTATAGATGTCATTACAACTGCGGGCTCAGATTGCGGTGGTGAAGTGTTCTGCCCACCAAACTGGACATGAATATTTCACAATTGGCAATTGTTATGCGGATGAGACTGCGCGATATTGCACCCTAAATTCTTATGCATTCAATGGGGAATCTTTGAAGGAACACTCTGATACCACAGAATCCATTAATGTTTTCAGTTGTTGAAACTTGGGAAGAAATCAGAGAACTTCAAGCACCAGTACCGCAAGCAGAGAGAGAGAAGAGTGGATTAAAACAGGATGTCATCGTAGACAGGAAGATGAGGTGTGGATGTACACAGATGGGAGGTCTGTGTTGCCAGATAGCCTACTGTCTCCGACAGCAAGGATTTGCCATAGACCTGAACATGTAGGTAGACATGCTATGCTACGTCTCTTTCGTCAAACGTGGTATAAACCACAATCTAGAGCCATTGCAAAGAGTCTGTGTCAAAGATGTATAATTTGTCAACAACAAAATGTAGGAAGAAAAACAGTGGTCCGTACGAGTCACATTGGGAAATCGCGCGGTCCTTTTACCTGCATGCAATTAGATTTCATAGAGATGCCCCCTTGTAATGGATCGAAATATGTCCTTGTGACTGTGTGCCTATTCTCTCGTTGGGTAGAGGCTTACCCCACAAGGTGTAATGATAGCCTAACAGTAACTAAACTGCTTCTTAGAGAGTTAATTCGAAGATTCGGTTTTCCAGTCTTGTTGGAATCGGATAGAGGTACTCACTTCAACAATGAAGTGATACAAATGCATTGTGCTGCATTACAAAAAGAGCAAAGGCTACACTGGGCTTATCGACCAGAGGCATCTGGAGTCGTTGAACAAATAAATGGAATGATTAAGTCCAAACTAGCAAAAGTGTGTGCATTCCACCTCACTGAAATGGCCTGATGCATTACCTCTGGTGTTGATGAGTTTGCGAAGTATCCCAGACTGAAGAACTGGAATGTCCCCTCAATAGATAATAATGGGGAGGGCTATGAGGCAGCCTACAATCCCAGCAAATCAGCTTGTGAATATTTCTGATTACTTGGTACTCGATTATTGTAAAGGACTGGCTGATGTGGTATGTTCTGTGTCTCACCAGGTTGGAGAAGTCGTAACTACCGTTCAACAGGAGCAGAGCCACGACCTGTGCCCAGGTGACTGGGTACTCATAAAGAAGCACTTGCAAAAGTCTTGGTTGGAACATCATTGGTGTGGGTCTTAGCAAGTTATTCTTGTAACCACAACTGCTGTTAAATGTGGTGGTCTACCTAATTGGGTACATGCAGCCCACACTCGTCGAGTCCCATGTCCTCTTGAAAGTGCAGAGTCTGTGGTGGATGAACCGGTAGCAACAGAGAGATGTCCCGTTCAGACTGAGCACAAAGTAGAAAGGGCGCCAGCTACTTGGTCTCGAGACACTGTAATAAATGAGAGTCAAAGAAAGTTGACCCTGGTTGGTATCGAGGGTCAAAGTGGAGGGGATCCAATTAAGAGAAGTGTTGATTCAAATTATGTGAACAGTGTACTCTAAAAACGAGTGTGAAGAGGAGATGGTTGACCCAGAAAATCTGAAAGATTGAGACACATACTGACCACAGGAAGAATACCTTCCACTGTGATTGAAGTCTCCAGTCAATCTGAGCAAAGTGATACAGACGGAGAAGAGTCTACCGTTCTCAGAACAAAAATAACACGAGCACTAAGTCAAAGATGTGCAGCTCCAGAGAGGACATATTTAGATGCTGCAAACCACTAGGAGAAAGAGTTCTTTGCAGCTCATACAAACCGCCATGAAATAATTGTTGTGAAGAAGAATCGAGAAAAATAAAGGCCGAAAGTGAAGCAAAAGGATAAAGTTGTGACCAGACGCTGCCTTAAAGCTACCACACAAGCCTGTTTGCTACAGACTAGATTAATAATTTTTTTTTTTTAATGAATGCCTTCAATCCCGAGATGGACAATTTAAATCAAATTTCATTGAGATGTAAGCGTATATGTGCTTGCTTTCTAACTGCTTTTGTTCTAATCCTTGTCTTGTAGTTGATAATACTAAATCTACCTCATCATGTTTATTTGAGTAAAAATTCTTATTTACATGTGACCGCAACTACTGTAGTGACTAATGTGCAAGAAGGAGTGGTAATAACTAAAGATCTAACAAGTGAGGATTTGCAGCATGATCGTTCAATTAACGATTATTCACTAAATGCACTTACTAAATTATTGTATGAGTACGAAAATACTATGGATGCAAGAGATTGTTATGTGTGCATGCAATTACCTACTTCCATGTCTGAAGGGGTGGCATACCATCACCTTCCTTTAACATATGATATATCTTGTAGTGTACTATCAAGTCTGTTTCATGGTAAATGGCAATTTCAATATTATTACTTGATCTATGAGCTATTAGATCTATGATTTTACAAAACCAACTTGCTTTACATGTACTCTTAGGTTCAACAATGTTGCACTTATATCCCAGACTAAAGTAAAGATGTGTAGGGATATCTATAAGCAATATTACTAATTTAGGAAAAGAACTAACAGAACTAAAAGTAGATGGTGCTTGGGAGAAAATTGGGAAGATATTTTCTTCTGTGGGAAATTGGTTTGCAGCACTGAGAAGTAGCTTGTGGGAAAAATACTGACACCGATAATAACAATTGCTGTTGGCTTATTAGTAATAATGTACCGATATTGTAAACATAAAGGGGTTCTAAAGAAACTAGAGGGTAAAAAAGAAATAGAGCAGAGATTAAATTAGAAGACAGAAAAAGTGGTTTCTATTTGATATGAAAAATTTGGAACAAGTGAGACTGAAACAAATGAAGACAACTGCATTCTAATGTGTTATCAGAATAAGATCAGCTGATAAGATTGTGTAATGGCTTGATTCGCCATCAAGGGTGAATTGATGGAGCATAAAAGTTGAATAACGGTTGCCTCTATCAATTCTCACCATCAAAAGAGATTTATGATACTTAATTTTTGATGGAATCGTGTAAAATGGTTGAAACGAAAAAAGTGAGATTTCATACTGCATTGTAAAAGCATGCAAAAAGTGGTTAAAACATGGAAATATGAAAACGTAAACAAAGAAAGAAACTGATATTATTTAACTATGCATGTAATCACATGGTTGGAGAAACTACATTTAATTAACACTGAAAATGTAATGACGATAACTTTTAAGAGGTGTCAAAATGAAACAATTTCTACATAATAAAGCACCTGAAATGATTAGAATCCTTAATTTAGCAATGACAGATAGTATGAAAGCTTGCAACTTATTCTAGTATTGAGTCATAAAAACGTATTCTTTAGAATGGAAATGTAATATTTTGTTATGAAAATGGTAAACATGCAAATAATTTTTGGTAGCGCCTGATATAGCGACTGATATTGACATATAACTTCTAGAAGAAGAAGAATTATTGAATTAATCGAAAAAATTGAAACACATATTAATGTGTGCTTTGTACTAATCATAACGTGGTACTAATTTAGCGAATGTTCATGTAGGCCTCAGATGCTTTTCTTTCCTTGTTCAAAAAAACAGAATCTAGCTGAAGTGTTAATTTTAATGCTGTGGGAACTTTTCATGAAGTTTCTTTCTTTGTAGTCTAAAGACAAAGCACCTCTCTTTTCATTTAACAGCACTTTTGACAGAAATGTATTGGTAAAATTGCAAACCCAGAGATAGCGTTTTGGAATGAACAGACAGTGAACAAAGTAAGTCGGCTTACTTCTGAGGAAAGGATGGAAATATAAAGTAATTGAATGTGATGATTTTGCAAAAGGATTATTTAATGCTTCCGGATTTTTCAGTGAGGTATTGCTCACACAATGAATGGCCCACTGTGGATAACGAATGAAAGTCCTATGGGAAGACAAGAATGGACACTTTGTGGGCGTAAACTAAAACTTTTGGAAGTATAATTGCCCCTGGAGGAGGAGTCCGCTGGCTGTCATCATATATTTTCCTGCCTGGCATGCTGTTGGACTGAACTCTGATTTCACTTTAATGCCAAAGCAATTTGAACTGAACTTTCCTGAACTGATCTGGTCTTGCACTTACCAACTGATTTAATGTGCAGGAGGTAACCCTTTCGGCTGAAGGGTTTACTGACTCTTTCCTGTGGCACGTCGAACTTTCGACTCTGCATTATTTGGTTTGTATTATATAATGCTGAATCTTGATTTTACCCATGTTTTTCTCTCATTTCTTTTCTAGGCAACAATCGAATGTTTTCCTTATTTGAAATCTGTATGACATTGTGCAGCTAATTTACTAATTGCTTGTCATAAAATCTGATTCCGAAATGCAATTTCATGTTTCCTCACCATTCAAATTGAGGTTTTAGATAAATGATTTACATGAACAAATCTTATCGGATTTGATTCATTTTTGGAGTGAACCTCATGATTTTATGGTTTATATTTGTTGGTAAAAAAGGTGAATTGGTACATGAAAATTAGCATCTCTTAGGCATTTTTTATTCCAGGTTCTCATAAGGAATTGCCTCACGTTCTCTGAATATCCAAGTCCTTGTTAGCTCACATAAAAGATCAATTGGAGAACCAGTGATGGTAGTAGGTTAGGTTATGGGTCCAGTGAGTGAAAATGATCAGATTGGTAATTTAGTTGTGAAGAGAAAATGTTGCCCCGTCTTCCGCTGCAACAGTATCAACTACAACAGACCCTCACTAGTTTTGGCACCTTACCGTTTCAGCACCCTACCATGGCCCACTGAAGAATTTTGAGAACAAGAACTAAAAGAAAGTACTAAGTTAAAAACGTCTGCAGCCTGCTAAGCTTACCTGAACGCTGCTCCAGTGTAGTTGGCCTGAAATCACACATTGGTCAAAATCTACCAAACCTGTTTGTTGGTGTTTTTTCATAAGAAACGTTAAAAATAAATACCTCTGGTTTCCCTAATCTGTTTTTAATCTTTTTTGCATCTTCCTGCATATAAGATTCTTTGCTGATTTTTATAAATCAGTTTAGGACTTGTGTTGTGTTGTTTGCTGAGCTTTAATGTTGTTTGATACTGTTAGAACTTAGCACACATTCCTCTTTGGAACAGCCTGACAAATGTTCCATAGGTACCAGTACTATCCACCTCCCTCATCACAGAATATTTCCAACATTCACATCTAGCTACAAGTGAAGATGGTGTTTCAGAGAGATAGAGCGGATTGCTCGAAGCTTGTTAACAAACCTGAAACACAGTTTCTAATTTGCATCACGCTTTGGCAGCCAATGAAAGTTATTGTTATTGCAAGAAGGATAGTGCATCCCCTTTAACCATTTGTTTTAATCACTGAACTATTATATTTACTAAGATTCCAAACAAAGGGAATGTGAGTCATATTATATGTTTTAAAATAATAGAATTGACTGACTATTCCGTTTCTTGAGCATTATTTAAATGTTTACAGTTTCTGAGTTACTATACTACAATACATATTCAAAACAAAAGCATTGATTGTTCAACCTCAAAACCAAAATAGGGGGCACTTGGCTGCAAAAGAAATAGCTCAACACACAGTGAGCAGGGAAGATACAAATGAATTGAAATCCAACAAATAGCCAGTGTTGTTATAGTTACCCCAAAGGATGCACATATTTGTTGGCGTGTTTTTATTTTTCCATTTTTTGGGTAAGGAAGATTCCTGAACCTGGTTAGAATGAATGGTTTCTGGAAAGGCTCAATTCTGGTTGCCCCCTGCTACTGTGTGGTACTTTCCTTAAACTGGTGAAGAGCATATAATAAATTCATTCCAACCATGATGTTTCCTTTTACACAGGGACTGGCCTGAAATAGTTTCAACCTAACACTGAGAGACCTCAAATAAGACTATTATTATGATAACAATAGCAGTTCTGAACCAAGCACCTTTCACATGTGTTATTTGGCTAGAGGGGAGGATAACTTTGCCCCACATCACTTGGTCTGGGGTTGACAAAGAGCTGACATGCCAAATTAGAAGTAGAGTTTACTTGATTTGAGCTTTTCTTGCCAAACGGTTTGTAATTATGTGTCTATATAACTATTTCATTATACTATGGGTCCCCTCAAGAAACACAGGCTACATGCCCTGTGGGTGGGCCAGTTGAGGATGCTACTGGAAGATGACGGGTCTTTTAAGTTATTCTCTCTTTGTTGTTGGCTGCAAAGGGCGGCGTTCATAGTTGAAAGAGTGCTCTGAGGTATTGGGGAAATTGTCCATTGTGCAGAGGTATGCTGGAACACCGCTGAAAAATTTCCACTGCCATAAGCCATCGTCCCAGGAAGGGGAATATATCATCCTGTTAGAGGTCAGAGGACATGCATTGTGTGGGTCGAAATATGCCAGCAATCCAGGTCCATAAAAGCATAAAATGTGGGAGAACACAGTAAAACGGTTAGAAATAAAATTTGCATCTCTTGCGCTTGGTGGCTACTCATGTTAAATAATGAGCAACCCTGCGATATGGTGTTAATAGATAGGCACATGAGGCAGAATCTTGCCCTGTGGCTCACTAGTATATATGTGAGTTCTTGATGAAATGACAGGCTATTATTTGGAAACAAAAATCTTTATTTGACCGAACAAGCTGATCTTTGAGACCAAAATGTATGCCTTTTTATATATATCAAGGTAACCGTGGATGAAAAATATCATTTTGTGTCAAAGATTACGCAATACAGTAGAATGTATTTTCAGGAACTATCTAACAGCATCTCTGTCCTTTGGACCCCTGGGATCACATTTTCTAAGAAGTAAGCTGCTTCCCATCCCAGGGGTAACCATTGTGCGTGCTTTAGTGCCTGTTAGACCTGACATCCTGGTGTGGTTCTCCCCTAACTGTTTGCCTTCAACACTTCTGTTTTGATGACTTTGTTTATGCTAGTGTTATGACTCTTTAAACTTTACCACTGCTAACCAGGCTAACCAGTGCTAAAGTGCTTTTGCTTCTTCCTTTAAACATGATAGAATTGCCTTACACCCAATTGGCACATTTAATGTACTAACCAGTGCTAAAGTGCATATTCTCACATCCCAAACATAGTAACATTGTCTTATACTCAAATGGCATATTGAATGTACTTGTTAGTCCCTAGTAAAGTGGTGCCGCATGTGCCTAGGGTCTGTTAATAAAATGCTACTAGTGGGCCTGCAGCACTGATCGTGCCACCCACTTCAGTAGCCCTCTAAACATGCCTCAGGTCTTCCATTGCAGCCTTTGTGTGCAGTTTTATACTGGCATGTTGACCTGTCAAAATAAACCTTTGTCAGGCACAAACCTTCTTTTTTAATAAATGAAGCCACCCCTAGAGTAGGCCCTGAACAACCCAGAGGGCAGAATGCAGTGTATTTAAAAAGTTGGACATACTGCAAGGCCTTTGTTTCACACAGCATAACATTGGTGTTACCTCATTACAATTGATAAACTGCAACTTCCAATTGGGAGCAGGTGGACAGATTGAGGTTGGTGTCTAAGGATTTGTGATTAAAAGCCCTCTTTAATAGTAAAGTTGGATTTTTTTATCACAACTATGAAAATGTCACGTTTAGAAAGTTTGCATTTTCTTGTCCTAATCATTTGGTGCCTGCAGCCTGTTCCTGCTTCACATGACTACGTGTAGCTAGCAGTTGGTCTTTGTATATTGGTCCCAGACAGTGAGACACGGGGAAGATACGTGTAGGCATGATGGGCCTCTCTGAGTTAATAAAAGGGAGGAGCTGTCACTTACCACACTTGCCCATCACAGAGGCTCTACCTGAGCACTCTCACAAAGGGTTTGTCATTAGTTTATTGTGACCGCAGGCAAGGTGGGGTTAGGACAGGGAGGAATGGGATGCCTGATACAGCGGAGGCGGAAAGACCTAGAAGCTTCCTCCTCTTCAAAGTGGACACCAGGCATTAATGCTAGGCCCTTCAACCAAACTCTTCAAAACACTACTGGATAATATTAATTCCTATTCCTATTTGTAAAGTGCAAACATATAGCCCCCTTAAGGGTTTCAGGGCGCTGGGGACTATCAGGGAGATTAAGTGAACTATTGCCCAGAGTCACAGGATGCTGAGCTGAGCTGACACCCGTGGTGGGTATCGAACCATGAGCTGCTCTGGCCACTGCACCACACCTCTACCTCTTCTGTGGACTCTGCCAGGAAGAAAGACTGCTGTGCTACTAAAAGGACTGCAACTCTGCTGGACTTCTGCTCTGAAGGACTGCTGCCCTGCTGCCTGCTGCCCTCTTGCCTGTGTGAGAAAGACTGGCCTGCATCTGTTGAACCCAGGATCACCATAGTGACTCCATGGGCTAGTTGGCTGGCCTCCTGACTAGAGCCTTAGGGACAAACAACTCCAACAACCTTGGACTCTGCCATCTGGGAGTCCCACCCAGCCTAGTGGTGCCACCCCAGTCCTGGAGCCTTGGAAGTGGGCCTGAAGGTGCTCTGCCAGCCCATCTGTGGATCCAATCAAAACCAACACATCTCCTCTGCTGTGCAGCGCAAACCCATGCAGAACCAACACATAGCCTCTGCTGCCTGGACCTCTCCAGCTCAAGGACTTCGCATCACCTTCGCTGCCCACAGCCTCATCGGAACTGCCATTGCACAACATATCCCTGATGCAGGCTCTCGCGTCACAAGCTTCTTGCCAATGGTAGTCTTGACGCTGACGCAGAACTCTACATCGTAAGCTCTGCAGCTTCTCCTGAACCAGCTTGTGTGCGACACATCCCCGACGCAGGATCTTGCATCTCAAGTCCCTTGTCATCGGCCTCTCCAACTCCCATGGACGACCTCAAATCACTGCCTCGCAACTCCTCAGAACCATTGCTGCGCAATGCATCTCTAACCCGAACCTCGCATTAGCTCGGCTGTGTGACACATGCCCCATGCGGGACTCTGCAACTCTTCGCATCCAGGATTTAGAGTATTCTTGTTCAGAGGGCCTAACTGGGTCCCTGTAGCTTACCCACGCTCTATCGGGATCAGCCTGAACTTATGACCTTGTCTCAGTCTTACATGACTAGATATCCACAGTTGGTACTTTGTGCTTTTTGGTGCTATTTTCACTTAAATCTCTAAAACTGCATATCTCTGGTTCTACTAATTCATAATTTTGGTCTTGATATGTATTACATTTTACTTCATTTTCTAAATTAGTGTGGAATGTTTCTTGAGTTTTCATTTTATTACTGTTTGAAGTGATGCATAAATACTTTACACATTGCTGCTCAGCTAAGCCTGAGTGCTCTGTGCCAAGCTACCAGAGGGTTGAGCACCGGTTAATTTGGGGTTTGCTTCTTACTTCACCCTGACTAGGATTGTGGTTGCTGCTTGAGTAGGGTTTAACCCGCTCAACAAGTAACCCAGGAGCTTATTTACAAGTCTCTTGCGCCGCTGGTCAGTCACTTTTCACATCGGAAAAAGTTATGGAAAAGTGGCACAAGGGGCTTGTAAATAATCCCCCCAGTTTCTAACAATGCCACATAAGTAGTACATTTCCTGAAGCAACAATCATCCTGTTATGCCAAAAGGCCATGGGACTCGAGACTGTATGATGAAATCATAAATGACATCAAACATCCCTTCATCATTCATTTCTGTAAAGATTTTTTGTTCTTGTATAGTTCCTTCCTTAAATTGATTGAAAGTGAGAATTAGAACTTTTAGTGTTGTTACAATTAGTTTGTCTTAGAAAGGTTCCATTTTCTTCCAATGCTCAAATGCAGAATATCCCATCTTGCATTTAATACATTAATGCCAAAGGGCATGGCTTAGTTCTATTGGTATTGGTCCTTCATTCTCTTTTCATCCAGGCAATAGCATTTTTTGCTTGTTTCATTATGTTATGCAATGAATTCCCCACAGTCGCCAATCCTTCCTCATTTCTGGGGGCAGTGTAACCACACAACCAGCAGTTAGTCAGCATTTTGTTGTCAACTTTATTCTTGTAACAGCGGCAAGAAGGTATTGCCAGACCATGGCGCTGCTATTCGGCTGGTACGAGCCTGTAAAGAGGAAAGTATGCAGTAGCAGATCTAGCAGATCTAACATGAGGCAACACTAATTAGTCACCCCAGGCCCTCACGCCACTATTTACCCATTCTGCCGATCTTCCTTACTCCCTTTGGGTAGGTATAATATTCTTCTTCATGGATAACAGCACCCTGGTGAGTAGATAAGTTGGGTTTAATGGAGAAGAGAATAAAACAACTCTCCATAGGAAATGCCTGGGCTAACTGACGTTGGCTGGAATCTGGGCTACCACGAGGTTCTAGCCCCAGATTCCACTCAACATCATTGGCCAGGATACAACACATCCCCTATTGTTAACACTTTAACAATGAAGATAACCTCTAAAAATTGCACAAAGAATTTACAGGTAGAGGAGAAAACAAGATTTGCAAAACCAACCAAACTTCATGTGTAAAATAATACCCAAAGCAATAACATATATACAATGTCACATATAAATAATATCAGAAAACACGTGTTCACACGTAGAAGTGTAGACTCATGACCTAAACTTGTCAAACTATGACATGTCACAGTCTTTGCACCAAGCTGGTTTCATTTTCAACCTTGATCCTAGTCCCTTATTTGACATGTCACTGTTTTGCTGGTTAACCACAACATCTTCTTGGTTCAGATAACTTGTCTTCTTTAGGCCATACATATTTAGGCTCTCCAACAACCTTGCTCATGCTCCACACATTTCCATCAGACAACTCTACTACCTGGTAAGTATGGGCAAATTTTGCGGATTTGCAGTCCGTGAAATCTCGCGAAATCGCAGATTTGCCCAAATATACTAGACTACTGTCTCTACTGGCTAATCAGTAAGTGCTAGCTCGTTGGGTAAATGTATAGTGCTTTCACTTACTGATTAGCCAGTAGAAAGTACTCCAGTTGAGTAGAGGTATTGCACAAAACGGTGGCATCTTTGTGGATAACTATGCAGGGCAGGATTCATTCTGGCACGAGGCTCCTGTCACAAAAATTAAACCTCAACAGGAAGCACTTACAGATATAAATAAAGCAGGTGCCCGAGTTGAAGCTCAAATTCAGTAACTTTTTAATCAGCCCAAAACATTAGTGAGCACGGTCGAGGCTGGGCAAGTGTGCTTTATCCCCATATCTGCTGTCGAAAATTAGCTGTAATAATTGAGGGAGGTCTTTGCATCCATGAGTTTCTCGAGAGCAACCCCCGTGTAGTTCCTGTGACCAGGAGGCTACTTTCTCCACCTTCTGATGGCCTGCTTGCTCGCTGACCCTTTATACACAAGAGGCATGTGAACACGCATAGCAGCCCCGCCCGTTTGGACCCGCACACCACACACTAGCGATATCAAATGTTTTCCTGCCCTTTCCCAACTATGATGGACAGCTCACTCAGGGGACCTCGGCGCCTTTTGGCGCGGTGGCAAAGTTACAGGCACACATGGTCACTGGAGACAAATCTTCTGGCCCTTTACACAGCTGCAGTGTAGGAAAGGTTTTCCTACACTGCATATATATCTCCAACTGTTATGGGTGTAACTCTATAATTCCTTAATAAGTCTTTGAGTATCTGAGAACAATTTTTCCCACTAGCTAAAGCCAACTGTATACCTTCCTCCAAAACCCTTATCGATTTACCACAATTCCATTGCCTTGTGGATAATACACTGCATTCGTAAATGACTAATGCCATGTTTATCTAAATAATCTTTCAACTCAGTTGACCTTAACTATATACACCATTGTCTATAACTAAGCATTTGGGAAAACCTTCCTTTTCAAACACTTCATTTGAGAATTGAATCACTGTATGTGAATCAACTTGATGTACCAATTTTATTTCTGGCCACTGGGATAATTGATCAATGAGAACTATAACATTAACCTGATTGTTGGACAAACACATGGGAGCGACAATATCAAGAGAGATTCTTTCCCATACATTTTCAGGCTAGAAACAGGAGCTTTCTCATAGTTAACACATTTTTGTGATTTGTCGCAAATAGCACACACAATGCAAGATCTGATCTTTGCTTCAATACATCTGTCAATGGCCGGCCACCAAAATTCAGAATATAGTCTATTTTTCATACTAGACATGCCAGGGTGACCTACATGGGCAATGTCTATCACCTGTTCCCTGAAATCTTTAGGTACCACCAATTTCACCCCACGAAATAGCATATATTCTACTACTGATAATTAATTTGGAGTGTACAAATAAGGTAACAATTCTTTATCCAGAATTTTCTTTTCTGGCCATTGTGATTTGTTATACTTGATGACCTCTTGGATTTCCTCATTATTATTACAGGCACTCCTCCATTCATCTTGTTTAATGCATCCTTTTGATACCCCACAAATGGATTCAACTCTCTCAACATCCCCATCAATACAGACTGGTCAAATTCTTCTTTAATAGGTAATCGGGATAAGCAATCTGCTAAAATGTTCCTGGCACCTGGAATGTATTCCACCTTGAAATGAAACTCTTGCAATTTGTATTGCCATCTGGCAATTCTGGATGTGGCTTTACCACATCCTTTAGTAGTGAATAACTTCACTAAAGGACGGTGGTCTGATCTTATTTTAAATTGAGTACCATATACATATTTGCGAAAATATTCTATTCCCCACCAACATGCCAGTTTTTTTTTCTAGTGTTGATATAGTTAACTTCCGCATCCCTTAGTGGTCTTGATGCAAACACAATGGTGACTAGCTTTCCATCCTGATTTTGCATCAAAATAGCACCAATCCCTACATTACTTGCATCAGTAACTATAACTGAACTACAACGGGTGTCAAATGTAGCCAAAGCAGAGGTAGAAGATAATTCTTTCTTAAGGTTGACATTCCTTAACCCAAACAAATTGTTGGTTTTTCTTCATTAGACCTCTCATATGATTAGTCTTATCGGCAGACAAAGGAAGGAATTTGACATAATCTTCTGCTAGACCTAGGAAAGATCCAAGTTGATATTTAGATCGAAGTTGTAGAGCTTCTTCAATTACTTTTACTAATTCTGTTTTGGTAATATGCCTTTTCTGCTGATTTTCTGACCCAAATAGTCAAAAGATTCCATTTCAAATTTACACTTTTCTTTGGTCAATGTCATTCCATAACTCTGCAAAATGCTAAGACCTTTACACAGAGTCTACGCATGATCTTGCTTATTGTTCCCAAACACCAGTATATCATCATAAAAATACAGTGTATTTTTTACATCTTTTAACAACTTATGCATGACACTTTGAAATACTACAGAGGCTGATATTAGACCGAAAGGCAACCTTTTGTACATAAATTCCCCTTCAGGAGTTATGAATGAGGTGTAAGGCTTGCTATCCTCGTGCAAGGCAATTTGATGATACACATTAGATAAGTTCAATGTTGAAAACACAGCTGCCCCTTCAATGCTGAAAACATTTCATTTATATTTAGCAATGGGTGCCGATCCACCCACACACATTCGTTTAAATCTCTCAAATCAACACAGAGTCTAATTTTTCCATTAGGTTTGTGTACTACCACCACGGGTGACAACTACTCAGACAACTCGATTTCTTTAATTATGTCTTGACTGCATAATCTATCCAATTCTTCTCATAACACTTGTCTCATAGATAAAGGAATGTTCCTGACTTTGTATACTTTAGGAACAGTATTCGGTTTTAAAATTATTTAATGCCAAAATCCTTCAACAATCCTAGCATTGATGAAAACACATTGGGGAATAATTTCTCCCATTTAGCAGTTTTATCTTCACTTACTTGAGCTATGAAATCACTATATCCTAAAACTTGTTCAGGATGATTGGGTTCCAGAGTAATGAGCCAATCCCTTTGTTGTGGCCATCCCAACAAGCAAGATCCCTCCTTAGCTACATACACATTGGCAGTAATGATCTTACCTTGAAAACTAATACTAACAACAAAATAACCTAAAACATCAATGGGTTTACTGCCATAGCCAACCAATTTTATGTCAGAAGATAACAATTGTATGTTGGGAACATTTTTCAACCATTGATCACCAATTAAAGTATGATGAGCACCAGAGTCAGCCATAACTTCAACATCTTTCCCATCAATGTTAACAACACAGAATGGAGAATCCTTGTTTTGATCATTAACTTCATGGATGCCAAGGAAAAATTAATCTACTAAGCCATCTGACTCTTGACGTACTTCCTTGATATGAGAAGGTCTGTTCATATATTTGTTTTTATTCCTACACATTCTAGCATAGTGACCTTTGTTTTTACAATACCTACACACCTGTCCGACTGCTGGGCATGATCTGTCATTTGCTAAATGACCAGATAACCCACTTTTGAAACAAACATCATTTTTCTTTTCTAAAGATTGGGGGCTCATTTTAGTTTTTTTCCTTGCAACTATCATTTGATGATTTAGCATCACGCACATTCTTTTTCACTACTTGTACCTCAGAAGTCGGTTTTGTGGCCAACTCTTTCATACCTAACTTCATATCTTCAAATCTATGACTAATGTCAATAGCTTTCTCTAAAGTAAGGTCTTCCGCAGCTAACAATTTCTCTTGTCATTTTGTGTCACCAATTTTGTGTACCATTTGATCACTTAACATCTGGTCATGGAATTCTCCATGCTTACATTTTGCAGCAAGAGCCCTTAAACCATTAACAAATTAATCGATGAATTCATTGGGCAATTGAGCTCTACTCAAAAATTTGTGTCTGGCAACTACTGCATTCACTTTTTTTATATATAATGTATCCAATTGTGAAATCGCCATGTCATATACATCAAAATCAACTTCGTCATCTTCATCAACCATAATGGGTGGTAAATGACTAAAAACACGTTTCCGTCCGCGCCTAAACAATGTTTATGACTAGCATGTTTTCGTTTATCAGTATACACATCACCATCAATAGATTCTAAATAGGCTTCAAATCCTTCTTTTCATTGTCTCCATTCTAAAACAGGATCACCTGAATTGGGTACGAAAGATAACGGTGCAACAATGCCTTCCATTTTAACCAAAACTGATTTTATATTGAAATCTTTTCCAGGGTTTGTGAATCACCGTATGATGTTCACTCTTTTGCTGGTGTCCACAATGCTGAAGTGCATACAAACCGTGCAGTAGATGTCTTCAGTAGATGCTGTGTGAAACCCTTAACAAGACTACTAAGCAATATGAATGTAAGGTAGCCTCACGGCAGCAGTGTCAGTATTTTACAACTAATTGTTCTGTGCACTTTATATGCCTAGTTTACGTTAACTCCCCCACAATTTTTATGGGAAAACCAGGATCTACGACACAGAGTGCCAGAGTGGCACATATGAACAGAACAATTAAGCGGCAAAAGACCAGTCTGTGCACTCTGCTTCAGCCTCTCCTCTGCCCTCATGCTAAACTATTGGCCTCTAAAAGTCCCTAGACAATGCACCCAATATTTTTATGATGTCTAATTTTAACATGTCCTTTAATTAATTTTAAAATGTCAATCTTTGCACTGTGTTCTAAAAGAATGTATAGTTTTAATCAACTGAAAAAAACAAACTTTGATCTGAAATGAAATTAAATTAAATTTGTAGAGTGCAACTAAATCCGAAGGCATCAAGGCGCTTAAGATGGTACAACTGTTTGGTCAGAAGAGGAATGGGGGCGGGTTATTGGTAAGCTTCCTGAAAGATCCAGCTCTTGAGTGCTTTGTGAAAAAGGGCATGGGAAGCAAGCCCCTTGAGGTCCTCAGGGAGAGTGTTCCAGAGTCTGGGGGCGAGAGCTCGGAAGGCCCTTCCGCCCCATCTGGCCTTGGATACTCGAGGAACAACGAGCAGATTTTTGTTGGAGGAGCGAAGTGCTCTGACCTGTAAATATTCCATTAATATATTTGACCTGGGTGGCTTCCAAGATCCCTGTCCATACTTTTTCTCCTCAGGTTGGACGAGGTAATTATGCACCTACCACTAGCTGCGTATCTACTTTGTGGACTCTGGAGATAAGACCTAGGACTTGTCTGCTTCCGTTTAGGGACTATTTTTCTGTTCAACTCCCTCTATTTAACTGTCTTGATAGAAAATGACCAGCAGAGGTCATCTAAAATACCAAAATCACTTTAGCATTCTCTAGATTCCAGTCCATAGAAATTGTCTTCCACGAGCACCCGTAGACAATATTTATTTTTTCCACATCTTGTATTTTCAGTGCTATGACCACCGAAAGCCCTGATTTTATGTAAAAAACAGAGCTTTGGACTATACCATTTCCCTCTAAAAGGCTATATTTCTCTCCATGTGTTCCCATACCTAGTGTGTCACGCAGTTTAGTGCTTACTTGGTGCTTACTTTCCCACCATGTTAAAGAACAGTAGATGTTTCAGCACCCAGGCTAATGTGCTGCATAGCTAAATACAAATAATGTCCAGAACAAGCCATTGCCCCTACCTGCTGCCATCCATCACCGCCGTGAGGGGAACAGCTTCAAGAGGACCCCAGAATTGCCCTGCTTGTTGCACCGGCTCCCGTGTTTCTGCGCCCGCAGCCCCCGTGACTACACCTCCCAGGGGGCTGCGTGAGGCGCGGAGCTGCATCGTCATCAGGAGGATGCGAGAGGGCTTTCAATACGGCCCGGCCCTCCCGCGGTGCAGGACGCACGCGGGCGAAGCCCGGGCCAAGGGTGGGCCCGTCCCGTGCCCGTCAGAGACAGGAAGACGCAGGGCAGGGCCCCGTCTCTAACATTTGGATTGCAAGAGCCCTCACATAAGGACAAAAGGACTAAAAGGTACTGTGGGGATCTTGAAGGGGTCTGCTGTCCCTTCGTGTTATATTGGTTCCTTATAAGGTGTAGCCAACAGCACCCTAAGTTATGCAGGAGGGGCCGATTTATAACTTTGCTGATAATAATGGGTAAAAGAAAGTCCATGGAGGGGGGAGCAGCACTCGTACAGGCAAAAAAGGGGAAAAAGGCAAAAAGGGCTAAACATGCGGCCGCTAACTGCGTCCTCACAAGTATCGACGCTATTGTTAGCGAATGTGAAGAGATTCTAGTGGGGAACCCCAGTAATAATTTGATGGAAGAAACTGATTTTTTAACTGGGGCTCCAAAGCAGAATCGGAGTAAAGTGATCCCTGCAATTTTTAATAAGAAATCCCTACCCACTCGCTCTATCTGTGACGTTTATAGCTCCCCTGAAGGCCCCACCGAGCTAGGAGTCACAGAGCAACGAAATGGGTCTAACTCTCCTATCAAGATTGTTTCCGCTATCAAAATACTAGAGAACATAAATCAGGCCTTGAATGAGGCACCACGTGAGAAAGGCATCACTTGTTCCAATAGATTTGCTGTCCTGGAAGGGGAATCAGGGGATTTATTTGAAGTTTTAACTAAAGGGTCTAGAGAATCAGAACCTAATTTGGAAGGCCCCGAGGAATGCTCTAGATGCCTACACTCCAACAGGATACTCCTGAAGAAAATGGGAAACCTGGAGAGGGAATTGTCCTCTATAAAAAAAATGCTGAAGGAGCTAACACAGAAGGGGGAAGTGCATAAGACCAAAGATACACAATCCCTAACACCACCCACACGGGCATCAGCATCTAACATAAGGGAAACTTTACTCATTAATTCCAAAACAGAAGGGGGACCTTCTTGGAAAGGAACCTTGGCACAAAGAGCACTTGGCAGTAATAACCGCACTGGGCAGTCTAGCTCTGGCTCTTATGCAGATGTTACGAAATTACGGGGAGTAACAGCAAAGTGTAGGGATGCACGTCCGAGTAAAATAGACTCCAGTTGCGCGACTCTGGCTAAAAAAGGGATGAGTGTTGGTGATCCGCTGAGCGTTCAATCTAATTATAAGTCCCCCTGAAACATAAAGGTACTGTTTTCATGACCAGGGTTCCAAAGCTTAGTAAGGACGCTGGTTATGAGAGCAGTGAATCTATTCACAACAAAGCAATCCACTGGCTACGCCACGTGAGGGGGTGCAGATCAATTATCAGGGATGACATGATTAGTGTTAAAAGATTGTCCTTGCTTAGTTCCCATACAGACTGCATTGAAATACAGTTATGTAATGCGGCAATTGCGGAGAACTTAGTGGCCCTAGAGTACCGAACATGTCCCCCTAAGCATTCTAACATCCAAATAAGATACTTGCCACTATGGTCTATAGATAGGTTGCAGGATGTTATGCTATGCTATGCTATGCTATGCTATGGGCACTTATAATGCGCGCAGCTGCTCCAGCAAAGGAGCGTCCTGGCGCAAGATGATTCCGAATTAAACAAAATAGATTGACTATCCAAGGGTAACTACTTGGATTGCCCAATAGAAACACATAACAGGGGCAAGTTCGAGAATTTGATTACTGTTACCAGTGCAAACCCAAGTCATGTGAGTATGGAAGAGATCGGTCTGGATATTTCAGGTCCATTTCAGTTTGAGAATTTGACCCACGAAATGGGCCAAGCTCGAAGCTCCCCCAGTTGAGAGATGACGGGTCTGGATGTTCAGGCTTCGCCCAGTGGTGAAGAAGAAAATCCTATTGTGATCCGGCTCCTTTCCTGGAACATAGCAGGTCTCCAAAAGACACTGGCCATCCCAGAATGGAATGAGTTTATCAGCAAGTATGAGATCTGCATGTTCCAGGAGACCTGGAGCTTGATCCCCTTATATTAATCTGGGTATTCCACCTACTTTATCCTGGCAACTTGCTTACGGAAAGGTCGACCATCGGGGGGCCTCCAGATATGGGTCAGTGTGGCTCTGAATTGGGCTATTACAGTGCCTAATTCAATCTCGGATGATATCTTACATGTATCTGTTAAAGGTCCCCACAATGATATTATTGTGGAGATGTTTACTGTGCATGCTAGAGGCACCCCAGGGGCACAAACTTCAGCTACTATGGCATCACTAGAAACAGCGCTAGCGGGCATTTCCCCCCTGTCCAACATTATTGTGGGAGGCGATTTCAATTGCACTTATGAACCCTAAGTGAGGAAGATTTTCTGGGAATCAGTGAGGAGGATGCGAGGCAGTGTATCCCCCCACTGAGTTTGGCACCAATTAAGAAATGGACTTCGAGGGCGATCCAAATTAATGCTCTAACAATAGAATAGAATCTACGAGCATTGAATGGTAGGACCATCTCTGACTCAGATGGGGCAATGACCTTTAATAGACTTAGTAGCCCCTCGCGTATTGATTACATTTGCTTAATACCTGCCTTTGGGGGAACCTAGTAGACATGGAGGTCATTCAATCGCAGGATAGTGACCACAATCCTCTGTGTATGAAAATTAGATGGGGAAGCATGGGAGAAGTATCTAATGCACCATTATTGACAACAAAAGAGGTGGTCCCTTCTAATTGTAATCGCAGACTAAAATGGCAGAAGGTAGCATGTCAGATGGACATACTGACTAGTATTAAAGAGTTAGTACAATTAAAGAGCACCGAACTCTTATCCCTTAATTCGACCCAGGGCAAAGAGCATGGTCCTCACTTAAGCGATTCCTACTGGAGCTTAATAGAGAAATTGGGATCTTTTTTCATTGCTAGGGAATTTAGAGGGCACAAGAACAAAGTAACTAAATGTGGTATAGGGCCGTGTGTAGGAAAAAGAGAAAGGCCATAACCATCGCCCTCCGCAGAAAGGATCCTGTAGCCGTAAGGGTTGCTAGAAAGGAGTACATTAATAATGTACAGCTGGTCTCCAGAAACTGCTGGACAGATTTAGCATGTTCTGTGAAGAACGGGGTCTGATTATCAATACCTCCAAAACCAAGTTGATGGTATTATCACTATCAAAAAAAGCAAGGAGGATTACTATTACCCTTAATGGGTCTCCGTTAGAGGTGGTGGAGGCATTTGACTACCTAGAAGTCAGGGTTAGTAACAGAACAAAGTAACCAAATGTGGTAACTTATGGTATACGGCCGTGTGTAGTAAAAAGAGAATGGCCATAACCATCGCCCTCCGCAGAAAGGATCCTGTAGTCGTAAGGGTTGCTAGAAAGGAGTACATTAATACTGTACATCTGGCAAAGCGTGACTGGGAGGAAGATCATTGGCCCGTTCAAAGGACTCAACTTTGTTTTGGGATTTGATAAATAAAACTTAATAGAAGGGGAGTAGAGCCCGTCCCAAATCATATAACTGAGCAGCAATGGTTTTCACATTTTTTTTAATTGTATTGCGGTGAGGTGGAATCTGACCAAATGCAAGGTGCACAAAAAGAATTGGCTTTAGAGAATTATGCACCAGCTGAACCCTTCACCACTCAAGAGGTATATCTGGCTATTAAGAACATAGCCCCGGGAAAGGCCGCAGGGCCGGATGGCTTGCCAGGCGACTTATTCCTATATGACCCTACGCTGTGGGCCAATTTCATCGCCCTTCTAATGAATCTGATCGTACAGGGTCATTCTGTCCCTGAGTCGTGGAAGGGAGCTGAATTTGTAACCATATATAAGAAAGGTGCCAGGGAGGACCCTGTCAACTACAGGCCGATTAGTTTAATCGATGTGGTCCAGAAGGTAGCGGACGGGGTCATTGTCTCCAGAAGAGGGTCTTGGCTTGATGAAGGGAATATTTTGACCCATTTTCAGCCGGGTTTCAGGCAAAAGGTGGGTACGTTGGACCAGGTTTTCAGATTCTTTGCGGTTTACTCGAAATCTGTGACCATCGCGAAAGGCAGTTTATACCTGGCCTTTATAGATCTGAAAACTGCCTTTGACCTGGTGCCCCGCGACAAGCTTAGGCAGGTGTTACAGGACATGGGCTTCCCACGATATCTCCTCGAGTTTATTAAGAAACTTCACGAGGATATTATGCCAAAATTAGATGGGGAAGCCAGGGACAATTGACAGGGAGGGTACCTGTGAATAGGAGGGTCCGCCAGGGCTGTGTGATGGCCCCGACTTTGTTCTCTCTCTTTATCAATGGGATGGTAGACCATTTGAGAGAGGACCCAGCCGATGCCCCGGTCCTGGCGGGGGAGAAAACACCTACCCTCCTCTTCGCAGATGATACCTTCCTGATGTCCAAAACCCCCTCGGTCTCCAGAAACTGCTGGACAGATTTAGCATGTTCTGTGAAGAACGGGGTCTGATTATCAATACCTTCAAAACCAAGTTGATGGTATTGTCACTATCAAAAAAAGCAAGGAGGATTACTATTACCCTTAATGGGTCTCCGTTAGAGGTGGTGGAGGCATTTGACTACCTAGGAGTCAGGGTTAGCAACAGAATGAAATGGGACTCCCACGTGGCCAAAATGCTTCTAAACCACAAAAGAGTGGCAGGAGCAATCTTGAGAAACCAGCAAGCCTCTATCAGTATACGAAGGGAAGGCACTAGCCTCTGCAGTTTACGGTTCAGAAATGTGGGGGTTTGAGAATATCATGGATCTGGTCAAAGCCGAGAACAAGTTTTTGAGGGATTTAGTTTCCCTCCCTCTTTCAACACCCTTAAAGCCCCTCTTAAATGATATGGGTAAACGCTCAATCAAAGACATAGTTCGCCTTCGTCCATTATTGTTTTGGGTGCGCCTGAGAAGGACACCCGAACTGGCAAACTATGCTTTAGTGTTGGACAAACTTATTAATTTGAACAGCTCAAAAAAGATTGTGTGGCTGAACAAACTGAGACAGCTGGCCATTGACCTGGGAATGGGCGAATCTTGGATGTCCCAATCCCCACCACCCAAACAAACTGTCAAACAAATCTATTGGGAGTGGGTCCAGGCGGAGGAATTGCATAGCACAAAGTGGGGGGCTTTAACTAACCAATTTCTAGAGCTCTAGAGCACAAACCTACTAGGAAGCTTGAACCATATTTAGATTTTATACAAATTCCAAGAGACAGATCTCTCTTTTTAAAAATGAGATCTGGGACACTCCCACTAAATGAATTTACAAAGAGATGGAAAAACCTACGGTCCCATCAAGTTACCTGTCCAGGTTGTTCATGCCCTAGTGAGTCCTTACCGCACTTTTTGTTTGCCTGCAAAGCATACAAGGGGGTTAAAAGAAGATGCCTGAAACCAGTATGCAAAGAATTTGGTGTAAGACAATGTAGGATGGCCCAACGCATCCTCACAACAGACACAACATCTCTGACCATTGTTTGTGGGGTTGCAAAGTACCTGGGAAGGGCCTGGCTGATACGTACTAAGTGGTTAAAGAGTAAAATTAGTTAACCAACTGTAGTTCAGTCAGATTACATGTACATGTTTATTTCACCGCTGCACTTTAGACCCTCTCAGTCCTTCCTTTTATTGTAAATAAGCATTTTTATAGTTTTTATTGACTGAATTTGGATATATGAATTTTAAAGTTGTTTTATGATCAGAAATGTATTTACTTTTATGATAAACTTATCGAATATAGTATTACAACCACAATATAAGGTCCCAAGGCGAGTTTCTTAACATTATCACACAGGGTGAACTCTGCAAACATCATGCTCGCAGCCATGCTCACTCGTTGTTACCACGCTGCAATTCTTATGAATGGCGATCTAAAAATTAGTGCTCGTCCGAACATTAAAGAGATCAGGCAGATGGTTTATAAATCAAGGCACGTAGTGGGCCCGCAGACTATGGGGGATGTTGGTAAGTGGGTTATTGGTAGAGGTGATTATGCACCTACCACTAGCTGTAAGCCCACTAACACAGTATAGGGTCCAGTAAAGGTCTCAGTAAATTAGCCCCTTGCTCAGCCCTTGGAGCTGGCAATGAGCAGTCAGGCCTAACTTAGAAAACAGGCATTTAAGCGATTTAAAAACACCAATAAATCAAATAAGTAAGCCAAAACAAAAACTAAAAATCACACACAAATTTATAAAAAATAGGAAATTTCTTTCTGAAGAAATGGACGCATAAACGACAAAATTCGAGTGTCTGGAACCAGAGGTATGCATTTTTAAAGAGTAATCACGTTATAGTGCTTAAAAATCTATAGAGCTACTCTTGGGCATCTGGTCGCGATTGACCGGGACAAAGTCAAAGGTTGAGGCTGACCGCGATAAAGCCTTAGTCGGATACACTAAGCAGGAATCCCGGGTCTAAACTTTACTTTCACAATTAGAAACTTTTCTGGAGATTTCATTTCTGAAGGCAACCAACCCTCAACAGCAGGCCAGATTCAAAGAGGGTTCACAGGCTGGACTTTTCTCAAGGCACCAGTCAAATACTGGAAGTCTGGAGCTTTCAGTGGGACGAACCTGAAATCCTGGCTGGGTCGCAGTTCATGGAAGTCGGCTTGACTCTCGCGGTCGGGTCGATCATCTCATGGTGCTTCCTGAAGGTCTCCTTGTAGGTTCAAAGTGTCCACATCACCAATTCAAAGGTCTGGAATCTCCTAGATGATCTCTGGGATGTCTGTTCACTGGGGGTGAATAGGGCAAAAGAATTACTTTCTAAAATGGCTCCCCCCAACTGAAAAGTGATGGGTAACTAACCTGCACCCTGGTAGTCCTCATCAGCTAAGTGGAAAACCCTTGAAAGTACATCTGCATTAGTATGGGCATCCCAGGTCTGTGTTCCACTGGGAAGTCCATCCCCTGTAGGGAAATGGACTACCTCAATAGTTTGGGATTCTCCCCTCTCATCTGCATGAGCCACCTGAGAGGTCTGTGGTCAGTGTGAAAACAAAAGTGAGTATAAAACAGGTATGGCCTCAACTTTTTCAGGGACCAAACCACAGCAAATGCTTCCCTCTTAATGGCACACAATATTTTCTCTCTGGAGTGAAGCCTCCTGCTAATAAAGGCAAGTGGCTGAGCAAGGCCTCCTCATTTACATATACCAACACTGCCCCAATCCCTTCTTCCGAAGCATCTGTCTGAACCACAAATTCCTTTGTGTAGTCAGGGATCAGTTAGACTGGTGCTGACCACATACCCTCTTTCAGAGTGTCAAAGGCCCTTTGACACTCTGGGGTCCACATCACTTTCTTTGATCTCTTCTTAGAAGTTCTGTCAGGGGAGCCACAATGGTCCCATAGTTCTGAATTAAGCTTCTATAATACCCAGTCAGACCAAGGAATGTCCTGACCTGTGTCTGGGTAGTAGGAGCTGTCCAATCCAAAATTGTTTGGGTTTTGGCCTGGAGAGAGTATACATGGTCTCCACCTACTAGGTGGTCCAGGTACACCACAGAACAGCACTTCCCTCAGGTGCTTTGAGTAATCCTCTGAGATGGAACTATACATAGCTATATCATCTAGATAAGCTGCACTGAACTGCTCCAACCCAGAGAGGACCCTGTTCACCAACCTTTGGAAGGTAGCAGGGGCAGGATGGTGCTATAGGTTTTTAAGCACTATACAGGGGTTAATCTTTAAGAATGAACATCTCTGGTTCCCTATATTGGATGTTTGTTGTTTTGGTTTCTACTTTTTAATAAAAATATTTCCTATTTTTATAACTTAGTGTTTTCTGCGTTGTGTCTTACTTATTTGATGTATTGGTGTTTTTAAATACTTTACACTCCTGTCTCCTAAGTTAGACCTGACTGCTCATTGTCAGCTACCAAGGCTTGAGCAAGGCGCTAATTTACTGAGATCTTTACTGGACCCTATACCGTGTTAGTGGCCTTATTGCTACTGGTAGGTGCATATTTCCCCTACCAATAACCCTCTTTCCAACGGGGGAAAAAGGGAGGGTAATAGTCTGATCGCCAGTCGTGTGAATTATGTAAACAGCACACTTCCCAGCTGGTGATGCCTTAGTTTTGCTTGCTACTACTGTGTGTGCCATTGCCAAAAGTCGATGTAATAGCATTGCTGCTAACTTATTTTTTAGTTCTACCCGCAATCACATTTGTCTTCTTTGCTTATCCCACCCTCAAAGTTTTACAGTGTTGCCATTTTCCAGGATTTTTTATGCTGCTTCCTTACTCCTTCTACCGCCACCCCTAAAGCGCTTATATAGTTCAGCAACAGCCCCCATGGCACTTTTGAAAAGAGAAATAAGGTTTTTAATGTTTCCTCTGCTGAGCTTTCCAGTGTGTCTTTATATTGTTATCTTGAAATATTTTTTCTTTATTTTACCTCATTATTACGATATTATGTTTAAACATTGACACATTTCTATGGGACTTTTCTTAGGCTCTCCACACTTCTTGCCTGTGGAATTCTGTCGGGATGTGCCCTTCATATACAATGCAAAATATCAATAGACAATTTAGCAAGAAATACATTAAAAGAGATTTTGTATACGTCCTCAAAGTGTCATTAACATAAATACAATAAATTGTTTTTATTTAATTTAATTTTTATTTTTTTTCTGAATGTTCGGTAACTGCAACACAACAGCTTTCTAAATTGGAAATCACTACTTTACAGGGAGTCACGAGCAGCGCTCATTGCTTACCTGTGGACACGCTAGCACGCCAGCACTCTGCCTCAGTCCCTGGGTTGCCTACGCTGTGAGTCTCGCCGCCATCAACATCCAGGAGCGGCTAGAGACTACAGCTCCCAGTGGGCTTAGCGCGGACTTCCTGCCACCGCTGTTCCCGCGCCCGGAGGCGCTACAAAGCGGAGCCTCGACCTCGGTGGAGCGGGGGTCACGAGCAGCGCTCATTGCTTACCTGTGGACACGCCAGCACGCCAGCACTCTGCCTCAGTCCCTGGGTTGCCTACGCTGTGAGTCTCGCCGCCATCAACATCCAGGAGCGGCTAGAGACTACAGCTCCCAGTGGGCTTAGCGCGGACTTCCTGCCACCGCTGTTCCCGCGCCCGGAGGCGCTACAAAGCGGAGCCTCGACCTCGGTGGAGCGGGGGTCACGAGCAGCGCTCATTGCTTACCTGTGGACACGCCAGCACACCAGCACTCTGCCTCAGTCCCTGGGTTGCCTACGCTGTGAGTCTCGCCGCCATCAACATCCAGGAGCGGCTAGAGACTACAGCTCCCAGTGGGCTTAGCGCAGACTTCCTGCCACCGCTGTTCCCGCGCCCGGAGGCGCTACAAAGCGGAGCCTCGACCTCGGTGGAGCGGGGGTCACGAGCAGCGCTCATTGCTTACCTGTGGACACGCCAGCACGCCAGCACTCTGCCTCAGTCCCTGGGTTGCCTACGCTGTGAGTCTCGCCGCCATCAACATCCAGGAGCGGCTAGAGACTACAGCTCCCAGTGGGCTTAGCGCGGACTTCCTGCCACCGCTGTTCCCGCGCCCGGAGGCGCTACAAAGCGGAGCCTCGACCTCGGTGGAGCGGGGGTCACGAGCAGCGCTCATTGCTTACCTGTGGACACGCCAGCACGCCAGCACTCTGCCTCAGTCCCTGGGTTGCCTACGCTGTGAGTCTCGCCGCCATCAACATCCAGGAGCGGCTAGAGACTACAGCTCCCAGTGGGCTTAGCGCGGACTTCCTGCCACCGCTGTTCCCGCGCCCGGAGGCGCTACAAAGCGGAGCCTCGACCTCCGCGTCACGGACGCGCGCGGGCGACGCCGGGCGGAGCCCGGGCAGAGGGCGGGCCGTCTGTGGCCGTCAGGGGCTGACAGAGGCTGGGCTGGGCCCCGTCCCTTTCCTCTTACCAACTACGACGACTCACGCTTGGTGCCTGTTGCCCTTCTGTTGCTCAAACCATGTCTACACGCTCTGGTAAGCCACTCAGGGGTGAGGTCGAAAGGGGATCTAATGCCGCGAGCCCCGTGATAGGGTCAATGGACCGCTTCATTACCAGGGTAGCGGCGGTGATTGAAAAGGAGATCGCTATCTCTGAGCGGCGTCTATCTGAAGTATACCTCCCCGCAAGTCGTTCATTATTGGGGGCAGACGCCCAGTCGCTCACACCAGCCATTACCCGGGTTCAAGTAGGTACCCCCCCTAGTATGGTCAGTGCTCCCTCAGAACCCCTCCATCTGACTGGTACTGAGCAAAATATAGATAGGTTGGAATCTCAGGCCGCTCTTCTTCCTATAGACACATTGGAAGATGATGGCCCTAGTAATTGTTCCGTATCACTACTACCTATTCTGTTAAGTGATGTCACTGGAGACCCGGAGTCCCCAAATTCCCCTGTACCTCCCACAGTTGTACCAGATGGAAAGCTAGTTGGGGCTTCACCTATTATCGAGACTCGTGATACTAGGCAGGAGTTTCCCCTCGTAGGTAAAAAATCGCGCAAACGTAAGAAGGGTAAGCTAGTGAGACAGGCCGCCCTCTACCAAAGAGTAAGGAAGTCTCCTGTACCAAATTCAAGTATTACAAGGGGTGCCCCTATGCTGAACGAAACTGATACAGAAGGGGATGTACTGATTTCTCCAAAGGGCCCTCATAAATCTAAGGTCTCAAAGCGAGCTGACTTGGTAGCGGTCGAAAATATTCTGGAGAAGGTATATACCCTCTTGAAACCGTTACTAACTCAAGTGAAGGGTCTAGGGGAGAGGATTGACAAATTAGAGCAGTCAACTCTGGATGGGTTACACTCACTCAAGACAACAATCAAACTAGCTACTAGAGTGACTGTAAATAAGGATGTGGGTGTAAAAGGGAATGATCTATCAGCGCAGAAAGGCCCTGAGCCCCCAACAACCCAAAATAAAGCTGCTCTTAACAATCTAGTTATCCCAACTCCCAAATCTCCTCCCCATCTGAAACCAGGTCCAAGCCACAAGGGACTCCCAACAAATAAAGAGCCTGAGAAAAATAAGCCAAAATCTCTTTCTCAAAAACAGCAACAGACAACTGAGGGTAATAAGGAAGTCCAACAAAAATTAGAAGGTAGCAGTAAACCCAGCGGCCCAACGACTAGGAAAGCCCCCAGGCCTGCAACACAATGTTCTGCCCCAACAATCTTCCCACAGGCCCCCAGCATCCGCCCACGACGGATCCCCCCAATTAATCTCCCACCAGACTGTCAACCATTTGTTGCAGTCATGGTTAATGTGCCTCCCCTAAAGGATGGCCAGTTGGAAAACCATCAATCACTCAAGAACAAGTGTATACACTGGCTGAAGGCAAATAAACCAATCCCCCCGGGTATGGACGGCATTATTTTAAGTGTCCGTAGAGTGGGATGGGTAGGGCAAGGGAAAAAAATGCTGGAAGGAGACTGTGTAATTATAAATTTCCAAGATTACAGAGTGGTGCCATCCATTTGTACTCCTATTAAAAATATGGGGGCCCCGGGGGTGAAATTGGTAGACCTCTCGTATTTTTACCCTAGGCATCTTGTGAGCCCAAATGGAGGAAGTGAAAGTTCTCTTAATTCGGGCCAAAACTGGGCCGGGGTTGTAGGAGGCGATAGGGAGAAACAAATGTGGGCAATTGGCCCCTGCTGACTGGAATCAGTGAGGAGAGCAGAACAAGTAGAAGCACCACCCACCCAAATAAACCTTGTAAGTGGAATGGGAGACCCTATAACAACTCCACAAGATCCCTGCTCTCCTCGGTTATATAGGGGGAGCCCTATGGATAGGGGCTTTCAAGCGCCCAGCGACTATCCAGCTGTGACGGACCTAGTCTTTAAGGTTTTCAGCTGGAACATCGCAGGGATTGCTGGAAAACTGGCCCTCCCAGATTTTACTGCGTGGGTCGACAAGCACTCCTTGTGCCTTTTCCAGGAAACCTGGAGCTTGATACCGGTCCATAGGGTGGGTTTTTCCTCATACTCCTCTCCCGCGCGGGCCTCGGAATCTGGGAGAGGCCGCCCAGCGGGCGGCCTTCTTATTTGGGTCGCGGCATCTTTAAACTGTAGAGTGGTGGACTATCCCACAGGTTCCCCGGACATACAAAATATTACCCTTATAGACCAAAGGGGAAGAATTGTTCTAAATATCTTTAATGTGTATGCTCGGGGTACAAAGGGTGGGAGAAAGTCTCCTGTGATAGCTCTTCTCGAGACCCTGTTAAACAACACCCCCCATAAGACCCGCACCCTGGTTGTTGGTGATATGAACTGCACGTTCGAGCCTTTGGGCTCGGATGTTTCCCTCGACCAGGATGAGGAGGATGCCAGGTGGGGGATCCCGGCTCTGGACATCGCACCGATTAAAAGGTGGACAGAAGTGGCGCTCCAAATATACTCCCTTACTCTTGAATTCAATTTAAGGGCAGCGAATGGGAGGACTTCCTTGGATAGGGGGGGTGCACATACCTACAACAGACCAGGGCACACCTCTAGGCTGGATTATGTCCTAATAGACGTGTGCTTATGGCCTTATGTGAAGGACATGCAGGTGGTCCCTTCGACAGAAAGCGATCACAACCCTCTCTCCCTAGAAATGGAACATTGGTGGCAACCCCTAAGGAAGGCCAACTTTAAAGAGGCACTCATACCACTAGATGAATCTGAAGTCTCCCCATGTGGTAGAAGAATTAAATGGGCGAAACTGGTCCTATCCGAGGCGAAGGTTGGGGAAATTCAATCCCATCTAAACCGCGCGGTAATATCTCTGGAATCCTCGCTAGAAGGGGTGGGTAAAGTGAGTGGGTTATTTCTCTCTCTGATTGAAGCCCTAACCAATGTGTTTATCCTGTACTCAAAAAAGCCGGGCATTACAGGAACTAAAAAATTTGTTGAGGGGTGGTATACCCAAGCCTGCAGGACACATAAGGCAAAGCTAGTTGAGGCAGTTAAATCTAAATCCCAAAGTACGATCCAGGAGGCTAGGAAGGCTTACAAAAAGATGCTTAGTTCGGCTAGAAGGGAGTGGGAAGAAAAATACTGGGAGGACCTACTCCAGGCTAGCAAAATTAGGGACTCAGGGGTGTTTTGGAATCTTATAAGGAAACGGACCAAATCCGATGCAACCATGAGACCCTGCAGCATCCCGCCTCAAAGTTGGGCAAAACACTTTGGGTCTTTATACCTCCCACCAGACGGGGAACTGTCTGTGGGGATGGATCTCACACTAGCTATCGAACCTCATGCCTATGACCTTTTCACTCCCTTAGAGATTGAGGGGGTTATAGGCTGGGTGGCACCACGCAAGGCACCGGGCCCGGATGGCCTTCCGGGTGATTTGATGAGGGCTTACCCAATGGAATGGGGAAGGATCATAGCAGCTCTCCTAAATGATATTATGAGGGGAGGAGTAGTACCAGAATCCTGGAAAGGGGCGGTGGTAGTCCCCATTTATAAAAAAGGGTGCAGGGAAACCCCGGGAAACTATCGCCCAATAAGTCTGATAGACTCCACCCAAAAGATAGCTGGCAAAGCTATCCTTGGTAGGATCCTCCATTGGGTGGAGGAGAATGTAATCCTATCAGACTTTCAGGCAGGTTTCCGGGCTGGTATGGGGACTATAGAGCAGGTGTTTAGGTTGTCCCTCTTGGGGTGGAAGGTGGTGGAACTGGGCAAGGGCAGTCTTTACTTAGCCTTTATAGACTTGAAGACTGCCTTTGATCTAGTTCCCCGGGAAGAGCTTTGGAGGGTCCTTTGTGAGTTGGGGCTACCACCTTACATCTTGTCCCTTCTTATAAGCCTTCATGCCCACACTTTTGCACAGGTCCGTTGGGGTAATAACGGAGAGCTCACGGAAAAAATACCAGTGTCTAGGGGCGTAAGACAGGGTTGCGTCCTGGCACCCACCCTATTCTCGTTATATCTGAATGGGGTGGTAAAACACCTTCAACAAGAACCAGCTGACGCCCCCTGTCTTGGAGGTGTCCGCATCCCAACCCTGCTTTTTGCGGACGACACGCTCCTGATTTCGAAGACCCCACAAGGACTACAGAAACTTCTAACACGATTCCAGGAGTTCTGTGTTGCAAAAGGGCTAACAATAAATGTGGACAAAACCAAATACCTAGTTGTTAACCCACCTAAAAAATTGGGCCGCCCACCTACACTTAACTCTATTCCCCTGGAGAAAGTAGCCGAATTCGACTACCTTGGCATTCGGATTACGGACAGGATGACTTGGGCAAACCACATTGAAAAAATGGTCCTTAACCACAGGAGAGTAGGAGGAGCTCTCATGAGGGAATACAGGGCCTCAACTAGGAGATCACTTACCCCAGTACTTGACATCTACAAGGCCAAAGTAGCGACATCAGCCTTGTATGGGGCAGAACTGTGGGGTCACTGCCGTCTGGATGCCCTAGTTACTGCTGAGAGCAAGCTATTAAAATCCTTCATCGCTCTCCCTCTGAGCACACCGTCAGTACCTGTGAGGATGGACACGGGATGTAAAAACATTAAAGATCAGGCCCAGCTTCGCCCGCTCCTGTTGTGGACACGGATTTGGAGGTGCGAAGAATTAAAATCCTATGCTGATGCACTGAGAGACATAATGAGCCAGGGGGGTTGGGCCAAAATAAAATGGTTAAAGGACACCAAAAAGCTGTTGGAGAATATAGGACTAGGGGATTGTTGGTCATCCCGCTCAGCCCCTCCAAAAGAAGTTGTCAAGGCGCTTTTTTGGAAATGGATTGCTGAGCGTCTAATCTCTAGCCCAAATCACTGCAGGTCCACTGCCACCTTTTTACAAATTAAAGACACTGTGGCCTTTGAACCTTATTTGGACTTGATTACTCTCCCCTTTGACCGTGCTCTTTACTTTAAATTTAGAGTTGGTTCCCTCCCGTTAGGTGCCCTGGTATCGAAATGGTCAACAGCGGATCGCACTTCTCCCAACTGTGCATGTTGCCCGACTAAGATTGAGTCTATTGTACACGTTTTATTTGAATGCCCGGATTATGCAAGGCCTAGGAGCTCTTGGCTGAAACCACTCTGCCGTAACATGGGCACACGCAGTCATTTAGTAGCCTTGCGTATCCTAAGCACGGACACTTCCCCCCCAATAGTCTGTGGAATAGCTAAATTTTTAAAGCAGTTTTGGCATATTCGATGTAAGAGATTGTCAGTAGCTGTTTAATTCTTGTTTTAGCTAATTTATTAACGGACTTTATGTCCTTTTATCACTCTTAAACATTCTAATATTTCTTACTGACTTCTTATGGCATAAACTTTTTTGTATACTGTATTGATTGTATTATGTATGTGCTTATAAGATATCTCTGTGTATCGAATAAAAGCTTATGACTGACTGATTGTCAGCTACCAAGGCTTGAGCAAGGCGCTAATTTACTGAGATCTTTACTGGACCCTATACCGTGTTAGTGGCCTTATTGCTACTGGTAGGTGCATATTTCCCCTACCAATAACCCTCTTTCCAACGGGGGAAAAAGGGAGGGTAATAGTCTGATCGCCAGTCGTGTGAATTATGTAAACAGCACACTTCCCAGCTGGTGATGCCTTAGTTTTGCTTGCTACTACTGTGTGTGCCATTGCCAAAAGTCGATGTAATAGCATTGCTGCTAACTTATTTTTTAGTTCTACCCGCAATCACATTTGTCTTCTTTGCTTATCCCACCCTCAAAGTTTTACAGTGTTGCCATTTTCCAGGATTTTTTATGCTGCTTCCTTACTCCTTCTACCGCCACCCCTAAAGCGCTTATATAGTTCAGCAACAGCCCCCATGGCACTTTTGAAAAGAGAAATAAGGTTTTTAATGTTTCCTCTGCTGAGCTTTCCAGTGTGTCTTTATATTGTTATCTTGAAATATTTTTTCTTTATTTTACCTCATTATTACGATATTATGTTTAAACATTGACACATTTCTATGGGACTTTTCTTAGGCTCTCCACACTTCTTGCCTGTGGAATTCTGTCGGGATGTGCCCTTCATATACAATGCAAAATATCAATAGACAATTTAGCAAGAAATACATTAAAAGAGATTTTGTATACGTCCTCAAAGTGTCATTAACATAAATACAATAAATTGTTTTTATTTAATTTCATTTTTATTTTTTTTCTGAATGTGCGGTAACTGCAACACAACAGCTTTCTAAATTGGAAATCACTACTTTACAGTAAGTAACATATTTCATGCTTTATGTGCGTAGGTACCCGTGGGTGAAATCAATGGAGCTGAAGTGATTTTAAAACATGAAATCAATGGACGCTTGCGTCGGTTCCATGCCGAAAGGTTATTGACACATATTTAAATAGATCTGCATTAAAATGATCAAATATATGTTCGACTAGTGGAATCAGCGTAGAACCTAAAGCTGTCTATCAGACAAGCACATGGTGGATATTATTTTTCAATAACTTACAGATTTAACAGGACACTCGGATATGGTTATGTAA
This sequence comes from Lissotriton helveticus, assembly GCF_964261635.1. Classification (NCBI taxonomy): domain Eukaryota; kingdom Metazoa; phylum Chordata; class Amphibia; order Caudata; family Salamandridae; genus Lissotriton; species Lissotriton helveticus. The sequence continues at coordinate 2,072,794,251 of NC_136063.1, forward strand.
AAATGATAAGAATATTATTGCTCTGCAGTCATGATGGGATGTTAGATGTGTTTGTGGATGGAATACACCTACAGCCGGATTTGAAACCAGTTGTTAAATGCTCTGATGAAAGAGATTAAAAAACCTAAGGCACAGATTTAAGATTTAATTACAAGATCCAGTAGGTTAACTCTGCAGGGAGTTACCAGGCCTTAATTATTCGTTCTTCAGTCTCTCGGTGGTTTAAAGGGAATTTCAAGGTATTTCCCAGGGAATGGGCAATAACGCACATACCTAGAAATACCTGGTCCTATTTAGCAGGCCTGATTCAAAAAGGTAAACTTCCACTTTGTGTAAGTCCATGTTTTTTTGGTATTCACAAACTAGGAGTTAATAGTAAGTTTATTACTGTGAGACTCTGCAGTCAAGGTGGAGAACTCTGCACATAAAAAGATAGGGCAGGTTTATCTTTTTATGCGTGGAATTCTCTGCCCCGACTCTGCAGTCGTACACTTACTGTTAGCTTGTAGTAAGTGAATATAAAACCCCCATAAAAGTATACAAAAGTAAGCTTACCTTTGTGAATGAGGTCCACCCTGCTTTTCTCTCTTCAAGAGTAGGTGGTAAATGGTGTGGGGCGTTTTATTCTTGGCTGTGCAGAGTCGAGGGAGCGTGAGGACAGCGAAAGCAGAGGGCTTTTTAATTCATGGGGGTGGGGGGCGCTTCGTCTTGCTCCTGGCCTCTTCTCCCTCACCCCGCCACATACACACACACGTTGGCGTTCTTGTCAGTTTCTCTAGGCTTGGAATTTTCGCGTAAGGAGTTTGCAGTGATGATTATTCCAGGCATGCAGAAAGGAGAAAACTTGTAGTTGCCCAGAGCGATATCCCATTTGGGGATATCACTCCAGGCAACTTGTAATAAGGGCCTTACTGTTCTTTTGCGCTCTCGCATTAGCATTACACAAAGCAGCATTGCATTTATTTATTTTAAAGGTTTTATATAGCGCTGGTTAGACCCGGAGGTATCAGAGCGCTTTACATTAGCATGATGTAAGGAGGTGCAAAATGCACAACACAAAGAAGTCTGCATAATGCAAAGAGGTGCAACATGCTAAAGTGTTTTTGTGCTGAAAAGTTGATATGAGTGTACTGGGGTACAGCTTGTGTCACATAGCACCAAACTGATGTTAACGGAGACATAAAATGGTGGGAAAAAGCAAATATCCCTAGCATTTAACTCAAAGTCAGACCGATCCTTTGCATGAAATCCTAGTGCCCACTGAAAGGCACAAACTACGAGGAAAAGAAAAATTGCTTGATTTTCCTCTGCTGAGAATGTGTTAAATTGCACATATATATATTAGGCAATTTATCCAGGTGCAGTTATCTGTGCATAGAAATTTTTACTGGAGCCTGGCCCTTAAGTAAAAATACCATGGATGATGCTGCACAACGTTTAACCCTTTTTGCAACGCACCGCCGTACTGAATTCATTCTAGTAAATATTGGACCACTTCTAAGCAGGTGCTTAGGTGGATGCTTACCCACCACCTTCACAGCAATTCCAGAGACCAAGGCAGCCAGTCCAATTGACGATTTCGGTCGGCTTTGTTCCTCACCTTCCTCCATCTCGGGTCCTTGAAAACTTAGCAGAGTTGGGGCAAGGATGCTGAAGTTCCGAATTTGCCAGCAGATTTCTCCCTTGTACGCTACTCTTCTGTGTAGAACCACGGTTGACAGGAGGTATATCTTTGTGCTTGCAATGGCTATGGAAGAGGTGCTGACAGCAGTGCCGGACTGGAAACCCAAAGCAGCCCATGCAATTTTATTGGACCAGTCCTGGGGGAGTGCAAGTGTGAAGCACTGCTGCTACTGGGGATCAATATTGTAGCAGCACTGCAAAACCAGCCCCTGGTAATAAAACGGTCTCCACCGCTGAAAAACTACCCCCCACCATTCCAGCCTCCCAGGGAAACGCCCGATGCCCGCTCCGACCAGTCTGGCCCTGGCTGTCAGTGCAGCTCTCTGTTTTGTCAGTTGTTAGGAAGGTGAGGCACAAAGGGATGTGGGAGATGCCAGCAAGACTTCAGGAATTATTTCTTTAAAAAAAAAAAAAAACTGTCAAGGTGACAGAGGGAGGGGAGGCTGGTGTTTTACCTGGATATTGAGTTTTAAATATTGTGCTACAAAAATATTTTAGTAAATATATCGATAGCAAAAATATCAACACGTTCAGTATAAGTTTAATACACTTAACTCCACATCTGCATACCTGGAAAAAATATCTATCTTCAGGGTACGTAGATGTGGAATTAAGAATAGTAATTTTATACTTACCAACCTACACGTACCACCACAATATTATGGCTCTTGATATTTTTGTTACAATATTCTTGTAGTATGATATTTCTGTAGTTGATATTCTGACATAACACTATGGAGGCTAGTGGGTAAGGGTGGCAGTATGATAGGTACATTGTTTTATTGAATGGTCAGTGGGGGAAGCAAGAGTTCCAGAAAGGTTAGAGAGACCTTCTTATTAATGGCTTCTACATAATACGATTCCCCCTTTATATCTGATTCATGTAATCACCATGTGGGTGGCAGGTGACCATGAAGGAGTAGACAAGATATATAACATAATAGATTGGAGCTGTCAATAATTGTTCTCCAATGAAATCCATACACAATGAGGATTAGTCACAAACTGCATTTTGTAGCCCATTTAGTATTTTATTTTATTTGTGAGTTTAAAATAGCGTGAACTTGACCCGAAGATTTCAGAGTGCTTTACAGAATAAGCACAAACAACAATAACATTAGGTACATCACAGGTGCATAGATATATATATTAGTAATATAAAGAATAAGCACACCAATAATAACATGAGGTACATAAAGGGTACATAAAAATGTATATAGTTATGGTAAAAATGCAAATGGTATATATACCACGGGATATGGAACAAAATACAAGCATATTTAGAGGGTATATAAAATGCCAATAAAAATACACAGCAACAATTGCATAAAATAAGAGTCCAAAGGACAGTAGGATACATGAGCACCAAAAGTCCTGAGGAGGATATTAAAGGAAGTTGTTAGAGAAGAGAGAGTAGATGCATAGATTCGCCTGAGGTAGTGAAGGCGTATGGCATCCTAGGACTAATGAACAAGGCAACTTAGGGGCATATTACCAACAACTAGCGATAATTTTTGTCTCTAACTTGTTTAGAGACAAAAATTATCGCCGCACATCGGCGATTTTTATCGCAGATAAACCTTGCCATTAGCAAGGTTTATCGCAAATGCGATAAAAAACGCCCGCAATGCATGAATATCGCTGAAAAGTCAGCGATATTCATGCATTATCGAGCAAATGCTCTTAGCCATGTTATCCACCTCCCATTGGATAACATGGCTAAGAACTGCTCAGGGCAGGTGTTAGCTTTTGGAGATATTCGCGCTTAGCGCAAATATCTCCAAAAGTTGGTAATAGGAGATAGCGATGTTAGCGACTGTTTCCAGTCGCTAACATCTTGGCACGCCCACTTTGCATATCATTAGTGATAAATATCACTGACATGCAAAGTGGGGCCCATGATGGTCGCTATCTCCTATTAGCTGTCGCTAACTGGTGTTAGCGACAGCTTGGTAATAGGGAGATAATTTTATCTCCGCTTTCTTGGCTTTTAAAGCCAAAAAAGCGGAGATAAAACCCCTTGATAATATACCCCTTAGTGCTTTACTAAGTAGGAACGATATCAGTAACACGCGGTACAGGGAGAGGAAAAAAAATACTACACCAGGAGTGGTGGGATATACAAGTAGAATAGCAGCGGTACCCAGGTTACATAAAAGTGTAAATAGCTGAACGTTAGAAATGGGGGTCTCTAGTTGGCAGAGGTAGGTATCTTTGTCCAAATATAGACCCTTGCTTCTAGTCAGGGTAAGGGGGATACACACTCTAGATAACCCCTGCTCATCCCCTTGGTAGCTTGGCACGAGCAGACAGGCTTATCCCAAAGGCAATGTGTAAATTATGTGTATCAACACTCACAGTAATATAGTGAAAACACAACAAATGGACACCACACAAGTTTAGAAAAGTAAAAGTATCTTTATCTAAACTTAACAAGACTAAAACAATAAAAATTCCATATACAAGTATTAAGAAAAGTGACTTTCAAATGGTTTAGCAACTAAGTCCATAGAAAACTATGGATGTGTGATTTCTTGCAAAGTACCTGTCGTTGCAACAAAATTCACCAAGCCAAACAGCCATAGTGATGGGAAATGTTGAAAAACAAAGAGATGCGTTGATTCCTGAGACCTTCGTGAATGCGATGCGACAGTTCCAATGGGTACAGGGGAGCGATGCGTTGGGTATGGTCTGTAGGGGGAAGCAATGCATCGATTCTGAGACAACTCCGATCCCCGGGTGATGCGTCAGGGAAAACCTGCTGCACAGGAACGATGCGTGGAAATCCGGGACGTGTTGGTAAATGATGTGCCAGCGTCGATTGCGTTGGTTTCTTCAGCTGCGATCCCTCAATGTGTCGATTCTAGTAGCGGCGACAGGCGCTGCGTCGGTTTCAGCAGTGGTGCAGTAATACGTGGAGATTGTTCTCGCACCACAGTGTTGGGTCAGAAAACTGTCATGAGAAGAGCGATGCGTCAATTTTCTTGTTGTGTCCCAGCAGCAGAAACAACCTCCAGAGCCCCACACAGTCACAGGCACTTCTTGGCCGGTCAGAACTCCCAGCAAGGAAGTTCAGGGGAGCTGGGGGTAAAATGTTCCTGAGACTTCAAAACAGGAGGCAAGCTCTACACAAGCCCTTGGAGACTTACCTCAAGCAGGGGACTCAGCACACAGCAAATTCCTTCTCCTTTCCTTGGCAGAAACAGCAACTGCAGGCCAACCCCAGACACGCAACAAGGGCCATACATCTACTCAGTGTCTCCAGCTCTTGTCCTTGTAAAGCTACCACGTGATTCCTAAATTAGTCTAAAGTTCAGGGGTTTTAGGTCTAATACTTATACCCCAAAATGTCTTTGTTCTCTTTATGCAGCGAAGCCCTGTGCCCAGTCAAAACTAGTCCGTCCTCTCTTGTGCAGCTTCCTGGCAGGAGGTGGAGACAGCATTGTGAAAAGTAGTCCAGGCCCATTCAGGTGAAAAGAAATCTCCTCCTCCTACTCTAAATGCAGCCCAGGTCTATTCAGCCCAGTCCTGACTCATCAGGCTCTCTGCAAACTCCCCATTCTGTCCTATGAGAGCAAGTAGCCTTGCAACAGTGAAAAACGAAATTGGCAGTAATTCACTATCAGGACATGCCACACACATCAGGGCATGTCCTACCTTTCACATACACTGCACTCTGCCCACGGGTACATTGGGCCTACTTTAGGGGTGACTGATATGTAAGAAAGGGAAGGTTAGGGCCTGGGAAGTGGGTGCACTTGCCAGGTTGACATGGCAGTTAACAACTGAGCACAGACACCGCAGTGGCAGGTCTGAGTTACCATTTCAGAACTACTCATGTGGGTGGCACAATCAGCGCTGCAGGCCCACTAGTAATATTTGATTTACCAGTCCCGGCACACTCAGTGCACTCTAATAGGGACTGACCGGTAAATCAAATATGCTAATCAGGGCAAACCAATCATAATAACAATTTACATAGGGTGCCTTTGTACTTTGACACTGATCAGCAGTGGCAAAGTGCATAAAGCATCGAAGCCAGCAAAAACAAAATCCAGAACAGCATCAAAAATACAGGAAATAGAGTCAAAAAGTCAGGGCAAACTAAGCCAAAGATACCAAGTCTAACACCGAACAATAGGCAGAAAACCAAAGAAGAGTACGATCAACAGTGTACATAAAAGTACTGAGGTAGTTAAGGAAGGATGATGCAGGGTGGGGGACGGGAGGCACAGTTATCCCTGACGTAGTGATTCGTGGAATAACGGGGGGGGGGAGTGAAGTAAAACATAGGTCCAAGACTATGGCAAATTTCAGAGTGACAGAAGGAAGTGTACTGAAGAGGGGACGGGGTCAAACAGGCAGCTGGGCATGGCCAAATCATTCAGTGAGTGAGGAATTTATTGGATAGGATTTCTTTTACTTCTTTCTTGAAGATGGATGAGGATGGGTTACATCTGATCTCATTTGGGAGAGAAATCCTGATATTAGGGCCCATCCCAGAGAAGAAACGGTCATAGGTTTTCTCCTTTTTGAATTTTTGTTGTTTGAGCAGTATGGACCTCATACTTCTGGATGATCTGTTCCCATCCGAATCTGGCAGTTTCTGGGGCGGGGGTGTTGTGGTGCAATGCTTTATGAGCCATGCAAGCAATTTTGGGATGCATCCTGGCCTCAAGTGGCAGCCAATATAGAGCACATTGGTCTGGGGTGATGTGATCACTTTTTATAGATCCTGTGATGAACCTCACTGCTGAATTAAGAGTGGCCTTAAGAGGTGCAAGTGAGGTTTTTGGGAGGCCTACAAGGGTAGTGCTAACATAATCCAGTTTCAGGAGCACAAGTGCTTGAGTCACAGTTATGAGTTCAGCCGCAGGGAGGGACGTTTTTAGTTCCCTAAGGTGATGGGTGGGCTCCTCTGGTGATGGCGCCGATGTGTTTATGCATGGAGAGTTCTTTGTCTAGGGTGAAACCTAGGGATTTGGTGGAGTCGATGATGAGTGGGGTACAATTTAAGACAGAGAGAATTCAGTTTTGAGGGCCTTGAGTTTGAGATGATTGCGAGTCAGCTATGTTTTTTTAAATGTTAGGGTGTTATTGCAGTACAAGTAAAAATACGATTTTAAACCATCCATGCGCCATGTGGAAGGCACCATGCGGAGACCACCACACTTTGCATGGATATTTGGGTGCCCCAGGCCTCATAGCGTAGGCTGCAGGGTTTAGGGGCTTCTAGCAGGGCCCACAAAGTCACTTTCTGATAACATTTCTATGTCAGAAAAGTCGACATAGAAAGGCTGTGGGAAGCGGACATCATAATCCTGACTGCGGTGCCTGAGCAGACACCGCCATAATTTGGGGATTATCTGTCCCACCAACGCCACGTCGGGCTCTTTGAGCCTATCGGAATTCCTCTGCTGGTTTCCCTCTGACCGCCAGTATCATATTACAGTGATCGGACGGAAACCTATGATGTAAAACGGATAGCCTCCAATGAGTTGTCGGATGGCTTTCCACTCAACATCGTAATCAGGCCCTTAGTAGTAAATGTGGGAGGGACAAGAGGAGTGGCTGTAAAACGGGCATACTTACTACTGAATGGAAGTGGTTTAGAGGGAAGTAAGGAGGAGTTTAGGGAGAGTTAATGAGTGGTTTTGGGAGGGATATGGACCCATCCACAAAAGAGTAAGTACATTTCTATTCACAAGCAACACTTCTATAGTTATTACAGTCAAATAGGAGCTCAAAACAATAATAAATTATTCCTGCTCAGAGCTGGAGTAAATCCAGCACCATACATGCTCTACCACTGGTACTATAACACCCACCGATAGAAAATTGTTGAACTGGAGACTTTAAATAAAACCCCAGCGGAATCATGTAAATTAAATTCAGTTATTTAAAAAAAATTAAAATATATATAAAATAATTTAATGCTAAATAAATCTAAAAAACGTATTTATTATTTAATTGTCAACGATTTTAACAACCATTTTTAAATTTACAAATTAATTAACTTACCCGTCGCGCATTGCTGCGATCTCCGAAGAAAGGAAATTCAAGGTAACTCGTTATGATAACATTCAATTTACATTGTGTCATTTTTATTGAAACTTATTAATTTTAATATGGAAAACATTTCAAAGTGTTGTTTTAATTCTATTTATTTATTCGAGCGCTTGTGGATACACGATTTTTTGTTTTTCCATCTTGTGCGTACATCAGTATTCGAAGGATTATGAGGGCCCTGGGGGGGCCGATATTTAAAAACATTTCATGCCAGAAACCTTCGCGGAAGTGTACTCAACAACTTCCCAAAGTTTTGTGGCGATCGTATGAATGGTGTATTAATTCTATTTATTTATTCGAGTGCTTGTGGATACACAATTTTTTGTTTTTCCGTCTTGTGCGTACATCAGTATTCGAAAGATTATGAGGGCTCTGGGGGCCGATATTTAAAAGGTTTTTATGGCAGAAACCTTTGCAGGAGTGTACTCAACAACTTCCCAAAGTTTCATGCCGATCGGATGAATGGTGTTTTTATTCGATATATTTATTCGAGTGCTTGTGGATACACGATTTGTTGTTTTTCTGTCTGGTGCATACATCAGTATTTGAAAGATTATGAGGGCCCTGCGGGGCCAAAATGTAAAACATTTTATGCCAGAAACCTTCGCAGGAGTGTACTCAACAACTTCCCAAAGTTTCATGCCGATCGGATGAATGGTGTATGTAGTAATGCATAAAGGACAAACAGACAGACAGACAAACATTCGTTTTTACATATATAGATGTAACATTCATTTTTTTTTAAAATATAATGATCTTTTTCATTTCATTCTATACATCACTTTTAATAATTATTAATACATAATAGAAATGTATTCTTTTTACTTTAGGTGGGAATTACAACCCACAATGAAGTGGGATGGGTTTCCTAGAAGACCTGGTAGGTTTGGCTCACATCCTGTAATGTGTCAAGCTATGGATAATACCTAAATTGAACTTCACTTGTAGGTATAGTGGATGACTGTTTGAACCAAACTAACGTGCAAGCCATTCCCTGGCTTAAATATGTAAAAAAATACCCTTCAAGACCTAGGATTGAGCAATATTTCTGAGTATACAGCACAAACTAGTTCCCACACAAATCACATCACCAGGCTGAGGGGATACAGGGGGACCTGTAGGGCCTCCTTTGTTTCTGCACCACCAGCCTTTTCATGGAGGAAAGACCTCCATGAAAATGCTAGCGGGTCTTAAATTTGCTGGCGGGCCTTTCCGACAGCTTTTCCATGACGGGTTACCCCCCATGGAAAGGATGTCGTAATCTCTACGGTGGTGCCTAGTCAACACTGCCAGCATTGTAGGTACTACGAGCTCCTCAGATGGACCGACGTCAGATCTGTTGCAGTCGGTCTTTCCGACACCCGCACAGCCACCCACCATCAAAATGTGGAGGACGGTAAACTTAATTAAAATGGAGGGGAGACCTCAGGTGGTGGTCTCCCCACCATTGTCATCATCCCCTAAATTTTTATATTTAGAATTTTGCATTTTTGGGTATTTAATATGTTATTTGTTTTAAGTGAAGTATTCTCTCTGCAGTGTAGCAGTGAATGGAGTGGGAACAATACATTTTAGCCATCTGAGTCCATCGCATTCACTACTGTTGCACAGTCTGGAGTGGGAGTAGCACATTTTCCCCTCCTGAGTTAACGCTTTCCCTAATGTTGCACAGACTGGAGTAGGAATAGTAATGTAAACCCCCCTTGAGTCTAACGCTTTCCCTAATGTTGCACCAACTGGTATAAGAACAGTACATTTGACCTCTCCTGTGTCCAACACTTTCCCTACTGTTGCACATACTGGAGTGGGAATAGTAAATGTAACCCCTCCTCAGTCCAACACTTTCCCTACTGTTGCACACACTGGAGTGGGAATAGTTTATTTTATTCCTCCTGAGTCGACTACTTTCCCTACTGTTGCACAGACTGAAATGAGAATAGTAAATTTAACCACTCCTGAGTACAACATTTTTCCTACTGTTTCACAGAGAGGAGTGGGAATAGCAAATTTCACCCCGCCTTAGTTCAACACTGTCCCTACCCTACTGTTGCACAGACTTTAGTTGGAATAGTACATTTTAACCCTCCTAAGTCCAACACTTTCCCTACTGTTGCACAGACTGGTATGGGAATAGTACATTTTACCCCTCCTGAGTCCAACCTATCCTACTGTTGAACAAGCTTGAGTAGGAATACATATTTGTACCCCTTTGGTGTCCAACACTTTCCGTTCCAAAAAAGCGATCACTCAGAGTTTATTGCAATATACCAGAAGTTGGTAAGTACAGGCTCTTGTTTTTATATTTGTAGTGCTGGCATGGTGCCAAAGAGCCATGTTAGTAGCTTATATCCTCCTCTCCTCTTTTGTCTCAAATGGTAGTGTTGCTCTCATAATTATCCTAAATTGCCCTATCAAGTGATCAGGGTCAGCTGCTAAACTCAAATAGCTTAGTGGACAGTCATTAAAATAAATGAATAAATAAAGAATTATTTTATTATAGGTAATGGTCCGCCCCGGGCACGTATGTGAAAACCTGATGGGTCTATAGAAAAAGTAACGTGATATCAGTTTGTGAACCAAGGCATCTTTTTGGGAATTCAGAGTTTCTGTATATGTATACTGCTTTGGGCATAGTGCCTTAGTACTAGACCCAAGGCATCTTATGGAGAATACAAAGTCTCTGTTGGTATATTTTGCTGTCGGCATAGTGCCCAATTACTAAACCACAAGTACCCATACCGTTAAGTATTACAGTCAAAACCTCTACCAAAAAACAGTAGTCCACAGGGAAACTAAAAAAAACACAAATGAAAAAGTGAAGTGATCTATACTCTAATTCCGACACAAGATATACAGAGATAGTTAAGTTATGGAAACAAATCTCTTATCAGTCTGGTCTGGCCCTTCACTGTGCGACTGAAGAAAAGGTTAGGGGGTACGTTGGAGCTGATCCTCTAAGTCGGCCCCTTCCTATTCTCCTGTGATAAAATAAAATAAAATACATCCATGAGTTACTCTCACAGTGTGGGTTAAGATCCTATACAAATCACAAATAAAATATACTGTAGTGTGTAGCATACATTATCCAGTATTCTATACAGTTAAGAACAAAAGACAGCAATAGTAGACTTAACAATTGCACACATTATTCATGTAGGTGAATACTCATTTCCCCGTCCTGGTTAAGCCCGTCCGGGCTCTTGGTTTGTAAATTAATTATATGCCAGGATTCTTTCTTGCGCAGCTGTAATACTCTATTCCCTCCCCTGTGGGTTTGCTCAATTTGTTCTATTGTAAAGAAAGTGAGACGAGAGCTGTTAGATAGATGGTAGTCAGCAAAGTATCTAGCTACTGGGTAATGAGGGTCTTTGTTATTGATGGCCCTCATGTGTTCCAATACTCTTTTCTTGGTGGCTACTGTGGTGCTGCCTATATATATTTTTTTACAGGGACATTCAAGGATGTAGATGGTGAATATGGTTCCACATGTAAGGAATTGTTTGATCATTCTTTCTCCTGTTGGTGTATGGTATGTGTAGTAATGAACTCCAGGCTGGTAGAAATATTTTATAAGTATTTATTGAAAAGTCATATGTACAGTGGATGAGCCCCACCAGGAGCGTCCAGCATGCTGCTCAGTCCCATCATAACTGTCCCTTTCTGGAGAGACACTCAACATTCCAAGAGTCTAGGGACAGGGCATAAGATACACAGGCAGCATAGACAGTGGTGCAAGATACAACATATCTCCTTTTCTTCCATCACAACAAAAGATAGAACCATAAAAGAAAGAAAACACTGGAAGAGGAGAAGAACTGCAGAGAAGGAACAAGAAGAAGAAAAGAAGTAGAATATCACAACCAAAAAGGATGAAAATAAATTAGTACTCATACTCCCTTCTCCATAATTCAACGAGAAAGAAAGAGGAAAGAGAAACCCAAGAACAACTCCAGATACACCACTAGCTGGACAGGAGACAGGCAATGAGTAAGTAGCTGAAGAAAACAGAGAAGTAGAGGAAAGAACAACAAAAGATCCTAAAAACTACCCTGTTAGAACAGCAAAAAAAAGATACTGTGGACAACTTTCCATTTAGAGCATTACAATGCAGCAGGTCTCATATAGAGCAATTGAAAGAGGAAAAACCCATATAGAAACGACCTTGCAGCAGGTCTCATATAGAACAATCGAAAGGGGTGAAACCCATAGAGGGACGACCTCGAGGGACACACATTGAAGAATTGAAAGGAAGAAACTCCCATATCGACAACCTGAAATAAATCAAACATTGAAAATACATTGAATCTTGAGAGGCAACAACCCCAAGTTGACAACTAAGTAAAAGTCACACACTGAAAAAAAATATATAGAGAGAATCGAGCAATTGAACTGTTGAGGGTGACAATTTGAAACCGTGAGTACTGAGGAAAGTACAACACAACATACAAATTGAGATGTACAATCTCGACCAGGGAATATTTAAGACATGCAAGTACATTGGAGATAAAGTAACTGAACACATGCAAGTACATTGATAATCGACAAATTGAGATAATAACACAATGTAATCCCAACTAGGGAATACTGCTGGAGTGCTTGCAAATTGAGATGTGCAATCCCGACCATGGAATACTGCAGACATGCACGTACATCGAGGTAATAAAATACAAATTAAAAAAATTGATTAATTGAAATCTTGAGAGCATGTAAGTAGGTCATATATATGTATGTACACCATTGAACTAAATTGAAATACATACATACCATACAACGGACACTTGAGAACATGGCCAAGTAAATGTTAACTTTGAATAGCCATTTTAGGAAACATACCTGCACTGGAAAAACCATGCACAAGCAGACAAATAGCATTAACATTGAACATTTTGAACTAAATAGAGGTTGGAATGGAAAATAGAAATCGCAAAGGTGAAAAACAGCATAACTGGTAAAACAAATACAGCAAAATGGCGCTAGAAACATTAGAAACATAAAGACACGAAGAACATGCCTTAAAAAACTTCTCTTGAAAAGTACTTGAGAAGATGTCTTTGAAAAAGTTGTGCTCAGGTCAACCAGTGTCCCTACCGGAGAGCATACAAAAGAGGCAAAAAGACGCATATAATTGTAATATTCTTGATAAATGACATGCCGCATGTAAGACATGATTGCCTAGAACTAGAAAGTGAGTAAACAACCTTTCCAAATTGTCGAAGGTCCGAGGAAGATATGGAAAGCGCAACGCCACTCACCTCCTGAACTTGAACTGGTGCCCAAAGTCCACTGTAGTAGAGTCATTAATGAGCTCAAAGAAAACATCTAATAGGGATCTTGATAGGGAACCACCCACTCACCACTGAAACTTGAAGGGGAGTTCCAATCCACCATACATTGAGTCATCGAAACGAGTGGAAAAATCGAAAATGCACTAAAGCAGGATGTAGTGAAAAATCAAACGAAGAACTTAGAATAAAAAATAGGCTTTAACTGCCAAGAGCAGAGCGAGGTTGCCATTAAGATATGGTGGACAGATACAAAACTGTATAGAGTTGGGCCTGTCAGCCAGAAGATAGCAGTACGTACAGAAAATACACACCGGGAACCTCCCGTCATGCGCTGTAAGGTGTGAGGGACAGGGTTGAAGAAATGGTGGCCATCATGGAAGAAACTTGAATGACTGCGTACGACAACATAAGCGAGGTAAAGTGCATGAGCCGTTTGAATTAAAAACCAAGCACAACTGTAAGCTTGCCCAGGTGTCTTAGTAGGAAAAGAAAAACACTAATAAAACAAATAAAATTCAATTTGCTCACCAAGATGATCAGTTCTCATGCAGCAGGCAGGGCGACTCATCAGTAATAATGCAATCAAAACACTTAACTTTGAAAGCAACAATATTTGAATGTGAACTGGAACAAATAAAATGTACATAGGTGCAGAGCTGACACTTAACTTTGAAAGAAATTGTATTTGAATGTGAACTGGAAAAAATAAAATGTACATAGGTGCAGAGTTGACACAGACTTGAACTTGAAAGCATTGTTAAAACCAATACAATAATGTGAACGACAATACAAAGGAAGAATTAACAATTGAGACATTGATAAAAACCCACACAATATACTTAGTGCAAAAGATTTGAAACCAATCGAAAATAGATTTGACCATTCAAAACTGTGAGTAGTGTAATTACCAATTGTAAACTCAACTAAAGAATTCTAGTAAAATGTGCGCAAATTAAGATGTGCAATCCCAGCTAGGGACTACAGCATGCATGCAAGCACATTGATAAGATTGAGAGAATAGAGTAATAGAATTGAGCTGAATAGAAATAACACAATGTAGAATCCTGTGCATAAAAACATAAAAAAACAGTAACATGAACATTTGCATTAGCCTACATTTCGATTGGATTGGAGCGTCCAAGCAAAAAGGATGACACCCGGAGGACACATACTATATCTGTTGAACAGAGGCATCCATTTCGACTGCAATGAGACAAACGAACCAGAGAAAAAAAAACTCGAACTCACCGCCTGAACTTGAAGGAAAGTTGAAGGTCCACTACACTTTGAGTCATGACAACTGACAAAGGCATCGATAATGCTAGAAAATACATCCAAAATAAGGACACCTTGACTGACAGGTCGAAGAAAAGAAAGGTTCATGACAATGAAGAAGTAGACTCGAAAAATTGACGTAAACTCCCAATTTCGGAGAGAGGTTTGCAGAGCAAAAAGATCACGGTGACGGGTTCTGTACCTCAGCCAAACATAAGATGGCGGCACGTTTTGTACGTATTGTCGTGTGGATCATGGCACGTTTATACATTCAAAAGTCAAGCGGGAGCCGGCGGTCTCGAAGACCTCACCACATAGAAGATTCCAAAAAAATGACGTCACAAAGGATGCATGAGGTTTAGGTGGAAACAAGTAAGACTCCAGGTGCAGAGGTTTCAGTGATGCATCTTTTGAAATAAGGAACGTGTAGGGAGAGTGAGCAACCGGTGGCTCGTGAAGAGTTTTCAAACAGGCAGTTAAACTCCCAAAATGTCAAGGGGACGGCCGGTGCCCCAAAGAAATGAGTAAATTAGACTTATCCGAAAGCTGTATAGAGACACTAGTGATGTTGTGCAAGGTCAGTTCATATTAAACCAAAACACTGGAAAACACCACTCCGGTGTTATGCATCCTGATCCGACACTGCACATGAACAGCTCTTCACACTTGTTCCAGACAAAACACAGCATGTCGCACAGTGTGACACTGATCACACATCGAACAATTGAGTTGCCTTCAAAAATTTTACGCCGTGTAGAGTGGTAGACATCTCATGGAAGCACAGTTTGTGGATTGCCAGAAAAATTTAGGGTCAAAAAAAGTCCTAGACAACACTTCCCCAGATGTTTTGATGCAAAGTAAAACACTATCCCTCCACATACAGCTAAGATCGCTGCTTTGTTGATTATATGGATGCTGCATCAGTAAGTAGCAGGAAATGGGAGGAAAAATGGATGGATTTGTGCAGGAGCACTTTGAGTCAGTTGTCTCTGCTTCCCTTGCCGTTGAAGATTAGGGAACACACATGAGTTGAAGAATGTACAGGTTAGTCATCTGGCGAGTGTAGGTTGGGGGCGACCGGTGTGATGGTCAGTGGTGGGCTCGGAGCCAGAGTCTTTGTTTGAAATATGAAGATTGATGAATCATTTGAATATCCAGAGTGCTTGTTTGAAGATTGAGGTTTGATGTAGCCTTTTTCAAGATCTTGATAGTTGACTACTGGATCGTAGATATTTATATTGAGCACGTAGAATAAGATCAAATCGTCACCAATAAAATGTAGTAATGAACTCCAGGCTGGTAGAAATATTTTATAAGTATTTATGGAAAAAGTCATATGTCCAGTGGATGAGGCCAACCTGGAGCAGCCAGCATGCTGCTCAGCCCCATCATAACTGTCTGTTTCTGGAGAGACACTCAACATTCCATATCACATCATCAAGCTGTAAGATTCTAGGGGCAGGGAATAGGATATATGGGCAGCATAGACAGTGGTGTAAGATACAACAGTTTTTTTCCTCATTGAGCTGTTCCTACAGGCTTTGCAGTGGCTGCAGGGAAAAACTCCCTGCAGGCCAATCTGTGTGTAGAGATGTGTATTGGTGATGTCCCCTTTCACAAGAAAATCTTTAAGATTTCTTCCTTTTCTATACATAATGTATGATCTGTCCTGTATTGTGTGACCTAGGGTCAGGTCACTTGAAAGGATATTCCAGTTTCTATTCAGAATTCTCGATATTTTCTTATATTCTCTATTGTAGGTAAGAATCACTCAGGTTGTAGTGTCCTCCTCAGTATTGGGTTTGTCTATCAGTGTTTTCTCTCATTTGCTTCTGCTTACTTTTTCTTTTGCCTTACACAACACCCAGTTGGGATACCCTCTTTCTTTGAACCTAGTCATCATGTTCTCTTGTTCTGCTAGGAAATCTTCTTGTGTGCTGCAGTTTCTCCTCGCTCTCAGCAGCTCACCAAATTGAATGCTCCATTTGAGTGTTTCCAGGTGGCTGCTGAAAGCACGGAGAAGGCTGTTCCCTGCTGCGGCTTTCCTGTGGAGTTTGGTATTCACTTGGTTGCTCTCTATTTCTACAACAACATCAAGAAATTTGTTCTGTTTCTTGCTTATGGTGTATGTGAAATTAAGGTTGAAAGTGTTGTCATTGAGTTCAGTAAAGATGCTTTTAGCACTCTCCCCACTTCCCTTCCACACAACAAACAGGTCGTTGATGTACCTATACCATCTGATCACCCTGTTGCCGTGGGGATCTGATTTGAGTTTGTTTAGAACCTCCACTTCCCATACCCCCAGAAATAGGTTGGCAAAGCTAGGGGCAAAGCATGTGCCCAGAGCAGTGCCAAGGATTTGCTTAAACATGGTGCTATTGAACAGAAACATGCTGTTAAGGAGACAACATTTCATAAGTTTCAACAACATTTCCGTGTGTTCCAAATAACAGATTTTGCTTTTGTTGAGAAAGTGTTGACAGCACTGTATTCCAAGCGAATGGTCGATAACAGAGTAAAGCGAATTAACATCCATTGTGAACATGAGATAGTCCTCTTCCCAGGTGAAGTTACTGATGTTACCCAGGAAGTCTTCAGTATCCCTTATGTATGAGGGAAGCCTCTCCACCTAATATCAAAGGAAATGGTCTATGTACTTGGAGATATGTTCTGAGACACATCCTATTGAGAATACGATAGCTCTGCTAGGTTGTGTGTTATGGTTTTTGTGGCCCTTCGGTAACGGGTAGAAGATGAGAGTTCTAGGGTGATCACATTTAAGGTAAAATACTCTTTCCATTGGAGGATACCCTTGTCTTTACATTAAGTGAGCATATTCCAGATATTCACTATGCTCGCATTATACTCCTGTACATCGTTTTTAACATAGAATCTAGTGTCTTCCAGTTGTTTTTGTGCTTCAGCGATATAAGCAGATCTGTCCCATAGCACAATATTTCCCCCTTTGTCGGCTAGACGGATGATGATGTTTTCATCATCAGACAAGGATTTAATAATTTGCCATTGTTCTTTAGTGAAATTAGATAGGGTGTTAGTTTTATTACGTTTTTGTTTACGACATTTGATCAAATCTTTGGGGACTGTGTCATGAAATGCATCAATATTATCGTGTGGCATGAAAGGAAGAAAGATAGATTTTGGTCTGAAATTGTTATTGGCCGGTATGTCAGTTCTATAGATGGTTTGTTCTTCGTTAAGATCTAGTCCTGCTTCTTGATAGAAGTCCTGCATTGCCAACAATGCGTCCCTGTCCTTTATGCTTTGAAAAGTGTTCTGTTCAGTTATGTTTGTTTCATCGGAGCGGGTTTGCTCTGACACCCCTTTTAAAGTATGCCATTTTTTCAATTTGACTTTTCTCACAAGTTTAAAAATGTCAACTTCAGTCTCTGGATAGTTGAAAGAGTTAGTAGGACAGAAGGAAAGGCCTAAGCACAGAGTGCTTTTTCAATCACCGATAATGGTCTATATGATACATTGATGATGGTTTTATTTATCAAATTGTCATCCATCATGTTTGTTTCCTCTGGGCCATTTGTCGGGTTCCCATAAGCCGTTTTCCTCGTCCTCTGTCTCTTTTGCTTTCTCTGTTGCTGTCACTTCCTTCTTCTCATGCTTATTCCTGATTTTTTTCCTCGCCCTCGGCCCCGTCCTTGACCTCTTCCTCGCTTTCTTGCTGGTTGTGTATTCCACGGTGTATACCTCCTTGCTCGTAGGAGGCGATATTCATCTAAAAAAGTTGGCTGTATTTTGGCTTCTAGTTCTCTGCCCAACGATCTGTCTTGTATCTGAGGTTGTTTTACTTCTGCATCACTATGAGTTACAGAATCAGTGCTGGCGTTCTCAGTTTCGCTCTCTAGAGGTTCTCCAAGGGACAGCTTCTCACACAGATGGTCGTATGTGTGGGAATATGTTAAAATTCTGCCGCTCTCGTAGTCTACGCAATCGGGATGTGGTTTGCGCTGCTTCCAAACTTTTATATTCTCTTCATAGGTTTTTAGTATTGATTTGAGATCACTCACGTATTATTTTTTATTATGTCTTGCTCTTTATTATTTTTAAGTTCAGCTTCTAATGATTTGAGTTCTTGTAGTAGTGCCTCCCTATCCTCCCAGGCTTATTTAACGAGGATGGTCAACATTTGTTTAGAGCTTTTGGCAGAATTATCCGCCCATTCCTCCAGCATCCTGGGGTTTGGTGTTTCGTATGAAGGAGTGGTGTAAATACGCAACCCTCTGGGCACCATATCCTTGTCGATGTTATCTTGAAGCGAGATGGCTTCCCACCACTTTGATGTTTCAAATGTTTTTATCTTCTCTAGCCTTTTTAGTTTGTCCTGTAAAGCTGTGTCTTTTGCTTTTGTTTCTATTTTCTTTTGACCTTTATTGTGTGCCCTGGCAAAGAGACTTAGGGCTGATGCCCTTCTTTCTGATTATTCATCCATGTTCTTGGTTTAGGGCTGTAAGTCAGTGTACATGTTCCACTACGTAAATAAGAAATGTGGACTGCGTATAAAGACTGAAAAATGTCTGATGTTTGCGCCTCCCCTTCACTAATGTTTAGGTTCCTGCTGCTATAGTGGGTGGATAGTTACAGCGTGCTTCACTTGCTAGCACATTCTCGTTTGGAGTATTTAGTTAAATACCATGGAGTCTCAGATCTCCACAAATGAGCATTTCTTGTTTTCAGTAAATTGTTTTTATAGTTATCATTTAGGTTTGTTGGTAAAGTTTGTTCGGCGTGATGCCCTATTTACAGTTCATACAAAGAGCGTGTGAAAGTGCAGGGAGAAAGCATATGATTAGGCGAATGTCAGCCTCGAGGAATCAAGAGAAGAGTTATTGTTGTGAATAACTAAATAAACATGGCAAGTCCTGTTGATCATTATTCCAGATTCCCATTACTGAGGAGGACACTACAACCAGAGTGAATCTTACCTACAATAGAGAATCTAAGAAAATATTGAGAATTCTGAATAGAAACTGGAATATCCTTTCGATTGACCCGACCATAGGTCACACTATACAGGACAGACCATACATTATGTATAGAAAAGGTAGAAATCTTAAAGATTTTCTTGTGAAAGGGGACATCACCAATACACATCTCAACACACAGATTGGCCTGCAATGATTCTTTCCCTGCGGCCACTGCAAAGCCTGTAGCAACAGCTCAATGAGGAAAACATACCATACACTGACAGGAGAAAGAATGATCAAACAATTCCTTACATGTGGAACCATATTCACCATCTACATCCTTGAATGTCCCTGTAAAAAGCAGCACCATACTAGCCACCAAGAAAAGAGTATTGGAAAACATGAGGGCCATTGATAACAAAGACCCTCATTACCCAGTAGCTAGATACTTTGCTGACTACCATCTCTCTAACAGCTCTCCCCTCACTTTCTTTGCAATAGAAAAAATTGAGCAAACCCACAGGGGAGTATTAATCAAAAAATTAATCAAACATTTGTAAAGCGTGCTACTCATCCAACAGGGTCTCAAGGTGCTAGGGGGAGCGGCTATTGATCAAACAGCCAGGTCTTGAGGAGTCTCCTGAAGGTCAGCAGGTCCTGGGTCTGTCGTAGGTGGATGGGGAGGGAGTTCCATGTCTTGGCGGCGAGGTGGGAGAAGGATCTGCCACCGCTGGTTGTTCAGTGGATGCATGGAACGGTGGCAATGGTGAGGTCAGCGGAGCGGAGCTGGCGGTTGGGGGTGTGGAAGGTGAGTCGCTTGTTGAGGTATGCTGGTCCTGCGTTGAGGAGTGATTTGTGAGTGTGGGTGAGGAGCTTGAAGGTGATGCTCTTGTTGACGGGAAGCCAGTGCAGGTCCTTCAGGTGGGCAGTGATGTGGCTTTGGTGGGGGATGTCGAGGATGAGGTGTGCTGAGGCGTTTTGTATGTGTTAGAGTCTCTTCTGGAGTTTGCCATGGTTCCCGCGTAAAGGGTGTTGCCGTAGTCCAGCCTGTTGGTGACGAGGGCCTGGGTGACCGTCCTTCAAGTTTTGGTGGGGATCCATCTGTAGATCTTACGAAGCATACGGAGGGTGTTGAAGCAGGAGGAAGAGACGGCGTTGACTTGTTAGGTCATTGAGAGCGTTGAGTCCAGGATGTACCCCAGGTTGCGTGTGTGGTCGGTGGGTGTCAGCGCAGTTCCCAGCGAGGCTGGCCACCAGGAGTCATTCCAAGCAGAAGGGGTGAAACTGAGGATGAGGACCTCCGTCTTGTCCGAGTTTAGTATGAGGTGACTGTTCTTCATCCATTTGGCGACAGCCTTCATCCCTGCGTGGAAGTAGGTTTTGGCAGTGGTGGGGTCTTTGGTGAGGGAGAGGATCAGCTGGGTGTCGTTGGCGTATGAGACTATGTTGAGGTTGTGTGATCAGACGATGTTGGTGAGCAGTGTCATGTATAGGTTAAAGAGGGTAGTGCTGAGGGATGATTCTTGGGGTATGCCGTAGGTGATGTTAGTGGCTTCGGATCGGAATGGAGGGAGGCGTACTCTCTGAGTTCTGTCGGTGATGAAGGAGGGGATCCAGTCCAGGGCCTTTTCGTGGATCCATGCATTGTAGAGGCGTGTGCGTAGGGTCTGGTGGCAGATGGTGTCAAAGGCGGCCGAGAGGTCCAGAAGGATGAGGGCCGCGGTTTCGCCGTTGTCCAGCAGGGCCCTGATGTAATTGGTGGCGTGATGCGGGCGGTTTCGGTTGCTGCGGAATCCGGATTGGGACGAGTCCAGGGTGTTTTTCTCTTCAAGTCATTGTGTCAGTTGTCTGTTGGCAATCTTCTTGATGACCTTCTCCGGGAACGGGAGCAGGGAGTTGGACCGGATGTTCTTGAGGTCCTCTGGGTCTGCTTTGGCTTTTTTGAGCAGGGCGTTGATCTCTGCGTGTTTCCAGCTTCCCGGGACTGTTGCAGTCTCGAATGAATTGTTGAAGATCTTACGGAGTTGGGGTGCAATAATGGAGCTTGCTTTGTTGAAGATGTGGTGGGGGCATGGGTCTGATGGTGAGCCAGAGTGGATGGTTCTCATGGTCTTGATAGTGTCTTCAACGTTGACGTGGTTCCAGGACATCAGGTGTCTGGTGTGACTGGGGGGCGGTGGGTCTGGGGTGTCAGTGGCTGGCAACGAGGTCTAGGTGTTGAAGCTGTCGTGGATGTCGGCGATCTTGCGGTGGGAGAAGATAGCTAGGGAGTCGCAGAGGTCTTGTGACAACGGGATGTCGTTTGAGCTGGGGTTGGTGAGTTCCTTCACAAGAACTCTTTGCTATTGTGTGCGTTGTTGTCGATGCGCTCCTTGAAGGAGGTCCTTTTGGCAGCTCAAAGGAGTTGGTGGTGTCTGCGGCTGATGTTTTTGAGGGCTGCATGGTTGTCCTGTGTTTTCTCGCAGCGTCATTCCTTTTCTAGCCTCCGGCAAGTCTGCTTGGATGTCTGGAGGTCGGCGGTGAACCAGATGGCCCTTCTGTCGGTGCGTCTGTCTGTGGGTTTCTAGTTCGGGGCGAGGGTGTTGGGGCAGTCTTCAATCCATCGCTTGAGGTTGCAGGCGGCTGTGTCGGTATGGTTGGTTGGTGGGTCTCGAATGAGGGTGGTGGTAAACTGGTCTTCAGAGACCTTGTTCCATCTGCTGTGGGGGATTCTTTGCTGGTGGGTGCGTGCGGTGGTTTTCTTGAAGGAGAAGTGAATGCAGCAGTGGTCGGTCTAGTGGAGCTCAGTGGTGTGGCTGATGTAGATGTGGCTGCTGGCGGAGAAGATGGGGTCGAACATGTGCCCGGCGCAGTGGGTGGGTGTCGTAACAATCTGTTTGAGGCTGAGGTTGGCGAGGTTGTCCAGTAGTGTGGTGGAGTTGCTGTGGTTGGTGTTTTCAAGGTGGAAATTCAGGTGTATGAGGAGGATGTAGTCTGTGGAGACCAGGGCGTGCATGCTGACGGCGTCTATGATGGAGTCGATGAACTGTGGCCGGGGTTGGGCGATGTGGATCTGGCAGTGCAGGTATTCAGCGGTGCTGAGGGTGTCCTGGCATGTAATTAATTTACAAACCAAGAGCCCAGATGGGCTTAACCAGGACGAGGAAATAAGTATTCACCTACATGATTAATGTGTAGATTTGTTAAGTCTACTATTGCTGTCTTTTGTTGTTAACTGTATAGAGTACTGAATAATGTGTGCTACACACTGCAGTTTATGTTGTTTGTAATTTGTACAGGATCTTAACCCACACTATGAGAGTAACTCATGGATGTATTTCATTTTCTTTTATCACAGGAGAAAAGGAAGGGGCCGACTTAGAGGATAAGCCCCCCTAACCTTTTCTGCAGTCGTCGTGGGGGAGGGTCAGACCAGATAGATAAGAGATTTGTTTCCATAACTTAACTATCTCTGTATATCCTGGGTTGTAATTAGAGTATAAATCACTTCACTTTTTCATTTGTGTTTTTTTAGTTTCCCTGTGGACTACTGGTTTTTGGTAGGAGTTTTGACTATAATACTTAACAGTATGGGAACTTGTGGTTTTGTATTTGGGCACTATGCCCACAGCAAAATACACCTACAGAGACTCTTTATTCTCCATTAGATGCCTTGGGTCTAGTACTAGGGCACTATGCCGAAAGGTGTATACATATACAGAAATTCTGAATTCCCAAAGAGATGCTGTAAGTCCCCCCCTTACCCTCATACATCTACATGGTTCACATACTGATATCACTTTACTTTTTATATAGACCCATCAGGTTTTTACATATGTCCCGAGGGGGACCATTACCTATAATAAAATAATGATTTATTTATGCATTTATGTTAATGACTTTACACTAAGCCATTTCAGTTTAGCATCTGACCCTGATCACTTGATAGGGCAATTTGGGATAGTTGTGAGAGCAATGCTACCGTTTGAGACAAAAGAGGAGAGGAGGCTATAAGCTGCTAACATGGCTTTTGGCACCATGCCAGCACTACAAATGTAAATACAAGAGCCTGTAGTAATATTACCTCCTTTCTGTCAATATAGTACGGATTTGCATTGTATGTTAAGTGCATAAATATTATATTTGCTCGTATGAGGATACACTAAACTACACTGTGGGTACATCTGTATGAATAGTAATACAGTTTTATACCACTGATTGCATGCTAAAAAATGGATGCCATTTTGACGTAAGCGGCTACTGTATTCTTTTGTCAACTTTTGGTTTCCATGCTCCCTATGTTTTGCACGTCTTTACCCACAATACAGTGTGTGACCAAGCTTGCTGCACAAGAGAAACTTGTTACCTGGATTTAAACCAACTTCTGATATATATCGCTTTATCGGGCTTGTTTTAGGAATACGATGTCTGGTGCGCTCCTCTGGCTGCAAGCGATCCACTGCGCAGGTCGAGGGAAGGCGAAAGGAGCAGAATCTGAGGATGTATATATATTATGGCGGGTGGTGGAGAGTGGAGAGAGCGAATAAACCTTGATTTCTTTGCACTAAAGGTAGTGTTTTAGGGTTTACAGTAGTGCAGTGGTGTTTGGGTAGTGTAAGGGGTCGTGTTGCGGGTAGTGTTTTAGGGTTTAGGGTAGTGCAGTGGTGGTTGTGTAGTGTAGGGGGTCGTGCTGCGGGTAGTGTTTTAGGGTTTAGGGTACTGCACTGGTGTTTAGGATAGTGCAGTGGTGTTTGTGTAGTGTAGGAGGTTTAGGGTAGTGCAGTGGTGTTTGGGTAGTGTAGCGGGTCATGCCGACTCACAGAGCTGTGACCCGATGGACTGGCTTCGAAAGGCATAGCCGCGACCTGGTGATGTCGGGAGAGGCAGCGTGAAAGGGGCATCTTGCTCAGACAGAGTTCCGGTATATTTTCAGTGCTGCCTCACAGAGGTAGAACTATGTACCCGATAGGCAGCGTGAAAGGGGTATCTCGCACAGACAGAGCGGTGGTGTATTTTCAGTGCTGCCTCGCAAAGGTAGAACCATGGACCCGACTGCTTGTAGAGGTAGAGATGTGAGCTGATGGACTGAGTCACAAAATGTCTGACAGCTCGCAGGCGCACTGGCTTCTAAAAGTATAACCGCGAGCTGGTGATGTGGGGAGAGGGACCGTGAAAGGGGTATCTCGCACAGACAGAGCTGTGGTATATTTTTAGTGCTGCCTCGCGGAGGCAGAACTACGGACGCGATGGCTTGTAGAGATGCGAGCTGACGGACTGAATAACAAAATGGCTGCCAACACTTCCTTTCAACAGTTCGCAGCCAATGAGCCGCAAGCTCGTGCTCGTAAATCCTCAGCCAATCAGATGCCAGAATTCTCAAATATCGATATCTGTAAAATTTGATATTTCTCAAAAACTACTGAACAGATTTACCCCATTTCGACAAAAGCGTGCTTTCTGGACCAAGACCTTTCTCCCTGCCAAATGTGGCGTAATTCTGTTCAGCAGTTTGACCTGTAGCCTTGTCTAAAGTTTCCAATGGAAATTGCATGGAGAAAACACGTTTTGGGACACTCCTTTTTTCTCAGCCCCACATTAAAGAATCACCCCCAAACTTAAGATAGGAGCGGATCTAAAAAGAGAAACTTTTGGGAAAATTTCGTAAAGATTCGGCAAACGACGCCAAAGTTATAAGCATATGAAAACATGCTTTTCCTATGGAAGCGTGGTGCTAACTATAACTAACTACTGGCGACTGCCAGTAGGTAATATATTTATATATATATTCACTGAAAAAACCATAGGTTATAGACCATATATAGTTAGGAATTAGCATTTACAAAACCTTGAAAATTCACTGAAAAAACCATAGGTTATAGACCATATATAGTTAGGAATTAGCATTTAAAAAACCTTATTTTACTCACACAAAACCATTGAAATTCCATATATAGTTAGTTGCACTAACTATATATCGCGCACCCGCAATCCACTGCTGATGATGTCACATATTACATCATTCATGACATGGTCAGTGACATCACTGATGACATCACTGATAACATCTCAAATGACATCACTGATGACATCACTGATGACATCTCAAATGACATCACTGATAACATCTCAAATGACATCACTGATGACATCTCATTTGACATCAATGGTCACATCACTGATGATATCATCCATGTGACAATACAATGCATCTCCTCACACTTTAATATAACCTCTGTTACACCCAGTGTTAAATACAGAGTATAATTTTTGAAACCATTGACACACCATTACTAGTTACTACATACGCACTCACTGATTCCTACGTCTACACACACATTCACTCATTCACTCATACAATCATTCATACATACAATCACTCATCTTTACAACACTATCATATGCACTCATACACCTATACAGACACTCACACTCTGCCACTCATCCATGGAGTTACTCACACACCTAGTCAGTCCTGTAAAGAATCAATCACACTTCCATTTTCTCATCTATACAGTTAAACATAGAGCACCTTACATTTTCAAACATATACTAACACATACTTACTCTCTTATACAATCACTGATACAAGTACACATTGATCTGCACAGAGTCACACACCTCCCAGCCAGCCACACACACACTCAGTCTCCCATACAAATACTTGGGCAACCAATCAATAACCCATATAGCCACTCATATAGCTACTGATCAACACATGCAGCAGCTTGCACAACAACAGACATACTGATGCGCACTTTCAGACAGTTTAGTCACTAACCCATGCATTCAGTAAGACGCATTTAATCACTCACTCATACAGTCAATCACGCACCTACTAAAACCTTCATTCAGACACTTATACATCCACTCATTCTTCAATATGTAAAACATATTTAAACTTTACAGAAACACACAGTCACTGGATGATGTCATCAGTGATGTCATCAGTGATGTAATTTGAGATGTCATCAGTGATGTCATCAGTGATGTCACTGACCATGTCATGAATGATGTAATATGTGACATCATCAGCAGTGGATTGCGGGTGCGCGATATATAGTTAGTGCAACTAACTATATATGGAATTTCAATGGTTTTGTGTGAGTAAAATAAGGTTTTTTAAATGCTAATTCCTAACTATATATGGTCTATAACCTATGGTTTTTTCAGTGAATTTTCAAGGTTTTGTAAATGCTAATTCCTAACTATATATGGTCTATAACCTATGGTTTTTTCAGTGAATATATATATATATATATATTTGTACACTGAACAGCTTAACTTTTCTCCATGGGAATAGAAAAGAATTTCTACATTATACACTGAGGAGTGTCTCCTCTTTTCTGCTTCCTCATTCTGAGGCTTCTGATGTTTCATGTGGTCTCCTCCTGATGCTATAATAATGTCTGAGTAAAGTTAGTCCCATAAAAATTACTAATGTCATTAATGCAGTGAGATCGTAAGGAATGCAATGTGCATGGCTCAAGTTATGCTGTTCAGTGTACAAATATATATATATATGTATATACATATTACCTACTGGCGGTCGCCAGTAGGTATATATAGTTAGGATTTTTTCCCTATGGGATTTTTGAAAATTCTCTGTCTAATAACTTTGGCGTTTGTGGACGGAATTGGCTGAAATCTTCAGGAAAATGGCACATTTTGTTTCTGAGCAGCCCTTGAAAAATTGGGGGGGAGTTCTTCAAGGGGGGGGCCGAGAAAAAAGGGGGGTCCCAAAACGTGTTTTTAACATTGAGTTTTCCATAGGGCGGTTGGCCTCACTTTTAGCCCGAACGGCTGAATGGATTTGCACGAAACTTGGCAAAATTGTAGGGACTGGTAGCCCGATGTGCCTTTTGTAGGTCTCAATATATGTGCTTCAGTGGATTTTGAGAAATTAACGTTCAAAAAAAGATATATATCTGTAACAGCGGACCGGGCAGCGCTCCGGTTCGCGGACTTTTCGCGCAACGGAGCTTTGTGAAGCGAAGCTGATTGGTTCTCCGGCGTCTGTAAACATTCCAAACAGTCCGTAGCGGCCGCCATCTTGTCTCTCGGTAGGATCGAGAGACAAGCGGAGGCCAAACCGAAGGGGCAAATGACCATAAGGGGGCATAGTAGATCCTCCCTGACCCTTTAGGTTTGATGTGGAGGTTTTAAAAGGGCCCCGCGGGGCAAAAAAAAAAAATAATAATAATAATCGAACAGCTGAATGGATTTGCACGAAACTTGGCAAAATTGTAGGGACTGGTAGCCCGATGTGCCTTTGCTAGATCTCAATATATGTGCTCCAGTGGATTTTGAGAAATTAACGTTCAAAAAAAGATATATATCTGTAACAGCGCTCTGCTTCGTGTACTTTTCGTGTTACGGAGCTTTGCGAAGCTGATTGGTTCTTCGGCGTCTGTAAACATTCCAAACAGTCCGTAGCGGCCGCCATCTTGTCTCTCGGTAGGATCGAGAGACAAGAGGAGGCCAAAGCGAAGGGGCAAATGACCATAAGGGGGCATAGTAGATCCTCGCTGACCCCCTAGGTTTGATGTGGAGGTTTTAAAAGGGCCCCGCGGGGCAAAAAAAAAAATAATAATAATAATCGAACGGCTGAATGGATTTGCACGAAACTTGGTAAAATATTAGGGACTGGTAGCCCGATGTGCCTTTGCTAGGTCTCAATATATGTGCTCCAGTGGATTTTGAGAAATTAACGTTCAAAAAAAGATATATATCTGTAACAGCGCTCCGCTTCGCGTAACGGAGGTTTGCGAAGCTGATTGGTCATTCTGTCACTGGGCCATAGTTGGGCTACATCTGGCTGATATTTGGGCTACATTTGTTTTTTTTGTCTTTGGCGGCCATCTTTGGGCTACATTGGGCTTCATTGGGCTTCATTGGGCTACATTGGGCTACATTTGGGCTCCAACATATATATAGGCCAATGTAGCCCAATAAATATTTCTCAAAGTTAATTTTCGTAAAAAGCACTGGAGCATATATCTTGAGACATAGCAAAGGCACATCGGGCTACCAGTCCCTACAATTTTGCCAAGTTTCGTGGAAATCCATTCAGCCGTTCGAGCTAAAAGTGAGTCCAACCGCCCTATGGAAATGAAGGAAATGAATGGGTAATTTGTAATTAGCAAATAGCTCATCGCAAACTAGGAATGGTAAAGAATCGCTATTTATTCCTTAAAGTTCGCTATTTAGGAAATGCAAAAAACTTTGATGATACATATGGCGGTTCATCTCTAACAAGATAAGAAGCATAGGGATAGATTTATGATGACTGGCGCATCACCAGGGATGTGTTAGTCATTCTGTGCCGCTGTTCCGTCACCTATGGTGTGCTGCATTTACAATGCTTCAGAAAAGGGGGTGGTGATGAACAGAGTGCCTGAATTAAGCAGACCACTCTTACCCAGTCCAAAGATCAGGGCTTGATCCATCACCGTTTTTTAGCTCACTGCACCATCCCAGCTCAGAACTTGGCTATGTGCAAATTAGTCTATTCCTGTCCCAGTGCATGATGGGAACAGGGCAAACCAAACTACCGAGCCAATTCTTATACTGGGAAGGAAACAAGCTTCCGGGGACCGGTTTCTGCCATTTCAGGCGTCGTCGGCCCGGCTTGCTTGAATCCTGATGGTGCAATGAGCAAGGGACTCACATCTGAGTATACCCTTCCACGCTTATGGTGGACAAAATGATTCAGAAAAGGGGGTGGTGATGAACAGAGTGCCTGAATTAAGCAGACCACTCTTACCCAGTCCAAAGATCAGGGCTTGATCCATCACCGTTTTTTAGCTCACTGCACCATCCCAGCTCAGAACTTGGCTATGTGCAAATTAGTCTGTTCCTGTCCCAGTGCATGATGGGAACAGGGCAAACCAAACTACCAAGCCAATTCTTATACTGGGAAGGAAACAAGCTTCCGGGGACCGGTTTCTGCCATTTCAGGCGTCGTCGGCCCGGCTTGCTTGAATCCTGATGGTGCAATGAGCAAGGGACTCACATCTGAGTATACCCTTCCACGCTTATGGTGGACAAAATGATTCAGAAAAGGGGGTGGTGATGAACAGAGTGCCTGAATTAAGCAGACCACTCTTACCCAGTCCAAAGATCAGGGCTTGATCCATCACCGTTTTTTAGCTCACTGCACCATCCCAGCTCAGAACTTGGCTATGTGCAAATTAGTCTGTTCCTGTCCCAGTGCATGATGGGAACAGGGCAAACCAAACTACCAAGCCAATTCTTATACTGGGAAGGAAACAAGCTTCCGGGGACCGGTTTCTGCCATTTCAGGCGTCGTTGGCCCGGCTTGCTTGAATCCTGATGGTGCAATGAGCAAGGGACTCACATCTGAGTATACCCTTCCATGCTTATGGTGGACAAAATGATTCAGAAAAGGGGGTGGTGATGAACAGAGTGCCTGAATTAAGCAGACCACTCTTACCCAGTCCAAAGATCAGGGCTTGATCCATCACCGTTTTTTAGCTCACTGCACCATCCCAGCTCAGAACTTGGCTATGTGCAAATTAGTCTATTCCTGTCCCAGTGCATGATGGGAACAGGGCAAACCAAACTACCAAGCCAATTCTTATACTGGGAAGGAAACAAGCTTCCGGGGACCGGTTTCTGCCATTTCAGGCGTCGTCGGCCCGGCTTGCTTGAATCCTGATGGTGCAATGAGCAAGGGACTCACATCTGAGTATACCCTTCCACGCTTATGGTGGACAAAATGATTCAGAAAAGGGGGTGGTGATGAACAGAGTGCCTGAATTAAGCAGACCACTCTTACCCAGTCCAAAGATCAGGGCTTGATCCATCACCGTTTTTTAGCTCACTGCACCATCCCTGCTCAGAACTTGGCTATGTGCAAATTAGTCTGTTCCCGTCCCAGTGCATGATGGGAACAGGGCAAACCAAACTACCAAGCCAATTCTTATACTGGGAAGGAAACAAGCTTCCGGGGACCGGTTTCTGCCATTTCAGGCGTCGTCGGCCCGGCTTGCTTGAATCCTGATGGTGCAATGAGCAAGGGACTCACATCTGAGTATACCCTTCCACGCTTATGGTGGACAAAATGATTCAGAAAAGGGGGTGGTGATGAACAGAGTGCCTGAATTAAGCAGACCACTCTTACCCAGTCCAAAGATCAGGGCTTGATCCATCACCGTTTTTTAGCTCACTGCACCATCCCAGCTCAGAACTTGGCTATGTGCAAATTAGTCTGTTCCTGTCCCAGTGCATGATGGGAACAGGGCAAACCAAACTACCAAGCCAATTCTTATACTGGGAAGGAAACAAGCTTCCGGGGACCGGTTTCTGCCATTTCAGGCGTCGTCGGCCCGGCTTGCTTGAATCCTGATGGTGCAATGAGCAAGGGACTCACATCTGAGTATACCCTTCCACGCTTATGGTGGACAAAATGATTCAGAAAAGGGGGTGGTGATGAACAGAGTGCCTGAATTAAGCAGACCACTCTTACCCAGTCCAAAGATCAGGGCTTGATCCATCACCGTTTTTTAGCTCACTGCACCATCCCAGCTCAGAACTTGGCTATGTGCAAATTAGTCTGTTCCTGTCCCAGTGCATGATGGGAACAGGGCAAACCAAACTACCAAGCCAATTCTTATACTGGGAAGGAAACAAGCTTCCGGGGACCGGTTTCTGCCATTTCAGGCGTCGTCGGCCCGGCTTGCTTGAATCCTGATGGTGCAATGAGCAAGGGACTCACATCTGAGTATACCCTTCCACGCTTATGGTGGACAAAATGATTCAGAAAAGGGGGTGGTGATGAACAGAGTGCCTGAATTAAGCAGACCACTCTTACCCAGTCCAAAGATCAGGGCTTGATCCATCACCGTTTTTTAGCTCACTGCACCATCCCAGCTCAGAACTTGGCTATGTGCAAATTAGTCTGTTCCTGTCCCAGTGCATGATGGGAACAGGGCAAACCAAACTACCAAGCCAATTCTTATACTGGGAAGGAAACAAGCTTCCGGGGACCGGTTTCTGCCATTTCAGGCGTCGTCGGCCCGGCTTGCTTGAATCCTGATGGTGCAATGAGCAAGGGACTCACATCTGAGTATACCCTTCCACGCTTATGGTGGACAAAATGATTCAGAAAAGGGGGTGGTGATGAACAGAGTGCCTGAATTAAGCAGACCACTCTTACCCAGTCCAAAGATCAGGGCTTGATCCATCACCGTTTTTTAGCTCACTGCACCATCCCAGCTCAGAACTTGGCTATGTGCAAATTAGTCTGTTCCTGTCCCAGTGCATGATGGGAACAGGGCAAACCAAACTACCAAGCCAATTCTTATACTGGGAAGGAAACAAGCTTCCGGGGACCGGTTTCTGCCATTTCAGGCGGCGTCGGCCCGGCTTGCTTGAATCCTGATGGTGCAATGAGCAAGGCGTACAATGCGGCGTATCATGGGGCAAAAACAGCACAGATGCGTGATGTATCTGTGCCGTAAAGGTGGCGCATTGCTGTAGTTGTATCGCAAGTGTGATGAAGCTCCAGCAAGGGTCGGGGGTGCCCCTGTCGCAGGGTTTCTGTTCTCACACAGAACTGTGGACAGAGGATTGGAACCTCGGCGAATTAGGGTGCCCCAAAACTCACCTTAGTAATCAAAAACCCCTTAGCAAGCTAGGTACAGTGTCACATTGGATATAACAAACTCTCAATGTTTAGACAATCCAGAATATGAACTTATAGTACCTCAGGATACGTGGAACTCATGAACAGTCGGTCGTTATATATTTCTTAGAAACCAGAACATGGAGTTAAGAAGAACACATGTGTATTTGAAATGTTTATTTACTAATGCCGTCTTCTCAGGCGTAGTATCTTAGATAATACAAGTACACATATTATCAGTAGCAAAATTACCAGCATAGTTACTAGTACATAAAAAGCGAATGGTGACAGTATGTTAACATGCTGTAAATGAATAAGAGTTAGCAACACTTATAAGCAGCCACGGGCCGTGGAGGGAGTTACGGTGGGGCAGGGAGGCGGGGAGGGGGAGGGGCAGGGTGGAGAGGGCTCCACCCTGCCCCTCCCCCTCCCCGCCTCCCTGCCCCACCGTAACTCCCTCCACGGCCCGCGGCTGCTTATATCTCACCCTCCCTAATACACATATTATATTATTTGCTAAGAAGGTCTGTTTGTGTTGGTTTAGGGCGTGCCCATACTTTAGTGTCTTAGATTTGAAGGAATCACATCAGCATACACCAGCTCTCTCTTCATGTGAACCGCATCAACTGTTGTGTATGTGTGTTCGGCAAAGCAATATAAAACCCGCCTCATGCCCAGAATTGGCAGAAGCTGCACTTATGTTATGAGTATGAAGTCGTGGAGATCAGACCTCATAACAATTCTGTATCGTGTTGTTCTTGAAACTTCAGCACTCGCTGTACAGATATAGTTTAACAAGCAAAGCAGATAGTAGAGCAATAACATATTATTCTCATGTAAACCACGATGAACTACTAGGTTGAAAGCTAAAGCAACAACTAAGTGTCGTGTGCAGAAGTTGCAAAAAAGGAAAAATGGCGTTTAAACCGGTAATGAGCCCATGCTAACTTAACACGGTGTAAAGATATCCAGGACCTAGATGACACCTCCCCATGATCCGGAAACGAACTGAATAAGATAATAGAAGTGCCATCTCATGAGAGCAGATTGCAACTTTATATGTGGACGGTCCGCAAGGTAAAACATTAAAAACTAGGAAAATTTAATGCTAAAGAAAAATAGAACAGCCAAGTACTTTATCGAGTCTTAAGCCAATAGGCAAGCTAAATAATAAAAACTTGACAAATAAGTCAATGAATTGTCAATGAAATGCTAGTACTCAGCATATCAAACATGAAAAAGGTCTATGACATAACTGTGTATGCAAAATAAGCTGCAACAGCCTCCAATAGGAAGTCACCGTCTTCATCCGAAAAGAGTTCAGCCATCCAATTTAAAAGCGGAAAAGAACATACGTGCTCTCCCAGCACCGGATCCTCTATCACCATCAGAGGACAGCTCGGTGGGTTTTCAAGAAAGCTCTGTTCCAAGAAAGACTGTGTTGCCGCCAGTAAATTCCAGGGACCAATTAGTCCATGCATCAATGCCACAGCCATAATCCTTTTGCCAGGACAAACCAACTCGTGAGTAATGATAGGAGTCATCAGCTGATTAAAGTCGACGTCAGGAGAAACCGGTCCGCAGAGACACAAATCAATGGCCCAATCGAAATCACAGGTCAGGCAGTGAAATACAGGCTGGACACAGGTGAAGTAGGAGAATCGAAAAGATAATCCATATGCCGTGCTTAATATCGCCAACGGCATTGTGCCATAATATTCTAGCATGCGATTGCGGAACAGTGTCAGCAGCTGCAGGGCGGGAGCTTGCACAGGAGGGACATCCATATTTAAAAATGTAAAAAAGCACAAGAGCGTCCGCTGGTAATGCAAGAAAAAATGGGAATCCACGAAGCAGAGTGGAAAAAATAGAATGAAAGAAAGCAGGGATGACTCCAAAGATTTTCTCAAATGAAGTCACGAGACCACTGGTAACAACTTTAAAAAAGTGCGCCAGGGCCTTTGTGGAGGACGCGTTAAAGATAGTCCGAACCATCTTTCTGAAATGGAAAGGCGAATTAGTATTGAAAAGGGTCTGCACCTCTGTACGGGTGTTCGCTATGTGAAGTACGAAAGTTTCACGGG
The DNA here is from genome assembly GCF_964261635.1 of Lissotriton helveticus. Classification (NCBI taxonomy): domain Eukaryota; kingdom Metazoa; phylum Chordata; class Amphibia; order Caudata; family Salamandridae; genus Lissotriton; species Lissotriton helveticus. Next base: position 2,072,828,209 of record NC_136063.1, read on the forward strand.
CCGAACTCAAGGCCACCTCTCTCTGAGACAAAAGAGCTCTTATTCTTGCCATGCCGTTGAAATCTGCTCCCAAGGTTGGTATTTGTGGCCAGATTGAAAACTCCCTATGTTCATGTGTGGGAGGAAATAGAACATTTCTGCAGCAAATAACCCGTTCACTTACTGTTACGATAAAAGGAATACTTTTAATTAACCCAGAACAATCTTCATTATTGAGCATCAAATAACTACCATTTTCCAACAACTTGAACGTGGGGATGATAGCAGGAACTGGCGTGCCTTGCAACACGCAAGCCATATTTGGTCGGTGTTTGTTGCATGAACCGTGTAACTGTATGTGCCTACACATTAGTGAATAATCTGGCGTCTCAGTGCATTCCTCTCCATTCAGATAAACTTCTTGATCATCTTTGAAACATCTGTATGTGTATGGAAGCGACCAGACCTCATGAAGAAAAGCACTACCTAAAGGTTCATAACGACCTATTGGTATATATTTCATACAATTTGAAAACTTATATAAAGCAAAAGGCAGCGTTATTAAACCGTGGATAAGGCACGTTGCCAAAAAACCCGCAATCCTCTGCTGATGATGTCACTGAGCATGTCATGAATGATGTAATATGTGACATCATCAGCAGTGGATTACGGGTAATAGTATCTCTAGTTTACTCCCCTATAGCTGTCTTTCTTTTAACATAAGTGTCTGTTTCCTTCCCTTATACTTACTGTTCTTTTTTTTTGAAAAATTTTTGGGTTCACTTCCGGTTCGCGTACCGGCGAGCGAACTGGGAAGCGAAATACGAGAAATAGAGGTTGGCACAGTTCCAAATATTGTACCAATTTTTTAATAACGGGGAGGTAGTTCTGAAAAGAACTTTTTTTATTGTTTTTGTTGTTTTATATTTTTTTTATTATTTTTCTGAACATTTTTTTACTTTTTTTGAATTTTTCTGAACAGTTTTATATTTTTTTGGGTTTTTCTTGGAGGGGGCAATGAAAACGATTCATTGTAAAGGGCTCAACAGGAGCAACAAAACAAAAAAAAAGTATTTATTATGTGGGGCGTTTCGTACAAACTTGCATATGATAGTCAATAGCTCTGTTGATCAGAGTGATGCTTCTTTCTCCGTAGCAAATGAATCCACTGCAATATACGCAGACTTGTTTTACTTCATGAAATCTCGTTTGTATATTTGGCACCATCTCCCTGCCCTCTGGTCCCGGTACTTCCGGTACAACAGATCTTCTGGCCATAATAGGGAGATTATCTAGGTCGTTACGAAACTGTGCAGCACTGTAGTTGTTAGGATGCCACCTAGTCATATGGCGATGCATTGTGTAGTTTCCGAAACTGTATTTTTTGTCGGTCCCTCTGGACAGTCTATCTTGACATATAAGGCAAGTTACGTATCTTGCATTTACTTTTTTCTGACCTTTGGGAATTTAAAAAAATTGCCAAATGAAGTTTTCTTTCCGGTGAGACGTCCTGGGCTCCTCAGGCAAAAAGTGCCTCTCTTCGTGCTCGTCGTCCTGTTCCTCTTCTTCCTCTTCTTGCTGCATTATAACTTGAGCAGGTGGTCCACTCTTCCTTGGATGTGGTGGAGGTGGTGGGGAAGCACCAGCTGAAGCTACTAAAGAAGCCATTGCTCACTGGTAACAAAGGGTCTTTCTCTCACAATGATGAAAGTCAGAGTGAGGAAAGAAGGAGGGATTTTCATCATTTGGGAAAAACAATAGTTCTCAACCAATGAAAAGTGTTCATTTTAGATTATATGACCTAGTCTTACATCATTAGGAAACCAAAAGTGAAATGAACCAATGAAAAGTGTTATTACCAAGTCACATGACCTGCTGTGTTTACGTTAAGCGCTTTGCAGGGCCTCCCGGTTTGCTTCCAGAAACCTGTGCTTTGCGACTCGGTAAGCGTACCAGTTCGCTAACGTAGCACGTCATATGACGTATCACGCGACAACGCGAAACGTCATGCGGACGGGAGGCGTCACGATGTTGTTTTCTAACGCGGCAGTTGCGGTAAAGAAACGTTTACCGGCTCGCGGTCTATTTCGCGGCATCAAGGTCAGCTAACGGGAAGCTTCCCGATTCGCGAAGCGGGAACGAAGAAAAAAAAATATAAAAAAAAAAAATTATTAATAAACATATACAATATATTTTTGGATTTAAAGAAGAATACATTTTACAGCTACAGATATTAGCTGTTAAAAAACCAATGAAATTCACTGAAAAAACCATAGGTTATAGACCATATATAGTTAGGAATTAGCATTTACAAAACCTTGAAAATTCACTGAAAAAACCATAGGTTATAGACCATATATAGTTAGGAATTAGCATTTAGAAAACCTTATTTTACTCACACAAAACCATTGAAATTCCATATATAGTTAGTTGCACTAACTATATATCGCGCACCCGCAATCCACTGCTGATGATGTCACATATTACATCATTCATGACATGGTCAGTGACATCACTGATGACATCACTGATGACATCTCAAATGACATCACTGATGACATCACTGACGACATCTCAAATGACATCACTGATGACATCATGACACACCAATACCAGTTACTACATACGCACTCACTGATTCCTACGTCTACACACACATTCACTCATTCACCCATACAATCACTCATACATACAGTCACTCATTATTACAACACTATCATATGCACTCATACACCTATGCAGACAGTCACACACTGCCACTCATCCATGGAGTTACTCACACACCAAGTCAGTCCTGTAAAGAATCAATCACACTTCCATTTCTTCATCTATACAGTTAAACACAGAACACCATACTTCAGTGACATCACTGATGACATCACTAATGACATCTGAAATGACATCACTGATGACATCTCAAATGACATCACTGATGACATCATGACACACCAATACCAGTTACTACATACGCACTCACTGATTCGTACGTCTACACACACATTCACTCATTCACCCATACAATTACTCATACATACAGTCAGTTATTATTAGAACACTATCATATGCACTCATACACCTAGTCAGTCCTGTGAAGAATCAATCACACTTCGATTTCCTCATCTATAGTTAAACACAGAACACCATACTTTTCACACATATACTAACACATACTTACTCTCTTATACAATCACTGATACAAGTACACATTGATATGCACAGCGTCACACACCTCCCAGCCAGCCACACACACACTCAGTCTTCCATCCATCCAGTCATTCTTCAATATGTAAAACGTATTTAAACTTTACAAAAACACACAGACACTAGATGATGTCATCAGTGATGTCATCAGTGATGTCACTGACCATGTCATGAATGATGTAATATGTGACATCATCAGCAGTGGATTGCGGGTGCGCGATATATAGTTAGTGCAACTAACTATATATGGAATTTCAATGGTTTTGTGTGAGTAAAATAAGGTTTTCTAAATGCTAATTCCTAACTATATATGGTCTATAACCTATGGTTTTTTCAGTGAATTTTCAAGGTTTTGTAAATGCTAATTCCTAACTATATATGGTCTATAACCTATGGTTTTTTCAGTGAATATATATATATATATATATATATTCACTGAAAAAACCATAGGTTATAGACCATATATAGTTAGGAATTAGCATTTACAAAACCTTATTTTACTCACACAAAACCATTGAAATTCGCATATATAGTTAGTTGCACTAACTATATATCGCGCACCCGCAATCCACTGCTGATCATGTCACATATTACATCATTCATGACATGGTCAGTGACATCACTGATGACATCACTGATGACATCTCAAATGACATCACTGATGACATCACTGATGACATCTCAAATGACATCACTGGTGACATCACTGATGACATCTTATTTGACATTACTGATCACATCACTGATGACATCATTCATGTGATAATACGATGAACCTCTTCAGACTCTAATATAACCTTAGATACACTCAGTGTAAACAGACACTCACGGACTGTCACTCATCCATGGAGTTACTCACACACCTAGTCAGTCATGCAAAGAATCAATCACACCTCCATTTCCTCAACTATACAGTTATACACACCTTACTTATTCAAACATATACTAACACATATTTACTCTCTTATACAATCCCTGATACAAGTTCACAATGATCCATACAGCCACTCACACATTCACTGGCTCTTATGCACAGTTATATATATATGTCAACTCTCACATGTACTGTGTTTTACATATGTACTTACTTTGACATGTAGCACTGAGATATCCATTCACTCACCAATACACTCATGCACACAGTCAACCGCCCATACAGCTGTTTCCACATGCACTTTTGAACCCATACATCTAGTGAATCAACTGCTCACACATCTATGCACAGAGTCATACACCTCCCAGCCACCCACACACACACTCAGTCTCCCATACAAATACTTGGGCAACCAATCAATAACCCATATAGTTACTCATATAGCTACTGATCAACACATGCAGCAGTTTACAGAACAACAGACATAATGATGCACAAATTAAAACAGTTTAGTCACTAACCCATGCACTCAGTGAGACACATTTAATCACTCACTCACACAGTCAGTCATGCACCTACTAAATCCTTCATCCAGACACTTATACATCCACTCATTCTTCAATATGTAAGACATATTTTAACTTTACAGAAACATACAGTCACTGGATGTTGTCATCAGTGATGTCATCAGTGATGTCATTTGAGATGTCATCAGTGATGTCATCAGTGATGTCACTGACCATGTCATGAATGATGTAATATGTGACATGATCAGCAGTGGATTGCGGGTGCGCGATATATAGTTAGTGCAACTAACTAAATATGCGAATTTCAATGGTTTTGTGTGAGTAAAATAAGGTTTTGTAAATGCTAATTCCTAACTATATATGGTCTATAACCTATGGTTTTTTCAGTGAATTTTCAAGGTTTTGTAAATGCTAATTCCTAACTATATATGGTCTATAACCTAAGGTTTTTTCAGTGAATTTCAATGTTTTTTTAATAGCAAATATCAAAAGCTGTAAAATGTATTCTTCTTTTAAAGGAAAAATATATTTTATATCTATTTAATATAATTTTTTTATGTATATACATTTTTTGAGGGAACAAATTTATCAACTATCATGCTGAAGAAGAGTGTGGGGAAAAAAAACAAAGAGGAGGACTAAGAGGAAAGAACAATCAGTTCAAAAATACAATTGCTTTAAAGCATGAAGTGCTTTTCCACACATTTACATTTAAATACCCATATTAGAACATACAAAATATCTACAGAGGAGACGGTGTACATTGAATTTTAGACTCTTCATTGGTACCTACATGTTAGTACTTACATCACCCACACAACACAACAGCTCTATTCAGAGCTACCCTACCTCAAAGCACTCTAAAATATTATTTTACTATTTCCCTTGGTTTTCCCCTTGTTACGCTTTCCGGACCCCTACCCGGTGTGCGGTCCGGGCGCTAACCGTGCGAAAATTTGAAAAAAAAAGGTTTTTGTTTTTTTTACATATATGGGCCTCCTCAGCCACCCTCAGAAAACCTAGGGGGTCAGGATATGTCTCCCGTGCCCCCTTATACCCATTCCCAACATTGTTTATCCTCCATCTTGTGACTAAATTCGTCCGAAACACAAGATGGCGGACTCCCGTTACGCTACCGGTGAGCTACCCGGTTCGCGTACCGGGTAGCGCTTCCACCGCGAAAAATCGAAAAAAAATTTATTTTATTCTTTTGCCCCGCGGGGCCCTTTAATAGCCCCCACATCAATCCTAGGGGGTCAGGAGGGGTCTACCTTGCCCCTTTCATTCATTTCCCCCTTCGTTTATTTCCACCTATTGTCTCTCGATCCTACCGAGAGACAAGATGGTGGCCGCTCCGGACTGTTTAGAATGTTGAGAGTCACCGGAGAGCCAATCCGCTTCTCCTCGCGAAGTTCCGTTACGCGTCTGGTACGCGAACCGGGGTGCTAACCGGGACGCTGTCACAGATATATATATTTTTTTTAACGTTAATTTCTCAAAATCCACTGGAGCACATATCTTGAGACCTAGCAAAGGCACATCGGGCTACCAGTCCCTACAATTTTGCCAAGTTTTGTGGAAATCCATTCAGCCGTTCGAGCTAAAAGTGAGGCCAACCGCCCTATGGAAAACTCAATGTTAAAAACACGTTTTGGGACCCCCTTTTTTCTCGGCCCCCCCTTAACGAAACCCCCCCAAATTTTCAGGGGCTGCTCAGAAACAAAATGTGCCATTTTCCTGAAAATTTCAGCCAATTCCGTCCACAAATGCCAAAGTTATTAGACATAGAATTTTCAGAAATCCCATAGAGAAAAAATCCTAACTATATATACCTACTGGCTATCGCCAGTAGGTAATATATATATATGTATATATATATATATATATATATATATATATATATATATATATATATATACATAACATTTCTATGGCAAAATGAACCCCCTCATTTTGTTCCTTTGCAAATTAAATGTTTTAAGTGTTAACACTTTATTCCAATCAAGATGACTTCAGGTGTGCCATACTTTTGTCATAAGTAAGACTGTTAGCGCTCTAGTTGTTCTTTAGAACACTCTGGGACATTCTGTCACTGGGCTATAGTTGGGCTACATCTGGCTGATATTTGGGCTACATTTGGGCTCTTTTGTCTCTGGTGGCCATCTTTGGGCTACATTGGGCTACATTGGGCTACATTGGGCTACATTTGGGCTCCAACATATATATAGCCCAATGTAGCCCAATATATATTTTTCAAAGTTAATTTTCGTAAAAACCACTGGAGCATATATCTTGAGACATAGCAAAGGCACATCGGGCTACCAGTCCCTACAATTTTGCCAAGTTTTGTGGAAATCCATTCAGCCGTTCGAGCTAAAAGTGAGGCCAACAGCCCTATGGAAAACTCAATGTTAAAAACACGTTTTGGGACCCCCTTTTTTCTCGGCCCCCCCTTAACGAAACCCCCCCAAATTTTCGGGGACTGCTCAGAAACGAAATGTGCCATTTTCCTGAAAATTTCAGCCAATTCCGTCCACAAATGCCAAAGTTATTAGACATAGAAGTTTCAGAAATCCCATAGAGAAAAAATCCTAACTATATATACCTACTGGCTATCGCCAGTAGGTAATAAATATATATATATATATATATATATATATATATATATATATATATATATATATATATATATATATATATATATATATATATATATATATATATATATATATATATATATATATATCGCCAGTAGGTATATATAGTTAGGATTTTTTCTCTATGGGATTTTTGAAAATTCTATGTCAAATAACTTTGGCGTTTGTGGACGGAATTGGCTGAAATTTTCAGGAAAATGGCACATTTTGTTTCTAAGCAGCCCCTGAAAATTGGGGGGGGGGTTCGTCCAGGGGGGGTCGAGAAAAAAGGGGGGTCCCAAAACGTGTTTTTAACATTGGGTTTTCCATAGGGCGGTTGGCCTCACTTTTAGCCCGAACGGCTGAATGGATTTGCACGAAAGTTGGCAAAATTGTAGGGACTGGTAGCCCGATGTGCCTTTTGTAGGTCTCAATATATGTGCTACAGTGGATTTTGAGAAATTAACGTTTAAAAAAAGATATATATCTGTAACAGCGGACCGGGCAGCGCTCCAGTACGCGTACTTTTCGCGCAACGGAGCTTTGTGAAGTGAAGCTGATTGGTTCTCCGGCGTCTGTAAACATTCCAAACAGTCCATAGCGGCCGCCATCTTGTCTCTCGGTAGGATCGAGAGACAAGAGGAGGCCAAAGCGAAGGGGCAAATGACCATAAGGGGGCATAGTAGATCCTCGCTGACCCCCTAGGTTTGATGTGGAGGTTTTAAAAGGGCCCCGCGGGGCAAAAAAAAAAAATAATAATAATAATCGAACGGCTGAATGGATTTGCACGAAACTTGGTAAAATATTAGGGACTGGTAGCCCGATGTGCCTTTGCTAGGTCTCAATATATGTGCTCCAGTGGATTTTGAGAAATTAACGTTAAAAAAAAGATATATATCTGTAACAGCGCTCCGCTTCGCGTAACGGAGGTTTGCGAAGCTGATTGGTCATTCTGTCACTGGGCTATAGTTGGGCTACATCTGGCTGATATTTGGGCTACATTTGTTTTTTTTGTCTCTGGCGGCCATCTTTGGGCTACATTGGGCTTCATTGGGCTTCATTGGGCTACATTGGGCTACATTTGGGCTCCAACATATATATAGGCCAATGTAGCCCAATATATATTTTTCAAAGTTAATTTTCGTAAAAAGCACTGGAGCATATATCTTGAGACATAGCAAAGGCACATCGGGCTACCAGTCCCTACAATTTTGCCAAGTTTCGTGGAAATCCATTCAGCCGTTCGAGCTAAAAGTGAGTCCATTTCTATGGAAATGAAGGAAATGAATGGGTAATTTGTAATTAGCAAATAGCTCATCGCAAACTAGGAATGGTAAAGAATCGCTATTTATTCCTTAAAGTTCGCTATTTAGGAAATGCAAAAAACTTTGATGATACATATGGCGGTTCATCTCTAACAAGATAAGAAGCATAGGGATAGATTTATGATGACTGGCGCATCACCAGGGATGTGTTAGTCATTCTGTGCCGCTGTTCCGTCACCTATGGTGTGCTGCATTTACAATGCGGCGCATCATGGGGCAAAAACAGCACAGATGCGTGATGTATCTGTTCCGTAAAGGTGGCGCATTGCTGGAGTTGTATCGCAAGTGTGATGAAGCTCCAGCAAGGGTCGGGGGTGCCCCTGTCGCAGGGTTTCTGTTCTCACACAGAACTGTGGACAGAGGATTGGAACCTCGGCGAATTAGGGTGCCCCAAAACTCACCTTAGTAATCAAAAACCCCTTAGCAAGCTAGGTACAGTGTCACATTGGATATAACAAACTCTCAATGTTTAGACAATCCAGAATATGAACTTATAGTACCTCAGGATACGTGGAACTCATGAACAGTCGGTCGTTATATATTTCTTAGAAACCAGAACATGGAGTTAAGAAGAACACATGTGTATTTGAAATGTTTATTTACTAATGCCGTCTTCTCAGGCGTAGTATCTTAGATAATACAAGTACACATATTATCAGTAGCAAAATTACCAGCATAGTTACTAGTACATAAAAAGCGAATGGTGACAGTATGTTAACATGCTGTAAATGAATAAGAGTTAGCAACACTTATAAGCAGCCACGGGCCGTGGAGGGAGTTACGGTGGGGCAGGGAGGCGGGGAGGGGGAGGGGCAGGGTGGAGAGGGCTCCACCCTGCCCCTCCCCCTCCCCGCCTCCCTGCCCCACCGTAACTCCCTCCACGGCCCGCGGCTGCTTATATCTCACCCTCCCTAATACACATATTATATTATTTGCTAAGAAGGTCTGTTTGTGTTGGTTTAGGGCGTGCCCATACTTTAGTGTCTTAGATTTGAAGGAATCACATCAGCATACACCAGCTCTCTCTTCATGTGAACCGCATCAACTGTTGTGTATGTGTGTTCGGCAAAGCAATATAAAACCCGCCTCATGCCCAGAATTGGCAGAAGCTGCACTTATGTTATGAGTATGAAGTCGTGGAGATCAGACCTCATAACAATTCTGTATCGTGTTGTTCTTGAAACTTCAGCACTCGCTGTACAGATATAGTTTAACAAGCAAAGCAGATAGTAGAGCAATAACATATTATTCTCATGTAAACCACGATGAACTACTAGGTTGAAAGCTAAAGCAACAACTAAGTGTCGTGTGCAGAAGTTGCAAAAAAGGAAAAATGGAGTTTAAACCGGTAATGAGCCCATGCTAACTTAACACGGTGTAAAGATATCCAGGACCTAGATGACACCTCCCCATGATCCGGAAACGAACTGAATAAGATAATAGAAGTGCCATCTCATGAGAGCAGATTGCAACTTTATATGTGGACAGTCCGCAAGGTAAAACATTAAAAACTAGGAAAATTTAATGCTAAAGAAAAATAAAACAGCCAAGTACTTTATCGAGTCTTAAGCCAATAGGCAAGCTAAATAATAAAAACTTGACAAATAAGTCAATGAATTGTCAATGAAATGCTAGTACTCAGCATATCAAACATGAAAAAGGTCTATGACATCACTGTGTATGCAAAATAAGCTGCAACAGCCTCCAATAGGAAGTCACCGTCTTCATCCGAAAAGAGTTCAGCCATCCAATTTAGAAGCGGAAAAGAACATACGTGCTCTCCCAGCACCGGATCCTCTATCACCATCAGAGGACAGCTCGGTGGGTTTTCAAGAAAGCTCTGTTCCAAGAAAGACTGTGTTGCCGCCAGTAAATTCCAGGGACCAATTAGTCCATGCATCAATGCCACAGCCATAATCCTTTCGCCAGGACAAACCAACTCGTGAGTAATGATAGGAGTCATCAGCTGATTAAAGTCGACGTCAGGAGAAACCGGTCCGCAGAGACAAAAATCAATGGCCCAATCGAAATCACAGGTCAGGCAGTGAAATACAGGCTGGACACAGGTGAAGTAGGAGAATCGAAAAGATAATCCATATGCCGTGCTTAATATCGCCAACGGCATTGTGCCATAATATTCAAGCATGCGATTGCGGAACAGCGTCAGCAGCTGCAGGGCAGGAGCTTGCACAGGAGGGACATCCATATTTAAAAATGTAAAAAAGCACAAGAGCGTCCGCTGGTAATGCAAGTAAAAATGGGAATCTACCAAGCACAGTGGAAAAAATAGAATGAAAGAAAGCAGGGATGACTCCAAAGATTTTCTCCAATGAAGTCACGAGACCACTGGTAACAACTTTAAAAAAGTGCGCCAGGGCCTTTGTGGAGGACGCGTTAAAGATAGTCCGAACCATCTTGCTGAAATGGAAAGGCGAATCAGTATTGAAAAGGGTCTGCACCTCTGTACGGGTGTTCGCTATGTGAAGTACGAAAGTTTCACGGGCCGAACTCAAGGCCACCTCTCTCTGAGACAAAAGAGCTCTTATTCTTGCCATGCCGTTGAAATCTGCTCCCAAGGTTGGTATTTGTGGCCAGATTGAAAACTCCCTATGTTCATGTGTGGGAGGAAATAGAACATTTCTGCAGCAAATAACCCGTTCACTTACTGTTACGATAAAAGGAATACTTTTAATTAACCCAGAACAATCTTCATTATTGAGCATCAAATAACTACCATTTTCCAACAACTTGAACGTGGGGATGATAGCAGGAACTGGCGTGCCTTGCAACACGCAAGCCATATTTGGTCGGTGTTTGTTGCATGAACCGTGTAACTGTATGTGCCTACACATTAGTGAATGATCTGGCGTCTCAGTGCATTCCTCTCCATTCAGATAAACTTCTTGATCATCTTTGAAACATCTGTATGTGTATGGAAGCGACCAGACCTCATGAAGAAAAGCACTACCTAAAGGTTCATAACGACCTATTGGTATATATTTCATACAATTTGAAAACTTATATAAAGCAAAAGGCAGCGTTATTAAACCGTGGATAAGGCACGTTGCCAAAAAACCCGCAATCCTCTGCTGATGATGTCACTGAGCATGTCATGAATGATGTAATATGTGACATCATCAGCAGTGGATTACGGGTAATAGTATCTCTAGTTTACTCCCCTATAGCTGTCTTTCTTTTAACATAACTGTCTGTTTCCTTCCCTTATACTTACTGTTTTTTTGGTTCGCTTCCGGTTCGCATACCGGCGAGCGAACTGGGAAGCGAACTAAGAGAAATAGAGGTTGGCACAGTTCCAAATATTGTACCAATTTTTTAATAACGGGGAGGTAGTTCTGAAAAGAACTTTTTTTATTGTTTTTGTTGTTTTATATTTTTTTATTATTTTTCTGAACATTTTTTTACTTTTTTTGAATTTTTCTGAACAGTTTTATATTTTTTTTTGTTTTTTTTCGGAGGGGGCAACGAAAACGTTTCATTGTAAAGGGCTCAACAGGAGCAACAAAAAAAGAAAAGAATTTATTATTTGGGGCGTTTCGTACAAACTTGCATATGATTGTCAATAGCTCTGTTGATCAGAGTGATGCTACTTTCTCTGTAGCAAATGAAGTGACTGCAATGTACGCAGACTTGTTTTACTTCACCAAATTTCATTTGTATATTTGGCACCATCTCCCTGCCCTCTGGTCCCGTTACTTCCGGTACAACAGATCTTCTGGCCATAATAGGGAGATTATCTAGGTCGTTACGAAACTGTGCAGCACTGTAGTTGTTAGGATGCCACCTAGTCATATGGCGATGCATTGTGTAGTTTCCGAAGCTGTATTTTTTGTCGGTCCCTCTGGACAGTCTATCTTGACATATAAGGCAAGTTACGTATCTTGCATTTACTTTTTTCTGACCTTTGGGAATTTAAAAAAATTGCCAAATGAAGTTTTCTTTCCGGTGAGACGTCCTGGGCTCCTCAGGCAAAAAGTGTCTCTCTTCGTGCTCGTCGTCCTGTTCCTCTTCTTCTTCTTCTTCTTCTTGCTGAATTATAACTTCAGCAGGTGGTCCACTCTTCCTTGGATGTGGTGGAGGTGGTGGGGAAGCACCAGCTGAAGCTACCAAAGAAGCCATTGCTCACTGGTAACAAAGGGTCTTTCTCTCACAATGATGAAAGTCAGAGTGAGGAAAGAAGGAGGGATTTTCATCATTTGGGAAAAACAATAGTTCTCAACCAATGAAAAGTGTTCATTTTAGATTATATGACCTAGTCTTACATCATTAGGAAACCAAAAGTGAAATGAACCAATGAAAAGTGTTATTACCAAGTCACATGACCTGCTGTGTTTACGTTAAGCGCTTTGCAGGGCCTCCCGGTTTGCTTCCAGAAACCTGTGCTTTGCGACTCGGTAAGCGTACCAGTTCGCTAACGTAGCACGTCATATGACGTATCACGCGACAACGCGAAACGTCATGCGGACGGGAGGCGTCACGATGTTGTTTTCTAACGCGGCAGTTGCGGTAAAGAAACGTTTACCGGCTCGCGGTCTATTTCGCGGCATCAAGGTCAGCTAACGGGAAGCTTCCCGATTCGCGAAGCGGGAACGAAGAAAAAAAAATTAAAAAAAAAAAAATTATTAATAAACATATAAAATATATTTTTGGATTTAAAGAAGAATACATTTTACAGCTACAGATATTAGCTGTTAAAAAACCAATGAAATTCACTGAAAAAACCATAGGTTGTAGACCATATATAGTTAGGAATTAGCATTTACAAAACCTTGAAAATTCACTGAAAAAACCATAGGTTATAGACCATATATAGTTAGGAATTAGCATTTAGAAAACCTTATTTTACTCACACAAAACCATTGAAATTCCATATATAGTTAGTTGCACTAACTATATATCGCGCACCCGCAATCCACTGCTGATGATGTCACATATTACATCATTCATGACATGGTCAGTGACATCACTGATGACATCACTGATGACATCTCAAATGACATCACTGATGACATCACTGATGACATCTCAAATGACATCACTGATGACATCATGACACACCAATACCAGTTACTACATACGCACTCACTGATTCCTACGTCTATTGCCTCTTTCACCGACCTGCTATTGATCTGACCAGCTGACCGCGGACCACAGCACTCCAGCGGGAGTTTCCAGTGCCTGCTGCTGCCGCTACATCTCGCCGGACCCGCTGCGTGGGTCCCGCTTCGCGGTCAGCAGCGGCCAGCCAAGTTCTGCGAGGGGTGTTGCTGTTGCTGTAAGAACCCAACCGGCAGGGCCTCTGAGCTCGTAGCGGGGGACTCCAAGGACCAGGAGCCCCCGCGCGCCCGTCTCCACCTGGGCTGCTCTCCCTGCCGGCCCCACCCCCACCTGAACAGTTTAAAGAAGCGCCGCGCCTTTCTTCCACGGATTGCCTCTTTCACCGACCTGCTATTGATCTGACCAGCTGACCGCGGACCACAGCACTCCAGCGGGAGTTTCCAGTGCCTGCTGCTGCCGCTACATCTCGCCGGACCCGCCGCGCGGGTCCCGCTTCGCGGTCAGCAGCGGCCAGCCAAGTTCTGCGAGGGGTGTTGCTGTTGCTGTAAGAACCCAACCGGCAGGGCTGCGAGCTCGTAGCGGGGGACTCCAAGGACCAGGAGCCCCCGCGCGCCCGTCTCCACCTGGGCTGCTCTTCCTGCCGGCCCCACCCCCACCTGAACAGTTTAAAGAAGCGCCGCGCCTTTCTTCCACGGATTGCCTCTTTCACCGACCTGCTATTGATCTGACCAGCTGACCGCGGACCACAGCACTCCAGCGGGAGTTTCCAGTGCCTGCTGCTGCCGCTACATCTCGCCGGACCCGCTGCGCGGGTCCCGCTTCGCGGTCAGCAGCGGCCAGCCAAGTTCTGCGAGGGGTGTTGCTGTTGCTGTAAGAACCCAACCGGCAGGGCTGCGAGCTCGTAGCGGGGGACTCCAAGGACCAGGAGCCCCCGCGCGCCCGTCTCCACCTGGGCTGCTCTCCCTGCCGGCTCCACCCCCTCAGCCACCAATCACATACCTACAAAGGGAAACCTACATCCCCGCTGCGCGGGAGCGCGCGGGAGGGCGCCGGGAGAAGCCCGGGACAAGGGCAGGACCGTCTGTGGCCGTCAGGGGCCGTAGGAGGCCGAGCTGGGCCCACCCTCTAACATCCCATATTACGGTATAGCCAAGGTACTGTTGTATCTAAATTAACATTTCTGGACTACTGATAATTTTTTGCCCACGAGTACTGTCGTCTGGAGCTTCACCTATAGCGTTTCCCCACTCTTCTCCTTGTTGCCAGACGGGGGTCAGTGGGGTCTATATGATACCTCACCGAACAGCCCAGGTTTAAGGTCTAGTAGGGGGGAGTAAACGCTACGTAATAGGAGTAAACTTTAGAATACCAGGTCTTCTCTGGACGACTCTCCTGTTAACCGATTTTGTTCCATAGGTGGCTCATTAAGACCGTTGGGATCGACCATAGGTTACCCCTTAGATTTTCACACACCTGAGCCTTGGTATTTTCTCGTAATTTTCTTAGGACCCGAGTTTATTTAATTTATATAGTGTACATGTTGCATGACACCATTTTAATTATCTTGTTTTGCTACATCTGCAACCTGTTCTTGTTTGCCTAAAGTTTTCACTTGTGTAGTCTGTGACCTCTGATTTTATCCCCATTTACCTGTAACCATGTCTAAAAAATCAGCCTCTGTCACCCCAGCACCACTTAAAACTCTTGATTCCTTTCTAGTACAAGTGGTAAATAAGATAAATAATGACAGAAGGGAATCCCTGGGCTTGAGCCAATCTCCAATTCTGCCCCCATTGAGCCCAGACCCCAGCATACAAATTCCTGATACCCCATTGCCTGAAACCTCAATTCTCATATCTGATGCTAACCTAATTAATTTGGAAGCAGATGACGGAAACCCTGATTTGTTAGCTGATCAGTCAACAAACGTTGTATCTGACTCAGAGCAGCAGCAAAATACTGCTGAGGAGATTCCCTCATCTTCTTCCCCGGTTACGCGCCCTGTGAGAAATTGTAGAAAAGCTCAAGCCAAAAGGGGGGGAAAACAGCTAGGAAAGAGAAAAATTAATTCACCCCCCAGACTTAAAGGGAAAAACGAGGAGCGCAAAGAGGCGGATGAGCTTAGACAAATTATTGTTGATGATTTATTTGATAGGATTTCTGACATGATTGACATTAAAATTAAAACCATCATCAAGCCCCTTATCGGGAAGATTGACAAATTAACAGCTGAAATAAAAAAGATGGGAGGGTTTCAAAGTAAGTTGGCGAATGACTTGGAGAACTTAGCCAACAAAGTTTGTAAACCCGTAGTTGTCATGGTGGAAGATCAGGGTGTTGTTCCATGCACTACGGACATCCAAGAAAAGTCTACCTTGGATGGCCAATTGCTACCATCTGTGCCCACCCACGATGATGTAACTAGAGAGGCCCCTATGTCACAACCTATGGCACCAACCCCATTGCTCCAAGGGGATGACTCCCCACAATTTATTTTGGAAGCCTCTCCTTTAGTCCTGGTATTGGCGAATGTCCCTGTTTTATCTCAGGAGCAAAAAGAATCTGCCCAAGGTCTTAAGGATAAAGCCTTATATTGGCTTACCAATAACATGCGCATGGCTGATCAGGGAGTTGATCAGCTAGCAGGGGTAATTGTTATGGCAAGGAGGGTATCTTGGATCGGGAATAAGATCAAGAAATTCAATGGAGACTGCGTTATATTAAATTTTGCTAACGCAGAAGTACTCCCTAATATCCTAGCCAATATCCTCCCACCACAACGTAGAACTGGATCCATAATTCCCCTTACCCTGAAATTCTTTTACACTGAGACTCAGATGGTGACTTCTTCAAATATTCTCAGGCCCAGAAGAAACGATAGGATTGCTCAATGGGGTGGGGAAACTAGGCCTAGATTTAACAACAACTATTCTCGCCCCATGAGTAGCCGCGGGTTAGGGCAACACAACTTCCCGTATGGGCCAACGGCCAGAACACCAGGGCCATTTTGGCCCAATATAAATAGGTGGGGACCACATACTCCAGGTTTTGACAACAGAGGCCAGGGCAATGGGTTTACGTTTAGGCAAGGGAATGAACATTTTTCAATGCGACCAAATACTCCCCAGCCTATGTGGAACTCAGCTGTAAACGGTTGGGGTCAGGTACCCAATCCCTTTGACTGGGGATCGGGAATGGGAAACAGATATGGGGTTCTGTCAGGCCTAAATGACTGTGACTGACATACAGAGGTCATAAACCAGGGAATAGATACCACAGTCCAACAATTGGATATGGCATCAGTTCCATGCCTAGTATTTGAGACTCTTAGGGATTCATGTAGGCTAATGAGTTGGAATATTGCGGGGTTAAATGGTAAACGTGAGGATAAATCTTGGTCAAGCTTTGTCCTAGGCCATCACATCATTGCCCTTCAGGAAACGTGGGATACTTCTGATAATCTGTGGTGGGATGGGTTTATCAGTTTTACCAAAGCCGCTGTCCATAGTCGCATGGGGAGGGCCAAGGGAGGCCTTTTATTTTTATTTTCCCTAGACTTAAAAGGTAGTTGCAGACAGATTGACACTGACTCCCCTAACATCCTGGTGGTCGAAAGAGTGATCAAAAACACCAGTAGGACTATCTTTGTAAATTTTTATAATTCGGGGAACATTGATTATAGAGGCCGTAATATTATTGATCTGGATAGGATTTTAAACATGGTCAGTCAAAATAAAACGCTTGATACAGATTATATTTTATTAGGAGATTTTAACATCCACCCGTGCAACTTAAATTGCAGGGGAAGTAGTCCTGATGGGGATGATGGGCCCGAGGGACCCCATTTTGAACATTCCACTGAGGGAGAGGAATTGGAGGACTTTCTTGCCAGTTTTGACCTTTATGAACCAGATGGTGATATTAGACAGCCAACTTTCACTGGAATTTTACATGGCACTATTATTGACTATATATTTGTATCTCTAAGCTTTCTTACACGGGTTAATGCTTATCATACCACACAATCTCACTTTAGTGACCATAACCCTGTAGAGTTAGAAGTGGCTTGGGGAGGCAATATAGGACCATCTCCACTGAAAGTAATCACCCATCCATTAAAGACAACTGGCCAAGGGAGACGCATGAAATGGGCTAAGGTGGTCCCAGAAGAATTTTATGCAGTAAACTTTTTAAAGATTAAGGGGCAGGTTGAGGCCTGTAAAAACTCTAGCGCGCAGGGTCATCAAATTGTAAAGGCGTTTGAGGCCATATATGTGCAGGTGTCACAGGACCTCTTGGTAAAGACTAAAAACGTAATTCCAGGAAACAAGCGCTGGTTTGATTCAGCATGTTCTAAAGCCCATAGATCGTTACTGGTAGCTCTAAAAAGTATCCCTAGGGCAAATGATGAGATTACCAGACTCAGGAAAATTTATAAATTAGCAATAAAAAAACGAAAGGACACCATTAAACAAGAAGCATGGGAAGACCTCCTTTCGGCGGCAGTCCTGAAGAATAGCAAAAAATTCTGGGAGATTATCAAACAGCCTTTCTTCTCAGACGATGATAATGACATCATGGACTGCATCATTCCTGATGAAAAATGGTTATGCCACTTTAAAAATGTCTATGGGGATACTGCTGACGCAACTATAGATGCCCTGTTGATAAGACCAGCCACCTGCCCCATTATTTTTAATCAAGATGAGGTGGAGAAAGCCATTATGTCCACTACAAAGCACATGGCACCTGGCCCGGACGGCGTGCCTGCTGACTTCTTCATGTATTCCCCAAAATTGTGGGCTTAAGTCTTGACAAATGTGTTTAATGCAGTGAATGATAATCCCGTACCTGCATCATGGAACATCTCCACCATCGTCCCCATCTTTAAAAAAGGTCAGCGGGATGACCCAGGCTGTTATAGGCCTATATCCCTTTTAGACTCCTCGGTTAAAATTTTAGGCAGAGTTCTTTTATCTAGGCTAAGGGAGAATGTTGAGGGCTGTGGTGGATTATCCGAAATCCAATATGGATTTAGGGAAAAAAAAGGGCACTATTGAACAGTGCATTAATTTACACCTGCTCATCTCCAAATATACTATAGCTAAGGAGGGGTCTTTGTATCTTGCATTCATGGACCTCTCCTCTGCTTTCGACTTAGTCAATAGGACTAAGCTGTGGTCCATTTTGTTGGAGATTGGCATAGATGAAGCATTGGTCACCTTTATGTCCTCCCTGCACCAAGAACTCTTCTCGAGTGTATGCGTGACTAACGAGGGCAGGTGCACCGCTCTCTTTAGATCCCTAAGGGGGGTGCGGCAGGGCTGCATTTTGGCCCCTTTATTGTTTACCATCTATATCAATGGCCTGGGCGTGCACCTTGGGGGGCAGGAAGCCGACGTCCCGCGTGTAGGAGCAACCAAGATACCGGCACTCCTATACGCGGATGACGCCGTGCTGATCGCCCGTACGGGAGTTGGCCTTCAGTGCCTATTGAATGCTTTTGGCTCGTTTATGGACCAATTAGATCTCAAAATAAACGTAGCCAAGTCACATACTATGGTGGTGGGCCTAGAGTGTCGCAAGAAGAGAACTAAAACATTCACCTGCAGGGGGGATCTGGTCACTAGGGTATCCACATTTCCCTATTTAGGTATTTTGTTCGACCAGAAAGGGACCTGGGGTCCACAGGTTAGAGCTAAGAGACTGGCCGTTACACGATCAGCCTCAGCAATTTTGAGCTTCGCTGGTAGGCTAGGAGCCAGGCCTATGGAAGCCATCTTAAAAATCTATAATAGCAAATCTGTGGCTATTGCACTATATGGCTCAGCACTGTGGGGATACGCAAATGTGGAGCCAATACAGAGAGCGGAGAATGGATTTATCAGAGCCCTGCTCTCTGTACCCCAGTCCACCCCAACGTATTCCATACATAAAGAAGTTGGTCTTCAATTTCTCTCAGATAAGTTGAGCCTGGCCCCTTTGATTCTATGGTTAAAAATATGGTTGAATGCAGAACTCCCATTAAACCATAGGATTCTGACCGATGTCTTGGCCCTTGATAAATCTAACAAAATCCCTTGGCTGGCTTATCTAGCAAAAGCCTTCTCTGACCTAGGTCGCCCGGAGCTCTTTACTTCTCCGGAGTCCATCAGGATTCAAGATCTTGATTCAGTAAAAAAGTTTTTTATGGGAAGGAAGGAGACGCACCGCGAAGAGAGTGAACTAGTAAAGTCGGCAGTGAGGGACCATTGCCTGCTGCTTACTTCACCTTCATTTGCACCTTACCTTGGTTACGTTACGCATCCTTTCCATAGGTTTCTTTTAACTAAATTTAGATTTAATTTGTTGCATCATTATTTAGGCTCTTTTAATAACTGGCAGAAACCAGAATTAGCCCCGCCCTGCTGCTGTGACCAGTTTTCAGTGCAGGACACAATGCATTTTGTTATGTTCTGTGGTTTGTATTTAGAGCCCAGGAAAAAATTCTTGTTGCCAATTCTCAAGGAGGCCGGCTTCACACAGGTGAGACCGGCTTTGCTCTACTTACAACTATTATCTAATCCCCACATTACTTATTGCGTTGCTAAATTCTTGGTAGCCGCATCCAGGGCAAAAGCTTCCTGCCAAGATTAGATTAGTTATTAATGTTAATCACATCTTTTTTTTTTTTTTTTATATTGTCTTTTATAAAGAAAAAAAAATAAAAATTTAACATTGTATTAGACTTCTGTATCATGTGCATTTTGATAAATTTTGTATGTAATGTATTTTATTGCTCACTTCTTTGTATGGCTTTTAATGAGCCGAATAAAGATATTTTGACTGACTGACTGATTCCTACGTCTACACACACATTCACTCATTCACCCATACAATCACTCATACATACAGTCACTCATTATTACAACACTATCATATGCACTCATACACCTATGCAGACAGTCACACACTGCCACTCATCCATGGAGTTACTCACACACCAAGTCAGTCCTGTAAAGAATCAATCACACTTCCATTTCTTCATCTATACAGTTAAACACAGAACACCATACTTCAGTGACATCACTGATGACATCACTAATGACATCTGAAATGACATCACTGATGACATCTCAAATGACATCACTGATGACATCATGACACACCAATACCAGTTACTACATACACACTCACTGATTCGTACGTCTACACACACATTCACTCATTCACCCATACAATTACTCATACATACAGTCAGTTATTATTAGAACACTATCATATGCACTCATACACCTAGTCAGTCCTGTGAAGAATCAATCACACTTCGATTTCCTCATCTATAGTTAAACACAGAACACCATACTTTTCACACATATACTAACACATACTTACTCTCTTATACAATCACTGATACAAGTACACATTGATATGCACAGCGTCACACACCTCCCAGCCAGCCACACACACACTCAGTCTTCCATCCATCCAGTCATTCTTCAATATGTAAAACGTATTTAAACTTTACAAAAACACACAGACACTAGATGATGTCATCAGTGATGTCATCAGTGATGTCACTGAACATGTCATGAATGATGTAATATGTGACATCATCAGCAGTGGATTGCGGGTGCGCGATATATAGTTAGTGCAACTAACTATATATGGAATTTCAATGGTTTTGTGTGAGTAAAATAAGGTTTTCTAAATGCTAATTCCTAACTATATATGGTCTATAACCTATGGTTTTTTCAGTGAATTTTCAAGGTTTTGTAAATGCTAATTCCTAACTATATATGGTCTATAACCTATGGTTTTTTCAGTGAATATATATATATATATATATATAACATTTCTATGGCAAAATGAACCCCCTCATTTTGTTCCTTTGCAAATATAATGTTTTAAGTGTTAACACTTTATTCCAATCAAGATGACTTCAGGTGTGCCATACTTTTGTCATAAGTAAGACTGTTAGCGCTCTAGTTGTTCTTTAGAACACTCTGGGACATTCTGTCACTGGGCTATAGTTGGGCTACATCTGGCTGATATTTGGGCTACATTTGGGCTCTTTTGTCTCTGGTGGCCATCTTTGGGCTACATTGGGCTACATTGGGCTACATTTGGGC
This sequence comes from Lissotriton helveticus, assembly GCF_964261635.1. NCBI lineage: Eukaryota > Metazoa > Chordata > Amphibia > Caudata > Salamandridae > Lissotriton > Lissotriton helveticus. The sequence goes on from NC_136063.1 coordinate 2,072,849,938, forward strand.
TCCAACATATATATAGCCCAATGTAGCCCAATATATATTTTTCAAAGTTACTTTTCGTAAAAACCACTGGAGCATATATCTTGAGACATAGCAAAGGCAAATCGGGCTACCAGTCCCTACAATTTTGCCAAGTTTTGTGGAAATCCATTCAGCCGTTCGAGCTAAAAGTGAGGCCAACCGCCCTATGGAAAACTCAATGTTAAAAACACGTTTTGGGACCCCCCTTTTTTCTCGGCCCCCCCCTTAACGAAACCCCCCCAAATTTTCAGGGGCTGCTCAGAAACAAAATGTGCCATTTTACTGAAAATTTCAGCCAATTCCGTCCACAAACGCCAAAGTTATTAGACATAGAATTTTCAGAAATCCCATAGAGAAAAAATCCTAACTATATATACCTACTGGCTATCGCCAGATATATATATATATATATATATATATATATATATATATATATATATATATATATATATATATATATATATTACCTACTGGCGGTCGCCAGTAGGTATATATAGTTAGGATTTTTTCTCTATGGGTTTTTTGAAAATTCTATGTCTAATAACTTTGGCGTTTGTGGACGGAATTGGCTGAAATTTTCAGGAAAATGGCACATTTTGTTTCTGAGCAGCCCCTGAAAATTTTGGGGGGGTTCGTCAAGGGGGGGCCGAGAAAAAAGGGGGGTCCCAAAACGCGTTTTTAACATTGAGTTTTCCATAGGGCGGTTGGCCTCACTTTTAGCCCGAACGGCTGAATGGATTTGCACGAAACTTGGCAAAATTGTAGGGACTGGTAGCCCGATGTGCCTTTTGTAGGTCTCAATATATGTGCTTCAGTGGATTTTGAGAAATTAAGGTTCAAAAAAAGATATATATCTGTAACCGCGGACTGGGCAGCGCTCCGCTACGCGTACTTTTCGCGCAACGGAGCTTTGTGAAGCGAAGCTGATTGGTTCTCCGGCGTCTGTCAACATTCCAAACAGTCCGTAGCGGCCGCCATCTTGTCTCTCGGTAGGATCGAGAGACAAGAGGAGGCGAAAGCGAAGGGGCAAATGACCATAAGGGGGAATAGTAGATCCTCGCTGACCCCCTAGGTTTGATGTGGAGGTTTTAAAAGGGCCCCGCGGGGCAAAAAAAAAAATAATAATAATAATCGAACGGCTGAATGGATTTGCACGAAACTTGGTAAAATATTAGGGACTGGTAGCCCGATGTGCCTTTGCTAGGTCTCAATATATGTGCTCCAGTGGATTTTGAGAAATTAACGTTCAAAAAAAGATATATATCTGTAACAGCGCTCCGCTTCGCGTACTTTTCGCGTTACGGAGCTTTGCGAAGCTGATTGGTTCTCCGGCGTCTGTCAACATTCCAAACAGTCCGTAGCGGCCGCCATCTTGTCTCTCGGTAGGATTGAGAGACAAGAGGAGGCCAAAGCGAAGGGGGAAATGACCATAAGGGGGCATAGTAGATCCTTCCTGACCTCTTAGGTTTGATGTACCATTTTGCCAAGTTTGGTGTAATTCCGTTCAGCCATTCAGGCTGTAGACGTATGTAAATGTCCTATGGAAAATTGCATGGGGAAAACACATTTGAAAGTGTTGAAATTTAGAACCAATTAAAATGTTACTTTGGTTTTGTATTTGTGTGTGATGAAAGTTAATTGGTTATGTATATATGTCAAATGAGAGGAAACCACAGCCATTTTGTGATACTACTGTCTGAGGTACATTTGTGAGGAATTTTTGGTGGTGAATTTCTGGTGTTTGATTTACACAGTACTAACACTTTTCCTACTTTTGAAAAGGTGAGTTGTTAATTTGTAAGGGGAACTATGTTGTACACTTGAAGATAATTTGAAAAATGTTTTCTGTTATTTATTTGCAGTCCTTCTGTTATACTAAATACTTGATAAAGTTAGTTTTATATTATGTATTACTAAAAACGATAAATGAAAGTGATTATTTTTTTCTGCAATTTACAGCAAGCAATTTCAAAATAAAATGGCTCACAATGAAGAGACCGTGGCAATTTCTTTTGAATCGTCCACTACATTGATTGAAATTGAGAGCACCAATAATGAAACATTGTCACAAGGAGGACATGACTTGTATGATTCCATTAGATTGATTGAAATGGACAGCACCAAGAATGAAATATTGTCACAAGGAGATGACTTGAATGATTCCACTACGTTGATTGAAATTGAGAGCAGCAATAATGAAATATTGTCACAAGGAGGAGGACTTGTATGATTCCATTAGATTGATTGAAATGGACAGCACCAATAATGAAATATTGTCACAAGGAGGAGATGACTTGAATGATTCCACTACATTGATTGAAATTGAGAGCACCAATAATGAAATATTGTCACGAGGAGATGACTTGAATGATTCCACTACATTGATTGAAATTGACAGCACCAATAATGAAATATTGTCAGAAGGAGGAGATGACTTGAATGATTTTTTTGATCAATCTCTTGATGGCGAATTTATCGAGTGTTTGGAGACCATAGAGTTACAAGAATCATTATTGGAGACTTTTCATGAGGACATTGCTGATGAGGACATGTTACTAGTTCTTTCAAATTTAGAAAATTCTGAAGAATAAATTTATATTTAGAAATCAAAAATTGTTTGAGACATTATTCATTTTTATTTTTAATTTATGAGGTTGTAGCGAAGTGATTGTAGTATAAAATGAGACTTATAGTATAGAGTGCAACATTTTTATGTTACATGGTAAGTTTACTCATATTTACTTCCCTTCTGCCACTATATTATCTCCAATGTGTATTTGACATCTCTTCTTCATCTCCGGCCTCCTTTCTCTCACTGTGTGTCTCCGATGCATCTTATCGCTGCTATTTTGTGTAATTACAGAAGAGAGTAAAATAAAATAGTTCGGAACGTGAAAAGGGGGCAAAGTAGAGTACTCCTCACCCCCTAGGCCTTTTTAGGCGGTCCCAAAAGGATCAGTTTCTGCTTTCCTGAGAGATTATGGTATGAGTTCCATATACCACAATAACTTGCATTACAACATGCAAGATATCTATCTCCTATTACCAACTTTTGGAGATATTCGCGCTAAGCGCGAATATCTCCAAAAAGTAACACCTGCCCTGAGCAGTTCTTAGCCATGTTATCCAATGGGAGGTGGATAACATGGCTAAGAGCATTAGCTCGGTAATGTATGAATATCGCTGAGTTTTTAGCGATAATAATGCATTGCGGCCGTTTATTATCGCATTTGTGATAAACCTTGATAATAGCAAGGTTTATCTTCGATAATTTCTGATGATGCTTAGCGGTAAAAAATTCGTTGGTAAGCATCGTTAGCGATAAATATCGTTTAACTTTGGTAATATGCCCCAACGTCTGTTAACGTTCGATTCGAAGGAAATGAGGAAGTGTTGAAAAACATTGTCTGCGCCATCTTGCCTTTTTTGAAATGCCACACTTTTGTCGTGCACGGCAGCCATTTTAGATGTCTTGACCAGACCCACTCTCTGCACGCTGTCGATTCGTAGCATGGCTCCTCACCCTCGCAAGCATCTTCCCCAGGCACTGGTCACCCCCGCTCTCTGTCTTATGCATGGGCAATAAACCTCCCCCCATCTGCGCTGCTCTTCCCTGAGAATCACACTGTGCCCGCCCGACACCTCCCTTTCGCCCTATTCACTACCGCACCCTCTGACACTCCTCTTCCTCTGTGTCTATCAGCTAGCCCTGCAGATGTAGTTTATGGCCCCAGCTGTAAAGAATCACCCCTCTTCAAAGGAGTTATAGTAGATGAAGGCCCACACCCGATGAGATCCGTCACACCACACGTGTTCCTACTATCTGAAAACCATGCTGTATTGTGATTGGGGAGGGGACCGAGCCTGAAGCGGAAGATTCCAGGAATCACTCTTTGTACATCAAAGTTTTTACAATTATGTGTCACATTAAAAATATATAGCACTCCAACAAAGTAGTAGGAATATAAAACTTTAATAACATATAAATATATACAACAAAACAAAAACAGTAAAAACATTTAAACAACGAAGAGACCGTGGCAATTTCTTTTGAATTATCCAATAGATTTATTGAAATTGACAGCACCAATAATGAAATATTCTTGTCAGTAGCGGTCTGTTGTGCGAATAGTTCCAAGGCAGCAGAACGCGCTGAAATCTAGATGGCACGAAAGTGATGTCTAGCAAGTTGCCGCCCAGCAAATAACGGCGTGGGGCGCCGCGGGGGTGAGTGAGTCCAGTAGGCACCACAGCTATTCTTACCGGCATTGCAGAATTACTGCTGGGGACAATGCCTGTGCTGTAGCAGGGTCACAGCAGAAACAAAAAGGATTCTGTTGAAGATGTTGTTGGTTTTCAATTTGAAAACAGTTCTGGTGTCAACTGCTATGTTATTGTAGTGGTTAATGTTTTGTTTTCTCTAGAAAATGTAAAAGAGGGGGAGGCAGTCCAAAGTTCCGTTAAAAGGGCAAAGGAAAGGATCAGTGGTTTGAACTATCAGTCAAAAAGGGGAGGGGGTGCAACAATTTTTCCTACCGGGTCACACTGTGCTTTCACCGGAAGTGAGGTCTGCAGGATTCTAGTAATTCAAAGTGAGGCTGGCGCCGACGTCCCGCGGATACAGTTTCGTCACTCCACGGGTGATCATGGCAGTCATTCCCCATCGGGGGTCGGAGACTCCCGCGGCTCCTCTAGAATCTTCAAGGTCGTGGAGGACTACGGTGGTGGAGTCAACCAGTGACCGGGCCATTTCTTTATGCTGGGCCCGCTCTTGCCAGGTCGACCGCCATTTTGAGAGTTCGGTAGCTACTGGCGATCGCGGGGTCAAATGAGCGGACGGGCTCCACCCTGCCGGGCGAGACGTTGCAGCATGGCCACAGTGGAAGAACCCTTTTCCGGGCGCCTGGAGCGCTGAGGGTGCAGCTGGGAAGCCTCCACCTGGGGAGGCGGGAGAGGCCTGTTCGCACCGTCTCTCCCTCCCAGTGCACCCCACGGCGTCTCGCTTGAGATTTGTTATGGCCGGACCAGGCGATGAGGACGAGGGGGGGGGGGGGTCGGAGGCATGTGCAAGACATCCCCCCCCAGGGTTGTTGCAGCAATTATACAAGAAAGAAGAAGTGTCCCGTCCGTCTTCGGGCCGGGCTTCCGGTAGATGTCGGCCGGACGCCCCTGGCTCTGGCCCCATGAACGGGTTTCTTGGTTTATTGGCTGCAGCCGGATCCCGTCGGCCTCGGCCCCCCGACCGTTGGTGGCCGGACCGGAAGAGCATGTGGCGGGACTACCTGCAACTCTCAAGGGCCACCGCGGCCGGACTGGGAGAGAGAGGGGAGGGTCGAGGAGACATTCCCCCCCCCCCTGCAACTGTTCAGCGTTGTAAAGGCAATCCCCTGGCCGGGTCCCGCTGGTCTCGGCCTCTCCTCCGGCTACACCCTACGTTAGGATCTCCTGGCCGAGGCGTGGCAGCAGGACCTGCCTTATATGGGCTGCTCCCGGCTGGGCGTAGCCGGAACCCTGCCCCACCTTGGAAGTTTCCAGAGTGGGGGCGGATGTTCTACTGACTTGCATTTTCCCTAGTCTATCGATTTTTTTGGCGTGGCAGGCGGTGGGACAGCGAGGGGTGATTTGGTTTCTCTTACTGTTTTTCTGGTCTCTCACCACTGGCATATTTCGAACGTTTTCTTGTTTCTAGGACATTAATAGGTTTTATCATTACGTTATGTTATCGTTTCTTTGTTCGTTGTTTAATAAAAGTTCATGTTCATCAGTGGCCTACTGATTTTCGATTTCCTATTCTTTTCTTTCCAGGTTGTTTCATGCTAAAGTTTCTGTTAACAGGATACAGTGATCACTTCGTTATTATTGCATATGTCCTTTTCACTAGGGGTGCTCTCTGGTCGGGCCAGATGACGTATCTCTAGTAAATGGTCCGGGTGAAACAGGTGCATCAATCAGTGGGGAGTAGATAGGCATGACAGATTACAACGGGGGAGAAAGGTCCGCATTACGTACCCTTTCACTACTTGCAAAGATTTTCCTACGTTTATTTGCAAACAGGGAATACCTCCAAAAAGAACTAATTCCCAAACAGTCAATGTTCGGACAATCAATCAATCAATGAGGAATGAAATAGGTACGACGTGTTAAAGGCTTGCGTTACCTACCCTTCACTATCTGCAAAGGGAGAGAGAATATTCCTATTCTTCCTCGTTTGCAGGCAGAGAAGATCCTTAAGAGAACCAACTTCGAACAATTCAATGCTCGATTCAAACAATCAACAAGGGGTACTGTGAACACAAATGAACGCCGCTTATGTACATACGCATTGCTATTTTCAACAGGTTGTTCCTAATGTTTCTATTTTAGCGAGGTCAAAAAGAGATCCCATTAGTGGCCTACTGATTTTGCTCGATTCCTTTTGTTTTTTTACACGGTTTTTCGCTATCTGCAAAGACTAAACAGAGTATTTTGACTCTGTGCTTGTTTGTAAATAGAGAATGAACCAAAGAGAACAATCAATCAAATGGAGAGAGAAGCAGGCACGACGGATTACAAAGGGGGCAAAGGGCTGCGTTAACTACCCTTCACTATCTGCAAAGAGAGAGTACTCCTAATAGAAATGAGGGGTGGGGGGCAGCATTCAAAGCAGATCAGTGTGCATAAACACGAAAATGTTTTTACTTACCACGTACTTGACATTCGACAGCTTATGATATTTGCTATTAAAAAACCATTGAAATTCACTGAAAAAACCATAGGTTATAGACCATATATAGTTAGGAATTAGCATTTACAAAACCTTGAAAATTCACTGAAAAAACCATAGGTTATAGACCATATATAGTTAGGAATTAGCATTTAAAAAACCTTATTTTACTCACACAAAACCATTGAAATTCCATATATAGTTAGTTGCACTAACTATATATCGCGCACCCGCAATCCACTGCTGATGATGTCACATATTACATCATTCATGACATGGTCAGTGACATCACTGATGACATCACTGATGACATCTTAAATGACATCACTGATGACATCACACTTGACATCAATGATCACATCACTGATGATATCATTCATGTGATAATACAATGCATCTCCTCACACTGTAATATAACCTCCGTTACACCCAGTGTTAAATAGAGAGTATCATTTTTGAAACCATTGACACACCAATACTAGTTATTACATACGCACTCACTGATTCCTATGTCTACACACACATTCACTTATACAATCATTCATACATACAATCACTCATCTTTACAACACTATCATATGCACTCATACACTTATACAGACACTCACACTCTGCCACTCATTCATGGAGTTACTCACACACCTAGTCAGTCCTGAAAAGAATCAATCACACTTCCATTTTCTCATCTATACAGTTAAACACAGAACACCTTACATTTTTGAAACATATACTAACACATAGTTACTCTCTTATAGAATCACTGATACAAGTACACATTGATCTGCACAGAGTCACACACCTCCCAGCCAGCCATACACACACTCAGTCTCCCATACAAATACTTGTGCAACCAATCAATAACCCATATAGCTACTTATATAGCTACTGATCAACACATGCAGCAGCTTGCACAACAACAGAGATACTGATGCACACTTTCAGACAGTTTAGTCACTAACCCGTGCATTCAGTAAGACGCATTTAATCACTCACTCATACAGTCAATCACGCACCTACTAAAACCTTCATTCAGACACTTATACATCCACTCATTCTTCAATATGTAAAACATATTTAAACTTTACAGAAACACATAATCACTGGATGTTGTCATCAGTGATGTCATCAGTGATGTCACTGACCATGTCATGAATGATGTAATATGTGACATCATCAGCAGTGGATTGCGGGTGCGCGATATATAGTTAGTGCAACTAACTATATATGGAATTTCAATGGTTTTGTGTGAGTAAAATAAGGTTTTTTAAATGCTAATTCCTAACTATATATGGTCTATAACCTATGGTTTTTTCAGTGAATTTTCAAGGTTTTGTAAATGCTAATTCCTAACTATATATGGTCTATAACCTATGGTTTTTTCAGTGAATATATATATATATATATGACATTTCTATGGCAAAATGAACCCCCTCATTTTGTTCCTTTGCAAATTAAATATTTTAAGTGTTAACACTTTATTCCAATCAAGATGACTTCAGGTGTGCCATACTTTTGTCATAAGTAAGACTGTTAGCGCTCTAGTTGTTCTTTAGAACACTCTGGGACATTCTGTCACTGGGCTATAGTTGGGCTACATCTGGCTGATATTTGGGCTACATTTGGGCTCTTTTGTCTCTGGTGGCCATCTTTGGGCTACATTGGGCTACATTGGGCTACATTTGGGCTCCAACATATATATAGCCCAATGTAGCCCAATATATATTTTTCAAAGTTAATTTTCGTAAAAACCACTGGAGCATATATCTTGAGACATAGCAAAGGCACATCGGGCTACCAGTCCCTACAATTTTGCCAAGTTTTGTGGAAATCCATTCAGCCGTTCGAGCTAAAAGTGAGGCCAACCGCCCTATGGAAAACTCAATGTTAAAAACACATTTTGGGACCCCCCTTTTTTCTCGGCCCCCCCTTAACGAAACCCCCCCAAATTGTCAGGGGCTGCTCAGAAACAAAATGTGCCATTGTCCTGAAAATTTCAGCCAATTCCGTCCACAAACGCCAAGGTTATTAGACATAGAATTTTCAGAAATCCCATTGGGAAAAAATCCTAACTATATATACCTACTGGCGATCGCCAGTAGGTAATATATATATATATATATATATATATATATATATATATATATATATATATATATATATATATATATATATATTACCTACTGGCGGTCGCCAGTAGGTATTTATAGTTAGGATTGGCTACCATAGGAAATCCGCAACATTCTATTGGGAATAACTCTGGCGCCGGTTGAGGAATTTGCGTGTAATTTTCCAAAAGTTGGGCCAGCCCCGCTCCGCTCCTTCCTTGGAAGTTTCAGGGGGATTCGTGGAGTGGGGGCTGAGAAAAAAGGGGGGTCCCAAAACGTGTTTTCCCCATGTTAATTTCCATAGGACGGTCTGACAAGTCTACAGCCCGAACCGCTGAACGGAATTACGCCAAACTTGGCAAAATTGTAGGGACTGGTACGCAGATGTGCCTTTGCTATATTTGGTGAAAATTGCTCCAGTGGTGTTTTTGAAAATTAACTTAAAAAACACATATATATCTATAGGCGCTCTCCGAGCGCTCACAGGTGCGCGTACCGGGGAGCGCACCCGGCGCGCTACGGGAGTGCGTGAGCGGAAAGCTGATTGGCTGTCCGGTGTCTGTCAACATTCTAAACAGTCCAGAGAGTCCGCCATCTTGTGTCTCGGTAGAATCGAGACACAAGAGGTGAAAAAGAAAGGGGGAAATAATTAAAAGGGGGCAGAGTAGACACCCCTTAACCCCCTAGGTTTTCTGAGGGGGGTCTAGAAGGACCCTGAAGTGCAAAAAAACATTTTTTTTTTTAAAACTTTCGCGGGGTAAGCGCTGGGTGCGTTCCCAGGAGTGCGCTCCGGTACGCGCACCCTGAGCGCACCACAGGGAAAAACAGTGTAAAAAAATTATAGTAAAAAAATAATTTAGAGTGCTTAGAGGTAGGGTAGCTCTGAAAAGAACTGTTGTGTTATGTGGGTGTTTTTTGTACCTACAAGTAGGTACAAATGCAGAGTCTTATATTTAAGAAGAAAACTCTATTCCCCTTGCATGTTGTAACGCAAGTTGTTGTGGTATATACTACCCATTACATAGTCTCTCATGTAAGCAGAAACAGATTTATTTACATGTTTCCTTGCTTTCTCAATCTGTGGACAAAATTGGTTGGACCAGTTCCATTTTTGCCTTTGGCATATATTAGAAAATACCAAGGCAGTTTTTGGAAAAAGTGACATCAATTGCCCAAAGATGTCCTTTAAAAGCATTTCCAGACCTACCCCAGTCAAAGTGCCCAAGTCATTGCCACCACAGTGCACAATTATAAGGTCAGGGCGTGGTAAATGCATAAAGGATTTTACCGATGGTATCAATTGGTGACTTCTCAATCCTCTCCGTCCAATCCATACAATGTCTACATTTGGTAAATCAAGGTTGTAAATACCTATGTTAGCTGCGTATTTTTGACTCCAGTGGACATAGCTATGACCCACAAACCAGATTTTTGGCATCTTAAAGGTAGATGTGCTTCTAGTCAGATGAGTTGTGGAAATGAAATGGCAGTTTCATTATGAAAAAAAAGTGTTTTAGAATCAGTGCAGTTGAATAACCAGAAATGATTGGAGCTTTCTTAAAAATCTCCACTGAAAACTAGGGTGCATGCTTTTTTGTGTGTAAGAAGTCATTTCAATGGTTGAGAAAAAGTCATTTAAACAAACATTGCATTTCATTAGCTAGTAGATTGAGAGGTCAAACAGCCTTGATGGATTTTTTTGCAACATAGTATGATGAACTTGTGAACTGTGTGCTGGTTTAAGAGGGAGTTACCATGGTTACTTGGTGAATGAGCACAGGGGGGATGGGTGAATGTTATGTGAGTTTCAAAGTCTTGAAATGTACAACCAATTAAAATGTGCAGTTTGGTTTCGAATTTGTGTGGGAACATTTTTCATTGGTTAGGTACAAGAATATGGCTCTGAAATGAGAAAGAATCTATGCCATTATTCTCTGGCTCAAGTGAAGGAAGCATTATTCAGAGATTCTCCTTAAGAATATCTGTTGACTGTGACTGACACTGTTTTACATCTTCCAAAGCATTTTTAAAGGTGAGTAATCATTGTTTTAGAAAAGATAGAGAGCATAAAGATGTTTCACAAGTATCACAGTGAGTGTCTGTGTGAATTAAGGAATTATATTTTTACCTTTTTCCATAATGTAAGCTGTGTGTTTATAAGGTAGACTTCTTTTTAAATTGTGTTTTATGCTTGGATTCAATGCTGGTTTAGAAATTGTGTAATGGTTTCATTGGACTTGTAAATATGCTCCTTTTTTTGAAGTGCCTTGTGCAACCTTTAACATGGGTGGAAGCAGTGAATGTATGGAGAGGGATAGGAATAGCAGATAGAAAACCATATGAAATGGTGTGGGAGATGCATAAAGTATTTCAGTAATGGTATCAATTGAGATGGAATATAAGATAAAGAGGGGCATATTTACAAGACTTTTGCGCAATGTATGACATTAAAGCTGATACAGAGATAGTGTATTGGTTTCATTGGCATATTTACAAGCCACATACGCAATGTTTGACATTAAAGCTGGTACAGAGATAGTGTATTGGTTTCATTGGCATAGTTACAAGCCGCGTGCGCAATGTTTGACATTAAAGCAGATACAGAGATAGTGTATTGATTTCATTAGCATATTTACAAGCCGCGTGCGCAATGTTTGACATTAAAGCTGATACAGAGATAGTGTATTGGTTTCATTGGCATATTTACAACCCGCGTGTGCAATGTTTGACATTAAAGCTGAAACAGAGATACTGTAATGGTTTCATTGGCATATTTACAAGCTGCGTGTGCAATGTTTGACATTAAAGCTGATACAGAGATAGTGTAATGGTTTCTTTGGCATATTTACAAGCCGCGTGCGCAATGTTTGACATTAATGCTGATACAGAGATAGTGTATTGGTTTCATTGGCATATTTACAAGCCGCGTGCGCAATGTTTGACATTAAAGCTGATACATAGATAGTGTATTGGTTTCATTGGCATATTTACAAGCCTCGTGCGCAATGTTTGACATTAAAGCAGATACAGAGATAGTGTATTGGTTTCATTGGCATATTTACAAGCCGCGTGCGTTATGTTTGACATTAATGCTGGTCCAGAGATACTGTAATGGTTTCATTTGCATATTTACAAGCCGCGTGCGCAATGTTTCATATTAAAGCTAATACAGAGATAGTGTATTGGTTTGATTGGCATATTTACAAGCCGCGTGCGCAATGTTTGACATTAAAGCTGATGCAGAGATAGTGTATTGGTTTCATTGGCATATTCACAAGCCCTGTGCGCAATGTTTGACATTAAAGCTGATACAGAGATAGTGTATTGGTTTCATTGGCATATTTACAAGCTGCGTGGGCAATGATTGACATTAAAGCTGATACAGAGATAGTGTATTGGTTTCATTGGCATATTTACAAGCCGCGTGCGTAATGTTTGACATTAAAGCTGATACAGAGATAGTGTATTGGTTTCATTGGCATATTTACAAGCTGCGTGCGCAATGTTTGACATAAATGCTGGTCCAGAGATACTGTAATGGTTTTATTGGCATATTTACAAGCCGCGTGCGCAATGTTTCACATTAATGCTGATACAGAGATAGTGTATTGGATTCATTGGCATATTTACAAGCCGCGTGCGCAATGTTTGACATTAATGCTATGATACATACTGTTGGCAGAGACAGACATGGTACATTAGATCTAACATTCTGATCATGTGTCTAAGATTACACTGTGACTGAAGCTTGATTCACCCATCACTGTGATCTTACGCAGAGTCACACATACTGTTGGCAGAGACACACATGGTACATTATATCTAACATTCTGATCATGTACCTAAGATCACACTGTGACTGAAGCTTGATTCACCCATTACTGTGATCTTAGGTAGAGACACACATACTGTCGGCAGAGACAGACATGGTAAATTATATCTAACATTGCGCAAGCGGCTTGTAAATATGCCAATGAAACCTTTACACTATCTCTGGAGCAGCATTAATGTCAAACATTCAAAATTTATGGCAAATGTGTGACACATCTGAATGCCTTCTTGATGGAACCAAAGTAAACAAACATTGAAAATGCAATAGATTTCGCCCTCGGTGTCACACATACTGTTGGCAGTGACATTATATCTAAAATCCTATTAATCTGCCTAAGATCACACTGTGAGTGAAGCTTGATATAATGAGCAACTAGAGTGCTAACATTCTAAATTTATGGCAAATGTGTGACACATCTGACTGCTTTCTTGATGGAAGCAAGGTAAACAAGCATTGAAAATGCAATAGATTTGGTGTGATCTTAGGCACATGTCCACGATATTACATGTAATCTACCATCTCTGTCTCTGCAAGCAGTATGTGTGTCTCTGCACAAATTATTTCTCTGTATCTACAGGCCAAAAACAGGCCACCTATATATAAACAAGATATAACATTAATTACACAAAGCAAAGGACATGTAATGTAAATGAGCCTTTTGTTGTTTACTAGTGTTTATATTGTTTACTTATTGTAATTGATATGTAATATGTTTGTAGTGGTCTATAATATGTTATTTTTTGTTATCCACAAATTATAATCATCTATACAAACAAACAAAAAGATGCCTTCTAAAGCAAGAGAAAAAATTTATAAAAGAAAATTAAGGTCTAAGGAAAGAGAAAATCAAGAACCAACCAAAATAAAATCTTCAGAGAAAAAGAAAAATGCTCCTGGTAAGCAAAGTAAAAATGTTCTCGGGAACTTATTGAAATGTCAAGAAAAAAAAGTTTTTTTACAAAGAACAATGAAACACCTGTAATTTCAAAAAAGACAGGATGTCCTTCTAAAAATGTTAGACGTGTACAAGGAGACGATATCTTGCAAACCAAAAGAAGAAGCAAACAATTCACTGAAATTCGTAGACAAATGTTTTACAACAGAATTGTGTCAAATTTATTACAAAATGTAAAGAGGTATAAAAAAAAGACCGCTTTTTACAAGAAAAAAAACATAGTTAAGATTGTGGATGAAGCATTTGAAGTGAAAAATAAATTGTTTAGTTCAGTAATGAATAGAATTCGTACACTTGATAAGGTAATCAATGTGTTCAAAACAAAATGTAAGTGGAGGAGAGTAATTAATTGAACTAATTTCTGTGATGTTTTTTCTGGAGAATGGAAGCATAGTTCAAGTTCTGAGCCATTTTTAAATGAAGAAAGTTACTTTCAGGATAATGATTTGGTGCATGCTGTTGACACCAGTGGTCGAGCATATGAGGTGAAGGACGGTTGTCCGGTTGAAAAAGAAGAGATTGTGCCTAGAAATACAGAAGAGGTGTTACCAGATGAAGTTTTAGGGAGATGTCCTAAGGCTCCAGTGTATACATGGAATTGTAGTAGTATTTGTAGTATCCGACAGGAATCAATTGATTTGTTTCGCACTTTCTTACGGACATATACTAAGAAAAGTAAGAAACAAAAAATGAAAAATTTACAAGAGTTAGATCCTTGTAGAGTGAGAGAAAAAACAGGTTTGCAAGGGCATTCACTGGCTTGTTTTTCTAGAAAAGTATGTCAGAGTGTTTTTCACCATTTTAGGATGTTAGCAGTGCATCATAATAAAGTGAGGAAATTAGTGAGAAGGTTGTACTATGCAAAAAGTCCAGCACTTAAACTAAAACAGTTAAACCGTGCTCTTTTGCATGGAACTGAATTAGACGTTAAAAACTTTTGTGATGAAATTGAGTTTTGTTACTTTGGTGAAAAAGAGGTCCCTGCAGAAATTGATACAGTAATAGAAGGTAATGTAGAAGAGAATGTAGAGATTTTAAGTACAAAAACATTTGAAAATCAAATTATAAAGTTTAAGGTCAATTCAAGTGAAAGGCCTAATTTTTCTTGTGTTTGTTGTCGACGAACTCATTATAAGCATCAGACTAGATTAGTTGATTTATATGTAAAAAGCGAAAAGATAAATAATAATGAGTGGAAGGATTTTGCAACTTATTTGTTGGTTGAAAAATGTTTTGATTTGGGCTCTGATCAACGTATTTGTACATATTGCTATAATAAATTAAATGAAAACAGAATGCCTGCTAGAGCTGTTCATAATAATATGGAGTTGGTAGACATTCCTTCTGAATTGATGGATTTAAATACCTACGAGTCTATTCTGATTCAATGTGTACATCCGTTTCAGGCTATTGTTCGCATGGAGCCTAAGACAGGGAAATTGCCTCCTTCAGATTTACAGAGAGGATTAAAGGGAAGAGTTGTTTATTTGCCTCTAGATTTTAAGAAAAATATTGATACAATTGGTGTGGAAAAAGTAGAAGAGGAACCTCTGGTTATTCTAGTTAATGGTGTTCCGAAAAAAAGTAAGAAAATCTGGAAAGAATTAGTAGATGTTAGGAAAGTCAAAAAGGCAACGTTGTATTTGGTAAAAAATAATCAGTACTATAAAAATGTGTATGTGGGAGAAGAGGAAACAACTGTACAAGACGACACTGATGTCTCTGCTGGGCAAATAGAAAAAGTTGATGTCTCTAGAAGTGAAGAAATGTATGAACATTATAGTGTTCATCCATTGCATTCCAAAGAAGTAATGGGGAATGCTATTGACTTGTTTCAGATGAAAAAAGCCGAAGGAAGTCCCATTAGTGTATGGGAAGAAAGTTTGGAAGCTCGTTGTTTTCCACAGTTATTTCCAACAGGTGAAGGTGGACGATATGACGACCGACCTGTTCAAATTCCTGCATCTGAATACCGGACTTCAAGATTATATGCAGAAGATCCAAGGTTTCGTCAATGTATTCCATATTTGTTCCATCTACTGTTTGAGAGTGACTTGTCTGGACTTTCCTATGCAGTAAACCATATACTGAAAAGTGGAACACATCAACAAAATGTTTCGGCAAGGGATTTTATGGATAAAGTGAAACTGCAAGACAGTGTTTTGGAATCTCAGCTAATTAATCTCATGGCATGTCAGCGTGGTACTAACGAGTATTGGTACCGTCGTCATGGGGAATTGAAATGTATGCTAAGAAACTCAGGAACTCCTACATGGTTCCTCACTCTTAGCTGTGCTGAGTATGCTTGGGAAGATTTACTTGAATTTCTACGAAAGGCAAATACAAATATTGAAAATATTGAATAGAAGACACCTGGAGAACTGTGCTCTTTGGATCCAGTTAATGTATGCAGGTATTTCAATCATAGGTTTGAAGCTATGATGTCTTTTATTACAAACAAAAAAAATCCTCCGCTTGGAGAGGTGTTGGATTTCTTTTGGAGAAAGGAGTATCAAGCAAGAGGTGCTCCTCATATACATTTGCTGCTATGGATTAAAGATGCACCTAAATTTGAAACAGATTCAGATGAGAAAGTGATGAGTTTTATTGAGCAGTATTCTAAATGTGCTGTTCCGAAAAGTACAGAAGAAAACAATTTAAGACACCAAGTTTTACGCTTTCAAAGCCATCGTTGTGGGAAATACTGTAGTCGAAAATACAAATCCAAGGACAAGTTCTACACGAAATGTCGTTTTGCATTTCCACGTCCAGTAACATTGAAAGGAAGAGTCAACAATTTTATGTCTTCTCTGCGACATACTGTGACAAGGAAATCACCCAAAAATACATACAACCTAAGAAGAAATGTGGAATCCAAATTCATAAATGACTACAACCCAGTCATTTTGTCCATGTGGAATGCTAACATGGATATTCAATATGTGTCTGACAACTCTATTGCTGTGGCTCGACATGTGACGTCTTACATCACAAAATCAGAAAAGACGGAACTGAAGGAAATGTGGGAGGAAATTTCACATGAAAAGAGTCTAAGCAAGAAATTATACAGTTACAGTCTGAAGATGTTGTCGCATCGAGAAATTGGAGCATATGAATGTTCTGATCGGTTGTCATCAGCAAGTCTATATGCCAAATCTAGAACCACCATTTGGGTGAGTCTAGGTCTTGCTGCAACACGAAACCGAGTTTTGAAATCTGTATAACAAACATGTTGGATACATACTATCCAAATAGAAGTACTTACCTTGAGAACGCTTGTCTCTATGAAGTTCTGCAAACTTATATTTTTAAAAAGAACGTCACAGAAGACATCAATAAACATGTATATGCTGTAATTGGTTGTGAAGGCTGTCTAGTGAAACAAAGAAAAGGCCATTTGATCAATCATCGAAAATTGAGTTGTGATTCTCCAGACAAAAGAGAATTTTATTACTTAGCTCTTTTGCAACTCTTTAAGCCTTGGCGTAGAGAAGAGGAACTACTTGGAGATTTTCTTACTTATAAAGATTCATTCAATGCAACCAAGGATACGATAGAATGTCCTGTTTTTTCTAATTATATGCAAATGTTGAATGAGGAAATTCAGCAAGAAGCTACAATTGCAGCAGAGATTGCTAGAGATAGTTCTCAAGATAGTCAGAGTTCTGCTTCATTGAGTCAGGATCCACTAGGAGGACCAATTATACAAAATGAATTTGCCACTGCCATGGATGAAGTTGAAAGAGCCATGGAACAAGCTCAGGAGGATGGAGTTGACTTAGAAGATTTGGAAAAAGAACTAAACGTTGAGCAGAGACAAATATATGACGAAGTCACAGAACACATTGAGCATGGTTTATCTCATGAGAAAAAAGAGTGCTCATGTACATCATTTCTACCTGTCCGACTATATGTGAGTGGAGTAGCAGGAACTGGGAAAAGTTTCCTGATTAAAGCTATTGCAACATATTGGCAGAAAACAACGGAGTCATCGCTCTCTTGTGTTGTTACTGCTCCAACTGGGTTGGCAGCGCACAACATTAAAGGGATCACTTTACATCGCTTATTGATGCTGCCAGTGGAGCATGATAACAAATTACAATACCACAAGCTATCTGGAGAAGCTTGTTGTGAAGTTTCAAGAGTCCTAAAGAAAATGAAACTTCTTATCATTGATGAAGTAAGCATGCTATCAAATGTAATGCTTGCTTTTGTGCATTTAAGAATGCAAGAAATTCTTAAAACAGACTATGATGTGTTATTTGGAGGCAAACACATCATTGTTTTTGGAGATCTACTGCAGCTAACTCCAGTGAAAGGACAGCCAGTGCTTAAAATGCTTACGCATGAAGATACCAGGAAGTGCTTAGGAAGCATTGGAAATGTGAATATCTGGATATATTTTAAATATGCAGAACTGCTTCAAAATATGCGACAGGCAAAGGATGAAGATTATAAAAATATTCTACAAGATGTAAGAATTGGAAAACTAACTGAGCATGGCAAAGAAGCTTTACATGGACGAATAATTTCAAATTTGTTTCCAAATGAAAATATTCTCCCAGAGAATATTTTTAAGAAAATTCCTGAAAACAAATCTGTCATATGCTTAATGCCAACTCTGCAAGAATGTTCAATCTTCAACAACAAAACGTTAAAGTTGGAAAATCAAGAGATTGTGAAACTGGAAGCTATTGCTAAAATAGAGCATGAAGGAGCAACTATTATTTTGTCAGAAAATTTGAAATCAAAATTGGATTCTTTAGAGAGGACAATATCTAAAACTGCAGGTATGGAAGAGACTCTGTATGCATCTTTAAATTGTCGTATAATTTTACGACGTAATTTACATGTGGAAAGAGGTTTAGTAAATGGAGCAATGGGTCATGTTGTGGATTTTGTGAATTACCGAAATGAAATAGAGATGGAATTGAAATTATAAAAATTAAATTTGATGGTATTGAAGAAGTACAACAAATCAGTTGTTTTTCTGCCCGTTTTTTGCTAGTGAAAGATTTATATGTCCGCAGAAAACAGTTTCCTGTTTCTTTGACATATGCAGTGACTATTCATAAATCTCAAGGTTTAAGTGTGGATACTGCTTTGGTGAATATTGGAAGTTCTGTGTTCAAGAAAGGTATGGCATATGTTGCTTTATCTCGAGTCAGAACTTTATCAGGATTGTACTTGATTGATTTTGATGAGACAAAGATTAATGCAGATCTAAATTGTGTAAAAGAATATAATAGGTTAAGAAGAGAGTATGCTCCAAATTTACCTCAATATCTTCTGTTTGAAAAGCGTGTGGTAGGCCGAAAAAGAAGAAATGAGAAAAATTGTAGTGAAGTTGTAGCAAAAAGAAAAAAGGTAGATGAACCAGTAATTGTAAGCAAAAACGAAATGGATTCAGTTAAAGATGTTGTTGGATTTCAGTTTGAAAACAGTTCTGGTGTCAACTGCTAAGCTAATGTTGTAGTTCATGTTGTTTTCTTTCTCCAAACTGTACAAGAACAGATTGCTGAAAATCGTGATCAAACACTTTGTTGTTTATTAAATTCTGTATTTGAGAAATTTAGCAGTGATAGAACAAAAATACAAAGTGTTTCGGAAATTCGAAAGGTTTTAGACATATGTTCTGGTCTAAATCAATTTACACAGAATATTCAGCAAGATTGGCAGGAATTTCTAATGTATATGCTTGTTGTTTTGCAAGATGAAGGTGTAGATGTAGAAAATCTTTTTGGCCTTTCTTATAAATGGCAACATGACTGCGACAATTGCTCCTTTTCAAGTAGTACTACAGTAGACACTGAAAGATTTATATATTTGACTTTACCAGACTGCAAATCAGTGTCTTTTAATAATCTAGTTATAGAAGCAAATCAAAACATGGTCTGTACTCAATGTAAGTCTGAAATGCTATCAACTTTATTTTTACGAACATATGGACAGTATGCTATTTTAATGTTCCAACGATGTAGACCTGATGGAACTAAATTGACAATATTAATAAAAAATGTTGTGGCTTCTCAGTTGTCAATTTCAGGAAGAACCTTTACAACTGCAGCAATTATTTACCATGATGGTCCTTCAACAACATCAGGACATTACACATGTTATTTAAAATGTCAAAAAGGCTGGAAGCTGTGTAATGATACTCAATTGACTTTCAAACAACGTTTGCCTTCTGACTTACAAAATTCTTACCTAGTGTTCTTACAACCGAAATTTTAGGGAAGGTAATTGGCCTATGAAGATTGCAGCAGTTAATATAACTTAGTTTACTCTTCAAAATTACTTTCTGAATGAGAGTGATGAACATAATAATAAACATGTAGTTCTCATAGAGATAGAATATGTATATCATATAGTGTGTGCTGTGAGTATTATAGAAATTAGATATAAAAAGTAAGCTAGAGGTGGAAATTAAACTCTTGTTTCATAATGGAAAAGATGTTGGAGCTTTTCTTTCAGAAAGTCGGGTAAATGAGAAATTACGAATACTCTGGATTAATTTCCAAAGAAAAGGACTTTCCATATACTATTTGGCCTTGTGGAAAAGTGGATGGATCAAAAGTGAGGTTAGATATGTTTTTTCAAAATTTTACATTATTTAAAAATAGTATTTATGGGTTTTTTAAACACAATCATTTTGATTGTGTTTTTTTTGCCCGCTGTTATATGATGAGTACTATTGAAGTCACTGTTTTAAGTGAAATTCAATATATTCTGAGAACAGCAAAAATAAACCATAAAACATGTTGTTGAAATTATTTTGTATTTGCTATTAATAAATATATATTATTTTCCCATTCTCTTATGCTCACTTACCTATTTCCACCCTCTAATACTCCTCTTAACTCGCCCTCACTGGCCTTTTTTCACTCTCCCTCACCTCCCTTCCCTTATTGCACTTTGCTCACTTATTCTCATTAACCACTACTTCACTGCCCTTACCCTCTCTCCCATTCACTACTTTCCAGCTGTCAGTCACTCTAGTTCACTCCCCTTCCCCTTGTTTTCTTTCTTTGTTTCCTTAATAATTCCTCTTCTCTCACTCACCTTATTACACTTCACTCACTCCTTCTCTCACTTCCTCGGTCCTCTCACATCCTCAATAACTTTCCCTCACTCCCTGTGTCTTAGCTTCAGTCTCTCGATCCTCTTACTCTCTCACTCCTCTTCCGTCATCCTTACTCCCTAAAACTCACCCACACTCCCTTACTTATCTTTCTTTGCTCGGTTACTCAGTTTCTTTCTGCCAGTGTTTCCTTCACTACCTCTATGTTCTCACTCTTTCACTTCATTTGTCTCAAACTCATTTGCTTTTATCGTCTTTTTATTTTCCTTTTTTATCAACCTCACTCTCCTGTAGTCACCCTCCCTCATCCTTGTTCCCTTACTTCAGTTCGTTCAGTTATCCTCAATCATCATCTTTAACTACCCTTCTTCATCACGTACTCACCTTTTCCCAGTCCCTTTGCTTCACTTTTCTTCCCTTTCTTCCCTTCCTTTGCTGTCTCAGTCATTCTCCTTCCCTTACTCATCTTACTGCCCTTTACTCACTGTTTGTCTTACTCCCTGTATTCTATCATATTTTTACTTGTGTTCCCTCACTCCCTCTCTGTTACCTTCACTCCCATTGTATGCTCACTGTCTTACAAGTCTACATTCACCTTCACTGAAATTCCATGCCTCATTGTCATTAATCCACTGTTATTCACTCCTGCTTCTCTGTTACTTACGCTCCTTTCTTTTCTGCCCTTTCTGCCTTTATTTTTCATAATGCATATTTCTTTAGGATGTTACTCATCTTCAGTTTATTTCTCTCTCCTGCTCTTGTTCACTGCCACTGAATGTATCCTTTTAGTAATTTGCTGCCTCTCTATTTCTTTTTAACTCTCTCTGACCTTCACCATTCCTTTGTTTTTCGTTCTGACTACTTCACTTCTACTTTATCTATTACTAACCTTTTATGACTTTTAATGTCGTACTTTGTCTCTTGTATTGTAAAATATATATTATAAATATTCTAACTTTTTTTTCTCTTTCACAGATATAAATTTTAATGGAATTATGAAATTAAGTTTACATTAGATATAAGGTAAGTTTGATGTACAAAATGTATTTTCTCTATATTCTTTTCCTTAACCTCACTACTTTTCTTTGATGCTCCCACACCTCTGTTCCCTTATTGCGCTTCCCTCACTTATTCTGAATCCCCACGTTTACTCCCCTTTTTCACACTCTTCTCTTACACTCACCTTCTTTCAGACCTTCTGCTTTACTTTCCTTCCTCTCTCTTCCCTTCCTTCACTCCTTCACTGTTTTCCCTTCCCTTACTCTCCTTACTCCACTCCAGTAACTCCTTCTCTCAATCCTTCTGTCCTCTTACTTCTACACTCCCCTTCCCTCATTCTCTCTCTGTTAGCCTCATTCTTTCCGTCCCTTTAGTGTCTCACTCCTCTTCTGTCACGTTCACTCCCTATAATTCAGCCATACTTCCACACTCACCTTCTTTCAGACCTTAACCTTTACTTTCCTTCCTGTCTCTTTCCTTCGTTTGATCCTTCACTCTTTTCTCTTTCCTTACTCTCCTAACTCCACTTCACTAACTCCTTCTGTTTCTCCCTCTGTCCTCTAACTTACTCACTCCCCTTCCCTCACTCGCTCTCTGTTACCCACATTCTCTCCTTCCTCTTAGTCTCTCACTCCTCTTCTATCACGCTCACTCCCTATAACTGAGCCATACTCCCACACTCACCTTCTTTCAGAGCTTCTCCTTTACTTTCCTTCCTCTCACTTCCCTTTCTTTACTCCGTCACTGTTTTTCCTTCCCTTACTCTCCTTACTCCACTTCACTAATTCCTTCTCTTACTCCCTCTGTCGTCTTACTTCTACACTCCCTTTCCCTCACTCTCTCTCTGTTACCCACATTCGCTCTGTCCTCTTAGTCTCTCACTCCTCTTCTGTCACGCTCACTCCCTATAACTCAGCCATACTCCCACACTCACCTACTTTCAGACCTTCTCCTTTACTTTCCTTCCTCTCACTTCCCTTCATTTACTCCTTCACTCTTTTTCCTTCCCTTACTCTCAAGAACTACCGCCCCATCTCGCTCCTCCCGTTTCCAGCCAAAGTCATCGAGAAGACCGTCAACAAACAGCTGGCCGCCTTCCTCGAGACGAATGGATCCCTCGACCCCTCACAGTCTGGCTTCCGAGCCAACCACAGCACCGAGACCGCCCTCATCGCTGCCACCGATGACATCCGAGCCCTGATGGACAACGGAGAAACAGCGGCCCTCATCCTCCTAGACCTCTCCGCCGCATTCGACACTGTCTGCCACCGCACCCTAGTGCAGCGCCTCAGCAACGTCGGAATTCAGGAGAAGGCACTGGAATGGATTGTCTCCTTCCTCGACGGAAGAACACAGAGAGTCCGTCTACCACCGTACAAGTCAGAGGCCACCGAAGTCATCTGCGGCGTCCCTCAAGGATCCTCGCTGAGCCCCACCCTCTTCAACGTCTACATGAGCCCCCTCGCGCCCATTGCACGCCAACACAACCTGAACATCATCTCCTACGCTGATGACACCCAGCTGATCCTCTCCCTGACCAACGACCCCGCCGCTTCCAGAGCCAACCTTCACGAAGGGATGAAAGAGGTAGCCGAGTGGATGACGACCAGCCGCCTGAAACTGAACTCAGACAAGACGGAAGTCCTCATCCTGGGCTCCTCGCCCTCCGCCTGGGACGACTCCTGGTGGCCCCCCGCCCTGGGCACCGCACCCACACCGACAGACCACGCACGCAACCTGGGCTTCATCCTGGACTCCTCCCTCTCCATGACCAGACAAGTCAACGCCGTCTCCTCGTCATGCTTCAACATCCTGCGCATGCTACGGAAGATCTTCCGGTGGATCCCCACCGAGACCAGGAAGACGGTCACCCAGGCCCTCGTCACCAGCCGACTGGACTACGGCAACGCCCTCTACGCCGGAACCATCGCCAAGCTCCAGAAGAGACTCCAGCGGATCCAGAACGCCTCAGCCAGACTCATCCTCGACATCCCCCGACGCAGCCACATCTCCGGACATCTGAGAGACCTGCACTGGCTCCCCGTCAACAAGAGAATCACCTTCCGTCTCCTCACCCACGCACACAAAGCCCTACACGATCAAGGCCCGAGCTACCTCAACAACCGCATCAACTTCTACGCTCCCAAACGCCACCTCCGATCAGCCAGTCACGCCCTCGCCGCCGTCCCCCGCATCCGAAGAACGACAACAGGAGGAAGGTCCTTCTCCCACCTGGCCGCCAAGACCTGGAACTCCCTCCCGACCGACCTGCGCCTGACCCAAGACCACCTCTCCTTCAGGAAGAAGCTCAAGACCTGGCTGTTCGAGCAGTAGCAGCACCCCCCCCCCCCAAGCGCCTTGAGACCCTCCGGGTAAGTAGTGCGCTCTATAAATGTCCATGATTGATTGATTGATTACTCCACTTCACTGATTCCTACTCTTACTCCCTCTGTCGTCTTACTTCTACACTTCCCTTCCCTCATTCTCTCTCTGTTAGCGTCATTCTCTCCGTCCCTTTAGCTTTTCACTCCTCTTCTATCACGCTCACTCCCTATAACTGAGCCATACTACCACACTCACCTTCTTTCAGAGCTTCTCCTTTACTTTCCTTCCTCTCACTTCCCTTTCTTTACTCCTTCACTGTTTTTCCTTCCCTTACTCTCCTTATTCCACTTCACTAATTCCTTCTCTTACTCCCTCTGCCGTCTTACTTCTACACTCCCCTTCCCTCACTCTCTCTCTGTTACCCACATTCTCTCCGTCCTCTTACTCTCTCACTCCTTTTCTATCACGCTCACTCCCTATAACTCAGCCATACTCCCACACTCACCTTCTTTCAGACCTTCTCCTTTACTTTCCTTCCTCTCACTTCCCTTTCTTTACTCCTTCACTGTTTTTCCTTCCCTTACTCTCCTTACTCCACTTGACTAATTCCTTCTCTTACTCCCTCTGTCGTCTTAGTTCTACACTCCCCTTCCCTTCCCTCACTCTCTCTCTGTGACCCACATTCTCTCCGTCCTCTTAGTCTCTCACTACTCTTCTGTCACGCTCACTCCCTATAACTCAGCCATACTCCCACACTCACCTTCCTTCAGACCTTCTCCTTCACTTTCCTTCCTCTCACTTCTCTTTCTTTACACCTTCACTGTTGTCCCTTCCCTTACTCTCCTTACTCCACTTCACTATTTCCTTCTCTTACTCCCTCTGTCCTCTTACTTCTACACTCCTCTTGCCTCATTCTCTCTGACCCCTTAGTCTGTCACTCCTCATCTATCACACTCAGTCCCTATAACACAGCCACACTTCCTAAGGTTAGTCCAAAGAAGGGTAAACACACTTCAGGTGACCCTGAAATATCTGTCAGTGCTTATCCATAGAAGATTTTTCTACTACCTGCAAAAGAATCACAGAGATGTCCGTTAATCATCTGTACCTCATAACAGCACTGATCAGCATATTACCAAAGATGAGCTCTCTCAACAGAAAATATTTTAAACAACGTGATGGGTAATAGAAAAAGGAGGTTCGATATTGCATATATCTCCGTGGGTACCAATCAGGAATTCAAGCTGTATCTGAGTCAGCGAGCAGGGCAAATATTAAAGGGAAGCAAATCATATATCAAAAATGGCACGTGATTCCAATAGCTGAAAGGTATTGACAAACATGGAACAAAGAGTAAGTAAACAAGACTTAACTGAGGGCACATACATCCTCTAGCATAGGGTTAAATAACTTTTCTAAGGACATCTATTGCTTAATTAATATTACTTTTACATTAGTGTCTTCTTCAAAGTCACCTGTTTGTTAAAGTCTCTTGTTTTTTTGTTCATGGTCCAGGACCTGCTACTGGATACGTCATTATTCACAAAGGTAGAACCTAATCACATAGCTAAAACAACCTACACTCATTCTAGTAATATTCCTTTGATTTGAGGCTGGTGTATGGTAAGTATTTCACAATGGATTTAGGGCCAGATGAAGTAACCTCCGAAAAACGCAATGAGAAATATTCTTGTTCAAAGATGAGTATTTCCTAGGAGAAGATAACCTCCAGCCACCTTACTGCAAGCCCACAAGACAACCTGTCCCAAATGGAACCTCACAGGTGTTTTCCCCCAAAAATTCGAAGGCACAACTTTTGAAAGGTTCTTAACTTAAAGAATGGACCAAGACCACAGATACCAGACAAAGGGCCAGATGTACAACCATTTTTTGCGGTTGCAAATGGGAAATCGGCCCGTTTGCGACCGCAAAATAGGACTGCCCCATGTAAAAACCCTATTTTAAGAGTCTGTAACCTATTCCCTTCCTAATAGCCAGTCACACTTCAATGTACGATTGTTTTGCTTTATTCAAAAAGCATTCAATGACATTGTGGTCTTCTGACCCTAGTAGGTCACCATCCCTGGGAGTGCTAGCTATTCCTATTGGGGTCGCAAAGTGCACCTGCCTCATGAATATTAATGAGGCATGCAATTTGTGACTCCTTTAGGAATCGCAAACAGTGTCTGAGACACTGCTGTACATTCCTATTTGTCCCAAAATGGCGCAATTTACGACTCAAAAATTGGTAGGGTCGTACATCTGGCCCAGGTTTATTAGGACTGTCACAAAAGAGATGCAAACCAAAGCAAAGTCCTGATGAACTGTTTCCTAACGAGTGCAAATCTGGGTATGCCCTAGAAAGTAGCCATGAAGTAAGCAAATTAGGGCTTTGCACTACTTTGGCCAACATTGCTTCAAGGGTACATCTGAAGGGTGTACATGGATGTTCCCATCTAAACGCCCATGCATTTGGCACAAAGCTAAAAATGATAGACATAGCTTAGTGCCAAACAAGTATGCCTCCCAAAGGTAGGCATAAAGTTTGATAAAAGTTTTCATTTCTTAAAATGTTTCCAACTGTATGTTGGCAATACAGTACAGCACATATACAAACTTGGAACCGTTTTAAACAGTGTCTAAACATAGTATTGTTTACTGGAAGGGTTCATTCCAATGCAAAACCTATATTAAGCATCACACACCCAACCATTATGGTACAAGTGTGTGTGCATGATGCAAGGCAACTTAAAATGCAGGTGAAAGAGCAATGCCATAGCTCAAACTGCATGAGGCTGACGACCGAGGTATTAAAAGTTTGACATTTGACTGCTGCAACCGCCACAAAACATATTGCCTGGTGGTGGAGCGGTGGTCAGTGGCTCAGAATGTGCTGGTGGTGCTGCAGTCGCACCTCCATGCATATTTTGAGTTTCCTGACCACTAGCCTTACATGGCGTTCAGTACCACCATGTAAATGCTGGCGGTGGGGAAACAAAGGGGGGTCTACAGGGTCCCCCTGCCCCATGCAGGCAGATGCATGCAGGATGGCACATCTTGTGCTCCCCTGTGTGCAAGCACCCCCCTAGTTCTAGCACAGAGTGGACTTTACAATCCATGTAATGCGGAACATGCTGTGGCGGTCCCATGGTGAGGCAATATTAAAGGCTCATTGAGCCTTTTTACTGCACCGCCGCGGGACTACCACTCTGCCTGCCCTCCAGACAACGATTTGCATGGCAGTCTGGTAGGGCAGCATTTGGGTTTGGTGGTGCAGGCGGTGGTGACCCCAATGCTGCACCGCCAAACTGGCAATGAGGCCTTCTGATTTTTATCATGGTATACGCGTGACATTTAACAACTCTCAATCAATCAATCAATCAATCATTACATTTGTATAGCACGCTACTCACCCGGAAGGCTCTCAAGGCGCTAGGGGGAGGGGGTCCGCTACTGCTCGAACAGCCAGGTCTTGAGTTGTCTCCTGAAGGCGAGATGGTCCTGGGTCAGCCGAAGGTGGATGGGGAGGGAGTTCCATGTCTTGGCCGCCAGGTAGGAGAAGGATCTGCCTCCGGCGGTTGCTCTTCGGATGCGTGGTACGGCGGCGAGGGCGAGGCTAGTAGAGCGTAGCTGGCGGGTGGGCCCGTAGAAGGTCAGGCGGTCGTTGAGGTACTTGGGGCCCAGGTCATGGAGAGACTTGTGTGCATGGGTGAGTAGCCTGAACGTGATCCTCTTGTTGACGGGGAGCCAGTGCAGGTCTCTCAGGTGGCCGGAGATGTGGCTGCGTCGGGGGATGTCCAGGATGAGTCGGGCGGAGGTGTTCTGGATGCGTTGGAGTCTTTTCTGTAGCTTGGCTGTGGTTCCGGCGTAGAGGGTGTTTCCGTAGTCCAATCGGCTGGTGACGAGGGCCTGGTCTTCCTGGTTTCGGTTGGGATCCATCGGAAGATCTTGCGAAGCATGCGTAGGGTGTGAAAGCATGATGAGGAGACGGCGTTGACTTGTCTGGTCATCGATGAGGGAGGAGTCCAGGATGAAGCCCAGGTTGCATGCGTGGTCTGTTGGCTTGGGAGCGATGCCCAGGGCTGGGGGCCACCAGGAGTCGTCCCAGGCAGAGGGCGATGGTCCCAGGATGAGGACTTCTGTCTTGTCTGAGTTCAGTTTCAGGCGGCTGTTCTTCATCCACTCGGCGACGTCTTTCATCCCTTCGTGCAGGCTGGTTCTGGCGGTGTCGGGGACTCTGGTGAAAGCATGATGAGGAGACGGCGTTGACTTGTCTGGTCATCGATGAGGGAGGAGTCCAGGATGAAGCCCAGGTTGCATGCGTGGTCTGTTGGCTTGGGAGCGATGCCCAGGGCTGGGGGCCACCAGGAGTCGTCCCAGGCAGAGGGCGATGGTCCCAGGATGAGGACTTCTGTCTTGTCTGAGTTCAGTTTCAGGCGGCTGTTCTTCATCCACTCGGCGACGTCTTTCATCCCTTCATGCAGGCTGGTTCTGGCGGTGTCGGGGACTCTGGTGAGGGAGAGGATCAGCTGGGTGTCGTCGGCGTAGGAGATGATGTTGAGGTTGTGTTGGCGTGCGATGGCGGCAAGAGGTCTCATGTACACATTGAAGAGGGTGGGGCTGAGTGATGATCCTTGCGGAACGCCGCAGATGACTTCGGTGGCCTCGGATCGAAATGGGGGGAGGCGGACTCTCTGTGTTCTTCCGGCGAGGTACGAGACGATCCACACTAGTGCCTTCTCTTGGATGCCGATGTTGCTGAGGCGCTGTATTAGGGTGCGGTGGCAGACAGTGTTGAACGCTGCAGAGAGGTCCAGGAGGATGAGTGCCGATGTTTCCCCGTTGTCGAGCAGGGTTCGGATGTCGTCGGTTGCTGCGATGAGGGCGGTCTCGGTGCTGTGGTTGGCTCTGAAACCGGACTGCGAGGGGTCGAGGGATCGGTTCGTCTCGAGGAAGGCGGCAAGCTGTCTGTTGACGATCTTCTCGATGACTTTGGCAGGAAAAGGAAGGAGCCAGATGGGGCGGAAGTTTTTGAGGTCGGTGGGGTCCGCTGTTGGTTTCTTCAGTAGGGCGCTGAGCTCGGCATGCTTCCAGCTCTCCGGGAAGGTGGTGGTGTCGAGGGAGGTGTTGATGACGTCTCGGTGTTGGGGTGCGATGGTGGAGTTGGCCTTGTTGAAGATGTGGTGGGGGCAGGGGACAGTCGGAGATCCGGAGTGGATGGTGTTCATCGTGCGGGCTGTGTCTTCGGTGGTCACTGTGGTCCAGGTGCGGACGGTGGCGGTGAGGGGCGTTGGTTCGACGGTTGGGTGCGTGGGTGGTGCGCCGAAACTGTTGTGGATGTCGACAATCTTGCGGTGGAAGAACGAGGCGAGAGAGTTGCAGAGATCTTGTGAGGGAGTGATGTCGTTGTTGCCGGTGCTGGGGTTGGAGAACTCCTTGACGATGGTGAAGAGTTCCTTGCTGTCGTGGGCGTTGTTGTCCAGTCGTTCCTTCAGTGATTTCTTCTTGGTGGTGCGGATGAGCTGGTGGTGCTTGCGGGTGGCGTGTTTGAGGGCAGTCATGTTGTCAGTGGTCTGGTCGAGGAGCCAGGCTTTCTCGAGGGTGCGGCAGGTCTTCTTGGAGTCCTTGAGTTTGTCGGTGAACCAGGGGGCCTTCTTGCTTCTGGGTCTGCTGGGAGGGTTCTTCAGTGGTGCGAGTTCGTCGGCGCAGGCGGTCAGCCAAAGGGTGAAGTTGAGGGCTGCTTCGTTGGGGTCCGTTGTGCTGGTGGGTGGGTTCTGGCTGAGGGAGGTGGTGAGCTGGTCGGCGGTGATCTTGCTCCAGCTTCTGTGAGGAACCTGTTGCGGGTGGTGGTGGGTTGTGGTTTTTCTGAAGCTGAAGTGGACGCAGCTGTGGTCGGTCCAGTGGAGTCCGGTGGAGTGGCTGAAGGTGATGTGCTTGCTGGATGAGAAGACGGGATCAAGCGTGTGGCCGGCGTAGTGGGTCGGGGTGTTGACCAGTTGCTTGAGTCCGAGGTTGGCGAGGTTGTCCAGCAGGGCGGCGGTGTTGCGGTCCTTGTTGTTCTCCAGGTGGAAGTTGAGGTCCCCTAGGAGGATGTAGTCGGCGGAGGGGAGGGCGTGTGGGCTGATGAAGTCTGTGATGTCTTCGCTGAATTGTGTGCGTGGTCCCGGGGGTCTGTAGATGAAGGTGCCTCTGAGGGTCGCCTTTGGGTCGGTGTGAATCTGGAAGTGGAGGTGCTCGGCGGCGGCGAAGGGGTTGTTGGAGTCGGTCGTGATGCGGATGGTGTTTTTGTGGACGATGGCGATGCCTCCTCCGGTCTGGTTGACGCGGTCCCTCCTGATGATCTTGTACCCGTCTGGGATGGCGATGTCGGGGGCTGAGGAGGCGTTCGTCCAGGTTTCCGTGAGGAAGGCGACGTCTGGTGATGTTGTGTCGAGCAGGTTCCAGAGTTCCACGGCGTGTCTGTGGATGGAGCGGGTGTTGAGCAGGATGCACTTGAGGTTGCTGCTGGTGTTTGGCTTGGCGGGTGCGGTGCAGGTTCGGAGGCAGGTGAACTTGCAGGTTCTGCAGGTGAATGGTCCATGAATGCGTTTCGGGGCGTCCCGGCAGCAGGCGGGGTTCCGGCCGGCGTTGAGTGCGTTGAGGGCGGCGGCGTCGTAGGTCTGTCGGGTCGTCTTGCGTCGGTGGGGGCCAGGGGTCCTGGCACTGGGCGCGGTCCAGGCGTGGACTCGGCGCACAATCGGCGCGCCCGCTGCGCGTCACCGCTGCGCGTACGCATGCACTCTGCCATAATGGAGAGTGGGGGGGCGGAGCGAGGGAGGGGCAGCTGGGAGGCGGGAGCGGGGTGGCAAGTGGGGGGAGCGTTGAGGAGATGCGGAGGGAGCGTGGGTGGGGCCGCGGGGGAGCAGCGGCAGGGAGCGGGGTGGGTCAGGGGAATAGGGCAAGTACAGTGAGTACAGTGAAAGACAAAATACAATAGGAACAGCAACAGAGTTTAGGGCACAAAATACAAAAGGCGGAGCTAAATTACAAGGGGCCGGGGAGCGACGGAACAGTGAGTACAGTGATCAGATAAAATACAATAGGAGCAGCAACAGAGTTTAAGGCACAGAATACAAAGGCGGAGCTAATTTACGAGGGGCAGGGGAGTGACGGAACAGTGAGTACAGTGATCAGATAAAATACAATAGGAGTAGCAACAGAGTTTAAGGCACAGAATACAAAGGCAGAGCTAATTTACGAGGGGCAGGGGAGCGACGGAACAGACAGCAACACGAGGCAAAGCAGCAAAAGCAGGACACGAGTCCAGACGGCAAACCTTAGCGGCCCGAGAGTGCGGGCAAGAGCAGGGGGCCACTCCACACAGGGCAGAGACTCGGCCTGGCAGCGGTGGCGGGGGGAGCGATCGGGTCTGACCAGGGCAGGTCGGTCTCAATTGTTCTCTAAAATCAATAATATGCATGAATGGACCTTTGATTACAGTGCTTTCCAGGTTCATACCTCTCTTCGTTTCTCTTATCTTTCCTATTATCCTTTCCTATGTCCATGCTTCCTTAAATACTTGTAATACTTCATACATGTAGTTTGTATTTTGCCTTTTTATCAATCCTTGTCTCTTTTTTATATTCTTTACATATTTGTTCCATTTGCAATACCTGTTCTGCCTGTTTTAGCAAACATTTTGCATCAATTTATATATTCAATTTCAATTCTGCTCATTTACTGATTGTTTTAACCCTTTTTCATTGTTTCTTGAAACCTTGTTTTGGGTGTCCTTTACCACCCACTTGATTCACCAGCTGTCTGTTGGTTGGATCACCAATGTGCATACTTAAAGCTACTAAAATAGCTACCACTCATTCCAGTTTCTGTTTTTTTCTAGACAGTATTTACATTTTTTGGTACCTGTTTTTTGGTCAGCATTTCATTATATTTAAATGCACTTCAACAGAGGTGCACCAATCATTTGCCATTTTGACATGCCCACCGAGACATGTTCCTCCTTTTCTTTCTGATTCAATTGCAATTGTTTCTCATGATCCGCTACAACAGGTTATGCTCAAATGTTTATGCTGTATTATTGCATGTGTTTCTCTTATTTTTATGGTTTCGATTTTCGAAAATCTTATTAAGGGTTTTCTATTCTTTTTCCTGAAAAGGATGCTTTATTTTAACATAACCGCACAATGGAATAAGCTTGTACTGCACACTACTAAGAAATCTTTGAGATGAACCTAACAGCTCACTATTTTGATGGCTTTATGTTTTTTATCTTCTGTGTGTCTATTGATTTCTCTTTCCTGCTTGGTTTCTCAGAAACTGTAACAGGGTTATTCCATGCCCTTCCTGAAAAAGAACCCTTTATTGTATCTTGACCCCAACATGGAATAAGTCTGTGATGCCCAATGTTGATAAATTGAATGTATGATTGTTTCTTTATAATTAATCGAAAGCACACTATTTTGAAGGACTGATCCTCAGACATTCACAAAATATTTATTTTTATTTTTATTACAGTTGAGAATGTGATCCAATACTATCTGAGGGTCTGCATTGCGTCAATTAGGTAATTTCGATGAGAGATGTCACATCTTTTTTTTATCTGCTCTTCTATCTCTTCAATAATGTATGCACGCCCAGTACTCTCAATTGCATTAGGGCCTGATTCACAAAGATAAACTTACACTTTTATGTAGGTTTACGATTTTTTGCAAATCTCAAAGGAATTTTATGCGCATCATTTTTGTTACTGCCCATCTTTTTATGTGCGGAGTCTCCCCCATGAGTGCAGATATTCTGCAGTCGTAAAGATACTACTCATAAAATTCCTTTGTGAATAGTAAACTTGCATAAAAGAATAAGTTTACCTTTGTGAATCAGGCCCTTGTCTTTTATCCTTTATGCTCTCTACATAGAAATGTATGGACTACTTTTGTTACATCTCTGAACACGATGAAGTCTGTTTTTTTGTATAATTTCTGTTTGAGAGCTGTACACATGTTTGTTAAATTGCCATTTGTTCCAAACTGAAAGGTGCGTTTTATAGCAAATACGATAAACTGTCTTCTAACCATTTGAGGTGTCTGACTTTTTAAAATCTGTACCCATATTTGTGAGGATGGTGTACCTTCTAGTGTAAATGAAGGGCCTGTTTATTTCTTTAGTGTTTGACGTACGCAGACAACCCTTGCTCACTTTGTAGTTTTGGATTTTTATAAGGTGACCTCTCCATGCATAGGGCCATGTTTGGCCCACTTGACCCATCCCATCCTTTGTTTACCCTTCCTTATCTCTTGGTTCTTACAGAGGCTATTTTATATCCTCATGAAGTTTATGTTTAAAGTATTTTATTCAACGTGACACACCAAAACAGGCATACAGCATCATAGGATCAGCAGATGAGAACGTGCAGTAGTCTGGCATGACACAACATTTAAGTTCAAATGCCCCCCTCCCACCCCAACGCCCCCTCACCCCACCCAACTTCCCCCACCCCCCCCCCACCCACTGTCCAGTGCGCTACCAACATGCTACCTATTTCCCAGGGCTCTAGGCAATTGGGGAGAAGAGTCCCACCCCGCTCACTGATCTGATGCCAGCGGGCTCGTAAGCCGCAGCAGGCGTAGGTACCTCGGACAGGTGAGTTCTCTAAACTCCGTGAGCAGCATAGAATGAAATTTATATATATATATATATATATATATATATATATATATTCCAGCTCCAAAACACCAAACACGTGAGTCACTCTAAGGGCGGGTGCCAGATAACGCGTTGGTGTTCGCGTAATACATGCAGGCTCCAGTTTTCCAAAAATACCCAGCCGGGTTCACAGGAAAAGACCAGCACTTACACGGGCAGCAGCAGTCTGTTTAGCAGAACGGTTTATTCACAAAAGCAGACGCGTTTCGGGAATGAAATCCCTTCGTCAGTGTTAACATCAGAGCGCCATAAATGACACCCTTATCTATGTTCATGCCTTACATTGACACAAACAATGGACTAATGCATTTCGGTATATTCAGCGCGCCATCTCAAAACGCGTACATTCTATACATTTTGTCAACGTGAGATACTGAAATTTTCAATCTTTCAAATTGTATTTACAACATCCGCAAAAACATTATGCGCTTGCTCAATAAACAATCTCGCCGTGTATCGGCAAAAGTTACAATGGACAATAAAGTCCAAAAAACACACATACCTGAGAGACATTAAAGAAAAATGCACAATTAAAGCGAAAATCGCTGTCTTAGAAAGAACGCTCAACTGAGCAAAATCTTGCAACCCAATATCAGGTTGCTAGGTTCTCAGGCCAGTGAAAAAACACAAGTCACATATCCCACCCTGACACTGAAATTTCCTTTCACTATATATATTTTCAGAATTATACCCAGTCAATTCATCAAAATTATCGCAGACAGTTTTTCACAGTTACTTATATATCGTATAGCAACCCAACATAATCTTAGCCCAAGTGAAAGGCAAGTTCTTCCCCCATATTCAGTCCCTTAGGTGCCCTGGTCTCAAGATCTATAATAAATCTAGATTCTAGTCTTCTTAGGGCCTGTAATCGGTCACCTCCTCTTGGGTTTTCAGCCACTTGGTCTAGGCAGAAATATCTTAAAAGATTCCTGTCACTCTTATGTTTGATGGCAAAATGCCGTGCTACTGGATAGCTGAAATCTTTATTGGCAATTGCCCGCATATGCTCTAGTATCCGGAGTTTAACAGGATTGATGGTACTTCCCACATACCTCAACAGACAGGGGCAGACCAAACAGTAAACTGCGTGATCTGTGCGGCTAGACATACATTTTGTAATTTTCTTGCCACCTTTGCAACCTGGCACATCATATGCTAAAGTTCTCTTGCTTGCCGAGTAGGCTTTGCATTTCCCGCACAGGAAAAAACCTTTTACATCTTTCAGAGTTCCTAGCTGTTTCTCCTGTGGTGGTAGATAACTATGGACCATCTCATCTCGCAGCGATCTTGCCCTCCTAAAGGTGATAGAAGGCACATCAGGGATGTCTGGACCTACGATTGGGTCGGATTTAAGGATGTGCCAATGTTTAGACAAGATGGATCTTAATCTAAATGAATCCGCAGCAAACGGTGTAATCATGCGGAATTGAACCTCTTTGGAAGGGGTAGTCTTTTTCTTTTCAAACAGAGTGCTGCGCGGTATCTTTTTGACTTTATTCAGAGTTTCTTGAAGCAGAATAGGATTGTATCCTCTGTTGCGGAACCTTTCTATGCTATCTGTGGCAGCTTGTTCAAAATCTTCATTGTGAGTGCAATTACGTTTTAATCGTAAAAATTCCCTGTAAGGGAT
Organism: Lissotriton helveticus; assembly: GCF_964261635.1. Taxonomy (NCBI): domain Eukaryota; kingdom Metazoa; phylum Chordata; class Amphibia; order Caudata; family Salamandridae; genus Lissotriton; species Lissotriton helveticus. The sequence continues at coordinate 2,072,885,288 of NC_136063.1, forward strand.
ATTGATGATAAGTTTACGGGAATGGCTGCTTGAAGCGTGTAAAACGCTGTTACCAGCAGTCGGTTTACGATAAAGTTGGGTGCTGATCTGACCATTCCTCACACTCACTTGTAAATCCAGGTAACTAACCTTTTCTTTGTTAATTTCCCCTGTGAATTTGAGGTTGCACTCATTATCGTTTAGCACTGAAATATACTCATTAGCCTCTTCTATAGACCCATTCCACACTAGGAACAGGTCATCGATGTACCTGCTCCAAGCCACTATCTTAATATTCCAAGCGGCATTTCCAGGGGCCCAGGCTACCTGCTCCTCCCACCAGCCTACGAATAAATTCGCATAGCTGGGGGCGAAGCAGGAGCCCATCGCCGTCCCAGAACACTGTCGGTGTTTATTGAGCAAGCGCATAATGTTTTTGCGGATGTTGTAAATACAATTTGAAAGATTGAAAATTTCAGTATCTCACGTTGACAAAATGTATAGAATGTACGCGTTTTGAGATGGCGCGCTGTATATACCGAAATGCATTAGTCCATTGTTTGTGTCAATGTAAGGCATGAACATAGATAAGGGTGTCATTTATGGCGCTCTGATGTTAACACTGACGAAGGGATTTCATTCCCGAAACGCGTCTGCTTTTGTGAATAAACCGTTCTGCTAAACAGACTGCTGCTGCCCGTGTGAGTGCTGGTCTTTTCCTGTGAACCCGGCTGGGTATTTTTGGAAAACTGGAGCCTGCATGTATTACGCGAACACCAACGCGTTATCTGGCACCCGCCCTTAGAGTGACTCACGTGTTTGGTGTTTTGGAGCTTGAATTTAATTTAAAGTGAGTGCACCACCGCCGACGGACGTCTGTGAAGAAGGAGAATTATACTTCCTCATTGTTCGAAGAGTGAGCGTCCGGAGCTGTAAACGGAAAGTGCAAGAGCGGGCGGACTTCAAACACGGTAAGCCGGCTCGTTTAAGCACTTTTTCCGTGTTATTTCCTATGTGCATTATCGACGGTTGGGCGAAGGGGCGTGCAGCAGCAAGCAGACGGATTCTGATTTTGGCTCCCGGGACCGGGACACCAAAGATTCGTGACAATAAGGAAACATGTTTAACATGTCAGAGCGCCGCGATGCGGCTGGAGACATTTTCAAGAACAAAAACCCAGACATTTTGAAACCGCCACCAGTGACGAATGTGGCTGTCTCCAACACCCTATCCACACAGTTCCAAAAACTTGAGAAATTGTATGAACGGGAACTGCGCAAATGGTGGGAGGGAACATCATTACAGGGGTACATAGAGGTACCGAGGGTGCCTCGAGGTCTTCGGATCTTTACAGTACCCGCATATGAGAACCCAGACCCCCAATTATTGGAAACATGGGCGTCACATATAGCCAACTCCTGCAAAGGTATGTTGGAGATCCTGATCCAATTTGCGTGGAGCGACCGTGACAAGGTCGTTAAAGAGATAGAGGAGTTGGAAGAGTTGATCACAAAAAATGCCAACAAAGAGGAACAAGAACAACTTAGGGCCAATATGAAAAAGAGACTTCAGAAATATGAAACCAAAATCAAACTTAGAAAACAAGAAAAATTTGACCGGGATGAGCGGGACTACGCAATGGGGAGGGTCTTAACCTTCCACAAAAAATATGATCATACACGCAAAGAAGTGGCCAGAAAAAATCAGATGCCAAGAACAACAACGGAGACAAGAGTTGAGACTTCGGACTCTGATCTCATTGTGAGTGAAAGCTCTGGAGACGAAACGTCTGGCCACACTACAATGTCTGCGACAACGACCATCAAAACCCCTTTTCAACAGGAGTTCAAAGTCATACAAGAGAGCTGGCTTCGGGGCGGCAAGAACAAGCCCCCAGAAGACGCAGACAAACAAGACGGGGAGGATGGAAAGGCAAAAGGCAGAGGACAAACAAGAACAACTACACGAGTAACCAGGAGCCAAAGGAGAGGCAGATGGTGAATACTCCAGACCAGCTCACCATTGTAAATTTGTCTGAAAGATCATTAACAACAATAGAAGAGTCCGTTTTGAAACTTGGACACACTTTTTGTCCCAATAAAAATATGGAATATACACAGACACGTATAGATCTATATAAATTTATTCGGAAAGTCAAATTGCACAAGTTTTTTAAGACTAAACCAACCACAAAAGAATCAAAATATCTGAGAAACAACAAAGACACCGATCTCTTAACTGTAAATGACCTTACAGCCTGTGAAGTTTTGCAAAACCTTAGACAAGAGGATGACATGGAGACAAACGCAAAAAATAACACCTTAACCCAAAGATTGGATAATGTTAACGTAGAGCAAGAAGCACCGAAGAGTACTTTTAAACTTGCCTCAAGATTTGTCCCCCAGACTGCAGCGGACGCAATTGACATCTTTGCAGAGGTGGTTGCCAGGGATCTGGCCACCATGAGGACAGAATTTAAACCCCAAAAGAAGCACTTTAACATTACCAAGGAACAACAGTTGGCGGTGAAGTGCTTGATGGAGGACAAAAAGATTGTTTGCAAACCCTCCGACAAAGGAGGTACCATAGTCATCATGTCTAGACCACAATACGTTGCGGAAGCAAAACGGCAGCTTGAGGATCAAACATGCTACAAAGTCATCACGAAGAAAGATTATTTGACAAGCATTGAAGAACTATATCAACTGCTTAAAAAGTGGCATGACCGACAGATGATTGAGCTCGATGAATATCTCTTTCTGAAAACCATGAACCCTATCTTACCTTGTTTCTACCATCTGCCCAAGGTCCATAAGAACATCTACAATCCCCCTGGAAGACCAATCATTTCCTCCATAGGAGGTCTTACAGAGAACCTTTCTAAATTCCTAAACCATTTTCTGTTTGGCTTTGTATTGTCTCTGAAATCATATATCAGAGACTCCACAGATTTCATTGAAAAAGTAGAGTCTATTGCTTGGCAACCTTCGTATATACTGATTACTTTGGACATAACAAGTCTCTATACTTGTATAGACCATGAACAAGGACTCACCGCTGTTGAATTTTTCCTGAACAAAAGAGAATTGAGATTTGCTTTGCACAATAAGATGCTATTGGAACTTATAAGATTCTGTCTCTATAACAACATCTTTCTCTTTCAGGATATTATATACCGACAGTGTTCTGGGACGGCGATGGGCTCCTGCTTCGCCCCCAGCTATGCGAATTTATTCGTAGGCTGGTGGGAGGAGCAGGTAGCCTGGGCCCCTGGAAATGCCGCTTGGAATAATAAGATAGTGGCTTGGAGCAGGTACATCGATGACCTGTTCCTAGTGTGGAATGGGTCTATAGAAGAGGCTAATGAGTATATTTCAGTGCTAAACGATAATGAGTGCAACCTCAAATTCACAGCGGAAATTAACAAAGAAAAGGTTAGTTACCTGGATTTACAAGTGAGTGTGAGGAATGGTCAGATCAGCACCCAACTTTATCGTAAACCGACTGCTGGTAACAGCGTTTTACACGCTTCAAGCAGCCATTCCCGTAAACTTATCATCAATATCCCTTACGGGGAATTTTTACGATTAAAACGTAATTGCACTCACAATGAAGATTTTGAACAAGCTGCCACAGATAGCATAGAAAGGTTCCGCAACAGAGGATACAATCCTATTCTGCTTCAAGAAACTCTGAATAAAGTCAAAAAGATACCGCGCAGCACTCTGTTTGAAAAGAAAAAGACTACCCCTTCCAAAGAGGTTCAATTCCGCATGATTACACCGTTTGCTGCGGATTCATTTAGATTAAGATCCATCTTGTCTAAACATTGGAACATCCTTAAATCCGACCCAATCGTAGGTCCAGACATCCCTGATGTGCCTTCTATCACCTTTAGGAGGGCAAGATCGCTGCGAGATGAGATGGTCCATAGTTATCTACCACCACAGGAGAAACAGCTAGGAACTCTGAAAGATGTAAAAGGTTTTTTCCCGTGCGGGAAATGCAAAGCCTGCTCGGCAAGCAAGAGAACTTTAGCATATGATGTGCCAGGTTGCAAAGGTGGCAAGAAAATTACAAAATTTATGTCTTGCCACACAGATCACGCAGTTTACTGTTTGGTCTGCCCCTGTCTGTTGAGGTATGTGGGAAGTACCATCAATCCTGTTAAACTCCGGATACTAGAGCATATGCGGGCAATTGCCAATAAAGATTTCAGCTATCCAGTAGCACGGCATTTTGCCATCAAACATAAGAGTGACAGGAATCTTTTAAGATATTTCTGCCTAGACCAAGTGGCTGAAAACCCAAGAGGAGGTAACCGATTACAGGCCCTAAGAAGACTAGAATCTAGATTTATTATAGATCTTGAGACCAGGGCACCTAAGGGACTGAATATGAGGGAAGAACTTGCCTCTCACTTGGGCTAAGATTATGTTGGGTTGCTATACGATATATAAGTAACTGTGAAAAACTGTCTGCGATAATTTTGATGAATTGACTGGGTATAATTCTGAAAATGTATATAGTGAAAGGAAATTTCAGTGTCAGGGTGGGATATGTGACTTGTGTTTTTTCACTGGCCTGAGAACCTAGCAACCTGATATTGGGTTGCAATTGCTCAGTTGAGCGTTCTTTCTAAGACAGCGATTTTCGCTTTAATTGTGCATTTTTCTTTAATGCCTTGTCTCTCAGGTATGTGTGTTTTTTGGACTTTATTGTCCATTGTAACTTTTGCCGATACACGCCGAGATTGTTTATTGAGCAAGCGCATAATGTTTTTGCGGATGTTGTAAATACGATTTGAAAGATTGAAAATTTCAGTATCTCATGTTGACAAAATGTATAGAATGTACGCGTTTTGAGATGGCGCGCTGTATATACCGAAATGCATTAGTCCATTGTTTGTGTCAATGTAAGGCATGAACATAGATAAGGGTGTCATTTATGGCGCTCTGATGTTAACACTGACGAAGGGATTTCATTCCCGAAACGCGTCTGCTTTTGTGAATAAACCGTTCTGCTAAACAGACTGCTGCTGCCCGTGTGAGTGCTGGTCTTTTCCTGTGAACCCGGCTGGGTATTTTTGGAAAACTGGAGCCTGCATATATATATATGTATATATATATAATAAAAAAAAAAATCCTCATGAAGTTTAGAATAACCTTTTGTCCAATTCAATTTTTAATAATGAATTGAAATGGCCATTAAGATAAAGCCATATACTCTCTGTAGCTAGTTTAGGAAAAATAAATGATTCTAACCTCTGTTAGTTGCTAGATTATGTCAGTGTTCATAGATAAACAACCTTGTCATGCTTATGAATGTTATTATTTCCGTTTTAAAGTTATAACTGTCTGATATAAATGTCCTGTCTTTGTATCTCTGATTCTTTTGTAAATTTGTATTTTTCAGCCTTGAGAAACCAACATGACCTCATGAAATATGTGTCGGCTGAAATCATAAAATACAAACTGGACTCATAATGTTTTTGGGGGGGTTAAAGTCTATTATAACCTATATTTTTTATTATATATATATATATAGAAATTTCTATTAGATTAGAAGTAATTCTTTAATATTGGAATGTAAATTCCTCCCATGTAAAAGCATTGTTATCCTGAAAATGACCTGATGGGGCGAATGTTGTTAAACATGACAAGAAATACAAATATTTATTTTCTAATTTCAATGTCAATTGCATCTTATAACTATTAGTGCTTTAAAAAATGTTTCCAATTCCATATCTTTGTATGACGCTCCCTTTTTCTTACCTTTTCATAAAACACAACTTGGGTGCTGTGTTGCGTTGCTTGACTTCGTGTTAAAATTGCCACTTCGTTTTAGTGTGTCAAAGCTGTATAAACATAGTTAAATGTGCATCATTCTCCCCTTTTGCAAACTTTTTTGCACTCCTCACTAAGCCATTGAAAACTTCTCAAAATTTACGATATGTCATTCAGTTTGGAAATACTCACTTTTCAAAGAGACAGGAGAAAATCAGCAATGAGTCAGGAGCAAGAAGACCGGGGCAAAACTAAGCAAATAACCATTCTGCACCATTTGTCAACAAAATTTGGAAAACATCTGAGCATGCTCACTTATTTTGCTGAAACTATCTCTTACAAATTGAGGTTTTGTGGGAAACAATCCTATAAAGTTTTTATGAAAATGTCTCCAGAGGCATAATTGGACAAATCATTCAAAACCTCATAACTTTAGTGTGTGCAAAATTTCTATCAGGATAATAAAAACATTTCCAACCTGCTGAGGAATTCATTTTGATTACAGGATAATGGAGGCTAACAGTCACAAATCAATGTTTCCTCTCTGATTCCTGCATATTTTCTCTCAATTCCCGCTTTGATTTCATCCGCAGTCAACGTTTTTGGGTGAGAAACTCCACAGCCATAATGTTCCTATGGTTGTTGTGATTCCGATGGTACTTCTACCACTGGCCACATAGGGATTTAGAGACCATTCATAATGAGGCCCATTATGTCAGATCTCATTGAGTTTCTAATTAGTATTTTTTTAAGCTATCCCAAATACAGTAGCATTTTTGTACATTTTCCAGGATAGAGTTATTTCTCTTTCTGGCAGGCCAGGGTGCAATTTGATTGACCTATAATGTTCTTCTTCCTAGGGCATCAAGTGGACTTTATGGTCTGATACAATTCAGCACCAATTGATAACTATTGTCCAGACAAATGTGCACAAAACTTTCTACAATTAAATTCTTGGTTTAGCAAGATAACTTGACACAAAATGAAGTACAGCAATCCGTAGAAAAAGTGGCACACTGAGTCACAAAGTTCTAAACAATTGAGGAATAAGATCTTCGAAGAATAGTCCATTTGGCTTTGTTTTTAAGAGTGCAAAGAAATGATCTTGTATTGTGCAACGTATCTTGAGCGCACTGCTCAGTGACTTAAGATCACATTAACTTAGAGGTTTTATGAAGATGCAAGTCTTGATTACTTCCAAAAGTGAGTCTTGTCTTCGATGACATGATTGTGTCAGCTCAGGGAATTGAAGTGGATGGCAACCAGGTAGCTAAAATAAGGCACTCCTGAACATATTCATGGAGCACATGGCGAAAGTGCGAGTTATAGTTAATGTAGTGTGGGAAGTGAGGTGGCAACCTTCATTGTGAAGGTGCGTAAACTTATACATTTAAGCGCATACATTATAAATTTAAGGTATAACTGTACATTTACAATTTAATATATTTTCTAGTTTAAGTTGGGTTTGTATAGAAAGGATTAATATTGTTTTCTGAACTTTACATTTTTTCATTGAATAAAAATGTGGTTCAAATCGCAATGTTTAGTGTAAATATTAAATGTGTCATTAATTGGAGTGCTGTATAGTACAATGGAGGAGAGTGCCATACAGTGTAGTGTGATAGGGTAGAGTATTTTAGAGTGTAATACAGGGCATTGGTGTAGAGTAGAGTGGGGTGGGGTGGAGTAAAGTGTTATACAGTAGAGAGATATGATGTGCTGTATAGTAGAGTGGAGTACTGTCGAGTAGAGTAGCATGTTGTACAGTGGAGTGGCATGTCGCACAGTACAGCAGGTTTCATAGACTGTCACAGAGTAAAATACAGTGCTGTAGAGAAGAGTGCCATAGCATGGACTAGGGTGCAGTAGCATATTCATTGGAGTATTCTTGAGAGGAATGTCATAGAGTACACTGGATGAGAGTGTCATAAAGTGCAGTGGTGCATCATATAGTGGATTTGCATGTCATAGAGAGGAGTCGAGTGGCATCTTGTTGAGTGTTATACAGTGTACTACACTGGCGTACAGTTGACAGTCATTCAATGCAGTGACATACAGTGGAATAGTGCATAATGCATTAGCGTACAGTGGAGTTGCTTGCACTGGAGTGGCGTATGCTGGACTGGGGTAGAGTGGAATTTAATGCAGTGGAATGGAGTAGAATGAAGTCTTGTATAATGGAGAGCTGTACACTGGAGTGGCGTAGAGTGGAGTACTGTCTACTGGAGTGATAAATAATGGAATAACGAATAGTGGAGTGTCATAGACTGGAGTGGCATACACTGAACTAGCGTAGAGTGCAGTGCCGTTAAGTGCAGTGGTGTAAAGTGGAATAGCATATTCTGCAGAAGTGTGGAGGGGAGTGGTGTACAGAGGAATAGCATATAGTCCACTAGTGTACAGTGGAGTGGTGTACAGTGGAATAGCATACACTGGAGTGGAGTGCATTGGAGTTGAGTAGAGCAGAACATAATACAGTGGAGTGGAGTAGAGTGGTGTGTGCCTAATCAAGTAGCACAAAATGGAGTGGCGCAAACTGGAGTGGTTTATAGCAAAGTACCGTCTAGCAAAGTGTCATACAGTGGAAAAGCTAACAGTGGAGTGTTGTAAACTGGAGTAGCGTACCCCCAAAGAGTAGCATTCAGTTCAGTGAGGTGGTGTAGAGTGAAGTAGCATATACTGGAGTAGCATAGAGTGGGGTGGCATATAGTGGCGTGGTGGACATGGCAGTGGCATACAGTGAATTGGGGTAGAGTGGGATAACATCCAGTGGAGTGGAGTTGTGTACAGTTTAATAGCATAGAGTGGAGTGACATAGAGTGCTGTGTGCCACAGTAATATAGCGTACATTGTAGTACAATGAACTGGCGTACAGTGGAATAGAGTAGAGTGCAGCAGTGTAAAGTGGAGTGGTGTACAATGGAATAGCATAGACTTAGGTGGAATGCACTACAGGAGGTTAGAGTGGAACAGTATACAGAGTAGTGGTGTAGAGTGGAATGATGTTCAATGCAATAGAGTACAATGGAGTGGTACAGAGTGGAGTAGTGTACACTGCAGTGGTGTACAGTCGAGTAGGGTCCAGTGGAGTAGTATATAGTAGAAGAGTGTACAGTGGATTTGTGCTACAGTGAAGTGTCACACAATACAATATCATAGATTGGAGTGGCCATACAGTTGAGTAGCGTACAGTGGAGTTGCGTACAGTGGCGTGGCATCAACTGGAGTTGTGTACAATGGAGTGGGGTAGAGTAGAATACCGTACTGTGGAGTGGTGTAGATTGAAATTGCATAAAGTCTAATGGCGTAGAGTGGAGTGGCGTAGTGTGGTGTGATGTAGAGTGAAGTGGCATAGAGTAGAGTGACCTATAGTGGAGTGGTGAACACTGTAGTGGCATACAGTGGAATACCACAGAGTGCAGTGATATATAGTGGAATGGCAGACACTGGAGTGGCATACAGTGGAGTGGTACACCCTGGAGTGCCGTAGAGTGGAATATCATACAGTGGAGTCGCACAGATTGAAGTAGTGTACAGTGGAATAGCATAGGGTTTAATGGCATATAGTGAAGTGGCGTGGAGTGGAGTGGCGCAGTGTGGAGTGAAATACATTATAGTGGTGTAGAGTCAAATAGTGTATAGTAAACTGGTGTACAGTGGATTGGGGTACAGTCTAGTGGTGTAGAGTGAAGTGATATGCAGTGGAGTGGCATATAGTGGAATAGCATAAGTGGAGTAGCATAGAGTGGAGTGGAGGGGAATGGAGTGGTGTACGGATATAGATGAAATTAGACAAATGTGTTACTCATCACCCACACCACAATGATATTATGATTGAAAATAGGTAGACTAATAACACAAGTGATTTGGACAGAAAAATGCACAGACTCCCAGAATCTTTTTCTTAGTAAATAGAGATTCTTAATTCATAAATTTTTGCATTAAAAGATTTCAATTTCTTCTTTGGATTTCCACTGTGGCCAACACATTTCGTCTGAAAGGACTTCTTCAAGGTGCATTAATTGTTTATCCTTGAAGTTTCTGCTGTGAATTCTCCATTCACAAGTAGTAACATGTGCTGGATTGTACAATATTTAGATGATCTGCATTTACACTGAAAGGTTCCTGTAAATCAATCCAGAATTAGAGGAGGGCAGATGACCAGAGAGTATATGATCCAGACATATATCCAAGGAGGGACCAGATAAGCGCATTTTAACCAAGAAATAAAAACACAAATCTGAGCTGGAGGCGTGCAAAAAACAGAACTGTGAGAAGAAAAATGATCTTGATCCATATAGTAACCGAAGGTACTTAGCTGAAAAGCAGGAGGGTGGGACTCAGCAGCAGGACTTGAAAATGCCAACTCAGATGGACGTTATATTAGAAGCAGGTTTAATTTCAGGGAAATTGTCGGCGGAGTACTTAGCTTCCTCCTCCCTCACCCGGGGAGTAGCAGCATCAGTGGTGTTCTCAGGCTGCAATGAAACGTCATGTGGGAAACAACTGCTATTCCGTGGCATCCTAAGAAGTATTGGCTACGTGATTTAACTTGACCTGTTCAATGGAGACAAAAGGATTGTCTTTGTATCCAGGGAAAGGTGGCAAAACTCACAGTTCGGGTACCTTGAAGGCCAAGGACTGGAACAGGAGCATGGTATGCTAGGCGGAATTCCTTTTTGATGGCCACCTTTTCTCAAACCAGATCCCCAATTTTTGGAAACCAGACGGAAACTGAAAGAGCAACTTCAGAAGCATAAGTTTGAGTTGTATGAGAATGGTTACATGAGTTAGGGGCACAGAACTCTTGTGGGTCCTGTAAGACAGCACATTGATTATCCACGTCAAAGGTTGCGGCAGCTGCCACAATGTCTGGATCGTCAAGGCCTAGAACATACATCTTGATGCCAAAAAGTACTTTGTGCAAGGTCACCCCACAAAGAGATATTTTAGGGAGATTATTTGTTGAACCCCATATAGATGGTTTAACCAACCACGCCCTGTACCTAATAAGTTAGCCGTTAAGGACTGCTTTAAGTCGTAGTTCATTCTCTCCACAACAGCAATACTCTTGGGTCTATATCGAGATGAAAAATTCACTTGCACACCCATGTACTTCATCAAATCACAATATGCTTTAAAAGCGAAAGCCGGCCCTTGGTCCGAGTGGAACGCGCAACAGGCATATGTCCCGACAAAAACTTGCAAGTCTTTAAGAACAGTTTGAGCGTCAGCTAAGCGCTGTAGCCAAATCCAGAGGAATCTAGAACAAGAATAAACTGCAACCCAAATATATTTGAACGCAGTATCAGAAATCAGAGGACCACAGTAATCTAAATAAATGCAGCCAAAAGGCTGGTGGGAAATAAACAGATGTGTCTGAGGTGGACGAAACAAAGTGGAACATTTGATTTGTTGACAAATGTCATAAGTTAAAACATATTTTCTGACTTGTTGATATAAGCTCTGCCGCGCTGTAAGATTGAAATGGTGGCAGTCACACCGGCATTCACAGAACGTATGCCTTCATGTGTTTTTGTCGCTGTGTTGATTCTGTTGTGCTTTCTTTTCCCCCACGAGGGCATTTGACAATTTTAGACATCGACTTTGTCGCTTTGTATATTCTGTTTTGTTTGCTTATACCCTTAGTGATGCATAATCTGTCAAGCGCTCTGATACCCCCGGCAGTCATGTTCGAGCTATATAAAACTCTCAAAGTAAATAAATAAATAAAATCATTCAATTCTTCCAACTGCACAGTGAAGACTCCAGGAGACTGTATGTGAGTAGTTTGAGGGCGAACAATGCCATCAGAAATAGTCCCTAGAATGATGGCGTATGCAGCAGAATATTGCTGCTAAGAAACTAAAGCCGGTTGTGCAGATCCATCTGTATAAATGATGAACTTATATTGATCAAGAGGCAGAACCGAAGAAAGCAAAGGATAAACATGTTCATATTGCAAATATTCTTGTGTTTACAAAGAAGGGTCAAAGACAAAGTCGACATCCACGGCTGATAAGGACTTAGCCCAATATATCCAATGAGAGTGAAGGGCCTTTGCATTTGGAAAGCTAGCATTTGTGACGGCCTCTAGGTCAGGTACAGGAGAAATAACAATAATGTGTTTACCTTGAGCAAGTGACCATTCCTTCAGGATGGCAATTTGAACAGCTGTGAGATTTTTTTCAGTAGAAGCAAAACACAGTTCTGCCGAAGAATACAAATGTGATTTATATGCAATAGGTACTGTTTCAACTACATGAAAGGTAAATAAGTAAATCCAATTGCACCCGGCAAGACTGGTATGACATAGTTTGTAGTATTTATACATGTATGTAAATTGTGTGTTTCAAGTAAGTCAGACTGTAAAGATCTGAGTATGGCAAAGTGTTCTGATGTCCAGAGGAAAGCGGAAAAATCAATATGTATTAAGGCATGAAGAAGTTTAATACGTTGGGCATAGTCAGGTATATATGTCCTGCCAAAATTTTTAAATCCCAGTTTAGAGTACTGTGAGGCTGCAATTGATCACACCTCTCCAGAAAATGAAGGGAAAGACGTGTTCCTTCATTAGTTAGTTTATATCATAAAAAAGGACACTCAGAAAAGCTATGACAGACTTTTTGAAGTTAAACTTGTAACTAAGTTAAGCAACTTGCAAAATAATGAGATCTACTCTCTCTAAATGAGGGTTTAATTAATCATCAGTCAGGTAGATGTCATCAACATAGGATAGTGCATCAGGGTCGATCTCATGAAGAATCAATGTAATGCGTAGTGCAAAGACTCCTGGGCCATTCTTAAAGCCGATAGGAAGTTGGGAGTAGGGCCTCTGAAAACCAGCGGCGCTAAATGCTGAACAGTCGCTGCTCTCTGGAGCCATAATATGACTGAAAAAAATATTGGAGGTGTCCAAGGTGGTTTTATATTTTTTGTGGACTACATTATTAAGTATCAAAACAAAAATGTTCCCTTGGTGATTTTTTGTTTATAAGTTTTCATAGTCTATTATTCAGTCTTATCATTTATACTTCACGGACCAATCTCTTCTAGTTGGATCTCATCCTTACCATGTCACAGCATTTACTCGAAACACAGATTTAAGTAGAACCACAAAGATTCTTGCGCTTGCGCAGAAATTTTACTGACAGAAAGGATTTTGAGAAACATGCAGAGAACCTAAAAAAGAAACTACTCAATAGAGGTTATCCCAATAGAATTGTAAAACAATCTTAAAAGTGAGCAAAATATTATAATCGTTACTCTGTTTGAGGAAAACAGAAGAGACAAGCAGGGAATGGATAAAATAGCCTTTGTCTCAAACTTCTCCATAGTTAGTAATAAGATTAAAAATATTATAAATAGGAATTGGAGCTTGTTGCAGGACAAGAATATAGCACAAATAGAGAAACCACTGTTTTTCTATAGGAGAAATAAGACTATTAGGAGCAGGTTAGTCAAAACATATAGAGAAAAAAGGAGTACAACCGAGAAGTATTGATACAATCAGTAGGATAACAGGCACATTCCCATGTAGTACATGTTCAAACTGCAAGTCAGTAATAAAAGGGCAAAAGGTTGAAATCAATGACGCTGAACATACGTTCAAAGATATGTTTAACTGCAGATCAAAGAAGGTAATTTACTTAATTATTTGTCCCTGTGGGAGGGGATATGTAGGGGAGAACAAGAAGGAAATCTGGGTACGCCTGAATGAACATAGATCCGCTATACGGACTAATAAGTGTAATGTTCCTTTAAATGTACACTGGAACCAACAAAAACAGAAAGTGGAAGATATTCGCTGGTGTGTATTAGAAAGAACTGAATTATCGAAGAGAGGGGGAGATATTGATAAAAAACGGAAGATGCGAGAACAGTTCTTCATGTGTAAATGTAAAATGTATAACATGGTCTTAATAGCCGGGAAGAGTGGGAGAGGCTATATAGATGAGAAGAGAACACATATCGCAAGAATAATTGTAAAATCAGATGCACCTAAATAGATAATCATAATGTAAATGAGCTCTGTGTAGAGTGTAAATGCAGTTTAATAAAGAAAAAGCTGAAATGAGATAAAGGGAAGTACAGGACACTATACCAGGTGTATACAATACTATTTCGGATGTATAGGGGGAGAGACTACATAGATAAGAAGATAATATACAGTGCTGTGATGTCTGAATAGTTAGATCAGCGAAAATTAGACACACAGAATAAATTAAATAATTACTGAGTATATGCAGGGCAGGTGATAGTGAAAAGCACTCATTTAGGTTAACTAAAATAATAAGCATAACAGAATTTAGACTATGAAAATGACACTGAGAAGAGGTGTGTTTATATCGTAATTAATACTGTTGGATTTGGTGGTTAATAAGACACTGCGTAGGGTTGCTTGATAATGGCCCTTGAAACCCAGACAATATTACTGACCCGGGATGTGATATATAAATAAACCCGGCATCTTGATGAACATTTGGCTAGAAAATGTGCAATTCAGCCGACCTTGTTAAGCGTAAATGAAAGTGACTCATCAGAAAAACGCATGCACTGGTGAATACCTGTACATTTATAATTCTTAATTTTTAATTTTTATGAGTATATTGCTTAAAAGGATCAGATTTGCAATTTAATACGTAGAGGATAATGAACAGCATTTTGTAATGAGGTACGAGTCACTAGGATAAGGAATACGGGATGACGGTGGCTTCAGTTTTACTTCTAGACTACACCGGGACAATATAGCGCCCACAGAGGAATGGAAAGCAAATGTGGTTTGGACAGGACCTTAGTGGACCGGAACTAGGAATGACGTCAGTATGAAGGTTAATTTAAATGCCAGAATTTTACAGAGGGGCCTCTCTTTGTTCCGCAAATGATAGTTGGGCATACGCTGCTGCCACGAAATAATTAGAGGTGAGAACTTTATGATCAGAGGGACTTAAGATAGATTTAAGGCACTTGGGAAGATGTAATTGAAGTTACTGAAAAGAAGAGTAAGTAGGAAGCCCGCTTGACAATGGGGGTGGGCGAATGTTATTTATAACGATGCGTTAAAGCAGTTGATAACGCACGAAAGACAGAGAGTAATAATGACCAGGAAAGCACAGACCATTGACTATAAAATGTGATTGTGGCTGGAAAACATAAGTAAAATAATGCATATTGGTTTCAAAGAATAAAAAGCCCCTAATCCATGTGAAGACTATACTTACGGATGGGGGTAACCATAAGAATGACGATTAACCAGCAGGTGCAATATGCAAGACAAATAAAGATATGATTATCGGTGCGACCAGAGGTGTAAAAGAAACTAGCTAACAAAAATGTAAATGTAGCTAGAATAAACATGCCGATCGATTTTATAAATTAGTAAGCCAGCCAAAATAATTGATAGAAATATACAGATAGTTGTGAGCACTGATCGAATCAAATCTAAATAGGTGCTTTCATTTCAGCGCTGAACCAGGGGATAATTGATTAAATCCCAATAAACTGAATAAATCAGATCTAGATGAAAGAAGGGTGCGCCAACCTTGTGCGGTTATACACTATTTAGAAAGAAGGAAGAGAATTGAACACGATTAATGGTGAGCGTTTTGCAATACGACACAGGCACAGATTAAAGGTAGATAACTCAGTAAGCAATGATTTTTAATATATTGTTTACTTATTAGGTATTGAATATGTATGACGACCTGATATATAAGAGAATCAAAGCAGAAAGGAACAGTGCAGGGGTGATTAAAGAGTGTAAATCCGGCGCCACTTATAAGGGTGAGTGTATGATCAGACAAGAAAATATGAGACAATTAGTGAGAGAACACTAGAAATAATTAACTAGATAAATACTTATCTCCACAGTTGCCAAAATTAATAATTAGTGTAGTATACTCCAATCGCCCCAGATGGTACAACAGGGAATCTGTATGAGGTTTTAATAAAGGTAAGCCAAGCAGAGTTCTAAATGCGTAGATTGGTATGTGGTGAAAGGAAGAGCCTGTAGAATAAGATCATAGGGCCCAGTGTGAAATATGATTGGAAGACTGTTGCACAGGATCTAGATAATGTGATTTAAGTGGGACTGCAAACAGCAAACAATAAAGAGGTGGCATGTTGAATTAGGCTTATAAAATAATATAGCATGTGACATAATAAAATTGTAATCCAATGTACAATAGTGATTTTGAATTTTTTACTTGCAGATTATTGTGTTGGTTTTTAACTGTCCTGAGGAAGGTGGTGCGCATAGCAGAATCCACCGAAACGCATCGACAACAAACCTCTGTGGTTTTATGATTATTGTATTATTGTTTTTGTATATGTTTTTTAATGCCATGTTAAATATTGGCACCATATATTGTAAAGTATAGCACTCCAGTATATGTGTTAACCAATTACAGACAGTGGATGAGTTGTTACAAAACTATGAGCAAAAAATAATCCCTTTCTAATAAACTGAAAATATGATGTTTTGATTAATTTAATAAATCAAAATATAATGTACATTTAGATTTGTGAGGTTGAATATCTCTACTGAATTAAGTACCTCTTTTGTGGTTCTACTTATATCTGTGTGGCGAATAAATGCTGTGACATGGTAAGGATGAGATCCAACTAGAAGAGACTGGTCCGTGAAGTGTAAATGATTAGACTGAATAATAGACTGTGAAAACTTATAAACGAAAAATCACCAAGGGAACGTTTTTGTTTTAATACTGTGATTTATCCAGTTCCCTTTTGGTTCAAGGGTGACTCTCTATTGCTTATACTACATTATTAAGTGCAAAAGTGCGTGAATGACTATTCAAATGTCTGTAATCCAAGACAACACAATAGGAATGATCAGGCTTTAAAAGCAGAAAAAAAGAGCATTTTAATTTGAGAGACCCAGGGTACAATTACTCCCTTGTCCTCCAGCTGGGAAAGAATTTATTTAATGGGTGTCCTTGTGTCCCATCTGATAGGATACTGTGGTTGAACCTCAGGTGTAAACCGTATAGGAATAACGTGGTAAGGAGAATCCTTATCCCAACCTGTATGTTTACGATAAAGCAAGGACCCATTCGGAAGCATAAGCTTGTTTAACTTTGTCAGGCACAAGATGTGAAAAAGAAGGGAGTATGACATCTTCTTCCTGGGGGCATGCAAGCTCAAAATGTAGGGGCCAGTCGACCTCAGCCAAGAGAATATCATACGATGTAGTACGTTTTCCCAGAAGATTGCTTTAATGGTGCGTTTAACGTCACCCTCAATTTGAATATCCAAAAGATAACCTACCAGCACAATTGTTCCGCTGTTACATCTCTTTTTTTATGTTTTGGTGGTGCACTGTGCCACTGACATATTTATAAGGCCACGTAAAGCCGTGTTACATGGCTTTTCATGGCCTTATAAATATGTGCCCCTTTTACGCAGAAAACTTAGTGAAAGGGGCGTTCCATGGGTGTTGCTGGAGGCACTCCTAGCAACATCCATGGCTTTTTTTGGCACTGCCCCAGATTTATGAGAAATCGTAAGTCTGAGGCAGCGCCAAAAACGTACGCCTCCCCAGAGGAAACATAAGGGAGGCACACCGAGGAGAAATATCTTTATTTCTCCTCGTTTTTCCTCTTTCTATGTTTGCTACATTCTGCAGCACACATAGAAAGAGGAAAGAGCCTCCTGTGTATGTTTTTGTAAAAAGATATTCATCCCGCAACACATGCACCCGTGCACCACGGTGCACAGTTACCTGCATCGATGCACAGCAGCTCATTGGGCGTCGTCGCAGGGGAAGAGGACAGGAATGAGCCATATCTAATAGATACAGTGCATTCCTGCCCTTTTCCTTTGCCATAGGGCAGCGCAGCAGCAAGGCCTGCTTTGCTTCCCTATGGTAAAATACCCATGAATGAGGCCCATAGTCTGTCCCAGGTGCTACCTGGGGATCCACGGTTTTAACAGTAAGGAAGGTTTCAGTTGCTTTAGCTACCAGAAATTGGTGGAGATTCTGGCATACTGTGATGACCTCTGAAATGCTGTCACCTCCCAACTCCTTTTAAGGAATCGGGTTCTCACCATTTGTGGCCTATTTAGCTGTTAAAGGTGCAACTTTCTTTTTCTGAAAAAGGGATTTGTATGGAGGAGGTCTGACCTTCTTCTTTAGCTTCACGTCAGACGCGTGTTGTGTTTTCCATTTCAGATGCATGTACTCTCCTTGTCTGGAATCAGATCGCCCCCGCCTGTCGCGCTATTGGTCAGATGAGTCCTTGAAATAAATAAGGAGAACTGGAATCTGGAATCTGATACCTGTCTGTGGTTTAATTTTTGTACAATCACAAACATCGTATTGCCTCTCAGAGGATTCTGGAGGTGTGTTGTCAAAGTTTTGGTTGTTGTTTAGATTTGTCCCATAGTTTCTTAGGAAACTCATGGGCAGGTCTGACATCCCTGTCGGAACTAGGCTTGCCAAGTAGTGGTACTGAAGGTCTGGTTCTCAAACTATAATATCTCAAAGACGTATATACATTAGCAATAATGACTGCTAACTTCAGTTCGTTGTTAGCTACTGCCACCGTGGCGAGTCGCTGGCTTACAGCCAAAAATGCTGCTTCACCTTTAACATTAGAAAGAATCATTTTGGAGATGACTGGACAATTTCCTACACGTTTCATCCCCAAATTGAGGGCAGGACCTGACCCAGGCACATTCTGTATCTGTTTAAAGACTTCCTGTAGATTTGTTGTTGAGGGAGTGCCATGACAAAAAGTGTAGACTGTGGCAAAAATAGTTCCCCGGTGTCGCAGTTGGCTAGAGGGGGAACCAGGCCATTGGGTATGCACATGGTCAGAATTCTGTGCTTGTCTTGTGGTTCCATAAGGGGAAACACAACTTCAAGTTGATCTATTTTTTGGGCTATCCAGAAGGGTATTTCTTAACGATTTGTGGGTCTTTTGCCCATAACTGAATGAACAATTACATGACTAATAACATGACCTGCAGGCAGCTGTGGTTGTCCTTGCAGGGCAACCCCAGCTGGTCCAGCCAGTAAGGCGCAAGGAATAAATTGGGTCATGGGACGATATAAGAGAACAAGACTAGTGTTTAAAGCGCTATTAATTGAGTCTATATATGGGTGTTACTTGCTAGTGCCGGCCAGGTGGCCCCTTCAAGACTCAACGGGCCTGCACTGGGGAAGAGTGCCATTAAACCAAGTGTGGTGCTCCTAGAGAGTAAGTGGAATCTCAACAAGCTTATATGGGTGATACGCATTAGGAACTGCTGGTATTGTGTATTTATGGAAAGTATTATTAGCGTCGACAGCCATGAAAGTGCCCCATGAATAAAAGACTTCAAAGCAGAACGCTGCATCCGCTTCAACTACAAAAATCACAGTGGTAGCTGTATTAGGAATTCTATGTCGCATTAAATGCTGAGTTACTGCCGGGTGGCAATTAAAAACAATAGCTACGGGCTGAGTCATAGCGAACAAAAACTGGATCAATCAGGGTATAAAAAACCTTTTGATATTCAAGCTTGAAAAACCAACTGAACTAGGTGTTGCCTAATAACTGCAGAGGAGAAAACCCTAACACCACGGCGCTTCTCAGAGAAAAGGTGGTAGTGTTTGTGGACAAGCACAAGCACTACTCAAGGTTCCCGCTAATAAGTACCAGACCAAACGTTGGTGGTGCTATCTTGCAGAGATTCTGCTCTTAGAACAGAACTATGCTTAGAACCATAGACCATCAGTATGTAGAGACAGAGTCACCATACCACCTCTGCACCTATGGGTCTGATTCCAACTTGCTATAGTGTCTCACTTGCCCTCCCATGCTTACCAGAGAAACAAGTGAATTGGCACCCCAGAACACAACCCTCTCAGGGATCATGGTACCAGGACACACCCTTTTGCTCTCTTACTTGTATTCATCCACAATAAGATAACCAGGAGACACAAAGGATGTATAGAATATTCATTTAAACTATTGTGCTCTGAAATGCTGTATACGTGCCACAATTAGCAAACAAATGCATACTAAGAATACCCTTAGCATGGCTGATCATCCATATATTCTTAAAAGCCCTGTTATTGTATAGGACAGAGTCACCTAAACCCTCCTCCCTTGCTAATGAAGCTAAATGAATATATATATTCATCAAAGATCTCTGGGATAATTGGCAGGCTCCATGTCTTAGCATTCACAGATGAATGTTCTACATCTCAGCAGATGCAGTGCTCTTGTCTCAGAACTCTCGTTCCATGTGTCTCTTTTTTGCTCATGTGCTCAGCTATGTGATAGGACACGTGTGCACATAAACAGCAGCTGCATTTCTGTGTCGAGGTATTAGTGCCTGGCCAGAAAGAACAACAAGGGACATTGTTGTTTGACCTTGTCTATAGCATTCTGACTAAATCCCAGGCAAAGAAAAAAACGCGAAAACATATGCAGGTGTCGTGTGAAAGTACAATGTGGCACAAAAGCAGAACGTGTTTATATAGTAACATGTGCGAAGGAAAATACGCCTACGACTTGCACAGTTAGGCTAACATAGGGAAAACTACAATGGGCCATTCAGGAAACACATGACACAAAAACAGATATCACTACATTTTATGCCCTGATAACTTTGAAAATACTTACCCTACTTACCTCTAACCTAAAAAGGATGACCTGCACACCATAATCAATAATGCTGCTAAGTTTAGTCTAAATCCGACTGCCTGTTTTCATACTACATCCAATAAAAAAAGTCTATGGTAAATGCACAGAGGACAAAACGTGTTTTGGGCCTCCCCCTTCTTTCTTTGCACCCTTTTGACCAACTGCCGTGAAATATTCTATCATTCCCCAATCTAGAAGGGAAACTAGGTCTGGAAAGTTTTGTGGACTACCCATAGCAGAACCCCAAAAATCCCATACTACTGAAAAGTACCCCAAAAAATAAAATAATAAAATAATTTAATAATTTACATTTGTTTATTTTTGTTATTCATACATATTTATATGTACTTACCATCTAAGTCTCATGTCCGTTGTATTAAAAAATCTGACCAAGTAAGCACACACAGCCAACCTAAAATGCAACAGCGCCAAGACAGAAATCATCCCACTGGGTAAAAATCTGTCTTTTTGTCCGAAAGACTGGTGGCCCCTAGGATCGGAAGCCCCTCCCAGCGCAGTATCATCAGCCCGGAACCTAGGCGTGCAATTCGATTCATCTCTCTCCTTCGATGACCACGTTAGGATTACTGCCGGTTGCTGTTTTGGACAAATAAAATCTCTGAAGAAATTCTTTGATTTCCTTCCAATTGCAGCTAGAAAGTCAGTTGTGGTAGCCCTCATTCTTTCCCGGCTTGACTACTGCAATGGTCTTATGGCCGGAGTGAAAAAATCTACCCTCAGAAAGCTGCAAAGCATACAACATGCAGCAGCTAGGCTGGTTTTACAACTCCCTAGAAGGTCATCTGCGTCTGCAGCACTAAATTTGCTGCACTGGCTGCCGCTGCATAAAAGAATCCTCTTCAAATTGCTTCTCACAGTTTTCAAAACCATTCAAAATACAGGGCCCCACTACTTTGTAAATCGCTTCACGCGCTATAACCCCCGCGTTGCTTGAGATCCTCCGGGACAAATCTTGTCATAATCCCCAGATACAAATACAAGACTAAAGGCGGGAAATCTTTCACTGTTCTGGCAGCCAGGGCCTGGAACAACCTGCCTGTTAACCTTAGACTTATAGAAAACGAGAACAGTTTCAGAGGACTTCTCAAGACATGGGTCTACCAACAATCAGACTCCTCTGTTTTGGCTGCCATTTAATTTCATTCTTTCATCACTCTCCACTTTTTTCAGTTATCCTCCGCAGCTTGCCCAGCGCCATGATGCTCCCTTGGGAGCGAACGTCTGCGCTTTACAAATACATATAAATATAAATATCAATTACCTCTATGTTCCTTGTCCTTGACCCAGTCATTCAATTTGAAAATTGTCACCCAATAACAGAACAGGAATCAAAACAGGAAATGCTATCTTGATCCCACCCACCCGCTGCAGGGTGCTATATTAGATTAGCATGCCCTTTGAACTTCCAATTTTTTTCAGTGGCGGACTAGGATCAGAAGTGATTGAGGTACTTGCTTGGCTGTGAACTCCAACATATGTGGCAAGAGTTTCTCTCTGTGCCGGGTTCGGGGTAAGCACGCTCTAGGATGTGCTAAACTGGATCTAAACACGTACATCATGGCTGGAAACATGCTCTATTTGATTACCTTATCATTTTTTGCATGGATTCTTTGTTAATCATCATTCTACGAACCAAGAAAAATCCTTACCTATTGTTCATGATGCTTAGCTGGTGGCCATGCTGCGCACAAGGTCTTTAGTGGAATTATCATGGAAGCTGTCATCTGCACATGTGTATACTACAGGGATGGAGCTTCACGGATCTGAGCTTCACGCATGCTCAGTAATGTTGTTTCATGTCGACTTCAAGATAGAGATTTCTTCTTTACCAAACTGCTCAGAGACCATTCATACTCCCTTACCAATATCACAATAGAAGATGGAAGATTTAAAAGAAGGAATTCAGCTACTACTGCAAAAAAGAGCCATGTTTACAGATCCCAGCATGGAGGAAGGGAAAGTGACTTACTCAATTGTCTTTCTTGTTCCCAAACACAGTGGAGGTTTTTGGATTGTGATAGAGTTGAGAATGCTAAACTATTCAAAGAAAAAGATTTCTTTCAAAATGGAGACTCTTCAAAAAATCATTCCTTTGATCAAGCCGTATTACATGATGGTGACAATAGATCTGATGGATGCTTATCTCCATGTCCCAATGTTCAAACATCATCAGATCTTCTTAAGGCTTTGTGTCCAAGATAAACACTGGCAGTACAGAGTCCTTCCACTGGCCTATGGTCATTTCCTTGGGTCTTCACCAAAGTAGTAGCCCCCGCAGATTGCCTATCTCCATCTTCAAGAGATTTTGATTTTTCCCTACTTGTACGACAGGTTATTTGAGCCCCAACTGCTCAAATTCAGTCTTGCCATTTAGAGCAGATCATAACTACGCTTAATCAACAAGGGTTTCTTCTGAATCTACCCAAATGTCACGTACAACCATTAAAGGACCTTGTGCTCATTAGCAAGGTTCTATATGGAACAAGGCAAAGTGTTTCTACCAGTGGAAACACTTTTAATCAAGTTGCCAAACCGAAACGCGTCGATGCTATTTTGAATTGTGACACGCTAAGTCATTGGACAAAATAACTTCTCCACTCAAGATATATGTACAATTCGGAGTTTGATTTAATTATGTCTGACTATTGTGTCCTTTTCTATTTTAATAAGAACTATTTTCTATGTATTATTCCCACTGTGTCATGATTTTTTGTGCAACTATTTTATTGTGTTAGGATATGTGTGCAATTATTTTATTGTATTTTCTTCTTTTATAAATGTTATATTAAACTGTATACACTTTTAATTTTGACCATTTGCATCATCTTTGCTCTTGTTATACTGTGTGGATTGAACTAATTCTGTTTATAAGGATGAGGTTGTAAGTGTAGTATCTGGTTTGTCTTTTATCCAAAGGGGACATTTTCTTGACTTACAGTCTTTTATCTAATTGAGCCACTTCAAGCATTTAGAAGAACTTAAACTTTCAGCCTACTCCAATCATTGGAACCTTTTTTCTGTGTCCTGTTCCTCTAATTTTTTTGGATCACTTTGACCTATCTCTTTCAGCGCCTTAAATGCAGTGATGTGCAATCAGAGTCTTTCTGAACACCCACAACATGATTAAATAGGCAAAGACTTTGGTCACTAAGATGTTTGAGAGTTTTGCTATTTTATGGCATGTTTCCCACTCTTCAGTTCCTCCTTGCAATCTGCCTTCAGTCTTAATAGCATTGCAGGAACCACCTTTAGAACCCTTAAGTTTCGTGGATTTTAAATTTCTCACTTATGTTTCTTTTTCTAGTTGCTATCACCTCTGCTTGACAGTTTGGGGAACTGTTTCCCTTTAAGATTTATTAAACAGTTAATTAAAACCGTAACATGCTAACGACATATTGATACGCGATAAAATATTAAAATATATAAGAATTCATAAAAATGATGTAGACATTTGTAAATCCGGAAATACAGATACATTTTAAAGTCCAAAGAGCAACATTTCAAATTAGTTGAATATATCACAATTGGCCGTTTGATCCAAAAAAGGGTGTCACAATACGTGTTACTAAAGGTTTAGCTTCCATCGACATTGATTTATGCAATAAGAGTGGGGCTTGTCAGTTTCTTAATACTGGACATTATGCAGTGCAGTTAAAATGATATTAACAAACTTCCCAGCTCTTGCTAGTACTTGGGCTGAATTGTTACAGATACACAAATCAGATGCTTCCCAGCAATGTCTCAGTAACTTTTCCTGAAAAACTGGAAGTAGTAGGCGTTGGCGGTCGTTGGTAAGATGAGGGCAACAACATAACAAATGTAACCAGGACTCGTATGGATAACTGCAGAGCCTACATGTCAGTTGGCCATTCCTCCGAGCCCACAGCGGGTTAAAGTCATAAATTGGAAGGGCTAACAACCTCATATAAATGATTTTATTGCGAGTCTGTGTTTGAAGAGAATAGTTAAAATATGGTTGCGGTTTTCCCTTGATATATGAGCTGCAAGGAGTGGATTCTTGGGGAGCCGAGCAACATTTCTCTCGAATGACACTAATGTGATTTGGATTTTTATAGTTTTTTTCCACATTGACAGGGAAACAATTGGATTAGAAAAGTTGGTGATTTCAATCTTCAATGTGGGGATGGCCAAATGCAACTGTCTGTGCCAAGGAGAGAGTTCATCCGTAAACACTGATTGCAATTGCTCTTTCATGGATTGAGCTGGAACACGTAGAATGCAGATGTAGAGTTTTATAAGTGTCCCAGACAATGAAGGTCTGCGCTTGCCAGGCCCTGCTCAAGTCTCAGCCTCGCCCTCCTTGCATGCTGGGGAGCCGAAAATATTTTCTTATAGGCCTTATCTGCCTTGTTATGTAGGCCTCCTTTTTGAAGATTCTTAGATGATACATTGGTGTTAAGATTGGATCCTTGTTTTTTTTGCATAAGATTAGTTCCAAATTTCGCTCTTCTCAAAAACACATTCTTCCTGCTTTCTATCTTTCTCCTACCTCTGAAGAAGAGTGAAGGTTAAAGTTGTTGGATGTTAAGCATGAATTATTTATGACAAACAGCTCTTTTTACTTCTGGCCTTACTGGAAGAAGTAAGAAGGCTTCGAAGCTAACCATAAATTGATGGATTAAGGAGAAAATTGGAGTAGCTTACTCAAACTGTGGTCAGCCTTTACCTCAGAAACTTCAAGATCACTCTACAAGTAGCGTGGATGTGTCTTGGGCGAGTTTCATGGTGCTACTTTGGGTGTGATGTGTAGAGGTGGAACTTGGGCTTTGGAGCACACCTTTATAATACAGTACAGATTTCAGAGTATGCAAAACAGTCAGAAGACTTTTGGGGAAAGGGATTTACAGGCTGTGTTACTCTAATTAGTTATATTTCTTTTTGCATGCTTAATTGATCAAAAGATCAGCAAAATAAATCACAGAAGTGTTGCATGATACCTCGGACATGCGTTTTGTTATGTTATTTGATTTGTCAAAGGCATTTGCTGATTGCTTTGGTATATCTCATATTTAATGACTGGATCAAGGACAAGGGATGTGGTAATCTTCTACTATTGGTCTTACCAGCCCTTGACCCAGTCATTAGCACCCACCCTCCCAGATGCCCAGGCCTTTAACAAGAGCTTGGGATTACAGGAAGTGATTAGGAAATGCTACTCTATTGTAGCAACCAACTGAGGGTGGGTGGGATTAGATAGCGTATCCTAATTTGTTTCTTGTCCTGTGATTAAATGCCTATCCTGATATTTAATGACTGGGTCGAGGACAAGTGGGTGGGACAAAGAGTAATGAAGTTCAACTCAGCAAAAACTCTCATGCGCACATTTTTCATAATCAAGTACCTAAAAGCCTTTCACTGCCAAAGATTCCCTATTCTAGTCAAGATATTCTTGATGAATCCTTAAAAAAATTTGCAATCTGCTCAAAATTACGAGTGTTCACTGTTGGTAAGTTTTTCTCGTGAGCTTCCCATAATTCTGGAGCAGTGTAATTTTGGCTCTACCCGTTCATGGTTAATTAGGCCACATATATGTGTACATATGGCCACATGTACTCTTGTGAGGTAACCTAATTAACATAATGTAGTGCACGTAAACAGTTACAGACAGTGCATCTACTGTGTAATCTCGACATTTATATGAGAGTGTATATTAATGTTTTCTTTATGGTGACAAGTTACAGTTCTCACATCTATCTACATCTGTGTGGTTTGAATAACAGTGTATTCCTTATATGTTCAAGTATTTCTTTATATAATGATGTCAGTTAATTTTATACCTGAAAATGTATTCATTTGAATAAGTGCTCTACAACTATATTGTAACTGTTTTTGTATCTGTATTCATGCATTCAAAATGTGTACTGAAATGATTGCCATACTAAAATGACCAAAGGCCTTAAGCTTTTGGATTTCACAACTTTCATCGTGAATGCTTGCTTTGGATGTAGTGTTTTTCGTGCCTCTAGAGGTGCAGTTGCATTAGCTCGTGGTTAAAGAAAGGCATGTTGTGTGAAAGAGATAGTGAGGCTCGAAAGGAGTATCTCTTGTCCAGAATAAGAAGATTTAAAGAAGGAAGGGAGAACTACTGTCTGGGTGGAATAAGGAGATGGGAGGAATCCAAGGATGTTCTAATGTTTAGACCAAAGGAAAGAAATCTTGAGTGTAGTTGCCAAGTTTGTTGTTTGAAGATGGGAAATATTTGGGTATGTGACTTGGAATGCTTGAAGGTTCTTTTGCTGAGTGTAATTGGGCATTGCACTTTAGCTTTGTTCAGATTACCCCTTGGACTTTAAGAGGTACAGACCTCTCTGCGACATCTCTGTTGTGTGGTTTCATGCTAGACTATATACTTTACATTTGAGAATTTCTACAGAAGATATGCTATGTTGACACCTTTCTATGCTTCCCTGACCTAGTAGAGTTTCTGTGATTCCAAGTTCGAATAGGGTTTAGTAGATCTCCTTAGGCAACTTCATGTATAGGAAAGAGAATCAAAACCTTTTTTTTCCTATTCTTTATTAGTCTTTAGTCATTTTTTAAGCACAGCAACTCAACAGCAAAACGCACGAGTCATCTGAGATATATACATTCTTTGCAATACATAAAGGAGAAAAAGCAAAAGTAAGAGACACAAAACAAAATCACAAATAATTCAGGCCAGTGTAGCACTAATGCACCCGAATATCGCTTTCAATAATTAACATTAGTATTAAATACTTTATCCTTCTTAATCGGATACCCCTTCGAAAAAAAAGACTGCATGACAAGGGGTGAGTGAAGAGTCACTAATTACTACTGATTTTCCTTCCATCTGTAAATGGGTCCCCAGATACATTTACAAAGCAATCTCCCCTTTTTCCCTTTCTCTCATAAATCTCCTTCTGGAGGTAATAAGTAGAAAGCAGCCTGGCAAGCCATTGTTGGAACGTTAGGGCTGCTTTATCCAGCCATGCTGTAGCAATACAGATACGAAGTACAGACATAGCCGTGAAGAGAAAACATTGTGATGGATCTTGCCTGTCCTTTTTATTTATTCCCAACAAGATTATTACAGCAGTAATACAAATTTGTATTTCTAATGTTCTGGTAAAAAATAGTTCTATCGCTTTTTCCAGATGTTGCAGCTGGGGACATGACGCAAACATATGTATTATTTTAGCATCCACACTATCGCATCGAGGAAATCTAATTCCTGTCTGACCCCCCCCCCCCCATTGCGCAATCCTTGCAGGGGTATAATACATGGAGAAGATTGTTTTGTACTGCTGAGCTTGAAGCCCTGCAGAGCATAGTACAGTTTGGCCTAATTCTAATTAGGCTTCAAAGTCATCATGATCTATGCCGAGTTTATCCACCCATTTCTTCTCGTATTTTTCAAGATCGTCATTTTTAAATAGAGAGAGCTCAGTATATATCCTGCGAATAGTACAATCTTCCCCTCTAATAACATCCATAACTCTGTTTTTGTCGAATCCACAAGGCCCCTCCTTCTTCCCACCTAGAAAGCTAAGAATTTGAAGATACTTAAAAAAATGGTTTTGTTAATACCTTATCTATTCTGTATGTCCGCAAACTGCCGGATTCCTTGTGGTGTCATTAGATCCCCTAATTTCCTAATTCCACTCATTTCCCATTCCGCCATTGTAGCGTCTGAAAAGATTTCTACAGGGAGGGTGGGGTTCCTGAATAGCGGAGTATAGCCATCTAGTCTACTGAGCCCAGTTTTTTTACCAAATGCAGTCCATATCTTATATGCAGCGATTAGGATCGAAACTTTCAATATACTCACCAGACTTTATTTCTCATTCTTTGTATAGTAGCTACCGAATTAATCATTTGCTTTCTGTTATTGAGGATCAATTTTCTATGTCGTTTTGGATATCCTTTAGTCATTCTGCATTTTTTTACTATATTTCTACCACTGAATCATATCAGCTTGGCTTTAACTTTATAATACACCCATTCTTAATTCCATCAATTGATTCTGAGATTTACTTTGTGGCCAAACGGGTTACACTGTAATTGGTAAATTATAGTTGCTCCTAACTCCTTTTATTCCTCAGGCACTTAGAACCTTCCATTGCAGGGGGGCAGGAAGAAGAAGATTACGTTCTATGCATTCTCAATTCTCACAGATATTACAATTACT
Source organism: Lissotriton helveticus (assembly GCF_964261635.1). Taxonomy (NCBI): domain Eukaryota; kingdom Metazoa; phylum Chordata; class Amphibia; order Caudata; family Salamandridae; genus Lissotriton; species Lissotriton helveticus. The sequence goes on from NC_136063.1 coordinate 2,072,913,898, forward strand.
ACCCTAAGTCTCCTGCTGGTGGGTCGCACATGAAAATTAGGACATTCACGCAATCAACATAATGCAAAGAAGGAAGTTCTGGGAACTACCCATCATAAGGATGTACACAAGATGTCGCTTACGTAATATAAACTTTGTGCACGCACACCTGCAGGCCAAATGTATAGTAACCCTACTTTAGCATAGCTTCAAATACATAAGGACGTGTGAATCTGGACCTTTGAGAGGTTTGTAGTGCAGCTTTAAATGCGTGCAGAAGCTGCTGACCAGTTTCAATGAGCAGACGCCATTTTCCTTGATTTTTCGTGAAATAACTGCACAGGTTAACGAGGAATAATAAAACATGGCTGCAAAGGCTTCACTCCGTTTCCACATTTACGAGATGTATTCTTCTGCACAAGCCATTCCAACATATTGACTCATTAGCCTGAACATAATAACATGTATCACTTTTAAGTTATGTTGATAAGCCATAATAATTAAATGTAGTATTGGCAGCTCTAACTGTGTACACAAGTAAATTGTACCCTGCCGTCAAGCGGAGGTTTAAAACGCTGACAGAAAATCAACATGGCTGGACTTGCACAAAACGACTCTCTTCCGTCTTGTAAAGGAAACAGTGGCAGTTCTGGCGTGAGTTACAAATCAAGCGTGAGGAGTCGGGGAGGGTGGGCGAGAACGACTTTCTCGTCGCCACTTAGGGCAGCACTCTGCATCATTTTAATGTTCTTTAATTGTAGTTTTTCTTTGAAATACCGTAAATGCTTTCTTTAATCTTGCTTTCCCTGCATTCCGCATTTAGACCTGGGGAATGTTTGTCAATCAGCTACCACACAAGGAAAGCTGAACAGTTTCACTCTAAACCATCAAAAGTTTCCAAATGAGTTTCCTTCAAAAACATTTTCAAATTATATATAATGAGGAAAAGTGGCGCCCGCTGAAACTCAGAATAGAAAGACAACATCGCATGCAGTTGCTCATGTATGCTCTCACCCTATGGAGTGTAAAATATTCTTTACACAACAGTAGGGGGAAAGGCTTGCAATTATCTAAAAAGCTTTTTTGTTGTTGATGATGGGTGGCTAGTTCAAAATGTTGTTACTTTAAAAATAGATGCATAATTATTGTTCACATATGGCTGTCTTCAATGTTTTCAGCACTCTATGTAACTGGTCTCCATTAAGTTGCCACATGACCCGCTCTCTTGTAGTTGGGACACCTATATTTGAAAATATGACTGCAAAAGCCTAATTTCAAAGCCCACCATGGTATTACTTTAAAAGCATGCATTAACCGCAGCCATATGGCTTAATGTACATGCACGGACGCAAAGGTGAAATTGTGGAAGTACTTCTGCCTTATGTGCAATGCTTGAAATTAGCTTTTACCACAAAGAAAACTGCATTAATTTGCCGTATAGTGGATCGCTGTATGGGACCTTCCATAATACATGTTTTGCAAAAGGTACCACCAATTGTGCAAAATATGGTCCAAACCATTTACTTACACTGTGACTCACGATGAACAAGTTACTTACCTTCTGTAAAGCTCTTTGTGGTAGAGACTCTATCTAACTGCATATTTCTCAGCTTTTGAATATTCCCCAGGCGTCAGACTGGATAAGGAAAACCTTTTCAGCAATACCACTGTAAGGGGGACCATGCTGCTCTGGATTGACACTGTTCGTTCTTCTCTGGAAATGATGTGGGGGGCCTGTACACGCACAACTCCCATGTACTGGCCTCAGTTCCTTTCTTTATTGCATCCCCCAGACTTGAATCCAATGTTATCTCCGGTTTCTTTAAGACCTCTTTACCTCACAAATTTACAGTGCTTAGGGAGAATGCCACCACCCAAGATGACAGGGAATAAACCTTGTAAAGACTGTTGCAAACGTGACAGATACTCATCATGTTTTCCTGTGGTGCCTGAGATTGAGTCACAACTCTAAGGCCTGCCATGACAGCATGGCAATGTGCCTGAAGGCCATACGGTACAGCAAGGCAAAACTCTATGCTCCCAAGTACCAGAAGATTCCTCAACGAGATTGGTCTATGCTCAAAGGTCAGTCTCAGTTCCGTTTGCACTCCAGAAGTTGCAAGAGTCGATCATGAGATTGATTGTTGCTGTGGTCCAAATCTTTGTGTAAGTCCAAGAAAAAAGCATAAAAAAATCCAAGTGTTATTCAGCTCCTTCCCATCACTTTCGCACTCCTGAGAAGGTTTGGGGGCATCCCCATACTGCTCGACTTAGCTCGACTTGGCTTGGCATTCAAAATAGGAGACAATACTGCAACTTGTCCCAGCACAAACAGAGTGAAAGATGTGGAGGTCCTGTTCTTCAATCAGAGAAAACTTAATAAGACCACAAAGTCATTCACAATTTCAGGCCTCCAAAACTCAGAGAAGTGACTTGTCCGAAGTAATAGGAGACAGGTGTCACAGGCTTCACAACAGAGATGATCCTGCAGATAATAAAGGATACATAATCCGCTCTGGAAACAGAGCTAGGAAAGATGGATTTAGGTGGACGTGGTTGTGATGAGGCATGCTCTTCACAACAAACAGTAAAAGTAGCCTGAAAATAAAAGTAACTTAGATGGCAATTTCCAAACTCCTAGAAGAGAGAGTAGAAGTGTTACTAATATTGTTCTAACCTTGTATAGTACCAAGTTTCCTTGAACATTTTTGCTAAGTTACCTTGCGCCTTCACACGGGCGAATCTATGCATCTACTCTACCTTCCCTGCCTACTCCCTCTCATATCTACCTCAGGACTTTCGGAGCTCAGGTATCCTACTTCTTTCTGACTCTTCTTTTATATAATTGTTGTGTACTTCCATTGGCGCTTTATGTAACCGCGGTATGTGCTGCTATTTTGTTACATATCCCACTGTATATCGTTTGCATTTTTATCATTACTATTTATATTTTTGTATGTACCCTTTATGTACCTCATGTTATTTTTGGTGTGCTTACTCTTACTAAATATATCTCTATGCACCTGTTATGTAACTCATGTTATTATTGTTTGTGCTTTCTCTGTAGAACGCTGTGATACTGATGAAGATCAATTCAAAATGGTCAGGCGATTTAGTTGATGTTTCCTAAGTTAAATTTGCCCGGCGTTTAAACGCCTCTAATACCATACGAAGTTTACCAATAAAGAGGCAGGCGCTGGAGACAGGAAGACAGGAAACAAGTTTTATTCCGACGGATCAGAACACATCAGATCGGACAACAAGGTATCGTCTCGAGGTGCTCTCCCAACCTCTCTGAGACCTGGTCTTTTATACACTGGTTCAAGACATGTGAACGCTCTTTATTACAACAAAGACATTGTGAAGTATGAGGATGACATCCCCGGCACCCCCCCAGTTCCGGCCCCCTCCAACACATGACAACAGTAGAGGCCCTTGCCCCTCATACAATGGGAGGGGGCTATCACGCAGCTGAGTGTTCTGCCGATTCCTTCGGAATGTGTGCGCCTGATCGAATCTCAGAGGGTGGGGAGGTCATGATCAATAGTGGCTCCTTTCAAGAGAAGCGGGTGCATACAGTAGTGGGCAATAAACTGTATCCTCAGGCTAAGGGATGACCAGCGGTTCGTGCAGGCAATCGGGCTCAGAGGAAGGGGTCATCAAAGGAGGTGTATTCATGGACGGAAAGAAGGTGTTGGTCAGGCGCGGGGTGTGATTCTCAGAGACAGAGTCATGCGGGAGGGGGGAGCTTATGCCTTGTGCATGTGAGAGCGGGGACAGCCAGGGTGCGTGGGGGAGGCTCGCAAGGTTCAGGGAAATGCGCTGACGGGTGATCGTGAACAGGGAGACCATGGTACCTAAAATGGCTGTCGTGTGTGTTCATACGTGAGTCTGCAAGATGGCGTAGATGATGTTCAGTACACGAACTAAAATTCCACAGTCCTCCCTTTTAACATGTCTCGCCAGCTTGTCAGTTTGGATCGATCCCCATGAGACCCCGTACCTCTATCTCGTATAGGGGACTCATGTGCTCAGTTTTAAAGTCCAAAGTCTTAGGGCACATACAGTTGGAAATGAGTGCACACAAAGATGGTAAGCATTGAATACCTAAGCAGCACCCACACAGTATCATGATTGGTATCAATATAAACGTGAACAATCTCCATCCCCAGTCCTTCAAAGTGTCCCAGAACCATCCTCCAAGCGACCATCCTTCTTGCTCCTGGCGAACCTCTGAGGACAGTCTGTGAAGGTGTTCGATTGCCTTGTAGACTGAAGGCGAGTTATCTGGCACGTAGGTGCAACAGCTGGAGCCGATGATGCGGCATGCTCCTCCACGGTCGGCCAGAACCACATCTAGAACAAGGCGATTTTGAAGGGCCACCAGGCGGACTGCCTGAAGCTCAGCCGTGTTGTTAGCAAGGATGCCAGCGGTGATGTTAATGGTTGTTTCTACTGCCTGTGTCAGGTGTCGGATAGCGCGGCTATTTGCCATTGGGCCCCACAGAGGAACAAGTCCCTTTGCCGCATCCAGGAACTGTGCTCCGGTGGAGTCGGCTTGTCCAATGTCTCTGGCGCGCTTTTGCCGGTGATGGTAGGCTGGGGCCACGTATGTGGGGAGGAGAATGAAGGCGATGTAGCACGTACCCCTCCAGCCTTTTGGGAGCCAAGTGTAAGCTTTGGTGCCACAAACAAAGTACATATTCGGGGAAGCAACAAAGGAAGGAGGATCAACTGAGCCCAGTGTTCTGGTGGCGCGGCAGGAACTGTGACCCACCAGCTGTGTTCCCTGGCCTTCAAGACACACAAGTCCTGTGACATTGATGACAGACAGAGCCACGGTCAGGGTGGCAGCTGTTTGCTTCCGTAGGTGGGAGAAGGTGGGTCTGGCTGGATTGTGGAGTACTTGCATTTCGACTCTTTCTTTGGCGGGAATGTTCATAAGGAAGGCGGAACCTGAGACCGCAGGACAAATGGGGGCAGACGTTCTTCCTGTTTTGTTCAGCCAGAACCCATAGTAGAAGTGTGACACTGTCTGACCAGAAGCGGCATTGTCCTTGTTGCTCTCCTGCAAGAGGATCAACCAGGCGAGGCAGGAGCCGAGAACTGAGAAAGGAGAAGGGATGAAGGGGATGGAGTGTCCGGTAGCATGCAGGAGCAACCCGCAGATCCAGCAGTTCGTGGCATTTGTAGCAAGGTTGTGCTGGTGCAGCAGTTGCACGAAGGAATTGTTCCAGAACTCCCTACGCCTCTCTCGGAGCTGAGGCGAAAGGGTGATCAGGTAGTGCTCTTTCATGGTGGTTGGCTGTACAGTGGTCGGCAACATTTGGTGAGCGGGTGTGCTTTCTTCCAAGATCCAGAAGGAAGTCATGAGGAGGAGGCAAAAGAGGAAGAGAATGAAGAAAGCGATTGTCTTTGATTTGTGCAAATTGTCAGTCTCTGGGTTCCTGTAGTGGGTATTTCCTGTTGCTTCCGACGTCTTCTTATCTGGCGCTTCCATCATCTTCTTATCTGGCGCTTCCATCATCTTCATCTTCAAGGTGCTCGGTAGTGGGCAGAACCACAGACTTTGTTTAGCTTCTCTCCGGGTAACCCTCGGTTGCTTTGGGTCACCGTTCTGAGATTTTTAACTTAGTCAGTGGCCTACTTAGCCGAAGCTCCCTCCTTTCGACGCAGGAAATACCCTTCTCGAGATGGCACAGTGGGATCAGAGTGTTTTGCAAGTTCAAGTGCCTCGGTATCAGGATAGCAGTTCAGTGATGGTCGGTCTTTGTTCAGGAGCTCTTCCTGAGTGCTGACGTTGTCTGTCGTGGCCAGGGTCGAGGAGACCTTCTTGCAGTGGTGTGCATGCAGCCAGTGCTTTTTCCCCTCCACTCGAAGAGCCGTCCGAGTGGTGATCAGTACTTGCCAGGGGCCCGTCCACCGGGGTTCCAGACTCTTTGCCCGTTGAAAATTCCGGACTAGGACATACTCTCCCGGTTGGATGGATATCGTGACCGGGACCCCTGGAAGCATCGGGGATGGCCTGCTGCACCTGTTGATGAATGACAGACAACGTGTTAGTTAACTTGTATAAATAATCTGACAGCAGGACGTCGGGGACGTCGTGAATGGAGGTCGGCTTGGGGGCAGTCCAGAGGTTCATCGGTCGCCCAAACACAACCTCGTAGGGGGTCAAGTGGTGCTTAGTGGGAGTGGAACGCATCGATAGTAATGCCAGTGGGAGGGCATCTGGCCACTTAAGTCCTGTGGTGGCCACTATCTTTGACAGTTTCAGTTTCAGTGTAGCGTTGTGTCGCTCAACCAGGCCAGCGGATTGGGGGTGGAAGACCGCATGGAACATCTGTTTTACCCCCAACCCCTTCAGGATTAGTTGGATAACTTCAGCTATGAAGTGGGGGCCATTGTCGCTCCATAAAATTCGACAAAGGCCGTAGCGAGGGAAAAAACTCTTTCAGCAGTACTTTGGCAGTAGTCATGGCAGTGTTATCTCGGGTCGGATAGGCCTCCACCCATTTGCTGAAGGCACATACAATGACTAATACGTACTTCAAGCCTTGGCATCTTTCTAGCTGGATGTAATCCATCTGGAGGACCTCAAAGGGGTGGTCGGGAATCCCAAACCCTCCCCGGGGTACTACAGTTCCTTTCCCGGGGTTGTGTTGTAGGCAAATAAGGCACTGCTGGACCAGGCGTTTGGCCGCGTCGGGGATCTTGTTGTTGTGCCAGACTTTGGAAATGAGTTCAATCATGGGGGCAGAACCTATGTGTGCAGGGGAGTGTGCCATTGTCAGTATGGGGATCAAGTATGCATCAGGCAGCAACCATTTGTTCGTGTCTTTTGTCCGCCAGCAGCCTTCATCGTCCCTTAGACCCACCCGTGCCCACTCAGTCAGTTCGTAAGGTGTGCTGGCCGACTGGATGTCCTTAATCGTTTCCCTAGCGTCCGTCCATTTTTCTGCTTGTGACCTAGTCACATAAATGTGTGTCATTGCCCTATTCTCAGCTGTGGTTCGGGCAGTGATGTCGGCCAGTGCGTTTCCCTGTCCAACTAAGTCCGTCACTTTCTTGTGCGCCTGGCATTTGATTACTGCTAATCGTTTGGGGAGAAGGGCTGCTTCAATTAGGGCGGAGACTAGATCTCCATGAAGGATGGGCGTGCCGTGGGACGTCAGGAATCCCCTTTCCCTCCACAAGAGCCCAAAATGATGAACCACCCCGAAGGCATACTGGCTGTCCGTGTAAATGTTTGCCGTGGTTCCTGCTGCTATGATACATGCTCGTGTGAGGGCAATTAGTTCTGCTGCCTGTGCGGATCGTTGTGTGATGCAAGCTGTCTCAACTACTGTTCGAGCTGTCGTCACCGCATAGGCAGCAGAAGTGGTGCCGTCTGGGAGTTTGATACAAGAGCCATCTACCCATAGTTCTCCATCAGGGTCTGTAAAAGCAACGTCTCGGAGGTCAATTCTACTCCTGGTCTGTTCGTCCGTGAGGGTCACACAGTCGTGTATAGGGGGCACATCGGGGTCATTTTCAGGCAAGGGCAGCAGTGTAGCAGGATTCAATGTCGTGCATCTCTTCAGGGTGATGTGGGGTGCAAGTAGAGTCAATTCGTACCCTGTCAGTCGTGCACTAGTCAGGTGTTGAGTCTTGGTCTGGTTCAAAAGGGTGTCGACTGCATGGGGTACTAATACCGTAAGAGAGTTCGAAAGTACAATTCCCTCACTCTGGCGGATAGAGACAGCAGCAGCGGCTACTGCTCGAAGGCAGGCAGGTAGAGCTCTGGCGACTGGATCAAGAGTGGCAGAAAAATAGGCACAAGGGCGTTGCTTGGCGCCGATGGGCTGAGTTAGCACAGACAATGCGCATCCCTCCCTTTCGTGAGTGAAGAGGGAGAAGGGCTTGGAGTAATCTGGCGTTCCTAGAACGGGTGCCGAGCAAAGGGCATCCCGCAGCTCCTTAAAGGACGTTTGGCATTCAGGGGTCCAAGGGAGTGGGAAAGGGACATCTTTGGCCAACAGGGAAAGTAGGGGTTTTATGATGAGACTGAAATTCGGTAACCATTGTCGGCAGAAAGAGGTAAGGCCCACTAATGAACGGACTTGTTTCTGTGTTTTGGGAATGGGGGTGTCTAGGATGGTTTGGATTCGGTCGGGCGTAAGTTTCCGCCCTTCTTTGGACAGGAGATGGCCTACGTATGTTACTTGGGGCTGGCAGAACTGCAGTTTCTTTTTGGAGACTTTGTGGCCATTCTCCGCAAGAAAGTGCAAGAGTTGGATAGTGGCTGTGATTGCAAGCGGAGTGGTGTCGGCCGCCAAAAGGATATCATCGACATATTGGATCAACACCACTCCATCAGGTAGCTGGACGGCGTCCAGCTGTCTTTTGAGGGCCTGGCTGTAAATGCTGGGACTTTCAGTGTAGCCCTGGGGAACTCTACAAAATCGGTATGAACGTTTTTTTAAAGTGAAGCCGAAGAGATAGCGGCTGTCTGGATGGATGGGGATAGAGAAAAATGCATTTTTAAGATCAATAACGGTGAAGGTGGTGGCGGTGGACGGGATGAGAGTCAGAATGGTGGCGATGTCTGAGACTACGGGGTACTGTGGTACCACCACTTTGTTGACTTCTCGCAGGTCGATGATGAAGCGGTATGCTTTCTCATCTCCCTCACCTTGCTTCTTAACAATGGGTAGGATAGGGCTATTGCAGACATTACTGACCACTTCCTCTACCACTCCTGCATCTACCAAGGACTGAATAATCGCTACCAATGCCTTCTCGCCTTCGGGCGATATCCGGTACTGTGGGAGTTTCGGGAGTATTGCATCTGGTCGAACAGTTATGTGTACAGGGTCGATCATCATTCGTCCTACATCTGAGTCGTTCCTGGCCCATAGGTACAGGGGTAGGGTATCGAGCAAGGATAGGTCAGCATCTGTTATGGTGTACATGTGTCGTGTAGGGTAGGGTCTGGACATGCTCGGGTTGTCGTACAGGATGACTCGGACTCCATCCGGGGAACACCTAATAGTAGCTCGGAAATGTTTCAGTAAATCAATACCCATAATGGCGTCAGGGGAGTTGGAGGAGAGCAGAAATGTTGTGTCAGTGGGATTGTTTCCTAGGTCAAAGGAGATAGGTTCAGACAGGGGGTTGGTGGAGGGCGTTCCATCGAAACCTATCGATATAATGTGTGAGCCAGACAAGGGTGCCCTTGGAATCAGTCGCTTTGATAATACACTTCGTGTCGCTCCAGTGTCTACCAAAAATGGAGACTTTGTACCCAGGACCTTAGCAGTGACGTAAGGACCTTGCTGGTCAACACAGAGCTCGACTGGATCCCTCCCTTGCCCCTGGCCGTCCTATGCAAATGTTTCAGTATTGTTGCCGTCGGACTGTTGGCACTGATTCTGTCGGGGGCGGTCAAATGTGTTTGGTCTGCCAGGTCGGTCATTGGTGGTGTCGTGGGTCTGCCCTCGCCCCTGCCCTCCAGTTTTGGGGCCATTTGTCATGTCCCTTGTCTCTTTATTTTTAATCATTTCCCGAAGGGCCAGGCATTGAGACTTCCAATGTCCAAATTCTTTACAAAATGCACATTGGTTCTCATCGAGGTCAGTTCGTGGAGCACCGGGTGTGGGGTTGCGGTCTCTCGTGGGTGGATTCCTAGGGGCATTCGACTGGTAGTTCCCCCTATATCGTTCCCTTTCTGTAGTTACTCCCTGTAATTGAGCAATCATCACTCGTTCCTTTAAGTCCTTTTTCTTTTTCTCATTCGCCCTCTCGTTCTCGTTCTTTTGGTGTTCATAATACTGAGCCATCTGAAGGATAGCTGCAGGTTTGGAGGCTCCCCAACTACTCTCGCTCGTCTGTAACTTTTGGGAGACCTCTTGCGATAGCCCTTTTACGTAGTTTTGCACGAATAGGTGTTGTCCGGTTGCGGTGGTCATGTCTTGGCCACTGTAGTCGGAGAACACTGTTTCAAATCGGGAGAAATATTCTGATACGTCTTCCTGGGGTTTCTGACGGCAAGCCGTGACTACCGACCAGTCTACCTTCTTCTCTGGGATTAATGTCTTTAGTTTCTGCACTATTTTGTCTGGGAGTTCCAGTATGTCTTTTACAGGTTTCTTTCCGGGTTCTCGCTGTCCATCTAGTTCATTGAGTTGTTTCCAGGTGTGTCCGAACAGATCCGTGTGGTCGGCTTTCCGGATTTGCTTCCACACATCGGCCGGCAGACACAACCCGAAAAACAAATCAATGTCCGATAGAGTCATTATAGTTGAGCCCAAGGCTGTGCCTAGTTCGGTATAAAATGCTGTAGGGTTCTTTCTTAAATCGGGCAGCGTTTGCCTAAAAGTTAAAATATCTTGCCGATCCCATGGTTGGTAAACCCAATTATACACAACCCTCCCCTTTGCATCTGCGTGGTTGATATCATCGTTTGTTCCCTGACCTCTTGGGGGAACCCAGTAGGGGGCGGCTTCTCTGATAGGCATCATAGTGTTGGCTGCTTCTAATGAGGGCTCAATCGTCTCAGGGATTGTGATCTTGACCTCTGGTTTCTGTTCCGCGAGGTGGCGGAAGACCTCAAGCGTTTGCATGAAGAGGTCCGTCACATCGCTCTCAGTCCCAGCTCCAACATCGACCCTTCTATATAGAGTCGTCAGTTTCTCAGGACCCTTATTCTGGTACCTATCCTCATATGCGTTCAGGGTGGGTAGCTGAACCGCAGAATGAAATGTCGTCTATGACTACCGGCATGTGAGTTGTGCATATTCATCGTATATTCTTCGCTCTCCTTCCGTTCTACCAGTGTTTTTGCTATCTTGTCGATTCCATCACGCTCATCTTTGCTCAACCTATTTGGTCTGGCTGTTAGCTGTTTGTCAGTCTCGAGTTCATCTGGTGTTGTTACCAATGCGGCTGGTGCAAAGGCCTTAAGAGTCGGGGCACTAGCGCTAGGGTTACCCTCGACTGCACTCTGAACTGGTGAATGTTGTGCTAGAGGCTGGCAGGGAGCATAAGGAGGGGGCATGTAGATAATTGGAGGACCGAGCAGTAACTCGTCATTTGCCCGCTGTTTGGAGGGCATCTCTGGGTAGAGTGTAGGGGGTGTCCTGACAGGGCATTGGCCTGCCAGTCCTGATTCTTGTATTTGTTTAACTTCCTCTCTTCTTCTTATGTCTTCATCTAGTTCTTTTGCGGCCAGATGGGCTGCTTTTCGTAACTCTTTCACTATTTTTGCTTCTTCTCTTTTCCTTCGCTGTTCTGCTTCTTTGCGCCACATACCAATACTATCGAGCATAGTGGGCGTTGCCTTATTTATTTTTACAGCTGCTTCTAACGTTTTTATTTTATTTTCATCAAAAGAACCTATCAGTGGCCACTGACTTTCGGGATTCTTTTTTGTATATTTATGCCATAACTTACTATAAGCTATAGCGACTAGTCCTTGCTTAGTAAACATATCCTTATTAGGGGTGCCTTCCAATGGAGCTGGATGGTTCATCTCTAATAAGCGGTCCGGGTTGACCCAACTACTAACCAATGGGGAGAAGATAGGCATGACGGATTACAATGGAGGGCAAAAGCCTGCACTACCTATCTTTTCACTACTTGCAAAAACTGGACAGAATATTCTATTCTACGCTGTTTGCAAACAGAGAATACCTCCGGAGGGAACCAATTCCAAACAGTCAATGTTTGGATAAACAATCAATCAATGAGGAATGAAATAGGCACGACGGGTTAAAAGCTTGCGTTACCTACCCTTCACTATCTGCAAAGGGAGAGAGAATATTCCTACTCTTCCCCGTTTGTAGGCAGAGAAGATCCTTAAGAGAACCAACTTCGAACAATTCAATGCTCGATCAAACAATCAATCAATGGGGAGAAAAATAGGCAGGGCAGATTACAATGGGGGACAAAAGTCCGCGTTACCTACCCTTCACTATCTGCAAAGACTAAACAGAGTATGGCGACTCTGTGCTTGTTTGCAAATAGAGAATCTCTCAGAGACAATAAAAATGAGTAATACTAGTATTTTCAAACAATCAATCAATCAATTTCGCAATTTGTCGTGTGTCACGACCTTACCCGGACCGCATGGACAGTTTCTCGTCTTCCTCTTCCAGCGCCCGATCGTCCTCTACTCTCTGTTGCTATCGCGCCACTCCTGGTGGTTCCCAGTCAGGACCGTAGATCACTCGGGAGAGGTCTGCTCGGAATCAGTGAAGTTCAGATGATCGGCTGTCAGACGAGGGTCTATCGGACAGGAGCTCTCCCGATCGTTGCAGTCGTTCACTCTGTCGTCGGGACCTCTCCCACTGGATCCACGTGTCGCTGATGGGCCCCGCGTTTGGGGCGCCAATTGATGAAGATCAATTCAAAATGGTCAGGCGATTTAGTTGATGTTTCCTAAGTTAAATTTGCCCGGCGTTTAAACGCCTCTAATACCATACGAAGTTTACCAATAAAGAGGCAGGCGCTGGAGACAGGAAGACAGGAAACAAGTTTTATTCCGACGGATCAGAACACGTCAGATCGGACAACAAGGTATCGTCTCGAGGTGCTCTCCCAACCTCTCTGAGACCTGGTCTTTTATACACTGGTTCAAGACATGTGAACGCTCTTTATTACAACAAAGACATTGTGAAGTATGAGGATGACATCCCCGGCACCCCCCCAGTTCCGGCCCCCTCCAACACATGACAACAGTAGAGGCCCTTGCCCCTCATACAATGGGAGGGGGCTATCACGCAGCTGAGTGTTCTGCCGATTCCTTCGGAATGTGTGCGCCTGATCGAATCTCAGAGGGTGGGGAGGTCATGATCAATAGTGGCTCCTTTCAAGAGAAGCGGGTGCATACAGTAGTGGGCAATAAACTGTATCCTCAGGCTAAGGGATGACCAGCGGTTCGTGCAGGCAATCGGGCTCAGAGGAAGGGGTCATCAAAGGAGGGGTATTCATGGACGGAAAGAAGGTGTTGGTCAGGCACGGGGTGTGATTCTCAGAGACAGAGTCATGCGGGAGGGGGGAGCTTATGCCTTGTGCATGTGAGAGCGGGGACAGCCAGGGTGCGTGGGGGAGGCTCGCAAGGTTCAGGGAAATGCGCTGACGGGTGATCGTGAACAGGGAGACCATGGTACCTAAAATGGCTGTCGTGTGTGTTCATACGTGAGTCTGCAAGATGGCGTAGATGATGTTCAGTACACAAACTAAAATTCCACAATACCTTTGGGTCAAGTTTGCGCTATATTAAACTGTCAAATAAATAAATAAATAAAATAAGACACAGAAGAGTGAACCAGAAGGAACAACTCCGCAGAAATGTTGGGAAACTCTGATACTATAGGAAGAGATGTCTCATTGCTTCATGGTGAACAGTGTGTCCAGGGCCCTGACACCATGAAACCTCCCCCCCCCCCACCCCCCGGTACCCTCAAGATGTATGATTGTCACCTTGTTGAATGAATAAGATAAAGACGCGTTGCTGAAACTGTACATATGATGGAGATGGTGATGTTGGAGTTGGGCCATATTATGTGTTTTCTGGACAACAACTGGATGATGCAGAAGCAGTGAAAGTCCTCTGACAAATAAAGAGGAAACTCAGAGCCATGCAAACGACCTACATGCTCATATTTCCTGCTTAATTAAAAGTTAGCCCCTACTCAAAAGCTTTCTTCTTTAACACAATGGATACTCGAAGGGAGGATGATCAAATGGGAAAAATGAACAACCCAGCAGCTGCTTGAAGCCAGTCCATAGGATTGGAGACAGTGATTGAGACTGAAAATCTGTGTGGAACCATCCCTGGCAGGACGTTCGGGAGGGGTCAAGATAGAGACTGATGTTGAGGAGGTCAGATTCAGCTCAGAGAAGGAGAACCTTGGCCCACACAATTCATAAAGAGATCATGTTGAAACAAAGAACCCAGAGACAACTATGTAATGCATCCTCAACTTCGAAATATTTGGGTTTTAGAGCACAGAAAAAGGAGTTTTACTGCCACACCACCATCATGTTTGAGGGGGGCAACAGGTGATTTAATTGTTGTTTGCATGCCTTTCTAAGCCAGCAATCTAGAAATGTGGAGTTAGAGGTATGTTGGGGAGGATTAGGCTGATATAAAGCTGATTATATGAAGGCATCAATTAAAGTGACATGTAGAAGAGGGAAAGATAACTGCACAAGAAGCGGGTGCAGGTTCAGAGAGAGAGAGAGAGAGAGAGAGAGAGAGAAATTAATGCACATGGCCTAGGATACAGGAGGGAAAACACTCTCAAAACTATGATATGGCATGTTGATGGACTGAGGGACAGGATCAAAAGAGGCATAGCATTTCTGTTCTTCAGGTAAAACAGACCAGACTGATACTTTTCCAAAACAGAGATATGTTGGAAACTTGGTGCAATGTAAAGGTAATGTACAGCAGGGGCTAAGCAGTAGTAACGATGGTGAGAAAATGTACCATTCCAAGTGAGCAGAGTATGGACAAATCCTAAAACCTGCAATACTGCCATGATGTGCATTTGAGGAATTAAAAAAATATATACAATTGCTACACACCTCCCACTCCCAAGGTTATTTGAAATCCCAGACTTTATACTGTAGACTTTAATGACAACATAGACATAACGTGGTTAGATCAATGAGGGACGAAAAGAGCAGAAGGAATGGATGGAACAACACTAGTCAGTTATTCCATTATAGATGTGTGATGATCACAACATAATCAAGAGGCAAAATTCTCTTTCTTACAGATAGTTCAAAATGCAGTAACCAGACTAATTATTGGCATTCATAAATAAACATAATTCAGATTGTATCGCAATGCTTTGCACTGGCTCCTGGTCCTAAAGCACATTGGGGCACATTTACAAGCCCCTTGCGCAACTTTTGCGTCAATTTGAACATGGAAAAAGTGACGCAAAAGTGGCGCAAGGGGCTTGTAAATCTGCCCCATTATGTTTAAGATTGTTTGCATTAAGCATAAAGCAGTCCACCGCATTGGACCTTCTTACCTCAAACACAAATTCTCCTTCTATATTCCCACTTGTAACATTTGCTCAACCACTTTCTACCAGCTTGTCATCCCGAATATCAGACACTGCAAATTGGGAGGTAGTTTTTTCACCCGTATTACTGCCAAATTATGGAACTTGCTGCCTCTCTATTGGCTAGATTAACATTTAATTTCCTCCCTCTCTGTGAGGCCACATCTGCAGCACTGTAATACCTTTAAAGTAGCTCCACTTTATAATTTGTTTCATTCATTCATTCTTCAGGGAGCGCACCAAATGTTCTCTATGTTAAACCACTTGCTCATCCAGGGATGGGCCTCCACGGGATAAGAGAGACAGAAGACGTGGGTAGGATAATTTCAGATCACTTTCCACTCATGATTACAGTAGGAAGGGGTACATGTGAGAAAGCATAGGACAAAAATGGTTGCCACAATTCCTGACATCTGGTGCTCTCCCCCGCCCCAATCAGGGACAGCTTTTCCATACCCAAAACATGCCATAGGCGATGCAACCATCCTTGAAATGTGGGACGTTATGTCCCCAATGGGACATAACGTTCTGTAGCGCTGAACCCAAAGCAATGGCAATTAAATGACCGCTACGCTAGCGCAATGGATAGGTGATAGGGTTAGGTAGTCCTAGCAATACATAGGATGGAAAGCGCTGGATTTCTGTATCAAAATGCAAATCCACCTCATCAAGGACTAGTTTCCAATACCCCTGGAGCTGGGGGCAATCCCACAATAAGTGGACCAGAGTACCCCTCTCCCCACACCCACGCCAACAGGACACCTCCCTTGTGTGGTCGATCTCATGCAGCTTCTCAGGGGTGTAGTACCAATACGATACTATATTAGTGAGGGTATCAGTCAATCCCATGCCGCGCAAGATAGTAAATGCCCTCCCAATCTTTATCACTAAGCGTACGTCCCAGATCTTTTTCCCAGTGCGCCTTCCCTGAATTATAGATGTGTTTATACCGGCCTAAGAGCATGCAATATAAATCTGATATGAGCTTTTTATCCGCTTCAAATGGCATGACCCCCTCTGCCCTATATAAATGAAACAAGCATCTACATCCCTCGGACGCCACCGCGCGAAGGCCGACGTGTCTCGACCGGGCCCGAAATCAGGATTTTCCAGCAAAGGTGTAGGCGGAGACGGAAAGGTTGTTAACTCACATGTAATATTAGTGAGATCCCACACCTCCAACGGAACCCTCGTGATGTGTGAGGCGTAAAGATTGGAGGGTCGATGCTGTTTGCGGAGAAAGGGGACCTCCTGAAGCGGATGACCCGCTACCGCCTGATCTTGGAATAGCCAATGTTTTTCAGACTCCCATCTGCTCCATTCCACGAGAGTCCATAGCTGTACCTCCTGATAATATAGTAGCAAGTCTGCAAGACCCAGTCCACCCCTCTCGGGGGGCAACGTCGCCAGTCGAAGCTTAATTGTCGGCCGTTTGCCATTCCAAATGAACTGTGCAATCTCAGACTGAGTCTGGCGAATCCAGCCCTCGGGGGGGGCGCAACGGTAAGGCACGAAAGAGGTAGAGAATCTGCGGGAGGATTTTCATTTTTATGGCAGCCACTTTACCTAACCAGGACAGCGGAAGGTGCCTCCACCTACCCAGCTCTGATCGGATTGCCTAACGGATCCGAGCATAATTGATTCGGACCGTGTCCTGCAGTGTGGCCACTAATTGGATACCCAGATATGGGATGGCATCTGTCGCCCAGCGAAAGGGAAAGCGTTCCTGCAAATAAGCCTGAGTATGCCCCTCCAACGAGAGGTCGAAAGCCACTGACTTATTCGTGTTAACTTTAAAACCCGCCACTCGCGCAAACGAGTCCAGGATTTCGACGCAGGCCGGCAACGATTCTCTAGGAGAAGACAAAGAGAGGAGGACATCGTCCGCATACAGGCTGATGGTATGCACATATGCACCAAACTTAATCCCTCTCACGGTCGGGGCAAGTCTTATCGCCTGTGCCAACGGCTCCATGTAGAGAGCGAAGAGCAGGGGCGACAAGGGGCACCCCTGTCGCGTTCCTCTTCCAATAGGAAAGCGGGGCGAGGAGCAACCATTGACGCGAACCGTCGCGGATGGCTATGTGTAACAATTCAAGACCCAAGTGCGGAACTTATCTCCCATCCCTGCCCTCACTAAAACCTGCTCCAAGTACGGCCAATGGACTCGGTCGAACGCTTTTTCAGCGTCGATCGCGAGCATCATGTATTCACCGGTCGTCCGCGTGGCCTTCTCAATCAGATGCAGTGCCCTCTTAGTGTTGTCTGTGGTTTGGCGCTCCGGGATAAACCCAGCCTGGTCCGGATCGATCAGCCCCAGCATGAGCGGTGCGAGCCTAGCCGCCAAGATGCTTGTAAAGATTTTAGGATCTTCATTGAGAAGGGATATGGGGCGGTATGCCTCACACTGCGAGTGGTCCTTCCCTGGCTTGGGAATAACAGAGATGGTGGCATCCAAGAGGTCCCTCGGGATCGCACCCGGATCAGAACATGAATTAAAAAGGGCAGTTAGCAAAGGGGCAACTTGGGAGCAGAACGTTTTATAAAAGATGGCCGAAAAGCCGTCAGGCCCTGGAGCTTTCGCTAACTTAAGTCTTGATATAGCTGCAATGACTTCTTCCGGCCTAATGCTGCGGTCCAAGAGCTCTACCTGCTCTGTCGTCAAGAAAGGAAGGGGAACCGACACCAGGAATGATTCCTCCTGCAGCAAGATCGGGCGAGGCCCCAGTATACAGGGAGGTATAAAAATCGCTAAACGCTGCCGCTATCTCTGCGTCTTCAGTGGCCAGACCCCCGTCCCATACAAAAATCTCTTTTACCATTTGCCGCCGCTGGGTTTCTCGGAGTGCGCGCCCCATTAGCGCCCACACCTGTCCCCCCCAGTATAATACATATGCCTCACTCTTAATGCCGCGTATTCCGCTCAATCCTGCTCCAGCGCAGTTAACTGTTGCCTTAGGAGTCGCAGATGCCTCCAAACCCTGGGTGCACCCGTCCTTTGGTGCATATGTTCTAACTCCTTCACCTTCTGTGTAAGCTCTTCCCTCTTACGTGCCCTTTCCACATTTTTGGCTGCTGCTGAGACCGCAATGAATTCGCCGTGCAGAACCGCCTTAAGAGCCGCACAGTGTGTTGCCAAGGAAGTGTCGGTAGTCTTATTATGCAAAAGGTAATCCGCAATGACCCCCTTGATTTTCTCCACAATGTCCTTACGGTGTAATAGTGTGTCACGCAGTTTCCAGCAATGCGTGGGCCGCATCACCGGCGGGAAGGAGAACGCCACAGTCAGCGGTGCATGATCGGAAAGTGCCGCGGCGCCTATTTCTATCTCGGTAGTTAGTGCCTGAAGGGAGGCAGAAGCTAAAAAGTAGTCCAATCACACATAAGTTTTATGTGCATTCGAATAGTAGGAATATTCCCTAACGCCTGGGTGAAAGCTGAGCCAGAGGTCAACCATTCCCATTTCATCCAACCTGGCCAACCCTGCGCTAGAGAGAGTCCCTGCCTGAGAGGAGCGCTGACCCGACCTGTCAAGAATATTATTAAACACTAGGTTAAGATCCCCTCCCACCAAGACATGTCGGTCGGGAGAAGCAGCCGCCTCGCTAAGCGCCAGATGAAAAAACTTTTCCTGACCCTCATTGGGAGCATAAACAGAGCAAACCGTAAACACTGCCCCACCCAGGGAAAATCTGTAGGACAACAACCTCCTCCGTATCTCCGCCCCCTTCTGCAGAACCTTCCACCTGAAACGCTGGGCCACCAATATCACGACCACCGCAGTTTTAGTGGAAGCTGAAGAAAAAAATTGGAATGGGAAACAACGTGACTTTAGCCTGGGACAATCTTTTTGCAATAGGTGCGTCTGCCCGTGAATGCTCTAGAAAGGAGAGGACTTCCCTGCACTTTACAGGATTGTTAAGTATCCGGACATTCAGTGTGAGAATACGCAGTTCAGTAGCAGGCATAACACATCTCAAACTCCACCCGCTCAGCAGTGAAAAAATTTGCCACACTTGTTGCGCGCCCAATCAGGGAGGCCTGACAACACTGCCGGAGATACAGCCAACTGAACCTTCCAGTAACTAGCAGGAGCCTAACCCCATACTTCACCAAAGGATACTCGTGGACCTGGAACCCCTCCCACCGTACCCCAAAACCCCTACCCCAGCCCAACCCCAATAAGAGGAAAAACAAAACCACCCCCAAACATTTCCAACAGTACACATTGTCCATCATCCGAAGGTGATTGGTAGAATTCAACATGGGGACTATTAGTCAGTACATTGAAGTCTTCCCTCCCACCGACAGCGTGGGCAAGACCAAACCCAGGAACACAACCATGCGGTAAGTCAGCGTGGAGTTCAGCTAGGGTGAGACGCATCCGAACCAGAAGAAACAGCCTCCACCGTTGGCCATCTCTGATCACAGCTACAGGGGGCTTTCGAATACGGCGTCACCTGCCCTGTTGACGCCATCATGGTCTGTCATCTTCTTGTTCCCCAGGGGGCCCGTCTTCCTCGTCGATCTCGGCTGGTGGGTCCAAACCTAATAAACTGCAGGCTCCCCGAAAGGACCGGAGCTGGTGCAACTTATTGTCCTTTTTAAAGATCAAGAGGAACGGGTGGCCCCAACTATAAGAAATATTCCGCTGCTGGAGGAAAGTCGTGACTGGCTTGAAAACCCTGCGTTTCTGTAGTGTATGTGTGAAGAGGTCTTGATACAGAACTGGCGACTGGCCCGAAAGGACAGTGGGTGCAGCTGTCGAGCCCTCTGCAGGATTTCTTGTTTCGTGCGAAAGTCTTGCACGCAGGCCAAAATATTCGGAGAGAGGGCGGTGGACGACGGCGGAGGGCCCACTCTATGAGCTCTATCTATGCGGAGCTCCGAGTCAGCGGGGCGCCCCAAAATATGATTGAATAGGTCCCTAGTATAACCGAAGTCCTTGGTGTCATCAGACAATGCTACGCCCCTAATGCGGACGTTATGTTGGCGAGAAAGTTTTTTTGGTCTTCCATGTAAGTCTGGAGTTCAACCTGCTGGTCATGAATCCGCACTATCACCTGACGCAACGCCTCCACTTCAGTGTCACCACTGTCACTCTTGGTCTGCAAAGCAGCCACCCGTTCCCCTATACCATCTACATCTCTGTGCACCTCTTTGATCTCCTCGGTGAACTCCTTCTGCAGGGTGTGAATGTCCTCCCGTAAGGTGGTAAAGAGTGATTCTAGAGAAGCTTTGGTGATAGGTTTGGCACCTTCCCCCTGTTCCGCAACAGCTCGAGCCGCACTCGTCGCCATTTCCTTGGGCTGCTGACTCGTTTGGGCCTTAGCAAATAGGTCCTTAACGGTTTTCTCCTCACAGACCCTTACCGTGGACATAGCTGCCCTCAAGGTCCACTGGGAACAGTCACTAAGCCCACCGCAGCCCGGGCTGCCCAGAAGCCCCAGCCGGTCACTCCTGGACAATCAGCGACTGCCCCCCTTAGTGTCACTCTCCAGACCACCCAAAGCGGACGCGGCCAGGTATCCGGAGCTTCTTCGTTGTGCGCCGAGTGAGCGCAGTGAGCCCCTCGCAGAGGCCCGACACACCGCTAACCACCAGGCCGATCAGCGTCCCAAGGCCCAGGTCCCCGCTGCACAACCTTCAAGGGGAGCGTTCACCCCTCCGCACCACCCAGCGCTTATGGCCGCTGCCCCCGGCTATGTACACTAGTTCGATGATCCCTCCTGGCCCCACCACGTGGGTCTGGGCCTCCGCCACCGACCACCGCTACTGCTCTGAGGGTCCTGCCATGTCCCCCTACATCCATGCAAGGCTGCCGCCCACTGTCTCTCCGCCACCACCCCGGACTCCAACAGGGCCAGGAGACCTCCCCGGCCACAGCTCCCAGGGCAGCCCTCTCAGCTCCGCGGCCCAGGCTCCAGAAGAAGAACGCGTCCAGCGGCAGCCTCCAGCACCAATTCCTCTGTTCCACATGGCCGTCCGTCCCCAGTCCCTCGAGACCTGGGGACACCTCTCACCTCCACCAGCCGGTGTAGTCTCTCGCGGGGGGCAGAGGTCCCGCTCCGCCTCACAGATCTCGCACACCGCTCCGGTCCGGCAGGCCACCACACCGCAGGATCCACACCACCTCGGGTCCGGGGTCCGTCCGTAAGATGGCGGCACACCCCCTGTGCCACCAGGATGCTTCTCCGCCCAAAAATAGCGGGTCACGCAGAGAGAGCAGCACTCTCCAGGCAGGCCCCCACGCAGCACTGTCTCTCGAGCTCAGCCAAACACAGGGGGGCCCACCGCCCGTCAAGCCTCTCCGCTGCTGCCGCCGCACCTGCACAAAATGGTGGGCGCGTCCACCCCCCCGCGGCACCGGGGCCTCACTCTCCTCCAACGCGGATAGCGAGGGGCCACTGATCTCCGCCATCGCTAGTGCATTCCTACCGGTCACTTCGGCCCCCGCTGCTCCCCGGTCGCAACTCAGCCCGGCACCAGTCCGCTGGCCTGGGTCTCCGACGGGCCGATCGCTCAGCAGCCCTGCCCCCTCTAGCCTCTGTCACTGTTCCGGGCCGTCAGTTGCCCTCAGGCGTCCAGAGTTGCCAAGCCGCTGCCCATCCACTCTGAGCAGCTCCCCCGGTTCCCTGGTGATCGGCCCACCGGCAAAGAAGGCAGACTGCTGCACAATGGGTCAGTTTGCCCGTGCTGGATACCGCTGTCGGCGGGCGCTCCGGAGCGAGACGTCCGATCATGCGCCATCTTGGCCACGCCCCCCGCATCCTGCATTTTTAACATTGCGGCGGGCGGTGCATTCAGCATCACCCTCCGCAATGACAAAAATGTATGTTGTGCATATGCATGCCCAACGTGGCAGGCACCGCGCGGTGCCTGCCATGTTGTGCTTGCACATGCAGGGTGGTACCATCGGTATCCCTCAGGTGCCCCCCAACCCCCCAACATCCTGGGGGCCTGCAACTGGCCCCCAACTTCAAAATCCGCATGCATCCTGATATGGATGGTAGTGTCTAGCAGACACCACCACCATATTAAACCCTTTTCCGCCCGGTCGACTTGTTGACCGGCGGAAAAACGGCGGTACCCCCGCCATACTAATATGGTGGGGGGAAATTGGTGACGGGCGGGGAAAAATGTAGGGCGGATCACCACAGCCATGCGGGCGGTGGCGATCCGCCCTATATCCTAATGTACCTCTAAGTGTGACCTAAAAACTTCCATTTTTATTTCTTTTCTTTCATTTTTAAGAGTGAATTTTTTGAGAAAAAATCAATTCTTTGAAAACTTACATTGGTTTTCACAAAAACAACATATAAAGGGATTAGTTAACAGACCACAAACTAAACTTAAACACAATAATACAAAAATATTTTTTTACAAAAATTCAACCATTTCAAATTATATCGTTGAACAAGACCTGGACATGACATAGACAAAAAAACATAAAAACAATTGACAGATAAATGTATAAGCTCGAGTTCAATGCATCAAAACACAACATGCACACATTCAATAACAAAAGAAAGAAAAATAAGCAAATATAAGTGAAACAGAACAATGCGGTATAGCACGAACTGGTTGAGATTTCTGTGTCTGAGTTTTTCACAACCTTGTAAAGGGCAGAGACCAAACAGTGCACTATTCAGGGCCTCCGGCGCAATTATAAACTCGTTATAATTTTTTCACAGAATCTGAAAAAAAGAGGGGTTTAAGCCTGATAGTGTGTTTTCTCACACTTATTTGGTCACTTGGCAGTCGACGCGTTTCAAACCCAAGTGTGATTTAATTATGAGTTTGTCAGGTCTGTTTCAATATTGATTTGACCTGGTGGGTCTTCCGTCGGAGCTTCAGAGAAAAAGTCTGCAAAAAGTTTCAAAATCCCGGCGTTTGCAGTTTGGGCAGGAGGAGTATACTCTGACATGTATTTAAGGCCCCAAGGCATATCATTTACGGGTCAGATCGCACTGCATTAAAAGTTACTAACAGGGTCCAAGGCAGGTCCATTTGGAATCTGGTCAGATGGGCTCTTCAGAAAAGTTGGCTTCTTGCAATTTTTGTGCCTCTGTGATACAACAGTAGGTCAGCCAACTGACCTGTGAAGTCCACTTGTTAGCCCTGGATACAAGTGGGAGCAGGTCTTTTCCTCAAATGTCACACCAGCAGGTGTAGTCCTTCTTCTGTCTTCCACAGGTCTAGCCGTGCTCTGAAGAGGATACTGGCGGTACCACATTTATGCCCATTGAAAGCATATGGATAGAGGAAACTTCTGCCCACTTCCTAACCAATGGGGTAAAAGTTCTCAGGGAAGGCCCTACCCATTTTGCAGCACTTCGTGTGTGTTTTACTGTATGCTATCTCATGGAATCCCACTCTACTTAAGACTAATATTGGAGACCCTTTCTTCTCTTTGCTCACACAGAGGTGTGGCTGTGATAATGGGCACTCTAAACTGGTTCTGGAGGCAGCCCCTCTCCACTGGGATTGGTGACTGGCTGGCTAGCAGGACAATTTAGGCTGCAAAATAAATCTGCCTGTGACAGCATAGGCCCTCTTTAAGTGGGTCTGACGGGGGAGAAGTAAAAGAAGCGGCAGCGGCACTTTTCTCTTGCTCTCGTCCAGCAGATTTGGCTAGGTTTGGGAAATATATGGCAGAGCTGTGAAAAAGGCTTGTGGAAGAACATGGGCCATGCAATATGTAAAGTTAACTTCACCGAATAAGTAATATGTGCCCCCACTGAATCAGACGGAGAAGGTATTACATATTTTTTTGGCCAAATACTGCAAAAAAACTTTGTAAAAAGGACGCATTGGCAGACCCTTGTGATGTCATCAATGGACATTCAAAAAACACAACGATGGAAAAAGGAGGAACCAATCCTGCGCTATTCTCAAAATAGGGGACAATGAATTCACCTATTTTCATGCCAAATGTTCACTGTGAAGTTAATCAAACATTCTGTACATCATCACTCGCACAAGGGGACATGATTACACATTTTATTTTTTGTAATCAGCACATACATTATTTTTATCTTATTTTGTATAGTCTTTTTTTCTTTCAAACAAACAACAAAGAAATAATACATATGTTTTAGTATCAATGCTTCATACACCATATACCACTATATACATTCATATATACACACCTATATACAACCAACAACAAAAACACTTTAGACAAAAATGAAACAAAAACCGAAAAACTAGATAATTTTTCACCCTTAGAAAAAGATTGTATCAAAGGCTAAGTGCCCTCCAATTAGCTCTAGGGGGTGCACTAGGAGGTAGTCAGACAACACTGGTTCAATGCATACATTTTACAGAACCTAAATCAACATGTGTGTCACAAGACATTAATTCCCGAAATCAATTTTTATATTGGGATTCCTCCATATGAAAAGTGTCGACGCGGTCGCGTTTCGGCCTTTCAACAAATCTGGCCTCTTCAGGACAGGGCGATAAACAACAAGCAAACTCAATCCGGCAGCGGCTGGTAACCAATCACTAAAGGTACATCCACTATTTCTTATAAACACCTGGATTAGGTGTGTTTACATTCGCATCTGGGTCCGTCTTTGCTCTCTGTTATATACTTTCCAAATGTCACTCTTCTGCATGTAAGTCCTATCTTACAATCACGCACGGGGCCGCCATCATGGTCGGAATCAACTCCATCAATGGACAGACATAAATATTTACATATTTATTGTCTTTTAATTGCTTCGAGACTGTTGTACACAAATGTTTTCTTTTATAAACCGCTGTTTTAAAAAAAAAAACTTTATAATTGGCATACAAGTAGTATTGCAAATGGTTTTAAGTAACTGTGCAATATAAATAAAAATTCATTCATTCATACTCAATTTTTTAAATCATTCATTAATACTCATTCACACTCATTCATACTCATATGCATAAGCTTGCTTTGAAGTTAATTAAGTTCCTTGGCGCAGGCCAGATGGCCATTCTGTCAGGAGGAAAAATATTTCTGCACAACACAATGAAAATAACAATCCAATTTATCAATTATGAGAAAAAATGTATGAGCAAATAATCACTAAAACATAAAAAGTTGATGTAGGGAACCAGAGATATTTTTTCAAAATGCTTTAGATGTTTCCAGTGGCAAAAAGCACAAAGGGATAACACCAATTATCTGGTCATTCTCTACCAGGTTGGGTAAAATGGTTTGTGCTGGTGTAAAGTTTACCTTCTCCCTTATTCCATTTTCTAGCGAGAACTTCTCGGCCATACAGTTGTTGGTGGGTCAGGATACTAGCTGGATCTGAAGAGAGGTTTGTCAACGTCGGATGGCTGAAGCACAGGAGCTAAGTGGAACCCTCAGCTCCAGCCGGAAATTTGAGGCACTTGGCATCGAAGACTGAAAAACTCCAAGCGGGTGAATTTCGAAGTTCAGGCCCAGAACTGTGTTGATGATGACAGGTTGCTGCTCGGCATTGCTCCCAGTGAAATACTCCATGATCAGACATAGAAACTTTTCTGGAAGTCAAGATCATTTCAGACGCATAAAGCAGCAAGTTGGCTCCGACTGGCAGTTCGACATCGGTGGCTGTGTTTCAACAGTGGTCTAGTGGTAGTCTCTGAACCTTTTTGCAAAAAATTCAGAAAAAGTTTCTAAATGTCCAGTCTTGACATTTGGAAGGGGGGGGGGGTGGATACACTGTTACACCTGGCAAAGTTCCAGGACCTCTTGGGCACTACTTGGAGCTAAGAGTAAATCTTGGAGAAGTCACCAGCAGGGTCCAGAGCAAATCCAGTTGGAACTGATCAGCTGAGTTCTTCAAGTTGTGGGTTTTTTGCAGTTTTTGTGTTCCAGGAACTTAACAGGAGGCTAGTTAACTAGCCTTAGTGTCCACTCTTCTGTGCCGGTGAGCAGTTCCTGTCCTTTGGATTTCTCTCCATGGGTTTAACAGCAGCTGCAGTTCTTCACCTGTATTTCACAGGTCCAGAGGTGTTATAAAGAGGGTCCTTAGGGCCAACCTTGTCACAGTGTAAAAAATTACTTTGGAGATTTTTCACTGCCGGGACCTGTAAAACTTATGTGCACACTTCCTACATTTAGGGGGCTACCTTACGGATGATTAATAAGCATTATAAATGAAGGTTTATCCCTGGCAAAGGGTTTACTTTGCCAGGTTGAATTTGCAGTTTTAAAACTGCACACTCAAGCTGCAGGGGCAGGCCTGGAGACATGTTTTGCATTGTCGCGTTAGTGGTGTCAAAGTAGGTGTTGCAGCTAAATAGTGACATTTATCTTACAGGCCCTCGGTACACTGGGTACCATATAGTAGAGACTTATATATAAGTTAAATGTGACAATTAGGATATTTAATTGATTTTACAAGTTTTAGGGGTTAGGGGACATGCACCGGGGCCTGGTAAGCAGGTTCCCAGTATAAAGAGTCAAAAAAACAACATGAGTCTAAAAAGAGGTATTGTCTTATACTAGCTATTCAAAAACTGAAGTTATGCATTATAAGATGTTATATTGCAACCCCGTGCTTTTCTATAGAACAGTCAACCTTAGCAAAGTGAACAACAACTTTGGAGAGTTTTCACTGCCAGAATGTAAAACTTAAGTAAACATGTCCTAATTTTAAAATAAGTTTGCACCCTGCCCTGTGGGGATTTGGACCTACCTTACGGGTGACTTATAAGAATCATTAAGGAAGGTTTAGGCCTAGCAAAGGGTTTACTTTGCCAGGTTGAATTTGAACATTTTAAAACTGTACACTCAGTCTGCAAGAGCAGACCTGGAGACATGTTTTGCATTGTCGCTTTAGTGGTGTCACAGTAGGTGTTGCAGCTCACAAGTGATATTTAACTTACAAGCCGTGGGTACACTGGGTACCATATAGTAGGGTTTTATAGGCAAGTTAAATGTGACAATTTGGATATTCAACTGATTCGACAAGTTGTCATGTGTCAGAGCACATGCAGCTAAAACTGACATTTTGCCCTATCAAAATGAACCTTTTGCCAGGCCTAAACCTTCCTTGTTAATACAAATACGTCACCCCTAGGGTAGGCCCTGAATAGCCCATAGGGCTGGGTGCAGTATATTAAAAGTTTGGACATGGACTTTTATCTTTTACATGTCCTGGTAGTGAAAAACTCTTTAATAAAATTTACACTACTGCAAGGTCTACCTCTCCCATAGGATATCATAGGGTTAACTTATTACATTTAATTACTGATAACAGGTAAGTAAGTCGAGCTTGGTGTCTAGAGAATTGTAAATATAATCGGTCTTTATTGGTAAACTTTGATATTAAATCACAGTTCTGAAAATGCCACTTTCAGAGATTTGTCATTCTCTTGCACATACCAATTAGTGCTTGCAGCCTGTTTCCTGGATCACATGACTAGGTGTAGCTGGCAGTTGGTCTTTGGGTATTGCTCCCAGACAGTGAGACAAAGAGGGGATAGGTATTGGTGGGGTAGGATATCTCTGACTTGATGGGGGAAGGAGCTGTCACCTATCACACTTGACACTCACAAAGCCTTTGCCTGAGCACACTCACACTCTTTAGGGCCCCCAGACAAGCTGGGGCCAGGGAGGCAGGAAATTTCAAACATCTCTGGGGCTGGAAAGCTCCAAACCCTTCTCCTACTTCACAGCTGTCACCAAGTATTAATATTGGCCCCTCAGACCCAACTCTTCAGTACACCACTGGACCTTTGAAAGACTCAGAAGGACTGCTGAGCTGCTCTGCTATAAGGACTGGTACCCTGCTGCCCTGCTCTGGGAATGAGATGGCTGTGGTTTCTTGGGCAGAACCAATACTGTATGACACATCTCCTCACAGCACCGCATTAGAATCGTGGCTGCACTACGCATGAAGAACTAGCATAAAATGGCCACAGAAGGCCAAGCCGCAAAGGGGATCCCGGGCTAGGGATCATCTTGGATTGAATATCCATTTTTTAGCCTGGTAAGTGTTATACCATCCTACAGATGTAACCTGCTTACCTGTGGCTCCCGTCGATGTGATCGTTTCTGGTTGGTGTATCTGTGCACTCTCCCAAAGTACCATGGACCACTTCTTGACTTCTCCGGGCTGGTGGGTCTCTCTCCTGGTAATGATTTGAAAGACTGGGAGTGTCTTTGAGGACTCAAAGACCTGTGCTCCTGGGTGGAACCTCCGATGACCTCTGGTACGTGATGACGCCTTCCCTCATGAGTTTTGACTTTCGCTGGTGACTCTCTTCAGGAGACTCATTAACTATCTATCTGGGGGTGAGGGAGCCTCCATCTTCCAGACTCGTGTTTTGAGTCTCTGTGCCGGTTTGGGGTCCGGCGCCCGGCGCCCGTCCTCTGAAGCCTGCAGCTCTCCGGTCCAGATGGCCCCCTGCTTGCAACTTGATTTCTGATGCCCAGACAAAGCCTGTAGCTCTCCGGCCGGCCTCCACTGAGTGACCTGCATTTCGCAGGACCAGGCATCCTAGCAGGTTGTTGCCTCATGGGCAGCCTGCCTGGGCCTGTCGTCCAACTCGGATCTCCTCAACCCGGCTGGTCCCACAGCTCGACCTACCCTCATCGGACGTCCTGAGCGAGTGGTGGGCGGTTTGCTTGAGCATAACATAGTCCGTAGACCAGAGCATTTTTTACTACGCCAGACTCACAACATGACCTGCTGTCTTATTGACCTGACGCCCCAGCAGGCTGTAGCCCTCCCCCGGCCTCTTCGTGGGCAACATCTATTTCACCAGCCCTAGGATTCGATCAGTATCCCAATTGTGAAGGCCTTGAATAGTCTGCGATGTGTTAGTGCCTCTGATTTTTCAGAATTTCCTGATGTAGTTGTTTTGGGTGCATTTTTTAAATTTATGGATGCTGTTTCTCTGAAGGATATAGTAACTATGTCTTCTCTGTTGTCTGAATTTACGGGACTGGGGGCTTTTGTTCCATTTTGGAGGGTCCTTTTTTACAAACCTGTACTTGCAATCTGTTCTACTCAAGATGGAAGCTAAAACAAGCTGACAGAAACAAACATAGGACTAGTTGTACAATCAGCCAGTTCATGAAAGGAAAGTAGGACTTCTCTCACCTCATGTAATAGTTTGTAGTAGAAATCTTTGAATGGTGCATCTGTTTTAAGTCTTTGCTCTGTTAGGTTTACAGCACTACAGGTTTTTTTTTATAAAAGGCTGGATATCTCTAAAACGTATCTGTAGACATTGCAGTCTCTAACCTGTGCCTTACACAATACACCTTGTTGTAGTTCACATCTCCAGCATTTTGCCTATTTTCACTTTGTCCAAAGCTAACCTGATGTCTCAAGTGGGTCTTATTTCATTTAAGATTGTTTATCCCCCTAACTTACCGAAAAAAGCTGCCAAGAGCTTCATAGACAACTTTCCCAAAAGGTTTCCAGAAACGCTGGTATCTGATGCCTATTTCTGCTCCTCAAAGGGTGTTGTGATTAATGACCTAATATTCATCACTAACAGAAGAACCCAGTGGCGAAAAGTCTTAACTTCAATACTAAGACCCAAACCTATGAGGAAAACTCCTCATGGTTTCCAAGTAGCAACAATACCCTCACCAGATCTCAATAGGATCTTACCATATCCCTTTACAACAATGGAATCATCCTCATACAAGAATCTGACAGCAATCTTAATCAGTTTGACAGAATCTTTACGAGGCTTGTAAATAAGCTTGACAGCACATCTTCCACCTCTACCACCTATGCCATCTCTCTTCCACCTCGTCTTTTCCAGCCTAACCAGCCCTTTGGCACTCACGAGAAAATAATCGATGTTGAACCTGGTTCTGGTTTATCGAATATAGCCTGCCCAAGCTCCAAATTGGGGGCTTTGCCTTCCTCCCTCACTCTTGAGACTGAAACACAATGCTCACCCCCAGTTCATTTTAACTATAATAACTGGGGGAACCCTAGCTCCACTAACTACCTTTCCACTACCCGTCCTTCATCCCAAAAAAGGACACACCCTTCCACCGTACCCCCTTGTCCACAGGTGCTCACCTCCCCTCAACTCATGAGTCTTATAGAGGAAGCAAATAGGTTTACTCCTCCTACCCCTCACTCATTCTCATCCTCCAGTACACCATTCTCTATCCCACAATTACAAGGCTCCTCCCCTTCCACGCTCCTCCCCACTTATTAGGACTCCCAATTGCCCTCCATTATGCCCTTCTGAGAGGTGCCCCATTTACTATACACCCCAGTCCTGCATCACACACTGCTAACCTGCCTCCATTGAGGATAAGCTGGCTTACCCCAAGCATGATCTTCAACTAGTTCAAGATAGTCTGCTGAACCTATTGCACACCTCACTGAAGATGGAAACTTGATGCACATCAACCCTGCCCTCCAGCAAGATATACAATGCAGGAGAAAAACATCATCCAGGGAAAACCCAATTTGTTCTCCTGGGAAAACAAGGCCGAATCTTAATCACCACTCAAGGCCCCTTAGGTTCACTAACCTTCTGTGGGATGATGACATCCGATCCCTTCTTCTATCTTATAACGGCTCTCATAGCAATTCTCCCCCCTCACCACGCAATATACAAACGATTCCCTCAAACCCGTTTAGAGAATCTAGTGTCAATCACAGAGCTGCAAACAAGGATAAACGAGTCCATGCTCACACGTCATACCTGGAAGAGGCGGTAACCAAATTCCACATTAAATCGATGGTCCTTATCTGCAGGTCAGCTGTCGAACACGCAGCTGATATTGCCGACCTCATTCACACGCACAATCTGGATATCATGATCTTAACTGAAACCTAGCTTCATGACTCCTCCTCTCCAATTATGGATATCCTAGTGCCTCTTGAATATGACATTATTAGACCGATAGGTGCTTGCATCTATCGCTCCAGTCTCACTCTGAGACATGTACAAACGGTGCTGATGTCGTCCTATGAACACCTAGTCATTGAAATCTGGAACAATGAGAAGATTGTTTGTTTGTTTCACATGATCTACCATTCCCAGGGGACAATCTTCTCTTTATCAAACAAATTATGGAATCCATAGTTTCAAACTCTGACCATCCCACCCTCCATATCTTCCTTGGGGATTTTCACTTGCACTGGAATGACTCAACTGATTCCTCACTGTTCACCTTCAAGGCCTTCCTCTACGACCTAAACCTCTACCAGATCTGAAATGAACCCACACACAACAAGGGTTCCACCCTTGATTTAATAATAGCAATAGCTAACTTGACACAACTTGAAAGCATATCATTGTGTGACTGGTCGTATCATTACATAATCTCTTTCCGCATCTTGGTAAGGGTACTATTGAGACAAGGTCAACTGCATGAGACCAAACAGTGGTTGCATAATCTGAGGGACATTAACGTAAAAAACCTAACATCTATCAGTAATATTAACCAACTTCTTCCACCACCTAACATGACCAATCTGGACAACCTCACTGATCTCTACATCCATACAATGGTAAATATATTCGACACTGTTGCCCTGAAGCAATTCAAAAGGATGTTGTTCAAACAGTCCAAACCCTGGTTCAACCGTCCTCTCAATGAGGAAAGACACACACTAAGGCTCGCAGAGAGATCATGGAGTAACTGTACTTCCATAACAAACCTCAAACAGATGAGGATGACTAGAAGCTCTTGTGGTACTGAAAATTCTGGACCCATGTAAGTAACATCGTCGTATCATGACGATGTTAGTATCAATAGACCGAGAATGACGAGTATACTATACACGAGTATTTTCGTTGTATTCGAGCCACGAGATCACCCTGAAATCAGAGATTCCGTTCTGAACCCTCGGGTTCCATTTTGTGCAGGGAAGCCATTTTGTGATTGCCCTAACATAGGCCAATGACTAAGGCCAAAACGAGTCTTAAGGACACGTACACCTTCGCTGACTTTTGTGTGACCTGGGCAAGCTGACTCCACTGCCTGAAGCCAAACCTGTTCGGCCAGTTCCTTTCCCAGTGGCCGATCGAGATTAGTATCAAGGCACAACATGCCATAAACCTTTCATCGCATACAAACCATGCCTAATCTTACACACACCTGTCTCTGTTCTTTTGCTTTATGGTTTGCTTTACGAGGAGGAGGTGCCCGATTTTATTAGGGGTCCGTCGATATCTGATGAAAAATGTTGGGCTGGACAAACTGAAATATGGGCTTGTCATCATGACTCTGCTTTTCCTTTGTCGTGAAAATATGTGAATGGTCAACTGTAAAATAAGGAATGTTTGCCTAAAGCATAATATTTTGTATAAAAAGGGATGGCTGGCTTTGTAAGTTGAGCAGTCTCCTGAGAATATACACCGTGTTGTACTTTTAGGATACCTGCTACTGGCTGCAGCCAATAAATTCTATCTTTGACTTCACCAAGAAGACTTTGAGTTTCTGTAGTCTGAGACAGGAAGGACTCGAAGTCTTAGGGTGTGTTCCCTGGCACCACTGGGTTCTTAAAAACCCAGTACTTCAGTTGGCGCCCAACGTGGGGCGATTTCAGCGGTACCGGTCCAAGCCAGACGTTCGTGAGGAGATTCGAGTGAAATTCTGGAGGAAGGCCAACCACTTCATCGACCCCTGCATGTCGTTCGTGGTCCGAAAGTCTTTGCTGCGAGGTTCCCCGCTTCCCGACGGCTACAAAGGACTGCTGCCCTGACTATCGCCCTGTCTTGGACCCTTTGATGATTTGTAGAGCGAAACGATAGACGAGTCTTCTGGTGACGTCATCGATACCTCAGTTAAGTATAAGTGGAGCGTCTCCCAGTCCTTAATTTGGTTCTTAGTTTGGGTATCCCCTTGGGATCTTTAATTTGGAACTTGCAAGTACCAAAGCCGAGGGACTCGTGTATTCACGAGACTATCGTATTCAATAATCCTTTGAAGTTTGAAGCTAGACTAGTGAGCGAAGATGCCTGGTCTTAGCAGACTTGGAAATTTGTTTTGTCTTGGTTGTAATAGGGATTCCCGATTGGAGGACTCGTGTCCGGTTCCTCCGATTGGAACTCCAACCTATGAACTGTATGTGAAACATGGCGTAGGCCCCATCACATATAATGAAGTATGGATCCGATACACTAGGAAAGATGGTGTTTTAAAATGGCCCGATGTGGTAGTTTTGACACAGAGATCCTAGACAATCTGGAGGTTAGACTTTTTAAGAAGAAAGCCCGGCCGGCGATGTTTGACTCTTTCCGCCTATGGCGTAAGGAAGCCAAACAGAAGGAAATTAAATTAGCAAAGAGAAATAAGAGAGAAAGAGGTATCTCGATAATGCAAGCTGCTATGCAGTTTAAAGATAACGAAGAAGAACAAGCAAGTGAGCAGTTGCACAGGCAATGTAAAATGGCGATTGACAAATGTTTTCCAGTTTTGCCGCCTCTCAAGCAAGATGCAGCAAAAGAACTTGAAAAAGATCCTCTAATGTCACACTTATTGAGTTCGCCACCCCCTTATGCGCAAAGTGCTACAGCACCTCCGCAACCTTTAGTTGCGCAACCCCCGGTTGTTTTGCCTCAGGTTCTTCCACAGCCACCAGCTGCTCTTCAGTTGGCTCCTACTACTCTGGTGCAGCCTCCTCAAGGGCCGCCGACTTTGACATCTGCTCTGCCTTTACTTCCTACGACTTTGCCTACTATATCGACTACCATTCCCAGTATTCCATCTGATACTGCCTCTGCGTCTGCCTTGCCTCACTCTGCTTTTCCTCCTGTCCTTTCATCAACTTCTCCCTCTGTTCGCCAGAGGATGACTGATACAGTTACTAGTCTTCTATATCCTCTCTTCGGAGCAGCAAGTATGACCCCTGTTTCAACGCGCAAACAGTTGCGTAGTCAACTGCCTGACTCTAGGGAGCGGGAAACATTGGATTATTTGGCACATAAATGGGTTACTGACCCCACAAGATATGAGCTAGAGTCTGTTATGGATGTTTTCCATCAAAGGGAAGCACCGAAGCAGAGATATGTTTTTGAGAAAATGTGTGCTTTTCTTTGTGAGGAATTGGAGGACAATGATTTGGAATCCAATCCGCCTGCTTTGTGCCGTGTACGGTTCGAGTTTGCGAAAGGAACGATTGTGGGTTCTGATGTTGAGAAAGCAGTTGCGACATTACTATCGTTTAGGAGTGAGGGTATTTCTAGGTCGTTGTTTGAGCCTGATTCCTCTGTTAGGAGGAAAGTGAAACAATATCCAATGAGGGAGGTTCCTTCGGTATGGAAAGAAGCAGTTCAGGCTGATGCTGGTCTTAATATTGTAGCTGCACCAGCTCATTTTTAGCGTGTTTGAGTACATGTTCCATGGAAACGAGCTGAAGTATTGGCTCTTAAACAGACACTACCTGACCTTCGTAAAAATCCTGCAGGGTACTACAAGGAACTATCACAGACTGCAGACTCATGCATTATGAATTTAGCCGATATAGACATGTTGTTTGGGAATGTTGTTCCACAGCCTTTATGGGGATTGATCCGTCATACGGATCATGCGCAAGAGCTAGGTGATTCCTGGGCTAATATTAGTGCTGCAGATGCGCTACAAGTTGGTGGTGCTAAACCTGAGCCTTTAGTAGCAGAACTCCCTGGTAAGATAGTTACTTACATGAAGACTTTAATGCCTGCGATGCGTGTAAACTGGGACAAATTGTCTGCATGTAAGCAGAAGAAAGATGAGACAGTGTCTGATTTCTTCACTAGGTTTGAAGAGACGTTTATCGACCACAGTGGTCAAGACATGAGTACAGAAGGTGGTCAACGGTTGTTCGTTGACAAGTTTGTGCACAATTTGCTTCCCGATCTGTGAAAGAAATTGAAAGATTCAGAAAGTTCTTGGGCCGTTTCCTCTTCAGCACAGATATTGGCTACTGCACAGTACTACGAAAACAGGGATAAGGATGAGAAGGATAGAGCAGACAAGAAAACTAAAGAATTGAAGACGAAGGTTCTTTTACAACAAGCGTATCCGCCTCGTAGTAACCAGCGTGATTATCAGCAGCCTCAGCAATTTCAGAGAAACTCGCAAAGGTTTGAGTTCTCACAACCACGTTTTTCCGTAGGTCCTAATCAATGTGCATATTGTAAAGAAGAAGGTCATTTTAAAAGTAGCTGTCCTGCTTTGTTACAGCGTATGAATGGTATTTCTAGCACAAGAGGTCGAGGCATTTCTCAAGCTCCTAGAGGTAGGGGACGTGGAAATTTTCCCCAGAACGCGCGTCCCTTTCCTCCTCAAAATTCAATGAATAGTTTTGATCAGCAGAATAACACGTCTGGTAGGACGACTCAGTACTATGCTGATGACTACTATGCAGAAAATGAGAATATGGAAGGTGATGATTGCTAGGACAGCCATAGACAAAGAGAGGGAGTCGTTTCAGTTCCAGTAGATCAGAGTGGACCTTATGTTGAGGTGATTACATCAGGTGTGTCAGAGCCTTTTCTGTTGGATACTGGTGCTACAAAGAGTTCTATTATGCACTCTAAACTCCCTGGCGCACCTTTGTCTGGCGAGACAAATGTTTCAGTAGGTTTTTCTGGCGCCACGGTTAGGAACCCGATTTCTAGTCGTATGTCCCTTTCTGTTGGACCTTGTGAATTCGAAGCACCCCTTATTCTAACGACAGGTTGTGGTGAGAACTTGTTAGGACTGGATCTGTTGAAAAGATTGTATGCGACATTGTATTGTTCTCCTTCGGGGGTACAACTTATACTGGGTAAGAAAGTGGTCTCTCCAATGTATTTGTCGAAGGATAAACTTCCGACAGAATTGTCGTCTCTTCCGGATATTCTTTGGGCTACTGGTCCTAATGATGTGGGTCTCTTGGAGATACCGCCATATGTTGTGACATTGAAAGCGAATGTTAAAATGCCGCGCATTCCCCAATACAAGATCTCTAGTGAAGGTGAAAAGGCATTGCTAGCGATCATTTATGATTTGATTGAGAAGGATGTAATTGAAGAAACTAGAGGTAACATTTGCAATAGTCCTGTTCTGCCTGTTTTGAAACGTACTGACCCTTCTCAGCTACCTGTTTACAGGTTTGTCATTGATCTTGGAGAGGTCAACAAAATAGTTGTGCCACAATTTCCGGTTGTTCCTGATATCACTGCCCTATTGACTATGATTCCAGCTTCCGCAACTTGGTTCTCGGTGATTGACTTGAAAAATGCTTTCTTCAGCATCCCGATTGCCGAGGAGAGTAGAGATATTTTCGGTTTCAGTTTAGGAGGTCGAAGCTTCCGGTTCAAACGCGCTCCCCAAGGCTACTGTGAAAGCCCATCGATATATAGTCAGGCTTTAAAAACACAGCTTGATACGATTGTTTTACCTGATGGCGCTACCCTTATTCAGTACGTTGACGATTTGCTTGTCGCTGCAAATACTGAGGAAATCTGTAAAGAAGCCACGTTGTCGTTGTTGCGTCATTTGTCTGATTTGCATCACAAAGTGTCTCTTTCAAAATTGCAATATTGTCGACAAGAAGTGACCTACTTAGGTCATCTCTTATCGAAGGAGGGAAGGAAACTGACCACAGAAAGAATTCAAGCAATTGCAAAATTGAGTGTGCCAAAGACACAGAGAGAAGTGCGTGCTTTCTTGGGTATTACATCATATTGCAGACAATGGATGCCGAATTTTTCCTTGCTGGCCAAACCTTTGGTAGCATTGACTTGTAAAGATACACCGAATCCCCTTCCATGGTCTGAAGATTGTAAGAAAAGTTTTTCCGAATTGCGTGATGAATTGTGTTCGGCTCCTGTGTTGGGTACCCCCGACTACAGTAAGCCCTTTACACTGTATGTCCATGAGAAAGAAGGTTGTGCATTGTCAGTGCTGACACAGTCTTTTGGAGACAAGCAGAGTCCATGCGCATATTTTTCGTCGACTTTGGATCCGGTAGCTAAAGCGTTGCCGAGTTGTTTAAGAGCCACAGCGGCAGCAGCTGTTTCTATTCGGCAGTCTGCTGGTTTAGTGATGAATAATATGTTGATTGTGATGGTTCCACATGCAGTGGACACTTTGTTAAACAGGACCAAGACACAGCACTTAACTAGTGCTCGATTGTCAGGTTACGAGTTGACACTTTTAGCGAGTCATGTGCACATAAAATGATGCAACACGTTGAATCCAGCTACGTTGTTGCCGATTGTAGCAGAGACAGATGCTTCTGAACAGCATGATTGTTTTCTCAGGACAGAACAAGAAACGAAAGGGAGAGTAGATCTGAAGGACACTCCTCTTGCAAAGTGTGATGGTACCTTATGGGTGGATGGTTCATGCTTCAAGCTTCCGAATGGTGATACGACTGCAGCATATGCTGTTACGACTTTGCATACGATTGTTGAAGCTGCACGTATCCCACACAATTCAGCTCAAGCAGCAGAGTTGATTGCACTTACGAGAGCGTGTGTGTTATCAAAAGGAATGAAAGTTACCATATATACTGACAGCCAGTATGCGTTTGGTGTGGCCCATAGTTTTGGACGATTGTGGAAAGAACGTGGGTTTTTGACCTCGCATGGAGCTAAGATACAGCATGGTCAGTTGGTGAATAAGCTTCTTGAGTCACTTACTTTGCCGTTGCAAGTTGCGATTGTGAAATGCAGTGCACACAAGAAGGTTACTGATGATGTTGGTCGTGGCAATGCATTTGCTGACGAAGTCGCGAA
This sequence comes from Lissotriton helveticus, assembly GCF_964261635.1. Taxonomy (NCBI): domain Eukaryota; kingdom Metazoa; phylum Chordata; class Amphibia; order Caudata; family Salamandridae; genus Lissotriton; species Lissotriton helveticus. The sequence continues at coordinate 2,072,951,610 of NC_136063.1, forward strand.
AGAAACCGCAAGGGATGTGATGAGTCGAATGTATGTTGCAGGCCCTGTAAGATGGGTTGGTGACGTTGGAATGTGTGAAGATACGATAGAAAGTGTGAAGTCTATTCAAGCTGAAGCTACAGAGAAAGAGTTGAGTGTGTGGAGAGAAAGTACGGGTAAATTGGATGCAAATGGTGGTTGGCTTGAATTGTCAGAGCATCAGCGATGGTTATTACCCGATGCGTATGTGCTTGCAGTGGTAACAATGGCCCATGGAATGGCTCACATCAGTGTGAAAGGGATGTGTAAGTTGTTGGCTCCAGTATGGCAAAATGCTGGAATTCCTAAGTGTGCAGAGAATGTGGTCAAGAATTGCATGGTGTGTCTGAAATACAATCCTGGTAGGGGAACCCCAACTCCAGCTGGTCATTTTGCGCCTCCTACGTATCCGTTCAAGGCTTTGCAGCTAGATTTCATCCACATGGAAAGGTGCAACAATTTAAAATACGTACTCGTTGTTGTTTGTGCCTTTTCAAGATGGGTAGAAGCATATCCCCTGAAAGATAACATTGCCTTATCCACAGCTAAAGCCCTTGTCAAAGAATTTTTCCCTAGGTTTGGAATGCCGAGAATGGTCTGGAGTGATAATGGGAGTGAATTTGTGGGTCGAGTGATGAAGAAAGTATATGAAGGGCTAGGAATCCAGCAAAAATGTCACGCTGCAAATCACCCCCAATCAGCTGGACTAGTAGAATGCTACAATGGCACACTAAAACTTAAACTGGCCAAGATACAAGCAAGCTCTGGCCTAAAATGGCCCGATGCATTACCATTAGCACTCCTATCGACAAGAATGACTGTGCATTCGCGAGTGGGACTTAGTCCTTACGAAATTGTGTTCGGCCGCCCGGCCAACATATGGGGAGTGCCGAGGCCGACAAAATTCAGTGAAATTGAACACCCTGTACTGCTTGATTACTTGTATGATTTGACGGCTAAATTGCGTGTTTTACACCAACAGGTTCATGGTACTCTGCCTCAGGTTTCTGAAGATCTAGGCCACATCATCGATCCTGGCTCATGGGTCTTGGTGAAAAATTTCCAGCGGACGAAAAACGATCAGCCCCGTTGGACAGGCCCCCACCTAGTCCTTTTGTCAACGAGGACAGCCGTTCGAGTGGAAGGAAAGAAGAACTGGATCCACGGCGTACACTGCAAGAGGGTCCCTTTGCCTCTGCCGTACGACCGGTGGGTCCAGGAGGGCATTGCTGACTCTGAAACTGAGACTGTGCCTCGTTTTCTGCCTTTCAGCGATGCACGTGTAAAAGGAACAATTTCTGAACGTGAAAGTGACAATCTTTTGCAAGAAGCTGTTCCACCGTCAATTCGATTGGACACTACCGAGCCTGAACTATTGTTCCAAGACCAGACAGTACCTGGAAAAAGCCGTTATAATCTGAGGCCGAGAACTATGGACAAATAAATACATTCCTTTTCTTTGCTATTTTTGAAGGTGCAGCTCTCTCATCTGAGAAACTTTTTATTTTTGTTTTTCGAACCACCATCCGGGTTCCGCTGTAGGGTCTTTGGAGTGCAGCCGAAGACGTTAGGTCGACGGTTCTGGTTGGTCTAAGGGAGTTGCCCTGAACTGATAGAAGCATTCCTTAGCATAGAACACCCTACCACCGCGAGCAGCAATTAGAGAGGATGGAGTTTTTCGAGATGGAGAGACCTGCCAAGGAGATGAACTTTAAAGCCAAAATTTGTATAATGATGACCAAGAAACGTTTTTTGATATTCTACATTTTCATGTTATTTAGTGTAATGATGTTTTAGTAGGATATGTTTTATTCTCTTTTCGAGTGACATTTGCACCCACTACACAGCCCATGCCTCTTTCTACTGTTTCCTCACATTATTTTCCCCCTTTTCCTGAACACGAGTCCGTTAGGAGATTAGAGTTCGTTAATAACTCCTTCGTTCAGCTTTTGCACCAACACCAATTAGTAATAAACACGACTAACTGTTGGGTGTGTGGTCTTATGCCTCACACTACGGACAAAGTTATCCCTTATCTGGTCCTGCCATTCAGCCATAATGGTTCTGTGTGGGCATACAGAACAATGTTCATCTACGCTCATGAAGTCAACCCCCTACTGTAGGAAAAGGGGTCAGGCAGATCAGGTCGATTACCCCTTTTCAAGGTTTGCCCGGCGTTAGCCGCCTCTCACCCAACTCACGGTTACCAAATAAAGAGGCAGGCGCTGGAGACTGGAAGGCAGGAAACAGGAGTTTATTTCCGACGGAGCAGAACACATCAGATCGGACAACGAGGTATCGTTTCGAGGTGCTCTAACCGCATCTCTGAGGCCTGGCCTCTTATACACAGTTTTATGGCTTTATTACATTTGTGACATCCGTGGTATTGCTTTGAAGTACGGAAAAGGCATCTTTGGAATCCCCGGTTCAGGCCCGTTCCCACACATATCTACAGTAGGAGTCCCCACCCCAATCTCAGCATGATGGCTATCGCGCAGCTGGACATTCCGCTGGGAACAGAAATGCGGGCGATCGGTCGGATCTAGGGGTGTGAGGGCATTGATTAATCCCCGCTCCTTTGATGTGAGGCGAGGTCCTACTGTAGGGGCAATAAACTGCATCTGTTGGGCTAGGTGATGGCCTGGGATCAGGCCGGACAATCGGGCAAGGAGGAAGAGGTTATCAAAGGGCCTGTTTTATGAATGAGATGAAAGAGTGTGGGGGTTCAGCACGGGATGTGGCTCGGAGGCAGGGTCGCGCTGGAGCTGCGTTTAGGGCCCAAGCAGGAGAGACCGGGGGCTGTCAGGGCGCGGGGGGGAATGCTTGCGAGGCCGGGGAGTGAGGGGGAGAGACTCGCTGGCTATCGGCAGTGGGCAGAGAGGCCATGGCACACAAAATGGCTGCTGCTTACGGGCACACATAAGTTGGAAAAGGAAGAAGGTGGCGCCGATAATGTTGATGCCACAATCTAGATTTTAACAGTCCTCCCTTTTCAACATATCTAGCCAACTTGTTTAATTCGCGTCAATCCCCATGATATTGCGGACTTCTACATCATACAAGGCTTTCATGCGTTCGGCTTTAAAGTCCAGAGTCTTGCGGCAGATTCAGTTTGCAATAAGCGAACACAAAGGTGGCAGACATTGGACGCCTAGGCAAAAACCACAAATTACAATGATCGGTATCAGGATAATCATAAACAACCTCCACCCCCAATCTTTTATTGCACTCCAGAACCAACTCCCAAGCGACCATTCTTCTTGTTCCTGATGAACCTCGGAGGAAAGTCTGTGGAGATGTTCGATTGCTTTGTAGACTGAGGGCGAGTTATCTGGCACGTAGGTGCAACAGCTGGATCCGATGATGCGGCATGCTCCTCCACGGTCAGCTAGAACCACATCTAGAACAAGGCGGTTCTGAAGAGCCACCAGGCGGACTGCCTGAAGCTCGGCCGTATTGTTAGTGAGGATGCCAGCCGTGATGTTCATGGTCATTTCTACTGCCTGGGTCAGGTGTCGGATGGCGCGGCTGTTTGCCATTGGGCTTCACAGAGGAACAAGTCCCTTCACTGTATCCAGGAACTGTGCTCCGGTGGAGTCGGCTTGTTCAATGTCTCTTGCGCGCTTCTGCCGGTGATGGTTTGCTGGGGCCACGTACGTTGGAGGGAGAATGAAGGCGATGTAGCAAGTACCCCCCCAACCTTTTGGAAGCCAAGTGTAAGCTTTGGTGCCACAAACAAAGTACATATTCGGAGAAGCAACAAAGGAGGGGGGATCAATTGAGTCCAATGTTCTGGTGATGTGGCAGGAACTGTGACCCACCAGCTGTGTTCCCAGGCCTTCGAGGCACACGAGGCCCGTGACATTGATAACAGACAGAGCCACAGTCAGAGTGGCAGCAGTTCATTTCCGTAAGTAGGAGAAGGTGGGCCTGGCTGGATTATGGAACACCTGCATTTCAACTCGTTCCTTGGCAGGGATGTCCATATGGAAGGAGGAACCAGAGGTCAAAGGACAAAAGGGAGCAGATGTCCTTCCGGTTTTGTTCAGCCAGAACCCATGGTAGAAGTGTGACACTGTTTGACCAGAAGTGGCGTTGTCCTTGTAGCTCTCTTGCAAGAGGATCAACCAGGCAAGGCAGGAGCCGTGAACTGAGAAAGGGGAAGGGATGAAAGTGATGGAGTGTCCGGTGGCATGCGGGAGCAACCCGCAGATCCAGCAGTTTGTGGCGTTGGCGGCAAGGTTGTGTTGGTGCAACAGTTGCACGAAGGAATTGTTCCAGAACTCCTTACGCCTTTCTCGGAGCTGAGGCGAAAGGGAGATCAGGTGATGCTCTTTCATAGTGGTTGGCTGTGCAGTGGTCAGCAATTTCTGATGAGCGGGTGCGCTCTCTTCCACGATCCAGAAGGAAGTCATGAGGAGGAGGCAAAAGAGGAGGACAATGAAAAGGGCAATTGTCTTCGATTTGTGCATACTGTCAGTCTTTGGGTTCCGGTAGTGGGTATTTCCGGTTGCTTCCATCATCTTCTTATCTGGCGCTTCCATCATCTTCGAGGTGCTCGGTAGTGGGCAGAACCGCAGACTTCGTTTAGCTTCTCTCCGGGTAACCCTTGGTTGTGTTTAGGCTACCGTTCTGAGATTCAACTTAGTCCGTGGTCTACTTAGCCGAAGCTCCCTCCTTTCGACGCAGAAAATACCCTTCCCTGGATGGCACAGTGGGATCAGAGAATTTTGCAAGTTCGAGTGCCTCGGTCTCAGGATAACAGTTCAGTGATGGCCGGTCTTTGTTCAGGAGCTCTTCTTGGGTGCTGACGTTTTCTGTCGTGGCCAGGGTCGAGGAGACCTTCTTACAGTGGTGTGCATGCAGCCAGTGCCGTTTCCCCTCCACTCTAAGAGCCGTCCGGGTGGTGATCAGTACTTGCCAGGGGCCCGTCCACCGGGGTTCCAGACTCTTCGCCCGTTGGAAATTTCGGATCAACACATAATCCCCCGGTTGGATATCGTGACCCGGACCCCTGGAAGCATCGGGGATGGCCTGCTGCACCTGCTGATGAATGACAGACAACGTTTTAGTCAATTTGCACAAGTAATCAGACAGTAGGACGTCCGGGACGTCGTGAATGGAGGTCGGTTTAGGGGCAGTCCAGAGGTTCATCGGTCGCCCAAATACAACCTCGTAGGGGGTCAAATGCCAGTGGGAGGGCATCTGGCCATTTAAGTCCTGTGGTGGCCACTATCTTCGACAGTTTTAGTTTCAGTGTGGCGTTGTGTCGCTCAACTAAGCCAGCAGATTGGGGGTGAAAGACTGCATGAAACCTCTGTTTTACACCCAACCCTTTCAAGATTAGTTGGATAACTTCAGCTATGAAGTGGGGGCCGTTGTCGCTCCATAGAATTCGACAAAGACCGTAGCGAGGGAAAAACTCTTTCAGTAGTACCTTGGCAGTGGTCATGGCAGTGTTATCACGGGTTGGATAGGCTTCTACCCATTTGCTGAAGGCACACACAATGACTAATACATACTTCAGGCTTTGGCATCTTTCTAGTTGGATGTAGTCCATCTGGAGGACCTCAAAAGGATGGTCGGGGACCCCAAACCCTCCCCGGGGTACCGCAGTTCCTTTCCCAGGGTTGTGTTGCAGGCAGATAAGGCATTGCTGGACCAGGCGTCTGGCTAAGTCGGGGATTTTGTCGTTGTGCCAGACCTTGGAGATGAGTTCGATCATGGGGGCAGATCCTATGTGTGCAGGGGAGTGAGCCATAGTCAGTATGGGGATCAGGTACGAGTTGGGTAGCAACCATTTGTTAGTGTCCTTTGTCCGCCAGCAGCCTTCATCGTCTTTCAATCCCACCCGTGCCCATTCAGTCAATTCGTGTGGTGAGCTGGCCATCTGGATGTCCCTAATAGTCTCCCTAGCGTCCGTCCATTTTTCAGCTTGTGACCTTGTCACGTACATGTGAGTCGTCGTCCTATTTTCGGCTGTGGTTCGAGCAGTGATGTCGGCCAGTGCGTTTCCCTGTCCTATGATGTCCGTCACCTTTCTGTGTGCTTGGCATTTGATTACGGCCAGTTGCTTGGGGAGGAGAACTGCTTCAGTCAGAGCGGAGACTAAATCTCCGTGCAGGATGGGTGTGCCATGAGATGTCAGAAATCCCCTCTCCTTCCATAAGAGCCCAAAATGATGAACCACCCCGAAGGCATACTGGCTGTCCGTGTAAATGTTTGCAGTCGTCCCCTTTGCTAGGATGCATGCTCGTGTGAGGGCAATCAGTTCTGCCGCCTGTGCGGATCGTTGCGTGATGCGGGCGGTTTCAACTACAGTTCGGGCTGTGGTAACTGCATAGGCAGCTGAGGTGGTGCCGTCGGGGAGTTTTATGCAAGAGCCGTCTACCCATAGCTCTCCGTCAGGGTTTGGGAAGGCGGTGTCTCGGAGGTCAACTCTACTCCTAGTCTGTTCGTCTGTGAGGGTCACACAGTCATGTATAGGGGGGACATTTGGGTCGTTTTCGGGCAGAGGCAACAAGGTGGCTGGGTTCAGTGTGGTGCATCTTTTCAGCGTGATGTGGGGTGCAAGCAGAGTCAGTTCGTATCCAGTCAGTCGTGCGCTAGTCAGGTGTTGCGTCTTAGTCTGGTTCAGGAGGGTGTCAACAGCATGGGGCACTAATACCGTGAGGGAATTCGAGAGTACGATCCCCTCACTTTGTCGGATAGAGACAGCAGCGGCAGCTACGGCTCGAAGGCAGGCAGGCAAGGCTCTCGCTACGGGGTCAAGGGTGGCAGAGAAATAGGCACATGGTCGTTGCTTGGGGCCAATGGTTTGAGTCCGGACAGACAAAGCGCACCCCTCCCTTTCGTGAGTGTAGAGAGAGAAGCGCTTGGTGTAATCGGGGGTTCCTAGGACTGGTGCAGAACAAAGGGCGTCTCGAAGTTCTTTGAAGGAAGATTGGCATTCGGGGGTCCAAGGGAGTGGGAAGGGGACATCTTTGGCTAGTAGGGAAAGTAGTGGCTTTACAATGAGGCTGAAATTTGGCAACCACTGCCGGCAGAAGGAGGTGAGGCCTACCAGGGAGCGGACTTGTTTCTGGGTCTTTGGGACAGGGGTTTCTAGAATGGCCTGAATTCGATCGGGTGTAAGCTTTCTCCCGTCTTTGGACAAGAGGTGGCCTAGGTAGGTGACCTGGGGTTGGCAAAATTGCAACTTTCTCTTGGAGACCTTGTGGCCATTTTCCGCAAGGAAGTGCAAGAGTTGGATGGTGGCTGTGACTGCAAGTGGAGTGGTGTCGGCCGCCAAAAGGATGTCATCGACGTACTGTATCAACACCACTCCCTCCGGTAGCTGGACGGCGTCCAACTGTCTCTTGAGGGCCTGGCTATAGATGCTGGGACTTTCTGTGTAACCTTGGGGAGCTCTACAAAATCTATATGAGCGGGATTTTAACGAGAAGCCGAAAAGGTAGCGGCTGTCTGGGTGGATGGGGATGGAGAAGAAAGCGTTCTTGAGGTCTATTACAGTGAAGGTGGTGGCTGTGGAAGGAATCAGGGTCAGAATGGTGGCGATATCTGAGACTACGGGGTACTGAGGTACAACTACCTTGTTGACCTCTCGAAGGTCAAAGGTGAAGCGGTACGCTTTCTCTTCTCCCTCGCCCTGCTTCTTCACAATGGGTAGGATAGGGCTGTTGCAAATATTGCTGACTACTTCCTCTACCACTCCTGCCTCTACCAGGGACTGGATTATCATTACCAATGCCTTCTCACCTTTGGGCGATATCCGATACTGTGGGAGTTTTGGCAGTATCGCATCTTGGCAAACAGTTATGTGCACGGGGTCGATCATCATTCGTCCTACGTCAGCGTCAGTTTTAGCCCACAGATACAGAGGTAGAGAGTCAAGGAAGGATGCGTCAGCGTCAGAGATGGAGAACATGTGTCGTGCGTGATGAGGTCTGAGCAGAGTCGGGTTATCGTACAGAATGACTCGAACTCCGTCCTGTGAACACCTGATAGTAGCTCGGAAATGCTTCAGTAAGTCAAGTCCCATAATGGCATCGGGGGTGTTGGAGGAAAGCAGAAACGTCGTGTCAGTGGGGTTACTGTCCAAGTCGAAGGAAACCGGTGCGGATAAGGGGTTAGTGGAGGGCGTTCCATCAAAGCCTATTGATGTTATGTGTGAGCCAGACAAGGGTGCCCTTGGAATCAGTCATTTAGATAACGCACTACGTGTCGCGCCAGTGTCTACCAGAAATGGAGGCTTCGTACCTAGGACCTTAGCGGTGACATAAGGACCTTGCTGGTCAACATAGAGCTCGACTGGATCCCTCCCTTGCCCTAGGCAGTCCTATGCAAAGTCGCGGGCATCGTCACAGTCAGTCTGCTGGCATTGGTTCTGTCAGGGGTGGTCAAAGGTGTTCGATCTGCCTGATCTGTCATTGCTGGCGTCGTTTGCGTGCCCTCGTCCCTGTCCTCTATTTTTCGGCCCACCCGCTACGTCTTTTGCGTCCCTATTTTTGTACATTTCTAGCAGGACCGGGCACTGGGACTTCCAATGCCCAAATCCTTTGCAAAACGAACACTGGTTCTCATCGAGGTCTGTTCGTGGAGCGCCGGGTGCGGGTGTGCGGTCTCTAGGGGGTGGATTTCTAGGAGCATTCGACTGGTAGTTTCCTCTATACTGTTCCCTTCCTGTCGTCACTCCTTGCAATTGAGCAATCATCACTCGTTCTTTCAAGTCCTTTTTCTTTTTCTCAGTCGCCCTATCGTTCTCGTTCTTTTGCCGTTCGTAGTATTAAGCCATCTGAAGGATAGCCGCGGGTTTGGAGGCAGCCCAACTACTTTCACTAGTCTGCAGTTTTTGCGAGACTTCTGGTGTCAGGCCTTTTACAAAGTTCTGGACGAACAAGTGATGTCCGGTCGCAGAGGTCATGTCCTGGCCACTGTAATCGGAGAACACCGTTTCGAACCGGGAGAAATATTCTGAGGCGTCTTCCTGTGGTTTCTGGCAGCAGGCCGTTACTATCGACCAGTCCACCTTCTTTTCTGGTACTATGGTTTTCAGTTTTAGTACTATTTTGTTTGGAAGGTCTAGAATCGATTTCAAGGGTTTCTGTCCGGGCTCTCGCTGTTTGTCTATGTCATCGACTTGTGACCAGGTATGTCCGAACAGCTCAAGGTGGTCGACTTTCCGGATTTGCTTCCACACATCAGCTGGCAGACATAGCCCGAAAAACAAGTCGATGTCCGCTAGGGTCATAATCGTCGAACCCAAGGCGGTACCTAATTCTGTGTAGAAGGCAGTGGGGTTCTTTCGTAGATCGGGCAAGGACTTTCGGAAAGTCAGGATGTCTTGCCGATCCCAGGGTTGGTAGACCCAGTTGTACACTACCCTCCCTCTCGCATCTTGGTGGTTAATATCGTCGTGTGTTCCCTGTCCTGGTGAGGGGACCCAATAAGGTGCCGCTTCTCTTATTGGCATCATGGTGTCAGTTCTCTCGGTTTGAGGTTCAGTCGCTACAGGGGTCGTGGTGTCGGCTTCTAATCTTTGTTCAGTGAGGTGGCGGAAGACTTCAAGCGTGCACGAGAAGAGGTCCGTCACATCACCCTCGCCCTCGTCTCCAATGTCGACTTTTCTATACAGAGTCGTTAGGCTTTCAGGACCTTTGTTACGATACCGGTCTTCATAGGCGTTAAGGGTGTGGTAACAGAAACGTGCAACAAAGTGTCGTTTGTGGTTATCAGCATATGTATTGCATATATCTGTCACGTAATCTTTGTTTTCTTTCCGTTCTACTAGCGTCTTTACGATCTTATCAATCCCTGCTCGTTCATTCTTACTCAATCGATTGAGCCTAGCAGAGTCTTTCTTCTCAGTTTCGGGCTCATCTAATGTTGCTGCTTGCGCTGCGCTGAGTACAAGGGGCTCGGCCGGCGCGGAGGCCGTGAGGACCGAGGCTCTGGCACTGCTCTCATCTGTGCTAGGGGGTTGCGTGCGTTGCACTAGAGGTTGGGAAGGGGCGTATGGAGGGGGCATGTAGATGATTGAGGGACCTAGCAGTAGATCATCGTTCGCTCGCTGCTTCGAAGGTAGCTCAGGGTAAAGCGTAGAGGGTGTTCTAACGGGACATTGGCTCGATGTCTCGGATTCTTGCTTCAGTCTAGCTCCCTCTCTTTCCTTTATCTCTTCTTTCAACTTGCTCGCGGCTAAATGAGCTGCTTTTCGCAATTCTTTCTCTAGTCTGACTTCGTTTCTTTTCTTTCGTTGTTCCGTCTCCTTGCGCCACATGCCGAAACTATCAAGCATAGTGGGCGTTGTTTTATTGTTACAAAGGGCTGTTTCCAGCACGCTTATTTTTGCGTCATCGAAGGATCCTATCAGTGGCCACTGACTTTCCTGATCCTTTTTAGTATATTTATGCCATAACTTACTATAAGCTACGGCGACTAGTCCATACTTTAAAAACATATCCTTATTAGGGGTGCCCTCCAGAGGAGCCGGATGATCCACCTCTAATAAGCGGTCCGGGCTGAACCAACTACTGAACAATGGGGAGAAGATAGGCATGACGGGTTACAATGGGGACAAAAGTCTGCACTACCTATCCTTCACTACTTTGCGAAGACTAGACAGAATATTTCTATTCTACAGTATTCGCAAATAGGGAATACCCAAAGAGAGAACCAATTCCAAACAGTCAATGTTCGGACAAACAATCAATCAATCAAATGAGGAATAAAATAGGCGCGACGGGTTACAACGGGGGCAAAAGCCAGCGCTACCTACCCTTTCACTGCTTACAAAGACTAGACAGAATATCTCTATTCCACGTTATTTGTAAGCAGAGAATACCTCCAAAGAACCAATATCGAACAATTAATGTCCGTTCAATCAAACAATCAGTGGCGAGAAAGAAATAGGCACGACTGGTTACAACGGGGGCAAAGGCCTGCGTTACCTATTCTCCACTATCTGCAAAGGAGGACAGAATACTTTTATCCTTCCCCGTTTGTAGACAGAGAATTCTCGAGAAAACAATCCTCGAACAAACAATGTTCGGGCAAACAATCAATCAGTGGGGGAGAAAGATAGGCACGACGGATTACAACGGGGGCAAAGGCCTGCGTTACCTACCCTTCACTACCTGCAAAGGAAGAGAGAATACTTTCTATTCCTCTCCGTTTGCAGACAGAGAATCTCCAAGAGAACCAACAATTCGGAGAGTAATACTAGAATTTTCCAATCAATCAAATATTTCACAGTTTGTCGTGTTACACGACCTTACCCGGACCGCATGGACAGTTTCCTGTCTTCCGATTCCAGCGCCCAATCGTCCTCTATCTTCTGTCGTGGCACTCCTGATGGTTCCCAGTCAGGACCGTAGATCACTCGAGAGAGGTCTGCTCGGAACCAGTGAAGTTCGGATGATCGGCTGCCAGACGAGGGTCTATCGGGCAGGTGCACCTCCCGATCGTTGCAGTCGTTCACTCCGTCGTCAGGACCTCTCCCACTGGATCCACGTGTCGCTGATGGGCCCCACGTTTGGGACGCCAATTGTAGGAAAAGGGGTCAGGCAGATCAGGTCGATTACCCCTTTTCAAGGTTTGCCCGGCGTTAGCCGCCTCTCACCCAACTCACGGTTACCAAATAAAGAGGCAGGCTCTGGAGACTGGAAGGCAGGAAACAGGAGTTTATTTCCGACGGAGCAGAACACATCAGATTGGACAACGAGGTATCGTTTTGAGGTGCTCTAACCGCATCTCTGAGGCCTGGCCTCTTATACACAGTTTTATGGCTTTATTACATTTGTGACATCCGTGGTATTGCTTTGAAGTACGGAAAAGGCATCTTTGGAATCCCCGGTTCAGGCCCGTTCCCACACATATCTACAGTAGGAGTCCCCACCCCAATCTCAGCATGATGGCTATCGCGCAGCTGGACATTCCGCTGGGAACAGAAATGCGGGCGATCGGTCGGATCTAGGGGTGTGAGGGCATTGATTAATCCCCGCTCCTTTGATGTGAGGCGAGGTCCTACTGTAGGGGCAATAAACTGCATCTGTTGGGCTAGGTGATGGCCTGGGATCAGGCCGGACAATCGGGCAAGGAGGAAGAGGTTATCAAAGGGCCTGTTTTATGAATGAGATGAAAGAGTGTGGGGGTTCAGCACGGGATGTGGCTCGGAGGCAGGGTCGCGCTGGAGCTGCGTTTAGGGCCCAAGCAGGAGAGACCGGCGGCTGTCAGGGCGCGGGGGGAATGCTTGCGAGGCCGGGGATTGAGGGGGAGAGACGCGCTGGCTATCGGCAGTGGGCAGAGAGGCCATGGCACACAAAATGGCTGCTGCTTACGCGCACACATAAGTTGGAAAAGGGACAAGGTGGCGCCGATAATGTTGATGCCGCAATCTAGATTTTAACACCACGTTCTGTGAAAGATAATCCGAAGAATAGTGCTCTAGTTAAGGGTATAGTAGATATGATTAGAGAAGCTACTTCCTATGAGACTATCCTGAGAGATGAGACACTAGCATATATTGGATGGAACATGACCGGATATGGAGTTACTCTGAGTGAGAACCAGCGAGCAAAGAGATCCTCTCCGATTTGGATTGTACCCCATCAGGGTCACCTATGTCTGCAAGGTAATGGCAAGAATCCCAGAGCTCAGTTAGGGAAGAGTATCTGCACGGAGACATATGTTTTTGCATCTCAGACTTCCCCTTCGTTCCTAGCAGCTAAGGGTACCTATTTCATCTGTCATGATAGAGCCTACACATGGCTGCCCCCTGACTTCTCGGGCACATGTTTTGTTTCGTTCCTGTTGCCTCCCACCTACACAGCTGCGGCAGATTACCACAAGACAAGGATAGTTAGAGGTGTCTTCAGTAAAGAAGACACTGCAGGACAAGAATTGGGAGACTTCTTGAAGGGTTTTTTGCCGTTTTGGGGACCTATGGTTAACAGCAGGAACATAAGGCAATTGACAAGGGTGGTTGAGTCCACTGTGGTTGAAACTGCCGGGGCCCTTAGTAACTTGACTGCTGAGCTCCAGTCGGATCGTCTTATGACGCTTCAGAACAGAGTTGCGTTAGATGTCATACTTGCAGACCGAGGTGGGGTATGTAAAGTGATCCAATCAAGTTGCTGTGTTTTCATTCCAGATAACGCTCCGACAGTTTACCAGGCCATCTCCAAACTACATAAGATCTCCGAATCTATTCATGTGGATAAAGGAGATTGGTCGTTGATGGGGTGGTTCTGGGAACTGATATCCGCCTGGGGATGGAAGATCCTGATGGTCATTGGGATGATCTTAGCCATTCTTTTCCTGTTCTGTCTGTGCGTGCAGTGTGCTCCTGCAATATGTGGCCTCTGTGCTACATCATGTGTAAGGAAACCTGTATCGAGAGACGAGCTAAGTAGTAGGATGATGCTACAACAACATCTCAATGATTTTATGAACATAGACCTGGACTCAGATTAGCGTGAGTATAGGTTAATTGCCTATGTAAGGGCAAAAGGAGGGTCTGTGGTACTGAAAATTCTGGACCCATGTCAGTAACATCGTCGTATCATGATGATATTAGTATCAATAGACCGAGAATGACGAGTATACTATACACGAGTATTTTTGTCGTATTCGAGCCACGAGATCACCCTGAAATCAGAGATTCCGTTCTGAACCCTCGGGTTCCATTTTGTGCAGGGAAGCCATTTTGTGATTGCCCTCACATAGGCCAATGACTAAGGCCAAAACGAGTCTTAAGGACACGTACACCTTCGCTGACTTTTGTGTGACCTGGGCAAGCTGACTCCACTACCTGAAGCCAAACCTGTTCGGACAGTTCCTTTCCCAGTGGCCGATCGAGATTAGTATCAAGGCACAACATACCATAAACCTTTCATTACATACAAACCATGCCTAATCTTACACACACCTGTCTCTGTTCTTTTGCTTTATGGTTTGCTTTACGAGGAGGTGCCCGATTTTATTAGGGGTCCGTCGATATCTGATGAAAAATGTTGGGCCTTGCCGGGTAATTGATTGTGGGCTGGACAAACTGAAATATGGGCTTGTCATCATGACTCTGCTTTTCCTTTGTCGTGAAAATATGTGAATGGTCAACTGTAAAATAAGGAATGTTTGCCTAAAGCATAATATTTTGTATAAAAAGGGAAGGCTGGCTTTGTAAGTTGAGCAGTCTCCTGAGAATATACACCGTGTTGTACTTCTAGGATACCTGTTACTGGCTGCAGCCAATAAATTCGATCTTTGACTTCACCAAGAAGACTCTGAGTTTCTGTAGGAAGGACTCGAAGTCTTAGGGTGTGTTCCCTGGCACCACTGGGTTCTTAAAAACCTAGTACTTCACTCTTACAGCAAACAAATCTGTGGTATGAAAGAAGACCACTGTAGGTCTCAGCTTGACAGTGCCAAAAACAGACCCTAACAACTTTTTAAATCATAAAACAAGTTAACCAACCAACTATCTGCGCCCACGATATCACTCCCAAGTGATGAGGTATTTTCTGCACACTTCATCGAAAACGCGAGAAGGATTGAACTTGAACTGCATCTAGCTTCACAAAAACCGCATCATCAGACCCAGTCCATTGCATCATCAGGGCAGACTTCTGAGAGTGCCTCTACCTCCTACACCATAGATCAGTCTCCGAAAAACAATGCATTGTGGAACACCTCTACACTAAAAGACGATGTTGCGCTACTGAGAATTATAGCTTCATTAAAACCCTCAAATCATTTAAGTGATCCTTTGCATGACAAATTCTATAAATAGCTTAAATTTGCCATTTTCCATCTCTGGTCCTTGATTATCCATTAATTGCTTGTACAGGGTAGGATTCCTGATTGCCGAAAGATAGGACAAGTCACACCCATACCTAAAAAGCCTAATGCAGACTTATCTAATCCCAACAACTTCCGACCAATGTCCAATATCATGACTCTAACCAAACTTCTTGAGAAGGTCATACACATACAGCTATGCAATAACATCGAAAAGTTCCAGCTCCGTGACCAATACCAATCGGGATTTCGAGCAGGTCGTAGCCCTGAAACAGCTCTAACTCACATATTTGATGATGGCCTGAGACTGCTGGACCAGTACAAACTATGCCTACTTATTCTTCTGGATCTGTCCTTGGTATTTGACACTGTCAAACTTGAAAACCTTATTGATCTTCATGAAATAAGGATGGGTTTATCGGGCCCTGTCCTCAATTGGTTTCCCTTGTTACTACATAATAGAACGCAAAGTATCAAAGTTAACCATTCCCTTGCTACCAATACTCCAGTCTCAATTGGAGTACCTCAAGTTTCAACACCCCCTCCCATGCTTTTCAACTTGTTCATGGAACCTCTCACCGATATCCTGAAGCATTCAAACATACAATACCACATGTATGCTGATGACACCCGACTGTATATGAAAATTGGCTTACTGGATGACATCGATACTCTGAACAATGTACTTCTAAAAACTCAACAATGGTTAGCTCACAATCACCTTTTCCTAAATACTCTCAAAATGGAATTCCTCTTGATTGCGACCCACAACCACTCTGCACCCTTTCAAGACTGGCTCAAACAACTAACGGCCAACAATTGCGATCCACATGCTGTTGACTCCTCAAGATTGTTAGGCAGAACTCTGGACAAATACTTGAATGTGCCAGATAACATCAGTGCAACAACTAGGGTAGCTAACCACTAACTCAAAACACTTTGTAAAGTCAAGCCTTTCCTGCCTCCTGACGACTTGCAACTAGCAGTCTAATTCCTAGTTATCTCCCGATTGGAATATGGAATTGTGACCCTGGCAGGGTTACCCAAAGCTAGACTGGCCCCTTTAAGGGCTACTCTGAACTCTGCTGACAGACTCATCACAGGTTCAAGAAAATATGATCATGTCACATCTGACCTAATACAGCTCAATTGGCTATCACTGGAAGCTTGGGTTTGGTTTAAGATTGCCTGTTTGACGCACAAGGCACTCCATTACAACACCACTGTTTACCTGCCAAAAAAACTCAAACTTTTTGGTCTGAATCAGGACCTAGGAAGCACTAACACTGTCTTACTAAAACCTCACAAATTTAAAAAGAACAGAAACTACAACCGCTCATTCTTCTGTCTTGCCCTGAGAATTTGGAACGCTCTTCCTCCTTAAATTAGATCGAACCGTTCGCCCTACTCATTCAAGAAACAAGTCAACTTGTTATTATTGAATAACCAGTTACAACAATTGACCTGAAGACTGCTTGACTACTTTTGTTTCTTGTCGACAACATGGGTTTCTCATGCAATGTCGTAATTTTTTGTCACTTTACAGATGCCAAATGTTTGGTTCGCTCTTTTTCGTACATGTGCTTGTTAACTTACCTTATGTTTATTATGTAAGCTTTTCTTGCCAATATTATCTGCTCCTTTGTAGAGCACTTTGATACCCTCACTGGTCATGTTCGTGCTATATAAAACTTTTCAAATAAGTAAATAAAATAAAATCCCCGATGCAGGACCATGCATCACAGTGCACAGCTTCTCGTAACACAGCAGCACGACCCATTGTAGATGCAGGACTTCGCATTGTAAGGCTTTGTCGACAGCACCCTCAATGACGATGCAGGACCTTACTTTGCAAGCCATCAACAACCTCATCGAACTCTCCACTGCATGATGCATCTCAAGGACCGCCTGTTGCCCCTTTGAACCGTCCCTGCACAACGCATCCTCAACAGGGATCTTAAACCCTCCACAACCAGGATTTAAGATACTTTGTTCAGCTGGCCTAACAGGGTCCCTGAATCCGACCCATGCTCCATCATGGTTGGCCTGAACTTTAACTTTGCCCCAAGTCCGGCGCAACCTGTTGGCGCTTTGTTTTACATTAAATATTAAAAATGTAATATCTACTGTTCAACTTAATGATATTATGTTGTTTTGGTCTCAAATAAATTATTACATTGTCCTTCTTTTTTTCTAAATTAGTGTGGGATATTCCCTGTGTTGTGCTTTCACTTTATTACTGTTTTAAGTGCTGCATAAATACTTTACGCATTGCCTCGAAATAAAGCCTGGCTGCATTGTACCAAACTACCAGAGGGTTAAGCACAGGGTAATTTGGTGTTTGCTCGTGTTTCACCCTGACAAGAATTGTGGTTGCTACTTGAGTAGGGCTTCTCCCCTCTCAGCCAATACCACCATTTCCTACAAATACCCATTCTGAATAGGAACACGCTAGTACACAGAGTGAACAAGCCTATCTCCACTGGACCTAATAGCACATCTCTTGCCAGGCAACCCAGACCCATACTCAGAGTGATGAAGGTTCACCCATGAAAAGAAAAGTTTCAGAAAATGGTGGCAAATTGGTGCATTTTTCAGTAAACGTTTGAGAAAATATGTTTAAAAGCAAAGGTGGAGGTTCAGAAATTCAATGCTCGTGGCATTTTGCTACACTCCTATCTTTCACATGCTTAATTTTTTCATCCTGCCCTTTGAAGCAGAATCTTAATCATTTGATTATTGTGGCCATTCTCTGGGATGGGGCAGGATGGATTAATAGATAATAAACAACTCTCGTAATCTAAGGCAGTGACCAGCAGATGTAGACATATTTCCTGGTTCGTTACAGCAGCGTTATTATAGGGTTATTTATGTTTCTTTAGAGGCACCAGCAGCAGATGGGTTACGCTAATCTTAAAACAACGCATATTTGGGTATGTAATCATTTTATTATTACAAAAGTGACGCTAACCAGCACAAAATGTTTTTTTTCTCACTAATTTAGGCACATAAATGCAAGAAACTTTTTTTTTACATAATGGCGATGCATTCAGCGCTCCACATCTACAAAGTGACGAATGAGGCCTAATTTGTCAGTTTTAACTCTCCTACGTCGTTTCTTTCCTGTGCTAAATCCAGCCGAGTAAGATAATGTCAATGATATGCAAGGTAGGAGTTTCTTCTTAGAAAGCCACACAGAACTGATGTAGCAGTATTTACAAGTAAATGGGAAAATGAGGCATCTTTGGCAAAAGATGTGCAGTCCAAGAACCGTAAAAATTCCAACACCTCTGCAAACCAGGTGTAAAATGATGTATTGGCACTGGTACATAAGCAGAATATAAACAAATCACCCTGGCATGCTCTTGTGCACCATGGACCTACTCCTACTGCAGCTTGGAGCACCAAGAAGTCCACCACCACCACCATCACCAGGGAGGCAGCGCAGAAGAAGGGAGCGGACATATCGGCAGAGGATTACTGACATTAACCTTAGGGAGGAGGAGGTCATAATCCATTACTGCTGTGGGAAGGAGTACATTGTCCAGCTCCTGCACCAGATTGCAGCAAGGCTGCAGGCAACATCTCAGCAGTGCACCAACATCCCTTCGCAGGCCCAGCTACTGGCTGTATTACACATGCTGGCATCTAGAACATTAAAACTCACCAAAGCAAAAG
The DNA here is from genome assembly GCF_964261635.1 of Lissotriton helveticus. NCBI lineage: Eukaryota > Metazoa > Chordata > Amphibia > Caudata > Salamandridae > Lissotriton > Lissotriton helveticus. The sequence continues at coordinate 2,072,970,102 of NC_136063.1, forward strand.
CGGCAGGGGAATCCTAGCCATCCTTTTCGGCATTCCTACCCGCCAAACTGAATGCCATCATAAGCCTTATACTCTAGTACCTCATGCGCCCCAACACAATACAGAAACAACAGGAAAACAAGCAAGGCTTCAATACCATTGAAGGATGTGTTGGGGGCAATGGACTGCACACATGTGCAAATTGTGCCTCCAGCAGCTACATCCCACTTGTACTGCAATAGGAAGCACACCCATTTCATGAATGTGCAGGCAATAGTTATGTTATGTTATGTTATATGGTTTCTTGTAACGCGCACTGCTAGTCAAGACTGTCCTGGCGCGAGAGAGGATTCGGATGGCGGCTAATATAAAAGCAGGTGGTCTACACGAGTTGCCTAAATAGGTAGATAGTGGACTATCTGGGGCTGTTCATCAATGCCTTGGCAAAGTACCCTGGAAGTGCTCATGATTCATTCATCTTCAGGCATTCCATTATCAATGAGCGCTTTCAGAATTTGAGATATAGGAATGGCTTACTGGTTGGTAAGTACTTCTCAAGCACATGACTGACCACATGGCAGTTATTAATGTGGGATAACATCGCAATATTAGTTTCGGGCTAAATATGACAGTGCATATGTAGCAGGTGTGGGCCTTCATATGTGCACCTCACTACATGGCACATTTGCAACACAACCCTACAAGTCAAACATGTTGCGACCAGCTACACCACTGTAGGCAATGCAAAGTCAGACTGCATGCCCTTGCATGGACTCATAGATATGGAGTTAGACAAGCCAGAGCAAAGTGCAGCATTGCCTCAATCTACATCACGGATGTGTTCCATGGGCCCTGCTGTGGCTTTTCCGATGCAAAACTAATGAGTTTTGGCACATTTCCAGATTACCAAAGATCTGTGACCCTGGTAATGTTCCCAAATTGTGTGCCTCCCAAGGGGAGGCAACATGAGGAGAAATAATTACATTTCTCCTTGTCATTTCCTCTTCCTATGTGTGCTGCCTTCCACGGGACACATAAAATGAGGAAAATGCATAAACTTCGTATTTTGTGCAGAAAGGTGTCCCTTACAGCAAAAATGGGTTTTCCTGTTTTCAGTTTCTATTTTTGGTAAATTATGGTGTGGTTCTTCAGTCTTTTTCAGTGATTTCAATACCTTAAAAAACAGTGGTTATCAATATTTGCACATTTTCCCACCAGTAAAAACAACAGAAACTGAGTTTTTCCGGTGTTTATGGAAAGTGTAACTTTTATTATTGGTTGCTTTCTGCACTGATAGTGCATGGTATATAAGAGTATGTACAGTGTGTATGAGGTCTAAATAAATTTTTTCAAATCAAATATATTGTTGTACACCATACAATACTTCTGCAATGAGTCCTGGTAATGCACGCTCACTCTTTCCTTTCCTTTCCATGTAAACTTTTATCTGTGGAAAGTCCCTCTCAACATTGGCACTTGAGATGGGCAACACCAAAACAGCCAGTACACAATTTGCTAACTCTAGCCATTGACATAGCTTTCCATGCCAATACTGGTGCACCTGAAGATTGTGATTCTCTGGGCTAGTTTCTGCAACATATGCGTTGAACTGCCCTCCGAGGTATTGAAGCGTTCAAAAATAAAGCAGTACTTTTCAAAGTACACAGAAAATTCTCCTCTACGGAAGGGATTTAGAACTTGTGCAGAGTACCATAGTAAAGCTTAATTGACTTCAAATGTCATAGTTGGTGCAGGGACACATCATGCATCATTGCATGCCATTTCTCATGCATTGTAAAATAAATTCCCTGAATTGCTCCTCAACATTTCTTTTCTTACCTAGACAAGCATTCTAACATGGAACGTGTTACAATGCCAAACTCACTATTATGACCACTATGAAGGAAGTGGCCCGTTTAGAGTCACCCGGGTCACTCACGACTACCTCTCAGCCTTCCGTACCAAATGAAGAGTTGGTCAGATAGTAGAGAATACAAACCATAATGGAATTTTTGGCTAGGGAATGAGGATAGTGACACAATAGGAGCAACAAGCTTGGAAACATTGTATGCAGAGGCAACACGTGAAAAGATACCATCTGCCATAGCTAAGAAAATGAGTTTCTTCCAACCCCAGGATGTGAGTATGTTCTAGAACCATCCCGATAGTGTCCCAGTACCTGTCTCTTGGTGTATGTCAGATGATCGTCTATGCAATTTTTGAATAGCTGCATACACGTTGCGAGCATGATCAGGTATGTAAACATAACAACTGCTGCCAATGATGCGACAATCCCCACCCCTATCTGCAAGTATGACGTCTAACACCATCCAGTTCTGCAAAGTGACTAATCTCATAGCCGGAAGCTCAGCAGTGATGTTTGTCAGTATTCCAGCAGTTGTATTAATAACCCCCTCCACAACTCTTGTTAGCCGACGAAGTTGAAAACTATTAGCCATGGGGCCTCAAAAAGTTAGGAGACCCTTTATGGCATCCCCAATCTCTTGTGCAGTGGTATCTGTCTGATCTATATCCTTTGTGTCAATAACTCTTCTGAGTCGGGGCAAGTATGTACTCCTACGCTGCAGCCAATGCTCTTTATGATAATTGGATGGAGCAACATACACAGGGGGAAGGAGGAAAGAGAGATGACATCTGCCTGACCATCCACTTGGAAGGCAGACTTGAGCTTGGGATCCACAGACAAAATAGACATTATGGGGTAGGACCAAGGGTGGACTATTAATCGTTCTCAGTCTGTAGGTGAAATTGCATTTACTCTCCCCCACCATTACCTCCTCAGTCCCCTGGACACAGAAACTAGCTGTTGTGTTGACCAGGGACACTGGCATCAGTTTGTCCTTGGTAATTTTACGAGCTCGGAAAGACTGAAAATACTCAGAGGTGTTTCATTCTTAACTCTTTCGTATGTGTTCATACAGGATTTTTTGACAATGTACCAAAGGTCCCTTGTCCTGCCGGTCCTATGGAAGTAAACCTGAGAAGAAACGTATATACTCTATCACAGTGCAAGAATCCGCAGGTGTCATAAACAGAGTAGAGAGTTGGAAATGGTAGTGCACCATAATGAACAATTCAAACCAGCCTTCACAGCGACCAATATATGACAAAGGCATGGACAACAAATTGTCGCTCTTATGAGTAACTGAGGGGAGCAGTCCACAAATCCAACAATTAGTTGTATTGAACACATTATGGGCTTGATGCAACATTTGTATAAATATATTGTCTGTGTAAGACTTTCTATGCTCTTCTTTGTGAGGGGCCAAAGTAACATAAATGTGCTCAGGGGGAATGGTGGTATTACCTATCAGGGAGTGCACAGGGAATTTCTCCTCTAAGAACCAATACATTCCAAGTCCTGTTGCTAATACCACCTCAACTATTAATACGCAAATTATTTTACTCATTTTCAACCAACCCTTAATTGAACGCTGTGGTGCAAATGGCTGTTCCTCCTCAGCCACAGGCCGACCAAAAGGATGCATTATGAGGCAAGAAGAGGAATCGAACAAAATGATAATAAAGGCAAATATTCCCAGTGTCCATCTGAGCCTCACTGGTACAGGCACCTATTGTTTATCAAACTTTGGTGCTCTTGAGCACCGGCAGTAGAGCTTGCTCAGTGCTAAGCTCAAGATGAATCCCACGACAATCAGGATAATGTACCCCCCTCGAGGAGAGCACGTGCATCTTATCCTGTCCAATGTCATGAACACTACACAAAACTCATTTCACCCTAAACTCACTCCGCAGGTACTACAGCAAAGTACACCCTAACTTAAACAGTCAATCCCTGTCTAATCTAACTTCTCCTTTTGTGCACTATTCCTCAGCTGAGGGCGCAAATTGTACCTGGTAACTCCAAGCACAGAGGGGTCAACAAACAGCAGCTCCTTAAAGGCTCGAATTTCTGGAGGGACCGCTGCATTCAACACGTCATCATTTTCCTCTTCCATTTGGGTCCAAGTCAGTTTTGCATTGCTGAACGGGACAAACTAAGTCCCATTTTCACACTCAGCGTCCCCCATCCCTTCCCTCACCCATTGGTCATAGGGCAAGGGCAACGGGAGTGGCGCAGATCCAGTTCTTTCGGCCGGCGACTTTCACAGCTGTTCGAGTGGCCAGGAGGACCTGTTCAGGTCACTTTCAACAGGACTCCAAGCTGTTCTTCCGCTGGAAGTTCTTTACTAATGCATAATCCCCAGGCCGAATATTGTGTCCGGGCCCCTCTGGTGTGGGTAGAAAGGACTTGCGGACTTGTTGGTGAATAGAATGCAAATTTTCAGTTAACTGGCAAAGATAGTCTGTCAACAATGGATACTCAATATCGGAGAGCTTACGAGGGCGCCTGACACCCCAGACATTTGCCAGGTGTCCAAACACAACCTTGTAAGGTGACAATCCTGTTCAAGAATGTGCTGTTGTTCTTGTCGACAAAAGGGTTAATGGTCAAGCATCTGGCCACTGCAACCCTGTTGTTTCCTGGATCTTGGCAATTTCAGGTTGAAAGTACCTTTGTACTTCTCAACCAAACCTACTGATTGCGGCTGATTTGCAGCATGAAACTTCTGTTTTATGTGCAAACCATCACAAATCAGTGGAATGACCCGGGCATTAAAATGACTTCCGTTATCACTCCAAATCAAATGGGACAGGCTGAATCGAGGAAAGAACTCTTTCAGGAGTACCTTTACATTCGTAACAACTTTATTGTCTTTAGTGGGATAAGCTTCAACTCATTTACTGAATGCACAGACAACCACCAGAACGTACTTCAAGTTATTAACCCTATCTAACTCTATGCAATCTATCTGGAGGACCTCAAATGGGAAAGTGGGTGGTGCAAAATTACCAGGTGGCTTAGGGATACCTTTTCCAGGATTGTGCATCATGCACACCATGCAATATTTTACTAAGTGTGCAGCTGTCTTGGGGATGTTGTAATTTTGCCGTACAGGGTCTAACAACTTGCAAAAACCTTTAGCACTGATACGGGCTGGGCCATGGGCCATTGTGACCACAGGAAGGACAAATGCATCTGGTAACATCCATCTCTGCTTTCCTGACTTGTCAATCCAACATCCCTCATCGTTCAATTGTGCTGTGCTCTCTTGCTGAATTGCTAATTCTTCCATCGTAGCCCCACTTTGGATCTCTTTAACGTTCTCAAGCGTATCCTCGAACATAGCACCTACCGGCACCCACCTAGCAGGACCTGCTACAAACATTTTCTTCACTTTAGTCCGTGCTGTTTCCTTAGCTGTTTGGTGTGGTGCTGTGTCTTGGTCTTATTTAAAAGTGTATCCACAGCATGGGGTGCCTTAACTGTGAGGTCAGTATCAAGCACGAGTCCAGACGATTGACTTATCGAGATGGCCACAGCCGCGACTACTCTTAGACAGCTCGGGAGGGCTCTTGCGACAGGGTCAAGAATAGCAGAGAAATAAGCACACGGCCATTGCTTATCTTCAAATTTTCGTATTAAAACAGAAAGCACACAACCAGCTGTCTCATGGGTATATAATACAAATGGCTTGCTGTAGTTAGGCGTGCCAAGCACTGGAGCCAAACAAAGCTCACTTTTTAATTGCTCAAAAGACTGCTGACATTCAGGTGTCCAAGGCAGGGGTACATGCACATCTTTAGTAGTGAAAGCAAGCAGGGGTTTAGTTAGTAGGCAATAATTTGGAGTCCACTGGCAACAGTAGGAAGTAATGCCAATAAAAGCACCCACATCTTTTTATGTTTGAGGAATTGCCATTTTAACAAAAACACTAATACGCTCCGGAGTTAGCTTCCTACCCTCCTTCAACAGTAGGTGACCTAAATAGGTGACCTCCTGTCGAAAATACCAACATTTGGAAAGGGACACTCTATGTCCGTGATGTGCCAGGTGCAACCACAATTTAATTGTACTGTCCTTACAACCTTGTCCTGTGTCAGAAGCGATGAGGAGACTGTCAACATACTGAAGCAATACATTACCTGCAGGAAGCATAAGGGAGTCCAATTGGGCTTTCAAAGCTTGACTATAGATACTTGGACTTTCAGTATAGCCCTGAGGAGCTCGACAGAATCTAAAGCTTGTGCCAGCTAGGGTGAACCCAAACAGATATCTATTATCAGGATAAATAGGAATACTAAAGAACGCATTTTTCAAATCAATGACAGAAAAGTATTTAGCAGAAGATGGAATCATTGTCAGAAGAGTGGTTGTGTCAGGAACCACCAGAAACTGGGCAATCACTATTTTATTAACTTCACGCAAATTGATCACAAAACGATGAATATCTTCATGATTATCAGAGGAACCTGAGGGTGCCCTTTTAAGCATCAGAAGGATTGGGATATTGCAAATATTAGCAGTCGTCTCCTGACCCAAACCTTTCTCAATCAAATCCTGTACGATCTGCAACAAGGCTCGCTCTCCTGCCTGCGGTATTTTATTTTGGATCATTTTTTGGTTGGTATAAGCGCGAGCAGATCGAATTTTCGTTTGCATCCCCGAATAAGCCCTTGCGTGGTCTACCTAGTTTTGGGTGCACTTTTGTTGTTTGTTGGCGTTCGGGCTAATCTTTGAACATTTGAGCTGAGTGCTTTAATTTAATTGAAAATTGCAAAAAACACAGTTGATGGACAGAATGTAGAACAATGTCATACATTCGCCCCAGTACAAGGATCTTGGCCTAAATCCATCGTTTTTTTGTACTCCACACCACCCTGGGTTAGACACTGGCTATATGCAAATCAGCTCTGACCCTGTGCCTCATGGGAACAGTCCAGTTCAAACTACCAAGCCATGTCTTTCGCAGACCGGAATCAAGCATCCAAGGACCGGTTTCTGGCTATCAGCCTTCATCAGCCTTGATAGCTTGACTCCAGTGGTGTGGAGAGCCTGGGACTCACGTCTGAGCATACCCAGCCCACTCGGGGTGAAAATTGCAAAAAAAAACAGTTGATGGACCGAATGTAGAACAATGTCATACATTCACCCCAGTAGTTCGGACTGGACTGTTCCCATGAGGCACAGGGTCAGAGCTGATTTGCATATAGCCAGTGTCTAACCCAGGGTGGTGTGGAGTGCAAAAAAAACATGGATTTAGACCCAGATCCTTGTACTAGGGTGAATGTATGACATTGTTCTACATTCTGTCCATCAACTGTGTTTTTTGCAATTTTCACCCCAAGTGGGCTGGGTATGCTTAGACGTGAGTCCCAGGCTCTCCACACCACTGGAGTCAAGCTATCCAGGCTGATGAAGGCTGATAGCCAGAAACCGGTCCTTGGATGCTTGATTCCGGTCTGGGAAAGACATGGCTTGGTAGTTCGGACTGGACTGTTCCCATGAGGCACAGGGTCAGAGCTGATTTGCATATAGCCAGTGTCTAACCCAGGGTGGTGTGGAGTGCAAAAAAACGATGGATTTAGGCCCAGATCCTTGTACTGGTGTGAATGTATGACATTGTTCTACATTCTGTCCATCAACTGTGTTTTTTGCAATTTTCACCCCGAGTGGGCTGGGTATGCTCAGACGTGAGGCCCAGGCTCTCCACACCACTGGAGTCAAGCTATCCAGGCTGATGAAGGCTGATAGCCAGAAACCGGTTCTTGGATGCTTGATTCCGGTCTGGGAAAGACATGGCTTGGTAGTTCGGACTGGACTGTTCCCATGAGGCACAGGGTCAGAGCTGATTTGCATATAGCCAGTGTCTAACCCAGGGTGGTGTGGAGTGCAAAAAAACGATGGATTTAGGCCCAGATCCTTGTACTGGGGTGAATGTATGACATTGTTCTACATTCTGTCCATCAACTGTGTTTTTTGCAATGTTCACCCCGAGTGGGCTGGGAATGCTCAGACGTGAGTCCCAGGCTCTCCACACCACTGGAGTCAAGCTATCCAGGCGGATGAAGGCTTATAGCCAGAAACCGGTCCTTGGATGCTTGATTCTGGTCTGGGAAAGACATGGCTTGGTAGTTCGGACTGGACTGTTCCCATGAGGCACAGGGTCAGAGCTGATTTGCATATAGCCAGTGCAATTTTCACCCCGAGTGGGCTGGGTATGCTCAGACGTGAGTCCCAGGCTCTCCACACCACTGGAGTCAAGCTTTCCAGGCTGATGAAGGCTGATAGCCAGAAACCGGTCCTTGGATGCTTGATTCCGGTCTGGGAAAGACATGGCTTGTTAGTTTGGACTGGACTGTTCCCATGAGGCACAGGGTCAGAGCTGATTTGCATATAGCCAGTGTCTAACCCAGAGTGGTGTGGAGTGCAAAAAAACGATGGATTTAGGCCCAGATCCTTGTACTGGGGTGAATGTATGACATTGTTCTACATTCTGTCCATCAACTTTGTTTTTTACAATTTTCACCCCGACTGGGCTGGGTATGCTCAGACGTGAGTCCCAGGCTCTCCACACCACTGGAGTCAAGCTATTCAGGCTGATGAAGGCTGATAGCCAGAAACCGGTCCTTGGATGCTTGATTCCGGTCTGGGAAAGACATGGCTTGGTAGTTCGGACTGGACTGTTCCCATGAGGCACAGGGTCAGAGCTGATTTGCATATAGCCAGTGTCTAACCCAGGGTGGTGTGGAGTGCAAAAAAATGATGGATTTAGGCCCAGATCCTTGTACTGGGGTGAATGTATGACATTGTTCTACATTCTGTCAATCAACTGTGTTTTTTTAATTTAATTGAAAGCACGATAAAGGCATCTGTAGAGGCACTGCCACATAACACAGTTTCTGTTTAGTTTCTTTGCCAGCAGTTCGTGTCCATCATTATTATTATGTTTCTGTGATTTGTTATGATATATTGTAGAGTCTTTTGTGGCTATGATTCTTCTACTTTATTATGTCTTTTCTTTTATTTCTCCTCGTTTTTTATTGTTTCGCCTCCCTTTGTTTTCAATTCTTTCCTTTTTTCCTCTTTTGTGGTTTTGTTGTGTTCTTTTTTCCCTTAGGATTGATGGCTGTTGCCTATGTTTAGGCCTTTCCCCTCGCCATTTTTTGATCTAAGATGGTGTGGAACCAATGTGTTTGCAAATAAACGTTATTCACAGATTGTATAAAAGATACTTTTAAGACTCGTTGCAGAAATTATTTGTCTTGTTTTGATTTGGGACAAATATTTTCCAATTAGATGTGTTTATTTTCTTATGTTTGTTGACATGTTGCAAATATTTGTTATTGTCAAGATATGGTGTCTTTGTGATTAGTTGTGCATATACAAAGTTTGTGACAGCGTTGCTTTTGTTACATTTACAGCCCTGAAGAAGCCTGCTTGGGCGAAATGCGCTTGCTCTATTGCATATAATTACGAATAATAGATCGATAACATCATGCTAAAACTTGTTCCTTTCATCGTCACTCTTCTGTGTGTTGTGGACTGAACCCAAGGATTGTTTGTGCAATTGTCTCAGTACATCTGTCTCTCCTATTTTTGTTTATATACCGTATTCAAGACCATTGACGGTGGCTGGTCTTTAGAGGTGGGCAATTTGTGAGAGACTGTATAGGAAGCCTAACTAGGGCTCTCCTATTATTATTACTTTTTGGATACCATCTGTAGTGGTGCAGCAGCATGCACCTTGCCACTGAGATTCTGTTTGTTTAAGCTGCAGTATTTTATATTGAGGGTCACAGGGTAAAATGGCACCATCCTTATCGTGTATCGAAACAGGCGATATATGCAACAATCCAACGTCTGTGTCGTCTGTTGCCTACAGTGTGGGTGGCGCATCTTTAAGCTCAGCGGGAAGGGGCGCATCTTTGGACAGATACTACTAAGCGCACACCACATCTGGACCTATTGTCATATAGACACCGTCTGGAGAACAATAAATTGTGGCATGCAACTTTTTCAATAAATCCAAACCCATCAAAATATCACCACAGTTAGATGTCAACAAAAATGGCAAATCCACAGTGAAAGGACCTATGGTCAATACAAGAGGTGTTGAAATAGGGCTTATAACTGATACAAAAGATAAAACCTACAGAAATATTATTATGGCCAGACAGAGCCAGTCCAGGGGCCAAATAGTGAGAAATAGAAGTGTTTGTTGCAACTGTATCCACCAAAAAGTCCTTAGCTGAGCCATGCAAGTTTGCAGTAACATATGGCCCGCGCTGATCTACAGGTATCAGAACTGGTCCCTCACTCTTTTCCTGGCTGTCCTAGTTGTAAGATATTCCTGTCACCTCATCTGTGTCATAATCATCATGATAATTCTGTCCGCCTGAGGGTCAATGAAGAAATTATTATCAGAATGACCCTGTGAGGCCACAGTATTCTGAACCCTGTCCGCTCTTCCAGCTCCATGGCCCTGCCCACGAGAACCTCGTCCTCTTGGGGCCGCCACCTTCTGCAACAACACAGGACACTCTCTACGCCTGTGTCCGTCCTCCTTACAATACGCACACTGATTCGGCCCTACAGGCATAGTATTCATGCTAGTACGTGGAAGTTGCAACAACACCTTCATCTTCAAATCCTTGTGATTCTTCTCCGTCCTCTCCTTATCCTCATTTTCCCTGTGCTCATAATACAGTGCCATAATCAAAATAACAGAAGGAGAAGAGGTGGACCAGGTGCTCTTGGAAGCCTGCAATCGAGTTGCAATTTCTGAATGCAAATTTGAAACAATTCTATTAACAAACAATCGTACACCTCCGTCAATAGACAAATCCTACCCAACAGAATCCAGGAACACAGTTTCAAACAGACACACTCTCATCTTTCTTCTGACGACAAGCCATTCACTTGACCCAATCAACCTTTCTCTGAGGAATAAGAGAGTGCATATACTTAATAATGCGACCTGGCAAAGCAAGTATATCTGCCATAGGCTTATCACCTGTCTTCCAGTCCTGATCCCATGCTTTTAATTGGTCCCATGTACCTCCCAGTTCCGCCACATGATCTCGTGTATGTACTTGCCTCCAAATATCAACTGGAACTAATAAACCAAGGAAAATTTCAATATCTGCAAGTGTCATTACCGTAGAAGAAGCAGATTTAGTTCATTCTTTACAATATGCGATAGGATTTTTTCTATAATCGGGTAAATGTGCTTTAAGAGACAATATTGCACTTCTTTTCCATGGAGTATAAACCCACTGTTCTTGGAAATGGGCTGCTTCACCCGGTCTGATAACAATAGTGTGCTAGTCCCTTAACTCTGGTATCTCAGGTGATATATAGGGTGAACCTCCTGCATCGGAAACTGAGACAACGAAGTGGGGATCCTCTTAAGTAGCCTACCCCGTTAAGCAATCAATGTCGTAATACTGCCAAAAACTTGATCGGGCCCCATATTAGTAACATATGCATGATCATTAATATCATATAAAATCCGAGGTTCTGAATCTTTGAAACACTGCTCCCATAGACCTATCAGAGTAGCAGACATATGCTTAAAGGCATGCTGTTGTACATAAGGTTCATAATCTCTCATCATGTTCCATATGTCTTCCACACCGTAAATGGGATTTTGAGCACACTGGGCAGCCTGATTAGCTACTACCCTCTTTTCATCATCTCCCATATCAGATGGCACTAACATCCGTCCCATACGGTCCTTAAATTTCATCCAGTCTCTATCCTCAAGTCCACGTACCGGTGTCCCACTACTCCATAATGTCTGGGGATGAAAGAACAAAGTGGGAGTAGCAACAGAAGTAACAGGCACTAACTTTGCTGCCTACTGCGTCGTAGGTGTAAGAGCTGGTGAAAGGGACGTCGAAGCAATAGGAGTTGCAGGAGTACTAACAGTCATAGTTGCCACAGACGGCAATGACAAAGAAAGGACAGGAGGTGTCGTGGCCAAGGCAGTCCAATCAATAGTAACAGGAGCGGAAACATTAGAGACAGAAGAACCGGGTAGCTGGGCCTGTGAGGGAAGAGCAGGATATATCCTCTGTGGGGCATATGGAGGCGGAGGTCTAGTATCTAGCAATTCTTTCACAAAGGTATCATTTTCTTCTCGAGCTACATAAGATTTATCAATACTCAATCAAAACATCCTGTCTGTACATTCAATCCCTATCTCTTGCTTTTCTCTATCATGTGCTACAGCTTTCTAAGTCAATGCTTGCATTCTCCACTTTCATTCGCCTCTGTTTAGCTTCCTTTTGCCACGTTCGAAGAGAATCAAACATAGACTGCCTACTTCGCTTCCCAAAGATTTTTTCCTGGGAGAAACCTATCCTTTTCCATCAAAAGTACCCGTTAACGGCCACTGTAACTCTGCATTGTACCTTGTATATTTGTGCCATAAGGTACTAAACATAATAGGGCCAAGGCCATGCTTCGCACACATATCAAAATTCGGAGTGCCTTCTGGAGGCACTGGCTGGTTTTCTTCCAATGGAGCATCAGCAGAACAATAACGACAGCCCAAACAAAACAGTTTGCTGAAACCAGGCATTCTCCCCAAAAAAAAAATTCACTTCTTATGCCTGGCAAAGTATTTGCAAAAACTTTTCACCCAAAATAGGTCCTCATACCGTACCAAATACAAACCAAAATGGTACGATATCCACAAAGAACCAAAACAAACTCACCTGATATATGAAGGTCTAACAAATGTATTCTCCACTGCCGACTCTTCGGACCAAACGGTCAGATCCAAGGGCTTTGTCGCTTAGGACTCCAGTCGGGACGACACCTGGCCGAGGCACCGTCCAGTGGCACAGAAGGGGCAGCTGCGAGCTCAGGAACTCTGTCGTGCAGGGATCCCCGATCCGTCCGTCCATTCCGACGATAGCCACAACCTCCCCACTCGTCCGCCGGAGGGGATGGGGTTGGTTCACTCACCCAAAAGAGTTTCTGTGAGCGTGCCAACTGAAGGAAGTGGCCTGTTTAGGGTCACCCGGGTCACTCACGACCACCTCTCACCCTTCCGTACCAAATAAAGAGTCGGTCAGACAGTAGTGAATGCAAACCAAGTATATGTTTATTCAGATACACTCAAGTGGAGCCCTGTCTGCACAGTTGCTTAGGGGTGTTGCAGAGAAGACTGACTTCAGCAAATATGTAACCCTGGGCGTAGTGGGCATAGTGGGGCTCCGCGGAGCTACGCGGAGAGGGCGAGAAGCTACGCCCACTCCCGCACTCCGCGTAGCCCCACTACGCACCTCCCTCCCGCTCTCCCCTACATGCATTATTTAAGCAATTACCCTGAATAAAACAACTTTAAAGCACTTACCTTGTCCGGGGCTCGTCCGGGGCTCCCTCTTTGAATAGCGTCCTTTCCTGGATACCAATGCGCATGCGCGGGCGACCGCGCATGCGCATTGGTATCCAAGAAAGGACGCTATTCAAAGAGGGAGCCCCGGACGAGCCCCGGACGAGCCCCGGACAAGGTAAGTGCTTTAAAGTTGTTTTATTCAGGGTAATTGCTTAAATAATGTATCTAGGGGAGGGCGGGAGGGAGGCGGGTGGCGGCCGACTCGGCTACGCGCACGTAGTGGGCGTAGTGTTGCCGGCTACGCTGTCTACGCAAAATGCGTAGAAGGCAACACTACGTCTACTCCGTGGGCGTAGCCGATTCGGACGCCCAGGGTTACAAATATGGTGATACATTATGTACATTTCAGAACCAAGGAAGATCCGCCCATAATGGAATTTTACAAGCAGGTGCAGCTAACACAAAGAAGTACAGTAGGATAGGTTTTGATTCTTAGGCCAGGCACAGAGTATTTTCTACCCAAGGTCACTCTGTCCGTGCCTGCCGCTAGACTGGTGGGAGAAGGGAAACATTCTTTACAACGCAACCATTACATCGCACTACACTTGCAAAACAGTCATTTCATTGCAACATCCTTTACAATGCATGTCACTACAACACAGGCATTACAACGCATGACACTACATCGCATGATACTACATCGCATGTCACTACAATGCAGGCATTACAACGCATACCATTATAATGCATACCATTATAACGCATAGTACCCCTACACTATTCAAAACCTACCCTACTGTTGCACCCCCTGGAGTTAGAATAGTAATTTTTACCCCTACACTATCCAACACTTACCTTACTGTTGCACCCCCTGAAGTTAGAATAGTAATTTTTACCCTTACACTATCCAACACTTACCCTACTGTTGCACCTTCTGGAGTTAGAATAGTAATTTGTACCTCTATACTATCCAATACTTACCTGAAATGCAATGTAATGGTATGCGTTGTAATGGTATGTGTTGTAAAGGTATAATGCAATGTAATGGAATGCGTTGTAAAGGTAGTTTCTAAAAATGCGATGTAGTGTCATGTAATGTAATGGAGTGCGTTGTAAAGGATGTTACGATTAAAAAAATGTGTTGTAAAGGCATGCATTGTAAATGTACGTGTTGTAATGTCATACATTCGTGGGAGAAGACCTCTATCTAGTGGGAAAAGTATGCGCTAATAAGAAGAGTGTATTCATTAGCAGAGCAAGGCCTAACCTTTGAGAAATGAAGCTTTCCACAGCCTGCTTTGCAAGGAGACAATAAGCAGCCAATGGCATGATTCAAAATGGCGGCTAAACATAAAATGGTGCCACGAATTCTAATAATTGCATGAACAGAATAGCAAAAACATGTTCATTTCATCAACTACAGCAGTCATGTTTTCCTGTAAAATCTAAGAATGCAGTAGAGTGTTCTTTCTTCACATCACTATCAATATGTGACTAAAAATCCTCACATTTGTTGCCTTCCGCACCATCCCTAAGCAATAATGTCTGTAAACGGTTGCCACTTGGAGAATATAGCATTCATGGCCTCTAGGACGGAGAACCACTGGCTCAAGGACACAGTTAAGATGACTCTTTCTTTGGTGCCATACAAAGCACAAAATGAAAAATATTTGTGTTTTAGTTCCAGCACATAACAAAACAATGCACCAGAATGGACTACTGTCAGAATCACAAGCAATCTTACCTGTTTCTTGCCTGTCTGTTGATTTTGCAGAGGCATTATGGACCAGCTTCCCAGTACCCTAACTCACAACCTATGTTTTTATTCTGAACACTAGGCTATACAGTTCGGATTCAGGAAGGAGGGCCGGATCGGGGACACTAGTTGCTCCTAATTGTTGACCTGCGAGCAAAATAGGAAAATTATAACTTACTATCCTTTAAAGTCAGTTTGGTGTAACATATAAATTATTCTAACTGAGTTCAGCTTTTAATTTAACTCTAAATGTCCTACCTGAGATCTAGATGTGTTGAATGTCGCGTCCTT
Organism: Lissotriton helveticus; assembly: GCF_964261635.1. NCBI lineage: Eukaryota > Metazoa > Chordata > Amphibia > Caudata > Salamandridae > Lissotriton > Lissotriton helveticus. The sequence goes on from NC_136063.1 coordinate 2,072,985,342, forward strand.
TCATTCGTCCTGACGATGCGTCTTGTCTTTTGCAAGTTGGGAGTTGGTCTATTAGCAGAAGGTTATTGTGCCTGTGTTGTTACAAAAAGATATATTGAAAAAGTTACTAATTTTCTAGTTTCAGTTCTTCAAAATCTTAAATACATTCTATTCTTGTTTAACATGTAACTTACTTGCTATTATGTCCAACCCTATTATACTTCGCGACCTATATGGAAAATGAAAGAAATTCTACATGGAAAATAAAAGCAATTCTCTATAAAAATTCTTAGGCATAAGAACCAAATGCGCTTGTAAATGTCTTTACCAAGTCGTTCAAAATTCACAATGTTTGAAATAACCGAATGTTGTCTTTTTCTTTTCAGCTTGTCTTCAGCGAAAAGTGTTCCAGGAAATCTTAAGGTAAGTACTGTGGAAATACCTCTCTCTTGCGTTGGGCGCCAGAACATTAACATAGAAACGTATTCACTTAGCTTTAATCTTCTTTTTCTTTTTCAGCCTCGTGTATGCAGAGCCTCTTGGATTCATAAAAGCGGCAGAAGAGAAGCTGTTCTAAAGATGTTGCTGCCTCGTGAATGCGGAGCCTCGTAGATGTGCTACAGCGGAACTCCAAAATTATTCATAATCAACACTTACCATTTCCCTGAAACCTCAGAACACACATTCATTCGTCAGTGGGGCCCATAACACTGCACATTTACTCTGTTCACTTAACTCGGTTTCAAGGTTTGGTGAAACGCAAAGGAGTAATGCTGTAACATTTGGTGGAGTGTCTAACCTATTTAACCAGCTAATATTTACACCTATAGTTTTATACAATTTACCATGGTTTTAACAAACATGAATTTTATTCAGATACACCACCATAGTGGCAATGGATCTGCTAGAGAGAAAATCAGGCGTAGGAAAAATTACAAGACCAGCTTTTAATATTCCATTTTCCTAATTTTATTAAAAGCAAAACTTTAATATGTCTGACATTTAGGCTTTAATTAATTCTTTATTCAGTAAAATCTTAAACTTTATTTCAAAATGATCATTTTATTCAGAGCTCAGAAAACAGTCATTTATTTAAAGATCAGTTAAAAGTTTAGCAAAGAATAGATAGTTCCAAATTCATTCTCTCCTAACATCCCTAACTAACGCCCTCAACTTATCCTTTCAGTCCTGCAAAGAAAACAAGAAATAAATCAAAGTATCTTACATCCAGGAATCGATCTTCAATCCGACAGCACTTCGAGACTAATTCGAAAAAGCGACTACCTCTAAGCAAAATCAGGGGTTTTTATACACTAATTTCCTAACTTAATCTATCTAAAAAGTATCTAACATCACCAATTCGGGTTCTGATAGGACAATTTGGGGTGGGTGAGCATCTCCTCACCATTACAACATCATATTCACTGTGAATCAGCGAAATCATAATGGGGTATTGTTTAGGACAGTCTTTGGCCTGGTCACTTCCTTGACTCGCACCGTTGCCTTGCTTTCCCACGTTTGGAACACTCGACTTTCCATATTTTGGCAATCATCCTGACTTCAGGGCAAAGTAGCCTTGAACTTCCCATCCGAGTACAGGCAGCTCACTCTCGCTGGCAGGCTTTGGGCACGCATGCGCAGTCCAGCACTTGCTCGCAGTTAGCCAGAGCAACCATAATTTGTAGGCCACTTTTGGAACTATCATAGAAACAAACACAAATTCATGTTAAATATAGAACTAAAGCCCTTCTGTTTACCTCCCACCATACTAATGTTTCCCTATTAGTTATTACCTAGCAGGTAAGCCACATAAATGCGTCTTATACTTACATATCCGACGGTTTTTCAGCACAATAACGTGTACAATAAGCACATTTATATTGCGTTTATTTATATTTAAGCTGTGCATTAGTTCACATCACAATAACAATACAAATTAGTTAATTATATTGCTTCATGCAAGCAAAAATTAGTATTCCCACATGTTCATGTATGTGCATCTTATACTATTGTTGATTAATTCGCCACAACACACCATTAGTAAATGTTAACGTTGATTTCACAAGGGGTACACAAAATTTTGTTTTGCCACCTTGCTCCATCAGATGCAGAGAAGGTCGAGGAGGCAAGATGGCGGACTGAAGCGTCGTGAGTTGCAGAAGGGTCCCTCTCTCCCGAAAGTGCATGCAGTTCTGTGTACGGAGTATGTACTGAGGGAAAAACTGATATAGTAATATACTGAGAGAAAAAGGAAAAACTGATGCAGCGTACTTGACTCGACTTGGGAGTCTGAGCAGCATCCCTGCTGCGAAAGCTGTGAAGCAAGGGCCGTTACCGCTATCGCCACCGCCTTTGTCACCGTCACCGTTCCCGTCATCCACAACCAACTACACCCCTGAACCTCAGAGGAAAGAAGGTGGAAGGTGCAGGTCATCGTTGCGAGCGAGGAACAGTCGACCGCAGACCCGCGGTGCTCTGAATGGAACGTGGAGCAGGGAGTCGGCGGTGTTGACGGAGGGGGAAAACCGGAGTGCAGAGGCTGTTAAACTCTGCACCAAAACTCTGCGGGTGCGAGGAGTCGGAGGTCGCAGGACAGCACCGCGGCCAAGATACCTTGTTGAGCCGTGCTGAATTGTGTGAGCCATGTGAAAACAACGAAACGGACAAGTGAGTGAAAAATAAACCAGCTCTGAGAGGGGAGACAGGCGCCTATGCTTTTGCCATATTAGTAACTGATCTTACGAACTAGGATCAAAAGAAATGGGGCCAGAGACTAAGAAACTGACTAGAAACTGATCCTCCGGAATTATGTGATGGTATTTTGTTTCGCCGTCAGTGCAACAAAGTTACGATACAATTAATAGCGGTATTTCTTTCTGGGCATTTTTTTTGTCTTGGCCACGAGGTTTGATAAGTGATGGCAATGGCTGGCTTGGTGGACTGGTAGAGGTCACAGGTGGATGAAAGACGGAAAAGCCAGCTCACGTTTGGGACGTTTGGGACTCCTGGGCCAGCATTGCAGCTAGAGGTTCTCCTTAGTGGCAACTAATTCTGGCTTGTTACAACTAATTCCGGTGTTGGTGGACTCAGTTCCGTATTTTGATTTTGCACTGACTCTGAGTCTTGGATAAACTACACAAAAATAGGAAGTGAGACTAAAGGAACGGGGGCAAAAAAAAGAAAAAAAAAGTTTTGGATGCTGCGACTGAAAGGCGCTCGTGTATGGCTATATACGTACAAAGTACCCCTCTTTTACAAAGCTCATTGGATATCTGGGACCGTCTTTGTTGGCTTCTACTGTAATCTATCCAGTCTCTCCCCCTGTAGAGTCTAATACAGTGCTAGCCATACAGCCAAGGAGATCACATTTAAAAACTGCTGCGATGGCACCCAAGAATCCAGCAAGATCAACGAGGGCTGGTAAAAATGTTGTAACTGAGGACTCTGATAGTTGTGGTAATGAATCATTAGCACGTGAAAAGTCAGGCTTGCCTTTGATCAAACCCCCAGCGTTTGTGGTCTCTAAAACAATCACTGACCCAGGCAATAAAAATGGCAACATGAGTATACAAGTGTCGAATAATCGCAATAATGGGAACCTAACTCCGCCGCAGGTGAGCGACGTAACTCCTAAAGATGTGATCCACAATACCCCTATCCTATTTCAAACTAGGAATCAAACTCAAATCCCTGCTAAAAAGATAGGGGTAACAACTGGGGGATTGTCTAATACACCAACACAGGCTGCGGGAAAGAATCAGAGGTAGCTCTAGACACAGAAGGAGTCATGATAAACGCACCATGTAAGGATTTAATAAATTCAACCACAGCATTACCTTGAAAACTGCTACGTTCTGTGTGAAACTATATGTGGTGACGATGGGATTATATGCCCGGACGCAACAACTATAACTATATCTCCATGCATTAATCAGCAACAATTTCTACAAAATAATTCTGGTGTAATGTGACGCATAAGCTTGGAGATACACTATGCATGGCTATAGATAAAGCTACCAGAAGGGATGATTCACAAAATGATTCGCAAACTGACCTTGAATTCAACTAAGATTTTGAAGATACGGATGAAGCCATACCTGGTAGAACATATAATATCACCAAGGGCTTTACCACAAAGAAAGCAATGGCAGACAACAACTCTTTACGAAAATGGGTGCAGACTTCTGGCGGTGTAAAGTCGATGGTACAACGGCTGTCAGGGAACAGCCCAGGGGAAGGTATATCTAAAGTAACCAAGCCTAAGAGTAATCAGTAATATCAGGGATACTCAGGAAGACGTATCACTTAATCTGATCGTACAACTTCTCAATGAACAGAAAACTGAATCACAACAACATTATATACAGATGCGTATAGATAACGATAAAATGCAGCTGACCTTAAATACTTTAAAAAACAAGATGGGGGGTCTTACACAAGAGGTCACAGAGCTACAACAAAGGGTTGTGGATACCGAGGAACTTTTCAATTGCACACAGACCTGTGTGAATAAACAAGCGAGCCAGATTGCGCACCTGCAAAATAAAATTGAGCATTTGGAAAACCATCAAAGGAGACAAAACCTACGAGTATTTGGCATACCAGAAGGAGCTGAGGGTGGAGATCCACGAGCTTATATGCTTCAGCTTTTTCAAAAAGCATTTCCGGACTTGTCGGAATGGGATTGGTACTCACTACTACAAAGGGTCCATAGACTGCCACTAATCCAACGCAACAAAGATAACCAGTATCCTAGGCCCTTTTTGATATATATGGGTAATCTTCTGTTAAGAAAGGCGGTTTCATTGAAAGCACGACCTAATCGACCAGTCACCATAGAGCAGGGGTCTTCGAACTGTAGGGCGGGGCCGTGGAGTGGTGTGAAGGGGGTCGCGCATTCACAGTCACACTTCTGCCCTGGCATCCAGGGCTTCAGCCCCCCTCTTCCCCCGTCCTGTGCCTCAGCCCTGGCTGCTGCAGTGAAACACAAGCTGCTGGGGGCTCGACTGGGCAGTGTCTGGAGTCTTATCTCTGGCACACCAGAGTTTTTCACAGGTCTTTAAAGACCATTAGCATAGTTACATGCCTTTGTAAACTGGTTACAGGGACAATGCTTTTTATGGTTCCTGGGCCCCCACTCTGCCTATTCCTTACTTTTGTATTGTTACACTTTCTGCTGCAGTGTGAGAATGCATTTAATGAAAAGGAATATAAAGTTGGGTTGCCAAAAGAAAAATGCCTGCTCTTTGACAATAAATAGAGTTATAAATAAAAAAGTATGTATTAATTAGTTATGTGACTTTTCTGTGTTTGTTCTCTTTAATTTTCAGTCATGGATCATAGAGGCAGCCCTAGTACACAATTAAAAGTGACACAATTAAAAGTGCTTTCTATTTATATTTGCTGTTCTAAGTATTCACAGATAAGTGCTAAAAATACAGCTTTAGGTGACTGCTTATTTCTGGGCCATCAAAATAATGAGCTGGTAACGCTAATCATAAGACTGGAAGTTTGTTGCAGGATCAGCACATTATTTATTTCCTCCACCCTCAATCCCTGATTAATGCCATTATAGCAATAGTTTAACTTATATCTGAATCCCTACACTTCAAGTTTCTGGGAATGCACCCTGCTTTCAGACAACTCACTTTTCATTCTGGCCTTCACTTTCACGCTCACCCTGCACTCGCAGCGATCACAATGCACTCACCGCGATCACAATACACTCACACTGATCACAAAGCACTCACACTGATCACCATACACTCACACTATTCACCCGCTCACCCTGCGCTCACACTGATCACCGTGCACTCACACTGATCACCGTGCACTCACACCAATCACCATGCACTCACACCAATCACCATGCACCCACACCATCCACCCGCTCACCCTGTACTCACAGTGATCACAATGCACTCACACTGATCACAATGCACTCACAACATTCACCCGCTCAGCCTGCACTCACAGCGATCACAATGCACTCACACTGATCACAATGCACTCACACCATTCACCCGCTCACCCTGCACTCACACTGATCACAATGCACTCACACTGATCACCATGCACTCACACCAATCACCATGCACTCACACCATTCACCCGCTCACCCGGCACTCACACTGATCACTGTGCACTCACACTGATCACCATGCACTCACACCAATCACCATGCACTCACACCATTCACCCGCTCACCCTATACTCACAGTGATCACAATGCACTCACACTGATCACAATGCACTCACAACATTCACCCGCTCACCCTGCACTCACAGCGATCACAATGCACTCACACTGATCACAATGCACTCACAACATTCACCCGCTCACCCTGCACTCACAGCGATCACAATGCACTCACACTGATCACAATGCACTCACACTGATCACCATGCACTCACTACATTCACCCACTCACCCTGCACTCACAGTGATCATAATGCACTCACAGTGATCACAATGCACTCACACTGATCACCATGCATTCACAACATTCACCCGCTCACCCTGCTCTCACAGTGATCACTCTGCACTAAATATGTGCTTGCATTGTTCACTCTGTACCTCACCCTGCAGTCACACTAGCACACTTCTCATTCTGCACTCATGTGAAACTTCACTCACCTGCCCCCCCCACACTGCTCAATCTGTAGCTCACAAAAACAAGACCATCACTAACCATGCACTAATTCGTCCCACTCTGCACTTACAGCTGAACCCAAATTCATATGGTCACCTCACTCAACCTCTAGTCACTCCTTTTACCCTACTCTCACACTGTTGCATTGCTCTCCATGCAGTCACATGGGCACTCTTGTCACCCACACAGTGCAGAAGGTTAAAGTACCTGGTACACAGAAGATGTACCATTCACATCACTGAACTGAGTGTGAGTAAACTATGAGTATTTTGTCAGACAGGTGCTATAGAGATATGAGGTGTATTGTTGGTGAGTGGTAGTGAGGGAATTCATGGAGAAGGTGGAAAGACTGTTGCACCGTGTGCGACCAGTGCTAGGGCCATCACTAACCATGTACTAATTCGTCCCACTCTGCACTTACAGCCAAACCCAAATTCATATGGGCACCTCACTCACCCTGTAGTCACTCCTTTTACTCTACTCTCACACAGTTGCATTGCTTACCGCGCAGTCACATGAGCACTCTTTCACCCACACAGTGCAGAAGGTTAAAGTACCTGGTACAAAGAAGTTGTACCATTCACATCACAGAACTGAGTGTGAGTAAACGATGAGTATTTTGTCAGACAGGTACTATAAAGACATGAGGTGTATTGTTGGTGAGTGGTAGTGAGGGAATTAATGGAGAAGGTGGAAAGACTGTTGCACCGTGTGCGACCAGTGCTAGGGCCAGCCCTGGCTGGGAGTGTTAAACCCCCCCCCCGAAGTTCGGGTCAAGTGGATCCCCTGCTTCTGCCTATTATTATTTACATTAGTAGTGCGCTACTGTTACCAAAAGGTGTCCTGGGGCTAATAACCATCTGACAGCACTGTGAGAGAGGGATCCGGGGTTGGGAGAGGAGAGAAGAGAAGAGAGGGATGGAAGGAAGGGGTGAGAGGAAAGGGGCATGGGTAAACTGCTTAACTCTGCACAAGACCGCCACGGTTTGAAGGGACCCTTGCTGCTCCCGGCCATGGCCAGGAGAGCTTCAAATGTGGCAGCGCGTATTCCTGCGGAGTGGGAGGCCCTTCACAAAGGTGGACTAGACATCTTTCTGATGTTAATTGCTGTATTTTGGTTATAAACTGGTACTGATGAGGTGAAATCTTTCCTCAGTGTTACTGTGTTTAAAAAAATTCAAAATAATAAAGCAATGCTATCCCAAAATACGCAGCATCACAGAACATTATTTAAATTTTCTACTCACACAATTTAATCAAGCCTGTCGCATAATTTGGTTCTCACCTGCCTCATAATTCCAGTAGCCCTGCCTAGAGGTTTAGACATTTTTGTCAGGGGGGTCCTTATGCATGTAAATGTTGACAGAGGGGTCTCGGCATCCAAAAGTTTGAAGACCTCTGCTATAGAGTCTATGACTTTTTTGTTAGATCAGATTTTAGTAAAAGTACAATGGATAGACGATGGAAGTTAGGACAGTTTATAGATCCAATCAAGGCGATGGGGGGGTCAAGCCTTTCTGCAAGAACCAGCACGTCTAAAAGTCTTGAAGAATGGTCACACATTTTGGTTCTCAGATGAAACTGAAGCAGAAAGAATGGTTGAAAAGTGGCGGAGAGAGTATACTGAGAAATCAGCAGAGTAGCAACTATAGTAACTGTACCAAGAGTAGTTAAATAATAAAAATAAAAAAAGGATGGAAATGTCGCCATATAAGATGATGTAGTACGATTTAGTTTACCTAAGAGATCCAAAAGATATCAAAGTCAAAGTCAAAATTTTGCTTTATTCGGTTAAAAATTTTAAAACCATCAAACCGCACACAGTAAATTCCTTTCATAATTAATCACATTATTGGATCATGATTACACAACTAAGTAAATTGCCATATACAAAAATAAAATAGTTTGTGAATGCCAAAACACAATAAAAAGTTTGTCACAGAATTAAAAATTAGTAGTTTCTAAAAATTTCAAATTTTCATAATATACAATAATCTTTACATTTAAAACTGTCAAAATAGTACGGGGACAAAGGCAGCGATTAAGGTAGCAGCATTTTCTTTCGACATCTCACTGCCCTTGTAATGTAGCTCGCCACCCCAAAACATATCACAGCGGATCCTAACATTTGTAAATAGACCAGGGCTGGTCTAACCTGATCAAAGTTACAGCCTCTTAATAGTGGCAGAATACATTTCTTTCGCTGTGGTACATTAAATTTACAAAAGAAAATCATGTGGATGACATTTTGTTCCGATTTATTGTCACACGGACATGGCCCCAGCGTCCCACATTTAGCAAACCCCTTGGGAAAAGATAGCAGCCAAGGGAGGATACCATGTTTGAACCTTACAAGTAAAAACAGGTGGAATGGCTTATTTATATATGTCAAGTATGGATGGATATCTCTCCCTGCGCTTAACATAACAAATTTTCGAACCAAAGGTTTAGCCAATTCCTCCTCTTCCCTCTTTACATCCAACCTGTTTATAAACTGGGATTTTACTGCTTTAATCATGATTTTACTTAAAGCCGTCGGGTTTGTAAACAAGTCATTGCTACCCATTAAATCCAGTTGAGTTTTGATGTACCGGATCCATGGTATAGCCATGGCCTTGTCTAGGGACAGACAGTCCTGGATAATTAATTGATTTAAACTCGGGACAGGCTGGGACCAGATTCTCAACCACCCTACTATCGGAGCTACAGCGATCTGATCAGAAATGTAACCAGCCCCCAGGTCTTCATGAACGTTAAATGATGCTGCTGATTGAGGGAGCGATAGGATTTTCTTAAAGAAAACATTTTCTGCCATTTGAATCTCGCTTGAGTTGATGTAGCCCCACACCTCACTCCCGTACAACGCCATGGGCAAGCATTTGGCGTTGTAGATTTTCATGATAGCCGGTAAAGGCTTACCGGCTAATCGTTTAGCAAAGCCCAACAGGGCGCCTGTGGCCCTCGCTAGTATGTTTTTTTTCAGTGCCCGCTGCATTGCCCATGAGCTTTTGTCATGGTATGGGAAAGTTTGTACTTTACTAAGCTCCTGCCCCTTGCAGACAAACAAGGCCCTTTTTGCCCGTCTACTGCCTATTGACATGGCGTGCAATTTTTTTAAATTGGTTTTTAAATCCAAGGAGTCCATAAAATTAATAAAGCAGTCTAACAGTGATTGTAGGCCTCGAGCGGTCCTGGCTACTAACACCGCATCATCGGCGTATAGTAGTGCCAGGATATTTTTTTGTCCAGCTCTGGGGATGTCCTTACATGACAAAATTAGGGCTTCACCCAACTTGTTTATATAGAGTGTAAACAGCAAGGGAGCAAGTATACACCCTTGCCTTACCCCTCTCTTTACTGGCCAAGCATCTGTCAAGCTCCCGTCCTCATTATAGCGAACTGCCGCGCTAATATCTTTGTGCATATCGGCTAGGAACGATATCAGTACAGGATCTAATCCTGTGTCCGACAGGGCAATCCAGAGTTTATGACGGTTTACCAGGTCGAAAGCAGTGGACAAATCCATAAACGCTAGATGTATGTCCCCCTGCTTTGCGACCGTGTACTTTCCAATAAGAAGGTGTAAGTTAAGGCATTGCCCGGCAGTACCTCTTCCTTTCCAGAATCCGTACTGCAAGTCGGAAATTACTGCATTTGCATTCAACCAATTTGTCAGCCGCTCCAGGACTACTTTCCCCATTATTTTGGCAGCTGAGTCCAAAAGAGAGATCGGGCGGTAACACGACGGATCCTCTCTTGAGCCATTTTTAAATATTGGGACAGTGACTGCTTTTCCCCAAGACACTGGGGGACCCGATGTAGTAACTGCGTTAAAAACAGAAGTTAGAACCTTTACACATAGATGAGAGTCTGCCCAATAGAGGTCTGCCGGCACCCCGTCCGGGCCGGGCGCTTTCCCATGTGCTGTAGACTCAATGGCCTTCAGCACTTCCACCTCTGTGAATTTTATTCTCCCTGGCTGGGTGAGATCGCCTTGGGTCATCGGAGATGGATTAATTATTTCAGCGTAGAGGCCACTGTAATGTTTAACCCACTTATCTGGTGGAATGAGGCAGTCCTGATTTATATTTTCTGTTTCATTAAATAGAGGGCTGTTGATCACCTTCCAAAATTGGGCGCTACTTTTCAGTACACTCACATTGGTAAGTTCCTCCCAAGCCCTATCTTTTAACTCCAATTTTCTCCCTTTAATGGCCTTTTTATAGGCCCTTCTTGCCTCCGCGACCTTCTGTGAATCCTTGCCAGGCTCTTTAAGAACTTCCAAAAGTGCCACGTGGGTGTCGGTGCAAGCTTGGTTAAACCAGCTTTTTAATTTCTTAGGTCTTATTTTGCTTTTCCTAGTCAGGTTTTCTGCTACCTGTACTATAAAATGATTAAAAGCAGCCAAAATGTCCATTGGGCTGAATTACCATCTAAGCAGGTGGTCAGATCCATGTTATTACTACTGTACAGGTTTTCTAAAACATCTCCAGGGGTGATGACCTCCCACCTTAACCTACGGCCTTGGCTCTTGGAGACTATATTGGCATTTAAAATAGTAGAAGTGGCACGTTCAGTGTTGAGTGCCTTAATATTTATGATCAGCGTAAGTGGGTTGTGGTCACTAAAGCCTCTCCTTGTTACATTAAAGGGGCCTAATAAATCCCTCAGACTGCATGACACAAAAATATAGTCAATTATAGACTCAATGCCTTGGCCATTGAAAGTTGGAACAGGGTGCTGATTATCCCCTTGCACTGGGGCAAACAAGTTATTTGATATTAAAACACTCTCCAGGTAGACCCCACTCCTAGTGTGCTCAAAATGGGTATCCGCGAATGGGTCTTCCTCAAAATCCATATTCTCTAAACAATGCATGTGACAAACATGAGTATTAAAATCACCAAGGACTAACAAATAATAAAACATGGTGTTGTGTTCCTCATAATCCTCCAAGAACCCGGATAATGCTCGTAAATGTTCTAGTTAATCAATCCTGGTGAAGGAATTATAAAAGTTTACCACTAGGATATTTGGCAGATTGTCACCCTCCAGTCTTACTGCCAAAATATTTGGAGAACTTGTCCCTACTAATACAGCTTTGTATAGTAGTTTCAAGCTAAATAACAACAGAAGGCCACCCTTCGATCTCCCCATTGTAGATGGAATTGCAAATTTAGTGAATGATTGATAGCCATCCAGATAATAATTTTCCGTAGCTGCCCATGTTTCCTGCAAGGCAATAACATGGTAAGCTGCATGAAAAGCCTCCCAGTTAATGTCCCCTCTATTTGACCTTAACCCAGCAATATTCCAGGATAGGATCGCAATGTTGTTCACGGGCGCGGCAAGACTTAATCCATTAGTATCTTGATTCCCTGTTTGCAATCTACCAGTTACTGCTTGGTTGCCATCCCCGCGTTCCTCTATGGGGCTCATCATTCTAATTTCCTGCCTATCGGCCTCCCCCCTTGATCTATCACTTGTAGGAGGCCCACATCGCATATTATCTCCTTCCCTGAACAAGGAAGTTAAAACTCCATCACTAGTGTTATCATTGTGTGCTATATTGTGTTTGGGGGTATGAGATATCAACAGGCCCGAATAGCACACAGTTGGTTGTTCCCAGTTAGCATATTTCACCCGGTCTGCCTGGTGTTTGAGTGGGATCTGTATGGGCGACCTCCAGACCGTGGGGGCATAACTAAATTTATAATCACCATTTCCATCACACAGTCAGTCGCAGTCATTAAGACCGGAAAGTACTGCAAACCTATTTAATCCTTCAAACTCTGAAGTAGGGCCCTCACCCCCCTGATAAAATTGATGCAGTTGCCTCGTTCTGTGATATCCCCAACCCTGCCGTACTTGTCAATATGGTATCCTATTTTGTGTCCACAAATTCCATCCATCGGGTTTTGGTCTATTCAAGCCCCTATAGAAATACCTTAATGGTAGGATCTCAATTCCTTGGCTCCGTATCCCTGCATTAAACATGACCTCCCTTAATATCCTCCCCACCGGTTCTGGGTTATCAAAGTTGATTACTGCGCAATCCCCATTTTTGCTTTTCCGTGACCTGCCCAGCCAGGCCACTCTTCGGGCCATTATGACATTTTGCCCTATCCTGCTGTCCAGTGTCGTATTTTTTGCTAGCCAATGAACCACCTTGTTTTTCAGTTGGTCATAGTTCTCCCGGGGTTCCTTATCTAATGGTGGGACATTACCCAGCGCCAGTGGTGAGCTTTCATGAGGTGAGTTAATAACAGGTAAGGGAGCCCGATTATCCATACGGTCCGAGCTATCGCCACCCCCCTCACCCTTGCTTTCTCTTTGTGTTGGTAGGGGGGAATTCTTGGTGTTCGGGGTGTTTGTAATAATTGGTTTCCCTGCTGGAGTTTTATACTCTAGGCCACTAGTCAATGACCTCTTGCACTTATCATGTGGCCTCAGATCATTAAGTACAACCTTGGGTGCTGGGCAAGAGGTGGCCAGTGCTTTGGGTTCTATAGATTTGCCACACTCCGACCCTATACCCCTATTTTGCTCCGATGGTGCTAAGTTAGCCAACTTGCGTGTGTTTTCTAAGGTAGCATCACTCAAAGCGTCCACTTTTTCATTAATTTCCTTCAATCTTTCAATCAGGGGAAGTGTAAATTATCTAAGTAAGTGTATCATATTGCTAGAAGTCAGTTCTGCATCATTTAATATTGGTTGGACATTAATTTGAGGCAGGTGTCCCGGGGTGTCGGGTACTAAAGAGCCCATTGCTTTAGTAATAAGGATGGTGTTGGCCTTTCTAGGAGCTGGTACACCCAAATTTCCTGATAGTTTAGACATTTTAGGTTTCCTACCCAATTGGGGGGCCCCTCCCCTCTTTCTTTTACCCAGCTGTTTCGGACGCGAGGCTGTGTTTGTTTGTAGATCAGCGGCCTGAACACTTTTCCTGGCTACAATAGGGTGGAAGTCCTCCGAGGACATACTAGTACAGGAAGAAATGTTCAAAGACATTGAATCAACTCTCTGTGTTAATGAGTTTTCCTTATCAAGTGTTCCATTCAGTGGGCTAGAGCTAATTGTGACTAGTCTTTGGGGTTCAGTGTGCTCAGGTGTGACGGCATTTTTCAGTTCTCCCAGCGAAGATCGCTTAGCACTTGTCAGTTCAAAGGATAGCCGTTTCTCCGTAAGGGCAATTTCTCTCTCGAGAACCCCGACGGCTCTTGTAAAGAAATTGTCCAGTGTCCCGATTGAACTTCCCCCTGTTTCACGCGTCACACATTTAGTTCCCTTGCCAGTATTACGAGCCATAATCAACAAAATGGGAAATGTCGGGTACTATATCAATGTCTAAAGGAGCTCCACTCCCATATCCCATAAACAGTCTTACCGGTCTTATGGCGGGTGTTAGAGAGGTCGCCCAGTCCAGTCTTGTACAGCCTTGGACGGCCGTAGACGCCCCGCCCTTTGCCCGGGCTTAGCCCGGCGACCCTCCCGCACGCTCCCGCGAAGCGGGGGAAGTGGCTGGTGATATAGCGCCTCCTGGCCCGTTTCTGGCGGCGGCTTCCGGCCGCTTTGCACGCTGGGGCCTGTAGTCCTTGTGTCCCCCGGTGTCAGCAGCCCTCCCCCGCACAGCAGCCACAGAAGGTCTAAGATGGCTTGTGGCGGCGGGGGGCGAGCTGGGAGGCAACAAAAGGCGGCGGGCAATGAGAAAACGAAGGTCAAAAGCACCGGACCCCTCTAAGCAAAGGTGAGCCTTTCCGGCAGCCGAACAACGTTACAAATAAGATCCCCCGCTCCGCCGGGGAAGTGGCTGGTGATATAGCGCCTCCTGGTGCGTTTCTGGCGGCGGCTTCCGGCCGTTTTGCACGCTGGGACCTGTAGTCCTTGTGTCCCCCGGTGTCAGCAGCCCTCCCCCGCACAGCGGCCACAGAAGGTCTAAGATGGCTTGCGGCGGCGGGGGAGAGCTGGGAGGCAACAAAAGGTGGCGGGCAATGAGAAAACGAAGGTCAAAAGCACCGGACCCCTCTAAGCAAAGGTGAGCCTTTCCGGCAGCCGAACGACGTTACAAATAAGATCATTAATCTATACTACTATTATAAAGAGAGAAGTCTGTCCTTTGAGCCAGGTAAACTCGAAAAGTACACCACCAATCTAAACACCCAAGACATCTATGAAAACCTCAGGGCAAGCAGAAGGACATAGGCAATATGCAAATAAAAAATATACGTTATTTTAAACATTTACGAATAAAAATAAAGTAGTCCCTAGAAAGTAGCGCCGGCCACGACGTCTGCGTGATGACATCGGGAGCGCGGGGAGGAGCGGCGTTCAGGAGCAACAGGAAGAGCAGAGGACATGAGCGCGGGGAGGAGCCTGCGGAGGACAAGCGGAAAGGAGCGGCGAGAAGCGGAGGAGCAGTGGCAGCGCGGGGAGGAGCGGCGGATGAGGTAGCGGACAAGCGGTCAGGAGCGGCGAGAAGCGGAGGAGCAGTGGAGCGGTAAACACAACAGCGCGGGGAGGAGCGGCGGATGAGGTAAGTCAAGCAGCCGTGGGTGCGCAGCAAGGGACAGGCGGGGGCCATGAACAGTGAGTGATAAAGTGTGCGCAGCGAGGGACGGGCGGGGGCCATGAACAGAGAGTGGTAAAAAAGCATTTTATACAAAGTCGGGACGTCGGAGGAAACAAAGCGTGTACAGAAGCGGCCAGAACCAACAAAACGGCCGCTCTGCTGCGCCTCTCCTGCTGCGATGCTGCCCCCAGCCCCTTTCTGACCCGGGCAAGGCCGGGGCGGGATGCTAGTAGGTTTATAAACTATATATTATAAACTGTGTGTAACGGGATTACCTTCCTTTTCTCTTATATATTCTCAATTGGGCTTCACAAAATCGCTTTAGGATCAGGGGATGCTTGTTAAGCCCCCCTTTTTTTTGGGAGAGAGGGTTTGGACCTGCTGTAACTTTTGGGCAGCCCAAACCAACGGCAGCTGGCCAGATAGAGGAATACTCTTCTACGAAGAATCAGGGGGAGAGGGAGGGTGGTAGGGTGGATAGGGGGTGGGGTGGGGGTGGGGTTAGGGGTAAAACTAGAAACATTTTCATGAGGCGAGTTTTGGAAAAGATATTTAGTGGAGTAATGTTTTTTTTGTTGTGCTTTAGTGTGGTTGAAAGGAATAAGACAGGTAGAGATGCGAAAGATACCTTTATGGATAAAATAAGGTGTCTGGCTTGGAATGTAGCAGGGCTGAATAGTAAGAATAAATGATGTTTAGTTACGGAAGAACTAAGGATGTATAGCCCGCATTTAGCTTTGCTCTCTGAGACACATATCTGCCATAAAGATCGAAATGTACTTAAGGAATTAGGATATAATGTTGTTGTAAGCTCTAATCTAAACATGTCAATTAGGGGAGTTGCTATCTTACAGAATAAACTATTTCAGGCAGAGACAATTAAAACTCTGACAGACAAAAACAGGAGATGGGCTATTGCCCATTTAATTATAGAAAGTAGGAAATATACATTTTGTGTGGTATATGGTTCAAATGTAGACGATCCTTCTATTATGGATAAAATAAATATCAAACGTCTTGGATGGGAGGGGAACATCTTATATTTGGTGATTTTAATGGTTTATGGTTTATAATATTAACACTACTAGACGGGGGGCATTTAGGAGGATGCGTAAAACTAGGGCAGCTATTTTATAAACTGGGTGCATCCATAATATCAAAAACGCCTGCAGGGCACTACACCCTGATGTTGCTGGCTATACGTATTATTATTCCGCAGCGCATAAATTGAGCTCCCGCATTGATATGTCATGGGCGTCTGACGATATTCTGGAGACAATCATTATGGAGATATGCCCGCGGGTTACATCTGATCATAACCCTATCATCCTCTCTTTTAAAATACAAAAAAAGAAACTTAACCCCCGTCGCTTCTCGTTCCCACGACATCTATTGCTTAATATAGATTTCATATCAAAACTTAAAGCCCACATAACAGATTTCTGGGTAATTAATACTGGCTCCGCCTTGTATAATACGGTTTGGGATTGCTGCAAAGCTAGCATTAGGGGCTTTACTCAGCAATATATATTTAGGCAGAGTTTGCAAAACAAAAAGGATACCGATAACACTTTAGCAAAAATATTATCTGTGGAAAACCAACTGGCAACAGCATTGTTACAAGGCTCCAATTTAGAAGAACTAACCTATACTCTAATTGGCCTTAAATCGGATTTAAAACAGACACTGAGAGAAAAGAGCCTCGCAAAACTGAATAAATATCGCCTCTCCCAATATGAAGGTGGGGAAACAGTGAGGAAAATATTGGCCTACAAGGTAGCAGAAAGTAAGGCTAAAACAATAATGCAGGCCATTAAAGGCCCAAACAATGAGACTTATAATAACTCCTGTAAAATATTAGAACAGTTTGCTCGATATTATAAGGAGCTATACACCCCTGAAAACCAGCCGGGTCTAGACAGCATTTTTATGTATCTACAGAATAACGAAGTGAACCATATTGATATCGATCAAGAAGACACATTAAATAGGGAAGTTACTCAAGAAGAAATTAGAGCTGCAATTGCCGCTCTACCTTCTGGTAAATTGTCTGGGGAGGGCTCAATCCCGGTTGAGCTTTACAAACTATGTACTGAAGAATTAGTCCCTACACTCAGTCAAGTTGTTGGATATATTGGACAAGAGGGGAAAGCCCCGGAATTATGGAATATTACGCAAATTATTTTCTTCTTAAAAAGGATACAAAAACAGATAAATGTGGATATTATCGACCAATTTCTTTAATAAATGCTGACGCAAAGATATTTGCCAAATAATTGCTAACCGGCTTGCTCCAATAATCTCTGCCATGGTCTCTCCACAACAACATGGTTTTGTACCGGGCAGGGATACTACGACCCATATTAATATGGCGTTTACGGATTTTGATGTTGCCAGAGTAAATTCCACCCCACTCGGAATGATACTACTTGATGCAGAGAAAGCATTTGACCGAGTGGGGTGGGAATATCTCTGGTCCGTGTTGGACAGACTTGGTATCAAAGGAGCATTTCTAAAAATGCTAAAAGCTCTATATGATAACTCAAGGGCAAAAATCTGCTATACAGGCATGCAGTCGGACACATTCCTTATTTTGCGTGGCACCCGTCAAGGGTGTCCACTGTCACCGCTATTATATGCTTTATCCATTGAACCGTTTTTAGTTGCTATACAAAACAACTTGCGTATAATACCATTCTCATCTGGTCTAAATATTCCTAAAATTACGGTATACGCGGACGATATTGAGATTTACTCGACAAATATCGTAGAAGCAATAATCGGCATTACTACGGAGGCAAGGTCGTTTGGCTTAGTCTCTGGATACAAATTAAACACTGATAAGACGCAAATTATTATGAATTATAAACCAAAGGATCAAATCCAGGGAGTTTGTAAAATGGCTACTTATCTTGGTATAAAAATCTCTGC
The DNA here is from genome assembly GCF_964261635.1 of Lissotriton helveticus. Taxonomy (NCBI): domain Eukaryota; kingdom Metazoa; phylum Chordata; class Amphibia; order Caudata; family Salamandridae; genus Lissotriton; species Lissotriton helveticus. The sequence continues at coordinate 2,073,003,474 of NC_136063.1, forward strand.
TTGTCCAGAAGAGATAGCTACATTGAATTATGAAATACTGTTAAAAGATACAGCTACTGCTCTAAAAAAATGGCACAAAGTTCCACTGTGTTTAATAGGCAAGATTAACTTAATTAAAATGAAGATCCTCCCCAAATGTATCTATTTATTTCGATCAATTCCACTCCGCATTAATAATCTTTTTTTTTAAACGCCTAGATGACATATTAAGTAGCTTTATATTGGGGCTATAAAAAAGCACGCCGCACAACTGATTTACTTAAATTATCTTATGATAAAGGGCTTGACTTCCCTGATTTCAAAGCATATTTCTGGTTGTTGTTTATAGGTCGTATTTGTAGTCTAATACTCGCCTTAAAAGATCCATTTTCTTACTATGCATTTATGCTGGGAACTGAATCCAAAATGGTTTTATACCGCCCATTTGATCCGAATTACTTTAAGCGGGTCAAATGTAAGACTGCAAGAGATATCGTTTTTTTATGGAGATCTTTTGTTAGTAAATTCCAAATGCCGTTATACCATAAAAAAATAAAAAAATGTCGGAATTTGTAAAGCGCACAGCTACCTCCACCAGAGGTGTCCCGGCACTGTCCGTATACTGCTTAGGAACCCTTCCTGGCAAATGTCCACTCCTGGGCACCCCCCAGGTGCAGCCAGGCATCCCAGCACTTTTGGGTCCGTTGTGGAGACTAAGCAAGCTATTGACCAGAGTTGCAGTGTGGGACCCATGATCAGAACAGGCACTGAGGCAAGAATATCCAGTCAGGGGAATTAATGAGCCGGAGACCCGCCGAGGCGGGAATCGAACCCTGGTCCCTGGCCAGAGCTCTGCATCAAGGTCTGCCTGCTCTAACCATTGAGCCACACTTCTCCACTCTCCACCATCCGCAGTCTCAATATCAATATATTATTGGATTCGTTCATTTGGGTGTGTATCCATGTATCTAAGAATAAATCATTGATCAGTTCCGCATATAGAAGTTAAAAATTTCCGACAGATGGTGACTGTAGGAAACTAGCTCTACGCTGGAGCCAGAAACTTGTGTTTCTTATCACTTCTGAGGATATGTCTTCCCCATTGGATACTGTTCATAAAACAGTTCACTTATCTAGCTTAAGATTGCAGTCATATAAGACCATCTGCTTTCTTTGTTATACCCCTGCCCGTATCTCAAAAGGGGCATCAAATAATTTAAGTAATGACAGGACTAGATGCCCTAAATGTGATCTATTTGCTGCTGATCTCGCCCATATGTTTTATTCTTGCCCAATATTATTACCATTTTGGAAAGGTCTGGAAAGGACCGTGTCACATAAATTGAACAGATTAATATCAATTACTGCCGTAGATATATTACTGGGCCCACAGCTTTGTGACCCTAGCTTAAGAAAGCTTATTAGTATTATACTGGCTTGTGCTAGGCTTGCAGTGGCCAGAGTATTTATCACACAGGATCCACCTTCGACGGCAGAATGGTGGGCAATTGTAACGGATACATATAAAATGGAATGCGCATTAGCTAAATCTAGGGGCTTAAGAGCACTACGCAAAGTGGGAAAAGTGGGAAAAGTATGGGGAGAATTTGTCTAGGAATATGCTAAGATAACTGTTTATTTGCTAAATTCAAGTTATACTTTTCTCATCTGATATTATGCCCTTTGCTCTCTTTCTTCTTTCTTTTTTTATGTGTGTATAAGATTATTTACATCATATTCATTGTATCAAAGTGTCTTAACTTGTGGTGATTGCCACAAAATACCCTGTTGTTGTTTTTTATTTTTTTAAATGATAAGCTTCTTTTCTTATTTACTGTACGTTGCCTTCATGTCATTAATAAAAATATGTAAAAAAAAAAAAAAGATGCAGAGAAGTGGCAGATGGGCTGGTATTCAACAGACGGACCTTCCAAGAATGACAGATCCATTGACGCGGAGCAGGTAAGCAGGTCCTTCCGTTTCAGGAATCAGGAGGCAAAGCGGTTTCTAGAAGATGGGTGTGGCTATTTATAGACTTGCCACACCCATGGAAAATGCTGTTACCTTATGCACCACACACAACATGCGTCTTTTTCCTCGGAGAGTTCAGCTTAATGTCGGATGTATTAGAGTGCGGTTATCTTTGACAATGATTGTCTTTTTCTACTGCAAACTCAATTCTGTTGTTTGTCTTTTCATTGCAAACATTCTGTAAATAACAATTTGTATGAAACACAAATCCATGCCTATTAAAACTCCCAAACCCAATATACAGTATACAAGTATAGTGCAATACATAATTACACAATACACCATGGTGTGAAGGATGCACTGGACAGGGGTGGGTTTTTTGAGTGGGAATTATAACGTGTGCATAATTCAGAGCCCTGAAAGTACACTCAGTATGTTTATCAATCTTTGGACACCCTGGACATCCTGCATTTTGCTAACTGCATCGATTCCTGAGGTAACTCACAGTTGGGCATTGGGGTACGAGAAGCTCCAGACCCAAGCTCCATTTGCACTGAAGCTCAGCCCTCCACACTCCACGAGTGCCGCGTGGAGCCCGCTCTTGCATTTCAGCTCAATGCGTCTTCCCAGTTGCTTGCCCGCTGGCTAGTGAGCCCCCTGAAGATAAACCTTTAAAACCAAACTGCTTTCCTGGTGGTTACTGATTGCTCCAGGCTTGCTCCAGCTTCCCTGCAAAGGAGAAGCTCCTCAGACTTTGCTGGTCTGCTCTGAAGCCAATCTTTAGTTCCTGTGTGGATTGTGTTTGCCAAGGCTTGTTGGGTCCAGTCCGGATACCGACACCGCAGTCAACTAGATCCTTTGTGGTACAGCTCGAATCCAGCTCCTGGTCATCGTCGACACCTCCTGGTCCTCGTGGCTGCAGAGACAAGCTTCACCTCTTCACCTGAGATCATCGCCACATCGCCTGGTTCCTTCCTGGTCACTGGCTAGTGACCCAGACTCTGTCCCCTCTGCTTTCAGGTTCTTCACATCTTCGATCCACCCTTGGATCCACCTAGACACTCTTCGTCTGGCCGCCTGCAGCACTTCTTTCCAGATCTCCATTGAAAGCATCGACGAAACCCGACACCAAAAGGCACCTATGCACCCGGCTTCCCTGGGTGAGGTAACACGAGTACTCCGGTGCTCCCGTGGGTCTTGACTCTCGAATTGTCCTAGCCTAAAGGGGTTTTGTCATAGTCCATCCGGAAGTGCCCTTAAACAGTAACTTTGTAACTTCTTTGTTCTCCATTATAAGTCAATGGTAACTCGCGACTGTGTTTAGACACTGCACGCGTCTCCCGTGGGTCTCCTACTTCCTAACCTTTGGTTGTTTAATGTAGCCCCAGCGATTCCCTAGGCCCTAGGCCTATTCACTATTTCTGAAGTGGTTCTTATACCCCCTACTTAGTATATGGTTTGTGAGGTTCCTAGGGCATAACTGTATTTGTGCAACTTATCATATGCTAATTGAGTAACTTGTGATGTACTTCGATCTCTGACCTCATAAAGAGTGCAGAGGGGTTGTGTTAGAAATAAATACATATATATTTGATATATACCTTGTGCGGTGTCCTATCATTTGGCATTCAAGGGATTATAATTGGTAAAACAGCTTGCTTCACATGCTCTCTGAAGTCTTAGCCTAGGAGTGCTGGTCCATGCTACCACTAGGATAGCTTGTCTATAAGGTTGACTTTACAACCACCATCAATAAGGGTCATTCAGACTGGTGCAAGGTGCCCACTAGAATAGTGGACATCATATGCCAGGCTAACTTCTGACAATGACGTAACACACTCAAAGACTGAACTCAGACCAATTTTGTTTGTATAAAATATTATTAAGTTATTATATTTCTAGAACAAAGCCAAGCCCGGCACAGGTAAGTGAAATAAATGCTTTGCAAAATCTTATGCAATGTTTTACAGTTGAATGCAGGTTCAAATGCAATTGATGAAAATATAGGTAAGTTAAAATGTCGACATTACTTTTCAGATTACTTTTTAAGTTACTTTTTCTACTCAGTGTGATATACCTAGATATCATACTGGGACATTTCCTACAGAAAAGGTAAGTAAAATCAGTTTTGTACAGTTGTTGGCACTTTATCGCAGCCAAAGTCATGATAAATTTATCACCCCATTCACAAGCTGGTGCTAACATCCGATATCATCAGTTTCCCCGCGATAGCAGCCACAAAAAATATTTCCACAGATGACACAGGCAATTATCACTAATGATATGCAGAGTAGGCGTTCCCGGGCAAAAAGCCGCAACGACACCATTCCGCAACATTTTCAACAATCAGCCAGATCGGCAATAAGATCATAAAACAGGTGATAAGCAAGCGACAGGTGATAGCAGCAGGAATCTAACACCTTCTCTTACCTGGTGTAAAGTCGGACGACAATCTGCACCAGAAAAGGGAGCCCAGCCCAGAGCCACACCTGAAGAACAAAAGATGCCATGGAGCCACTGATCATGCAGCTCGGTAACCTAAGAGGGCCACAACACCCACACCCACAGGAAACCCCAGGGCACTACCTCAGGCACCCCTCTGCCCCCGGAAAAAGATATGTTAAATCAACTTCACGAAATTATTAACAAAACAATTCACATGATGTGTGGGTCTTCTCACGACAATCCGTAAGTCACAGCCTGCAAGACAAAATTCTAGATAAGAAGGTCCTTCACCTGTTCAGCCAGCTTCTCCTGGCACCCCAACACATGGCGTTGGAAGGCCATGTGTTCTTCGTGGGGGTCCTGAGAGGCAGCCGTGGTGGTGGGTGCTGCCTGCTGTGTGTTCTGTGCAGGGGGTGGGGCCTCCTCGTTGCAGCTGGGCTGCCCTGCTCCTGGAGGTGGGTTGAGGTAGCTGTCAATGAACTCTTGGAGGGCGTCGGTGTTGAAGGTGTGGAGGTGTTATTCATCATCAGAAAAGAGAGGTTCGGCCTGCTCTGCAGGAGGTGTTGGTTTTCCCTCTGCAATGTGAAGGGGAGATGCAGTTTAACATTGTGTTCACATGTATGTTGTCACAGCTCAGCTCAGCACCATCTGACTCTGGGCAATAGCTCACTTAATTTCCACGACTGCCCCCAGCGCCTTGAGACCCATAAGGGTGAGTAGTTCGCGCTTTACAAATATGGATTTACATTGTATATGTTTACATACAGACTGCATGACAGTGTACATTGTGATTGTTTAGGAGGAGCTGCCTATTTGATGCGGGACAGTGGACATTTCGACAACATCATGGATGTGTGTTTGTACTTGTACATTGTTAACTCACATTTCCCTGCAATACCAAATGTGATTGCCCAGTTTCTACACACAAGCGGCACCAGATGTATCCTCTGTTCTGTTGTGGACGTGTTGCAGTTTTTACCAAATCGCTGTCAATGTTGATGTGCTCTGCATGTTATGTGTGTATGCTGCATTTTGGGAGAGTCGCCCCTGCAGCTATGATTTTGCTGCCCCTTATCCCTTTCATGTAGTGTGCCTTTAACTTCTGTGCTTATACGGTGCTGAGATTTTGCATACTTGGGTACATTGGTCTTTTGGTGGGAGTTGGGGGTCTGGGGCATGGTTTGTCTGCAGATGTGCTATACTTAATTGTGCATGTATGCCACTGTGCTCATCTCCCCCGTCCCCCCAGTCCCTGGTTGTTGCTCACCCTGGTGCTGTTGTGTCAGATCATGTTGAGCAGTGTCCGGTCCCCCAACTCCAGCCATCGTCTCCCCACTGATGACTGTGGACACCATATCCTCCATCTCGTTCGGCTCCTCCTGTGGTGCTGGGCTCCAACCTCCAGTCTGCATTGCTGCCTTCCAGTTGTTAGTGAGTTTCTGCTTGGTTTTGCGCTTCACATCATTCCAGCACTGCTTGACCTCTTCCATCATCCTCTTTAGCCTTGTCCACGATGGACTGCCATATTCCATTTTTTGTTGCCAATGACACAGTGGAGGTGACGAACAGTAGTTGATGGTGTTCTACCACCTCTGTTATCAGGATCCTGTTTTCCTGCGGACTGAACAGCGTCTTCCTCTTCTTGTCCTTGCCCTTCCCTGACCCCGAGGTCCCAAGCTGGTCCTCCGGGGGGCTTGTGGTGTTCTAGTTGTCCTCTGTACTTGCTTCGGCTACCTCCATTGTGCTCCGCTGTTGTTTTGCTTTTTTGTATTTTTTTTCTACTTTTATAGTGATTTTTCCCGCTTGACGTGTGTGACTTGCCGGCCTGGCGAAGATTATCGAAGATTTTTTTATTGCGGTTGGGCCCATCTCAACTTTTTACGCGTTGGGGTTTACATTTTTATCACCGTCCCGGTGACTTTATCGCAGACATTGGCGCCTTATCAGGCACATATTGCATGTTTGTGAGGCAGGGTCTTTCACGCTTGCGGTGGACCAAAGCTACATTCTAAAGGGGGTCCTAATTTATAGACCACCGGATCAAGCCAAAGGCTTTGTGTCCAGCATACTGGATTACCTGGCGCAACCAGCTTTGCGCTCTGAGAAATTCATGGTGCTTGGGGACCTGAATTTGCACTTTGAAGATAGGACCTGCACCACGGCCATTGAATTCTGTCAGGAAATGGCCACATTGCAATTAGGAATTAGATCCACTACCCATACTCACATAAAGGGGCATCTTCTGGATTCATTGTTTACGAACTGGGAGGATATTGTGGCCCAAACCCCTCTCCCTGTCACATGGACGGATCACTACTTAGTACCATTTGTGATTAGATGGCCGGAGCCTAAGAAATCAGAACCTAGCAGCAAGATAGCGGTCTGTAGGAGGGCGGGGGGTCTTCTTGCAGGGACTTTGTAATAAGGCCCCGGTGCAGGATGGCCCGCCAGGGGGTAGCGATGCCGAGTCAGCTTGTAAGAACTTAGATAGACAAATCACAGAGGCTCTGGACTGTACTGCCCCATGGGCTAAGAAAAAACAGTACAGAACTCAGAAATCGGCCTGTGGTACTCAGAGGCCCTAAGAGCAGCAAAAGCAGGATGTAAACGTCGAGAGAGGCTCTGGAGGGTAGACTACTCAGAGCAGGGGAAAGAGCTTTATAAAGAGGAGCTAAGGAGTTACCATAAACTAATCACAAGGGCCAAGGCTGATCACTTTTTGGAGAGAATCGATTCAGCCAGCAGCTCAACCCGGGAGCTCTTCAAGGTTTATAAGGAGGTAACCTCTATCACCAGCTTAGCAGCACCGGTCGTGGGCTCAGAGGTGCTCTGTAATCAGATAGCCGAATTATTCTCCAAGAAGGTGGAAAAAATGTGTTCCAGCTTCCCGGAAACATCAAGGGGTGTAGAGGTGGGGCTGGAAGATAGAGAACCTGTGGTGGAGGGAGGAGGGCTGAAGGAATTCTCGTTGCCCCTCGCGGAACAACTGATTAACATCTGTAGTAGCACCGAGTCTGGATCCCCTAGGGACCCGGCTCCTCCGAAAAGGTTAAAAGGGAGTTTGGAATGCCTGGAGCCCTTAATAAGACATTTGGTGGCGACTTCTTTTGGTACGTGCTGCGTCCCCGGATGCTGGAAAGAAGCCGTTGTTCTGCCGCTTCTTAAAAAAACGCACCTTGGGTTAGATCGTTTAGACAATCTACGCCCTATCTCCCTTTTTTTCCATACTTCGCAAAGGTGGCTAAAAAAGTGGTGAATGCACAGCTAAGGCCTACATTGAGGAATATGATCTTCTTCACCCCACCTAGTCCGGCTTTCGAGCCCGATACTCGACAGAATCAGCTTTGCTTTTTGCGACTGAATCCATCAGGCAACTTGTGGATGCAGGTCAAATGGTGGCCTTGATCCTGCTGGATCTAAGTGCCGCCTTTGACACTGTAGCTCATCACACGCTGGCGCAATGTCTGAAGAAGGGTGGGGTGTCTGGTAGTGCCTTGGATTGGCTGAAATCTTTCCTGTCGGGTCGGTGCTTCCAGGTGAGACATGGCGAACACTAATCCAGGGTCATCAAGCTGAACCAGGGAGTGCCGCAGGGCTCGACCCTGAGCCCAACCCTGTTTAATATCTATGTAGCTCCCATGGCGGAGATTGCAGAGGGGTTTGGGATCAGGGTCATATCCTATGCCGATGAGACACAGTTCGTGGTCTCCCTGACCCAGGCACCGGAGTCGGCTGCCTCCAGCTTCAGGGCATGCATGCAAGATTTAGCTGCATGGATGGTTAAGACCTGCCTGAAGCTGAATGGCGACAAGACGGAGGTGCTGGTGGTGAGTCGGGCCCCGACTGTGTGGTCATCGGCATGGTGGCCCCAGGACTTGGGGGTGACACCTACGCCCTGTGTGCAGGCAAAAAACCTGGGAGTCTGGTTGGATCCCAGCCTTTCTTTCGACTTACAAACTAGTCGGGTGGCAGGTGCCTGCTTCAGGGATTCTGAAGGTCCTGCGAAAAACCTTGGACCTACTACCCGTGGCGGCTAGGTAGACTTTGGTCCATGCGCTGATGACGTCGCGCCTAGATTATGGTAACATTCTTTATCTAGGCGCACCAGCCAAATGCTTGCTCCATCTGCAGGCAGTGCAGAATGCAGCAGCCCGCCTTATCTTGAGGCGCCCGAGAAGGTCATGGGCCAGGGCAGCTCGGGCTGCGCTACACTGGCTCCCGATAAAAGAAAGAGTCACTTTCAAGGCACTCTGCGTCTGCCACCGGATTTTGCAGGGAAAGTTCCCTCTGTATCTGTCTGAACTCCTGTCCCCGTATGTTCCCACACGTCAGCTGAGGTCAGGTGGGATAGGCTTGGTGTGCGCTCCTACTATTCAAAAGGCCAGGATGGCTGGTCGGTCTTTCCGACTACTGGCGGCTAAACAATGGAATGCCCACCGACGGAGCACCGGATGGAGACTCAGGAGAGATGTTTCAGGAAAAAATTAAAAACGTTTCTCTTTCCCCAAGTATAGTTGGGTGAGGGCTCTGGGCTTCTGATTTCTGTCTGACTTTACCGCAGCGCGGGGACACACTGGCATTAGTGTAACCATTGCGCTTTACACATAGACTTATTATTATTATTATAATTATGGTATTGCCATGTTGTGAATAGGACGTTAACACCGAGTTATTTTCCTGTGATAGACGGTAATATGAAACATTGCGATAACCGATTTTGGTGATGATCATCGCACGTTCTTGAGAATATCCCCCCTAGTTTTTCAGATTTTCATACAAATCAACTCCACACTTAGAACAATTTTTAAGGGAAAACAGTCAATGTATTCCTATGGAAAGAAATGAAGTTATCGGTTAACAGGTAAGTACTCGGTCTATGGGGTTGAGTTTCTGGGGTTAGAAAAAAAGTTCCCCCAGGGTCGAGGATGCACTCTCAAAGCACCCTCAGCGGCACTAGGTCGGGCGGGTGCAGATTGCTGAGGCCCAATGTTATCCAATAGGGGATAGGGGGCTTCTTGTTGGTGGCTGCTCACGAGCAGGCCACTGGGTTGTGGGAGATCCTGGTGTTAGACTCAGGACAAAGGGGAATCTGAGTTAGCACCCAAAGTACACCTGCAGCTGCAAAGGGGTGGCTGGGTGCAGGGTGCTGTTTTGGCATCGGGTACCCTGTTGTTTTCAACTGGAATTCTCGTTTTTTGTTTTTTAGCTGCAGGCTCAGTCTAGGACGACTTCGGGGAGGAACTGACAACTGGGCAGGTAAGATGGAGGGCTCTGGGATGTAAGTGAACCTCTGGTTCTTTTCTCCAGGGCGAAGGGCAGCTGGATCCAGGGGTGTCTTTTGAGGTCGGATTTCACCTTACCAGGCCACTCACGATTGGTGAGGCCTCCGTGCAGAGGCTGCAGGCAACGTAAGGGATTCCTGGAGGGGTCACTCATGATGGGCTCAGAATCTGGAGTGCTGGGGGACCTCGCTGGGGCCGGTGGACCACTTGGACCCGGTGGGTAGGGGTCAGGTGCAGTGGTGGTTCCAGCTGTCGGGTTTCTTTGTCCTCAGCAGGCTCGTAGTCATTCTTGGCTGTGTCTTTTGAAGAGAGCTGCTGTTCACAGGAGATACAGTCTTCGTTAAAGGCAATCAGTCCTCCCAGGGTTCTGGAGGCCACTGACTGCTGGACAGGGTGACTTCTGGTGCAGGTTCTCTGGAAACTGCAGACGGGCCGGGATGGCTGGGGTCAAGCCAGTTGTTCTCTACAGTCCGCTCTGCTCGGCATCTTCTTTTGTCCTTCTTCTTCATAGGTTGCTGGAATCTGCTTTCTTGGTTCAGGGCTGCCCCCTAAATACTGTATTTAGGAGGCATTTTAAGGTTTTGGGGTCACTAGCCAAGGGCTTCTCACCTTAGGATGATTACATGATTTGTGTGCTCAGCCCACATAGGGGAGTGGGCACAATCCCTAATGCTGATTGGAGAGTGCCAGCCATCTGCAAGATGGTGGACACTAAAGAGTAAGCTTCACCTTGCCTCCCCCATAATGGGGGGTTTTGCAGAGGTGGCCATTCCTTCTGGGCTGTGCAAATTGTTCCCTTCTGTCTTCCCACCAATATGGAGGGGATACAGGAAGGGGGCCAGTTCCGGATAGCATGGGAGGCTGGGGGTCGCATTACAAAGGGAGCAAGGCCTTTGAAACTCCTTTGCCACAGAAGGCACTTCCTGGCCTGGGGAGGTGTGACCGCCTCCGCCCAGGAAAAGCTGTGTTTCTGGGCTCAGGGAGCGAAGGCTCCCACCCCAGGGGTCCAGAAACATGCCTTGTGGTGGCAGGCTGGTTTGTATCAGTCAGGGAATACACCAGAGGCTGGTCACTTTGCAGGTGGCTTTTCTAAGATGCCATTTGAGTGCATTTTTCATTAAATCCCGCACTGGCATCCATGTGGGTTTAATTTGCTGAGACGTTTGATACCAAACTTCCCAGTTTTCAGTAAAGCCATTATGGTGCTGTGGAATTCATAATGACAAACTCTCAGCACCATATACTCTAAATGGCATTAATACACTTACAATGTCTATAAGAATTGACTTAGACACTGTAGGGGTACAGGGCTCATGCACCTATACCCTCACCACTGGTATAGTGCACCCAGCTAGAGGGGTGGCTGACCTATGCCAGGGTAGTGGGTTGTAGGCATGGCACACAGGGATGTGCAATTAACAAAGGGGGGGAGGGAGAGGAAGAAGTGGATTCTGTCTCCCCAGGTAATATGTATAAACAAAAGGAATCCACTAGGATAGGTTCGGTGATCCCTACAGTGGTGGGGAGCAACCAGTGTTGTTTAAATACCCCTCACACACCAAAAGGCCCCTTGGTGGCATGCTTCATCATCGGGGTCTTCGCAAACCTCTACGGAATGCGGCGTGCTACGACTCACGACTACGCAGGAGCACTGAAGGTGAACTATGTGTTGGTGTGTGTGGAGTAATAGTGTGTGAGTGGTGAGGTGACATGTTTCGGAGTAGAAGACTCCTTCTTCAGGACGAGGATGTGCACTAGTTATTCTCACCTTACTTACATGTATTAGTAGATGTCAAAGTGTGCTCTACAAAAATAATTATGGTGAAATGTACCTAACTGGTTTTAAGGAGAAAGTTTGTTGCGCCCAATTGGCGATATACAGAACCTGTGAATGAACAAAAAATCATGTAAAACAGAGAGTCTAAATTTAGAACACATGTTCAAGAAAAACTGTGTAAATACACAGAAGGGTAACAACGAGCCAAAAATAAGGTCCAGGAACCCTGAAAAAGAAATAGAAAAACACGAACAAACATATAGACTAGGACACACATTAATTGTCTCTGAAGGTCTCCATTGGATTCCGTAAGGTGAAAGAAACGGATTTAATATCACACAGTTGTCAACAAATGTACATTGCTTACTTATAGTAATGGGCTAAGTAGCCTCATGAGCCAAATGCGTGGTATTGGGGGTTCTCTGTTCTGCTCAATGTAGCAACCTGTGAGGTATTAAAGGAACTGAGTTTTAGGGTATAAAATATTTGCTCCCGGTACAGATATAGGTAGTAGTCACACACTACACCATCACACTCACGGTTACAGCATGGCCAGGTAGGCTCTCATCCCCTCAACGCGGCTCCGACGAAGTATCAGTTCACTGAAAGGCAAGCTCCTTATGTAGTGCCTCAAGGGGTTCTGATTGCCACCTAATTGGAACCGGAATCGGCCCAAACAAGGGCATGGCCCTTAAGTTCTGATCCGGTTTTGCGCGAGGTTGGCGAGTGTGTCTGATGTTCAGAACACATGTGCGAAGACAAGACACTAACCGCAAGCGCATGCGTGAAGCGGTAGTGTCTGCAAAAACGTTTGGGCGTTTCTATGCAGCTGGCAGGAGGACTTTGCAGACGCTCGCGCATGCGCGTGTGAGATACCTCGCCCTTCTCCGTGTAGCCGGGGCCTCTACTTGAGTACAGGGCTGCATATGGACTGGGCACTCCTGCACAGCGTGCAAGTGCAGCTTGCAGGCGCTCGCACATGCGCGTGTGGGGGGGGAAAGGGAGAGGAGGGAAGGGGGGGCGGTTTACCTTATCAGTATTGCTGGGACTATTTTCTTAAACCCATGGTTATATGGTGGAGAAGTGTGGCTCACTGGTTAGAGGAGGTAGACCCTGAAACAGAGGTCACACCCGGGACCAGGGTTCAATTCCCGACACGGCAGGGTCTTGAGCCCAAATATCCACGGACTCGATAATTCTCGTTTCGGTGCCTATTTGAATCACGGGTTCACACTCTGCAGCTCTGGGCATCAGCCTGCTTAATCTCCACAAAGGCCCCCCCGCGGCGGGATGCCTGGCTTGCACCTTGGGGATGCCCAGTATGGGTATCTCACTGGGATAAAGCCAGGACGGGTTCCCAAGGCAAGCGCCGAGATGCCTACGGGTAATCGAGCTCTATATAAGAACGCATAATAATAATAATATTTAGAGACCCGGGCCCTATGTACTACATGGGTATATTGTCTATTCAGAACAGTAAGAAAACAAAATCATTACTACTCCGGATTGGTAATGTTCGAGGATAGTAAGACAGTCATTTATGGGTTATCATCGCAATTGGCTCCATGGAATGGAGTCATTTAATCCAGTGGTGTCTGTGCCCAAACGAAACACCCACCTTTGTTCTTTTTCAAAAAGCCCACATCTGACGGCAGTTGCTCAATCACAGTCCAGTGTATTTCATTCACACAGTGTTGTGCCTCCAAAAACTGTGTTGCCATTTTTGTAGTTTGTTTCTTGCACCTTACATTGCTTTTGTGTTCATTTATTCTTGTTTTTACAGCACGTGTAGTCATACCCACATATTCTTTTCCACATGGGCATGTAATCAGGTGTACAACATTCCTACTGTTGCAGTTTGTGAACGCACGTTGTTCCCACTTGGTGCCGTTTCTGAAGGTGAGATTAAGACTCCTCTCAGTCAGGGGGCAGCTATTACAATTGCCACATGGATGGTGTCCATGAAGACCTTGTAATCTGGTTTGTTGGATCACATTTGAACGTGGTCTAGTATGCACCAGGATGTCTTTCAAGTTTTTTCCTCTCCTGTGAGCGAATAAGGGTTTTTCTAGATGTAGACTACCACTTGTCAAAATCCGCCAATGTTTATTTACCAGCTTTGAGATCTGGTTGGAAACAGAACTGTATGTCGTCACACAGACTGTTCTGTTTTCTGTTTTTTCTTTTTGATTGCTGTCTTCTACGAGGGCTTCCCGATTGTTATTGCGGGCCCTTTCGATCGCTTGCTTCATGATTCTTTCGGGATACCTTCTCTGTTGTAGTTTTTTACTCAGATCTTGAGCTTGGGATTTGTATTTACCCACTTCGCTACAATTGCGGCGTAGGCGTAGGAACTGACCGTATGGCAAGTTCTCTCTTAGGTGACGTGGATGGAAACTGTCGTACCTAAGGAGGCAGTTCCTAGCCGTGGGCTTGAAATGTGTTTCGGTTTTTAGGTATCCTGCCTCATGGTAAATGTTCAAGTCCAGGAACACCATTGATTCATTGGACATCTGGTGGGTAAACTTCAGAAAAGCATTTTGATTATTGATCCAATGCATGAAATCTATGACCGATTGATCATTCCCTTCCCAGATGACCAAAACGTCATCAATATATCGCCGCCAGGTGAGAATTTTGGTCCTGAACGGATTACTGGGATGTAGGATTTTGGCAGTTTCCAAGTGGTGTACATATAGACCTGCTAGGCTCGGCGCGAATGTGCTTCCCATACTCGTTCTGTGACGTTGTAGGTATAGAGTGCCCTCATACTCGAAAAAGTTTCTGGTAAGTGCCATAGAGATATATATGGGATATTAACATGTGTGCTCATAAATGTGAAAAATAATAAATTAATCGTGTCTATTGTCATGTCAAAAATGAATTGCAGCTGTTTAGAATAAATGGCATGTGCTTATGTTGCTTTCCTGTCTATGTGGTGTCACTCTATTCTTTATAGGTGCATAAAGAACCCTGCTGGATTAAATGAAGAATGGTAGATACAAAATGCTGCTTTATTTGTGCATTTCAGCTAGGTAATTTAGACTAATGGGTTAATCATTAGCAATGGAGGGTGGCAACAGAACGAACTGTATTACTCGCATTAATTATTCTTTTGTGTTTGTTTATATGATAGTTTATGAAAAAGGCTTTGGGCCTAGTGAATATTCACGTTTACTAAAATCTGCTTGGAGCCAGAGAGAGTCCATGTTGGCAACGACTTCCTCCTGCCTGAAACAAATTTGTCGTGCTGAACTGACAATCCTTTAGTCGAGCAAGGCCAAGGCCAGGAACCGGCAAGAAGGCCTGAAACAAATGCGTATCCGAGGAAGCCAAAACTTTCTTGTATCAAATGTTGCGAACTGGAGGAAGCTGCGTTGTTCGAAAACTAGAGACAATGGTCTCTAAGAACGTGACGGAACTGTGATTCTGAAAATGTGGTGACACGTCGCCTGTCACTTTTTGACCAATGGGACTCCGATTTCAGCAGAGAAATATGCTTTTTCTTAGATTAGCTTAGCGTAGAAAGGTATAAAAACTCTTGCCCCGTGGAAGAGTTATGCTTCTCCTTGCGGACCTTTCGATGAGGGCGTTGTGCTGATGAACTTTCCTTGGAGCACGTAAGGGCCTTCAAAGACTTTATTCTTTAATTCTTTATTATAGTTAGCATTAGTTAGGGACTTAGGTTTTGAAAATGCCAAACTGATAATTTCCATTTTGCAATAACAATTTTGATTCACATTAAAATTGTCATAACCATTTGCAATGATTCAAATAAAAATGCTTTAATAAAATTTCTAATACATTTTCCAAATGAGTAGCTAATAAAAATCTTACTTTGGAAAACAAGCTGGTCTTGTTATTTCATGAGTTTAGGTTACCATTAGCTAGATCTTATCGCCACAGTGGCTTAATTAATTTGTAGGGTTTGTAGAGTATGATGAATTCATTTACCGCGGTTGTATATAAATGTATATAATTTGTGAATAGGTTAATTAGGTCATATGATTCAGTTGGTCAAAATATGTCATGTTAGATTTATGGGCCTTATGATTGATTAGTGATTGTTAGTGTATACTGTGGAGTTGGGTAGCGTAGCTTATGACATATTTCCTATAGCCCGCTGGATCACTGATGACCCTCCTTGTTTTACCTCCCCTGGGTAGGCACAAAGTAATGAGAACTTCATGTTTTACATAGTTTAGTAAATCTGGGAATGTGTCAAAACACATATAACATGTTTGGGACAGCAATTGTAATGGAAAAAGAATGTCTCCTTGATGTAGAGTATCGCTACGGTATGCTTTGCAGGGGCTTGCCTGACTCCATACCTCTGAATGCATGTACCACAGGGTGGCTTTGCATGGCCTCATGGAAGTGATTGAGAAACCTGAAACACTGAAGCTGTTCTTATAAAGGATACTCCAGTTGTGCATGACTCTTGTAAATAATGCCCAATGTATGGCACAATGGACCCCTCTCACATGTTACTTTATCCAAAGATCTGACAGACTGAATTAGACGCATCTGAATATATCAAAATAAATCAAAAATGGCTAGGCGCACAGCTGAATATGAAAGGTGAAAGTTTGTAAAAGGTAAATGGTGGTTCTTAGATTTGGGTGCTCAATCAGGTGGTGTAACCGGCCTAGTACACCAAGTAGAAATATATGAAGCAGCGCACAAACATACGTGAGTGCGTCCCTGTAAGTATAAGCACACCTTGATGGTTCGTCTATGTGGACTGACTCCAAATAAGATATAATTCACTTTTTTTCGAATTTCATGAATATGCTTTTTATTTTTTGTAATTGTTTCAGTTCAATAAATCAAAGTTCATTTCGTTTTTCCACAATCTAGTTCTTCAAACAAAAAATGCCATTGCTCCAATGCATTTCGGGCATTGCTCTTTCTCAGGGAGCTCTGTTGGTGAAAATGATACATTTAAGTATATAATATGCAATAGATCGACACATATTAACGTGCGCAAGTTAATAACTGAGATAACTTATTCAAAAATGCCGATGGAACAACATAACAGTCTCAGTGTGACCCTGATGGACACAAACGTTACCTGACAAACAGATTCATAAAATTAAAAATGTACCGGGTCTTGTTTGAAAGTATTTGCGGGTGTTGTGAAGATCTGTTGGGAAATAAATGGACGGGCTATTAGGGTGGTGAACGGGGAATGAATGCGTGATGATCGCCGAGGGGCAGAAGATACTCAAACGTGACTTACTTCATGACGAAGACGGTATTCGTCTAAATAAGTACGGCTTCCTATGGAGTGGGCTCCGATGGGGTCTCGAAGAACAGAGCTAGTGAACGCGCGGGTGTTATTTAAACAACTCGCCGGAAGTAAAATGGTTCAGAGGACGGACTAATTTGGAAAGAAAAACTGGTGGCCATGTTGGAATGGGGAAAATCGGGTTGGAAGTGATGAAGGGAGGAGTGGGGTATGTCATGTATGTTGGTGTGGAGATGTCAGAATAACAAATTAATTAAACATATAAATGCGTCCGCATTATTTCGCAGAGTTTCAAATAACTTTGAATGATATTTACAGAAAGCTGCTCAGTTCAATACGATCATTTAGCCCAAAGGGCTTCAATGACTGAAGGTGATAAATCCAAAATGTTTCCCTTTGCAACAGGGTTCTGTTATTGTCTCTTTCTTCGTTTTTTTCCACCATTTCAAGAACCATGTATTTTAGTTGGGCTATGTTGTGCCTAAGTTCATTGAAGTGCGTGGCAACACTTGAGTGTTCGTTTTTGGTCCGGATGTTGGACTTATGTTCATTCATTCTTGTCTTTATTTTTCTTGCAGTTTTCCCGATGTAGATCTTGCCACAAGGGCATTTGATTAAGTAGATCAGATTAGTCGAATCACACATGACGTTGTTGCAATTGTTGCAGTTGTAACAAGGAACAGTTCCATTGTAATTGATTGGTACTTGGGGCTCTTTGGACAACAATTCTTTGAAGTT
The DNA here is from genome assembly GCF_964261635.1 of Lissotriton helveticus. NCBI lineage: Eukaryota > Metazoa > Chordata > Amphibia > Caudata > Salamandridae > Lissotriton > Lissotriton helveticus. The sequence goes on from NC_136063.1 coordinate 2,073,020,917, forward strand.
AGATGCACGGGTATGAGCGAAAATTGGTGGATTGATGAACAAATCCTTAAACTCAGGTTCAGTGGCCAAGATTCGCCAATGTTTGGTTATTATCTTTTTGAATTGCCTGCTTTGGGTGGAGTATTGGGATACCACTACCATTCGGTTTTCATCCTTTTTTTTTACCCTGGAAAGGGCTTCATTGCGTGTAATGGAATTGACTCTTGTTTTTGCAGCTGTTATTGTTTCTTGAGGGTACCCTCTTTTCAGAAATCTTGTTTCCATTTCCTCAATGCGTTTGTTGTATGTGTCCGCTTCTGATGTTATTCGTTTCACACGTAACATTTGGCTATATGGAAGATGTTTTTTTAGTGAGTTTTGATGAAAACTTGTGTAATGTAACGTGTTGTTACGGTCTGTTTTCTTCCTATATAGGTCTGTTATTATGCTCCCTTCTGATATTTCAACTGAAACATCCAGGAAGTTGATAATGTGATCACTGATCTGCCAAGTTAGTTGGATTCTTTCGTCTCTCGTGTTGAGTTCACTCAGTGCCGATTCCAAACTTTCTCTTGTGTGGTTCCAAATAAAGAATAGATCATCTATGTATCGTACATAGAGTTTGGTGTGATCTTGCCATGCATATTGGTCATAGATGAATGATTTTTCAAATTCTGCCATGTACAGGTTGGCATACGTGGGCGCGGCACAGTTGCCCATAGACATGCCCGACAGTTGTGCATACCATTGATGGTCATAGGAAAAGTAGCTGTGGTAAAGCGTATATATCATAAGCTCCATGAGAAATATCTGTAGGTTGGAGGGAATTTCACTATCCAGGATGGCTTTCTCTACGGCTTCGATACCACCACCATGTGGTATGGAAGTGTACAAACTTCGTACATCAGCAGTACATAAGATGAGCTTTTCATCATTGTTTATATGAATGTCTGACAGTTTGGCGATAAAATCAGTCGTGTCTTTTATGTAGCTCCTTTGTCGTCTAACCAATGGTTGTAAATATCGGTCAAGGAATTTTCCCACTGGTTCATGGATAGAGCCTCTGGTAGAGACTATCGGTCTAAATGGTGGATCTAGTGCATTTTTGTGGATTTTAGGGAGCATTGATATAGAGGGGCTGCGTGGGTGTTCAACTGTCAAATATTTTTTAGTTCTGTCGTTAATGGTTCCATCATTGTTGGCCTTCTCCAGAATTCTCAACAGTTCTTTCTTGAATTCGAGCGTTGGGTTGCCGTCAAGTGGCATGTATGTGGTAGGATCAGAAATGTGTTCAATTGTTTTGGCTGTGTACATGCTGGTGTTGATTATTTCTAGTGCGCCTCCTTTGTCAGCGTTGATGCACTTTATTTGTCGATTATTGGAAATCTTTCTTATCGTGTCCTTATCTTTCTGAGTCATATTTGATGTCTTTCTTTTGGAGAAGTTTATTCCTGCGATGTCTTGTCTGACCAACGTTTCAAAGGTGTCAATAGTTTTGTGGGAACTTGGTGGCATGTATGTGCTTTTTGGGCGTAAGCCCAGCAGTTGGTCTGGTTTGTCAGCAATTGAAGGAGTCCACATAGATGAACCATCAAGGTGTGCTTACACTTACAGGGACGCACTCACGTATGTTTGTGCACTGCATCTGAATATATCTCATACATGTTGGCGATTATTTGTCAAACATCATCTTGGGGGAAGCACAGGACATTTATGGTACTGTGCAGCACTGACAGGTACCGATCTCCATTAAAATAAGGAACAAGGATTGCTACTGTGTGATGTATATAGCGTGTTCATGGACATGTAAAGAAATGAGGAAGGCACATGTATTGCTACACCTTGCTAAGTGTGGTATGTGAGTTATTTAGGTGCAGAGAGCCAAGAGAGTCAACTACCCTTATGGAATCTTGTAGTAGTGAGGTATTAGAACATGTTCAACTGTCTGCCCACTAGATATATGTTCTGGCTCATCATATGTGTGTGTGAACACTTCAGCATGCCTTACCGATGTGTATTATTAAGGCATGTGAACTGTGCCATTTGATTCATTACAACCTGAATGATTACATAGCCAATCGCTATTCGTATGTACTGTGCTTCACTTGCCCACCTGTTCTACATTCAAAGTGCAATGTTGCATACTATTTCTTGTCGACAGACAGACCCATACACAGTTGGTGAGGTGCAGAGCTTCAAGGATCCAAATATTACCAGTGAGTGTCATCCTGAATGCTAATTGTGTAGTGTAAGGATTGTGTGTGATGTAAGATGCTGTGCGCAATGTAAGGTTCAATGTGCATCCCTAACACTAAAAACATATTTAGTATGAATAATATGTCAGAAATGAGGAAGTTAATGGTAGCATGAGCAGTCACGTCTGACTAATGTCAAGTTGAATATATTGCAAACACAAGGAGATGAGGGAAGGAGTGCTGAAACATTTTAAGACACTCACCCCCAGTCACAGATCTGGGTTGAATCCATCATCGTTCTTTAGCTCACTTCGCCACCCCAGTCCAGATCCAAGTTGAATATATTGCCAATCTCTGATAGACCACATGATAGATGGCCTGACAGAGGAGCCATGATCAAAATGCCATAGTATGTGATTAATTGTGGTTGGATTTATAGGTGAACATGCCTGTGGATGGGAAACCTTCCAAATGCATGTCAGATGCACAAATCTACTGTATTTGCCCACATTGCCTTATCTGTCCGATTTGTATGGCAGTCCATACAGGAGGGGGGAATTACACCCCAGCAAACATAGAAAGACTATGGGCCTTATTTACAAAGTCATGAAAAACCATGCAAACTATCATGGTGTGGGCTTGTAAATATGGCACTGATGCATGTGCCACATAACAATCATTAAAGGTCAGGTTCCTGCAGGACAGAGAGGTTTGAGAATGAGCCCCTAGGTGCGACAAGGGCATATATCACCATTCCACACATCGTAATGCATTAGAAGGACTCACTCATTGTCTAATGTCCCATACTCTATGGTGGACACATCAATATACCTCTGCCCTGTCTTTTCAATAGACATGCCAGGGTATTTTTGACCAGAAGCATGTTTGCACAGTATAGTATTCCAACATGGCATTGTCCAATCCTCCTTCATACTGTGCTGGCCATGATAGACTACAAACTTTTTCACAAACAGGAGTAAACATTGGGCAACAATTGCTATTTACATCCCATAGTACATTTCAGATGAGATGTAGTGCAGGCATGCACACACCACTCACATGGATGTGCTGAGTGCCGAACTGCTGCAAGGTGACATTAATATCTGACTAGTAGGGACAGACACTAGGCTGTGTAATGGGATACATGCTATTACATTGTGAGCATGTTATGAGCCGTGGCATGTCCACCATGGACTTACATCAGTTCATATATGAGATGCTTCCTACATCTCTGGGTGAAGTGACTTAGCTATACACACCCCATTCTTAGAATAATTACCTGTCACATGTTAAATGTAGGTAGGAATGTGTCCAGATATGTATCCTTGCCATTTCCAGGACCCAATGATGAGACACAATACACGTAGTTTTCAGAGATTGCTCATCTTACTTTGGCTAATGCCAATGGGATCAAGGCCATTGCAGAAGGGACACTAATGATCAGTAATGATGACATGTGTACCATACCTTGGGTACAAAACAGCATTGTTCCTATGCATTCTCTGTATTGACATGGTCATACCTAGATATGTCAAGAGGGAGCAATTGCATTGTGTAACATTAAATAAGCATTGATATTTTGGGCGTTAGTAAAATTGGACATGATAGATATTAGGCAGATGTATGCTCACTTTTACCTTAGAGTTTTTTTTTGGTATGAGGAAGTTCAACACGTGATAATTGCAAAAGAATATACGTATCAGGACGACTGTACCCATTCCTAGTTACCCTATGTTTGACAGTTTTTCATTCTCCTTAAACGGACAACATGACCCCGGAGCAGAAGAGGCAACACTACATTTATGAGGAACGCACCGCCACATCTGGCTTATGGCAAAGTCCTATAAGGCAAGGGGCAAGTAATTTCTGAGATGAGGGCTAAGGGGAAATGGGGTGCCTTCCCACAGGGACCACCTACATTGAATAGGCGTACGAAAGACAAAGATGTTGATGCAGACAAGGGTGGTTCGGCAGGAGCTATTGCAAGCACCTGCGAAGGGCAGCACACATGACCAGCCATACACCACACTCAGGCCACAGAACAGCTTGGCTTCTTTCAGCAGGATGTGAGGAAGGAACTTTCGGACCTCAAGTACAGAGAGACAGGGTTGGAACACGGATAGATACAGTCATTTGGCTCCTCTAGGAAGTCAAGTAGGCTGTGGAGTGACTGTCACCGTCCAATGAGCCAGAAGGATCCTATCTGAACATCGCTGTGTATAAAATTGTTGTTTTTAGCTAATATATATTTGTTTTAGCTTATTGCAGGTTAGTTAGTATGAAGAGTTTAGGTGGGGTGGGTTACATTTTAGCGGGTAGGGGTAGTTAGGTTTTTTAGTGGGTGGAGGATTGATGTGCTTTATATATAAATATAAAATATTAAAAAAATATTAAAAAACAAACAAAAATATATATCTTTTTGTTTAGGATCATATAAATAGTTAGTTGATGTATAGGCTTAGTTTCTGTGGTCTTTGTATGATGATGTGTATTAAAGGGGTGGGGGTGGGAGGTTGATGTTTATCATGTTGTGTTAAATGTATAGAGTAAGGTACGTTAATTTAAGGTAGGTGTAAATGATTTTTTGAATAAGTTAAAGTAGGTTAGGTTAGATAAGTTAGTCAGTCTAGTTTAGGTAGTTTTAGCTACGTAAGGTTTGAAGGTTACGTTAACTATCATTGTTTTCTGCATACAAGTCTACTACTAATCCTTCCAGTCCTCTGAGTGGCTTTTGACAATGTATCCCACCACACCGTCATCACCAGGCTCCACCATATCGGCATCCATGGCAACACCCTCAAATGGACCTCCTCTTTCCTTATTGAACGCACAAAAAGGATCTGCCTTCCACCTTTCACCTCCAAATCCAGGAGCATCATCATATGCGGTGCTCCCCAAGGCTCTTCCCTTACCCCTGCCAACTTCAACACCCAAATGATGCAGCTGGCTGACACCATCCACACTCATGAACTCAGCATCTTTTCAAACGTGACAACACCCAACGTATTCTCTCCCTCACAGAAAACCCAGCCACCACCAGATCCAACAATTGACTGACAAGACTGCATCTTCATTTACTAAGTAGGAATTAGCATCTAAACATAGGTTATGTTAAGTACATGCTTTGCTAGCAGTGTTTGTCATCATGTGTGAGTAGCTGAATGAGCTATGGAAAGGTACCTGTCAGGTTGGGCATGGAATCAAGTGACGGATCTGCAAACAACATTGGGCCCTGTAGGTGGCAATCTTGATGTTAATGGATACATAGTCCGGAACAGGTTTTTACATACTGTAGCTCTGTGTGTGCAAGTCATCCCTTCCTAACCTTCCCCTCCTCCTCCTCCACGGGGCTGCCGATTCTGACAACATTCACCACCTCGTCCAGCACCGGACCAGCGAGTCCGCCATACTCCGGTTCACTCCTCCCTCCATTCATGTAAGTTCCTTCTGCCACTCTACCCACTTTCCTCCCTCCTTGTGCCCCCCTCCTGTCCACTTCAGGCTCGATTGGCCTCCACCCCTGGTGTTCATCCACATGAATGATCAGCGGCTCGTCACCTTGAATTCCCTGGTGTCTAGCCGAACTCTCCTCCGCCCTAGTTCTTGCAAACTTCTTCTGCCACCTCACTCACTCTCTTCCCTCCTTGCCCCGCATCCATTTTCTCCCCCCACACCCCTTTTCCCAGTGCCTCTCCTGCTCTATTGGCCTGTACTCCCTACAGCCTTCACCAGGATTACATAGTGTCTCCCCACCTTACACTCTAGGTTTCATTCATCCCCCACAATTGTTACACACTACCCCGCCTGCCCCCTCTGGTCACCACATAGGCCATCTCCTCCCTTCCATTTCCCTTCCCCTCTTCCCTCTTCCCCTCCCCCACCCCTCCCTCCTTCCCCTTTCCTTCCCCTCACCCCGCGCTTTGCCCCACCGCCGTGCCAGCCCCGGAACGGCCCTCGCTCCCTCTGCCTTGTCACGCTTCCTCCCGTACCCATCCTTGTCCTCAATTCTGCCCTTCCTCTCGTATACAGCACCTTTACAAATGGCAACCCGGTCCTGATGATGATTCTGACTTGATAGGATCAAAACGCCGTCGACCAATCATACAGAGCAACTCACGGCGCATTCTCAACCTTGGTTCATAAACAGTTATACATCTTCCAATCATTGAAGAGGAACCATTGTTTTTGTATATAATAATTTTTCTTCACCTTGTCACCTTGCGTCCTTCGCTGTGTTTCCAGTTGTTGCTTGCACCGTCACTCCTTGTTTCACAAGCACTATGTGCACAAAGTTTCCTTGGGTTGCCTTCGCATTTTATGCCCACAGTGCTGTTGTAACTGTCCTGTATGAACTGTGAATTTAATATATGATGCCATGAGCACTTTTGAAAAAAAAATCTCCTTTCTTCACTACCTTGTAATGTCGTGCACTTCATACTAGTGACATTAAGTAGCTACCTACTAGCCAATATACACACAGTGTTCACCAAATATATTTCTCTCTGGCTGTATAGGTTTGTTCCTTGCTCCAATCTACACATGTTCCTTAGGCAGGTATTTGGTGTCTTTGCCTCCCACAATGCACCATGTTCAACTTAGTCCAGACTCCAACAGGCATACACCACACTGGTTGTCCCTGGTGCATGTATGTACATGTGCAAAACCACAGGTTCACAGGAACAGGTTATAGGACAACAACTCCAAAAGATGTTTTCCGCCAGTGGATGTCCAGACAGAGTCCATGGGGGGAACATTCATGGGGAAGAGGTGGAAGACCACATTGCCATTATGGAAAATAGGCCACGCTGAGAGTCCACAAATGGGTGGGGTCAACAGGTGGGAAATAAAATTCAGGACAGTGCCAGTTGAAATTACACTGGTGTGCTCATGAGCACAGGGCAAAGGCGAAACTGAGGATGTGGCAGATAGAAATGCTACCGGGCACTTTTGCAGCTGAAAGAGGTGCAGTTCACATCTTGCTCCTCTGATGTGTGCGATGCCTCCTGTTAGTAGAGTGTTGTAGGTGCCAGAGATGAGACAGTCACACACACATCAGGGGCTGAAGAAGTTGATCTGGTGCCCGTAACAACATTTCTCTGCGACAGCACATAAGGCAGCACAGCAGTGAGAGGATCTGCTGGTTTTGCAGCACAAAAACAACAGTTGATGGACAGAATGCAGAACAATGTCATTCATTCACCCCAGTACAGAGATCTGGGCCTGAATCCATTGTTTTTTTGCTCACCATGCAATTCCAGTTTGAACCCAGCCATATGCAAATCAGTCTTGACCCTGTGCCCCATGGGAACAGTCCAGACTGATCTCCAAGCCATGTCCTCCCTGGACTGGAAACAAGCATCCTAGGACCGGTTTCAGGCTTCAGCCCTCATGAGCCAGGATAGCTTGATTCCAGTGGCATGGAGAGCACAGGACTCACGTCTGAGCTTACCCGTCGAACTCAAGGTGACAAATGCAAAAACAACAGTTGATGGACAGAATGCAGAACAATGTCATACATTCACCCCAGTATAGAGATCTGGGCCTAAACCCATCATCTCTTTGCTCACCATGCCACTCCAGTTTGAACCCAGCCATATGCAAATCAGTCTTGACCCTGTGCCCCATGGGAACAGTCAAGCCTGAACTGCCAAGCCATGTTCTCCCTGGACTGGAAACAAGCACTGTAGGACCGGTTTCGGACTTTCAGCCCTCATCACCCAGGATAGCTTTATTCCAGTGGCATGGAGAGCACGGGACTCACGTCTACGCATACCCGTCCCACTCGGGGTGACAAATGCAAAAACAACAGTTGATGGACAGAATGGGAAGACATGGCTTGGCAGTTCGGGCTGGAGTGTTCCCATGAGGCACTGGGTCAGACTAATTTGCATATGGCCATGTCTGAATTGGGGTTGTGGAGTGAGTTAAAGAATGATGATGGATTAAACCCAGATCAGTTGACTGGGGGTGAGTGTTGGATTTGCTCAAGCACTCCGTCCATCATCCCCTTTGGTATCGCTTTGTTCGTCCTAAATTGGCAGGGTATGCCCAGACGTGGGTCCCTTGCTCACTCTGCCACTGAATTCAAGATAGCCTGGCTGATGAGGGTTATGAACCCGAAACCGGTCCCAGGATGCTTATTTCCGGTCCAGGGAAGACATGGCTTGGCAGTTCGGGCTGGACTGTTCCCATGAGGCAGAGGGTCAGACTGATTTGCGTACAGCCATGTCTGAACTGGGGTGGTGGAGTGAGCTAAAGAGTGATGATGGATTAAACCCAGATCAGTTGACTAGGGGTGAGTGTTTGGTTTGCTCAAGCACTCCGTCCATCATCCCCTTCGGTATCGCTTTGTTTGTCCTAAGTTGGCAATGTATGCCCAGACATGGGTCCCTTGCTCACTTTGCCACTGGATTCAAGATAGCCTGGCTGATGAGGGTTATGAACCCAAAACCGGTCCCAGGATGCTAGTTTCTGGTCCAGGGAAGAAATGGTTTGGCAGTTCGGGCTGGACTGTTCCCATGAGGCACAGGGTCACACTGATTTGCATATGGCCCTGTCTGAATTGGGGTTGTGGAGTGAGCTAAAGAATGGTGATGGATTAAACCCGGATCAGTTGACTGGGGGTGAGTGTTTGATTTGCTCAAGCACTCCGTCCATCATCCCCTTTGGTATCGCTTTGTTCGTCCTAAATTGGCAGGGTATGCCCAGACGTGGGTCCCTTGCTCACTCTGCCACTGGATTCAAGAAAGCCTGGCTGATGAGGGTTATGAAGCCGAAACCAGTCCCAGGATGCTTGTTTCCGGTCCAGGGAAGACATGGCTTGGCAGTTCGGGCTGGACTGTTCCCATGAGGCAGAGGGTCAGACTGATTTGCGTACAGCCATGTCTGAACTGGGGTGGTGGAGTGAGCTAAAGAGTGATGATGGATTAAACCCAGATCAGTTGACTAGGGGTGAGTGTTTGGTTTGCTCAAGCACTCCGTCCATCATCCCCTTCGGTATCGCTTTGTTTGTCCTAAGTTGGCAATGTATGCCCAGACATGGGTCCCTTGCTCACTTTGCCACTGGATTCAAGATAGCCTGGCTGATGAGGGTTATGAACCCAAAACCGGTCCCAGGATGCTAGTTTCTGGTCCAGGGAAGAAATGGTTTGGCAGTTCGGGCTGGACTGTTCCCATGAGGCACAGGGTCACACTGATTTGCATATGGCCCTGTCTGAATTGGGGTTGTGGAGTGAGCTAAAGAATGGTGATGGATTAAACCCGGATCAGTTGACTGGGGGTGAGTGTTTGATTTGCTCAAGCACTCCGTCCATCATCCCCTTTGGTATCGCTTTGTTCGTCCTAAATTGGCAGGGTATGCCCAGACGTGGGTCCCTTGCTCACTCTGCCACTGGATTCAAGAAAGCCTGGCTGATGAGGGTTATGAAGCCGAAACCAGTCCCAGGATGCTTGTTTCCGGTCCAGGGAAGACACGGCTTGGCAGTTCGGGCTGGACTGTTCCCATGAGGCACAGGGTGAGACTGATTTGCATATGGCCATGTCTGAACTGGGGTGGTGGAGTGAGCTAAAGAATGATGATGGATTATCCTAGATCAGTTGACTGGGGGTGAGTGTTTGATTTGCTCAAGCGCTCCGTCCATCATCCCATTTGGTATCGGTTTTGCAACACAGCAGCAATGTTGCGGTGGTGGGCAGCCATGGTAGCAATGTAGGAGTCCTGCCTCAGCTCCATGGACTCCAATATGGTTCTGATTGCCCCCAGCTGGTTGGCAACCTCACTGGTGACACTTTGGCAGGGCATTTGTTCATGCCTTTGCCTCATGACACCAGCGATGTTAGCCAGGGACTGCTTGAGGCCATGGAACAGAGAGTAGGTGCCTCGTATGGCCGCAGTGTTGTCCCTATCGGGACTAAGGCACCTACAGACTCCCTCTAAGGTGCCCACCATGGTCTCCATCCCCGCTCGCACCTCATCTATCATCTCCAGCTGTACTCCTACCGCAGTATGCTGGAAAATTACTTTTGTGTTCTCGGAGTCCAGGGCTCTAGGTGGGCTGGCAGGTGGTATCTATTGGTTGGTAGACAGTTCATCTGGAGACCCTACTACGGAGATGGTGTGTTAATGGAGGCCAGGCTTTGCCGGTTGGTATCCTGGTCGAGAGTTGCAAGGTCGATATCCACATCATGGCTGTCATCCAGAACAGTCAGCTGGCCAGGAGGAGTGGGTACTTCGTCTGCAATGAAATGGAGATTTGTTAATGGTGATCTCTGTTAGATGTTGTATGAACTACAGGAGCAAAAAAACCATCAACCACGTTGGGATTGGGGTAAGTAGTATATTGTAAACATATGGTATCCCAACTGGTATTATTTCAAGGCAATTACAATAGATATGTTGAAAACATTATCAGAGAGGAAAAAGGAGACTCATACGTAGTTACGAATGTGCACATGGCATCATGTTTATCCAAAACAGAACACAAAGTTACAGTTGTAGCAGCACTGTCTGTAAATAAATAAGGACAACCCAAATTGTACTTGGTGCTCTAAAGGTGCAAGTGATGTGCATGGTGGCGACGCAAGTGACAATGTGCACAGCTTGGACGGCGCAAGGTGACTAGTGCAAGAATATATACAGTGATTAAAGGCAACAATATGATTCCAGCTTAATTGTGGTCTAATTTGTTTTAGATGAACCACATTGTATGATCGCGCCTTCGTTTGCGCTGGGAGGTCGACGGCGTTTCGATCCTCTTAACTCGGGATCTTCATCAGTACTGGGTAGATTGAAAGACAGTGCTGGTCGTTATGCAGGGGAAGGCTTCGGGGGGTCCAGAGGACTGAGCAAAGTCGTGAGATTCACGGTGGTACCGTCTGGCGGGAATCCGGGCAGCGATCTGCCAATGATCGGCATGCGGTGAACAAATCTGGAGGATATGATCGCAAGGGAGTTCCCGGCTGTCGGAGGCCGGGGCTCCGATCCAACATGAAACGAGCAGCGAGTCTTGTCTGGCGTTGTGGGGGCGTCGATCCCCGAGTGATCGGCGGAGGGTAGATAATCAATCTAAGAAGGGAAAAGGTTGTGTGAGCGCGGTACCATACGTGTGTCCATACGGGACTACGGTGGGTCGGAAGCAGCGGCGGGTCACGTACCTCTAGCAGGGACTGCTATGGACTAAATCCAAGTAGGACTATGCTATGGACTCAATCCAAGTTGGATTGAGTCCATAGCAGTCCCTGGTAGAGGTACGTGACCCGCCGCTGCTCCCGACTCACCGAAGTCCCGGATGGACACACGTATGGTACCAGATCTCTGTACTGGGGTGAGTGTATGACATTGTTCTGCATTCTGTCCATCAATTGTTGTTTTTGCATTTGTCACCCCGAGTGGGACGGGTATGCTCAGATGTGAGTCCCGTGCTCTCCACACCACTGGAGTCAAGCTATCCTGGTTGAAGACGGCTGATAGCCAGAAACCGGTCCTAGGATGCTTGATTCCGGTCCAGGGAAGACATGGCTCGGCAGTTCGTGCTGGACTGTTCCCATGAGGCACAGGGTCAAGGCTGATTTGCATATGGCCATGTCTGAACTGGGGTGGTGTGGAGTGCCAAAAAACGATGGATTTAGTCCCAGATCTCTGTACTGGCGTGAGTGTATGACATTGTTCTGCATTCTGTCCATCAATTGTTGTTTTTGCATTTGTCACTCCGAGTGGGACGGGTATGCTCAGACGTGAGTCCCGTGCTCTCCACACCACTGGAGTCAAGCTATCCTGGCTGAAGACGGCTGATAGCCAGAAACCGGTCCTAGGATGCTTGATTCCGGTCCAGGGAAGACATGGCTCGGCAGTTCGTGCTGGACTGTTCCCATGAGGCACAGGGTCAAGGCTGATTTGCATATGGCCATGTCTGAACTGGGGTGGTGTGATGTGCCAAAAAACGATGGATTTAGGCCCAGATCTCTGTACTGGGGTGAGTGTATGACATTGTCCTGCATTCTGTCCATCAATTGTTGTTTTTGCTTTTGTCGCCCCGAGTGGGACGGGTATGCTCAGACGTGAGTCCCGTGCTCTCCACACCACTGGAGTCAAGCTATCCTGGCTGAAGACGGCTGATAGCCAGAAACCGGTCCTAGGATGCTTGATTCCGGTCCAGGGAAGACATGGCTGGGCAGTTCGGGCAGGACTGTTCCCATGAGGCACAGGGTCAAGGCTGATTTGCATATGGCCATGTCTGAACTGGGGTGTTGTGGAGTGCAAAAAACGATGGATTTAGGCCCAGATCTCTGTACTGGGGTGAGTGTATGACATTGTTCTGCATTCTGTCCATCAATTGTTGTTTTTGCATTAAACTAGCATGTGCCACATAGAGAAGTGGGGAAACCATGCACACAGAATGCCTTTGTTTCACCGATACTTTCAGTGAATTCTGCAGTGAGTACTTTTTTCCTCTTCGGAAGACTATAGAAATCTAAATCTATTTAGTAGAAACTAACCGTAATGTTTTGGTGACGTAGTCCGAAATAAACCCGGTGCACTTTTGCAGAAGAGGCTTCGCTCTTACAGACACGTCCCGCCTCTCATGTATCCTGTTTGTCGTAGGTGTTGCTGGGTGAGGACAGAGCGTCGACCTGTGTCAACAGCTGGAAGAGTAACCCGGCTGCCTCCAGCGTCAGACCGCACAGGCCTCAGCTCCAGCGCCCCACCATTTCAATGCAGGCAGACACAGTGGCTCACCAAGGCATGCAGGCGGTGTCAGTTTATCACGGAAGCATCAGCCGGGAGACCGGGGAGAGGCTGTTAACAGACGTGGGGCTGGACGGCAGCTACTTGATAAGAGACAGCGGAAGCGTGCCCGGGGTGTACTGCCTGTGCGTGCTGTGAGTATCCGCCCCGTGCGTCAGGAAGGCGCACAGGAATATTGTGTATGTGGAGGACTATATAAGGGGCAGCCTATTTTTCTAGTTCCAGTACGGTAGTTAAATATACATTTGGATTCCATTGAGGAGGTCTGGATTTTGAATTATTGATAGTGGTCACACACTATTTGTTTCAGTTTTTACTATAGCGCAAACAGTCGAGTGAACTGCGTTGGGGCGCTTTACACGTTGCGAACGCAGTTTATTTTGTCCATGAGCAGCAGACCTGCTCAAAATAGATAAATAAAGATTAAATCGCATTAAGCGGGCATATTAGTGTATTGCTGAAACGAGCCATGATATGGAGCAGCTATTTCACATAATAACCCTGAATAGTTGAGTTCATTGAGCTATAAACGACTCTGAAGGCGCAGTACACATTTTCAGAGATAAGGCAATGACACGTGTAGGTTGAGCGGGGAATGGGGATGCAGGTGGGAGAGTCCTACGAGCTGGGAAGCAGGGACGGATTGGTAATGCGGGCACTCGGGCATTGGCCGAAGGGCTGGTGTCTCAGGGTGCTCTGTGGGCTATTTTCTCCCCGTTTCCGAGTCCACAGAGAGAGGAAAGCAGCTTCACTGTGCAGCCATTCAGCGAGGATCAGCTGTGCCCTCTCCTTGACCCACTGCCCTGCAAAGCAATCATACAGATGGTGGGCTGGGGAGGGGTGATTGTGTGCAAGAATCAGCCTCCCAGGGGCCAGGTGTTGTTCAGGTCATTGAGTAATTTTCACCTCGCCCCCTCCCCTCTCCCACCTGGGGACCACGCAGCCCTGAAACAGTGTTTGCATTAAAACCTCACCCACAGCCCTTCTCATTAAGGGCATAGTGGGCGAGGAAGAATGGGTCTCGCTGTGGGGGCCAGGTAATGTTGGGCAGCTGTGTTTTTTGCTTTATCCCCTCTCCTGCCAGGCCAATGCCCCTGAGGTAGTGAAGGGCTGGGGAGGGTTGAGTAATTTACAAATAGCTGGGGCCTCGCTGTTTTTCAGGTGCTTCTGTCCTGGAGGGTTGGGGAATAATTTTGTAATAGAAAGGGGCCTCGTTGTTTTTCAGGTGCTCCTGCTCTGGAGGGTTGGGGAATAATTTTGTAATAGAAAGGGGCCTCGCTGTTTTTCAGGTGCTCCTGCCCTGGAGGGCTGGGGAATCATTTTGTAATAGAAAGGGGTCTCGCTGTTTTTCAGGTGCTCCTGCCCTGGAGGGCTGGGGAATCATTTTGTAATAGAAAGGGGTCTCGCTGTTTTTCAGGTGCTCAGCCTGTAGAACATTGTCACCTTGGCCCTGTGTCCTTCCCAAAAACAATATCCTCCCACTTACATCCTTGTGTATTTCATGAAAGGGCACACCCGTGAATGTGGACCACACCCCGTGAATGTAGACCACGCCCTGTGAATGTGGACCACGCCCCACGAATGTGGACCACGCCCCACGAATGTGGACCACGCCCCGCGAATGTGGACCACGCCCCGCGAATGTGGACCACACCCCGCGAATGTGGACCACGCCCCGCGAATGTGGACCACGCCCCACGAATGTGGACCACTCCCCGCGAATGTGGACCACGCCCCGCGAATGTGGACCACACCCCGTGAATGTGGACCACGCCCCGCAAATGTGGACCACGCCCCGCGAATGTGGACCAAGCCCCGCGAATGTGGACCACGCCCCGCAAATGTGGACCACTTTTTTCGTCAGTGCCCGGGCCAAATTGTGATCTCAATCCAACCCTGCTGGGAAGTACATAAAAGGCACCAGCGAGACAGACATTGGGTCATAGAAAACACGACAAGGGATCTTTTTTTACTGGGTACGTGGAACAGACATTCTTTACATAGATGAAATGATCAGGTGTGTGCCGGCCCGTCTCCACCACGTGACACTCTCCAGGGACCAACGATGCTCCTAGCAGCTCGACGGCTCGTGCTACTGTGTGGTTGCTTTGCCTTTAGAAGTTATATCTCTACCTTTACTTCCCAAATCATGACAAAATAAGCTATCCCAAGTAGGTGGCGTACCATAACTGGTGCGGCAGGTGCAGTGGCACCGGTGCCTTATGGCGTGAGTGGCCCGTAGTTACGGATGTATTTGACTACCCATCCAGGGTACATGGGGTACTTTACTCACTCGCTTTAGGACCCGTGACACTTTACTCTGTCACTGCTTCAGGCGGCTCGGAAGCTGAGAGCTGTCAGCTTTCTTTAGTTACATACTTAGAAAGAGGAAGGAAGAAGTATTCACATCACACGACTTGCCTTTCTCGCCTCTGCCCTTCAAATCACACCGCGTTTGATAATCTTGCATTGGGAATTTTAACATAGCTGCCTTGACTGTCGCGTGGCTGGCAAACGAGTCAGTAGTGTGGACTGTCCGGGAGGCTTTTATTTTAAACCGTGTATGAAAATTGCATGAACTCTGGTTTAACCGGGTGTAGGAACAGATCTCAGAAGTAGGAGAGTACTAAAATAGCCGAATGTAAACTGGCGCTTTACCAGTATGGCGCTCATGGATAGCTGTGCTATGAAGTCATGCAAGATAAACTTAAAGGGTCATATTATCAAGAACGGCGATAACATTATGGCCGCTTTACTGACAGTTTACTGCCGCTAAAGCGGCGATAATGTTAGCGCCGTTCTTGATAATATGGCCTAATGGTTTTTATTGTCATAGGTATTTTCTTGTAAAGTATTCTCCCGCACCTGCATTTCTTTTACGATAGACAATAGTAGGTTTCATCTAATAGATAAATAATAAGATATGACCATAGCATTTAGCTCAGATGTGCTGTGTGGTTGAGGTGGGCCATCCTTGGCGCAGTTGTCGTCCGGCCAGCACTGTGTCTTGTGGGCCGCCACACATACAGAGCATCATGACCCATGAGATGTGGGTAGTCTATCATTACAAATTAGCTCTCTCCATCTCATAGTGTGTAATTTGATACCAAGAATTTATGCAATATCACGCGATGTTATGCATACTGCGGCACTAATTTAATGTATAGTTTGCCGCCTTTAAACATTATCATCATTAGGATCCACATAATATTGCACTATGTGGAGCAATTAAATAGGGACTTGTATTCCCTTTATGGCCCGTCTAAATTGTGAGACGGTTATACTAGACGTAACTCGGTACTTTCGGGATGTAATCATGTAGTCGCACAGCGTGACGACGCGCTTGCGAGGCGACAGAAACAACGTAACCATTTAGAGTCTCGCAGATGTCTCACATTGAGATGAGCCACAAGTGTATTTAAACATCAGCGCTGCTGGGAATTTGTTTTAATACTTCCTATGGTTGGACATGTGACGCTGCTCCATTTCTGAGGTATGTGACGATGCAGTGGATCTTTAGGGGATTCGAGATAAAAGATTAAATAGATAAAAATAGCAAATCTAACGATGAAAGATACGCCCATTGGGCGTTTTTTAACTGAGCAATATATTGTTTTATTTTCCCTAAGGTTTATAGTATCGGGAAACCGTAAAAAGGACCAAATACGCCCAAAATAATACGGGGCATATTGATGACGGCACACAGTGTTTAACGTTTGAACCCAGATAAATGAATAACACGTCATCGTTATACATAAAACTGCAGGTAAACCATTAAGGATGTGTTTATACAAAAAATGTAGGAGAGGATTATAAATATTTAATTGAGAAGCCAACGATTAAAGGTCTTTTTAGATCTATACTAATAAGGACTATTGTACGATAACAGCGCGGGTACGAATCACGATCATTGATGCCCATAGGCTTAAGAAATAAAGACCCACATCGGTGGAACAAGGACATTGAATATCCAGGCAGAGATAGTTTTGAATTAATACAGGTAATAATCATGAGATCCTACATCTCAGAGGGACATTGGAAAATTAGATATATGTACAAGAAAGTTACTTGTAGGAATATGGAGACAGAATACCATTGTTTTTACCCCATTGCAGTAATTGAAGACATCTGCGGGTGAAATTTAAGAAGCTAATGATGTACTATACCGGATATCAGATAAATTAATCGGTATGTACAAGGGGGCCAATGCAAATTAATAATTGAAGGGACCTAGAAAAGATGCCCTAAACTTACGGTGTAAGGTCTGATTGTGTGTAAGGCACCTCAGGTTTTGAAACTATTCGTTCAATTTCCATAGTAGATAAGTGTGGATGTTATGCAGTATGAATGTGACCACAGAATTCAGTGGTTTAGATGTGGAGCAAACTAACCCTCGTAAAAGGCTGTGGATAGAACCACTATTCTACATCATAGATGGGGGTAAAAAGGAATGAATAGCCCTAAAAGGTTGTAGTATAGATTGTGATGTATAGTTTAACAATGCTAGGAGTGGGTGCATAGGCCAAAGTTTGGAGTCCCATTGATGATTAGTTATGTCAATATTTTTATTTTAATGTATAAGGTATGTATATTGTATTGTATATATATATATTTTAAATAATGTAATGGCATATATTTTTTGTATGCTTTCTACCTAGATGATTGGAAAAAATCTTTTTTAATGTGCAAATAAGAAAAGAGACATTCAACCATTATGTTCTTGATAAAGGTGGTGCGTAGGAAGCAATCCACCGAAACGCGTTGACGCTTCTGTCATATTAAATTCAAGGGACTATATGTTTGGGACAGTGATGATATTAACCCAACAGTGATTATAGAACCTAATAAATTAATTATTGAGGATGTTTTCGTACTGAATCACCGATTATTGTCTCTTTTGTGTTTTTAAAATTGTTTTAATGAAATTTTTGGGGGATTGTTAATATGATTTATGTCTTTGACCATGTTTTTATATATGCTTGAATTTATACAAATAAATCAATATATTGTTTTATATTTGGGGAATTTTAGTTTTTGTGCTTATATTCACAGCTGACAGAGGGACCACATTTTGATATTGTGTTGTATATATGGTGAGAATGGTAGTATGAGTGAAATCTAATTCCAAGGGAAAGTTTTGATATTACTCTGTATGTATGTGTCCCTCTGTGCTGCTTGTGATCTGCTGTTGTACTTTGGTTGGACTTGGTGCCGGGGGGCCATTGCTCGCGCCTCAGGGTTGCTGCCGCTTCCTGGGCTTCTGGTGTTCCCTGGGTTGCATGCTTTCTGCTATGGTACCCTGCTGCGCGTTTCTTCCACTTTGTCCCCTTTGCATCTGCGCCTTTTTGCCACAAGCCTCACTGTGCTGGTCTGTTGGTGAAGGCGGTGTCCATTCTGCCTTGTGGTCTGGTTTTTCCAGTATGTATCCTGTACTGCATTTTGGTGTCACGCGTTGGAGCCTGTCCTGGTCTTCGGATGACGCTGCCCTGTTGTTTTGGTGCTGGTTTGTTACTGGCTGGCGCTCCCTGTCTGGGTGTTCCGCTGTGCCCGCTGGGTGTGCCTTGGCCGGTCTGGTTCTTGGAGTTCCTGGCTGTTCCTTCTTTGCCTAGCTGTTTCTGCGCTGTGCTGTTGTCTTGTACTTTGCGCAGGCCCTGGCGACTGGTCCTGTGACCTGTGCGGTTGCACTCTGCGGCTTCTGTAGCTGCGTGCTTCCCCTGCTGCACCCTGTGTGTACTCCTGGTTTGGGTCCTGTACGGCCTGGGAAGACCAGGTTTGGCCATAGGGCCTCCTGGGTGTGTGGAGCCTTCCTCTTCCTTCCTAGTGTTTGTTCTGGCTTAGAGTGGCATCACTGACTTGTCCTCTGCCTTTGGGCTGCTTCATGTGGCCTGGCTTTGTGGTGCTGTGTTCAGTGGCTTGCCGCTCCCGTGCTGGATGCTGCTGTCTTTGTTGCTGAGATCTCTGGCACTTTCATCGCACTGTTCCTGGCTTCTGTGGTATCCTTGGCTTGGTCCTTGTCTTCCCCGGCTGATGCACTCCACTAAGTTCTCAGGGTTTGCCCTTGTAAGTCTTCTGGCCTTGGCTTTGTGGGCTATGTTCTGTCTCCTGTGCATGCCTTTTGCCTTTTGCTTGCTTCGATGGGTCGTGCTTGCGCCATCCGCGTCTGGTCTGGCTTTTCCTGGCCCCTGGTTCTGTCAGTGGTGCTGTTCGGTCTGTGGCTGGTCCTGCTGCGGCTCCCTGTCTGCTGGATACTCTGTCTGTTTTTTAGACAAACAAGGGAAACCCAGCGGGTAGCTAAGAACCACGGGTATAACTAAGTTTATGAAAACAAAAGGTTCCTAGCCTATTTAGATTTTTCACAATGCAATATAGCACACAATGGACTACTATATGGTAACATGTTCCTGTCCAGCCGGACCGGAAGTTTATTTTCAAACAATGTCAATTTTACCACAATATTTTCAAACACTCAGTATGACACAAGCCTGTGCCGTACTTAGAAGAGAAGAAATTAGAATAAAGAAAAAGGTGAAAGGGGTGTCTTCAGGCAAAGAAGAAGAGCAAAACAGGGCACTTTACGATTAAGAAGAAATAATAACAGTGTCGCCTGGAGTGAACCATACAACCTCAATTTATAAGATACTACATGTATGTACACTCATGGGTGTCGACGTTTCGATCCCTTCGCTCAATTAATTAAATGGGATCATCATCAGGACTTAATGAATTGCCTGAATGTAACAGAGCCTCTATAATTGGAAGAGGTACAGGCGTCAGTCTTGTTAAGGGCGCCTTGGGGGAGCATCCAGCGGCTCTAAGCATGGGGGCTTCAATTATTTCCCAATTGCGATTTTTGGTCGGTCCATTATGGGCTCGTTTTAGAAACACGTTGGTTTCCAACCGAATCTATGGGCGAGGGCGCTCAGAGGTGGAAGGTTGTCACTTGGAGTGTGCTTGTAACTCGATTCTTTCGGGGCTCAATGGCCAAAGCTGACGAATGGGTGGATGTCCACTTCAATTGCGAACAATGTCGCGAATACGATTTCCGATGAACCTCGCGCTTGGTCCGAGTCTCCCGTGTCAATGCCGATGGGCAATTGCGAACAATGTCGCGAATACGATTTCCGATGAACCTCGCGCTTGGTCCGAGTCTCCCGTGTCAATGTCTGTTGCCTGTGTCCTCCTGTTTCACGGCTGGTTCTGGTGCTCGGCTCCTGCTCCCTTCGAGTCGCATTCCCGGTCTGTGCACTTCCTGCAGTGGTTGTGTCTTTGTGGCTGGGTGGACCATGCTTGGTGCCTGACTGTTTTCCCGGGTGCTGTTGGCCTCGGCTGTGCTTCCGCTGGCCTGTGGTGTTGTTCTCTGGCTTAATTCTTTGGTGCGGGGGTTCTTGTCCCTGCCTGGTCCTGTTTATTTTAGCTGGCGATGGGCCTCATTTTTTTCCCCGTGGTCCTGTTGTTCCGGGGGCTGTTTTCTGGTCGCTCCTGGTCTGCTGGCTTGTGGCTGCCTCTGCTTGTTCTCCGGCGGTGCCTCCTTGTGGTCTCCAGTTGCCTTCAGCCTTTCCTCCCTGTTGGCACTTGGGTGCCTGGTAGCATCCTGGTGGAGTGTCCTTCTGGATGTGCTGGTGCTGTCTGCTCGGAGTTGCCTTGCTACTCGCTTGCACTGGTCCCTCTGCGGTCGGGTCCTGGTCCTTGCGTGTGTGGTGTGTTCCTGCCATTGTGGACTTTTGGCTCCAGATGACCTGTTTTGGTCTGTCTCCCACTACTGTCTTCCCTGCTTGCCTGCTGCCTCTCGTCGTGTCGGTCGGGAGGCGTGCCTGGCTGCTGGTCCCCTAGTTCTATGGGGGTCTGCGGCTTGTTTTAAGGGGGTCTGGTGGCTTGTTGCATTGCGTCCTTGCCTGCGCTTTCTCTCCTCTGTTCTCTGTGGTTCAGCTGGGTTGGTGCCTGGTTCTGGAGACCGCCCGGGTGTTGCAGGTAATGGGGCTTCCTTTGGGTAGCTGTCCTTTCCGGCTTCACCTGTGGTACAATCCCCGAGGCTGCTTGCTCTCTGCCCCCTGGTTTTGTCCTTGTGGCTGCTGGTGGTTCTTCTCTCTGTTGACTCTTTGGGTCTCTGTTCCCATGTGGGGTGCTAGGGCCTGGTGTCTTCCGTGTTCTCGGCCCTTGCTCTTCCCGGTCTTTGTGCTGTCGCCTTGTTGGTTGTGGACGTGCTCGATCTGCTGTTTTCTGTGCCGGGGCTCTCTGCGCCCTTCCGGCCTTTGCTTGCCTGTGCTCTGCTGGGGTCCTCCCCTCTTTGGCCTTCCGTGAGTGTGTTTCGGGCCTTCGGGTCCTTCTGGTCAGGTTGTTTGCTTGGCTTCGGCTCTGGCTTCTCGGCTGCTTGTTTTTTGTTGCAGTTTCTGCCATGGATATTTCTCCCCTGCTTCTGCCTTCGCCTTATGCATGCTGGGCCTTGGTGTTTGGTTTGCATGTTCTTCTGCTTGTCTTCCGCCCTTGCTTCTGTTGCCTCTGTGGCTGGGCCGGTTTTGGGTTTCCTTCCCCTCGGTGGTTGGTGTTTCCCAGTTGTGGTGTTTGGGTCTGTCCGGTTCCTTCCGGGCCCCTGGGGGCTCCGGTTGTTGGGCTCAGGTCTTTGCTGGCCTGTGTGTTGTTGATCCTGCCTTCTACCTGGTCTGTTTGGGTTCCTCTCTTCCTGGCTTGTTCTTTTGGTGGTTTTTGGTTGGGTTTGTCTGCTGCTGCTGCAGTTGGCTCCTTTGTGGTCCCCTTGGTCTGGTCTTGGGTTCTCTGGATCGTTTACTCGGCTACCCGTTCGGTTTGGGGCCTGTTGCACCTCTTCCCAGGTGGTCGGTGTGTGCTTCTCCGGGCTATGGCTTCCTGCTCCTGTCTCCCCGGGTTTGCTGTTGGGGTGTTCTGCTGGGGCTGAGATCTTTGGGTCATGCGCTCCCTCCTGTTCCTCTTTCTTTTTTCTTTCCCCGGTGCTTTGGTTTTCCATCTTACTCTTCTGTGGGGTTCCAGGAGCAGTTGTCCGCTGGGCTCTCTGGTGCCGGGTCGTGCTGGTTGCTTCGGGGAAGGGGGATTGCTTGGGCCTGGCCGTTTGCTTCCCTCCTCTTCTGAATTGGTCCTCCCCTTGGTGAGCTTCTTGGTCTTTTTTTGACCAGTTTTCTCGGGCCCCCTTTGGCGCGGGGTGTTGGTTGCTCCGGGGCCTCTTTCCCTTCTGTGGCCTTTTCTTGGGGTTCCCTTTCCAATGCCTGTGTACGGCTGGCATGGGTTGTCTGTGCCTTGGTTTGGCTTCTGTTGCATGGCTTTGGCTTGCTGGCCTGTTGACCCTTTGGTCTTCTTCTTTGGGTGGCCTCCTCGCTGTTTTGGTTCTTAGCTACCTCGGTGGGTCATGGTGTCTGTTCTCTCCACTTCCATTGTTTGCTGTGGGGTGTTCCTGTTGTGGGCTGGTTTGGCCTCTGTGGTTGTCAGCCTCCTTGTCTGGCTGGTCTCCCGTTGTTTTGTTGGGTGCGCCCCTGCTTTGGTGGGGCTCCCTCTTGTCTGGGTGTTCTGCCTGGGGTTTTTGGCAGTTCAGCCTTTTTGCTCTCCTTTGGTGGCTGCCTTGGTGTGGTTTCGTGGGTTGGCTTCTGTTTTTTTGGGAAGGCCGGCTTTTCTGCTTTGGTATTCTCCAATATGTAAATGAACGGGACAAGGACATAAGGGACCTGGGGGTAATGCTCTATTACTTACTGGTAATCTTTATTAATTTGGTTCCCGTTGTCCTCATCCCATTCCTACGCCCGCCCTCTATCCCGGACTGCCGGCTTTCCTGTTGGGGGCTTGGTGGTTCAGGGAGACTGCTGGGTTAGGACGGTTTATATACTCCCAGTGGGAGGGGCGGGGTGTGTACCAGCATTCTTCTGTCTTTTTTTCTGTTGTGGAGATGGTCATTTCCAATAAGTAAATGAATTGGACGAGGACAACGGGACCCGGAGTAATGAAGATTCCCCCTCTAATGTAAACAACAATGGAGAATGCAGAATTACCCTGAAATGCAGGTTCTGTATAGCATATCAGCATTTATATCGATTCATTGGTGCAAATATTAAAAAAGCAATTAAACAGGAATCAATTTCTCCACTGATGTCCTGAAATGTGTATGCCTGAACTATTGATTGTGAAAGAAATAATTATACAAGCTATAATATTAACTATTAGTCTATTTCTTTGATTTTTAGAATAGAAAAGTTATCACAATATCCTGGAGTTTGTGATGTAAGATAATAGTCTTTTGATTAAGAACATCAAAACTGAGATACAATTATTCCAAAAGATACTAGAAATAAAATAATATCCAATAAACAATACATGTAGTGTAAGGTTTTGCTTTAAAATACATTTTCTGGATTTCAGTATGATTTACCAGTAAACCTTCTAGTTCTCCTGCATTTTGCCTTTTATCTCCAAGAATGTGTGCTTTCTTTTCAACGTTGCAGCCTATTTACTTATTACCTATGTGTAGCAAAACTATTCTTTATAGTGTTGATGTTTTTAAAGCAGTTTTTAGTTATCTAGCTGCATCATTTGGCAATTCATGTAAATGGAAAATACACGTTTCTTGCCAAGTTTTCATGAAGTTATGGTTCAATAAATACAGAGTTTAAACCATTTCTTTTTTCTACCATGTGACTAGAGAATACCAACAGTATGCCACACCTTATATTTGTTGGCTCTAAACTCTATTAATCTTTTACCGTTTAATATTCTCAGAGCCAACATTTCCATATGAAGACCCACGTAGCCAGGTGGCACTATCTTCCTAACAGTCAATTTATTCCACTAGGCTACATACTAGAAAGGAGTTTGAATGTGGGGTTGGCAGTCTACAAATTTTCTGAACTTCTAGAAAGTTGGAATTTTAAGAGATTCAGAAAACTCTTGCAGGCATTTTTATAAAACACAAAAATAACACACCCAAATGCCTTTTAACATACCCTTCACTAAGCAACATATGAAGCCTATTTGAAAAAGATCCTCATAGATTCAGCATTGAGTTTTGGGCAGAATTTAATTATCATTATATCCTTGCTGCTCACCTTCTTTTATCCTGTTAAGCCACAGGCATCCTATATTTTATCAATATGTTCCTGCTGCCAAACTCTTCTGGCATAAAAAGCCATCTATCTTCTCGTGTTGTTATTCATTTCATGTACCCGATTAAAGTGCAGCATTGGCATTTTTTACTTTGTCCCTTGTATATAGCAATTCACCATGTGTTCTATTGTTGTGTTTAGTATTGCTGGAGTTTTGGAAAATCCTTTAAGATATTTAACATACCATAGTGTTGCATGGAAAGCCTCTAGCAGCACTTGGGCTCGAAGAACACATAGGCAGTTCACAAATAGAGGTTGGAAATTGCTACCCAAAGTTTTGTTACCTGATTGTAATTGTGCAATGCAACCTACCTACGAATGTGTTGCATTGCAAAAAGGCCATTTGGTCACCAAATGAGCTGCATAATGTATATTAATTAGACAGGTTGCTATTTGTCACTCCTTTCAATTGGCTATGAACACACTCATGGTGGGCTCCATCCTAGAAAAAAACATTTTCTAAAGTCGCCGTCTGCCTTGAAGGAGCAGAAGCTCCTTTAAAAGGAAGTTTCCCATTTGGGAAGACGTCAAGGGGAGTCTGTCCCTATGGGGCTGCCTGATGCAATTCCAAGGGGGAAGCTTTCCCACAGGAACATCTTGCACTTTATGAATCAGAGCACTCCAACTTAGGTGATGTTTGTATCTCACTACTGGTTTATGAATGTAGGAGAGGTGTTTCGCAGCGGCCAGGGCGACTGACGCTGGAATCTGGGGACCACGGTTCGATCCCCGGCTCCGGCGGCAGGTTAGCCCAGCACCATGTGACTCTGGGCAATAGCTCGCTTAATCTTCCCGACGGCCCCCAGCGCCTAGAGACCCTTACGGGTGATTGTGCGCTTTACAAATGTGGATTATTATATTATTATGGTTGTGGCCACAAACCATTGATTTGTGTCCTTGTGAATAGCAATTCGGAGGTGAATGCCCTTTTCACAACCCCTCCTAATTTAGGAATGAGTTTCAGACGCTTTTCCAACTCACAACCGAGGTTTTGTACATCACAAAAAGGCATTTTGCAGTCACAAATCCGGTGATTTTGCGAATCCCAGGCTTCGCAGCTGCACAATCCTTCAGCACATGAAATCTTTGTGGATGCTGTTACATTTTATTTGGACTGGTACCCATCGTGGGGTAGTTTAAAACTGATTAACTTCAGCGGGCCTCTCTCAATCTTGGTTTTTTGTCAGTATTAATCAGGCAATACCGGTACAAATTAACTTGAAAGCCAGAACATTGAGTGTGGCATTATACAATTGTAGCAAAAGATTTGAGTGTGAAAACATTGTGAACATTTGTGAACATTTGTACCGTGCATTTCAGTCATAAGCAGCGCATAGCTAACTGTAACCATATACATAATTCACAGTAGTAACATGTATGATTAGTAGTGTCACTTGCACAAAGTTGTGTAAAACTGATTTGATGAATTGTTTACAATTAGATTATTTGCATGTAAATGTATATCATGTTGCTCTAATCGACATCTTTCCAACCCCTCAATAAACAGCCTGGGAGTATGAACTCTAATAAAAATTATTATCATTTCATGTAGTCTTCAATGCCAGGATATCACATGCTTCAAAAGGTAAATTATGTGTCAAATACATGAGAGAAGTAAATGATGGTGGATGTCTGTGACTGGAAGAAAGTATGTTAGACTTTTCAGTTTCTCTGTTGCAAGACAAACATATGCAACATGTGGTATTTGACGCATGGTAAGTCCCTTTTTAGAGTCTGGCAGATGGAATATTCTATCACAAAAGTGGCGGAGGTCCCGTCTGCTTATTACAAGTCCATTATAGTTTATGGAACTAGTCATACGGAGGATATGATATCTGCAACATTTTGACAAAGTATCCTGTATCCCAGACTCTAAAAAGTCCCCACTTTATGCTTTGAAGTCAAGAAAAAGCCCATTGAAAGTGCGGCACAGCACAAGAAAAACTCCAGAAACAAGTTCAGCCAGGGAAGGACTGATTCTTTTTCTGCAGTACACTTTATAAGCAGTTCTGGATGGGGATGTAGAACCATTACCTGACTACAGACAAGGAAACCAAGTAAACTGAGATATTATTATGCTACTATGATCTTTGATACTTTGTTTATAGTGTGTAGAAAAACTCCAGAAACAAGTTCAGCCAGAGAAGGACTGATTCTTTTTCTGCAGTACACTTTATAAGCAGTTCTGGATGGGGATGTAGACCCATTACCTGACTACAGACAAGGAAACCAAGTAGACTGAGATATTATTATGCTACTATGATCCTTAATCCTTTGTTTATAGTGTGTAGAAAAAAAAACATTAAAATAATCAATAATTGAATACTTGAACAGAATGTATTAGAAATGGTAAATATATAAACTATTACTAATACTCTAGAACATCATTGATTTAAACGTAATGAATAAAAATGGAGAACATATTGTTATTCTCCAATCTTAACTCGTTTTGAAAAGGATAAAAACCTGGGAGTATAGAGTGAAAGGCCCCTATATATAAGGGTTATGGGAAAACACTAAAACAGACAACACTGTGTTTATTAGGACTGAACATTAAAGTATTTGTTAACATTACTTACTTTTATTTATCATGTCTGCCATTTTAAGTGCTGGCGGGAACAGAAGTTACTAAGCATGTAAATAACAGGTGTTACTATCACTATATGTATGGTACCCAATTAACGAGCATAAGGTAAATGGACGCCTAAGACTGCCTTGCTGCAATTCATTCTTGTGAACATCCGATCACTACAAATTTTTTCAGTAGTGAGCTTTCTCTCCATAGGTCATATCTATTCATTCATTCTACCGTGGCCCTTCTTGAAAAAGATTCTTATGGATTCCTTTAGAGGCATAATCAACATTGGTCATCAACATTTTAAGAAAAAGTTCTTTCGTTTTTCATTTAAAAATAATATCTTTCCAAGCCCCGGTCTTAACAAACCTCTATGCATGATGTATATGAGCTAGAAAGTCACTATTTGATAAGACTAATAATTGATTCATTGCAGACTCCTATCCTTCTGATGCAAATAATGTCTCTAAAATGTTTAGCTTTCTTAAAGGCTGAATTTCAGGAGATTTGTATTTTCGTATATGATAACAACCTGCATAGGTTTGTCAATGTTATTTGGGTTCTATTGATTCCGGTAAAATATACATTTTGTAAGGGATGGATGATTGCAAAAGCATTTGGTTCTGGCACAAAAAAGAAAACCGACATGAACTTTTGATTTTGTTTTGGGAGATATTACTCTCTGGGTGAATACTTTGCTGAGAAAAACACAGTAGTTTAGAATATATATGACTCAGTTCTGAGATGTATTTTGAAATGAAGAAACGTCTGAGCTTCTCAGTGGATATCTGCATATTCACATTGTCTGTATTGTCTCTATATTGTGTGGTAAAATCCCATGAAAACTTTGAGAAACCGACTCAATGTCTGACTAAATTTGAGCATAATTCGTTCCTTCACAAGTGCATAAAAGCATGGGGGTTTCCCAGGTTTCCACATCACCATATTCTCACTGGAGCAAGACAAAAAAATGCATATTATTGTAAGCATATACGCCTACTCAGTTCTCATGTCACTGAATTTATTCATTTGTATTTTTGTATATTGTCAACTACCTATAATTGATAGCACTGATAAATAATTGAATGGATATGTCTGAAATGAATAACAATAATATAGTGCATTTAAAGTGGAGAGGAGTTGGCCTAACGGCTAGGGCCGTCGACCTCGAATCTGGGGAACTGGGTTGAAGTCTTAGCAATGACGCTGAACATCCTGTGATTCAGGGCAAATCCCTTAATCTGCCCGTGCCTAACAAAAATGAATGTGTCCTCATGTACTGCAACTGGTGTTATGTAAAGCGCTCTGATACCCGATTCGGGTCAAGATCGCCCTATAAAAAACTCATTTTCAAATAACATAATTTCCAGGAAGCTGAAATACTTTTAGAGGTTAAATTAGTATTGATACAACAAAAATATGAACAGTCAATATCAGAAGAATGTTATTAAGGTTCCCAAGTCAGCTTTCATTCTCTTTCTCAACACTTCCAATTCAAATAGATATTGAAAAAAAGAAGTACTTTGCTCACGGTCGCACAGTGTGATCATGTGCAATAGACTGGATTTGTATCCTAAACTGAAAGACCCATATTTAGTCATTTACTTGTTAGACCACAACCCATCTCTATAGGGAAGAGGTGTGGCGCAGCAGCCAGGGCACCTGAATCCGTACCATGGGGTTCACGGTTCGATCCCCGGTGCCGGCGGCAGGTTAGTCCAGCACCATGTGACTCCGGGCAATATCTTGCTTAATCTTCTAGACGGCCCTCAGCGCCTTGACACCCTCTGGTAATTGTATCCTTTAAAAATACTGGATTTCATTTCATTGCCACAGGTGTCAAGTCAAGATAGCTTTATTCGGTATTATTAAAAGACCATAAAAGCACATATGAAATTCATACCACATAAGTAATACAGTTAAACATTAAAAATGTGTATAAAAAGCATTATAAAAAGGAGATCAGAGGAAATCAGTTCATTGAATATACTATTAGCTACATATATATGTAGGGTCCAACACTAGCATTAGGTCATAGTGCCCCTAGTTCTAACCACGTATTTCAGATATTTAGCAGCTGCATCCACAGTAAGTTCGTCATGTAACATGTACAGTCTAATTAGAGCAGGTCTGCATTGACGCAGACCCCACAGCCTTAATAGGGGTAACAAAATTCTCTTTCTCCCCCACTCATAATATTTACAAAAAAAGATGCTGTGGATGTTAGACTGAGTCGAGATATCATCACATGGACATTTTATCAGTAACAGCGACCAGTCGTTTGAGTCGGAAATGTTATCAGCCTATAAAAGCAGTCGGTTCTCATCCTAGTTAAAAGCATTCTTGTATAACTGGAAATTTCCGGAGCCAAATACGGATGTAAACCAGGTCCGTGTAGAATGCGGCGATGAGAGATGATTGTTGACTTGTTACCATCCAGGTACCACCGTCTATCTTCCAACAATTCAAGGCAAGTGTCTTTTAAAGATTTTTTTGATATTAATGAGCATGTGCTCGGGGTTGGTAAGAGTTCAGGATGCCCAATGGAGGTCATAAAACTTTTAATATATTGAAACCAAATGATCTTCTTAGCCGCTGATTGATTCATACAGTCCTGAACCACATCCCTGCTGAAGGCTGTCTCCTCCGAGGACCAGATCTTATGCCATAGCATGACGGGTGTTACCTTTATTAAATCTGTAATGTGCACTCGATTTAACTCTTTATGGCAAATGGTGGTAGAAACAGATCTTGGAACAGCTAGCAAGTATCTGAAAAAGGCATTTTCTGCTAGTTGAATTTGTGAGCAATCGGCCGTCCCCCATATGCCAGCGCCATAGGTTGCAGTTGATACACATTTAGCTGCATAAATTTTAATCAAAGTATCTATGGGTTTCCCACCCAGGCGTTTGGCAAATTGTTTTACTGCTCCAATAGTACGGGTGAAGGCCAAATTTCGTGAGGCTATCGCTGTTGACCAGGTTCCTCTATTATTAAAAGTGATGCCTAAATATGAAAAAGTTTTGGTCAAGCTTATCTTGGACTGATTAACGAAGGTTCTGCAGTCTGTTTTAAAATTTCTCTTAGGGGTACAGCACATGGTAAAAGTTTTTCCCACGTTAATCTTCAAACCTCTGGACCCCATAAAAGTTGAAAAACCAGTTAGTGCCTTTTGAAGGCCCATCTGAGTTCGGGATATTATTGCAGCATCTTCGGCGTATAAAAGTATTGGCACCGACGAGCCATTTATTTTAGGATAGTCAACTTCTAAGTTAGTTAAAAAGTCTGCCACTTCGTTTATGTAAAGGTTAAAAAGAAAGGGTGCCAGGATGCATCCTTGTCTGACCCCTTTTTCTATAGGAAATTTCCTGGTGCATTCACCGTTTTTGCCGTAGCGGACCATTGCTCCTGCACCTCTATAAAGTTCCTTGATAAAATTCGGAATGGGGGGATCTAAACCTAACTTAGTTAAAGTTGACCATAACAATTTGTGATCCAAGCAGTCAAAGGCCGAGCTTAGATCGACAAATGTCATGAACAAGTTACCTTTTTTAGCCATCGTATATTTGCTGGTTATTAGTGCCAGATTCAGGCCCTGCTCAACTGTGCCCAAACCTCTCTTGAATCCATACTGAAATTTTGATAGAACCCTCTCTTCGTTGGCCCAGGATTGTAGTCTAGTCAGTAATACTCTCCCTGCAACTTTCATCAAGGAATCGAGCAGGGAGATAGGCCTATAGCATTTAGGATCCTGCCTGTCGCCTTTTTTAAAAATTGGGATTACGATGGCTTCTTGCCACGTAACAGGAAAACCTACTTGACTATAGGCATTTAAAACATTTGTGAGAAGCGGAGCCCAGAGGTCCAAACTGTCTTTAAATACATCGATAGGAATGCCATCTGGGCCTGGAGCTTTTGAGTTTGCGCTCTCACAAATGGCCAGCTCGACTTCTGCAGACGAGAAAGCTATATTCAAAGGGAAGGTATCTACGAGGTAAGTTACCTCTGGCTGTGGGTCAATAAGATTGTTTACAGGGATTTCACGATGATTCATCTCCAGTAGATCATCCTTTTTATATAAAACCGTGAAATAATTGACCCAAACGTCCTCAGCTATCGTAATATCGAGGGAGTCAGTCCTACTTTCTATAAAAAACGGGGCATTGACTTCTCTCCAAAAGGAGATGTTATCACGAAGGGCGCTAGCTCTAATTAGTGCTCCCCATGCATGCTTTTTAAGTTAATTTTTCCTATTTAAAAGAGCCTGTTTGTACGCTAACCTCGCTTCTCTAACTAGCTTAATATCCTTTGGGAGTGTCTTTATAGCCTGCAATAAAGATGTATGGGCTTTGGTACAGGCAGAATTGAACCAACGGTTCAGTTTAATCATTTCCCTGTCTTTACGTTTCCTAGTCAGTTTACCCTTTATGGTATCCGCTATCTTACTGTAGGCCAGCTTAACCATCTCGGGGGAGGGATCTTGTTCCAAGCACGTCATAAAGTGCTCCTGGTCTTTTATATTTATTTCTTTTAGAAAGTTTATGGGATCAACTTTCGCCCACTTCACAGCATAACCATTTCTTTTGGAGAGAGAAATGGAGTGACAGTATAATTTATCAGGAAGACTCAGAGCGTGACCATCATCATGCAGGGCCGTGTGCAGACTGATACTAATTGGGAAATGATCGGTAATTGCTAGATTTTCAATATTGAATCCCTGAACATGTCCCTGTCTATTATTAGATATCAGCATAAAATCAATAATGGTCCCCGCCCCATGCCCATGGAAAGTTGTTTGAAAATCAACTGCAGGCTCACAAAGTTCATTTGCGAATCAACTGCAGGCTCACAAAGTTCATTTGCCACAGGTGTCAGTTATTGATGAACAATGAAATGGAATATTGGGCCACTCTAACAGTAAATAGTAAATTGCAGGAAACAAATAAAATTAGATGTAAATAGCCTCTCATTCCACCTGCTATGATTTGTGACAGAAACTAGGGGGCATATTTACTAATGCTTCATGCAAAGCAGGGCAAGAAGTCAAGTTGTTTCTCTGCTTGAAACGGAAACAGCAGAAATGTGGCATAACTTCTGATATATGGCCCACTTCTGCTCCTGCCTAGCGCAGCTGGCGCACAGTGTGCTGCTTAGCACCAACGCAGGAACCCTATCACCATGCTACAGTTGTACCTGTGTTACAAGCAGGATTGTTTTTGTGCAGGAAGGAATACCATTCTGCACAAAAATAACCCAAAGATGCATTTTTCTCTTTCTTTGTGTGACACAGGGTGCATCACACTTAGAAAGAGGAAATAACAAAGAGAAAACGTTTTTCTCTCATCGCTAAGCCATCCCCTGGGATGTGTACTGATTTGATGCAATTTCAGGTTTACAAACCTTTATGAATCTGCAATTGCATCAAATCAATGAGTGGATACAGAGGAATGCCCATGCTCCACCGCTGGAATGCATACCAGCTTCAAATGCAATGTAACGCAGCACTAGCTGCTGAGCTGCATCACATTTCTTCACAAAGCTACACAATGCAGTCCATATCCCCCCCACCCCCCACAAATGACTCAATAGATCATGTGGCTGACCTCCTGTTTGAGTTGCAAGGACAGAATATTTTCCAGAGGCCTCTCTCCCTGCAACTGCTCAGCTGCCCAGCTCGAACTGGACCTGCCTCAACTCTCCTGCTGGCCTCTTTTAGAGTGAGTACTAACCTCGAAGTGGTGTCACCTAGGTCGTTGGCCATTGGCTGGTGTTAGAGTGTAGTCCTTCTTTCCACTTTCCACCTGGACAAACCTGAATCCTGTATCTAACCGGTGCTCTATTGCAGTAGGTCTTAACCTTTGACCCGATTGAGCATAACCAGATAACTGTGGTTGTTGCTTTTTGGTGCTTTGTTTAGTTCAAATTTTAAAAACTCATATATCTGGTTCTACTTATTGGATTTATGTGGGTTTGGTGTCATTTTATTTATTCTCTATTTGAGTAATTTGGTATTTCTCTTGTGCAGTTTTTTTCACTATAGTACTTTTTGTGTACAGATTGCCTCTAAGGGCCCGTTTATGATGGCGGTGGGACTGCCACCGTCAGGCCATCAGTAGCAGTCCCACCGCCATTGGACCCTGCAGGACTGCCCACCGCATTATGACGACGGGCAGATGGAGGCAGGGCAGAGATACCGACCGACACGCAGGGGACCTGCTCAAGGAGCCCATCGGACATTCTGCAATCCTTACAATGGTGCGTCGTAGGGATTACAAAGTCCCTTTCTGCTGGCCGTTTCATGGCAGTTAACCCACCATGAAAAGGCTGGCAGATTGTGACATTGGGGGCATCTAGCAGGCCCCTTTTCCCAGCTGGCCCTCTGCCATGGGCCCTCATCCCTGCACCATGTGGCAGACACCACAAGGTGCCTGCCACATGGTGCAGGGATGTATGGAATGTGTTTTTTTGTATTGCGGCATTTTCTGAAGCTCGCAGCACACGCCACAATAAAAAATATACACATTGCGCCTGCCGTGAAGGCCGTCATATCCTAATGTGGCCAGCGGGATCTCCAACTCCCAGTCGGGCGGTTCTGCCTTCGCGTTACGTCCACCTTACATCATAATCAGGCCCTAAGTGGCTGTTTTGTGCTAAACTACCTGATGGTTAAGCACAGGTTTATTTACTTACTTTTATGGTTTATGCTGACAAGGATTGTGAATATTTTATGGGGTGGGTTCTTACCTCGCCTCAAATAATACTCACATTTCTTACCAGAGTATTGTATGGACGTTGTTAGAGCAGCCAATTGAGAACTAGAGGTTTTGTGGATGTAAGAAATGGCAAACATATATCCAAATGACTATGAAAAACAATGGTAAATGCAAAAATAATAAACTGTGTTTGCTCGACTACAAAATATCGAATGGACATAATATCGAGTCCAAAATATAGGGTGGACAAAATATCGAATGGACAGAATATAGACATCAAAGATATCGTTTTGAAGGTAAGTAATGTAATATCGAATGTTAAAAATATAGAAAGTTAAAATATCGAAGTATGTAATATAGGTTATTAAAATTATCGAATTTTTAATAATATCGAATTTTTTATAGTGTTTGTTATGTTATTATATGTGTGAAAAGTGTGTAGTTATGTTATAATTAATTTTAAATAATGTATTTTGTTTTTCTATTTTTTGCGTAATTTAATTCTGTAGCGGGTTGTGGGTTTATAGGGGAATAGGGTGGGAAGTAATTTAATTATAATTAATTAAATATGTAAATATATATTTTGATATTTATTTTTAATTAATTGTTAATTAATTTATATTTGGTAATTAATTAAATTGTAATTGCCAATTAATTATAATTAATTGATTAATTGCTAATTATGTTAATTTTACTAATTTATTTTCTGTAGCGGGTTGTGGGTTTATAGGGGAATTGGGTGGGAAGTAATTTATTTATAATTAATTAAATATGTTAAAAATATGTATTGGTATTTTTTTAGAATTAATTGTTAATTATTTTTCTATAGGTAATTAATAAAATTTTAATTGCCAATTAATTTTATTTATTTGATTAATTGCTAATTATGTTAATTTTACTAATTTATTTTCTGTAGCGGGTTGTGAGTTTATTAGGGGAATAGGGTGTGAAGTAATGTATTCATAATTAATTAAATAATTCAATTTATTTAATTGTATTTAATTTGAATTAATTGTTAATTAATTTTTAATTGTTATTAATTAATTGTTAATTTGTAATTAATTAGAATAGGTAACTAATAGTAAAAATTAATTGTAATTTGAAATTTTAATTGATTAATTATTATATTATATTAAATTGGTAATTACTTTTAATTAATTTTTTATAGATATAAATTTATATTTTTTTAAATAATATAAGAAGTATTTACTTTCCCTACTGTTGCACTCTCTGGAGTGGGAATAGTAATTTTTACCCCTACGCTATCCAACGCTTTACCTACTGTTGCACTCTTTGGAGTGGGAATAGTAATTTTAACCCTTATGCTATCCAACGCTTTCCCTACTGTTGCACTCTTTGGAGTGGGAATAGTAATTTTTACCCCTACGCTATCCAACACTTTCCCTACTGTTGCACTCTGTGGAGTGGGAATAGTAATTTTTACCCCTACGCTATCCAACGCTTTCCCTACTGTTGCACCCACTGGAGTGGGAATAGTAATTGTTACCTTTACGGTATCCAACGCTTTCCCTACTGTTGCACTCACTGGAGTGAGAATAGTAATTTTTACCCCTACGCTATCCAACGCTTTCTCTACTGTTTCACCCACTGGATTGGGAATAGTAATTTTTACCTCTACCCTATCCAACGCTTTCCCTACTGTTGCAGTCTTTGGAGTGGGAATAGTAATTTTTACCCCTACGCTATCCAACGCTTTCCCTACTGTTGCACCCACTGGAGTGGGAATAGTAATTTTTACCCCTACGATATCCAACGCTTTCCCTACTGTTGCACTCACTGGAGTGGGAATAGTAATTTTTACCCCTACACTATCCAACGCTTTCCCTACTGTTGCACTCTTTGGAGTGGGAATAGTAATATTTACCCTACGCTATCCAACGCTTTCCCTACTGTTGCACTCTCTGGAGTGGGAATAGTAATTTTTACAATTCCGCTATCCTACGGTAATAATATTGGATATTATTTAATTATATTATGTTACTATATATATATGTTTTAACAAATATGATTGTAATTTTTTTAATAACTTTCATTAATTATTAAATTATTATAAGGTAATTTAAGTATTTTTAAGTATATTTTAGTAATTCATTTTTAATATTAATTTAATTTAACATTGTTTTTAATAAAGTGGATATTTTTATAAACTATATTTTTGTAAACGATATTTTTTACTCGATATTTTTGTACTTACCTGTTTGTAGATACAAAGTCGATATTCTGTCTGTCGATATTTTGTCGCCGATATTTTTGATAGTCGATATTATGTCCCTCGATATTATGTCAGTGATCCAACAAAGAAATATAGGCAGGACCGTTGGAATCAAGCATCTCTTCGGCTGATTTTTCTCATAACATGGCTACACCATATTTGGCACAAAAACCACCATATGCTGCATAATTTTCAGATTTCAACACAATATCTGTTTCTAGAACAAACTGATTAAATTTTGAAAGAATGCTACCCGTGAAGTGCAATAACATTCCAGGCGCCTTGCACAAATTAAAGAGTGTCCTTTTAGCTATTGCAATTTAACGGGAAGTAGAAAATGATTTTGTCTGTATTATAAACTCCAAATCTACATATTTAAGTTAGCAAAATTCTTGCACCTTCAGTGTTGAAAATTTGCAATTAGGCATCACATTCCCTGTTGCCAAAGGTGCATTAATTTAAAGTTTACTGAGGCATGTACAAAGTACGGCCCGATTCACAGAACTAACTTAAGACAAAATCCAAATTTACTACCATTTTGGTATTCACAGAAGGCACTTACTCATTTTGGTATTCACAGAAGGCACTTACTCATTTCGGTATTCAGAGAAGTTAGGAGTCCTAACTTTTGGGGCCAGATGTAGGAGGCCAAATACCGGTCAGTAACGGCCGATTTCGGCCGTTACCGACCGGTATTTGGAGTTTCAGATGTAGAGGGCCTTAAATTTACCGATTCGGTATATTTACAGATTCAGTAAATATACCGATTCTGTAAATTACCGAATCAGTAAATTTACCGAATCGCAAATTTGTGATGTAGGTGGCACTGAAAACAGTGCCACCGGCCCTTAAGAATTCGTTATTTACCATGACATACTATGTCATGGTAAATAACGAATTCCTGTGTACAAGCACATCTGTGCATGTACACCTGTGCTATGTGGCACACAAGCCAGAATCAGGGGTGCAACAGGGTGTCAAAGTGACACCCTGTCCCCCTTGCAAATTTGGTAATTTTACCGAATCGGTATTTACCGATTCGGTAATTGACATTGATTCCTATGGGCCTCAAGGCCCATAGAAATCAATTGCAATTACCGAATCGGTAAATACCGATTCGGTAATTACAGAATCATACAGATTCGGTAAAAATGACAGAATTTTTTCCTACATCTGATTTACCGAATCTAGAATACCGAATCGTTAAAATTCGGTATTCTAGAGTCGGTAAATCAGATTTACCTACATCGGGCCCTAGGACTCCTAAATGCCTTTTGCGAATGCCGAAAGTCTGAAATTTGTAAACTACAGAAACTCTTCTAGAGAGACATTTCATAATGGAAAGAAGTGCTTCCCAAGTCTATAGAACAGGAACATGATAAACCTCAAACTGAAGGTAAGTAAATTTAAAATAATAACTGCAAATAGTCACAATTCTTAGTGTAACAAATTTGTACATGCACGTTTCCTTTCACTGTACTGCAACATTGAATACGTTTTACACAAATGTAATTCTGGAAGTTTGAAAGGACAATATTAAAAATATGCCTTTCCCAAAGTGCTGGCCATTCAAGACAAAATGTACCAATATAAATTAGAAATGGAGTTGGACTGCGACCCGCACGCAACCCTCTCAGCAGTACTGTGTAGGAAATGTTTACGATTAGTCCCATTAGAAAACTTCAGGGACTCAGTGGGACTCCACACCCTCTTTTGTAAATGAATAGCAAACTCAAAATAGCAGTAAGAAACAGAGGATATACTTTAAAATGTTTATTGCTAAAACCCAAGTCCAGCGCATTAAAATATGAAGAGTAACCCCACAGAATGCAAAAATAAATTCAGTTATGCATGCCATGGTCAGCGAAAACAATATGAACATTCTGAACGTGGTTAGTAAACCCCTGGAGTAGCCTGGGGCCTACAGTCCTTGACAGGTCAAGAGAACAAAACAAAAAACTTCCCAGCGGGGACTAGCTCCCCTTTGCATGACATGAAATGTATATAAACCAGTATGTCCTGGAATATTTGGCCTCCCATCACAATTTAAGGTTGAGTCTTGCGGAAAATCTTCCACATGGCAAGAAATATTTGACTGGCCTATGTCTTTTGAATCGCTACGCTCAGTCATGTAGCTACTGAAAGTGAGGCCATAGACTTTTAGGAAAAACTGTTTACCTGTGAGAAATGGACTGTCAGACATACACCCACCGGCTACATTCTTTAAATCTCTGTTGGGTGGGTTTTACTTTCAACATCTGTGCGCCTTCTACACTTTGATATTACATATTATGTACTTTCGTAACTTCATCAACCAAAGATTATTCCATCCGGGGCTTGACTAAGCCATGTTTAAACATTACCTTTCATGTACCTTAAGTACCATAAGTCCAAATAATATGCTTCCATTTCCATAGTTTTACTTCATAAAATCTTACACTCAGCTAAAGCCATGTGATGTGAGTGTTTACTTCAAAGTCAGAAAATGAAAGTTACTTCTGTTGTAGAGGAGCGCAATTGCGTCCAGGAGTTTGAACCACAAATCTGCTTCCTGTTTATACTTGATGAGGTTAGCATGTTGAGCGCTATAAATAATAAAAAAAGAATAAACACTTCTTAGAAAAGATGTAAGAATTAAAAGTCCCTTCTTGCTTCCAGTGAAATTTTTCTTAAAGAAGTTGCTTTGTTAAGTTTTTACTAGACCCTCAGAAGTTAGAAAAATATCACAAAAGTGTGAAACATTGGGGAAAATAACCAAAAAGTGAAAAGCGTCAAAAACAAAAATACAAGTAAATATTTGTCAACCTACTTTTTCACTTGCTGTCTCATTGTTCCAAAAAATAAGATCATTCATGGCCTTTGGCCACATCTTGTGCCTCATGGACAAAGCCTTTGTGATTCTTCATTCAGATGCAAAATAATTTGCCAAAGCAACAAGCATTGGCGAAGCTGATAGAGCGCCATGCTGTTTGAGAAATTGTAGGGGTGCACCATAGTCCCAAGTAGTAAGCACCCGCATATTTGGAGGGCCATGTTATTGTGTGATTTTATAATGTAGTATTAGGCCGGGGATCAGTGCAATATGTAGAATGGTGTTTATATCATTTACAGACTGATGTAGTGTTTTAGTTGAGAGAATCATGCTTTAATTAACTTAGAATTGACTGCTCTGTGTGTAAAAAGTGAATTGAAATTAAACGTGCCATAATAAAGTTGCATGTGTAGGCTGCCTAATAAGAAACGTGATGCTTTAACATGAGAATAACAATTGCTAATGTGAAATGTAATGTTAGGATTGATTGATGAAATGTTTATGTTGTCTTATCAGAAATGCATTCAAAAGAGTAAAAGCCTGAGACATGGAAACACTAGCAGAGGCCTAACTGGGGTTTTCTTAGCAGACTAGAAATGTCGAGTTGGAAATATACTTTGGGATAGAAGCTCACGGTTGCAGTTGAATTTCGAATTGTAACTTAGAGCGTGCAGAGGGATTGTTTCTCATTTATTTCTTTTGCAGGTGCAAGGCCATGTAGCTTGTAAGGTAGAATGACCCATTGTTTAGAAGTTAGATTGGTAGGAGTAGAGATGAATGGAGGGCACTGGAAAGCACGGTTGCTACTCTTGGCGGAGAAGGTGCCTGGGACCCAAGGACACAGAAACTTTTTTTGTAAGAAGGAGGATCGATGCTGGAAAAGTATGAGGGGCAGTACCTGCCAGAAGGAGAAGTGTCATGGGCGTACCCATTTTTTGGAGGATTTTGTATCAGGGAAAGTGACCCGAGGGTGGAGAGTTAATTGCTATTGAAGCTAGAGTTAGGGTTAGTTGGACTTACACTGGGCGTTGTCTAAGGCAGTCCAATTGGATGTGCAGTTAGACATGGGTCTTAGTTTGGACTAGGTAGGAGAAACTAAGGAGCATCTTAGAAAGAGCTCAGGAATTGAGGATACTTACCTGGAAGGTGAATGTGCTTCTTAGGGAGCCTTCACAGCTGACACCTTTTTCTCTTGCCTGGGAGGGATGTTAAGTAGGGATGTCACTTTAGAGTTAGTGTACGGACAGACTAATCGTTTTCTTGCCCATTGGAACAGATGCAGTCAAGTTTTCCAGTGGGCACCGTTATTGCCTGCCTAATGCTTCTTGAATTAACTTTGCTTTTTATTCTGAGTCGACTGAGACTCCTGTGTAGGATTATGTTTGTATTAGTGCCAGTCTATGTCTTGAACCTCTTGCTGAGGGGCTTGTATGTCCTGTTGTTTTTGGCTTTGTAATACATTTTAAACTTTTCTTCGGAGTCAGTGGTCCTTCAGATTAAAACGTGTTGAATTACGAATTTGTCAAATGGATATGAAATATAATGAACTTCCTTCCCACTTCCATGCAGACTAAAAGGTCCAGTCAGCCAGGGATTCTTTGGATTGGTAAGGTGAAAATATATACGAGAATCCCAGCATCATCAAAGTCAATAACTACCACTTTGATAACCTTTTGGGTTTGTTAATGCTTTTTGCTGTCACAGGGTAGCATCAACAACAGCAAAATGCTTTTTGCCAGTGCTGTGGAACGCCGGCAGAAATGGAGCTATAAAGCAGTGATTATTTCTGGCCATATAATTCTGTAGGCACACACGTGTGTGAGGACCTTTGGATTGGCGTGGGCGCCTTTTATTATTTACCGATCCAAGATGGAGGATACCACTCAGATCGGTAAATGCAAAATTTGGTTTCATAAGTGTGCAAGACCTTTTCGGCTAGCAAATGAAAGTTGCTTGGCCCGCAAAAAAAATTTAAAATAGAAATAGAAAACATCGTTAGGGGTTGTGCTAAGAAGCATTATAAGATCTAGGAATACTGGATGGGTTGGCGGGGGAGACACTTGGAGCCATGTCCCCAAGTGAGGATTTCTGTGGAGGCCGAGGTCATGTCTTTTGTAGCTTGCGTACTGTTTGGGGTGGGGGAGGGACCGAGGGGAGGTGGAAGGTTGGTGCATGTTTGCTTTGCACTGGTGCTATGCTATTTTTAGGGATCATGCTGAAGGTCGATGCATTGTGGTTGTCGAGATTTATTTTTTCTTATTTGTTTTCTTTTATCATTTTCTTTTTGTGATAACAGTCCCTATTGACCTGCATGCCAGAATTGCCTGTTCTGTTATCCTGGTCATCTGTGTGATGTGGATTATGTTTTGTACTGTGCTGACTTTTATTCAAAACCCAATAAAAAGTTTGTGGGAAAAAAATGAAATAGAAATAAGGTAAATGACCATGAGGGTTGCAGGAGCAATTGAAAAGCAGATCTATGGGTAGGAACGGGGAGTGGGCAAGGTGTGAATGAGCAATGGAGACACCTGAACGCATTTTCTCATTGTGAAGCAGCCTGGTAACAAATGGCAGTCCCTGTGGCGCCCAATAAAGTACATTTTAATTAAAACATTTATTTCAAGGCTTACAGTGGAAAGTGAAACAATGCAAAAGTGAGTAAAGAGCCAACATTGGACCAAAGCACAGGTATTTTGGGGGGATAATCTGCACACAACAAAGAGCACGAAAATGCATGCAATCTCATAGAGTGCCAAAGGAAAAAGTAGTTCCCTAAATGTGAGCAGTGCAAGACACAAGTCAGCCAATCCAAGGATAGTACAGTCTATGCTCCATAAGAGGAAGGTAAGCCATTTAATACGAGGCAAGCAAATGAGTGAGACAATAATGTCAAATAATTTAAGCAATGGGTGAGCTACAAGTCCACTCTAAGATTTTGGTACAGTCCAACAAGAGGGTATTTCCTGCCGACAGCTGACAGTTGTCTGTGAGGCAAGACCTAAAAATAGGATTATGGAACTGAAAAAGAAAGGATTTCCAAAGTATGCATAGCATAGCAAAAATGTAAGCTTGTTGCCAAGATAAATTAAGGAATTGCAAATAGAGGATAACAAAAGTCATGTCCAAAACATTTTGCATATTGCGAAAACCCACAAATATTTCTGGTGCAAGCAATACCTCTCACATAAACCAACATAACATGTGCAGATTAATACAGCTTGCAATATTGTTTGAAAATATTATCAATAGTCTTAGCATATTGCTGCATCAAGACCGCTGCGCCACCGCCAGGGATCTCGGATCTCTGGCAGTTGTAGCGGTCCTAGGGATGTCCGGCCACCGTACTTGTAATACGGTGGTCGGACTGCTGGTGCCGCGGTCCCTGACCACCACCGCACCTCCAACACTAGTTTGGCGGTCCGATGGGCGGATAATTAGGCCCTAACTGGTCTACATCTATGCTGTAGCTTTTCACTATAGTTACTATTAGGAAGTGCTCTTCTTTTTTAGAACTCTTTATGAAAGTTTGCTTTTCTGTTCTTTCCAGAGACAGCTGGTGAGAAAATACTTTCTAGAATGCAGATCTCCACTGCCACAAAACTTCTGAGTCATGAGTGATGATATTTTTAAATAAACATGGGATTGATAAACAAACTATTAGATAATATTATATTAGATGCAAACTTGTTTGCAATCGTTAAAACATGGGATGATATGTACAAAAGCCGACAATGTAGAGGTTGCTAAAGTTGAAACAATATACTGCTATACTGCGATTCACATTGTTTGGACCACAAATTTATGATTAAGTAATTACTGCTACTAAAATGTAAACTGTAAGTTCAATGTATCAAACATTTGTAACTTGCAAACAGTCATAAAAAATAGATTTTTCGCTTACAAATTACCATCAAATGGATGGGGTTGGCAGTAGGTGGAAACTCTAATAGTATTCCCAAAATTGCAGAGCTCTATGTACTGGCAAGGAGAATGTGGATTTTGGCAGCTCAGCAGAGGAAAAAAAGAAACAGAAGAGAATATTCAGAGTTTAGTTCACAATCTGTGACCAAACTCAGGGGAACCGGGGAAGCAATACATATAAAAGATAAGATTGAGAACAGGCTGAACAGCCAAGCAATAGTAGACCTCAAAGATACGTTTGACTCTGGGCTAGGCAGTGACACACACAGAAGTGACACCATCTATAGACATGTGCAGGTCCTGCACTTTCTGGCCACAAGCAGTTAACAGGCTAGAAGAGCGAGACCAGGTCACTTGTTACAGAGACTCCTGACTGACTAATTGAATTACATTGAATCATCATTACTGGATTTGTTTGGGACAGTACACTCTTGTTGATCAATAGAACAAAACTCGTGTTATTATAATATCTGCTCCTTTTCATTTGTTGTTTTCCAATCAGCCCTTTGAAAAAAATATTACATTTTGAATTATTTTTTGCAAGCAGTGTGTTATTTCTCTTTCATTTCATATGGCATGCACTTACTTCAGAAGTGGCTGATTGTGCTGTCTGTCCTGTGTGACATTTAGTCACACTTGCTGCATGTTGCTCAAAGCCTCCTCATCATCCAAGTTGTCATGATCTGGGACTATGGGAATGATTTTAAATGCCTTGACAGGGGGCATATTGTAGTGCTCCACACTTATGGGTAGACACCGGGGGGCATATTACCAAGCAATAGCGATAATTATCGCTATTGCTTGGTTAGAGACAAAAATTTACCGCTGAGCTGCGGCGATTTTTATCGCAAATAAACCTTGGTATTACCAAGGTTTATCGCAAATGCGATAAAAATCGGCCGCAATGCATGAATATCGCTGAAAAGTCCGCGATATTCATGCATTACCGAGCTAATGCTCTTAGCCATGTTATCCACCTCCCATTGGATAACATGGCTAAGAACTGCTCAGGGCAGGTGTTAGCTTTTGGAGATATTCGCGCTTAGCGCAAATATCTCCATAAGTTGGTAATAGGAGATAGCGATGTTAGCGACTGTTTCCAGTCGCTAACATCTTGGCACGCCCACTTTGCATGTCATTAGTGATAAATATCACTGACATGCAAAGTGGGGCCCAAGATGGTCGCTATCTCCTACTAGCTGTCGCTAACTGGTGTTAGCGACAGCTAGGGAATAGGGAGATAATTTTATCTCCGCTTTCTTGGCTTTTAAAGCCAAAAAAGCAGAG
Source organism: Lissotriton helveticus (assembly GCF_964261635.1). Lineage (NCBI taxonomy): Eukaryota > Metazoa > Chordata > Amphibia > Caudata > Salamandridae > Lissotriton > Lissotriton helveticus. Next base: position 2,073,064,490 of record NC_136063.1, read on the forward strand.
ATAAACTCCCTTGATGATATGCCCCCAGATTCTGCCCTTCAGGTGGCTACTTAAGTTTTTTTGACATATGCCCTTGTACATCTGTGTGCAACTTTGCAACTTCTTTCACCAGGAAACACACCACTGAGGTACAGTGCGAGGATCCAAGGATACATAGTGTCAGACTTGACAGTCTTAGGGTTGTCTTCCCCCAACTTTTTTCCATCCTCCCTCCATTTGTCTGAACTCAGTTTTGGTACTCTGCACTTGTGCTCTCTCCCCTAAACCATCTTTTGTATTTGTTTCAAATAATACAAAATAATACAAATTGTTCCAAAAAACCATACACAATATATCCTTTCATGAAACCTTATTGGTATCAATATTATTTAAAACACAAGCATATCATTTTGTTTGGTTAATTTCAAATCATTGGAATTATTGACGTACAAAAAATAAAATGGTTAAAACTATGGGGGTACTTTCCTCATTAACACAATAATTTAGATTTTTTTTAATATTGCATGAGCCCAAGGCTTAGCTTACACTTAAAAGGATTTGGAGTTGTGAAAATATTCCTAGCCTTGCCAGTTTCATCAGGATTTCCAGAGTAAACAGGAGTTCCACTGCTTTACTGCAAGTGTGAGTACTATACTTTAAAAAAGCGGTTTTAATAAAGTGCGCCTTGCATGCATCAAATACAGACAAGGTAGGCCAAAGATTTCTCATATTGGTGACTGGCCTGCAGAAGGTAACCATCGGCAAAAGATTTCCAGGCGACATTTATGTCTTTTATTGTCAAGGCCAAAAGTCTAACTGACAGAATTTGCTTTAACATAGATTTGTTTAGACAGGCACCCCCAAATAACATCTCCCAGACGTAACACTTTCCTGGCAGACTTTACCCAAGCACTGGGACTCATAGATATATGGCACATGCAGAATCCAGATGGAACTCATTTCACGCACTACTCCAATGACCACAACAGTATGTCGCGCATAAACTATTTCTTTACTTTCCTCCCAGACATAGGGCACTTCCAGCATCCCCAGGGATTCCCAAGGGGTATCTACGACCACTCTCCCCTAAGGGTTGAACTCACTTTTCACCGACGCTCAGCCATTGGCCCCATACTTATCAATCCATTGCTACTCACCATTCCAGATATCAAAGATGACCTTGCCGAACACACAGATCACTACTTCACTGAAGACAAAGGCTTGGTAGACTCAGCAAACACCATATGGGAAGCCTATAAGGCAGTAATCAAGGGTCATACTCTAGCGTTAAAAATTGGATACCTCCGGAACCATAGCGATCAGCTAACCCGGTTGGAGAGTGACCTACTCCTTCTTGAGACGGAGCACAGCACCTCTCCCACCGAAGCCACGGCCCACAAACTCCGAAATAAACAATTAGAATACAAAGCATTAATAAGAGAAAAAACCCAAGCCAGACTGCTTCAAATGAGACATAGAGGCTATGAACTCGGGGAGCGGCCTGGCAAAATGCTGGCATGGCTGGAAAAACGAGATCAAGAGGCGCAATGGGTCCCTGAAATCATACTGGAAGATGGGAGGCGGGTAACAGACCCCCAGGACGTAGCAGAGACTTTTGCAGATCACCTGGAGGCCATATATACCTATAGGACCACGTCCTCCTCCGAAGACTCTCGTCAGCTTCTGGAGGAAATGACTCTACCAACACTATCAAATACTGACAGGAAAACCCTAAATGCCGATATTACTGCAGACAAAGTCTGCAAAGCTATCTTTGCTATCAACTCTGGAAAAGCGATGGGGCCTAATGGGATTCCCATTGAGTTTGTTAAGGGGATGGCTCTCAAGGTACCTCCAGACCTTAAAAACATGTATGACGAGAGTCAGGAGATAGGCATTCTTCCCTTGGACCAACGACTAGCCACTATAGTTGTCATTCGCAAACCAGGTAAACCAGCAGCAAATTGTGGCTCCTATAGACCTATTTCATTCATTAGCTCAGAGGCCAAGATGTTGGCAAACTTCTTGCATCCCGGCTAATAGCTGTACTCCCCTCTCTGGTCCATGAAGACCAATCAGAATTTATACCAGGTCGGAATACCGCCCTTAATATTCGACGGGTCCACAATGTCCTGGGTTGGCAGTCCTATCTGCATGAAGACGCGGTTATACTGTCATTAGACGCCACCATGGCGTTCCACTCGATAGAATGGCCCTATCTTTTTGAAGTTTTGGCGCGGTTGGGATTTGGCCCATGCTTCAGACAATGAGTGGCATTGCTATACAAGGATCTACAAGGATCTACTGGGTCAGGTCAGGGTGAACAATCACACTTCACGCACATTAGCCCTGCGGAGAGGCACCAGACAAGGTTGTCCTCTGTCCTCCTTATTATTTGCATTGACCCTCAAACAGTTAGCCTACTGCATAAGACTGGACGTTTCCATAAGGGGACTAAAGTGGAGTGAGGATACAGAGGACAAAATATCACTCCACGTGGATGACATCCTCATATACCTGGCAACCCCCCGAGCCTCCATCAACAGTTTATTTAACGTCATCACCAACTTTGGCAAATACGCTGGTTACACTATTAACTGGTCCAAATCATTATTATATGTACTGCACGGCCCCCTGCCTCGTCTACCTCATGGATACACAATTAAACAGGCCTCAGCAGGTTTTACATATTTGGGCATCTTTATTACACCGACCCCAAATTGTTTTATGAACATAATCTTCTAGGTCCCTTAAAGCGGCTACAGGATGATGTGAGACACTGGAGGTCGCCTCCCTTATCCCTCCTAGGCAGAGCAGCTTTATTTAAAATGAAAGCACTTCCCCGATTTTCATATGTCCTTCAAAATTGCCCATTTCGCATAGCTGACAATTACTTCACCACCATAGAGGGGGAACTCCGTACCTTCCTATGGGACAGGAAAGTACCACGTATTGCCTTTCAGAAGCTCACCAAGGGGTGGTATGACGAAGGAATAGCCCTTCCAGATTTACGCCTCTACTATTGGGCCTCCGAATTAGTACCCGTCAACCACTGCAACTACGGATCACCAACAAACCTAGGCTTCCACTTAGAAAAATACCAAACAGGTCAAGAGGGTTATATGGGGGTCCTTTACAGTAAAGCTCGAAGATGCCGATACTTGGGGCCTATATCACACACGGTGGTCGTTTGGCATAAGGCCAATAAACGCCTGGGTTGGGCGGATACATTCACGAAAGCTACGCTGTCATGGTCCTCGCAAAGGTTGGGATAACTTTGCTTCCACATGGGATTTGATAGGTGGGACACTATTGGAATCACTAACATATGAGACTTGGTCAATAAGGGGAAAGTGCTCACATTCAAAGAACTACAAACTAAACACTCACTCGCACAAGGAGAAATTTTCTGATATCTACAAATCCGACACACCATTCTTGTTAACATCCCTGACCTCCCTTCCTTACCAGACGCCTCCCCCTTGTAGGACCGCTTGCTTACCGATCAACTCCTGACTAAAGCCATCTCCTGCATGCACCTTAAACTCTGCAATAACCTGCCGGACACCTTTCAGTCCCTTCGAGCCCGCTGGCAGGCGGACCTGGGGGTGTTGGAAGATTAAGACTGGCAGACGGCATTAATGTCCCCACAGGGAATCTGCCGTAAACCACCGCTTCCGCCTCATTCAGTTGAAAACACTCCACAGGTCCTACCTTTTAGGCGTCCTTCTGGCAAAAATGGTTAACCAGGGTGATGCGTTCTGCCTTAGGGGTTACGGCTAAGTCAGTACCTTTTATCACATCCTGTGGGACTGTCCCCATAGACGCCCTTTTTGGGACAGGACAACTAAGAAGATGAAAGACACATTTGGTAAACACATCCAACTATCACCTAAAATGGGGATTCTAAATATTTGGGAGCTCACCAACCTAACAGAAGTGGAGCAGCAAAGGGTGGCACTGGGAAACTTATTGGTGAAACGAGCTCTGGCAATGCTCTGGGGTTCCAAAAGATTGCCACTGACGGTCGGGTGGGTGGAGGAAATGGATAAATGTATGATTGCATAAAAAGAGGTCTACAAAAAAAGAGGCTGCCCTAAGAAGTGGGATAAAAAATGGGGAGGCTGGAATGCGTACAGAGGGGAAATTTGTACTTCTCCCACAGAAGATATGGCGATGAGATAGACTAGACTTGTAGACCCCTTAAATCCTTAACAACTGTAGTAACAAATCTCAATCCACTATACGATATGTACCCCACGGGTTTTACAAAAACAAAAAACATTGATTTATTTAGTGCACAATTTAAATAGGGCTGGATTAGATTGTCCCTGTGGGAGCTGATGATAACCCGAAAATTACTTTCAGTTGAGCCCAAGTTTTCTTGCCTAGATAAAAGGCTTATTTGTTTCTTTAGCACTGATTTTAATATTGCTGGCTGAAGGATGAAGTTTTCCCAATTTGGCATGTCAAGATTTAATTTAGTACATGCAGTCAAAAGAAAGTCCGACCAAGAATTTATACCCTTTGTAAAGAGTTCCTTCAAAGTTTCTTTCATGTTATTGGGTTGTGCCGTGCAGATTGAACGGTAGTACCAGACTGTAGCTGCCCAATTTTTGAAAGATTGTTTATGTAAACTAAACTCCAGCCGTACCAAGGCGTGCCGGGCATAGGAAGGAATCTGGAGGATCCGTTTGAAGGCCCGGCACTGGGCAGTCTCCATAATATTCACCAGTGCTCCAGGGAAGACTAATTGTCCATAAGAGATTGAAGGCAGTAGCTTAGATCTTATTACCTTTTGTATTGCCACAGTAGATGGACTGTACATTTTAGCATTGAGTTTTCACATGCCGTACGCCACTGTCCTAGCCTTTGCTTTTATAGAAGAAATGTGTTGATTGGGCTTACTGTTGCCCATAAACCAAACCCCCACATAGTTATACTTGGAGTGGTGGTAATGTTCAAGTTTCCCAATCTCCAATGATGTTTCAACTTGTTGTTGTAGCTCCCGAAAATAACAACCTTTGTTTTTAGGCATTGACCACTAGTTTGTTACCGTTATTATAAGAGCATAGCACATCAAATGCTTTTTGTAATCCTATCCGTGTATGGTCCATTAGTACCATATCGTCTGCATTCTGCATCAAGAACAATCTAGTCGGCACAACTTTTGGCACGTGCAAGTTAGCAGATGATAGTTACTTACCCAGGTCCGCAGTGTACAAATTAAAAAGTAGGGGCACCAGTACTCAGCCTTGTTTAAGCCTTTGGTGTCGTGACCACAGGAACTCCTCCGAATCGGGGCGATGCTCAAAGCGGTCCACCTCAACTTCATCAACTCTGACATATAACGTACAGAGTATTGAGGTGATTAAGTGAGGGAAAGGAATTAGGGTAGGACAAGCGGGGCAAAGGATACCTGAAAACATAAAACACAATGATTAATACAGTACAACTTCCTAGCTACTCTCATATGATCTCACTAAGTGGTCTAGTACCTAGCAACCAAGTTCCACCTGCTGCTGTGTTCTGTATCCAACTCGCTATTGAGTGATGATACTTCTCACACTTGAGGAGGATATACCTACAACATAGAAAACATAGGTTAATACCACAAACCTCCCTCTTTCACTCCTTAAGCCACCTCCCCTACTCACACATACCCTGCAGTTTGTCTTTCCCTTTCAAAGGAATTCAAGAGCAAAAAATAGGTAGAAGGAAGAGACTCCAGGATAACAGGTAGGTAGCACGGAACCCTAGTTAAAGTTTGGTTCCTTTCTCACAGGAGCCTTCTTGAAAGGAAGAAATAATAATGCCAAGCTACAGTCAATAGCAGTCCATATACTTCCATAAATAGCACAATAGAGTACAAGGTTCCTTGGTGCCCAATAAAGTAAGGAAAACAAACAAAAGGTCACACCGGCGTTTTCCTATCAAACATCGTGTGAAACACATTCAAAGTTAATGATAGATCCTAGAGAGAGAGAGAGGGAGACTGCCACAATACCTTCTCGGGCAGCGTCGCTCTGGTAGTTTTTGTCCTGTCCAGAGCTGTGATCCACACAGATGAACAGCCACACAAGCCTGTGCAGGTTTATGACTCTTACAGCCTTGGAGCCAACCTTTGCCGAAAACAGGAATTGATATGCAACGGTGCATCTCGCACTCTGAGAACGCCTCTTCTGGTGCACGATGCGGAAATCTCTCCCCCAGACTCCGGTTTAAAGAACCACAGAGAGGTGAAAGACCCGATGAAAAACGGCATGCCCTGCTATCCAGCACACTGCCGTGAGAAGGAATCCTAAAGGAGTCGTTCTTCCTTCACAGCGGAAGAACGTCAGATCCTGTAGCCGCAAGGAAACACCGTTCCTCACCATAGAAAATTACGCACGACAGCCGACGTGCAACACCGTTTGAAATACTGGGAGGCCCCTCCTCCCTTGGCATTCAGGGGATTGCAGTTTATGGCTCATATCATGCAACTGGATACAGCAGGCTCAAGGGTTAGACCCTGACACTTGGTCAGTGTACTCTTTTATTGTCACTGTAGTCTGTGGGAGCTTGACACATACCCAGGTTTGGGACTAGAATACTGTAATGCTGTTCAGCAGCGTGCTTGGAATCCCCCAGGTTTGAAATTTCCACCAAACAATGAAAGAAGGGGCTCTGTGGTACGTGGGTAGCCAGCTCAGATTAGTAAGCCAGAGCTAAAATGTTGTCCAGTGTCGAGGCTCGGGCCCTAAAGCCTGATTGGTACACCGGGAGTATACCTTCGTCCCTGAACCAGTTTTGTAATTCCTGTAAAAGGAGACTTGCATTTGTCTTAGCCTCAAAACAAGAGAAAGGGACCCACCAGACAAGGAGGGATCCCTATTTCCTGAGGTTTATACCGCCTGTCGCATCTTTGACTCTTTACAGATCCAATTAAGGACTGTCTTTTAATTACCTATCCGTGGATTATTGGTGGACAGCGTGTATGCCAAAACAATATTTTTAAAAGATTGCACTTCCTACAAGGTTTTTGGCATCACTGATGGACTGTAGTGACTGTTGACCTTAAACCAGCTTAAATAGGACACGATATCCGGTCCAGATTATTTTACCCGAAGGAAGTGATGATCTGGAGTATTTGTGGATAATATTGATTTGGAGGCGTACATATGCCCAGGATACACAGACTGTTTTTACAATTGGGACCTTTATTGATTTTCCGGAAGAAGGTGTTGGCCAAAAAATAATGCCCACCGAAACGCGTCGATGCCCTATGGAGAAAACTACCTAAAATTTGTGGGGACAACTGTTATGGATAAGAATATTTGAAAAACTATTTACAGTTGCTTGATTGATTCCTGTTTAATTTGTGGTTTACGCTGGTAAAAAGGAAATCATTTTTACTTTCTGTTCTGGTCTCAGTATTTGGATTCAACAATTTATTTTTTTGTGTTCTTGTCTGCATGTTTTTAATTATACTGTATAATCTAGGTCTAGGATTGTTCATGAATTTTATTATGTATTGTGATGCATATGATGATCTTTATTTGTGAATAAATTTGTATACATATATTTTAGATTTGCCTGATTTGATTACATCTTCTAAGTCCACTGTCATCCTATTGGTGTAAGGCTTTTTGTGTGTAAATGGTATGGTAAGTCTGAATTACCTCAAAGGGGGCTTTCTCTATGACTTTAATCTTAGCCTCAAAATCTTACAGAGCTATCATCCAGTAGTTGCTCTGTTCTGAAGTGTCACCTTTTTGAGGTCTCGTCTAGGCAGCACATGAGCTGTCTCTCCGAGATTTCAAGTAATCTATATATCTAGGTAAACTCCACCTACTTAACCTCCTTGCTTTGAATTGGTTTATTACCTTGTCTGTTTACCTTTTTTCCGTTGTAACAGGCTAATGTGCTTTGTAAATTAGCCTCTTATTTAGGGAGAATGCCCATGCAGCACCGACTAAGGGGCCGATTATGATTGCGGAAAATCCGCATCCTCCGGGCCGGCGGAAGCCACCACCGGGCCGGAGGATGCAGATAATCCGCTGCGGGATGAAGAAATACCTCCCGTCAGAATATGATGGCGGGGGGATATTTTTTATGTCCGCAGCTTTTCCGCAGCGGTCGCCTTCTGACCGCTGCGGAAAAGCTCTAACATGGCTGGCGGTGTCTATCAGACACCGCCAGGCATATTAGGATGGCTGCGATTCTATGCCTTTCCACGGCGGCATTTCCGCCGTGGAAAGGCATACGGTCTTTTGTGTGGGGGCCCGTTGCGGGCCCCCAGGGGTAAAGGGGGGGTGGGGGTTGCACATGGGGGGTACGCCTTTGCGTGCACGAAGTGGCAGGCACCACACGGTGCCTGCCCTCGTGCATGCAAAGGTCAACATGCACTTTTTAACCTTGCGGCGGGTGCTGCTTGAAGCAGCATCCGCAGCAATGTTAAATGTAGGGGATATGACCGCCAGGGTGGCGGTCACATCCTAATTGCCATGGAGGGACCGCCGCTGCCCATGCGGACGGTCCCTCTTCCTCGGGGATGGTGGACGGAAGCAGGTCCGTCCGCCATCCTAATAGGGCCCTAAGTACTGTAAACATGCTGCACGTGGAGTGAAGTGTTTCCCGTTTGAGGTCTCGTCTAGGCAGCACATGAGCTGTCTCTCCGAGATTTCAAGTAATCTATATATCTAGGTAAACTCCACCTACTTAACCTCCTTGCTTTGAATTGGTTTATTACCTTGTCTGTTTACCTTTTTTCCGTTGTAACAGGCTAATGTGCTTTGTAAATTAGCCTCTTTTTTAGGGAGAATGCCCATGCAGCACCGACTAAGGGGCCGATTATGATTGCGGATAATCCGCATCCTCCTGGCCGGCGGAAGCCACCGCCGAGCCGGAAGATGCAGATAATCCGCTGCGGGCTGAAGAAATACCTCCCGTCAGAATATGATGGCGGGGGGATATTTTTTATGTCCGCAGCTTTTCCGCAGCGGTCGCCTTCCGACTGTGACAGAAAAGCTCTAACATGGCTGGCGATGTCTATCAGACACCGCCAGGCATATGAGGATGGCTGCGGTTCTATGCCTTTCCACGGCTGCATTTCCGCCGTGGAAAGGCATACGGTCTTTTGTTTGGGGGCCCGTTGTGGGCCCCCAGGGGTAAAGGGGGGGTGGGGGTTGCACATGGGGGGTACCTATGGTACCCCCTTGCCTTTGCGTGCACGAAGCGGCAGGCACCACGCGGTGCCTGCCGCTCGTGCATGCAAAGGTCAACATGCACTTTTTAACCTTGCGGCGGGTGCTGCTTGAAGCAGCATCCGCCGCAATGTTAAATGTAGGAGATATGACCGCCAGGGTGGCGGTCACATCCTAATTGCCATGGAGGGACCGTCGCTGCCCATGCGGACGGTCCCTCTTCCTCGGGGATGGTGGACGGAAGCAGGTCCGTCCGCCATCCTATTAGGGTCCTAAGTACTGTAAACATGCCGCACGTGGAGTGAAGTGTTTCCCTTGGAACTTCTTTTTTTGTTCGTGGCTTGCGTACTTTGGATTGCCGGGTTTTTATGCATCGAGTTTTGCTGTCATTTTTGTTCTTTGCTCTTGTTTATTCCGCTCCCCTTTACCTCGTCGGGGTTTGTTTTCCCTTTCCCTTTACAGGGACGTGCATCTGGAAACAATCCTCCCAATCGGTATATTAAGAAAGAATCACGGAGCTTTTTATATTACATTATTTTGAAAACCTGTGAGCATGCTAAAAAACAATTCCTGTTTTTTCTTTTGTAGTTATTTTGTGCTTTATTATTTTCATGAACTTGTACGCTATGTGGAAAGTTCTTTTGATTTTTAGTATTCTTAGGAAAGAAAAATTGTTCTCAACTACAGCTGTGCCTTATCTGCCTGCTCCGAAAACAAATCAGAAATGTGCGTCGCAGTAGCAGTAAGGGCGCCTAATGTGTATGCTAGGAAAGAACCGGCAACTATTTTATAAGTAATTAGTTGCACTATGGCCTACGCAAAAAAAAACCTGGAGCATTTTTATGCATTTAATTATTTTCAACATAGTGTTTACTAAAATAGAACCTCTGAACATTATATGGTGCTTTATTATTTTCGTGAACTGGTTGTGCGCCACGTGGACAGTTCTTTTGATTTTTAGTATTCTTAGGAAAGAAACATCTGCTGTTACTTGAAGCTGTACTTTCTTTTCATTTCACCTTTCGAGTAAACATGACGTGCTAGTCTGGTTGCTGCGTGAACATTTCTAATGGTGGCTGCACGGCGTTTGGGCCATTCACACATACTATTTGTGCTGTTGAGCAGCCAAGCAGAAATACTTTATCGCATCCTGTTATGACCTTCTATGTGATTTATGGCTGATCTTGGGCTACAGTTATGCGGTGGCATCTCTGCAGGATTATGAGCTGCTCTTGAAGGAGGGTGTGTTACTTTCACCGAGAACAAGGTGTCACAAACAGCAGCCCTCAGGCTGTTGCCCTAGCAAACTGTGCTGGAGTTCAGTATGCAAACAGAATAAAGTCCCAGAAAAAAACAAGCATTCGCTAGGCAATAGGTCTTGCATTAGTAAAAGTTTGAGCTATTGGCGATGCAAATAATAATGCAACGCCAATAGCTCTAATTTTCAGTAATGCGAGACCGATTACATTGCAAATGCTTGTTATGGTTGTAATAAGGAACCTTTCCAATCTTCAGGAATTATCTCAATAATTGTGAAGAACTGGTATAACAGGGGAAGGAAAGCCATCCAGAAGTTGTAGTCCTCTTTGAATGGTTGGCCTGAGAGACCGTTGGAGCCTAGGGCTCCTTTGCTTCTGATGTTCCTTAGTATTGTTAACACATGGCTATGCTCGTCCATGGATTTGTGTGCGTCTTCACCAGTCAGTTGTCTTTCCCCAGTTTTGATTCCAGTAGCCTTCTGTTGGCTGTTAGTTCCTGAAAATAGTTGGTTATTTGCACAGGTTTTGATGTCCTTCTTGCAGTACAGTGATTTCACCTGATTAATCCATGAGTGTGCTGAGGCTTTATTATTTCTATCATGGCCATACCCTTCGAGTGTATTAATGTATTGCCAAAATTCATATTGTCCTCTTGTTTTGAAAGGCTATAGACATTTAGCCATTATGATTCTTCATGTTGTTGTTTAAAGAACCATATACCTCTATTATGTGTTTACCTAGCTGAAATCCACTAGTGTCGCAACCCTTCTCCCACAACCCGTTTGTAGTAGTGGGTAGCCTGCCTCAGTGTTCTTTTGCTTTGTGTTGTCTTTGTACATTGCGGTTGGTTTCGGCAGCACGCCCCTTCTTTATGCACAGACTGGGGATTGAGTGGCCTGCCATACAGCAGGTAATTCAAATAGACTGCCATAGAAGGCCATTTTAAAAGTATGTTCTCCCCTGTACAGTTATTATTGGCCAGCAGACAATTACTTTTCCAGACAGCCAAACGTGATGTGTCAATTTTATTCCACTTTAACCTTCATAATAGAGTGTGGATTTTTTCCCTGGGAGACGAACCCAGGGTATTTACAAACTGTGGACTGGCTGACTGAAAGGAGATTGCAGGAATAAGCAGGAGATTGTCTCTGGCCTGCTGATGTAATAGTGTGGACTTCAGGATTTGGTCTTAGAGAAAATTGCTTATGAAGACATAGGGGGCATATTACCAACAACTAGCGATAATTTTTGTCTCTAACTTGTTTAGAGACAAAAATTATCGCCGCACATCGGCGATTTTTATCGCAGATAAACCTTGCTATTAGCAAGGTTTATCGCAAATGCGATAAAAAACGGCCGCAATGCATGAATATCGCTGAAAAGTCAGCGATATTCATGCATTATCGAGCAAATGCTCTTAGCCATGTTATCCACCTCCCATTGGATAACATGGTGAAGAACTGCTCAGGGCAGGTGTTAGCTTTTGGAGATATTCGCGCTTAGCGCGAATATCTCCAAAAGTTGGTAATAGGAGATAGCGATGTTAGCGACTGTTTCCAGTCGCTAACATCTTGGCACGCCCACTTTGCATGTCATTAGTGATAAATATCACTGACATGCAAAGCGGGGCCCAAGATGGTCGCTATCTCCTATTAGCTGTCACTAACTGGTGTTAGCGACAGCTTGGTAATAGGGAGATAATTTTATCTCCGCTTTCTTGGCTTTTAAAGCCAAAAAAGCGGAGATAAACCCCTTGATAATATACCCCACAGTCTTTAGTTGACATATTACTGGACAAATTGTGTCTTGCTTGGGCGGAGGTGGCGTCTTGAGCAGACCTCAGACGATGTGTCTCTAAAAATTAGTTTAATATGTTACCGCTGGGTCCCTTGGTTAATTGGATGCATTATCAGTTGTCAGAATATGGGTGTTGAAGCCTTCTGCTATTATTATCTCTCAGTTTGGATACTTAGCAGGTAGATCTTCCAACGTCCCAACCAGTTCCCTCATCTTACACAGTCTGGGGCTATTCTTCAGTTAAAGTACACATTTAACAGTAAAATCAAACTTGGGTGCCTGTTTAGTTTCAGACCTTGTGAATGCTAGAGGATCTTTCTGCCTTTAGTGCCACGGTCAGACTTACATAAATGGATAGGCCACCAGATGGCCTCCGAAATAAGTTGCGCTTTTTGGCTGGGTGTTGGAACTCCACAAAACCTGGAATTAGCAGTGATGTCAGTAGCCAGGGTTGCTGCAGACAAAGTCGATCCCCTGTCTGCAGGGATTTTAAAGCAGAAAATGTTGCAAGGGTGCCTGCATTCCTTCACAAAAATTTGTTTATGGCATCTTCCTTTTTCTATTCATGCTGCAGAATGCAGTACGCACAGTAAGAGGGAAAAAACGCGCCACTCCTATACCTCCCTTGGGGAGGCATAAGATTCTGACGCATTCCCAGCTTTACAAAACATTGTAAACCTGTGAATGTGTCAAGTTCCATGGATGTTGCTTTTGAACACTCACAGCAACACCCATGGAATGCCCCTTTCACACAGAGTAATGAGGGAAAGAGGATATATTTACAAGGCCATAAAAAGTCACACAGGGTGACGTTCCGTGGCGTTTAGAATATGCACAAGCCCGTTGCGCTGCCAAGCATTAAAAAAAAGTGATGCACCACCGGCGCAATGGGCTTGTAAATGAGGCCCCTCATATGCCCTGGAATCTTCAGTCCCTGGTAATGTTAAAGGGAAATGATAAAACCAATGAAAAGAATAGAAGGTCAAAGTGATTTCATGTGCATGAACCTCAAATAACACTCCTCTAATGCAGAGTTGTAGAGTCAATTTGGTTGAAAGCACGTTGTGAACAAAACAGTTGTCAAACACTGTCAAGACTGTTTATCGAGAGATCATCAAAGGACATATTCAAATGGCTATGGTAGTTAGCTGTTGCGGTGCAAAAAGAACACTGGAGAGCACTTTGCAGTTGCAGGAACCTCTTCAGAGATCTATTGTTGATCATCCCACAGACTTGAGAGTAGGTTTACCACAGAGCTTTAAGGTGATAATTGTGCACGAGTTCTCAGAACATTGTAACATAATATTTTTTGAAACTGTATGATAATAAAACATTATTAGTAAAACACCTTTGTGTTTGAAAATGATATTGTTTCCATGGAGTTTCAGAAGCAAGCAGGCAGGAGAGGAGCAATAGCACAAGTAGATGAAAGAGGTACTGTGCAAGATTGACGGCCACTCTTTTCTCTCTTTTCACTCCCATTTCTCCTTTTCTTCGTCTTGGACATGCATTGATAACAGTTGCGTGAGAGGTACAACAGAGCAGAGATGATTCTACATTGTGCCTACAGCAAACTGTATTTTCAAGTGTTTGAACAAAATATCGTATAGACCGAAATATTGGAAATGAAATATTGTGACACATAAATATCATCGTGCACAAATATCGTTGACAAGAAGATGACTTTTTGAGGTAAATAATCTAGTTCAAAATGAAATCAATGCTTTTTGTACCATTTTCAATATTATAATGGTTAGACATTTTATTTTCAATTATTTGAATGTGTTTTTCATAGATACACTTTACATGTTAGTATTGTTAATAGTTAATATAAAGGTTATTTTTCAAACTATAGCTTGTAATTCTAAGTTATTTAGAATTGTTACTTAATGTTTTATAGCAATTTGTAGTGGTGTAGCTGTATGTTGTTTTTGGGAGGGATAGGGTGGGAAGATAATTAGTTAATAATTAATTATGAATTATTTAATGCATTTTATTTCATTATATGATTAGTAGTTATCTGAGTATATGATTAATAATAAATGTGCAATGCACAGCATATATTGAAGGAGAAAAATGCCTATACTGATTGTTTTTGTGCAGGAAGGTGTTTCACACACTAGCGTGGAGAAGTGTGGCTCAATGGTTAGAGCGGCAGACCTTGATGCAGAACGCTGGCCAGGGACCAGGGTTCGATTCCCGCCTCGGCGGGATCGGGCTTAAATTCCTCTGACCGGATATTCTCGCCTCAGTGCCGAATCTAAGCATGGGCCCCACGCTGCAACTCTGGGCAATAGCTTGCTTAGTCTCCACAACGGCCCCCGATGCACAAGGGATGCCTGGTTTCACCATAGGATGCCCAGGAGTGGACACCTCACAAGGAAAAGCCAGGAGGGGTTCCCTTGTGGTAGGAGTACAAGCGCCGGGATGCCTCCGGGTTACTGTTCGCGCTATACAAATACAACACATTTACATTTACATTTACACATGCTACTTTAGATCTTTCTTTTTTTTTCAAATTTTTATTTTATTTTATTTAGAAGAACAATGAGAATAAGACAAGCGACATTCCCGCATTACTGACCACGCAGGGGCACAGATTGAGGCAAGAAGCATAGGTGAGATGTTCTAGAGAGTCACCACAGATCATATCGGGAGAGCTATTCCTGAAGGCAATAGAATAGTTTAGGAAAAGCACGAATACCACTGCTTGCAGCCAGGTGCGGAAGTCTCTAGTAGGCCTCTTTCCTCCTTGTGGGTGTCGCAACATGTAACTGAACAAAATACACAACCCCACCCCCTCCCCACCCGCCCCCCTGGTGGTGATGACACAACATACATTCAATGACACATCCTGATGCCGTCGTTAGATCTGGAATAGGTGAAGAGCTCGTACTGTGGATGGGCAGACTGCAGACGGTAAGCCCTTTGAGAGGAAGCGGACCAAGGGTCCCCAGCGAAATAGGACTTTTTAAAGTTACCCAGGAAGATGTCCGCCACTCGTTCCACGCTCAATAGTCTCCACAGCCTCGCGTGCCACAGGGATATCGCCGGGGCCTCCGTTTTCTTCCAGGCCGCCGCTAGAGTGAGTTTGGCAGCTCCGAGACACAAGCACAGAATCCGTTTGTCCGCTCGAGTTTGATGCTCGAGAGCCGGATCTCGAAGACCCAGCAGTACATGGGCCATTGAATCAACCACTGGGTAACCGAGAATCTCTTTGATATGAGATAAAATCTCTTCTCAGTATGGGTGGATGATCGGGCAGTCCCACCAGATGTGGCGGAAGTCTCCCAGCAGGCCGCAGCCCCTCCAGCATCTATCCGAAGAAGCCGGAAAAATGCGATGTAATTTGGACGGGTACAGGTACCAATCCATGAGGGTCTTAAGATGGGCCTCCCTCAAATCCACCGAGCGATTGTGCGCAGTAATGTCCCGCCATAGGCCCGACCATTCCCCATCCGAGATGTCCCGTCCAAGAAGTTCCTCCCAGAGCCCCATATAACGGGGACGGGGAGACACGGCAGAAGTAAGCAATAGCTTATAAAGAAAGGAAATAACGCCTTTCATAGTGGAGGTTCGTAGAATGAAGGCTTCAAATGGGGATAGCGGCCTCGTGGCCGCGTCGCTGACTCCCGGAGAAGTAGCCCAATAGATGAGCTGGGCGTGGTGGAATCGCTCGGTGGCCGGGACTCCGTAGTCCCTCATACAGTTGTTAAAAGTGAGCGGAGTATAGCCGTGAAACAGGTGTGTGAGGGCCCTACAGCCCCCCTCCCTCCATACTTTGAAAGGGCCCTCCTGCACGGCCGGTGGAAAGGCCGGGTTAAAGTGTATAGGTGTAAAGGGGGACGGGAATGTCGTCCAGCGTTCATCGCTAGAAACCGTGTCCCAAACATTCAGAGTTGTTCCAGTGGGAGTACTGATGTAGGTGCTCTTGGGCCTATCAGCCTTGGGCTTCCACGCCAAGTCCCAGATGGATCTCCCCGTGACACTCCTGTCCATATGAAGCCAGTGTTTTTCCGAAAACTGTTGGGACCATTCCACCAGCACCCGTAGTTGCGCAGCCTTATAGTACAAGTGCATATCGGGGAGGCCCACTCCCCCCTCCCCCCGTGGCCGTCGAAGAGTAGAAAAGGAAAACCGCGCCCGTCCCCCCTGCCAGACGAAGCGGAGCATCAAGGTTTTAAGGCGCCGGAAGAAATCTACATCTATTGGAATAGGAAGCGCTTGGAAGAGATATAGGAACTTGGGAAGAAGAACCATTTTAAGGGCATGGATTCTACCCAGTCATGAGATATACTTCGGCTTCCAGCGGTTCAACTCCGCCCTAGTTATTGCTAGCAACGGGGGGAAGTTTGCGGCAAACAGTTTCCCTATTGAGCATGTCAACCGGACTCCCAGGTACAGGATAGAGGCGGTCGCCCACGGTAGTGGCGTAAGTGCCCGCATTCGGTCCACCTCTGCAGGGGAAAGCGTGAGATTGAGAATATATGATTTGTCATAATTGACCTTGAATCCGGCCACCTTTTCGAAGCAAGATAGCACCTCCTGGACGTATGAGAGAGAGTGAGCCGGGTCCATAACCGACAACAAAACATCGTTGGCAAATAGGGAAATTGTGTGCTGCTCGCCAGAAAAAGGGAGACCCCGTATCCCCTCATGGGCCCTCACCGCTAGCTGCTCAATGCTCAGGGCAAAGAGCAGGGGGGAAAGGGGGCAACCCTGTCTGGTGCCACGAGAATGCGAGAAGAACGCCGATAGATGCCCATTAACTGCTACTCTAAAGCGGGGGTCACTAAAGTTTGCCCGCACCATCGATATGAATTTGGTTGAAAAACCGAAGGCGGCCAAGGTGTTGAACAGAAAGCCCCAGTCAACTCGGTCGAATGCTTTTTCCGCATCCAGGCCCACCAGGACCGCCGGTATATGAAACCTGTTAGCCTTCCCTATCAAGTGAACCCCTCGCCGTGTGTTATCATGAGTCTGCCGGCCCTTGATGAATCCAGATTGGTCCGGATGAATGAGCGACGGCATTAAGTCTTGAAGTCTACGCGCAAGGATAGAGGAGTATAACTTAGCATCTATATTGAGGAGGGCTATCGGACGATAAGATGAGCATTTGGACGGGTCCTTCCCCGATTTGAGAATGATGGAGATCACGGCTTCAGCCATGGAGCCCGACGTTCCCCCAGTCTCTGCCATTTCATTAAAAAGAGAGACCAGAAAGTCGCACAGTTCCGTTGCGAACGTCTGATAGAAAAGAGCGGTGTAGCCATCCGGCCCGGGAGCTTTATGGAGCTTCAAGGCCTTAATGGCATCCAGTACCTCATCTCGAGTAATTGGCCCAGCGAGTAGGTCATTCCATTACTTAGAGACCTGGGGTATGGGAAGATCGTCCAGGTAGCTCCGTTGCATAAAGCGCAGCATAAAAGCATCCGAAGAGGTCCGCTTTGGCCTCATCCCGATGTTGCAAAGTCCCCGTCGCATCCCGGACACCCCCTATGTAATCCCTTTCCCTTTTGTCCCGAAGCTGGCGGGCCAGGTGTCTTCCCACCTTGTTCCCCTGTGAGTACGAGAGGTGTTGCAGTCTCAACAGGGTGAATTCTGCTCTATTGTTATAGTGGGCCTTCCGTTTCCCCCTAACCGCCGTCAACAGGCGAAGAGTCAATCGAGATGGGTTCAGTTTGTGCGCTTGTTCCAGAGTGGCGAGTTCTGCTTCAAGCTCTTCCCGCTCCTTCCGCCGCAGCTTGTTGAGATTAGCGTTGAGAGAGAGGCAGGTGCCCCTCACTGAAGCCTTGCAGGCATCCCAGGTAGTGAATACGGACGTGTCGGATACGGGATTGAGGGCGAAAAATTCCCGGACGGCCTTCCACAGCACCTTACACAATGTGTCATCCCGGACAAGCGCGGCTGGGAAGTACCACTTGCGTTGTCCGTCACCCTTTGCTGACCAGTGCAACCCGAGGAAAAGGAGGCTATGATCAGACACAGAGAGCGGAAATATGCTGGAGTCGCAGACATCTCCCCTGAGGGCTTGGCTCAAAAAGATGTGATCTAGGCGGGAATAAGTGTGGTGGACATGGGAGAAGAAAGTGTAATCCCTGGACTGGGGGTGTAGAGAGTGCCATCCATCCACCAGACCCAACTCACCCACAAGCCGCTGTGTCTCAGCGGAGAACAGGCCAGCATCAGATCTCTGGGTATGGGAACTATCCATTTCCCTATTCCACACCAAATTAAAGTCTCCAATTAGAAACAGGTGACCCTCAACAAAGTCTTCAACCTTCCGCAGCAGATCCTGGAGAAAACTATTTTGTCCCGCATTGGGGGCATACACCACTACAAAAGTGCACAGTCTACCATGCACCAGACCCTTGACCATCAGCCAGCGCCCCTCCTTGTCGCTGCGCACACCCAGAGGTTGAAAGTGAAGGGACGTACGAAAAAGAAGAGCCACCCCCATGTGCTTCGTGGAGGCAGATGATCTATAAATAAGGGGGAAGTGTCTGTGTCGGAGGCGGAGCTCATCTTTGCGCACCAAATGGGTCTCCTGGAGGCCCACCACATCTAGCTGGTGATCATTCACGTACTTCCAAACTCTCTGGCGTTTGTGTGGGGAGTTCAGACCTTTCACATTCCACGTACCGATACTAAGTGGCATTACAAAACAGTAACCCTACCCTCGCTATCCTCACTTTATCAAGGAGACTCAACGCACCCCCCCAAACACTGCAGCCCACTCCCCGTCAACTCCCCTTCACCACCCTCCACCCTGCTAGCACCCCACTGCCCCACCCTGAGCAAGCACCAGTCCTTCCTCCCCGGGTCAACGAAAGACCAGTCCCATAGCATCACCAAATCTACATCAACAGAACCACAAGTATAGATACCCCAAGTGCTCTCTCCCAAACAGTCCGAAAGCATACAAACCACATTCCCCAAGGCAAATGTCACAACAATCCACTCAACCCGGTCACCACCACCCCCACTCACAACCCCCCCTCCCGTTCCCCCCAACGACTCCCCTGAAAGCCCTCCCCCCAATAAGCTAGGATGTCCGTCACAACTTTAGCCGAACCATAAGAGAGAACAAAGAAGAAAAGAAGGACAAGAAAAAACTCTAACAGTCCCAATGTATGGACGTCGGCGGGTTCCCCCAAGGGGTTAGGGAGATGCCACCCATAAGTGTGCCCCCAAGGTTCCGGTCCGGGGTGTCTTCCCAAAGTACAAATTTACCCACGGTACCTGAAGAGAAGTGTACCTCCGGCACCAATCAAATGACCTCCCAGGGCTCAAGCCGGCCCGGAGCTGTCCTGCGAGGGCGGCACCGTCACCGATGCCACAGAGGCCACCGCTGCTCCCCTCTCCTGCAGGCTAGTTGTACGATCCGGTCTCCGCAACTCTGGCTCCGGGCCTACTCTCTGCCAAGACGGGGAGCGCCGCCTCCGCCTAGACGGGGAGCTCCCACCGCCAGGGGATGGGGCAGCGTCATCCATGCCCAGAATGTCCCTGGCGGCCTGCAAGGATCGAACCTGAACCAACCTGTTCTGCCACCTGAAGATAAGGCGAAAGGGGTGACCCCAGGAGTAGGACACATTGTGCTCGCGCAGGAAGCTGGTCACTGGACGGAACTCACGCCGCTTCTGGAGTGTCGATGATGCCAGGTCCTGGAACAACTGGGGGCGATGACTCCGGAACTGCAAGGATGGGGTGTCCCGGGCTCTCCGGAGGATTCGTTCCTTCAGCTGGAAGTCATGGACGCAGACCAAAATATCGGGGGGAGGGCCCCCCCCGCGTCTTGGCAAACCGACCCTGTGGACCCTATCCATCCGCACCTCGCTGATGTCGTCGTCGCCCAGGACCTGCAGGAAAAGGGCCTCCACATACCCTTTCAAGTCTCCAGCCTCCCCATCCCAAGGCACAGCCCGAATGCGGATATTGTTCCGACGTGACCGGTTCTCCAGGTCCTCTGCATGGGCCTGGAGATCTAAGTTCTGTTCAGTGAGCGTATCACGTCTTGCTGTAGCTGGTGCACATCATTTGCCATGCTCAGGTCCTGATCTTCCAGCGTAGCTACCCATTCCCCGATGCCATCTACGTCTCTCCTTACTTCACGAAGATCCGAAGCCAGCTGAGAACGGAGCTCCGAAATGTCCTCCTTAATGGAAGCGAAAAGTTCCTGCATGAAGGCTTTAGTGGCGGGCGCTTCATCGTCATTCAGTTTAGGTGAGGTGCTTGGCCCAGGAGACGCTGCCTGTTGGGATCCTTTCGGAGGGGCGTCCTTATCGGGCTTCTCCTTACGCGGTTTGGAAGACATCGCAGACCTTGCCTCTACACAACAGTGTGCCAGAGTGACGCCCCCAACGTTGAAGCGGGTCAGCGCTGACCGTTCCAGATGCTCCGCCGCAGCCGCCTCCTCCGGGGTCCGAAAAGTATTGCGTCCACTCAGCCCAGACTGCACAAGACTCGTTAGGATCCGACGATACTGGGACCACCTTGAGGTCAAACGGGTCGTGGGCCGAGACCGCCTCCCTCCGCGCGGTCAAGCCTCTCCACCGGGAACCAGCGTGCAAGCCCAGCGATCGGCGCCGGCGCCAAGTCCGCCACTCACGATGCGCTGGAAGCCCACCTTCTCGCCGTCGTACTCCACCACAGGGCCCAAGCGCCGACGACTAGCTGCAGATCTCGTGTCCCACGCGGCGTAGACTGCCCGCCAGCTTGCATGCCGCTCGGGTTCACGAGCGATTCCACCACCCCTCAGGGTCGACTGGGCCTCAGTGCCGGCGCAATCCCCGCTCACCCGGGGGACTCCCTCAGTATTCCGGGGGTTCTCACAGCTGGCTCCACGGGTGCTAGTCGGGAATAGTTGCTGGCCGCTTTTGTAAAGGCTCCCTCAGCAAACAGCTCACTTGTCACTGCGGCCCATCGGCCGACGGCGGGGGGAGGGGCAACGCGGCAGCACCCCCGGTTGTTTCCTCTGGTCTCCGTACCCAGCTTGTCTGGCCGTACCCCCAGTCAGCAGCAGGCCGGCTCATGCAGGCACCCCCAGTGGTCGCAGGCTAGTGATGGAGCTCCCCACAGGCAGACACGGACGCCAGCACGCGTCCAGCTAAGGGTCCTCACTTGTTGTTATGCGGGGGCGCACTCCTCCTTCCCGCGCAGGCCTGAAGCCACGGACTCGCGTAGGCCGTGGGGCCGGGAGGCGCGCCCCTACCACGCCAGGTGCCCGTCTCCACACCTTCCCTGGAGCGCCGCCCCGAGACTCCGTCCGACGCTCCACACACCTCTAGGCTCCTCTCCGGACGCAGCCCCGGTGCGCCGAGGCGCCTCTCCGAGCCACGGCCGCGATCAGCAACCCTGCGCTGCGGCTCACCATCACCGGTCGTCAGCTCCCGCTCTGCAAGGACACCGCTCCCCGCTCCGGCGCCGCAACAGCAGGGCGGCGGGGCACCGGCAGCGAGGCTCCGCTTCCGCTGGAGAGGTAAGGGCACTCGGATGTTGGCAGTCGAGGCCTGGGTAGGGTGCTAAACAACGCTAATGAAGGCCGGGCGCCGGAGGGACACGAAAGTGCGTCTTACTCCGCCGCCATCTTGGCCACGCCCCCCTTAGATCTTTCTTTAACCAGAGTAGTTAGTTCTGAAAAAAAATTTAAAAAAATTTTTCGGGATTTTTTGAACAATTTTGTATTTTTTATTTTGTTTTTTAAAAACAGGGGAAAAAATGAGAACTGGGAAAAGAGAGCTAAAAACTGGGAGGAGAGGAGAAAAGAAATCTAACAATGGTGGTTGTCAACAGCTCGACACACCAGGTCCACCGACTGCTCTCCATATGCTATCAGCTGCCCACATTTTACACAGCTCATTCTAAGTTTCACAAATTGCGGAATGAATATCAGGGTGTGTGGTAGAGGTTGATGGTGTTGCTTCACTCGTACTCGGGCCTTCTGATTAAGCAGGAGGAGCCTTTCTCAATCTCCTTAACTCCACCCTTGCAAAGTTGACCAGATGCTTAGATTGCAAGTGCTTCTGCATACTTGCAGTTCCACATGAGTCCTTTTTGTTGGGGTCTCCCCTTGAAAGCACTTCATTGCATATTCGGCAAGTAACTTTTGTTGGATTCACCTTTTTTAAGCCTGGTGGAAAGGTGAAAAATTTCCAGACAATGCTGGTATATTTTTCCTTTGGTGGAGGTTCAGGAAACAATTCTTCCTCTGATGAGTTCTCTGAATCAGAGGATGATGGTGGATTAGCAGCCATAGTATCTTTAAATGAATCTCTTGTCCAAAGAAGAAAGAGCAGCAGATCTTCTCAGGAGGTCTTTCCCTCAGAAAAGTTCTAATAAGAGTGATTGAAATGGGTGGGTCCTATAATAGTTTCAATAGGAAGTGTAATGAACCAATCAAATCTCTGTTTTTAAAGTCACATGGGGTGCGCGTAGGATGCGCATAGGATGTGCACACTCAGTACGCAGCCTGCTTGCATTGTGCTCGCGTCCAACGCGACTTCGTGAAATTGCATTCAAAAGTTATGTACTTTTCAAGAAAGTTAAAGAATATTATTGTTATATTAACCTCAGATAATCTCTTGTCTTAATATTTATATTAAATATATATTAATAAGTTTTCCAACATTAAAGAAATTGCGGAAGCCGCACACCCACCGCGTCTGATATGCATATGACATCACGCGCTACCGTGTGTCTGTCACGCCACGTTATATGTACATTTCGCGTATGCGCCAGGCGTCGCGCACAGGTCCCATAGCAATCGGGTTAGAAAAGTCGTACCCATCACTCACCCTACGCAGATCCTAAACAGCGACCCTAAAATGGCAGCCACATTTTGCGCAGTAAGTGAGCAGCATGTTCGTACGGTGCACAACTCCAAAAAAAAAGAAAAAAAGAAATAAAAATAATTTAAGTATATTATGAACAATATATAATAATGAAAAACACATTTTTATGTAAACATTATTTTTTTTAAATGTGGAATGTAATTTAAAAAATAACTTCTAAAAAAAAGATTAAAAAAATGTAGTTAGAAAATATAAAAAAACAATAAATATATTTAAGAATTATGGTTTAAAAAATCTTTGAAATTCACTGAAAAAATCATGGGTTTCACAGACGTTATAGCTAGGAATTAGCATTTAAAAAACCTTTGAAATTCACTGATAAAACCACAGGTTTCAGACAAGTTATACTTAGTTATTAGCATTTAAAAAACCTTAGAAATTCACTGAAAAAAACATAGGTTTCAGGGGTGTTATAGTTAGCTGGACATTTTACTCGTATAAAACCCAGAAATTCCCCCGTTATAGTTAGTTGTACTAACTATAACTCGCGCGCCCGAAATCCACTGCTGATGATGTCACATATTACATCATTCATGACATGGTCAGTGACATCACTGATGACATCACTGATGACATCTCAAATTACATCACTGATGACATGATCCACGTGACAAGCTGATACACCTCATCATACACTAGCATAACCTTTCAACACACATTATAAAATATGGAGTATCATGTTTGAAACCAGTGACACACCAATACAAGTTTCTAAAAACTCACTTAGTGAATCCTACATCTATATACACATCTAAACACTTACATATACATTCAGTCATACATGCTAACAAATATCAAAAGATTACTATGAAATATACTCATACACCTACATCAACATTACACACCAGTACACATCCTATTCGCTAATGCAGAAATCCTAGTCACTTATGCAAACAATTGATCATACGTATATTTACTAAGGTACACACTTACACAAACACCACTTTCTTTATTCATATAGTTAGAAAGTCATACTTAGTGTCTTATAGAATCACTATTACAAGTATAGAGTTATCCAAACAGTCACTCATAAAATCACTGAGTCTTAAGTATACTTATTTATATACAATAACTGTCACATACTCTGCCTTTTACATTTCTACTTTCTTAGACATGTATGATTGAGAAATATATTTACTCATCACCACACCTATAAAGAGATTCACTCACTCAAACAACTGTTTCCACATACAATCTTAACTTCATATACCTACAAAATCAAGGGTTTACACATCTTTGGACAGTTACCTACCCCCACCCAACCACACACACATTCATTCACTATCCCATACAAATACTCACTTAACTAATTAATAACTAATATAGACTTTCACATACCTAGTAACCAATTTATGTAGTAATTTACGCAACAAGAGATAGAGTGATATAGATATTCACACAGTTTAATCAGTATCCCATATATTTATTGAGACACTTTAAATTCGTCACTTAGACAGTCAATCACATTGGTACTAAATCCCCCATTCAGACACTTATACATCTAATCACTCTTCAAAAGAGATTTCTATATATATATAATGCTTATTTAAATATCAAACCAAACCACATTTACTGGATGATGTCATCAGTGATGTCATCAGTAATGTCATTTGAGATGTCATCAGTGATGTCATCAGTGATGTCACTGACCATGTCATGAATGATGTAATATGTGTTATCATTAGCAGTGGATTTCGGGCGCGCGAGTTATAGTTAGTACAACTAACTATATCGGGGGAATTTCAATGGTGTTATACGAGTGAAATGTCCAGCTAACTATAACGCCCCTGAAACCTATGGTTTTTTTCAGTGAATTTCTAAGGTTTTTTAATTGCCAATAACTAACTATACCTTGTCTGAAACCTATGGTTTTTTCAGTGAATATATGTATGAATATATATATATATATATATATATATATATATATATATATATACATATATATATATATATATATATATATATATATACATGTATATGTATATATATATATATATTATTTTATATATATATATATATATATATATCCATCAACAAGAGTTGCCCCCTCGAAAGAGCCTCACACAGGTAGGTATTCTTCACGTTTTATTAGATGAAAGCTGCAGCACAGTTTCAGGACATCTCACCACAATGTCAGTAAGCCGAAGTGTTTCGTGCTCCCTCGCACTTCATCACAGGCTTGATTACTTCAACAACGTAGAGCAAACCGAGCACCTGATATAGTTAATGACACCCGCCCCAGTGGGCGTGGACAGTAGCACTGCCTGCTGGTCTCCGTAGTGCTTGTACATCTTACTCCATTGAGCTGCTTCTGCATTGCACAATTTGAAAATTAAAATAAAATACCCCAGTTGGTTGTGAAAATGTCCCGTTCTCCCTGGGCTGCACCTAAGGACTTTCACCACATTCCTCCTGTTCAACACTGCTGACTACCGGTTGGCATCATCACAGATCCGCAGTATGCAGCGGGGCTGCTACCACGGCTGGGCTAGCCGTTATAAATCCATCAACAAGAGTTGTTTAATCGGCTGGCCTTAATTCAGGGAAAGGCAGCCGCGGAATGACGAATCGAGAGACCACAATCCTGTGGTGCTCAGCAACCTGTTGGGTGTTCCTGTTGAAGGCATTGATATTGGCACAAGGACAGTAATGGACAGTGTTGCCAACCCACTGGGGATTTTATAGTGACTGAACAAGGAGGCAACTTGAAAACCCACTGGGGTGATTACAAAAGGCACTACAAGCAACAGAATGCTCGGAGGCCAGTAGGCGGGGCGTAATTCAAAATAAAATGGTATGTGTTTTTCAAGTTTGCTTCTCCATCATTGCGGGTGAACAAGGGCGTGTAGCCCGAAATGCGTCCAGCAGCAGATCCACGGCACTCTGCCCTTGCCGCACTTGCTGCACCCTCAACATAGGATTTACTTACCAACCTGTGAGGCCTCTCCCAAATGGTGCAAAACCTTCTCTTTGGATGTTTATTTGGCTGGCCCGGTTGAGGGAAAGGTCCGCCACGGAACGGCGGATAGAGAGACCACGATCCCGTGGTGCTCAGCGACCTGTTGGGTGTTCCTGTTGAAGGCATTGATATTGGCACAAGGACAGTAATGGACAGTGTTGCCAACCCACTGGGGATTTTATAGTGACTAAAAAAGGAGGCAACTTGAAACCCACTGGGGTGATTACAAAAGGCACTACAAGCAACAGAATGCTCGGAGGCCAGTAGGCGGGGCGTAATTCAAAATAAAATGGTGCCTGTTTTTCAAGTTTGCTTCTATCCATCATTGCCGGTGAACAAGGGCGTGTAGCCCAAAACGCGTCCGGTGGCAGATCCATGGCACTCTGCCCTTGCCTTACTTGCTGCATCCTCAATAAAGGATTTTCTCACCAACCTATGAGGCCTCTCCCAAATGGTGCGAAACCTTCTGTTTGGATGTTTAATCGGCTGGGCCGATCGAGGGAAAGGCCCAGTGCGGATCGGCGGAACGAGAGAACACGATTTCGTGGTGCTCAGCGAACGGTTGGGTGTTCCTGTTGAAGGCATTGATATTGGCACAAGGACAGTAATGGACAGTGTTGCCAACCCATTGGGAATTTTATCGTGACTAAACAAGTAGCCAACTTGAAACCCACTGGGGTGATTACAAAAGGCACAACAAGCAACAGAATGCTCGGAGGCCAGTAGGCGGGGCGTAATTCAAAATAAAATGGTGCCTGTTTTTGAAGTTTGCTTCTGTCCGTCATTGCTGGTGAACAAGGGCGTGTAGCCCGAAACGCGTCCGGCGGCAGATTCACGGCACTCTGCCCTTGCCGCACTTGTTGCACCCTCAACAAAGGATTTACTTACCAACCTGTGAGGCCTCGCCCAAATGGTGCAAAACCTTCTGTTTGGATATATATATGTATAAATATATATAAATATATATATATATTATAGTTAGTTCAGCTAACTATAACTCGCGCGCCCGCAATGCACTGCTGTTGACGTCACATATTACATCACTCATGACATGGTCAGTGACATCACTCATGACATCACTGATGACATCTGGCAAGCCTTCCCCTGAGCCCCGGCAGCAGCACGCCCCTGGCAAATTCAAGTCCAAGACAAGAACATTTTCATGGGGTCACAGCCCCTTTTTTATACACTAAATCATTTGTCTCCAAAGGTGCAGGAAAGGGGCGAACCAGATGCAACTGGTTCTGGATCACTTTGTTTTGCTCAGCTCCCCTCTCTATTCACAAGACAGGCCAGGGACATCAGACGCACCACAGGGGGTGGAGCCAGCATTATGGAGGGAAGGCCCAGCCCTATTCAGGTCCCAGGTGCACTCTTTCTCCCATCAACATGCAGATCTCTCCATTCACCACCGGGGCAGACCCATCCTGACTCCTGGAGCCAGGCACACCAGCCAGCTCCAGCCAATCACAAGCCAGACAGTCAATTCACATTTACTGCACAGACATGCCAACTTCTAAAAGTGGCACTTCCACACTAGACACATTAAATCTGCACACATCATCACACAGCATTTAATCTCACAAGTTTACACATACCAAACTCGCCCCTGCACTCCCCACACATCAGGAACTACCATGGACACACATCTCCCCCATGAATTCCTATGGGAGGGCAGGCCATCTCACTACACGCACTCAGAGAGCGCACGCACTTTACACTGGGCCACAGTGCTAAAGTGCGAAGAGGCCTAAAATCACTACTACCATGCCAGAGGCTAAAGGCAAACAGTCTAGGGGTGACCCTGCCAAAGAGGCCCAAGTCCAACAGTTTACAGTTATTGTTGTTTTAATAAAAGTTAATAAAAAATCTATATACTTGGGGGGGACGGTCCACAACAAAAATAATATTTATAGTTTGAAATACTATAGTAGTAGGTTTTATAAAAATAAGTAGTCTTTATATAGACTTAAAACAAGACCACAAACGACAAAAA
Source organism: Lissotriton helveticus (assembly GCF_964261635.1). NCBI lineage: Eukaryota > Metazoa > Chordata > Amphibia > Caudata > Salamandridae > Lissotriton > Lissotriton helveticus. The sequence goes on from NC_136063.1 coordinate 2,073,092,515, forward strand.
TCCACAATACTACACTTAAGATGACTTAAAGATGATTAAAGTTGCTTAGTTCAAGTTGATGATAACTGTGACAAAGTTCTCAACAAAGTACCTGAATGCGTAATACAAAGTAAACAAAAGGCTCGCAAAAGGGGAGATGCATCAGTTCCGTGATCCGAGGGATATGATGCGTTGAGCCTCAATGCTTGTGCAGAGTAGGGGATGCGTCTTGATCCGGTGCGGAGGTGATGCGTACATTCTCGGCCTGCAGGCCGCGTTGCGGTGCGCAAGATGGCACCTTGATGTGATGCGATGATCCGGTTGTGATGCGAGAAGATGGCACCCTTGATGTAGCGATGCGATGAAGATACGTAGACACCCTGGCAGCCTTGCGACGACACTGTAGTTTTGAGCCACGACCGGCCCTGCGACTCACTTCTCTGGTGTTGCGATGGCGACTCTCTCGATGGTGTCATGCATCTCCGGTGATGCGACAGCAGGCAGCTTTGATGAACACACGCTTCCAGGGAGATGCGGCAAAGGCTCGCTTCTCCGGCGATGCGACGATTTCAGCTGCGGCGGCGACGCGCTTCTTCTTGATGCGTCACGCTTCCAGCTCCAAGCGACACGCACATTTCTGGAGTTGAGAGTTCCCAGCAAGGAAATTCAGAGGGGAGCTGGAGGTGAAGTCTTTGGTCCCTGAGACTTCAGCAGGAGGCAAGCACAGTTCAAGCCCTTGGAGAATATTCTGTAAATGATGAAAGTCCTTAAAAAGTTCCTTCTCCTTGCCTTGGCAATGAAGCAACCACTGCAGGCCAACCCAGCAAACAGCACACTGGCAAAGAGGCAGTAAAACTCCTGCAACTTCCTTGGTTCTTCTCCTTGGCAAAAGGTTTCTTTTTACCAGAAGTGATCTAATTTCTTGGGATCAGGGTCCCAATATTTATACCCCAAAATCCTTTGTTCTCTGAAGGCAGAGAGGCCTCTGCCTAGTCCAAACCAGTTCCTGAGCACTTTGTTTACATGACTCTCTTCTTCCTTTCACTGTGCAGGGCAGAGACATCAGTCACCCCACAGGAGGTGGAGCCAGCACAGGGGAGGGAAGATACAGCTCTGGAGCACTTTCTTGACAAGATTCCTTCTCTCCTTTCACAGTGCAGGGCAGAGACATCAGACAAGCCACAGGAGGTGGAGACAGCATTGTAGAGGGAAGGCCCAGCCCTATTCAGGTTTCAGGTGCAACTCCTCCCTCCCATCTAAATGCAGATCTCTCTATTCACCACTGGGCTGCCCCATTCTGTCTCCTGGAATCCCCCAGCCCTGTCACTCACAAACCAAGACAAGGAATACACAACCTAGCAGAGGCAGGCCTGGATAGTTAGGCAAGACAATACCTACTTTCTAAAAGTGGTATTTTCAAACACAGAATATTAAAACCAACTTTACTAAAAGATGTATTTTATCATTCTGAGTTCAGGTATACTAAATTTGAATTTCTACCATGTTCCCTGAGACAGTTAAGATTATAAGAATGTAATAATGTAACTGCCCATTCTAACCTATGGAGAACAGGTAGCCTTCAATAGTGAAAAACGAAAATGGCTGTAATTCACAATTAGTACATGCTACACACATCAGAGCATGTCCTGCCTTATACTTACAATGCACCCTGCCCTTGGGCCTACCATAGGGGTGTCTGATATGAAGCAAAGGGAAGGTTTAGGGACTGGCAAGTGGGTGCACTTGGCCAAGTCGACAAGGCAGTGCTAGACTGTACATAGGCCTTGCAATGGCAGGCCTGGGACACACTTTACAAGCTGCTTCTGTGGGTGGCACAACCAGTGCTGCAAGCCCACCAGCAGCATTTGATTTACAAGCCCTGGGCACACATGGTGCACTGTACTAGGAGCTGACATATAAATCAAATAACCCAATCATGGAATAACCAATTAGTACATCAATTTAACATAGGGAGCACTTGCACTATGGCACTGAATAGCAGTGGCACAGTGCCCAAAGCATTAAACCAGCAAAAACATATCAAAACAGAGGAGGCAATCCGGCAAAATGGAAGGGAGACTCACGCCAATGATGCCAGGTCTAACAGTACTGCTGGCAAGGAGAGCCAGTGGAGTTCTATCAGTATTGGAGTGATGTGGTAATGTTACTTGAAGCTCTAGATGAGACTTTCTGAAATGAGTAAGATGCCCCTAATGGAGGCCAGGGTGGAGTCTGGGAGGACATGGAGCACTGCATTATCACATCCATATGCAGATCTAGGGCTTGAACGAATATTAAGAAGTGGCTTTATGGCAGGACTTGTTTCACTTTCTTTAGTAAAGAGAGTGGTACTAAACCATCTCTGTTTTCTTGGGAATGTTTTCCTTGACGGTGAGGTTGTGGTCGATGGTGAATTCAAGTTGCAATGATTTGGGTGTAAGTTGAGGTTTGAATTTCTTCAGGGGCATGCCATTGATTTTAGGCTTTCATTTACAATTTTTGTAAGGGATAGATTTTGCAACATAGGAGCTCTGAAATAATAGAAAAAAATACAACTATACTGAAGCAGTCAAACAAATTGTCAGGAATATTAATGCAACTTGTTAGGCTATTATTTTATGACAGAGATATTTCAAAAGTGTCATGTAAAAAGATGTTCCTCATTTGACATACAATTAGGCTCCGATATCTTTCTGTTGTATTCCGTTTGCAATGCAGCCTTGCACTTAGAATGTAATTTGTCGCTCTAAATTGAACTGTCATATTAAATGGAAGACATAAAATGTAAATGACGGCTATCATATGACAAATTATATATTCTGAAAGGAACGGTTTTGTTTCAACCAAATCGCTTTTATGGACTTGCCTACTGGGGACAGAACCGAAATGAACTTACATGTTGGATACGAAAAACGTAATTATTGGAAGTTTTGAATGCTGCACTTTGGCAGCGTAAAGCTCATACATAGAAGTCTGTTTCACTGTCCTTCTCTATGGCCAGTGATAAACTCTGAGATAATCTTTCAGATTAGGAAATCATCGGAAGTTAGAGGAACTGATAGTGGACACATATGACTCTCACCTCTCCTGGCCATAGCAGACAGACTCAGAGTTACAATCACAAACAATGCTGGGATTTATTTTTATTAGTCCTGCGGGCTTACCCACTAATAAAAGAAGAAACCCAGGTGTAAGCAAGGAGTACTACTCGCTTGGCCTTAGTTCTCAGGAGTAAGTCAGGCATTCTGTATGATTAGGCAACACCTACATCCAGTAAAATATCTATGAATTGAGCCTCATGGTTTCCTGCTACCCTGTACAACATAAAAGTTTGATCATTTCTTATTAGCTTTCATGAATCAGCATGGGTAGTTTTTGTATGAGGAATTGGGCGTCAGGATCGGGGTGATAAGGTAGGTAGAGGTAAAAAAAAAGAAATTGGGTGGGCATCTACGTTTTAAGTGGGCATCTAAAACAACTAAATTGAGACAGATACCAACAAAGCCTGGGCAAACGCTTTCTATTCTATTCTTTGGGTCACTCCGTTTGGTACCTTGGAAAAACATATGGCTTAATAATGCAAATGGCGATGGGATTTCCATAAGCAAGATACACCAAAACAATCCAGACCATTTAAAACTAAAGAGGTCAACCAGACAATGGTGTGTATTGACAAGCATGAAACAAATGTGTAAGTTATATATGCCAGGACATGGATGAAAGTATAACATCCAAGATAAGCATTATGTTAAACGTTCAACTGCATCTGTGGTTTATCACCTAAAGGTCATTGTTGTGTAATAGAAAGGCTTGACTTAGGGGCCCTGTGAAGTCATTGGCAGTTAGAATGTTTTTTAAAGAGGAATCGGGTCAAAGGCCAGGCTAACTGGACTAGATCAATCAGGACCAGCCTGCTGCTGTTCAACACACAGTACACATTTGGCACACTAGGCAAAGAGTTTGACCCTGAATAACTTTTCTTTGAAAAGTATTGCACGGATTGCAAATATGGATAACAGTTTTTACTATACACTTCAAAGAATAGGTTCAGCAATTATCTTGTGACAAAATAACGTTGCCATCACCCTTTAAGGTGTATTGTGTGTTTGTGTGTGTGTGTGTGTGGGTGTGCGTGTGTGTGTGTGTGTGTGTGCATATAAGCACGCAAATCTAACTGGGAAGCAATGGAGTGCTGAATACAGCCTCAGGGTAAGTTTGGCCGTCAAAAGAGGCAGAAAAAGAGTGGCAGTTTAATGTGAGATGGGAAAGGTTCAGTGAAGAGGAATCTAATATTCTTCCTGGTTAAGGAGAGGGTAAAAAGCTGTTATGGGCTGTATTGCACAAAATGTCCCGGGGGGCAACAGGAGTGTGTGCCAACCCTGTGCGCCTGTGGTGCAATTTGGTATTACAGAAGGGGCTGCAGATGCCTGCGCAGCCCCTTCTGTAATACTGATAGTGCTAGTGCATGTATAGTGCCAGTGCTATCATGAAATGATGTTCCCTTATTTGCAAACGGGCGTGGCCACATGCAAATAAGGGAATAACTTTATATCTGTGTCTGCGCTGTAAACAAGCCCTTAGTAGGCACACTGATAGTCTGCCACAAGAAAGTGGCACACTTAGTGCACCCCCATAGGGCAGCCCTCTAGAGAGGAATAGGGTTCCGATTGACCCCCCAGACATCCTCCCGCAGGCAGTTACCCACTGCACCTTTCTGCAGGAGGATCTCTGTGCCCTCTTTAAGTACAGGTGTGTTGCCGCCTGAACAGAGAAACACATAGCAGGGCAGCACATTCATCATAATAGGGAACTGCAGGAAATTGGGTTACTGGCTGAGGGGGGTCAAACCCTCTGGTAGTGTGGCAGAAAAGCAGTCAGGCTTAACATAGAGGCAATGTGGAAAGTATTTAAGCAGCACTTCAAACTGTAAATAAGTGAAAACACAACATAAGAAAAATCCCACACCAATTTAGAAAGCTAGAGTACATTTATTTCAATAAAATATTTGCACCAAAATCATAAAAATCCAATTTGTAGAACCAGAGATATTCAATTTTAAATATTTAGGTAAAAATAGTGCCTGGGGGCACAAAGCAGCAACTATGTTATCTGTTCGGGCCGGACGACGACAAAGTCACAAGTTCAGGCTGACCGGGAACAAAGTGCCTTAATTCCTGTTTGCAGAGTGGTGCGATATCCCGCGTTGAGAATGGGTTGAGGATGCATTGTGCAGCAGCGGTGAGGATGAAGCCGTCAACGTGGCTTGCAATGTGATGTCCTGAGTCATTGTCGAGGATGTTGTGGAAAGAGACTTGCAATGCATGTGATGCGTTGTTCAGGGGCAGTTCCAAGAGGCTGTGGGCTGCGATACGTGGTCCTGAGTCAGGAATGCATCACGCAGTGGCAGTTCCGATGCAAGGCTGTAAGGTGAGGCATCGCTCTGCACCGGTTCTGCCCAAATGACCACATATGGGCTGGCAGAGCACTTTTCAGGCCCACTTTTGTGGGTCCATTACCAGAGTGGCATCGCTTGGATCGGCCGAACTCACAGCATAAAGAGTCTAGGTATTCCATTCAGGTTGGTGGCAGCCTTTTCTGTCTCTGAGGCTCTAATCAGGAGACCAACCAACTAGCCCTTGGAGTCAATCTGTTGGTCCTGGGTTCAAGATGCAGGCACAGTTATTGTCACTCAGGCAGCAAGGCAGCTGGACAACAGGGCTGCAGAGTCGGAGGGCAGCAGAGTAGCAGGCCTTTTTACAGCAGTCCTTCAAGTCTTCCACAGGGCCAGAGGTGTACTGAATGGTTGGGTCTGAGGGGGTCAATATTTATACCTGGTGCTTCTTTTGAAGTCGAGAAGGTCCTGGAGGTTTCGACCCGTAGAGGTGTTTGGAATTTCCTGTATCCCTGCCCTGGCCACGGCTTGTCTAGGAGCACACAAGACTGGTGTCAAACTCTTTGTGAGTGTGCTGAGGCAGAGTTTTTCTGATTAACAAGTGTTGTAGATGATGGCTCAGCCCCCTATCAAATCAGAGATGGCCTATCCTGCCAACACATATTCACCATTTGTCTCACTGTCTGGGAGTAATAAACAAAGACCAACTGCAAGCTACACCTAATCATGTTACCCAGGATGTAGGCTGCAGGCACCAAATGGTTAGGACAAGAAAATGACAACTTTCAAAAAGTGACAATTTTATAATTGTCACTTAAAATCAGACACCCATTAACGAGGATTGTAAATTACAATTTTTTAGACATCAAATTCGATATTACTACCTGTTCCCTATAAATGGTATTACTTATTAATTGTAATATGGTAGGTCAGCGTTATCCTAAGGGAGAGGCAAGCCTTGCCGTTGTGAAAAATGAATTTAAGAGTTTTTCACTATAAGGACATGTAAAATTTGTAAATTCAGGGTGTATATATCCAGAGAAGCTTTGCATTCTGGTCTTTTTTTTCATGCAGTTTGTCTTTTCCAGTCTGGTAATAACTAATGAGGTGTCCTCCCGCTGAGATGCCTAGCTTTTCTGGCAAGACTACTATATTTTTGTTTCTGAAGACCTTGTATGTGACATAGTTGGTGAGTCGGGCCTAGGAGCATACCAGTGATGTTTCTTTCAGTGTCATGCTGTTGTGGTGATGTGTATTGTTGCAGTGTTTGAAAGTGGGATGGTTTGTTGCAGGGATTCTGCTGGGAAACAAAACTGTGCCTTGGGAGAACAGGACCTCTGAATGTAGGGACTGAGCCTCTCTACCACGTCAGTACCAGTAGGCCCAAAAACGAGTAGATCACAGTGCCTCACCTGAACTCCTAACCTTTCCAGAGTAACAGGTGATTCCAGCAAACCTTGAACATGAACCTCTAGTCCCCAAGGGAACCATGGAAACAGATCATCACCTTTTGTTTCTCACTCATGCATGTCCATAGTAAACAAACAAAAGACACGAAGGACATTGCAATATATTTATTGAAACTATAGTAGTCTATTTTGGAGCAAATACAACTAAGCAACATAATGAACATTACTAGCAATTTGTAAACAATGCTAACCATGGCATCTAATATAACTATCTAGGCCTACCAACACTATGTGAGCAAAGGGATATATTAGTGATCTCTGGGATTAGTACTGGACCCCATACCTGGTGTGTGTATTTATGTGGTCCACAGCATAGGTGTAAACTCAGTTTACGCATGGCTGCTGCCTCCGTTCCAGGACTGGTCTGTCCGTTGGAACTCTTCTCTCTGTCCCCTGAGGGGGAGATACATGGTTTATATGATAAGAACTATTGTGTTAGAAAACTGCAGCTGTGCTACATTTGTATGTCTAATAACTTTAGTAGATGATGCTGACTGGCACGAGAAAACAGTTCACTATATTGTTCGACCTTATACAAAATGTTTAGACTGAATGCCAAGAAGTTACTGACTAACAAATAATATGTGCAAAGTTGTGAACAACGAACAACCATGGCAACTAATATATATGTCTAGGCCTACCCTCACTATGTGAGCACAGGGATTCACTAGTGATCTCTTGGATTAGCACTGGACCCCACACCTGGTATGTGTGTAGTTACGTGATTCACATCATAGGTTTAATCTCAGTTTACACAAAGCTACTGCCTTCGATTCCATGACCAGTCTCTGTGCTGGAATTGTGCTCTCTGCCCCCCTTAGTGGCAAGACACAGTTTATATGATACAAACTACTGTCATGTCTAAAAACATTTGGAGATGTTGCTGCCTGGGCACAAAAAAGTACATTATGTTCAAACACAATGTTCAGACTGAATCCCAGGAAGAGTCACTGAATAACAAACAATATGCACAGCTATTTCTGAAATAATACCATGTCACAAAAACAAATGTATTATCTGTGGCTGTGCAAAGCAGAGGTAGCCTAAACAGCTAATACGTGCAAAGAAGGGACAACCAAAGTGGGACCAGAAGGGAAATCACTAAACCTCCTCCTTGGTCAAGAAGTAACTTAACAACTAACTAAATAATAAAATACACAAGCACATGTTAAGCAAATTTAATGCAATGCTAATAAGGATGTCGTATAAAAAAATTATAATCTTGATAAAAAATATAACATGAAAATCTTTGAAAACATGGCCAATTTAAGGTGAACTGGAGGCACCCAAGATTTCTTCCACAAGACCAATGTTTAATGAATCTAGAACGGATTCCATCTCCACCGACGATGATACTGCGATTGTCCCTTTTAAAATCTCCAAAGAACAGACATGATTTTTGTTATCGGCCGATGCTGAGGAAGTAGCCTTGAGACCTGCATCTGTGTTATTAGAGCCAAAGTTCGGTGATCATACTGCTGAAGCACCTGTCTTCCCCGGAGGAAGTGGCTCATACTGTGCATCTTGAAGCAGCTGCAAGTTTGTGGTCGACTCCGAAAATGGGTTGTTTTCGGACTCATCCTCAGGAACAAGCAGACATCAAGTGCCCATTTGCAGGAGTACCATAGGCAATGAAACATAGGTTATATTCAGGTGAACCAGGCAGGCCGTTATGACAATGACCAGTCAATGTTCAGTTCCTGGAGCAAAGGGACTCCAAAGAGTCATATTGGGCAGTCAAAGCACAGCTGGACTAGTTGGAGTTCTAATACCAATGGGAACATCCTTTGTGGAGTAACAAAAATAGAACAAAAATTCAGCAAAAGAGGAATAATAGCAAGGGTATGCCCCCGAACATCATGGAAAATAATGAATAACTAAATGCTGGAATTACTCCACAAATCTTCTGGAAGGTGATGACTAAGTCATTCCCAATTGTTTAAAATGGTGTGCTATACCAGCGTTATTGGAAGCGTTAAAGATTCAGTGCACAAGCTTGCTGAACTGTAATGGAAGATTTGTGTTCAACAAGGACTGTATTTCACTGGAGGTCCTTGCAACCTGCAGTTCTAAAGTTTCTCGTTCAGATGTTAATGCTACATCTTTTTGAAACAATAGGACTTTGAGTCGGCTTAGCTTGTTAAAGTCTGCCTTTGAAGTTGGAATTGAAGGCCACAACAAACTGTCCATATGCTCAGACGGCAAATGCACATTTCTGCAGCAGGTCACTATCTGGGAGTCTGCTAAAAAATGTGGGATATGACCTTCATGCTGAAACAGTTTTGGTCACTTAACATTAAATAACATCCATGTCCTTAATTTTTGCCAGTCTTAGACAAGTAGTCTGCTGAACTGTATCATTAAGAAAAATCATCTGTGTTGGAATTAAGCAGGCTCAAAACAAGGTGTCTGTTCCCAGAACTTGGCAGAATTTGGTACCCTAACTTTATTTCATGTCAATGTTATCCTTCCAATAATCATAACCTATCATGGCTAATTGTGTGACAAACAAGTCTGTATTTATTAGCTTGGTTTGGGTGAGCATTTTCTTTTATTGTTGGTGTAAGGGACAAGTTTAAAAAAAATGATTTTGGTTCTAATGCATCGTGTCCAGAAAAATATGTGAATTTATCCCTATATGTTTTTGAGCTCCCTTGTTGGGGAGTAGGACAATGTTCCCATTGTGTATAATTAAAAAGTGTGTGTTGAACACAAGCTCGATGTGTTTAATGATGTCCATAATGATGGTAACAGATCATTTCACCATAATTAGCAGAATTTAGATACTGGTCCTCAGATAGGAAAACAGTTGTGTATTCCAGCTCTGACAGCATGGAGTTTACAGTTTCAACATCCCTATCATCAGAATGTAATGCAGGTACAATAACATCATCCATAGAAACACTAAAAATATAAGGAATCTGCAGTATTTCTTTAGGTCCAAAGATATCATACGGTGCTTTATCCCAAAAAATTCCAACAGTTACTGGAACAGCTGAAATGTTTACAAGGGACAAGCCTCTTTTTAGCTTAAGTGAAGATCAGTGAGGCATTAACACATCAGCGACCGTTTCTATGGCAGAGAGTTCTAAAAGGTAATGGCCACTAATCAGCAAGAAGAAAACAATCACAGATCCAATCCAAGGAAATAGAAAAACCAAGGAAAGTGTTATCCAAAAATATATCCAAGGAGGGACCAGATAAACGCTAAAAAGAAAACACAGCACGTGACGGTGGAGTGTATAAAATGGAGGAAGTGTCAGAAGAGTCAGAAGAGTCTAATGAAAAGTCATCTGTTCCTGAAGCAGTCCATTAAAAAACAGGAGCCACAGGTACAAGTAAAGAACTGGTGGAATCCACACGAGATAGATCAGTATAAATGGCATCTGCTGTAGAAGACACCGTAGTTAGTACAGTACTCACTTCTGTCATGTGGTTAGAATTTGTAGCAGTATTTGGAATTAACTGCAGTTCATTCTCTACCCCTCTGCCCCCCAGCTTGGGAGAAGCCGCTTTAAAGGTTCTCACAAGCTGCTAAGGAATTTCCTGTATGGTAGCGGGAGGAGTTAGGACCAAGGACTCTTCGTGGCCTACTGTTTAGAATCCGCCACCTGATGTAACATGATGTGGTTAATACAGACAAAAAAATTGTTTTTAGAACCAGCAAGAGGTGGCAATCGTACAGTGCTTGTACCTTGAATACCAAGTACTGGCACGGGTGCATGGTTTGATTGTCCAGATTCCTTCTTTAGCACAATCCTTTCTCGAGCGAGATTCCCAACTTTGGAATCCAGACAGAAGCTGCGGGTTGCTCATTGATTCCTGCAGCGTCAGATGTCTTCAACTGCTTGTTGGACTGGCTGTCACAGAAGTTTTGTAAGTCTTGAAAGACAGCACAAAGATCATTTATGTCACAGGGCGTGGCTGTCTCCGCATATTCCGGGCTGCCAAGGTCTGAAATGTACATTTTGATGCCACAGAGGACCTTGTATGGGATCCAGCCACCCAGAGATATTTTAGGGCGAATACTAAGTGTTCTTTGTACCCCACATAGGTGGTGGATCCTAATATGCCCTATACCTAATCCACTAGATGTTAAGGACTGCTTTAAATCATTGTTCATCCTCTCCACAACAGAAATGCCCTCTGGCCAATATGGAGAAGAGTAATATATCTCTACACCAAGGTACACCCAGTGAAGCCATAGAATCCCTATGCGCTTTTGAGGCAAAAGCAGGGCCATGGTCCGAGTGGAATGTAGTGCATGCATTTGTTCTGATAAAGACTTGCAAATTTTCAATAACAGTTCGAGGGTCAGCCAAATGTTGAGACCGCACCTAGAGGAACCCTGAGCAAGAATCAATTGCAAGTAGGATAAATGTAAATGTTCTATCCGAATTAAGAGGACCACAAGGGTCCAAATAAACGCAGCCGAAAGGTTTGGTGGAAATTATCATGTGTGTCTGCGGTGGACGAGCCACAGTGGAAATTTCAATTTGTTGACAAATGTCACAACAAAGGACATGTACTTTGGCCTGTTTGTATAAGCCAGGGCACCAATAATGTTGCTGTAGCAACAAAAATGTGACTGCCACACCTGCATGTGCAGAAGCAACACTTTCATATGCAGCTATCACTAAGGCTAACCTGCAGTCTTGGTTGGGAATCAAATGATCACCAACTCCTGGAATTGTTACAAAGGGAATGTTCTGTGCACTTAAATGATATGTATATTTAGCTGGAAAACCCTTAGGCAAAGGGGTGCCGTTGGGTATAGCATTAACAGCAGCTATTGTATCGTTGTCTACCCTCGTATGAGAATGAGTAATTGCAGCAACTGTTGCAGTCACAACTACAGATTTGGCCATTTCATCTGCCAAAGAATTCCCTACAACGTTTGGTCCCACACGTTGATAGCTCAATGTATGAATAACATCACCCTGAGGCATATTAACTTTAAGATCTGCCACCTTCACCCAAAACAATTTATGCTTTATTGTGTTGCCTTTAGAATCTTTGAATCCATTTTGATGCCACTAATGCAAATTGGCGTTAAACCCTTGACACAATAATACAAATCGCACACTCTAAGCGTGGGGAATTCATGATCTGTATGTTCCAGTGCAAGTAATAAGACTTTTAGTTCAGCCAATACAGCCCCCTAAAGACTGTGTTCGAGTTGTTTGTGGTTGGAATTTTCCATCAAACTTCACACCAAGAACAGTTGTGAAGACTGCTGAATATTGGTGCTTAGTACCTATAACAGGTTGGGCTGAACCATCAGTACAAGCAATGTATTTATACTGCTCAAGAGGCAAAATATTGCTGGGCATCGGATAAACATGGTCGTATTGAAGAATCTCTTCTGTTTGTAAAGATGAGTCAAAGACAAAGTCTAAATCAGCAACTGATAAGGATGTTGCCAATTGTATCCATCCATGAAGAAGAGCCTTAGTGTAAGGAATGCTACCTTTGGTAACAACTACTAAGGCTGGAATGGGAGTTACAACAATAATGTGATTCCCTTGTGCAAGCGGCGGCTCTTTAGTTATAGCAATCTGCACTCCAGGTAGTATTTTTTCAGTGGATACAAAACACATTTCCGCAATGCAATACTAATGCGATTTATATGCAATAGGCACTGTCTCACCTTCATTAAAGGTGACATTGATAAAGCCAATGGCACCCGCAATTATAAGAATGACCAGGTTTGTTGTGTTTATACATGTATGTAAGTGTCATGTACTAGCAAGTCAGATTGTAGTGATCTGAGTATGCCTGTGTGTTCTGATGTCCAATTAGAACTGGAAAAATCTGGATGAGTCAATTCATATAATGATTTAATGCATTGTGCATATTCAAGTATGTACATTCTGCCAAAATTAAGGATTGCAGTTTCTGTAGTGTGCTTGGATGCTTCATCAAAGCACACTTCTCTAGGAAGTGTGGTGCGAGACTTTTTCTTTCCTGTGTAAGTTTGTAACCAAAAAATAGGACAATTAGAAATGCTATATTACATTTCTTGAAGTTGAACTTGTAGCCTGCTTCGGTGAATCACAATAATATGGCATTCACCCAGGCCAAATGTGTGTTTAACTCATCATCGGTCAGGTAGATATCATCTACATAGGACAAATCATGCTGAAAGCCTAGTGCAGAGAAGGCAGTCCAATTTCTGCTTTCAGAAGGTATATTTTAGCAGGAAAAATAATGGAAATGTCCAAGGTTTTGTGTATTGTTTATGGACTATGGGCCTAATTTCGATCTTAGCGGAAGGGAATACTCTGTCACAAATGAACGGTGATCCCGTACGGTGTATTATGATCCCATTATGTGCTATGGAGATCGTAATACGGCGGACGGGATATCCTTTGCGTTTGTGATGAAGTATTCCATCCACCGAGATCCAAATAAGGCCCTGTATCATTTATAAGTGCCAGACTGTGGGTATTTTGTATAGCAAACATGTGTGTATGACTGTTTAAATGTCTGTAATCTAAGGCTATACAATGTGAATGATCCGCTTTTAAATCAGGAAAAAAGGGATTATTCATTTGAGAGACACTAGGTTCAATTACTCCCTGATACTCCAACTGGGAGAGTATTTCCCTAACAGGTGCCATTGCATCCCATTTTTGGGAATAATGTGGTTGCTTTTGTGCGATGGACCGTATGGGTATTATATGATAAGGAGAATCTTTATCCCAGCTGACATGATTGTGATATAAAGCTGGGGCTAGTGCAAGAGCCCCTTCTAATGCATGGGCTTGTTTGACGTCTTTAGGGAGAAGCACAGAAAAAGATGGGAGTATCACATCCTCACCCTGTTGTTATGTTTGGACAAACTGTGGCGGGGAAATCGACCTCTGCTAAAAAAGTCATTGATAAAGTCACATTTTCCCAGAATATTACTCTACTGGGGCACTTTATGTCACCCTCAATTTGTATATCCAAATTATATAATCTATCTGGAGGGGCTACGCGCCTATCTAGGATTTCAATTGTAATGAAGTTAACAAGTGCTGTCTCTACCAGAAATTCCTAGAGATTCCGGTGCACTAGAGTGACCTTTGTCACGCTATTGAGGAGAGTCATTGCCCACCTCCTGTTCAGGAGGCGAGTTCTCAGCGTTTGCTGCATATTTTGTGGTTATAGCCGCAACTTTATTTTTTTAAAATTCAGGCTTAAATTTATGAGGTTTCTCCTCCTTCTTTAACTTTATATCAGATGAACGTTGTGAGTCCTTCTTTGGTTTCACATACTCTTCCTGTCTGGGGTCAGAATGCCCTCTCCTCTCATCCTGAAAGGAACGAGAGGGATGAGTATCAGAAAACTGATATCTGTCAGGTGCTTGTATTTGTGTGTGCTCACACTAATTATAGCATCTGTCAGATCATCCTAGACATTTAGCTTTTTCTTTCGTTTGGGTTTGTCATATTGTTTCTTAACAAACTCCGAGCTCTGCTTGGCAGTTTCTTTGTCAGAACTAGGTTTGCCAAGTTGTGGTTTGCTGGGTCTGGTTCCAAAATTCTTATGTCCTATAGAAGTGTATACCGCTGCAATAATTATAGGTAGCTCAGGTTGGCTCTGGCTGAGTGGTGTAACCAGTGTGAGATGCTGGCATATAGCCAGAGAAGCTTCTTCACCTTTAGTGTTACATAGAATCATTGCGAAGACTACAGGAAAGTTTCCCATTAGTTTCATCTCCAAATTCAGGGCAGCAGCTGTGCTGTGTTCGTTCTGTATTTGCTTAAACACCTCCAGCAAGACTGACATAGATGGAGTACCATGTGTGATGGTTTAGACTGTAGCAAAGACTTGGCCCCATGTGGCACAGTCACCTATTATGGGAACAATTTAATGGGGTAAGCACATAGTCAATATTATGTGCTTGTCTCCTAGAATGGCCGGCACTTCGGTGACTACCCTATTATACTCTGATGACGCAGTCCTTATAGCCCTCACCCCCAATGCTTTGAGGGGCCTAGTGGATCACTTTGTTATTTTTATGCAGGACCTAGATTTAACAATTCATTACACCAAGTCACATATTATGTCTTGTGGATCAGGCAAAAAAAAGGTTTAACAGGATTATAATTAGCACTGACTACCGTTAACAATTGTTGTTATCTAGGTTTACATTTTAGCTCTTCAGGGTCCTGGCACATGCAGACTAATAACTCTCCTCTCCAATTCTGTAGAACAGCTGGATCAGTTTGTAATCTTATCAGACCTTGTATTGGGGGGACAGTCCATCCGGCATGAAAGGTGTATAATGCTTAGTGTGTTAGTGCTGCCACTTATTGAGCAGGATTATGGGGTGTCACAAAAAGCTGTTCACTTCAGACAGAGGAAAATCGTTTCCTCCATAGACTACTGTACTTACTGCCATCTACATCAAGTGTTATTATTCACTCTAAGTCAAGGCAGGGATTTACACTATATAGGGTCCATTCGGCCCTTCTTTTACTGTGGATCAGTATTTGGTTAAACCCGGCTGCTACGCTATGTAGGA
The DNA here is from genome assembly GCF_964261635.1 of Lissotriton helveticus. Classification (NCBI taxonomy): domain Eukaryota; kingdom Metazoa; phylum Chordata; class Amphibia; order Caudata; family Salamandridae; genus Lissotriton; species Lissotriton helveticus. The sequence goes on from NC_136063.1 coordinate 2,073,107,870, forward strand.
ATATCATTTGCGATTGTCTTAACCAGGACAGGGCTTTTTTAATCTCATGGTTGCGTTATATTCACTACCCCTTTATTATGCTGGGTCTGTCCTGTTTGTTTATGGAACCGTCAAGTATTGCTAAAATTGATAAAAAAAGGGTAAAAATAATATTCATGGAGCACTGTGAAAATCTAAGATTGAAAAATGAACTGACCAAAAGCATGGTTTTGACCTATTATCGATCTTTGGCATCAGGAGAACCTACTCTGTTTTTAGCCATTGACCTTACTCAATGGGATCGCTCACTTCTTGTTCGCTTTAGGGCTGGTACCAAAAACTGGTCCTGCTACTTTAAAAATGTATTGGATACAGATGGGATCTTTATATTGCGGCCTACCCTTGCGATAATCAGTATGAGCAAAGATTTTATGTTCTAACGTACATCTGTTATTCAGCGTCTTGAGACCCTTGGGTGAAAAGTGCACTTTACAAATACACGTGTTATGTTACGTTCTTTTGTAGTTTATGGTCAACCACAACAGCACTTTTTTAAACAGCTGTTAAGAAAAATAGGATTGTATCAATGCAGAATAGCTTTGCTATAATTGCAGTATTTAAGCTCTCCTGAAATATGTGCATTTTTAAACGGGCTATCCAGTCAAGAAAAGGGATAATTGACTAGAATCTCTAATGAATTTTGATATGTTTATATATTTTTATTTGGTATCAGATGATGATCTTGCATTTTAGTGTCATGAATTAAATTTGTATAAATATGTATATTTTTACAGCACTGGTTTTGAGTGTTTTTTTTAATTTGAGATGTAATTATGTCTTACATGGGATTGTCACTGTCATATAGTATATTTTTTTAATATTGCTTTCTGAGTGTACCTTTCTTTTATGATCTATATAGATTGAATAAAGATTGTTGCTGCTATTCTGCTATTCTGTGCTTGTCTTATGGTTCCATAAGGGGAAACACAGCTTTATTTTGGTTGATTTTTGGGCGATCCAAAAAGGTATGTCCTCACGAGTAGCGGGAATTTTGCCCATAATTGAATGAACAATCACGAGTCTTATGGTTGGCTCTGCACGCAACTGAGCTGGTCCTGCAAGGCCAGCCATTGATAAAACAGCCAGCAAGATACATGAAACATACTGAGTTAAGCATCTAATTAGTCTAACTAGACTGTTGAACAATTGTTGTAGCTCATTAACATTAAGACCGTGTAAATTAGAGAATGGTGTATAACCATATAATGCTGGCCAGGTGGTCCCTTAATTGCAAAGGGGACCCATGCATACTGGTGCAAGAACATGTATAAGGGCACCTCAGAACCAATTTTGATGTTAGCCTGAAAGGGGAATTTCTAAGAGCAAATCTGCTCTGTATTGTTGCAGTGTTTTTATATAAGTGTATTGATAAAATGTGCCTGTGTTACAGCTGTGAAATTGACTCAGGTAATCAATTACTTCTAAGCAATAGCCTTCATGGGCTTCAACCATGGAGATAAAGTCACTGCCTGCAACACCAAGGCCATACAAAGTTACATATGCAAAGAATGCTGGTCTGCAATTGTTAGCAATTGCTGTAGGCTGTGCCATTTGAAAAAGAGCATTGGAAACAAAGTGCAAAAACAAAATATGGGTATTCCTTTTAACGATTCACGCTTGAACAACCAACCGAAAATGTAGGGGCTTTCTAAAAATATTGTTTAGTAAATTGTCCCTAACACAGCAGATGACTCCAATGGTAGGTGCAAGCGTACTATGGGCATGCACAAGCACTACTCAGGAGACTTGCAGAATAAGTATCAGATCATTATTGGTGGCATCATGTTGCAGGGATATTGCTGGGAAGCAGAACTGGGTCTTGGGAGAACAGGACGACCGAATGTAGGGACTGAGTCTCTCTATCAAGTCATTACCTTTTGGCCCAAATCTGACTAGCTCACAGTGACTCACCTGAACTACTAAGCTTTCAGGAGTAACAGGTGGTTTTGGAAAACCTAGAACGTGAACCTCAAGTCCCCAAGGAATCATGGAAACAAATCATCAACTTTAGTTTCTCACTCATGCATGCCCATAGTAAACAAAAGAAAACACAAAGGAAATTTACAATACATTTTTTTAAGCAAGTGTGCTGCGATTAGTAAACAAATACAATTAAGCAACATACTCAATATGACTAGCAGGCTGTGAACAACGAACAACCATTGCAACTAATATATCTGTCTAGGCCTACTCTCACTATGTGAGCACAGGGATATATTAGTGGTCTATTGGATTAGCACTGGACCCCACACCTGGTATGTGTGTAGTTAGGTGATTCTCATCATAGGTGTAAACTCAATTTACACTACTGCCTCTGTTCTATGACGGGTCTCTCTGCTGGAATTGTGCTCCCTGCCCCACTTGGTGGCAAGACACGGTTTATATGATAAAAGCTACTGTGTTAGAAAACTGCAGCTGTGCTATGGTGTTATGTTTCAAAACATTAGGAGATGTTGCTGCCCGGGCACAAAAAAAAGTTGATCATGTTTTTTGACCTAATACGAAATTTATAGATTGAATCTCAGGAAGAGTCACTGAATAACAAATAATATGCGCAGCGTATATCTGAAATAATATCAAGTCACAAAAACAAATGTATTATATGTGGCTGTGCAAAATGGAGGCTGTCTAGAACAGATAATACGTGTTAAGAATGGAGAACTAAAGTGGGCCCAGAAGGCAAATCATTACAGGTTCCTCTATGTGTGCTGTGCTCCATGCTTGGATATTAATGTCAAATTCTGTGACTGTGATATTACATAAATTTGTTGTCAAATACCCTGTTCTCCAAACTAACAGTTTGGCCACTCTACTTTGTGTCAGGTAGACTGTCATATATCTGAATGGGATGCTCCTGCTGGCTCTACTGTCAGAAACCCTACACCGACAAATTTAGGACCATCGTTTTAGGTGCATCAGTCCATGCACCCATTTTAGAACATAGGGTCTAATGTATTTTTTATTTATTCTGAGACTGCCAGGGAAACCCAATTGGTGCAAAACTGAAAAATGGATAAGCGCCCCCCCCCCCACTCTGTGGGAGAAAAATCCCATGTTGTTAGGATAATTTATTTTGAGTATTTGCAACATAGCACTGCCAGCCATACTATTTCATTTAACAGACCTTTTGTCTTCTCTTTATGTACTTTTCACACTTACACAACCCATAAGGGCCAAGATAAGAGGGATGGGGGAAGCCATCAGCATATTTTCCCCTTAATTATAATATAATATAATTATGTTTTCTATAAGGTTCCAAGCATTATATCCTTCGCTCACTTAACATTCTGAAGCATACTTCAAATACATCTGGATCTGCATGGATGAATTTGTGTCAGACCTCAACATTATTTCATTTTAAATCTGATTAAACAGATTACATATAACCCAGGCTATTTCTACTTGGGTTAAGCATTTAGGAGAAGTCTTTTACAGTTGCGCTTTGGGCCTAATTAATTCCTCCTTCACTTTTTTCTCCTTCCTCTCTCCTTTTTAGTAGTATTTGTACAGCCATGAGTTACTAATAATTGCTCACACCATTAAGAGAGCTATTCACAAAATGCATGTAGTATGTTTTGTAGTATTTGTGGAGTTTATGCCTCAGCCTCTCCTATAGTTATATATAGATCTCCTCCCGACTGAAGAGTCTCTGCACATGTAAGTGTACACTTTCGTTGTAAATGTGGGATGGACATGGGGTGTTTGGAACATGGGAAAACATACAGATAAAGGGGATGGGATTAGTGAGGAGTAAGAAGAGTTTTTGGGAGGGCCAGGGACGGTCAGGGAGAGCCTTAGAGAGGGATGTCAACCAACGTACAAAAGTGTAAGTCGATAGCTATCCACAATCGACACGTCTGGAGCTAAAAAGGGACTGAAATAGTAGTAATTTATTCTAGCTCAGCGCCCAACCACTGCTATTGCAGCACTCTCCCAATTGAAAATAATTAAACCAACTAAAAATGTACTTAAAATGCCCAGAGGAAATAATCTTGTTTTTGTGTATGTAAATCGGTACAACATGAGTAATTTACATCCATTAGCCAGGAGTAACAACATCATACAGAAATAAAGAGGATGTTATGGTACATAGTAGTCTTTGTGGTCTGGTGGGGGTGGGAGGTAGGAAGAGTAGTCGCCAGGCGCGGGGTTGAAAATGGTGTTTGTTGGGTGCCGGGGGAGCATCCTTGAGCATTCCTGAAGTGAACCCTGGGCTAGAAAGGGTGACTTGGGCAGGGGAGGTAAGTGGAGGTATATGTCCTTGGTATGGGAAGAGCTTGAACGCTGTGCGTGCGTTGGTGACTAAGGGATCAACTGTGATTCGGAAGAGTATAGGAGGTTGCACGCTTTCGACGTTTTTAGTGTTGTCTTGCATGAGGAGACAGGGTGACAGCAGGGCAGCAGTATGGGGTGCTCAATGTCAGTCCGTGGTGACGGCAGGAGTGATAGAGGTTAGTGCCGTGGTCACAGGTGACATGAAGAAAGAGGAGGAAGGGAGGGAAGATTCGCTGCTCTTTCTTGCCACAAAGATCCTGTAAGGTGTTGGGAGTATATGTGGACAACCCTATGTCAAGAGGGGCATATCAAACCGAGGGCAGTAGAACTGTGGCTTTTAGTGATCATTAATGATCTGGGTGGTTAGATCGTTGGTAGTGGCTGGTGTGCTTGTGGTACTTGCATGTCCTGGGGGAGTGGGGTTGAGGAGGGGTATGGGTGATGTATACAGCAAACAGTAGGGGGGAGAAGAAATAATATAAGGAAGGTCGTGTAAGGAAGAGGAAGGAGGGGGGGTCAGCCCTGCTTGATTCAGGATGAGGATAGGAGGGGAGTCTGGGGCATGTCATTCCCTAGTGAATCCATCAGGGAGAAATGGTGCCCATGTCTGCAGAAACAATTCAGTCTGGTCTTACAGATTGTAAATGACGCATTCATGGGAGGCCATTTGCATCACGGCCACTAACCAGGACTCCTGCGATGGGAGTACAGGTGATTTCCATTGCCGGAGAATGGATATCTTGGGCTTGTGGTACCTGCGTGTCCTGGGGGGAAGGGGTTGAGGAGGGGTATGGGGGATGTATACAGCAAACAGTAGGGGGAGAAGAAAAATTATAAGGAAGGTTGTGAATGGAAGAGGAGAGGAGGGGGGAGGGGAGGGTCAGCCCCGCTTGGTTCAGGACGAGGATAGGAGGGTCTTGCAGATTGTAAATGACGCGTTCATCGGAGGCCGTTTGCATCATGGCCACTAACCAGAACTCCAGCGATGGGAGCACAGGTGATTTCCATTGCCGGAGAATGCATATCTTGGCCTTGGCAAGCGCTGTGTGGAGAATGCGGAGTTGTGGCCGGGAGACGCCTGATGAGTTGCGTGCATCATAAAGAAGAATGGTTGGGGGGTAAGTGGAAGAAGCAGGGACATGGAGACATGCAGGTCCGACCCGATATGAGTCCAAAAGGGCAGGATCGAAGGCCATTCACAGATGATGTGTGTGACATCACAACTGGTACTTGTGCACCTCCAGCACTTCGCATGGGGAAGAAGGCCTGCGCTATCCAGTTTTGTGGTGTCCAGTGCCAGTCGGGCAGTGTTTTAAAGAGGCAAAACTTTAGGCGAGCCTCTCTTGTGCCCTTATCCAGGGCTTCAAGTATGTACTCCCATTCATCATCCTCATATTCAATCTGTAGACGAGTGTGCCATTTGGGATGAATGGCTTGCGAAAGGGGTGCGGAAAATTGGTGGGAGGAGAGCCTGCCGTATAATCCAGACATCATTCTTTTCTGGCAGCCTCATGTGGACAGGTAGGTCACCACAGGCGAGATTCGCAGGGACCAGGTTCGGGAACCAAAGTGGGGTCTCAAGCAGTGTTGCATTTGCGTGTAGTGCCATAGTATGCCTGTAACTACAGGTAACTTTACCATTGTGGTTTAAGTTGTACTTGCCCACACCTATTCTTGTTACAGATGTGGTGACATGAACTACTATTAATAGTAAATCTCCACCTTGAGTTCTTATCTAGGGTCGTGTCATATGGCTTGGTTAGTCCCGGGAAAAAAACTGCCTTTTTACATGCACACATCTCTTAAGTTGCCTTCTTTTCTACACAATGACTTTTGACATACATTAGTCTGCATGACAGTGCAGGATTAGGTTCTCTGAAACTATATTGCTTACATTTCCACTACGCAGGCACACTAACACGACACCTTAGTACAAGGCTTCATTGTGTAAATGTTGATGTTCATCTGTAAGGCGACACAGTTATCTCAAGGGAATAAACAATGACAGCCTGGCTGAGGCCTCAGATGCATGGATGCAGTTATTATATACACACAGTTATTTCCGTGTCAAGATCAGAGGAGATCTCAATGATTAGTTTGCAATACTGACATCATTATCGTGAACTAGCCATTGTTCTTTGGGTATGGCACACTTTGAAAAATAAAAGCTGATGATGCAATTTGAACAAGGACATTGTGCAATCATTGCTATACCCACAATAAATAAATATTACAACAAGATGGAATGCATTCCCACAATTAATCGACCTCGAGCCATTGCAGTGCATTTGAATGAACAGCTTAATTATCATTTAAACAGTGTTCTCTCCTTGACAAAGAAACATGATTAACCTTAAAAGCAATATACAAAGGCTTTTACGATTATACGTGATACGTGGAATAGTGCTCTTTTAGTACTACTTCACATGTAATAGTCACTTATAAATGCAATTCACATAGGTGTGGGCGTAGATGTATGCCTGTTACTACAGGTAACTTTACCATTGTGGTTTAAGTTGTACTTGTCCACACCTATTCATGTTACAGATGTGGTGACATGAACTACTATTAAACGTAAATCTCCAACTTGAGTTCTTATCTAGGGTCGTGTCACCTGGCTTGGTTAGTCCCGGAAAGAAAAACTGCCTTTTTATGTACACACGTCTCTTAAGTTGCCTTCTTTTCTCCACAATGACTTTTGACAAACATTTGTTTGCGTGACAGTGCAGGATTAGGTTCTCTGAAACTATGGCATAGATTCATCAAGCAAAATTGCGATTGCAATCGCTGCGAAACAGCGATTGCGATTGCAATTTCCGCTTCCGCAATTCATCAACAACAAAAGCATCAAATTGCGAATTCGCAAAACAAAAAATCGCAAAACCCAAGTGGAACCCCCATTTCGATTCCTTAACAGCGATTACCCACATTTTCTGCAAATTCGCAAATATATTGCGAATTCGCAAATAAATCGCTAATCCAATTCATGATAAACCGCAAGGCGGCTGAGGCTCCAGGCTGCAGCCCAGAACCGACGCAGGATCCAAGAGCGCATCTTCCGGCTGCGGATTACACTACTGGGACAGACTGAAGAGGAGTTCTACTCAAAATACAGGCTCAATGGGGCAATGATAACTAAGCTCATCAGAGACATTGACCCCCTAATGCATCACCCAACACGGAGGACCAATGCCATACCCACTCATGTCCAGGTCCTGTGCTGCCTGCGCCTCCTGGCCTCCGGAAGATTCCAGAGGATAGTTGCATATGCAGGGGGTATATCACAGAGTACCCTGTCACGCTGCCTACGGAGTTTCCTGGACGCCATGCTGAGCCGGATCCATCACTACATAACCTTCCCATCAACCCAACAGGACTTAACACAAACTAAACTGGACTTCTATCACAGCGCCCCTTTCCCCCATGTAATTGGCTGCATTGACTGTACCCACATTCACATCTGTTCACCCACTGAGACCGAATACATGTACCGGAACCGCAATTCATACAACTGCCTCAACATCCAGATGGTCTGCAATGCGAAAACCATCATCACAGACATTGTGGCACAATACCCGGGAAGCACGCATGATTCGTTCATCTTCCGGCACAGCGGCATACACACACGCTTGGCCAGGGGTGACTTTGGCGAAGGACATCTCCTAGGTAAGTACACATGCCCACATACAGTATGTCAAGACCATGTAGCTGCGCATAACAGGCACTGACCCTCTGCTCCTGTCCTTCAGGTGACAGCGCCTATGGCCTCCGTGAATACCTCCTCACCCTATACCTCAACCCTGCTACACCACAGGAACGGCGTTACAATGCTGCGCACATACACATAAGAAATGTCATTGAGCGGACATTTGGGATGTTAAAGAGTCGATTCTGCATCCTCCACAAGACTAGCGGGCCCTCAAATACCAGCCTGAGGTCTGCTGCCGCATCGTGGCCGTGTGTGCCATACTCCACAATATTGCCACCAAGCGGAGGATACCTGTGGAGGTGTCTGGCAGTGAGTCAGAGGGGGATGACCTGCCACCTGCACATGTGCATCATGCACGCGGGGAGAATCCTGCTGAAGGACACAGGCGCCGTAACAGCATCACACTGAACTACTTCTAGTGCATCCATACCCCTCACACAACACTGCACTCATGCATGCCACATTAATCAATGACATGATGTGTTCAAAATAAAATCTTATTTTAATGTTTAACAAGCTCTAGATGTGCTTAAATTTTAAACAAATAATACAACTGTATTGCGTCATACAGGCTCTTGTATCCAGAGCAGGCGTGCGTGGTTACATCACCATAGCACTGCCGGTAATGTTGAGTCAATCACTGGTGCCTCCTGCCGGACGCACCCTGTCGCCTCTCCAACTCCACGTTGGGAGTGTCCGGCCATGATGCAGCACTGGGCCTGGATCTGCAGCGCCTTTCTGGTAGCACCTGCACACACAGGCTGCTCAGGCTCAATGTGCCCTCACTGGCATCATCACCCCCCCTTGCATGGCCATGGCCGCACACCTGTTGATTCTCAACTGCGGTGATAACCTGCTCCAGGGTCCTTGCTACATCTTGGCAGCACTGTACCATCTGTAGCTGCATGGCCAGTGACCTGCGCAACAGTTGTGATGTTGCGTTCCCAATCAGGTGGTTCGACCGGGTATAGGCAGAGAGCCGGGTCAGCAGCTGGCGGTGGCGTCGGCGGGTGATGTCCTGCTGCGACACCATCAGTTGGTTATTTTCTTTCACTGCAGCCGTTAGCTCCTGCACACTTTCTGTCAGCTGGTTTATATTGTGTGCAGTTTTGTACAGCTGCAGCTGCATGGCTGCCATGTGCTGTGCCAGCTTGTGATGCACAGCTAGCATCCGGGCAACTATTCCTAGCCCTAGATTTTGGGCCTGTTGCTCCCTGTCTGGTCGTGTGGCCACGGTGCGCTGCTGCCTCAACCGGCCGCTTTCCTGGGACCGCACAGTGGCTGTGCAGCGTGTCTGCCTCCTGGGTGGTGATGGGGTCTGATCCACTGCCATGCATGACGCCTGCGGTGGTTGAACTCCTCCTGTGGCTGCAGGGGTGGCCCTGTGCGTTTGGGAAGGTGCTGGTACTGGTACAGGTGCAGGTGCATGTGACGGTGCTGGGGCTGTATGGCTCTCTCCCTCCATCTCATCTGGAGTCTCCACGATATGGAGTGCCTCGCTATCTGAGGTCTCAGCATCTGCAGCACCTCTGATGGGAATGAGTGCATGATTAATGATATGATTCTGGCACCTGGGATGTAGCAACATGCATGCAGGCTTGCATTCCCTGACTGGCTTTAGGGGTATGTTTCACTTGACTGTTCTGGCTGTGTTTGGCTATCAGGACACATTGTCACACTACAGGTCCCACAATGCAATTGGGCATTTCTGATGGGCAGGGACTGCATTACTGGGTTTACCAAACGGCTAGCTATGGGGGCATGGGCATTGTTAGGGGACGGGGTCGCAGTTGCATGGCTCTTACCTTGTGATTGGTGTGTGGCTCGGGAGTTGTGCAGCTGAGTGACCCCCACACAGGCTGCAGGGTTGATGGTGTCCTCAACCAAGTCCTCCAGTGGTGTGTTAGCGGGAACTGTGGAGTCTCCTCCTCCCGTGGCCAGTCTCTCCCCCAGCCTCTCCGCAATGCGTTCTTTGGCACGGCCTCTGAGGTCATACCACCTCTGCTTGAGGTCATCGATTGACCGCTGTGTCACTCTTACGGCGTTGACCAGATGCGCCTTTTGTCAGCCTCGGGCACCTTCCTGGAAAGCTTTCCAAAAAGCTTGTCATGGTCCCTGCTGACTCCCTCGATCAAGTACTCCAGCTCTTGTTCGGAGAACTTGATTTTCCTCTTACTGCCAGTTTCACTGGATCCTGCTGCATCCTGGGACATTGTGGTTTCAATGTTTGTCCTGTATTGGGACTGCAGGGTGTGTCTCCTGGAGCTCAGTGCTGTGCCTCCTCCTCTATCCAGCTCTGTGTTTCAAATGAGTCATGGAGCTGCCTACTTCCTGGTTGTGATGTCATCATTGTGCTCAAAATGCGACTTCCCGTTTTTGCGATCTCGCAATCTGTGAGATCGCTATTTGTGATTTCGGTATTTGCGAAATCGCAATTTGGGTTTGGGAAACAGCCGATTCTGCGATTTAATAGCGATTTAGGGAAATTCGCATACGGCGATTGCGGGCGATTGCGATTCGCACTTGATTAGCGATTTTTATGATGCATCCCATTCTGTGAATTCTAGTTGGCGAATCTGTATTTTTCGCTATTTAGAATTCACAGAGTGGGTGCTTGATGCATCTGGGGGTACATTGCTTACATTTTCACTTCGTAGGAACACTATCACGACACCTTAGTACAAGGTTTCATTGTGTAGACATTGCTGTTCATCTGTAATGCGACACAGCTATCTCAAGGGAATAAACAATGACAGCCTGGCTGAGGCCTTGGATGCATGGATGCAGTTATTACATACACACAGTTATTTCCGTGTCGAGATCAGAGGAGCACTCTGCTGTCACTCCGAGGTCGCTGTTTGTCGAAGTCTTAGCCCAGGTGATTTCTGTTTTCCCTCTGCAAGGAGGGATGTCCAACTTTTGACCAAGTCTGGGACCTGAGCACATTCACCCACAGGTAATGGGGAGTTGAATTATCCAGTAGGGGATTTTGGCAGTTCACTCTCCCTAGGTAACTAGGCTAGGTAGCTGAGGGGTGGAGCTTGCCAGGCTACAAGATGGCTGCACTTGAGTAAGCTCCTGTAATCCGATATAAAGCCATGTTGGTAATGCTCGATCTCTCGGCGGCCTTCGACACCGTCCCCCATGGCCGTCTCCTTTTTAGACTCTGGGAGATTGGCCTAAGGGGGTCGGTGTTTAGTTGGTTCAAGTCCTTCTTAGCTAATCGTCAACAAACGATCTGGGCTCCTCCTTTCTCTGCCACAATGCCGCCACTGGAGGTGGGAGTTCCCCAGGGCTCTATTTGGAGCCCAACTCTCTTTAACATCTATATGACCCCTTTGGCGGCACTGGCAGAGGCTCATGGGGCTCAGATCGTGTCGTACGCTGACGACACCCAGCTCCTGTTCACGTGCGACAGAGACTCCGACTTTGATGGTGCGAACATCAGGGGCTGCCTTGAGGCTGTTTTCAACTGGTTTGGACAGAACAGCCTCAAGTGCAACTCCGACAAGTCGGAGGTGCTCTTTTTTGGCTGCCCCATCGGACCCCAGGTGGAAAGACTGGTGGCCTGCTGCCATGTTTCCCCCTGTCAGCGACTCCATGGTTGCAAAACATTTGGGAATACAGATTGACAACAGCCTCTCCCTCAAACCCCAGGTTCTGGGCTTGGCTGGCAAATGTTTTGCCATCCTTAAGATGATTAGGAAATTTCTGCCCCTTCTGTCACTGGACCATAAAAGAGTAACGGTCCAGGCCCTGATAGGCTCGGGCCTCGATTACTCCAACGTTTTGTATCTGGGCCTTCCCGAGTTCCTCCTGGCTCACCTACAGGTCGTCCAGAACTCTGCGGCACGGGCCATTTTTGGCCTCACTAGGAGAGCCAGTGCCAGTGATCTGCTCAAAACTCTTCATTGGCTCCCAATCAGAAAGCGTATTGTGTTCAAAACGCTAACAATGGCTTTTAAAGCATTGCATGGCGTGGGCGCCAGGTATCTCCGGAAACGGATGATGTTCTATCTTCCTTCCAGATCACTTAGATCTTCCACTCAGGCTCTGGCCGTTGTTCCTGTTATTCGGCGAGCGCGGTGCGGCGGGCGCTCCTTTAAACGCCTCGCACCGCAGCTGTGGAGCACTTTACCCTTGTCCCTCAGAACTAACGGGAATCTGCTGGCTTTTAGGAAAAATCTTAAAACTCTGCTCTTTCTTCAGTAGGTGCCTTTCTCGCCCTCCATTCCGTGCCTGGGAGGATCTTAAGCGCCGGGACACTCCCTGGAGTAGCTGAGCGCTATAGAAATCCCCCCTTAACATAACACAACATAACATATCCATATCCTCCATAATCCTGCAGCATCAGGCTACAGAAAGTGAAGCTTACCCCTCGGAAGGGTGTTGTTGTCATTCTGGTCATGGAACAGGCGGTAGCAGGCTAACGAGAGCACCGAACAGAGGCGGTGATAGATCCTGGCTGGCAGCCGCAGCGAGGCCTATGAAGCCTGCCGGAGAGGTCTGTGGCGGCCTGCTGGTGTCCCTAACTGCAGCGTGCACTGCCTGTGGCAGCGAGACACGGCTGGCTGATAATCCAAATATGCCACGAATCGAACGGCGAGAGGGGCCTGCCGGCCTTCAGTGGGACCGCAGAGGTGATATAAGCTGAGCCGCGGTCAGGTTACAGTTACGACCATGGAAAAGGGGAGATCGCGCCCCCACTGTGTGGCTTGTCCCCCTTCCGCCCAGTCCTGAGCTGCGCGTTGTGTCCGCCGTGGGGCCCGAACTCAGCTCAGATGGGATTGGCTTTAGATCCTGCTGCAGTGCAGTGTGTGTCTAGACTGGGACACCTTTAATTTAATAATCTGCAGCCCCCCTCCGGCGATGTGATTGCAGTGAGACACATGGCCTAAGATCTCCATATTCAGACCAGGAGATTTGGGCAACTTGCCGAGTGGCTGCACTGCCACCCCTTGATAGTGCGCCCTGGTATGGGAGGCCTATGGTGACCCCTGGGCTTGGAATTTGGCTGCCGGATAGGGCAAAGCATCAAAACAGTGTGCAGCTACAAGTGCTTTACCCCACATTGCTATAGTATCCCATGGGCCTGGGCAGATTTGATGAAAGGGAGCCATGGGGAAACCAGACAAAGCACAATCAAGGCTACAATTTTAACCACGGAAGTCGGCTAGACAACAGGAAGCGGATAAGGCCGAGTTTGCGTCTACTTCGGAGGCTGGGGAGTCAGTGGAGGACCCTGAGTTAAAACAAATCCTAGCAGCGATGCAGATAAACCCGACCAAGATCGCCAGGAAAATTAATGCTTATCATTCCGCATGGACAGAATGTCAAAAGCCTTCATAAGCACACTGAAAGGCACGAACTCGTGGAAAAACGGGTGTCGGATACCAAAGACACCCTGAACACAAGCTCACTGGCACACAGTAAAATGGACAAGCTTCTGCAGTCGATCCAGGCCAAGACGAGGACTTGGACGCAGTAACATCAGACTGGTGGGAATTGCATAAATGACAAAAATGCCCAATATGGAACTGTTTGTGGAACAATTACTGGTCTCACTCACGGGTAGAGAACCATTCTCAAGCGTGTTCATTGTGAAGCGCGCACATTGCTCTCTTGTGCCCCAACCGGTCCCGGGAGCCCCTCCTAGACCCATAATTGTGAATCTGATTAACTATAGAGACCAAGACGCTGCCTTATGTAAAGCCAGAGAACTAAGTACACTGCGATATGAAGGAATGGAAATCTCCCTCTATCCTGATTTTACACCGCAGGTTCAATAAGCACAGCAGCTCTTTTTTTCAGTTCAACGCAAGCTTTGCGACCTCAACCTTGATTACAATATTTTGCTAAATTGAGCATACGGCAGACGAAAAAGCCTATATTTTTTCTAACCTGAAACCGGCTCTGCAATTTTATAAAAAGGTGAAAGGGAGGTGGATCTTGTCAGGAGTTCCCCGCCCCCTGCATCCCAGAAGGTTGACCCTTCAGAGTTAGAAGGACAGTAAACTCAATTGGACTACAACAGATCGTGATTAAATCTGGAACAAGAGAACAATACTTGTGTTTGATCAAACCTGACAGTGTTTCTACCGGGGTTGCTAGTAAGGCCTAGCCATAAGTAAAAAGTTGAGTTGCTCATTCAATAAATTCATTTGTGATTGTGCAACCGAACTGGAACTGCTAGACATATGAAATAGCTGTGTTCAATATTACTAGGTAATTAAAACATTTTGCGTATTGCATCAGAGGGATAGTACGATAGAAGCATTCATGTTCAAGATGCCGTATGCTGGAATAAACTAGAGGCCGGTAACATCTGCCCCTGCGTGTTACAGATACCTCTCACATTTTTTGCCCTTGGGTGGGGGAGGAGGGAGTTTGGCCGGGGGATTGTTTATCCGGGAAGGAAGGGGAGGGAAATGTTTTAACTATGCTAAGTTAGGGTCTAACCTGATGTAATATCGAAAGTATCTAAAGTAGTAGCATAACAAAGCGTCATCAAGTAGATCTAGCAATCATCCAGGAAACACATTTAGCTCCCAGCAGTAATGTGTTTACACCTAGACGGCTGCAGGGCAACTTTATTGTGGTCGGGTTTACATCACATGCCAGGGGTTGCTCATGTGGTTAAACTCGAAATCTGTTATTAATATTCAAGAACTAGATGCGAACCCAGGAGGTATTTTATTACTAGATGCTATAAAGAGGGGCTGAATATCAAACTAGTCAACATGTATGGCCCGAACTTTGACGATCCTCTCTTCTATCATACAGTAACAACGTGCACCCTTGTTGGGTCTGACCTACCATTGATCTGGGGAGGCAATTTTGATTGCGTTTTGGACCCATCCCGAGATCGCTCTAACAGCCCCCTTTAGAAGCTTTCAGCAGCAGCCAAAGCTATAAAAGATATTGCAGATCAGTTAGGCCTGCTGGATGTTTGGCGATGGCGCTCTCCTGAAGTCTCAGGTTTCTCCCACTACCAGCTCCCCATGACATTCACACCAGGATTGACTTCTGGCTTACCTCCAAGTTGCTTTGCTCTGACATCGGATGCTGTGCACCACTCCACGCACTTATTGTGACCACTCTCCTATACTCCTAGACATGATTTAACCCCTACAGGCAGCGCGCCATTCACCTGGAGATTTCCCCCATATTCTTTATTAGACCCAGTCTTTAAGGCTGACCTAAACTCCGCTACTGAAGAGTTTTTCACCAACAATATAGGCTCAGTGGATAAGTTTATACAATCTGAGAAACATTTAAGGTTTTTATCAGAGGGGTAGCCATCCCTAAGCACTCTGGGGTCCTTCAGTCGATTAGAAATAGGCTTGCTGCTCTGAAGAAGAGGCTAGCGGAGTAGAGCAGGCACATCAACAGAAGGGAGGGCCGCTCATGCTTGAGGACATTAAAGACACCTTAGAAGAATACCAGGAAGCAGCAGATAGCAAAGTGAAACATATGGGCAAGTACACCATAGCTAGAGCGTAGGGCGAGGGAGAGCGTCATGGGGCGATCCTGGCAACTATGCAGCGTCGCAAAATGGAATCGGGCGCTATGACTGAGATCCTGGGAGAGGATGGGAGTCCGATTCACAAGACTGCGCTCATAGTAGGGCAATTCAGTAGATACTACAAAGAATTGTATAGTTCTAGACTAGTCCCGGATGAGGAAAGCATATAGGATTATATGGAGCATATTAAATTGCAGTGGCTCACTAACTTGCATAGAGAGTACCTAATGGCGCCCATGGAGCCTGGTGAAATATGCGCAGCTCTGCAATCAATGAGGGATGGCAGCTCCCCGGGCTCTGATGGCCTGACTGTAACATTTGATAAAACCTTTGCGGACTTACGGACACCACATTTAGCCACCCTGTTTGAGGAGATGGTTGAGACTGATAGGATTCCACCTACTATGGGAGAGTCCTTAATAATGGCTAGTCTTAAGTCATGGAAGCCAGTAAACAAATGCTCTTCTTACCGGCCTTTATCACTATTAAATGTTTCTTGTACATCAGACGTCTTCAATCTGTGGGGCACGACACCCAGGGGGGGCGTGGAGTCCTGGGAAGGGGGTCACGCATTCCCCAGCCTCACTTTGCCGGGATTCTAAAACATTTGCTTTGGTTTTTGAAAAAAGACTGCCCTCCTGGGACAGCAAATTTTACTAGTTAAATGGTTTATCTGAGTTTCCTGTGCTGCGTAAGGGTTTTGTGCCAGGGTGCCTGGTCACCTAAAAAAAATGCAAATGTGCCCCATTAGTTAATCTGCTAGTGTGAAGGGCGCTTGGGACCCCATGAATCACTCGAAGCTTTGTGATGACAAAGAGTTGTATTTTTGAGTGGTAGTGCAAAGAGTTAACAACCTGGATGTGAAGTGTTTGCTTTTAATCATAACTGTACTTTCACAACCCTTAGTACCCCTAAGGAGGTGTTGAAGCGATTGTTATTTAAAAAATGAAATTGCATTACATAAGCGCTGGTATTCCTAAAATCTACATTTTGGAAGACCCATTTTTATTGTAAAACTACTTACACTTTTTGTATCAGTCTATATTTCACTGTGGGTAATACAAGTATAAAATAATGTCTTCCATACTCACAGTGCTCTCTGTCACAAGCTGTGACCACATAGCGCTAAAAATACACTATTCTCCACTGCACCAACCAAGATGTAATTCTGTGTCTCTCTGGTTACACACAGACCTCTGCAGTGCATTAAATAACAGGTTTCATAATTTACTCCCACTGAGTAATAACTTTTTAAATCTATTTTTTATTTACGATGCCCATTATTTTATATGTAGGTACCTGATGGTGAAATACCTAAAAAACATACATAATATTTTGGGGCTTATTTATGAAAAGCTTACACGACCACAGCACCAGTTTTATTGACACGCTGGCGGCGCAAGCATCTCAACCATATCTATGAGGCAGCGCAAAGTCACCTTGCCTCATAAATATGGAGTAAGACAAAGCAGGGCACGTTGCTGCCTTGCCTAACTCTGCATTTAGGAGGTGTTCCATGTGCGCTGCGTGGGTGTTCCATGTGCGCTGCGTGCGAGTTACCCATATTTACAAAATCACTTAAACCTGGGATAGCACCAAAAACGTATGTCCCCCCAGTGAAAACATTTCTCCTCATTTTGTCCTCTTTCCATGTGTGCTGCATTTTGCAGCTCACATAGAAAGCGGAAAACATCTCTCAGGATTGTTTTTGTGCAGGAAGGTGCCCCTTCCTGCATAAAACAATCCTGCCTTTGTTGGTGCTAGGCAGCACTTTGTGCGCCAACGCAAGAGGAAAAGAAAGGAATGGACCGTAATTCATAATTATGGTGCATTCCTGCCTTTTCACGTTGGCGCAGAGCAGCGCAGCAAGAAGACGTACAGTGCTGCCCAACACCAGTTCCTCATCAATGAGGCCCTTTGTTTTTAGCTACGCCTCTGACCACTCCCCCTGATCTTTGGTTGGCTAAACACTGTTTAATATAATTTCCCCACTGTAAAAATTATTTTGTGTGGGAACTGGGGGCGTTTATGGTTGATGATGAGTACCAGGTTCTAGAAACTTTTTTCAGGAGGGGGTCCTTACTCCTAAAAAGGTTTGACAAGGGGGTCTTTGCATCAAAAAGTTTTAATACCTCTGTATCACATTTTTCGTCAAAATATTGGCAAATCGCTTAACCCCCCCTTGTGCCTATTCTGGTTAGGACGAAGCAGGCTGGATTTGTACCGGGGCGGTGCATCACATAGGTCAAAGCAGGTGCGGTTTTCTTAGATGCAGAAAAAGCGTTCTACTCGTTAGAGTGGACATTTATGAAAGCAGCGCTCAGACCGTTTGGTGTTGGAGAAGTGTTTTTGCGATTAGTAGGGGTTTTGTACAGTGCTCCGGTGGCCAGGGTTAGGTTTGGCAATATGGTTACTCCTACTATTACAATATCCAGGGGTACCAGGCAAGGGTGCCCGTTGTCGCCTTTACTCTATGCCTTGATTGCTGAACCTTTAGCCTGTGCTCTAAGGGACTATTATAGACATACAGGCCTATGATTCCCTAAATATCAGCTGATTATTTCTGCCTATGCAGACTACATGCTTTTATAGGTCCGGAACCCAGGGGAGAATCTTACACCAGTGCTCACGTAGTTCGTGAACTTCGGCATCATACCGGGCCTTAAGGTCAACTTGTCAAAATCTATTATTTTCCCATGAACTCCAGCTATGACCCCAGTGAAGCTCGATTTTTCACTACAGTGGTCCACGGAGTCAGTGCAATACCTGGGCATAGAGGTGCATACTGACCCTAATGTAGTTTTTTCTGAGATTTATGGGAGGGCTATTGCCAGACTGGAGGATGATGCAGCGAGATGGGTTTGGCTGCCTCTCACGTTGATTGGGCGTATTTCATTCATGAAAATGATCGTACTCCCAAGATTATTCTTCTTGTTTTTGAATATTCCGATGATTCTCCCTAGTCGGACACTAGCAGTCCGTAGATCCTTACATATCAAACTTGCCTGAGCAGGGAAACAACCTAGAGTACGGTGAGACACATTGACGCTGCCATACTCGATGGGGGGACTTAATGAACCTGACCTAGATCTGTACTATAGAGTAGCACAATGTTCACTTGCTCGATACTGGATACAAGAGTTACAGGATCTGCCACACCTACACATTGAGGCAGTCGCTGTTAACCCTTTCTCGCTCCCTCAGATGTTATTCTGGACAGCCACCAGAAGGGCTGGTGTATTGGATTCTGCATATACTACAGTATATGCTTTGAACAATCTGTTAAACAGACAGGCAGGTGCTCTTTTATATTCTCCTCAGATCCAATGGTTCCTGACGGGACATGACAAGAGGCAGCTGTCGCACTGAAACGCTTAAGTATTCTGCGGATAGGCAACTTGTTCCAGGACGGCGCGAAATGCAAGTGGGAAGACATAGTTACGGAGGGACAAGTACCCTACCCCTTAGAGCAATACCACTTTCATAGATCTAGATATGCACTGTGAGACCTTCTCGGAGAGGACTTGGCAGAACCCATGGAAATGTCATCAATCACTTGCATCTTACGATCCCCTCCTCCCACCAAGATAATCACTGCCATTTATAATATTACACAAGACTCCAGGGGATCGACACTTAATAAGCCCAGACGGGACTGACAGAGCGATTTAGACATGACTATTGATGATGGAGTCTGGAGATATTGCTGCGAGCTGAATAAGCGTAATTCACTTAATGGTAAACATCGACGTATTCACTTTAAATACCTCAATACGGTTTATTACACCCCAGAAAGACTGAAGCGCTATGGCCTGAGGGAATCGGCCTCTTGTCCACGTTGTGGTGAGGAAGAGGCAGGGTTTTTACATGTCGCTTGGATGTATCCTAGATTTGTGGAATTCTGGGACAAGGTATTCCGTACAATAAACAAGATCACTGGTCTCTCGCTGGCCCCAGATCCAATGCTTGCATTACTGGGTTACAGAAAAGACTTATGTAAACAGGCCGGCTGGTGGATATGGGGCTACTTCTTGCCAAGCGCAGGGTGTCTATGTGCTGGGCCACTGGCCCGATTCCTAAAATAGCTGAATGGGAGAAGGATATGTTATATTGCAACTCACAATCAGACACCTACAGCTAACTCCTTCCCCACCAGAGTCAGCCCGCAGGCTACTGGTCTGGGGCTTATACCAGCAATACCTTGTGGCGAAAGAGACTGGAGAACCAGGGGAAACTTGGACAATTAGAATCTGATTCACGTTTTAACCTGCTGAATGTGAGACAGTACTATAGTTGGGTGGGAGAACTGCTTATATCGGATTGATATGACAGTATGCGATGGGGGGTGCACAAGTACAGTTTGTTTACTGCTCATAACCCCTGTAAATATTGCTTACTCTGTTTGGCATTTACATTTGTACTGTATAAATTCACCACTGTATAGTCTAATGTCTAATGGCCAGCCAACGTAATTATGTACTGTATTGATTACTGTACTTTCTTGCAAAGTTTTAAATAAAGCATTATAAACTCAAAATAAAAGCTCATAGTAGGAGTACACTATGCACAGTACTTATATGCCAGCATTTATATACTGCTTTAGCACACTGGTGGAATTATTTATCCTTTTTACTGTTCTCGTATTGCTAATTATGTTCATCTGCTTTTGTCTATTAATCATTGTGGAGTGTATATTTTACACAAGAATCACAATGGTTCAATAAATATTTAAACGCCTCTTTGTGTATTTCTTGTATATCTATCTCTCTGGGTATGCAAGAGCAAAAAAGTTCTAACTCTGTTACTACGATTCCTTGGGGAGTTAGTGTTGTCATGTTCTGAGGTTTCTACATCCATTCCTTACCCTCTTGGGTTTAGGGGTCCTTATGGTGGCACTGTGAGCAAGCAGGTCTATAGACCAATATATCCTGAGGGGGTGCATAGAATCAGTCTGGCACCATCCCAACGATTGTGTTGTCCAAAAAACATACAGTTTCCATTAAGAAAGTAGAAGCAGTACAACAGTTTGCCATTCAATTACTATTGTTTGCCTCAAGATTCACAATTAGAGTGCCTTTGAGGGCTAAACATTGCAAAGGGTATGTCCAAAGCCGCTTAGTTCTGCAGCCATAATAATTTATTTAAATAGCAAGGACAATTCTACAGAATAATAGAAATGAAAATGTTAGCATATCATTTAGTAAAAAATTGGAGAGTAGTCAAACTACTACTTTCACTAAACATTTTGGAAAAAAGTGTATTATTCATGCCAACCAATCCTAAATAAACACATAATATAATAAATACATAGAACCTCATTTAGAGTTTGTGGTATTGGAATATCTGTCCGAAATTGACGCCTGTCCCTTATGCACATCTCCTGCATCTTCCTTTTCATTTACAGGGTATAAGTTTTTAGGTTTCTTGATCGTGGATCTACTGTTGCCTATCAGGAAAACCTTCTCAGCAGATCCTGCACCAGTTAGAGCGGCATTAGAGAGGCAGCCCTGTTTATTTCGCTGTCCGTGTCTATGATATAAACCATGGTGGCCCCAAACAGGAATAGTTTACAACTTTCCCTCTACAATATACCAGGACCGACTCCCACTTTGGAGGGGCCTGTGCAGAGTTCACAAAAAGCAAACCAGATTTCACTGATTTCTTTTTCCTGAAGCAAAGAAATAAAAGGCTACTGAAATTGTGTTATTGTTTGACTGGATCAGGCTAGTCACAGCTGTGGTGCTGAAGGGAGCACAGCTGTGGCCAGAAAAGACAGTTTTTCTTTACAGAATCCATTCAGTTCCTGCCCATTAGGTCTAAATGAGGCTTTGAAAATTCCGAGCCAGTAGGCCTACTGGCATTCAAATGTTACTGAGTCCCACTTGCAATGACCAGGGTCTTTCACTTGTGGTGTCCTGGAGCTGCTCCTGTATCGCAACTCTCACAAACTGATAAACAAGTACCACTTTTAGCACTTCGCCCTCAGGATAACGAGGCAGAGCAGTCCAAGGCTTACTCAGGGAGGTGCTGTGAGCTATAGATACATAACTCAGCAACACAACAAATAACACTCAATAAATCAATGCACAATAAGTGCTTTTTATTTCAAAATTAAAAGTATTTAGATTATAAACTGATTCCAAGTCGGTGCCTCTAATCCGCCCATGTGGGACACTTGCACCAGCACTTTGAAGTACCAAGCCGCATCCGTGGGGCCATGTAGTCATGTTCCCCTTCTCTAATGACTGACAGTGTTACTCTGAACAAGGAGGGTAGGCTGGTTTGTTCCTGCTCTCACTTTCACATGTTTTGAGCACAAGGCGAGGGCAGAAAAGTACAGACTGCATTTTGGAATCCTGGGAGGAGTGTCCCCTCCTCATAGGGTAAGGTGCATTGGCCCAAATGCTATTATGGATGAAACAGAATGCAATGACCCTACCTGTAAGGGAATTTTCGAATGGTGGTACTACAACGCCCAAAAGCTGGATGATCCTTTCAGGTAGAACCAATGAGCCCCTGAATCAAAATATCTATTGTGAAATATTTTCAATGTGGGACTGTTCCTGCCCTTCAGGGCACTGCTGTAGTCACTAAAAAGTGTGCACATACTTGGTTCCCTTAAATTGAGATATCTCTCACCCTGATTTGCCAAATTGAATTCGGTGGTGCTCCCTGCTCGTAGTGGTGTGCTGAAGACACCAGAAGGGTTTCAGGGAAGGCCTTTGATGCATTCCTGCGACATGGCTACATCCTTT
The DNA here is from genome assembly GCF_964261635.1 of Lissotriton helveticus. Classification (NCBI taxonomy): domain Eukaryota; kingdom Metazoa; phylum Chordata; class Amphibia; order Caudata; family Salamandridae; genus Lissotriton; species Lissotriton helveticus. Next base: position 2,073,130,173 of record NC_136063.1, read on the forward strand.
ACGTTAGCAGCAGTAAGTTGCAGGGTCCAGGAACTCCCCTCTAGTCACGCCCTCATAGCCTACGGACCTGGAGTGTACCCGTCAGCAGCACTCTACAGTTCTCAAGGCAGATCACACTCCTTACCAGACTTCCCAAATACCCCAGGCCTTCGGCCACTCCAAAGGTCCCATTGTGTCTAGGAGGAGTCTGTGGCACTTCTTCCTAGGGCTCTCCTATATGGAGCAGTAGACAAACGCCCAAGATGACCACCTTTCTTCGTGGTTTTCAAGGGAGGTGAGTAGCTAGTGCCACTAACTCTGGAGACAGAGGTCAACAAATGTTCAAGGTTTCAAGTCCAGAGAGAGGTTCAACAGCAAGCTTGCCTGTCTCCTTCCTCTTCTGTGGAGAATTATATCCATTCCAGAGATACCATATCGACTCTCTACCACTAATTGACAATTTGGGGAGCAGTCCCATGGATGTTGACCCCGCACCAACCCCCTGCTCAGTATTAGGGTAACTTCAAGTTTCAAACAGAATTGGGAAAGATGTTTGATCTGAGCCAAACTCCTAACAATCAGGTCTGGTTTCTTCCCTCTGCCACTAAATATTGTATGCTTAGCTCTATGCATTTTAAACAGGAGAGCAGAATCAGACCTATAATATAAAAAAACACTAGCATCAGACTAGCAATTATGAAGAGAATATGTTGCTTTTCAAGGAGGTAATAAAGACTCTTTCTAGCCCAGGAAATGTTATTGTCCTTTGTTTAGATTTGGTAGGCTTTCTAACTGCTGTGTTTTGAATCTTATGTAACTTCTTCAGAGATGAATCAGGTAAACCTAAATATTGGTAGTTGCAATAAGCTATTTGGGATATCATTAGCACTCGAACAACTTTGTTAGGGTCATTTGTAAGCACTATGGGAGGATAAATCAGCTGTTTAAGAAACATAAAGAAAACAGAATCAGTTGTATTTATTTAGGATTCCATAGCTAGATTGAGCTCATTTAGGGCACCCAAAGATGTTATTTGTGTAGCTTTTTCTGGAGGTTCTCCTAATAAAGGTAGCTAATAGCTAATGTCCCATCAGAAGATAGTTGTACCTATAAATAGGAGCTCCGTCTTTTCACTGTTAAATTTCAAGAAAGTGTTACTTCTCCATATTGGAAAGGTCCTAATGCACTGGATTGGGTCAATTTTAGGCCTGTCAGCCTTAAGATGGTCATCCCCCCAATGGTTTGCCTTCCTCGCCCACTTTTTCTGACCTCATTTTTGCTGGTATTAGGAGTACTAACCAGTGCTAAAGTATGTCTGCCCTCTCCTCTAAGAATAGCAATATTGTCCTCAATTGGCATATTTAACTTTACTAACTTTAGCTACAAGTGGGACTGCAAGACTGAATGTCCCACCTGCTTAAGTACCCATTTGAACACAACTCAGGCCTGCCACTGCAGAACCTGTGTGTGCAGTTTTAAACTTATGTTTCAACCTGGCCAAATAAACACCCAACCTTTCCTTTTTAATACATATGTCACCCCTGGATAGGCCCTGCACTGTCCAGAGGGCAGAGCGCAATGTAATTAAAAAGTAGGACATGCACTTTTAAGTTTTACATGTCTAGGTAGTGAAAAGCACATACATTGTTTTTTTCACTAATGTAAAGCCTATCTCTCCCATATGATAACATTGGAGTTGTCTTATTACATTCTGTAAGTGTAATTACCAAATGGGAAGATACAATTGGTTCATGTTTGTTGTCTATGAATCAGAATCTAAAATCCTAACTCATGGTGAAGTCAGATTTTAAATTGCAATTATGAAAATGTCACATTTAGAAAGTTGCCATTTACATGCCATAGCCATTTGGTGCCTGCGCCATGTCACACAATGGAGCCTTGGATGTGAATGGATGGGCCATCACTGGCAGGGTGGGGGGGGAGCTGGACACAGCCTCACTTACACCTGACTAGGCTGTGTGCTGTCCACACACAAAGGGCTTAACAACTCTGCATTGTCACTTCAGCCAGCTTGAAGCCAGGGCAGGGGAGGCAAGGAATTCCTTGCATTCAAAGCCACTTTCTAGCAGCTTCTTGAATGTTCCAAAATCAGGGTACCATGGTTTAAAAGATGGACCTCAGACACCATCACTTCAATGGGCTTCTGGACTTGTGGATACTCTGCCAGGAAGGAGGACTGCTCTGCTGTTGAAGGATTGCCACTCTGCAGCACTGCTACTTTGCTGTGCTGCCCTGCTGCCTACTGCTCTCTTGCCTGGGTCAAAAGGATTGGACCTGCATCTCTTACACCCAGAACCCAGGCTAACTCCAACAGCTAGTTGGCAGGCCTCTGATCAGAAGCATCAGGGATATAACAAGCATCCAACAACCTTGCATCTGTACCTTGACTTAGCCATCTGCGAGTCTACGCTGCCAAAGGGGGCCAACTCAGTCCTGCACACTTGGGAGTGAGCCTAAGGTGCTCTACTAGCCTGTGCATTCAGCGGACCCGATGCATCTCGACGCTTGGCTGCTGCTGCGTGGATTTGACCTGTTGCAAGGACTCACATCGCCGCCGCAGCCTGTATCATCTTAGGGACCGTTGCTGCGAATGCATCCATGGAGCTGGGCCTGGCATCTCTCGTCAGTGGGAGCCTCAGCTACAATGCCGGTTTCCGCATAGCAGCCTCGCAGCTTTTCAGAACCAACACATCGCCCCACCTACACGCCTTATCCCTGATGCTGGACTTCGCATTGCATTGATGGGATCATCAACTTCGCCGCAACAAGACCTTGCACCACATCTCAGAACTTGGCTCTGCAATGCATCTTTGACGCGGATCCAAGCAACGCTCTGCAAACCAGGATTGAAGGCACATTTGTTCAGTGGGCCTAACTGGGTCCCTGTAGCTAGCCTGCGCTCCATTGCGGCTGACCTGAACTTGTGACCTTATCCCTGTCCAGCATGACCAGACATCCACATCACGCCTTTTTGGTGCTATTTTCTCAAAAAACTATCAAATTCAATACCTCCGATTCTACTAATTGGATTTTTTTTGTTTCGATCTTGTTATACTTCTAGGAGAAACTAGGAGGCATCTATTAGTCCCTTTTAATGTACGATTTTCATTTATTTCAATGCACAATGAGAGAGAGTGCATGTTGTCTAAAAGCAGTGATTAACCTTGAATACTTGTCGAAGTCCTATGGTGGATAAAACTATGCCTCTACTCTTCTGCAAGGAATCTGGCATAAATTCAGGGTGTAGTGTAGTTCCTATTATCCCAATAGGCTCTGCGCATTGGAATAATACCTTCAATATTATAGGCCTAGACCAGACGTTAACTAGGTCTACTACTGTCGATATTAGACTTAAAGTTTTGGGTTTGCCAGCTAGCTCAGAGTTCACTAGAAACTTTCTCGAATAGGCAAGGAGGAGTCGAACCTCCCTGGATAGACAAGAAGGGATTTAGTTTCTGACAACCATAGAACATGACAACTTTGCTCTCCCCTAATCAAGAGTGTATCTCGAGAGTCGTGTGAACAAAAGGCAATTTATTTTACTCAGTCAGTACGTGCATTCTTAGTCTCATCAGATTGTAGAGAAAAGGAAGAGACGGGCGTGTTCAATAAAAGATGTTATTTATTGATCAGTCTCTTTTCTCGTACAAGAGAAATGGATCGATATTATTGCAATACTTATAGTTAAGTAAAGTGAATACATTAAAAGCAGAAGTATAAAATAATACTGTAAAAACATTGATATGGTTTCTAAGCCATATGAAGGTTTTAAAATGAATAAAATATATTACATACACATATATATTTGACTAATCGTACTCAACTGGTGTTTCTAACTACGCCTACCCCGTGTACCTGACCTAAGCCTAATACGTGGGCGGGAATAGAAAGTTACAGTTTAAGTTAAGTTTGTTTTTGCCAAGTGACTGACTAAAGAATTCTCTGCAAGGGGTTATTCAGTTCTGTACCTGGAAGTTAGGATGAATGAGGGATGGTATCTCTCGTCTCTGGTCTCGATATTCCAGGCTGCCTGCGAGGGCCACCCGGAAGCGCCGGAGCTGGATTTCTCGGCAGGAGAAATAGGCAGCTGCTCGTTCTCAGCGCGTCAAGAAGGCGGGGCTGCGCCAGCGGGGTCTGCTCTGCTCTGGGCTTCGGCAAGTCTGGCTGCTCCGTCCTCGTCACCACCGCGTGTGTTTGCATAGGGCAATATCGGTAATATTTATACCTTTAAGGTGCCGAGATTGACGTAAGGATGGACATAGATACGTCAATAAAGATGTCATACGACCAGGTCGTTAGCACATTCTTTTGCTGAAGTTCTCGGTGAAATCAAAACAATGGCCGCAGGGTTTTTCCCAGGTTGTCATAGGTTTGATTTGTTTTGAGAACTCCGTATGCCTTATCAGGGGCTGGAGGAATATCCCTTGTCTAATTAGATGGCAAGCGTTATGACCTAATCAGATAACACGTTCCTGTGCCGTAGTGTGGCTTTATCAGATAACGGTTCCTGCATCATGGGGGTTTTCTGCCTCATGGGATGGCTGCTAGTTAACTTGTTAGTTTGTTAACCAGAATAGGGTCAGGAATAGGGGGATCGATACAGAACCTATAGGAATACATCACACCCACTCCACGCTAACTATGGACATATTTACTAATCTATGCATAGTAAAACATACTATAGAGTATTGTGTATACCTTACCACCCCAAAATACATAAATGCATTTTGAAATTACCAAATATACGGAAAAATGCAGTCATATGTATAGTATGCACTCAAGCTGTAGAATAATGCTAAAGTAATCACGCATTTGTATACATTATTGCTATTTTGTATATGAAAAGTTACACATGAAATGGCTCTTAATACAGAAAAAGGGTTCGAAACCATTTCATCACAGAATAAAATAACTATGAACATACCAGTGGGCAGCTAATGTCTATAAGCTATCTAAAATTAGAAATTTTAGTTCTCTAAGAATAGTTCTTACTTTAAGCAGAAGATAGTGTCCCGAAAAATATGCAAAAATATTTTGGGGCTGCTGAAAAAATTTGCTGTCCGTGAACTGGAGGGAAAATTGTTCATGTGACTGTATTATTAAAGTTGAAGGCCAAATTCAGGGAACGCCGTGTACGAGCTTGCTCAAAAGTCTCTATTTCTGCTCTGGTGAGAACATCATATCATTTAGACTCTCGAAAAAGTTGTCAACAGCTTCCTGGGAGAGTTCCACTAACTCGGAAATAGGTGTAACCATGCATTCGTGCGCATGATTGTCTCCATTGACATTCTGATTTGGATTGCTGACAGAAGGTCGTACCTGATCGATGCTGCTTTCATCTTGAACTTCACTACCCCTTAATCGTAGTGGTGAAGCTTCCACGAATGCCGTCATCAGGATTGGTAGCCGTTGAGGGCAGCACAAAGCATGAGCCTTTGTTGGACTCAACAATGTTTCTGCATCCATTGGCGCATCCGATTGTAGCGTCAGACAGGTGTCTAACACGCATTCTTCTCCGCATAGCAGGCACCTTAATACAGGTAAAACACATCGTTGCCACATTGGTCGAAATGATAGAAACCAAGTCATGTTCAGGTCTCTAAGCCGGGATAGTGCCAGGATTTTTGATATCCGGTCCCGGTATCCAATGGCTAGGATTGTTTCTTCCCTTGTCGCAGGTGTTTTGTCTGTGACATGGTTTGCCATAACGAAATATAAGGACTAGGAACAGAATTCCTGCAATCAGTCCTAAAATAAGGGGAAGTCCGCCAAAAATCGAATGGACGAAATCTGGAAAAATACCCAGTATGGCTTTGAATGGTGTTAATGCCATCGAAAATACTGTCTTAAATACTTTTGAGACACCGCTGGTATCAGAAATATTTAAGATTTCATTCAGGATTTCTGCGAAATGTATGGGGGAATTAGTTGATAACAATGAATGTATCTCTGCAGTCGTCTTTGCGACTTGGAGATCATACGTTTCTTTTGATGACGTGAGCCTTGTCGGCGTCTGAAGAAGCACTGTTTTTATTCTGCTTAAAGTATCTATTCGAATAGAAGTAATTTTCAAGTTGGGCCATGCCCTTGCCTCCCTGTCTGGAAAGGAGCTGGGGAACAATGAGTGTCCACAGCACTTGACCTTCGCAGTCGTAGTTACGAGATAAGGAGTCCCGGGCATAAGACTACAACATCTGCGATCTACAATTAGAATGTAACTCCCATTATAGAGTCTTTGAAAGAATGGTTCAATCTCTGTTGCAGGTGCGCCTTGCTGGTGACATGAAAGGTTATTTGAGTTCCCTTCGCAGGCTCCATGCAAACTAATTCCGTTACACAGAAGTGTACCGCTTAGTGACATTGCACAATTATTGCCACTAAGAAACACTTTCTGTCCTTTATTACTGACACATGCATGCGAATAGGGCAGGTTCCATGTTGTTTTTATGTACCCTTTTCCCAATTTTTCGTACATGCCAGCCTGTATATATTTTTGGCAGTATTGAAACCTGAAGGTTGATATTGGAATATTAATTATCCCATGTATTATCCATTCACTGACAGGTCGTTCTGACATTGTCACTGGTAATCTCTCAAGTTTCTCAATGCTCAGGATTGTATAATCAGCCCCCTTCTGTGCCATACTGATTTGTCTATCAGTAAGGTTAAAGATATAGAATAGTGACGTTGTGTTGATTAGACGCCAAGGCACATAGCCTGAACGCAGATTTTGTAACGTCCAGCCAAGCTGTACAATAGAACGCAATTGGGACTGACCGTTTTGTAATAACAGTAAGTCTTGCGATAATATGTCGATTGCTGAAGACACAATGCTGTCCAAAGAAAAAATTCTGGAGGACAGAGTCATTAACCCATTGTCCACTACAGAAAGTGATTTTTCCAAATTAATACGGTCAATTTCCCGTATCCTTTCTGCTGTCCCAATTTGAGTAACCTTCCAGGCCTCATTGTATGCTGCATATACAGAGGCTGCTATGAAACGCTTTTGACGCTGTTTGCGTGGCCCCATAGTGAAATCACGCAAGTCAGCACCATCAGTAAGTAAAGTTAGGTGTTGCTTAATTTCTGCCAGTGTGGAAGTTTGTAGCCATTTAAGGCATAATTTGCCCACACTGTAGGTGGTTATTATCCCTGGGTGATGTCTTTGGGGATATCTAGGGTCTGGCCTGGTCATTTTGAACCCCTGTGTTTTGTTCAGGAATCTGTCTTGACAGTTATTAGTATCTGTGGGCCAGATCAACCACTGTTTCCAATCTGGATGTGTTCTGTTTTGGTTTAATACATAATTTACGTCTATCTCTTCTTCTGTAGAACTATTGCTGTTCATTGTTGGTTTTGGAATAGACGGTTTATTTAAGTCTTTGATTTTGGCTAGGCCAAGACAGGTGGTTTGTTGAACAGTGTCATTTAAAAATATAATTTGTTCTGGGATCATGCAGGCTCTAAACAAAGATTCTATACCCTGTACTTGCCATTCTTTAGTGCCCCAAACACTTTTCAATTCAACATTTTTGTCCCAATAATCAAAACCAAAAGTATTCATTTGTTCAAAGAATGAGTTTGAATATATCAATTTTGTGTTGGTTATCATGGTCTTTGTCCCTGTCTTATTTGACAATTTGAAATAAAATGTTTCAGCATTACTTATGTTAAAACCTGAAAAGTATGAATATTTGTCGTAAACGGTTCTTGAGCTTCCTTTTGGAGGGGTTGCACAATGTTCCCATTGATTATAATTTAAAACATTTCTAGGTTGTGCAGATCTATGTAAAAAATGGTTACCATAGTGGTTGTAGCAATACATACTATCATAATTTGTAGAACCCTGCAAATAATCATGTTTGGTAAATTTAGCAGACATTACTAAGTCAGACATCATATTATTAATGCTTTCGAAGTCCCAATCATCAGTAAATGAGCTTGGTTTTACAAAGTCACTCAATGAGATCTTAATTTGGTGTGGATATTTCAGGATTTCAACCGGACCATAGATTTCGTAGTCAGTGTTGTCCCATGCTACCCCACCCGGTATAGGATTGGCTGTGAAGTTGACTGAAGAAAGTTCTCGTTTCTCGACGTGTGAAGATGTGTGTGGTTTGAGGATCAAGTTGATTTTCTGACTTGCTGTGTCCATTTTAGCATATTTTCCCTCAATGAAGCGTCCCAATGTTAGTATCATGATGAGCCAAAGTATGAGCATAAATGCACCAAAACCCACCCAAAATTCGATCCATGGAGAAATTAGATATGTTTCTTTCAGTTGTTTCAAAAGTTCTTTAGCTTTATCTGTAAAGGTTTTTGATGATGGCTGTGTCTTTGATTCAGTGAAGCCTTCAGAGGAATCATCGAAGTTTATGAAGTAGCCGGATGCAGTTCTGTCAATTGTTCCAATTGCTTCAGGATTAATGTTCCTTGCATTATCATTTGGTACTTCATTATAGGTTGGTGTGTCTCTGCTAAATGTTTTTATTTGGGTTTTCAGAGGTCTAAGTTCCATTGCATTGTTGCATAGTCCTTGTTGTTCTTCTGTAGGCGTTTCGAATGTGATTAGCCTCTTTGTTAGAACCTCTGTACTGGTAGCAAACCTTGGTGTTCTGCTACTTATTGGGAGTCCACTTGGCCTACTATTTGTTATCGGCCACATGATTGTGGTTTTACCAGGTCGATGGATACAACTCGGTTCTCCTTTTTACCAGCAAGCGGCGGTAGTACAACTGATCTTGTCCCGTTGACAGACAAGACAGGAACTGCTTTTCTGTAAGAAGGCCCAAATTCCTTCTTTACCGCGATCTTTTCTCTGACTAGATCCCCGACTTTTGGAATCCAGACAGGTCTTGCTGGGACAGGTGGTGGTTCTTCAGTGGTTGTTGGCTGTTGTTTCAACTTTATGTTGCTCAGGTCTTTTCTTGTTTCATTCAAGTCCTGCAAAATAGCCAAGCGATCTTTGATATCAAAGCTTTTTTCTTCACCACTGAAGTTTGACTGTCAAGGTCAGAGATTAACATCCTAGTTCCAAATAATAATTCGTACGGACTGAATCCCTTCAGAGAATTTCTTGGCAAGTTATTTAGACTACGTTGGACACTTATTAGATGTTTGACCCACCCAGCTCCCGAACCTAATATCCTTTCCGTTATAGATTGCTTTATGCCTTGGTTTTTTCTTTACACCATCCCGTATCCCTCAGGAAGGAAGTGAGAAGATTCCCGCTGTGCTATGCTCATTTGGCCATGTTTCCCCTCAGGCTGGAGGGCTAGAGTGAAAACCATGGTCAAACGTAGCATGCTCTTAGCGTATATGCCATTTAGACTCGCAAATCTTTGTATAACAGTCCAGACGTCAGCCGAGTGCTGGTGATCTACATTATAAGTGGAAACTAGCCTGTATATGTTAATCGCAAGCCTTGCTTTTTACTCTTGATTTTTTCTGGAGTGAAACGACACGGTATTACACAGTTTCTCTCACCACTGCGATTCCTGTTGCAGTTTGGGCAGTTTTTTACAAACATGGTGTGATGCAGGCTCATGCCTGGCCACCAGTACCTTGATTGTAATTCTTCCAGAGAATCTTTTAGTTTGAGGTGTCTGAGACCCTCGCCCATATGTGCGTCTGCGATTAACAAGTTTCTCCTGTCCATGTTTGGAATCACTCTATCCCCCACTCCAGGGATTCGAGCTAAAGGGACGGAGTTTGCATCGATTATGTATGTATAATTGAGTGGATAGTTGATCGGTAGCGCTGAGCAGTCGCCTTTTAATGACGTTTTCACCGCCAGCACTGTTTCTCCGTCAATATACTTCACTGTATGCTTTTTTCGAACTACGGAAGCCGATTTAGTTGCTACCGCTGTGGCTGTCTCAGCCAATGAATTCCCTGCAACGTGAACGCCATCACGCTGATGACTCAGTGAGTGTGTCACGTGAGTCTTTGGTAGTTCTTTTTGTAAAAGAGCTATTTGTTCCCAAAGCGGTTTCTGCTTTATTGATGCATCTGTGTCATCTTTGTAACCGTTTTGAATCCATGTCTGCAAATCGTTGTTATATGATTTGACGCAGTAATATGAATCGGACACTATAAGTGTCGGGAATTCGCGATCCGCATTATCTAGCGCCATTTTCAATGCTATTATTTCAGTCTGTTGTTCTGAATTAGTTTCTACTGAGTGTGTTTTTGTTAATAGAGGTCTTAGTTTACCTCCGCGCCACACTTCTTTTGTAATCCCACATGTCGGGTTGTATGCTTGTTCTCCCCAAACGGAGGGTTGAGCATGTCCGTCTGTATAGATTACACAAGCGTAGTGTCGTAAGGGCAGAATGTCGATTGGCAGAGGGAATGTTCTTTCATATTCTAGATTTTTTAGTTCCTCTAGTTCTGGATCAAAGTAGTAGTATACTTTGTCCGTTGTAATGGAATTCACCCATTGTATCCATTCCGGATGCAATGTTGTTGTTGGTAAATTACACGGTGTTGTTAATGCCTCAAAGGCTGGTTCTGCTGTTCTGACTGTGATATGTCTACCGTCAGCTTTGTCTTTTTCTCTAGCTATTGCGGTTTGAACTACATGAACAATTTTTTCTTTAATGCTGAATTTCTGTTCAGCTTCTGTGTACAAGTGTGATTTGAATGCAATTGGTACCTTTTCTCCCTCATTAGAGGTCAGGTATGTGAATCCGCATCTTCCTGGGATGACTCGAATCACAAGATTGCGTGTGTTATCACGTGTTTCTAATTTTGTTTTAATTAGCATGTCTGTTTGTAAGGATCTCAAAATTTCTGTGTGTGTTTGAGTCCAATTGGTTCTTTTAAAATCTGGTTTTATTAGATCATAAAGGGGTTTGACCCTTTCTGCGTAATTTGCAATGTATGTTCTTCCGAAATTTAGGAAGCCTAGAATTGACTGTAGGTTTTTTAGTGTTCTAGGTGCTTGGAGTACGGCACATTTCTCTAGAAAATTGTCAGCCAGGCTTTTGCCTTCACTTGATAATTCATATCCTAAGAACAGGACTGTCAGATGGGCAATTCTGGATTTTATAAAGTTGAATTTGTAACCCTCTGCTGCGAACCCAAGTATTATGGTGTTCACTCTCTTCAAGTGAGTCTCCAAGTCATCATCTGTTAAGTATATATCGTCGACATACGATAATGTTTCATCATCATATGTTTGTAGTAATTCTGTTACTCTCGCTGAGAATACTCCCGGGCTGTTCTTGTACCCCTGGGCTAACCGACAGAATTGTTTTTGAGTGCCATTTATTGAGAATGCAGACAAATATCTGCTCTCTGGTGCTATGTTTTGACAAAAGAATCCATTAGAGATGTCTAATGTTGTTTTGTATTTTTTGCGCACTATGTTATTCATTAGTGCAGCACTGTGCGAATTTTGCACTGCAAAAGTTTTGCAACATGAGTTAAGGTGTCGGTAATCCAAGACTAGACGATATGAATTGTCTGGTTTGGAGACCGGAAACAAAGGGTTGTTCATTTGTGAGGTGCAAGTTTCAATCACCCCCTGGTATTCTAGCTGATCTAGAATTTCTTTTACCTGTTTTTTAGCTTCTTGCTTAATTGGGGTCTGCCTTTGTGCAGTAGGTTGTGATTTTAACTGGATTTTGTGAGGAGGAGAGTCCTCATCCCATCCTACGTGATTTTTATATAAAGCAGGAGCTAGAGCCACTGCCCACTTTCTAGCAAGTGTATATTTTTTATGAATTGGGATATGATTTGAGAAGGCAGGCATAATTATTTCTTCGCCATGAGGGCAGTCCCTGACAAACTCTGGTGGCCAGTCTTTTTCAGCTAGAAGGATGTCATAGCCCTTGGAGAGATTATCCCAAAATAGTCCCCTTATTTTTCTAGTCTTATCCCCCTCTATACGTAATGTTATTTCATATATTTTGTGAGGTTTGCTAATTCTGGTGTCTGTAGTTTCCACTTGAAGATATTCATTCGTGTCCACTGTCTCCAGATGATTCATAAGGACTTTGCGAGCTATGCTCACTTCTGCTGCGCTGTCTAGCATTGTCTGAGCCCATTCTCCGTTTTTCAGTTGTGTCCTCAGTATTCTCGGCATTGTTAACTACCTTGATACTGGCTACCTTCTTTTTTGGAAATTGTAATTTCTTTTTTAGATGAGCAGGTTCCTTGTCTTTGGACTTGGCGTGCTCTTCTCTTTGTTCTGATCGTCCTCTTCTTTCCGATTTCTGCAAGGAAGTCTGAAAAGATTGAGAGGGACGTGTATCAATGTCTTGATATCTATCAGGCTTTTTTATATTATCCCTATTTCTAAGGTTATATCTTTTCCCAGAGGGGTCACTCTGGGGTGACCTGGGTCTTTGGTTCGGAGATTTTTCTCTACGCCGAGGAGGCCTTCCTCTGGACTGGAATTTCTTTTCTTTAGGATTGGATTGTTTGTTTCCATCCCAGCTCTTTTTTTGTGATGTTGAATTATTATTAAAAAATATTTTTTCGGGACTTTCAATCAGTTGTGGTTTTACTGGTATTCCACCTAAACTATCTCTACCTAGTTCCTCATAGGGTTTTTCTATGATTCTGGCAATTTCAGCTGGTTGGTCTGCTATATCTGTCTCCTTTAACCTCTGGCGGATCGCCACGTTTGCTGCTTCTCCCTTTATGTTGGCTAATAATATAGCCGAGACCTGCTTGAAGTCTTTTAGTAATTTCATACCAAGAGTTAAAGCGGGTTCTGGACCATATTCGTCTTGAATTTGTTTTAGCACATCTGGTATTACCGAAATGGATGGAACACTGTGCGTTTTTGTGTAGATGGAAGCAAAGACTGTACCCCAAGTGTCACAGTCCTCAATGTGTGGTGCGATTCCCATTGGAAGACAGATAGTCAGAATCCTGTGTTTTTCTAACGGGGTGGTGTCTGGAAACACCGCCTCTATTTGGGTGATTTTCTGTGCTAGCCAGAATGGTATTTGTTCCCGTTTAGCCGGTACTTTACCTAGGCAGGATTGTATGTTCTGTGGTGTAATTTTATTTGTGTTCCCCTGGTGAGGGGTCAGCTGTGGAATTTTAATCGCTGGCTGAATTGTTGAAGTCCCCATCACATACTGGACTAATTGTCTATGTATTTTTATTAATTGTTTTAGCTGTGTTAACAGCTCTGCTGTAGACATCCCATTGATGTCTGGATGTGGTGTGTATCCGGCTAGGACCGGCCACGTTGCTCCTGGTCTACCTAAAGGACCGAGCCTGGTGATGTGATTATTGTGTTTTAGGGCGCCATTAAATAAGAGCAAATGCTCTTGAAATTTAAGTGGTACTTCCACCTCCTCGAAAGGAGTGTACATTTCAGGAGGTTCCTCTATTTTGTAATAGTGGAAGTACTTTGTTACAGCATTTGCTGCTGGAAAATGTATCCATGAATAGTATACCTCTGTCTGCCGATATTCGTGTGCCTCAATTACGAATATGACTGTGCCACCTCTAGGTGTCAGTCCATTTTCTATAAGTTTCAAGGTTATAGATTTCCTTTTGATGACCGGGATGAGTATTATATCCTGGTCTGCTTCTTGTAGTGCAGTATCAGCTGCTGCTATTTCAGCTGCTAATCTAACTGCCTCTCTTTCTCCTTCACTGTCTGACATTGTACTGTCCAGAAGGTTATTTTGTTTGTTTGCAGATCAGGTTTCTTATGGAAACAAAGATTAGATGCACAATATTTTGGAACTGTTTATCCTTCAACGTTGACTAAACCAAGAACCATACATAGGAGTTCCCTCCTGCGAGGTCTGGCGGATATAACCTTTCACCCACTCCAGACGTCTTTGGAGTATTATGGGAAAAAGGGGTCTGAGTGAGAAAGCACGACTGAGTTACTCTAAATGTCTTACGTTAGTTTTATCGCCCTTCCAAACGAGTTGGGCGCCATGTAGTGTAGTTCCTATTATCCCAATAGGCTCTGCGCATTGGAATAATACCTTCAATAGTATAGGCCTAGACCAGACGTTAACTAGGTCTACTACTGTCGATATTAGACTTAAAGTTTTGGGTTTGCCAGCTAGCTCAGAGTTCACTAGAAACTTTCGCGAATAGGCAAGGAGGAGTCGAACCTCCCTGGATAGACAAGAAGGGATTTAGTTTCTGACAACCATAGAACATGACAACTTTGCTCTCCCCTAATCAAGAGTGTATTTCGAGAGTCGTGTGAACAAAAGGCAATTTATTTTACTCAGTCAGTACGTGCATTCTTAGTCTCATCAGATTGTAGAGAAAAGGAAGAGACGGGCGTGTTCAATAAAAGATGTTATTTATTGATCAGTCTCTTTTCTCGTACAAGAGAAATGGATCGATATTATTGCAATACTTATAGTTAAGTAAAGTGCATACATTAAAAGCAGAAGTATAAAATAATACTGTAAAAACATTGATATGGTTTCTAAGCCATATGAAGGTTTTAAAATGAATAAAATATATTACATACACATATATATTTGACTAATCGTACTCAACTGGTGTTTCTAACTACGCCTACCCCGTGTACCTGACCTAAGCCTAATACGTGGGCGGGAATAGAAAGTTACAGTTTAAGTTAAGTTTGTTTTTGCCAAGTGACTGACTAAAGAATTCTCTGCGAGGGGTTATTCAGTTCTGTACCTGGAAGTTAGGATGAATGAGGGATGGTATCTCTCGTCTCTGGTCTCGATATTCCAGGCTGCCTGTGAGGGCCACCCGGAAGCGCCGGAGCTGGATTTCTCGGCAGGAGAAATAGGCAGCTGCTCGTTCTCAGCGCGTCAAGAAGGCGGGGCTGCGCCAGCGGGGTCTGCTCTGCTCTGGGCTTCGGCAAGTCTGGCTGCTCCGTCCTCGTCACCACCGCGTGTGTTTGCATAGGGCAATATCGGTAATATTTATACCTTTAAGGTGCCGAGATTGACGTAAGGATGGACATAGATACGTCAATAAAGATGTCATACGACCAGGTCGTTAGCACATTCTTTTGCTGAAGTTCTCGGTGAAATCAAAACAATGGCCGCAGGGTTTTTCCCAGGTTGTCATAGGTTTGATTTGTTTTGAGAACTCCGTATGCCTTATCAGGGGCTGGAGGAATATCGCTTGTCTAATTAGATGGCAAGCGTTATGACCTAATCAGATAACACGTTCCTGTGCCGTAGTGTGGCTTTATCAGATAACGGTTCCTGCATCATGGGGGTTTTCTGCCTCATGGGATGGCTGCTAGTTAACTTGTTAGTTTGTTAACCAGAATAGGGTCAGGAATAGGGGGATCGATACAGAACCTATAGGAATACATCACAAGGGAAACCCTTCATGAAATCAGAAGTGTGCGCATGGCTTGAGTCACACACTCATTCAATATGAGTGCACGGTTTGCTACCCAACTTGTTGGTTAATATATTAATTTGAAATGCTGAAGAACACCTTCAGTCATAGAGAATTCTCTATCTGATTTTCTGACAAATGGGTTTGATAGAAAATGACTTAAGTACATTGTTTTGGTTTTAATGCCAAACATGTAGTAGAAGTGAATGTACCAAACTTAGCACTTTTTAGTAAGTTCTGTCGAAGTGCTGCCTAGAAATATTACTGACTGTTGTATTTATAGCAATATGTCTTGTCACACAGACAGATGGCAAGAAATACCAGCAGTATACTATTTTTAACAACACCATCTGATTATGACTGACCGCTGCCGCATAAGGTTACACTTGTCTCTCAAGGGAAGGTAAGCTGCATGTCAGTTTGAGAGGTTTACTCATTTTAGTCGAGGCAAATTTGTTGCATTTAGTCGTGTTTTGATCTGATTTCGGTGTGCTGGCGACCAGCTTGTAGCCAGAATGTGCCCACATGCACAGGGACACACTCTAGGACCACACAGGATCTCTTCGATCAATCTTGATACAGTTAGCACAGAAGCTAGCTGTGTGCATGACAAGATACGGTGAGGGGTCCTATAAATGGACATTGGGTGACACCAAAGTCAATTAGCCTCTTGATTGGTATGCACTCACACCACACAAAGTGGAGGCTAATAGTTAATTGAAGGGCAGGCTGTGTAGAGGGTATCCTGCAAAAGAACAAAAACATTAAACAAATATTGGCACAGGAAGGGAGGCTGCTCACCATGCAGAGGCACAGGTTAGCTCGCAGTACTAAGATATAAGGCCTTTAGTTAGTGTTCCTCAAGTCTCTGGGGAGGGCAAGGGGAAGTGCTCTGGGATGCCATCTCTGGCCTCCTGCGGCTGGCTGGAAACCGTGTACACCGTAAGGTCAGCAGCATCGTCAGGGTAAGTTAGAAGAGCATCAGGAAGACATTGTGCCCAGTCCTGGCCTTCACCAAAGAAACGGACAGCATGGATCTCCAGTCTCAATAAAATAAAACACAAAGGTGGGGGGCATGCAGATGTGCTTCAATGTCTGTGTTCATCAAGCTACAGTGGGGCTACATGCTTATAGTCACAGTACTTGGCGACTGGTTAGGCGCTGACTGCTAGTTAGTGTTGGTGCATCCGCAAGGATTCTATTCCAATCAACCAGAATGAGAAACAGGCCCTGATTTAGATCTTGGTGGAGGGGAATACTCCATCGCAAATGTGACCGAAATCCTGTCCGCCGTATTACGATCCCATTATATCCTATGGAGATCGAAATACAGTGGACGGGACAGCCGTTACGTTTGTGACCGAGTATTCCATCCAACGAGATCTAAATCAGGCGCAGTGTTTCCCTCCTCAGAGGGGTTTCTAGGTAGAGTAGACATTACTCTACTCCCCACATACACTGTGATGGTTGGTTCCTATACAAAACTGGGCAGGGCTACTCTCCAAGGATGATGTTTAGCAGGAAATCATGTGTATTTCACTCATAAAGGAGCTGAGAATATAAGAATTAGAGAATGGAGATATCCTAATTTTTCTTTCTGAGCAGCAGCCAATCACTAGTATGCAATCACCGTTTATCAAAAAGGATGTGCGGATCATCTATTCGTAGTCGTACTGAAAGATGCACTGAAAGTGATTGTGTTTAGTCTTCCGTCCACACTCATTCTGGTATTCAAACAATACTTGCAAAGCTACTGAACATAAAGTTTGTGATCTTCAACATTCACTTAAAAAAAAAAAAACCATATAGGGACCTAGTTTTCCACAGATCACTTGACCTAATTTATAATGGAAGGCTAGTGGGCATCACACCAGTGTGCAATTATATCACCACAACTATTCTGCAAACCACAGGACCTGGGTTAAAGGGATAGCCGGTATAGATTACAAGATGGGTGTGCACCAATTTAGGGTCTACCCATTTGTATGGCATGCCAAAAGGTATCTCTAAGGAGCACAAGAACTGCAGCGCGTGAGTTTTTTTTAAATTAAGGGCTCATCAAACTAACCTGAAAAGGGACACATTTAGAGTAACCTTCAGGAAAAAAGAATAAATGGTGTGAATAGAACCTCTTCTCCAATTTAAACAGGATTCTGAATCTCTTCATTGAGAAAGGAAAATAAGTATGGAACTGTGATCAAAGCAGATAAACATTTTATATTAAGTGTCAAGAGGACCCAAGGAATGAAAATAGGCTCCTTTAGAGTTGTGTAGATGTCATACAGTTGCCTACCAGAGTACAACCAGTTTTAGCTTAATGGGGAGGTTTACTGCAATGGGTTTAAGGGATTCATCCCAATGTGTGGTTGGCATCCATTAGGAGAGATGTGGGTTTGACTAATCCTTCTGACATAGACTTGGTTACAATTGTTGATTTGCTGTTGGTCATCACATGCATTCCCATTCGCCAGAGGGTGAAGTTCAAGATATGCTGTATAATTCATAAATGCCTATCTGGCTCCGGTCCTAAGTATCTATCAGAAATCTTCAGACCCTATGAGCCTGGTCGTTCTTTGCGCTCTCAGACCCAATAGCTTTGGTAAGAACATAAGCGCGGATATACCCCTTCGGGGGTCGAATTCCTGCGCTATATAAGCAAATAAATAAAAAAAAAATGCATGGTATGAGAGGCCACTGTCATGCAATCTATGTGGTGCTAATGGAACTCATTGCCGAGCCATGTAGATCTCTGGAATGTTGTCATCTATATAAATGATTAAAATTATGGTCTACATGTTTGGGGCCTGGTCCTACCCCATGCCAGGTGATTAGAGATCAAGGCTTCTGACCTGATAATAAGCTTATCATGGACCAGCAAAACACCAAGGTTCGGCTTCCTGTTTCGGCAGCCACAGGTGCTTGAGGAAAATACTCTGGCTTCTTCCTATTACTGCTCAAAGGACAGTGGTGCAATCCCTGATTATTTCAAGTCTTGACTATGGTAATTTCCCAGACTTGGGTGTAACAAAAGCCTTAACTAGGAGACTGGAAGTTGTTCTGGATGTGGCAGCGCAATTGCTTCACTATCTTCCACAACACTTCTCGTCTCTCACCTTCTTCAAGCCCTACATTGGCTTCCAGTCGATAAGCACAGTCAGTGCAAGGCACTCTGCTATATGTACAAAGCCTTGAATAATTCTGAACCGTTTTAACTCCGGTCACTGGGGTCGTATCTTCCTAATCAGTCTCTACGAACTAGCAATCTGAACTATTTAGTTATTCCCTGAATACATAAGGTCAGTCAAGGTGGTCGCTCCTTTGCTTATTTACGTCCAAAACTGTGGAATTCCCTACCTTCCATTTGGCGCCTAGGCAACTTTTTCAAAAAGTTTCAAAAACTGAAGACGTGGCTTTTTTAGATATTAACTTGTCAGCCCCTTATGTTTATGTTCAGCACTGGGAAGCCACCATGGGGTAGCCATGCTCTTTACAAATCCGAATAGTCATAATATTAATTCAGATAGTAGCATGAAATGTTAAGGAAATTAAATACATTGGCAAATAATGTTGCACGTTCGCCCAAGGATACTGCCCTTAATTTGCGAGCGGAACCCAGCAAGCATCACCCTTGGGTGCATATACCGCACCTTAAAAGCCATAATACTGCCAACATCCACATCCCAGGTAAAGCCACGTTGAGAGGTCTCCTCCTCGGAGCCCCTCAGAGTATAGACAGACATTAAAGAACAGATGACAGAGAAGACACTCAGGTGTGTTTTGTTTCTAATAAAAACCTATGGGGATAATATACACAAACATTTTTGCACTCAAGTTCAAGTTCAAAATGCTTTTATTCGGTTTGTTAAAACACAACCATATAAGCAGAACAGTGAAACATACATTCATAAAAAACATTAATATAGAGTTAAAAAACATCAGAGTTACAAATTCTCAATTACAACTCATGATTGAAGACCGCACTAGGTACCAATGAATAATTTTCATTAATATGCTATACATCCCTCCTTGATGCTATACATATGTACCATACCATGCCCCTT
Source organism: Lissotriton helveticus (assembly GCF_964261635.1). Classification (NCBI taxonomy): domain Eukaryota; kingdom Metazoa; phylum Chordata; class Amphibia; order Caudata; family Salamandridae; genus Lissotriton; species Lissotriton helveticus. The sequence continues at coordinate 2,073,149,558 of NC_136063.1, forward strand.
TTTAAAAAAAAAAAGTTTACTATAATATATTTCGTTTTATCATATTATGTGTATTTACGTAATAAAGTGACAGGTGTAGACCCTGAATAGTTTGTGCAAATTTTGCTTCAGTGCAAAGATACATCAGTAAAAGTGCAATGTGCTTCCTTGGTCGCCAGAAGATTTGGGTGGCACAATATTTAAAACAAATCACTTGCGACAACAAAATTTCAACCTGAAATACAAGTTACAGATTAATTATGTGCAAATTTAGCAATAAATGAATGGTTAGAAAAATGCTATGCAAATTCTACGAGAATTGATTAAAGTGCAACAGTATAAAGAGTGCTTAATTCTCCAGTATTTATACATGTACAGACAAGATAAATTAGGACTAAACGTATATCTTTGTGTAATTAACCAGATGGTTACATCGAAGAAATATAGATTTCCTTGCGGCTACACATTTCATTATGTACGTTGCAACGAAGAAGCACATGTCTGGACTTTCACTCATTTTGCCTACTTTAGTTTCCAGTTCTGTAAATGTTTCCACTTAAGTGATCCTTTCATTGAAGCCAGCACTGTCTCCGCTGGTCAGACTCTTACTAAGCGCTATTGCTAAAAGGGGGTCACATTTAAGCTGCCCCCATGGTGGCCCGACAACCAGGGTCAAAAGGGCTCAGTGATGTTCCTCATTTTCTTCAAGAAAACAGTATATTTTTCATATTTATCGACTTTCCATCTCAGGGTAGAGCAAACAATGAAAGTGGATCACGCGCCGGGTGAAACATTTGTGACATTTTGCTTTAAGTAGCAGACGTCAGAGAACACTGCAATGAAAGTGACTTCCCTGTCCCACGTGCTTGTCAATGTTCATTCAGAGTTGGAAGAACGTTTCAGTGCTCACCATAAAAAGGCGCGAAACGTGCGAAAAGGATGTTGACATTAACTGACATTTGGTCTGAAGGGCTCTGATGTGGTAAGACGATACGCGCTGTTTTCCGGAGAGACGGGTGGAAGTGCTGATACCACCTAATTCGAGACAAACCGACACCCGTTCAGCAGATTCGGTGGGTGGCAGGTCTATTGTTAGACCAGGAGGCTTCATGGACGCCTTCCGTCCCGGCAGGTTCCCATGAGTGGAAAAAAACACAAAAGCGCAATTCTCAGAAAACGTTTCTGTGTTCTGCAGTCTGAGAGCTGTCCTTTGGATTCCCGTGAGATCGCTTTAAAAGTAGAGAATTGAAATGTAGTATCAGAGAGTAGTAGAAATCGCGTGCCCTTTTTTTTAAAGAAATTAGCAGAAATGCAAGTATATTTGGAGCATCGCCGGTGCAATGCACTCACTGTGTAATACAGCTACCTGCAGAATAACGTAGGATTATCCTGGAAATTGTTTAGATTTCCCTTTATGAATATATGTATAACTTGCTTTTCCATGTAAAAGAGGTGCAGGCAACCATGGAAAATGCAGACTATTAGATAGTGCTGTGGTATCATATTATAGGGCCTTATCATGAGTCTGGCGGTCCATAGATCCCCAGACTCACGGTGGTGGTCTTATGACCCACCTATTATGACTAGGGCAGTCGGGCCACCCTGGAATCACAGCAACCGTCAGTCCCTGGCAGTTGTGTGGCTGTCCGGAGGTCCAGGTCGGAATATGGTGGGTGGGTCCTTTGCGGCCCAGCCAAACATTTTACGAGTTTCCTCACCACCACGCTTTTCATGGAGGTGCCACCCCCATGAAAAGTGTGGCGATGGGGAAACAAAGGTGGCCGTGCAGGTCCCCTGGTGGCTCACGCCATGTGGATGCGCACAGGGGGCCACAACATGTGCCCCCCTGTGTGCATGCACAGCGGTACCCTCTCGGCATGGACTGTAGCAGTCCATGCCGTGCAGGTACTGCCTTTGACGTTCCCATTGCGGTGTCTGTTTCTTGGACACCACCTTGGGAATTCCAAGGAACCGCCCGCCAGACTGCAGAAAACTCCTGATCTGGTGGGCGGTTACTACACAGGTTTGGCGGTGCTGGAGCAGGGCGGTGTCGCTCCCGCACCTCCAAACTCATAATAAGGCTCATAAAGTGAAACACCAGGTAACTTATGCTCCTTCAGAAGCTGCTAGCAGAAAGGCTATGACATGATTATATAATGTGGAATACCAGGTACCAGTGCCGGCATTTAGGCAGTGTGAGTGGTGCCACCTCATAGGGCGCCAAGCATGGGGGAGGCGGATACTAGTTGCGCCCTGATAGATGAGGACAGAGCAGACAGATCAGGTGTGACAGGAGAGACAACAGACACCTGCAGAGATCTTTATCTTTCCACCAAATTTCAGGGGGAAATAATTATAGCAAGATGGTTTGTGGCTAATGAACTTGCTAGAGGCACCTGTGTTTTGTTTAGGTACATTTTCGATTCATCATGAATTTGCACAAATAATTAATGTGCTTGTTGCAAAGCACGTCCTATAACTTGCAGATCACAGGTTTGTATTTTATGCATGTGGGTAAATGGGTTGCTCCTTTTTGACACAGAGATCACTTTGTTGCTTGCAGTTCATAAATTGCAATCTTTTTGATATCGCTCATGTAGCTTTGAACTGGCATCAAAAAGCTGCATGCCATGGGTTTTGAACCTTTCAGTTTTTTTCAATCTGTTACTGTAAGTTTTCTAAAAGGACTCCTTTGGATAGTAACAAACTATAATTAGTGCACATAACCCCAACCAATGTGTTACCTTTGAAATCCTGACTTTTTTTTCTCTGACCAATGTACCCTCTAATAATTGTATTCTGCGTGTAGCAACATGATTTGTGCGGACATGGTTTTCTCAACTGTCTGCGCAATCAAGGACAGTGAGAACCATCTGGCCAGATATGGTAGTGAATGATCCTGCACTTCTTAGGGGTGCTGAAGGTGGGGGCGTGGGGGGGGGGGAGGGGGAAGTGGCTGAAGGCCCAGAGAAGATCAAGATAAAAAAAACTGTCCACAAAAATGAATCAAGCATGTCCTCTTCAATTTCTAGCAGGGATCCTGTTGTACAATTTGGACGATTATTTGGGCTAAATTGTGTTTCTGTAAAAACGTTAGCGCTCCCTCAAGCTGAAAATGTGCTGATATCTGGCATGGTCTACATACAAGCCAATGCAAGCTACAGACAACCAGTCCACCACCACCACCTCCTACCACGTACCACTCACCACCCACCACCCACCACCCACCACCACTATCACAACCACCACCAGCCTACACAGATTTTCTTGCACAAATCCTTGTATAGATATTCTTGCAGAAATATTGTCTCAGAAGTTCTTGCTCATACCGGTCACAAAGTTTGTCTCGTAACCTTACTGTGCATTTTTTGCACACATGACTTAGCTGTCTTATATGTATACTACTTACAAAATGTAATGCATGCTTGCATCGCATAAACTGTATTGCACACAGGTGTGCAAAGATTGTCTTGATCCTTTAAAGTAGATTTTCCTTGCACAAGCTGCACCGCACATGCCTCTTTGCATAGGTATTTATAGGCAGGCCCTTGAAGGAGGCCTTGCAGAGGCTGCCCCCAAACGGGGCTCGAGAGCCGGCGCCATAACTAGCGCCGTGCCCCCAGACACAACTGGTAGGGGACCAGCTTTTAGGCGCGAAAGCGAGCAAGGACGAAGGAGACGCCCCCGCGGCGGCCACTGAAGAGGCGCTGGCCAATGGAGGCCGAGGCGGGATGCGAACCCCCCAATGGGCAGGGGGCCTACCTGGTCTAGAGGACGAGGGGGGGGCATATAAGCACTGCTCCCCCAGGCAAGCTCCTATCTTATCGGAGCGGGGGAGCAGCACCGGTGTCGAAGCTCACATTTTTGTCCCACCCACCCACACCTAAGGAACAGCAATGTCGCAGGGCTGAGAAACAAGCGGCGAAGAACTACGCTGATATCGGTTAGTAGGGAGGCACACCGGAGGGCGGTGTGCCAGAATAGGTCCACTCACCTTCAGATGCCTCACGGCTGGGTGAGTTGGCCTAAGGACAGGTGTGTAGGACCACTCACTCTGGGATGCCTCACGGCTGGGAAGTTGGCCTACCAAAGATGGGGGGGGTAGCAAACGGAGACGGCGCTCGCAGCCCTGCCCCCGCCGGAAGGCAGGGCACAACAAGAATTGGACAAGGTAGCAAGGTGGCCTAACTCCAGGGCAGAAGCTACTCTCTCCCGCGCAAAGTGAGCACAAAAAAACAACCTACCAAAGGAAATGACTCAGAAGGGCCAGAGACAATAACAAGGAAGTTTGTCAGGACATAACATGCAAAATATGCAAAGTATATATATGTTTCCTTGTATTCCTAATAAACTGCGGCCAACAAATGACCACCACAAGATGAACATGTACGTTGGCTTTTCTTGTCCTGATAAGGAATACTGTATGGGAGAATGTGTTATACATGTGGGAGTGGGGCAGAGTGCGGGGGTTATTAGGCTTACACCCACATCTGTCAACAATGAAACAAAGAGAGAAAAAGCTGCCTTTATGCATCTTGCAACTGTTTCCCTAAGGTTAATGAACACATCTTAGCCTCTTTATTACGTGGCATAAATAGGGTTGTGTTTGCAATGTTCATTGACCTGATGCATTTTACAGTACTTAATATAATATACACTTTGCAGCACCAATTTAGCGCAGCACAATGGTGTTGTTGGATATACCGAACCTTTACTTGTGGAATAATTATACTGCATGATGTCATTTTTATCAGTGATGCGCAGCGCTGTGATCAATATATTTCTAGTTTCCATTGAGAGGCCGTGTCTGGACTACATCCTAATGTTGCTGTTTTTATTGCTATGGTTTTAATTAATTTCAGAATTGTTCTATTTAAACAAATAGAAGAACAGCTTTTGAGTGACCCTCAATTCCTGGCATGAGCTGCTGCACCAAGATGGCATGCAATTAGTCTACAGTTTATCTTAGAGATGCAAATAAGCGATATGTGATGACCTGCAGGGAAGCACCTCCAGACCAGCCTGGGATCTAGCCTAATCTGCCGTTGGAGGGGGATCCGTGCCTTTCTGTTTTCAGCCTCCTGTCGCGCTCTTTCAGAGTCTCTGTGCCCGGCTGGGTGACACCGACGCTCGGGTGGGCTGGCGCCCAAGCGGCAGCCTAGACGGAACTGACCATGCACTCGCAACCTATAATGCCTACTGGTACGGGCAGTATTTGACTCCTACACCTTGTAACTTTTGTGTCTTGGTCACCAATTCTTGTTCATTGATTTATTTACACACTTGTATGATTTATTGCCTCTGTATTATGTGTGTTTGTGTGACGTATAGCGCTCAGACACCCTCTTTTTGGATGAGTAGCGCTATAAAAGAATTACATTTTTTTTAAAATGAGTAAATTCAATTTAAATCGATTTCGGTAATCTTATTCATCCAGATAGATCCATTTGTCATTCTTACAGGTGCAAGAATATGTATACATATGGCGTTAAAAAAAAGTCAATACCTGTCTCCAAATTATAGTTTCTCTTAATTGCTCGTGCAGTGATCAACTGTGTGCCTTTGTTTTCCTCAATTGCATTGGCATTCAGGAACCATTTTACAGTAAGGGTGCACTGCCCTGTTTGCACTAGCTGTGCTGGGCTCAAACAGGGACGGTGCATCATACTACTGATAATGTGCTGCCACAGGTGAACCACGAATTCACACTTTCCCTGGGGACAGCACATAGGGGAAAGACAGGCTGGATCACTGAAAAAGCTGGTCCGCCTTTCACAGTGCCGGTGGCACCCACCTGACTGGTCTTCAAAGGACAAGAGTGACTGTATCCACCTAGAAGGGGAAGATTGGGGGTCCATGGGTCCTCATTTCCCCCACAAGTGGGGTACCCCACAGGGGACCTCACTGACTGCACATGAGCTCTTTGTGGTCCACAATCTGTGCACCTCTTAACAGCCTCTGCACACACATCCATAATGCAGCATAGATGCTGAGGCATAGTGTTTCCTACATTTGCATGGGACCATGCTGCTTTGCAAATGAGGGAATACCCCTTTAGGATATTGCTGGCGCTACAGGTGTGCCAGTGCTATCTGCATTACAGAAGGGGCCGTGCGTGTATTTGCGGGAACAAAATAAACTAAATCCTTAGCATTGCCCAGATGACATTGGTTAATGTGTCTGGCTACTGGATAGCTTTGGTCATCATTGGCTATTGCCCTGAGGTGTTGCAATATCCTAATGTGGACCTGGTGTATAGTGCTTCCCACAGATCTCTTATTGCATGTGCACTCAAACTCATATACCGCAAACTCACTTTTGCAGCTATAGGTGCAACTGATCTCAAATGGTGTGACTCTGAAAGGTGTATGTATAGTTTTCACATTGCAACCATAGCGGCATGCTATACATTTTGAGCATTTTTGGAATCCTCTGTTGACTCTGAGCCACTTCTGGCCTGCGGAGAATTGTGGACCAGCACACTCCGCATAGATTTCGCTCTCCTAAATGATATGAGGGGGACGCGGAGTACTGTGGGGTCACTCTTTACAATATTCCAATTTGTATAAAGAATATTGTGCAGTTTCAAATGGTAAGCTGAGTAACCTGTAATGAGACGTGGTATGCCTGGACTGTCTGGTTTCTTCTTATTTATGCTCATCCCAAACAGCATTTCCTCTCTGTTTCTAGGTTTGGTTTTTGCATATTGTTGGAAATTGGATTTCTTGTGGCTAGGGCAAGCGCCTACCCCAGGTAGAACCCACCACTCTAGTCAGGGCAACGGAGTTACCCACTGAAGATAACCCCTGCTCACCCCCTTTGGTCGCTAGGCAGAGCAGTCAGGCTTATCCCAGAGGCAATGTGTAAAGCGTTTGCGCAACACACTCACACAGCAGCGTCACACTAGGCACACCACAAAAGAATCTCCACACAAGGTTATATAAAAAACATAAATAAACAAACAGAATCCACTCGTTTTGGGTGTATCCTCAACGTTTGGGGAACACCTTCAATGTTTTAGGTCCCCTCACACACCAACAGGCCCCTTGGTGTCATGCTTCATCATCGGGGTCATCGTACCCCTCTACGGAGTACGGCGTGCTGCGACCTACGGATACGCGGGAGCACTAGTTGGACTATGTGTGGTGCGGATGAGGGGATAATTTTATGTGAGTGTACAGTGAGGTTTAGGACTAAGTGAAGGTTAAAAAGGACCTGGCTCGTGGGGTAACAAAAAATATTTAATAAGCCCCCGAGCTGGTGCTGTTAAAATTAAAGTGTGGGAGGTTGTGGTGCAGACAATGTGCATTACCTCCTCTGTGTGCGTCGACATGTTTCGGTGTAAAAACACCTTCTTCAGGACGGGGTGACACAAATCCCCACCTTACTCACGTTTCTCTAACTTGTATCAGATTTTTCCAATAAAAAGTGAGAATTACAGTGCAGGTAAAACAATGTACCTAACAAAATGAAGTTTTTTGGTCAACCTGTAAAAGAAAAGAAGACACCATTTTCTTTTGTGGTAGTCTACTTCTCCATATCCATAGGTAAAGTGACCAGTGGTTACAGGTGACAAACTTGTGGTCAGCGATTGCTATAGGTGCCAGTTGTGCCTATAGTGGGATAGAAATAAAGTAAAAGGACAAACTAGACTTAATGACATTTAACATAAAACACACACTTTCTTCAGGACCTATTTAAAAAGTGGGTGCAATTAAACTAGTGGGTGTGTGGTTCAGACTATGTGTCTACACGCCCTAAGGTGTTTATCTATGTGTGAGAGGGGGGATTCCCTTCTCAAGAACACGCTAGATTTAGCAAGTTTTTGCCTCAAGGCTGAGAGGTGGCAGGGGGTTGACCAGCATTTCTGGGCAGAGCCTGCTCTGGACCTGTAGTGCCTCCTTCGCATACCGGTAAGCCAGCATATACATAAGGCACTGGCTGAAACATGTTGACCCACCGGATGTGGGAGGTCGTAACTCGCCTCTAACATCCAACAGCCTTATTTTTAACCGCTGACGGAGGCCCAGGTATTAAAGTCTAATTTACCCTCAGGTACTGGGACCCCCGCCTAGCCGTTTTAAACATCACTTTCATAACACTCTTCACTGCACACTCAGCAAAATACCTGCTCCGCTGTAATCAGGCGTCGAAGCTCACCCGGGACACGCTAGGTGTCACTGGGTGGGCCCGATGATGAAGCATGCCACCAACTAGGTTGGTGGGTGAGGGCTTTCTGAACACACTCACCAGGTGTTCTCCCCCCATGACGAAACATACTTGAGTCTCTTTATTTAATTTCTAAACTATGAGCTAGTCTTCTTTTGATTAAAACCATTTGAAATACATTGGCATGACCAAAAGACCAGTGAAAGTGCGGATCGGCGAGCACAAGAGCAACATAAGATGCAGAAAAGTAACTACGAAGATGGCCACTCATTTTCTGGAAAACGAACACTGTGTCAACGACATCAGATGGACAGTAGAACCGGCAAAAATCCTTATATGAGCATAAGGAAATACCAATTATCCAATCATCCAAATTAACTTTACCTCGAGGGGGGTATATAAACTCAGGTCCTGGGACTCTTTGTATGGCATAATCACTGGAGCCACGGAGGGGTCGATTGGGAGGAATTTCCTTGCTGAAATCGTGAGTAACTTGGGAAAAAGGCTAGAGTCTACACGATGCTAATGTAAGTAGAATAGGGACTTGAACATCCTCCTACTTTCTTTCCAAACAGGTGCTAAGTAGCACACCAGACCTCGACGTTTTGGCTCATGAGGCACTGTCATCAACTTCAAAACAGTATGTTGTGAATACTTGGGGCGCGACTCGCGGCTTGAGGTGGGTCGGGACTTTGATCCTCTAGGAGATCCGAGGAGCCGTTCTTTCCCCTGGGGACTGCTTGCTGCTGTCTGCCCCTGTTTTCTTTCTGCCTACGGGGATTCGGCGGGTGCGGCGGCCGGGGACTGCGAGTACCAGCATTCCCTGACCACCCACAGCTGGTACTCTTCCCCTGCCGGCCCCGCCTCCTGCCTGCCTGCTGTAAATACCTCTTGCCGACCCCGCTCCGCGGGTGCGACTCGCGGCTTGAGGTGGGTCGGGACTTTGACCCTCTAGGAGATCCGAGGAGCCGTTCTTCCCCCTGGGGACTGCTTGCTGCTGTCTGCCCCTGATTTCTTTCTGCCTACGGGGATTTGGCGGGTGCGGCGGCCGGGGACTGCGAGTACCAGCATTCCCTGACCACCCACAGCTGGTACTCTTCCCCTGCCGGCCCCGCCTCCTGCCTGCCTGCTGTAAATACCTCTTGCCGCCCCCGCTCCGCGGGTGCGACTTGCGGCTTGAGGTGGGTCGGGACTTTGACCCTCTAGGAGATCCGAGGAGCCGTTCTTCCCCCTGGGGACTGCTTGCTGCTGTCTGCCCCTGTTTTCCTCACTGTACACTCACATAGAATTATCCCCTCATCCGCACCACACATAGTCCAACTAGTGCTCCCGCGTATCCGTAGGTCGCAGCACGCCGTACTCCGTAGAGGGGTACGATGACCCCGATGATGAAGCATGACACCAAGGGGCCTGTTGGTGTGTGAGGGGACCTAAAAACATTGAAGGTGTTCCCCAAACGTTGAGGATACACCCAAAACGAGTGGATTCTGTTTGTTTATTTACATTTGCATAGGGAGAACGAATCCATTCATTTGTCTTTCTCTCCCCCTTGTGTTATTGATAGTATATAAAAAAATAGCCTTTGTATTACTCATACAACACATTAGAACATAATCACGAATGTACACTGCAATATCTGGCACTTAGGTATCACTTTATAGTGGATTATATACATCACAGAGCCAATCGGGCCACTGTCATCACCATTAGCACATAAGTAGTAACACACAACCAGTCACTACTGGTAACTTCACAGGCAGCATAAACGCATTATGCATAAATCACATTAGGCATACATCCTAAATCAGCAGTGCACCACAGTAACACTAACAAGCTGCCCACATCACCTTATGGCCTTGCGCCCCCACCAGAACACAAGGTGATCCCAGGCTAACTGGCCTTCCTCGGGGGACCTTCTTGAGATTCCCGATAATGCCCTCTGTCTGCAAAGTCAGGGCTCTATGAGCATGTGGATGTGTATTAGCCACCAGGCTGCCATTGCAGCAGAGTACTAGCCCCAAAGGGCCGGTACACAAATGGGGGCAAGGGTGCAACTCACCCGTGTCTCTTAGCTAAAACAAAATGCCCCCCACGTTGCAGCTGCTGCGATCGGGCATTGCAGCTGTGAAAATTGTACCGGGCACCAACAGTGGGATTTGGGAGCCCCCCTCACCAGGGCTCCATTGCAGGGAAATCAGCAGGCACCTGCAGGCACCAACAGTGCTCCCCTCCAGGCCCCACTCAAAGGGGCTTCTCTAGTGGCCAATGTGGGCAGCAAAATGGATTTGGTCACCTAGGGAGTCCGCGAGGCTCGGTCTCCCAATGCAGGCACGCACGAAAGAAAAGTCAGTGTGACCTTCGGCGGCCCAAGTGAACTTTGCCAATGACCCCTTGGGCCGTAAACCCACAACGCGGCCCAGGACACACAACTTTGGCGACATGGAGCAAAGTCTCCACTCTTGTCTGTGTACCTCCAGCGGCCCCCAGCTGGTGGGAGGCCACTAAGCTCCGCTGCCTCCTCACAGTAGTGGGCCCCGCCCACAACCAGTCTCGGCCTTTGCTTGGAGTCCGGTTTCCGGTTCTCCCCCCTCAAGGGAACTCCGCCCACAGTCAGGCGTCCACTGCCTGACTTTCTTACGGCCCGCAAATATGGAGCGAAGTCTCCGTTGGGCTCAAAGCCTCGGTCCTCCGCCTGGCAGGCTCTCCTCGGTAAAGCCAGGTGGCGAAAGGGAATCCTACAGACAGGGCAGAGTTGCACGAACTGTTCACTCCGCAGTGCCCTCACACTGGCCAGACAACTTACTGGTGTTCCACCACCACACGGGGACACCCAGTTAGCTCCACATCGCTTGTCACAGGCAATGGTTGAGCCCCCTCCTCGGGCTCGGGGCAAATAATCCAGCAGAGCGCTGCAAAAAGGGCCAAGTCCAACACTTCTGCTGACATCAGAACCTCCTGACTGTAGCCTCGTGCTCTCAGTCTCTTAAAGAGATCCGCCGTCACTTCTCTTAGAGCTTTTTTGCCACTACAATAACGTTTCATACGTAAGCATTCAGCATATGGAATGCTGTTTTTGAGTTTGGTAGGGTGGAAGCTGCTGGCATGTAAAATAGAATTACCAGAGGTGGGCTTTCTATACGTACTGGTGTGTAGTTTGTTATCTTCTATGTATACCACCATGTTTAGGAAGTGTACTTGATTGGTGCTGATGTCACAGGTGAATGTGAGATTCAAATCATTGCTGGTTATCTCATGTGCAAATCTGTTCGCTGACTCAGGTGATCCCCTGCAAAGGATGAACAGATCGTTAATATATCTGGTCCAAAGGACCACATTTTCTGTCCATTCCCAGGCATAGCATGTCTGGAGTACCTGCTCTTCCCACCAGCCCATGTGCAGATTCGCATAGCTGGTAGCGAAGCAGGTATCCATGGCGGTCCCCTGTATTTGTTTATAGGTATGCTAATCATACATAAAAAGATTGTTATTCAGACACCATTCAATCATACTAAGATGCATCTGGGTGTGCTGGTGCAAGTATAAAGGTCTGGAGCCCAAGTAATTATTCAAGGCTCTGAGCCCATCAGTGTCTTCAATGCTCGTGTACAGAGCTGTGACATCTAAGGTCATGAGTAAGTATTGCTCCTCCCAGGGTACATTGTATATTATTGGTAGAAAATCCCCAGTGTCTTTCATGTATGAGGGTCATTTACATACATATTCCTGTAATAAATGATCTATATATAACTGTGTTGTCGAAGTGTTGATCACTTTCTACTTCCTCTGTGTTTGTTAAGCTGTGTTTTTTTATTTTTACTTGTCCCCCCAGCGTCTGTTTTTTCTGTTGTTCTTTCTCTTCCCCCTTGGTCTTTGCGCTGTGGCCGAGGTTGTAAGTTCATAGTTCTGTCTAACCATAAAAACGCGGTTCTTGGATGACTGACAGTGGTTCTCGCCACTGTTGATCAGTGCACCTGTGCTGTTACTATCTTCAAGATCAGTATCAACTTCTGAGCTTAGTTCAGAGCTGCTGAAACCACTTGCTTTCACAGATGTTTCAACTGCTGTAGAAAGTTGCTGGCGTCTTATGTTATCAAATCTCTTGGAGAAAGTATAGATTCTTCCTATTTGATAATTAAATTTATCTCGAAGCAATTTCGTAGCCATTCGCTCCTTAATAGATTTTTAACAAATGACGGAAGGCGCACTCATTAAGATATCTGAGAGACGATGCTTTTAGTCCAAATAGCTATCTTCTTTCTTGTGGTAATTATACCAGATAAAACACACAGCCAACGCGTTTCGTTCCTTTGGCGGAACTTTGTCAGGGCATGAACTCTGCCGCATGAGTTCAATCAGAGAGATGGTAGATGTATCAAGAATCACGGGGGAGAGTCATCAAGTATGAGCCATGTAGATATACTTGCCCCAGATTCAATTCAATTATGAGAGAAGTATATAAATAAAAAGAAGGCGTGTGATATTTTCTTTTTCTTCTTGCCCCTTAATAGATAATTATTCCCAGAATGCTGGAGAAATGAGTATCAGAAGGTGCCAAGTTTTGGCTCCTGCACGGTCATAAGATCTTACAACCTGGTAGGTCTTCAACGATAAGATGGGGCCCAGAGGACGTTTAGTTCACCTCTTAAGTGGCGGTATGGGCTCAGTCAACAGAACACAGGCTCCCGGCATGCTAACATGCCGGGATCCATAGATTGTTCATATTTTTGAAGTCTATTGCTCATCTCTGTTTGAGATTTTGTCACTTCGTCTTTCTTGGTAAACTGCTCAAGTTCGTTTAACGTGTCTTCTATTTTCGTCATTATTGCCTCTCTGTTACTGACTGCATATTTAATCAGTATGCACAGCATGCGCAGCGATGATTCTGCCATGTTGTCCGCCCATTCCTTCAGCATATTTGGGTCCGGATTCTCATAGGTGGGTACCGCTAGAAATCTAAGCCCTATGGGGATACGTCCCACATCAATGTAGCGCTGGAGCGACTTGCACTCCCACCACTTTGAAATCTCTTGCTTTCGTAATTTCTCAAGTTGTAGCATGTGTCTCTTTAAATCAGTGGCAGGTGACTGTGATCTGGTATCTCTTCTTGTTACCTCCGTTGTATTAGTGCTGTCATAATTAAAGATGTCAACCGCTTTGCGCTCTCTCTCTTGTACCCATTCCTCGGCCAACTTTGCCAAATTTCAATTACTGGTGGTCACCACTCCTTGCTAACACTTTTGCAGGACTTACTCTCTTCCATCCCATATATATATTCAATTTCACGTGATTTACATTACTTTAATCCGTGAATTTTTGCATATGAGTTCTGTGCTAGTGTTCAAATAATATGTGATGGTCATCCATTTTACCTCACTGACTGGGCTCAGTCGGTGGGGTACCTTGGGTTGATAGAGGGGTATATGGGTTCAATATATGAATTTTAGGCACAATGCACTTTTCGTTGTAACACTAAATAGCACTTTTTCTTTTAACACTATGTTATGTGGGCCCCACAATAGTGGAGTATTTTGAAAACTTTGTGTGAACAGACAGGAAAAATGAATTTATTTAAGGTTAATTGTTCTTAGGAACCAAGGTATTCTACATATATTCAGTAACCATTTTCTATGATAATAGCTAATTTTGAAACTTTTATCATATGTGATATGCGATATGTCTCTTTTTTCATTAATGTATTTTACAGAATATGAATGAGTATTTTACCTAAATGAGTTTTGATCGCTGTGTATTAGACGATAACACTAAATGAGTCTGTTCTTTAGCTCTATATGTTGGGGCCCAATCAGAACTTAGCACTTGCACTTTAAATTAATCACTCTCACTATAGTTCGCTGTCATGTGAGCAAGGCACCTGAGTGCCGAAACGTTATGAGGAAGCCGGCATGCGATTAAAGAAATTTTGAGCAACGCAGAATTTGGTCCGTGCATTGTGTTCCTTGTGGGAGCTGTGACGAGCTGTTGCTGCGCAGGGATAACTTTGGACTCATTATATATATATATATATATATATATATATATACATATACGTATATCAACGTAAAGTTTTAGCCCTCGGTAGAAGAAGCCACAAGATTGGTAAAATTTAGATCAATTTCTTTAAGGAGCAGCTGCAACAGGAGACGCAGGGAAAACAGTCACCATCTGTTCGTGTTCAGCCAGACGGGTTTCGGAGTCTATCCCTTCTTCAATGGCTTCTGCTCGGCAATGATGATGCAGTATGCACTCATAGTTAATAAAGCCTGCCTCCAAGGGCGTGGTCAGATGAAATGGCCTTCTGGGTCTTGTAGTGCATACACCATTTACCTCGAGTGAGTTCATCATTGTGGCAGTTAATAAATGAATGAATAAAACCCATGTGGGCTGGTGAGAATGTTGCTCTGGGTGTCCTCTTGTCTGTGGTCAGCTCCTTCTGGACACCAATCCCCCGTACACTGATCGCACCATTGGGCACCATCACGGGTCCGCAGCAAGCGGCAGGCTTTCTTCCGCGACTGGGCTCCAGCCGCAAATATACCAACGTAAAGTTTTAGCCCTCGGTAGAAGAAGCCACAAGATTGGTAAAATTTGGATCCATTATTTTAAGGAGCAGCTGCAACAGGAGACACAAGGAAAACAGTCACCATCTGTTCGCCTTACTAGGAGATTTCAATTTCTATCTCGAATCCCTAACCGACAGAGACACTTTCCAGCTTATCAACGACTTACTACCTATTGAACTCAAACAACTGGTTTCCACTCCCACACACAAAGCTGGACATACACTTGATGGTATTTTCACTAATAACCCAAATATTATTATAAATAAAACATTACCTTTAACATGGTCTGATCACTCAGCAATCTTATTCGACATTAAAATTAAAAGCCCTATATACAACAAGGCATCTCCCAACCCATTTCAAATCACTAGAGATTGGAAAAACCTTGATCGGACACGACTTATTCAGACCCTTACTGATGTATTTTTCTGTGCAGATACAGAGACAGACCCAAACATTGCAGCTAATAATTATACCTCAAGCCTGGAAGAAGCATTCACAACATTAGCCCCACCCAGATCCTCTAAATATAATAGAAAAACCCCCTCGGCCCCCTGGTTTTCCGAACAATTAAGACTACAAAGACAACACTGCCGAAACAATATCATTCGGCTGACAAAATAGCCTACAAATCTGCTCTTTACAAATATAGACAGATGATAACCATAGAGAAAAACAACTATTACACTACTCAAATCGATCAGGCAAAATGCACCATGAAAAAATTGTTTCAGGTGGTGAACCACCTGGCAGCACCCTCAAGCCCTCCTACTGAAACATCTCAAACCCTCTGCAATGCACTGGCGGACTTCTTCTCCGAAAAAGTCACGTCCATATTTAAGGACTTTACTCCTAAAGCTACCATTACCAAAACAACCAACACACAAATAAGTTTGGACATACCAAGCTTCATGGAATTCACTAATATACACCCTCAACACATCTATAAACTTATTTCATCTATCAAATCTGGATCTCCTTTGGACCCCTGTCATCCAGCGATTCTTAATACCATCCCAGACATCATCACTCCACCTTTAACACACATCTGCAATTCCATGTTCTTATCGGGCTCATACCCTACTATTTGGAAAAACACAATAATCAAACCTTTGCTCAAAAAACCATCACTTGACCCTTCATCACCTTCATCACCTTCTAGTTACCGACCTATTGCATCCCTGCCTTTCCCAGCTAAAATTTTTGAATCCATTATGAATCAACAGCTGTCTGAATTTATCCATAACAACAAACTTTTAGATGACACCCAGTTCGGCTTCAGACAGGGACACGGTACAGAAACCGCCCTGATAAAGGCTGCAGATGAAATAAGGAAGACTATGGACAACGGTGGAGAGGCTGTACTCATCCTACTGGATTTATCGGCGGCCTTCGACACGGTCGATCACTCCACCTTTAATCGATCGTGTCGAAGCCATCGGTATTACACACAAAGCCAAGGACCTCATTGCATCCTTTCTGGCAGACTGTAAACAGGCACTTAACCCCTTCAGTGCTAATGACAAGGGTAACTCGTCATGGAGTTTCCATTGATTTCAATGGAAATTACATGAAGAAGAGCAAATACCCTTAGCATCCAAGTGGTTAAACTGGGCTCATATACTTCCCCCACTTTCACCCTCCCTTGTGGGGTCCCACAAGGCTCCTCGCTAAGTCCGACTCTTTTCAACATATATGTTTCGGACTTAACGAGGGTAATAAAAGCCTATAACATCAACTTAACGACATACGCCGACGACACTCAGTTGGTAGTATCCATACACAGGAATGGCCCCAAAAAAGCGGCAAATTTTAAAGAAGGCATGAGGGCCATCAGTAGTTGGATGTCTTCCAACTGCTTAAAACTCAATTCTACAAAGACCGAAGTTATGTTGTTCGGCAAGATCCAGCCAACATGGTCCCCCCTTTGGTGGCCGGAGGAAATGGGCACTCCACCTGAGCCAGTCAGTAAAGTCAGAAATTTGGGAGTCATTTTTGATGACAAACTCCATTTTCACCATCATGTCAACTCAGTAGTTTCTTCATCATTTAACATACTAAGAAAAATCAAGAAAATACTCCCATATCTCCCTAAAGCGGCAGGAAAAACACTCATTTCAACACTTGTGTTCTCACGCACTGACTATTGTAACGCCCTCCTTCTGAACGCACAAGAAAAGGTCATCGCCAAACTCCGGATGTTACAAAATGCCTCAGCTAGAGTTTTACTGGGCATCTCAAAATTCAGTCCCATCTCTAAACACATCAAACATCTGCATTGGCTTCCCATCAGAAGCCACACACAATTCAAATCTCTCTGTATTGTCTACAAGGCAATTAACAACCTTGGACCTAAATTCCTTAGGAAATCTTTTAAACCTCATATTGCCCCCAGAACGCTTCGTTCCAATACTGCCCATTTGCTCAACATACCCAGAACAAGAAGTGTTAACTGGGGAGACAGATGCTTCACGAACGCCGCTGCAAGATTGTGGAACTCCCTCCCCCTAAAAATAAAGATCAGTCCCACCCTCACTATTTTCAGGAAGCAATTAAAAACATGGTTATTTTCTCAGTAATCTTATCATCCTCAGTAACCCCTTCACTCTCAGGAAGCAACTAAAGAAAGGGTTGCCGTGTCAGTATTCTCATACCAGTAGTCTTAATCACAGCATCAGCGCCGAGACACCCCTGGGTAATTGCAGCGCTTTAAAAATCGCGTAAATAAATAAATAAATAAATTTGTGTTCAGCCAGACCGGTTTCGGGAGTCTATCGCTTCTGCTCGGCAATGATGATGCAGTATGCACTCATAGTTATTAAAGCCTGCCTCCAAGGGCGTGGTCAGATGAAATGGCCTTCTGGGTCTTGTAGTGCATACACCATTTACCTCGTGTGAGTTCATTATTGTGGCAGTTAATAAATGAATGATTAAAACCCATTTGGGCTGGTGAGAATGTTGCTCTGGGCGTCCTCTTGTCTGTGGTCAGCTACTTCTGGACACCAATCCCCCGTACACTGATCGCACCATTGGGCACCATCACGGGTCCGCAGCAAGCGGCAGGCTTTCTTCCGCGACTGGGCTCCAGCCGCAAATATACCAACGTAAAGTTTTAGCCCTCGGTAGAAGAAGCCAGAAGATTGGTAAAATTTGGATCCATTTCTTTAAGGAGCAGCTGCAACAGGAGACGCAGGGAAAACAGTCACCATCTGTTCGTGTTCAGCCAGACCGGTTTCGGGAGTCTATCCCTTCTTCAATGGCTTCTGCTCGGCAATGATGATGCAGTATGCACTCATAGTTAATAAAGCCTGCCTCAAAGGGCGTGGTCAGATGAAATGGCCTTCTGGGTCTTGTAGTGCATACACCATTTACCTCGTGTGAGTTAATCATTGTGGCAGTTAATAAATGAATGATTAAAACCCATGTGGGCTGGTGGGAATGTTGCTCTGGGTGTCCTCTTGTCTGTGGTCAGCTGACGGAAGGCGCACTCATTAAGATATCTCAGAGACGATGCTTTTAGTCCAAATAGCTATCTTCTTTCTTGTGGTAATTATACCAGATAAAACACACAGCCAACGCGTTTCGTTCCTTTGGCGGAACTTCGTCAGGGCATGAACTCTGCTGCATGAGTTCAATCAGAGAGATGGTAGATGTATCAAGAATCACGGGAGAGAGTCATCAAGTATGAGCCATGTAGATATACTTGCCCCAGATTCAATTAAATTATGCGAGAAGTATATAAATAAAAAGAAGGCATGTGATATTTTCTTTTTCTTCTTGCCCCTTAATAGATAATTATTCCCAGAATGCTGGAGAAATGAGTATCAGAAGGTGTCAAGTTTTGGCTCCTGCACGGTCATTAGATCTTACAATTTGGTAGGTCTTCAACGATAAGAAGGGGCCCAGAGGACGTTTAGTTCACCTCTTAAGTGGCGGTATGGGCTCAGTCAACAGAACACAGGATCCCGGCATGCTAACAAGGGATCCATAGATTGTTCATATTTTTGAAGTCTATTGCTCATCTCTGTTTGAGATTTTGTCACTTCGTCTTTCTTGGTAAACTGCTCAAGTTCGTTTAACATGTCTTCTATTTTCGTCATTATTGCCTCTTTGTTACTGACTGCATATTTAATCAGTATGCACAGCATGCGCAGCGATGATTCTGCCATGTTGTCCGCCCATTCCTTCAGCATATTTGGGTCCAGATTCTCATAGGTGGGTACCACTAGAATTCTAAGCCCTGTGGGGATACGTCCGACATCAAGGTAGCGCTGGAGCGACTTGCACTCCCACCACTTTGAAATCTCTTGCTTTCGTAATTTCTCAAGTTGTAGCATGTGTCTCTTTAAATCAGTGCCAGGTGACTGTGATCTGGTATCGCTTCTTGTTACCTCCGTTGTATTAGTGCTGTCATCATTAAAGATGTCAACCGCTGTGTGCTCTCTCTCTACTACCCATTCCTCGGCCAACTTTGTCAAATTTCAATTACTGGTGGTCACCACTCCTTGCTAACACTTTTGAAGGATATATATATATATATATATATATCCAAACAACCTCCTTCAAGAAAGAGCAGAGGCCACGTTAGGGGAAACACCACGGAGGCATCTTTATTCAGACAGGTTAACACGGCGAATGCATTTCAGCTTCTTCAAGCCTTCCTCAGCATATATATATATGCTGTATATATATTTTCAAGGTAGATAGATCTGGAGTAGGGGATAGTAGATCTATAGTTTGCTGTTGTTTGTACCATGATATTCTGATGGTTGATATTCAGTAATACAATGCTGGTCACTTCAGGCCACATAGAGATCCACCAGGATAGGCAAGTAATTTGATCATCATACAAATTAAATGGCAGAGTAACGAATAGAGCAGTACAACTTGTTTCTATTTGTCCTATTATTTAGGAACATGTAGGACTGGCACAACTGTTTTTCATGGCTGTACACCTGTGCCTGATGTATTCAGAAGAATATCCATGTATTGTGTTCTACACCTTTTTTAGTTTTGAACTCAAAGGCACTTAAGGTGATCTTTTGTTGTTGTTTTCGTAAAATGAATCCTTGCATATAGTCAAGGGAACATCCACTAACCTGTTTTTAATCAGGAGGAAGAAGTCTTCCACTTGCATATCAAAAGATAAAAGAAGTGTTTCCTCTTCTAGTCTTTTAAGCAAGGAGAGAAACATCTCTAAAGGAATTCCTCCATGGATGGGTAAGCTCTGTTGGAGCACCACCCACCAGTAAGAAGTATGGGAGCTCCTATCTCTCGACTGCCCAATGGTCTCTCTGACCAGCCACCCAAGCACACTCTGGCTGGGTCGCTGGTCAGAGACACCATGTAAGTCTTTGCTGCCCCTATCACACATGTGTACTCCCTTCCACGCTCCTACAGACACTACCAGTTGCCCACTTCCTGTGACTGCCTAAATTACTCCTGTCTGTTCCTTCTTCCCCACAGGAGTGCCAATTGGGTAGTGGAACTGATTTGTCTGAGGGAACGGAACAGCATCCCAGAACAGCAGTGGGAGTCAAGACAGCACCTCTGCAGCAGTGGCAATTTAAAAGACACTGGGCCCGATTCACAGAACTTACTTAAGACAAAATCCTAAACTTACTACCATTTTCGTATTCACAGAAGGCACTTACTCATTTTGGTATTCACAGAAGACACTTACTCATTTCGGTATTCACAGAAGTTAGCAGCCCTAACTTTAGGACTCCTAAATGCCTTCTGTGAATACCGAAAGTCCTAAAGTTAGGATTTTTCTCAATTTAGTAGTAGTAAAGTTAGGACTCCTAACTTTAGGACTCCTAAATGCCTTCTGTGAATACCAAAAATCTTAAAATTAGGATTTTTCTCAGTTTAGTAGTAGTAAAGTTGCAAAAAATCCTAATTTTAACACTTTCGGTATTCACGGAAGGCATTTAGGAGTCCTAAAGTTAGGGTTCCTAACTTCTGTGAATACCCAAATGAGTAAGTGCCTTCTGTGAATACCAAAATGAGTAAGTGCCTTCTGTGAATACCAAAATGGTAGCAAGTTTAGGATTTTGTCTTAAGTTAGTTCTGTGAATCGGGCCCAGTGATGCTGTGTATTTGTGTGTGTGTATATATGTGGGTGTGTGTGTGTGTATATATATATGCGTGTGTGTATATGTGTGTGTGTATGTGTGTGGGTGTGTGTGTGGAAGTGTGTGTGTGTGTGTGTGTGTGTGTGTGCGAGGCATTTTGATCCCACTGCAAACACTGCTGAAATGTCAACTACTTCTCAGTGGTGGCAATTCAAGGCAATACGTAGCTGTCCAGGGGATGGTGGCATTGCCATCCCTAGTAAAATGCTGCCCCTTGCATAATGAGGATAATACTTGGAATGCATAGACATCCATGGGGTGATGCCTACTGCCCTCCCTTGTGCAAAACTGGCAATGGTATAAATCCTTAGCAACTTGTTGATATCAACGGGATTGTGTTGCTAATAAAATGCTGGCCGTCGCATACTGATAGTAATCCTTGGCAACCTGTGTGCATTAATGAGAGGATACGCATAGTCTACCCGCATAAATGGCTGGCCGTGGTTCTATTGGTTACTTTTAGACAAGTTTTGGATGTCTATGGGAAGATGGTCAATGCCCATCACTAGTAAATATTTGCTCTTGCACAGTGCTGGTAATTCTTAGCAACATTCCGGTATTTTCAGTAAAATGCTGACTCTGGCACAACAGAGTTAATCCATGGCAGTTTATAAGCCTCCATATTATGCCCACTGCTCCCCCCTTGTTAAACGCTGCCACTTGAGTAATGACGGTTCTTCTTAACAACTTGTGGGCATTAAAGAAATTATGGGGCATATTACCAACGTTAAG
Organism: Lissotriton helveticus; assembly: GCF_964261635.1. Classification (NCBI taxonomy): domain Eukaryota; kingdom Metazoa; phylum Chordata; class Amphibia; order Caudata; family Salamandridae; genus Lissotriton; species Lissotriton helveticus. The sequence goes on from NC_136063.1 coordinate 2,073,171,135, forward strand.
CGATATTTATTGCTAACGATGCTTAGCAACGAATTTTTTAACGCTAAGCATCGTCAGAAATTATCGCAGATAAACCTTGGTATTACCAAGGTTTATCGCAAATGCGATAAAAAACGGCCGCAATGCATGAATATTGCTGAAAAGTCAGCGATATTCATGCATTACCGAGCTAATGCTCTTAGCCATGTTATCCACCTCCCATTGGATAACATGGCTAAGAACTGCTCAGGGCAGGTGTTAGTTTTTGGAGATATTCGCGCTTAGCGCGAATATCTCCAAACGTTGGTAATAGGAGATTGCGATGTTAGCGACTGTTTCCAGTCGCTAACATCTTGGCACACCCACTTTGCATGTCATTAGTGATAAATATCACTGACATGCAAAGTGGGGCCTAAGATGGTCGTTATCTCCTACTAGCTGTCACTAACTGGTGTTAGCGACAGCTAGGTAATGGGGAGATAATTTTATCTCCGCTTTCTTGGCTTTTAAAGCCAAAAAAGCGGAGATAAACCCCCTTGATAATATGCCCCTATGTTCTTTGTCCACTCAAGTGAAATGTTAGCATTGAATCCATGTTGGCATCCATGGGATTATGCCGCTTGATCACTCCTGGTAGAATGCTGGTAATAACATACTGATGCTATTTTTAGCAACCTGTTGGGATCCATATGATGATGATTATTGGTCATCCTTTAAAATGTCAGGTGCCAGCACAATTGTAATAACTTGTGGGCATCAATGAAATGATGGCCTTTTCCACTGAAGTAAAATACTTGACCTTGCACAATACTTGAAACCTGTGAGCACCCCTAATAAAATGCTGGCCCCTGGCAACTTGAAGTCTTCCATAGAGTTAAGTGCATTGCTTACCTATGATAAAACACTGACCCTCACATAATGATGGTCCTTCTTGACAATCTTTGGGCATCCAAGGAATGATGCTTATTACCTTCCCATCATCCCCCAGTAAAATGCAGGCGCAGGCACAATGGTAAGAGTGATTGTTGGAAACTTATGGACGCCTATTGGATGAAATCCATTGAAGACCACAGTAAAGTGCAGGAGTTGGCACAATGGTGATGATCCTTTCAAATTGTTGGCACCCGTTTGATTATGGCCATTGTTCAATTATGGTAAAATGCAGACATAATGATGACCTTAACATAATGGTGCTAATTCCATTTTGTGTTCTATTTTGTGCATCTATAATCAATGGTCCATATTTCGGGCATAATGCAGGAATGCGGGTCCTGACAGAGTGTTGGTAATTCTTGGCATATTTTACACATCCATGGCTCAGTAGTGCCCATCCTTCGGAGCAATGTGTTGATTATCATTGCCATATTGTGGTGTGGGCAATGTTGAACAATAGTGCCTAACTCTGACACACTGCTCCATCTGGCGTGCTGTTGGCACCCATTGCACTGCAATGGTCTGGCAGTACAGTGGCATTCTTTACGTATCGTGGGCATCTGTTGCACAATACCAGTCATTCTTGACATTGTGGGCATCCATGACACCTACACCTGCTATAACCCTGACCTCAGCATTATATGATATATGATATAGATAGTGAGGGTATTGATGACATAAGCCACCCTGTTTTCATGGAGGCAATTCCTGGAATATCGTAGGCTTCGATGGAGTGATAATGCTAAAGAACAAATGTAAATTATTTTGAACCTAGTCCAAGCACAGTGGAGAGGAACCGCTGAAAGCTGTACATTAGTGTATAGGCTTTGTCAATACTAACTAACCCTCGGGTAGGTCACTTCCCCACCGCTGCTGCTCCGCCTGCCAGTCCTTTGCCTCCTGCTCCCCCCTCCAGATCGGCGCTCTCCTACCCTGTTCGAGCGCCGCCTGGACTGCCTGCGCCTGGTTTGAGTGCCCCCGTGTGCCTGCCTGCCCCATTCTCTTTTTCTGTACCCCTGCCTGAGCGCCTGTGTGCCTGCCTGCCCCTTTCTGTTTTCTGTACCCCTGCCTGAGTGCCCGTGTGCCTGCCTGCCCCATTACCTATTTGGTACCCCCGTGTGAGTTGTTTCGCCCGCCGGGCTCCTCAGCCCCGTTCTCCCGCTGCTGCCTCCCGTGCGGCCCCGCCCCCCCACACCCATTGGATTATTCCCTCCCGCCTCCCAGCTGACCCCTCCTCCCCTCCTCCCCTCTTATGACGCCCCCGGAGCGACCGCATGCTGCGGGCGCGCCGATTGTGCGCCGATTGTGCGCCGAAGGCAAGCCCGTCTGCGCCCGTCCGCGCCTGGACCGCGCCCAGTGCCAGGACATACGACGCCGCCGCCCTCAACGCACTCAATGCTGGCCGTAACCCCGCCTGCTGCCGGGCCGCCCCGAAACGCATTCACGGACCCTTCACCAGCAGAACCTGCAAGTTCACCTGCCTTCGAACCTGCACCGCACCCGCCAAGCCAAGCACCAGCAGCAACCTCGAGTGCATCCTGCTCAACACCCGCTCCGTCCACAGACACACCGTGGAACTCTGGAACCTCCTCGACACAACATCACCAGACATCGCCTTCCTCACGGAAACCTGGATGAACGCCTCCTCAGCCCCCGACATCGCCATCGCCATCCCGGACGGGTACAAGATCATCAGGAGGGACCGCGTCAACCAGACCGGAGGAGGCATCGCCATCGTCCACAAGAACACCATCCGCATCACGACCGACTCCAACAACACCTTCGCCGCTGCCGAGCACATCCACTTCCAGATTCACACCGACCCAAAGACAACCCTCAGAGGCACCCTCATCTACAGACCCCCGGGACCACGCACACAATTCAGCGAAGACATCACGGACTTCATCAGCCCGCATGCCCTCCCCTCTGCCGACTACATCCTCCTAGGGGACCTCAACTTCCACCTGGAGAACAACAAGGACCGCAACACCGCCACCCTGCTGGACAACCTCGCCAACCTTGGACTCAAGCAACTGGTCAACACCCCCACCCACTACGCCGGCCACACGCTTGATCCCATCTTCTCATCCAGCAAGCACATCACCTTCAGCCACTCCACCGGACTCCACTGGACCGACCACAGCTGCGTCCACTTCAGCTTCAGAAGAACCACAACCCACCACCACCCGCAACAGGTTCCTCACAGATGATGGAGCAAGATCACCGCCGACCAGCTCACCACCTCCCTCAGCCAGAACCCACCCGCCAGCACAACGGACCCCAACGAAGCAGCCCGCAACTTCACGCAGTGGCTGACCGCCTGCGCCGACAACCTCGCACCTCTGAAGAACCCTCCCAGCAGACCTAGAAGCAAGAAGGCCTCCTGGTTCACCGAAGAACTCAAGGACTCTAAGAAGACCTGCCGCACCCTCGAGAAAGCCTGGCTCCTCGACCAGACCACTGACAACATGACCGCCCTCAAACACGCCACCCGCAAGCACCACCAGCTCATCCGCACCACCAAGAAGAAATCACTGAAGGAACGACTGGACAACAACGCCCACGACAGCAAGGAACTCTCCACCATCGTCAAGGAGTTCTCCAACCCCAGCACCGGCAACAACTACATCACTCCCTCACAAGATCTCTGCGACTCTCTCGCCTCGTTCTTCCACAGCAAGATTGCCGACATCCACACAGTTTCGGCGCACCATCCACGCACCCAACCGTCGAACCAACGCCCCCCAACGCCACCCTCCGAACCTGGACCACGGTGACCACCGAAGACACAACCCGCACGATGAACACCATCCACTCCGGATCTCCGACCGACCCCTGCCCCCACCACGTCTTCAACAAGGCCCACTCCACCATCGCACCCCAACTCCGGGACGTCATCAACACTTCCCTCAACACCGCCACCTTCCCGGAGAGCTGGAAGCATGCCGAGCTCAGCGCGCTACTGAAGAAACCAAAAGCGGACCCCACCAACCTCAAAAAAGTCCGCCACATCTCGCTCCTCCCTTTTCCCGCCAAAGTCATCGAGAAGATCGTCAACAGACAGCTTGCCGCCTTCCTCGAGACGAACGGATCCCTCGACCCCTCGCAGTCCGGTTTCAGAGCCAACCACAGCACAGAGACCGCCCTCATCGCAGCCACCGACGACATCCGAGACCTGCTCGACAACGGGGAAACAGCGGCATTCATCCTCCTGGACCTCTCTGCAGCGTTCGACACTGTCTGCCACCGCACCCTAGTTCAACGCCTCAGCAACATCGGCATCCAAGAGAAGGCACTGGAGTGGATCATCTCGTTCCTCGCCGGTAGAACACAGAGAGTCCGCCTCCCCCCGTTTCGATCCGAGGCCACCGAAGTCATCTGCGGCGTTCCGCAAGGATCATCTCTCAGCCCCACCCTCTTCAACATCTACATGAGCCCTCTTTCTGCCATCGCACGCCAACAAAACCTCAACATCATCTCCTACGCCGACGACACCCAGCTGATCCTCTCCCTCACCAGAGACCCCGACACCGCCAGAACCAGCCTGCACGAAGGGATGAAAGACGTCGCCGAGTGGATGAAGAACAGCCGTCTGAAACTGAACTCAGACAAGACGGAAGTCCTCATCCTGGGACCATCGCCCTCCGCCTGGGACGACTCCTGGTGGCCCCCAGCCCTGGGCACCGCTCCCAAACCAACAGACCACGCACGCAACCTAGGCTTCATCCTGGACTCCTCCCTCTCGATGACCAGACAAGTCAACGCGTCTCCTCATCATGCTTTCACACCCTACGCATGCTTCGCAAGATCTTCCGATGGATCCGACCGAAACCAGGAAGACGGTCACGCAGGCCCTCGTCACCAGCCAACTGGACTACGGAAACACCCTCTACGCTGGAACCACAGCCAAGCTACAGAAAAGACTCCAACGCATCCAGGACGCCTCCGCCCGACTCATCCTGGACATCCCCCGACGCAGCCACATCTCCGGCCACCTGAGGGACCTGCACTGGCTCCCTGTCAACAAGAGGATCACGTTCAGGCTCCTCACCCATGCACACAAGTCCCTCCACGACCTGGGCCCCAAGTACCTCAACGACGCCTGACCTTCTACACGCCCACCCGCCAGCTACGGTCTACTAGCCTCGCCTTTGCCGCCGTACCACGCATCTGAAGAGCCACAGCCGGAGGCAGATCCTTCTCCTACCTGGCGGCCAAGACATGGAACTCCCTCCCCATCCACCTTCGGCTGACCCAGGACCACCTCGCCTTCAGGAGACAACTCAAGACCTGGCTGTTCGAGCAGTAGCGGACCCCTTCCCCCAAGCGCCTTGAGACCCTTCCGGGTGAGGAGTGCGCTATACAAGTGTTTTGATTGATTGATTGATTGATTGATACTTTCTCTAAAACCTAAACCAGACAGGTCTTTGTCGAAACCAGGTTTTGGACACAGAACTGTGTGATGGGACGACTACAGCTTTTTTTATTTGCCTTTTTTTACTTCTGGGCCCATATCATACACTCGTGCTATAATCCTACTGATCTATCAGTTAACACCTTCCGCCTTTAAAGTCATGTCATAGTTTTCCTACTTTCCCTCTTACCTTTGCACCGTTTCCCCTTATTAGAGACCTGCCAGAATTGGCAGAGGTGGACAGATGCAGAAGTCCCCCAAACACGAGTCACAGCGAAAATAAATAAAGTATCAAATGCGTCGTACTGAACATTGCTTGTGACTGGTTTTCAACCCAACCCATGATTCATTCTGCCTTGCTTCCAGACCAGTATTCCTGCCAACATTTAACGATTCCTAATATTGTGGTGATGCGCTTCACAGTACATCATGGCACAGTATTGTGCTATTTAATCTTAGATTTCTCGATTTTTAATTGTGCCACAATATTATGTGCTCCAAGTAATCCTTGTTACATTCCAGCTCGTATAACTATCTTGTCGGTTTCTCACAGTGTAAGATATTGCTCAAATAAACCAGCTGCTTGAAAACCCGAGAATTAAACGTCCCTGAAGTCAAGCATATTGGGTGCTCCTGCCCTCTGTATTATGTGATAGTGCTGTGCTCAAATAAAGCTATCAAGGCCATCAGGGCTTTTCCATGTGTGGACTGGGGCTGTGCATACCCATGTGTGCGTGTGCCCGTGTGTGTCTGTGTGAAAAACGGTACAATTCACTTCCCTTTACTATAACATGAGTAAATGGGTATCTGTTTTTACTACTGCTTTATGAGCACCTTTTATTGACCTCTTGATACTCTTGCATAGTGTTTTTTGGGACGAGGTGCACATTTTATAGCACACGTTGTGATGGCAATGTTTCAATGCCCTTATGTATTGGGAGGTGTATGGGCCTGCTGATCAATAATATGCTGAAGTGTGTGGTTATGGATGTGTCATCACTGCGGTGTTTGTGATTTTGGCATTTTTGTGTGTACTTTTCCTGGACTTTACCATCCATGTGTTTAGTTTGACTGTTTGATGCCGGTCTGTTTTTGTCCATGCATTAATAAAGGTGAAGCCTATGAGGTCTCAGGATCTCTTTGTTTCATGGCCTTACTCGGGATCCAGCTTTTCCCATACATATTTGCAAGAAGAGAGAAATAAGATTGTGATTTGCTCAAAATCACACATACGTTTAATCACTTGACATGGCTAGGATTCAAGCCTGGGTCTACAGGTTCCATCACAAGGTTGACCTCCTTCAACAGCTCCCATTTGCTGCTGGGGGACTTGAACTAAAAATAAGGAACAGAATTACAGAAAATAAACAGAGTTGTAACAGCCCTTTTTGTTGTCTGTTCCTGCTGTAGTCTTCCTGAGCCCTGGGTTAGAGGTACCAAGAGCAGTGCTAGGAGGACCCAAGGACATTTCGGATAACAGACGAATTCGGACACTATGATGCTTTTAATCAGTCCTCTAATTCAATATTTCTAAATCATTTATTATAAACGTAGGTGGCAGAAACTTTGAATAGTCTTGAATATATTAAACCAGATGCATGTTTAGCTCTAGGCATTCACAGCACATGATAAAACTGTGACGTAGGAACACCTTGAAGTTTATTTATGACTACTAAGAGGAAAGGTGGGATATAGTAGGCACTAAATATATTGATGTTAACTATGCTGCCAGTAAAGATTGAAGATATATTTAAATGCTGGACAAATGTATTATTAGTACCCAAACTGTAATGCTATTTCTGTGCTCAAAGTATTGTGTGTCTCTAAGGAAACAAATAAGCTTGATCTGTTCTAAAGAAGTTGTATTTTTCCATTTGCAGATTCCAAGGGTATGTGTACACCTACAGGATACATCAGACAGAAACGGGATCTTGGACAACTGATGTAATGTATTATTTTAACAAAACAAAACTTTGGCTCGCATTTTTTGTTGAAGAAATTGACATTGAAAGTTAGTGACTTCATATACTTTCTTAAACAGTAGTGAACAATATTTCTATATTTTATTCACAGAAAAGTGCAACATCATTTTATAGCATTCTTTGTGCTTAATGTCATGACTACCATGTTGCATCATGCCACGTTGCATCATTCAATGTGGGGGCCATCTTAACAGTATGAAAACGTTACTTTCTACACCTTCATTTTGAATGCTAGATTGTGCCACCCCATTTCGCATCACACAAGGCATCAGCCATCTTGAAAACATAACAAATATACTTTCAAAATGCCTGTTCGCGCGATAACAACAATCCACACCTTGTTATTCATAGCAGAAAAGGTCACTTTATTTAGGACAGGCAAACAGAATAATCCTTCTAAATCAAAATTATTTGTCACGAGAGAGAAAGAAAACATTAGCAAAACTTCAAACATTTTTTCCTCATAAATACATCATCAAAACATTACAACAATACTTATCACTAAAACCCACATACTGTACAATCCCAACAATTCCATTTCTTCCTCTTTATCTTTTTCCTACCCATCTTTCCTGTCTCCCCTCTCCCCACCCCAGAGGGAAAGGATACGCCCGCTCTAGACCATCCAGACCCCCAAACAGTGCCTAAAGAAACGGAAAATAATAAAAGGAGAAACTGTTACCCATCCTAATGTGACGTTATTTTTTAATTTTTTTTGGGAAACAAAATAAAAGCAGTAAAACATAAGGGTTGGGTGGGTGGGACAAACAAGCGCTGGCTCGCGAATCTCCTCAAAGTGAGGCATTCCTGCCTAACAAAAATGACCTACACAACCCGCCCACGTGATCCCGCCCACAACCCCGCTCTCCGCCTATCGCGGTCGATGGATTGTTCCATCGCGCGAATAATCCCTTGGGGACACCGGCTCGCGCCAGGTCCCCCTGGGTCCCATTGTCGTTATTGGATTTTCCAATTTTAGCACTTTTTAAATTTTCTCTCTTTAGCAAATCGTATGCCTGTGGCCTACATGGAGTAGGTGAGGGGCAGCAGGACAGGAGTGGGGGGAGAGAGGCAGTGGAGGGAAAGAAGCCAAAGTAAATAGAGCACCAGAAGGCGCAGGAAAGGGCTGCTTGACAACATCCATCCTTATTACCAAACCCTCCCCCTGGCAGCTGGTGTGCCACAGAATGTAGGAGGGTACCCGAAGGGTTCTCAAGGTCTTCCTCGAGCTGGGAGCAGAGAAGGAGAGAGCGAGAGAGGGAGGAGGCCAACGATAGAGTGCAGTACTTGGTTTCAAACAAAGAATGAGATAGGCGAGGGAAGGTAAGTAAAGCTGGTGAACACACTATATATGCCATAGACATGAGTAGGGCATGTTCTGCATGGAGTGCTATATGAGAAACAAAATAAGAAAGAAAGAAAAATAGTCCCATGACATCAGCACAGATGGATACAAATCAGCCAATCAAAAGTGAGGATAAAGAAGAAATGCTCCTCGGGTAGGACAACCACATAAATCGGGAGAAAAACCAACCAATAAAGTGCAAGGAAATAAGATAAGACTAGAAATTCACCTGGTTATGAAAAAGAGGTTGACTCAAAACCTGCTCTATGTAGTATCGTATCCAGTGCTGCAAAAAAGTATTATAAAGAACCAAGGCCAGTTAAATTCTTTTACGGTAATTATGATTTTTTTAAGAGCGGCTGTTTTTTCTTTCACCACACATATAATGACTGATAGTGGATTCCTCAGTGGGCCATTTCAGTGAGTTGTGTATGCATGTAAGACGAAAATATCCTTTTGTTTTATATCATTGTGAAGGCTCTGTCCTCCTACTGTATGCACGCGTACACATGGCTCATGCTATCCTGCATGTATTGTACTGTTCTGATTAGTAACATTTCTCTTTACTGTGCTTAGGAATTTCTGTGCAAGATCATTGGTTTATTTTTTGACATGGCTGTTTCACAACATCAATTGATGCTATTAAGGATGTACAAGATTAGGACTTCTAAGGAAATTAGGTGTACTGCTTGGTGTAGAGTTTGCTAATAGTGGCATACGGTGATATGAATATTCCAGAATTCACACAGATTTGGGTGCACAGATCCCTAAATAGCACATGAAGAAGTTGATACTTGTGAGGGGGTGAAGCTGTTGCAGGGCCAATGTGTCACAGGAAAGGAGATGGGGTTACAGCTTCATGGTATGGTGAGTTGGGCAAAAGAACGGAGCTCTGGTATGCGTGCAATTGCATACAGGAAACAAGCATTGGCAAAGCCATAGGTCTGACTAGTTCATAAGGCGAGTTTTTGTGTGTGGTTGAGTGGATGAATAGCAACATTAACTGCTGGTGAGTTGAAGGATGAATGAAGCGAAAGAGTGTAATATTTGATGATATATCTTCTACTGATTGTCTGAAGGTTTGAGCGTCAAAGCAACAAAAATACACTTTTGTTGATGTCTATAGCAGTTTCCTAAACAATAGAGCAAAAAGTCCAGTTATCCAACTGGCAGTTGACTGATCGAAAAAGGTAGGCAGGACTGCAGTGAGGTTATACCACATGGAAGAACAAAAAAACACGATGTTAGCCTGGGATAAAACGTTTGATCTATGGGAGCCAATAACAGCACTGCTGGCTATGACCTAATAGATCAAATCACAGGCAGTGCCCACCTAAATAGCTGTTAGGCAAAACAAAGACAACTGTTCAAATCTTTTTATGGACAGTAACCATAATTGGAAAGAACATACATTTTGCTTACCTTGCAGTGCATCGTCTGACAAGACTTTAATTCTGGATCAAAATAGAAGACCAAGAGAAACTTCCCATCTTCTGAATGCATAAATAAAAGGCTGGTCATGCTTTGATTTAAACATATAAACAATATAATTCCATGAACTGTGATTAACAGAAAAATACATTTACAACCTCAAAGAACTCTGATGGATTATTATATGCTAGTGACATTTCTGACACAAGTGACTTTTCTTTTTAGTGCAGTAAATTGAGAAGACCTGTGAACTGCATTTTCATTGGTAGAATTTATATGTCTACTACTTTCCTGAAAGGCCTATCAATGGTCTGTAGAGGACTCCTCCGATGGAAGAATACACCACTTCACAAAACTCCAAACAGATCCTGTTTGAAGAGACTCTAGGAATCCAAAGGAAGAATGCAGTGGTATTGAACTATGCTGCTTGTTGTGTTCCAATCATACACCAGGCGGAAGTATTTGGAAACTTCTTTATTACCGATTTAAACCCCTTCAGACAGCATAAAAGTGCGGACGCAGCCGCCAGTTACAGTTTCTTTCTTCTCTATCCTCAACTACCCCAACACTCTAGAATCACTTAATCCTATCATAAAAGCATGCATGTACTCGATCCTTCAACATACATCACGAGACGGCTCAAGCACATGAGCGATACCAACACTACACTTCCCCCCTACAACAACAAAAACAAAATATAACACACAAAAAAACGAATAGTTAAATACATTTCTAATAACGTATAACATAATCTTCCAAATGCTTCAGCTTAGAGCATATGCGTTTGGTGCGAGGCACCACGGCTGTATGATTAGACGCATACATACCATGTACGCCTGAGTTGGCAGACGTGGTGGGTCTCGAATGTTGTTTATCATCATTAATCGCCACTGGTTCAATGTAGGAGGGATTTCGATTAATAACAGTGTCATTGACATCATCAATCCAATCATATTTAATAGACAGTTTAACATTACTTTGTTCTACTTCTTTATGTCCTTCATATAAAGCTATTCTGTTAGCATTCCAGACTTTTAAATCGCTGAAAAGTGAAGAATTACACAAAATTTTGACAACTTTGAGGGGAGCTGAAAATGAGCTCTAAGCCTTACGTACGATTCTTCCCTTTTTAACCTTCGCTACATCTCCCACCTGTAAACTAACTTTTTACTTTTTACTAATCTCCACTTATTTTTCAACTAGAAGGTCCTGGTTGGTTTGCAAAGATTGCTTAACTTTTTCAAAGGAACACGGAACAATTTTTAGGCACAAAAGCCAACCCATATTGTCTTTTGTGCGGGGAGAACGTCCTCTCATAAGTTCAAAACGTGAGTGACCAGTAGATTGACATTTGGTAATTCTGTAGGCAGCCACCGTTTTCCTCAATTCAACTTCCTAATCCTTTTCATTACTAAAAAAATGTTAAATAACGCCTCGCCTTTCATAACTTTATTAAAGCGCTCAATGCTTCCATTCCCTTCTGGGTGATAATTAGATGTAGTTCTATGTACAATTGCAGTCTCCTTTATAACATTTTTGAATTTCTCACCAACAAATTGTCCGCCGTTATCAGAAATCAAATCCTTGGGGAGGCCTTCCCTGGCAAACACATCCCCCAGAAAATACAACAGGCTCTCAGTATCAGCGCTCTCCACAATATTGTACTCAGGCCATTTAGAAAAATGGTAACGTACTACAAAAATGTATTTCTGTAAAACTTCCTTGGTTTTAAATGGACCAAATATGTCAACACCTATCCTTTCCCAAGGCATGTCGGGAACAACAATGGGATGTAAATTAGGTTTGAATGTGGCTAAACTTTTGTCTGTATTAGTGCACTCACAACAGTCTCTTACAACTCTTTCAATGTTTTTGTCGACCCCAGGCCACCAATACGACTGTTTAGTTCTGCATTTAGATTTCACGATTCCTAAGTGACCTTTGTGACACAAATTATTAATTCTATCACAAAAAACCTTAGGTGGCACCAGTTTACCTCCCCTGAGTAATAAGTCATTTTCAAAAGACAATTCAGTTGTAATTTCCCAAAATGGGATGACAGTTTTAAGTAAGGAAGATTTGTCAGGCCAGCCTTTGAGGATAAAATCACGAACAGCATGAAGTTCTTCATCTTGAGAAATTTTATTCACCCATTCATCGTGAGAAATACTAGCTAATTCTTTATTAAACACACTAGCAACAAACCATTGGTCCAAATCATCACCAGGGTTGCCATCAACAAGTAAGGGAAACCTACTCAAAAAATCCACAATTCTATTGCGAATGCATGGGACATAAACAACGTCATAAATAGACTCCAAACGTTGTGCTGAGAAACGAGAAATTCTAGGGGAAACATTGTCGAGACCATGTGATGTAAGAACTTTAGTGAGGGGTTTGTGATCAGTACGTAAGGTGACACAGGTACCCCAAACTAACTGTCTGAAATGCTTAAGTCCCCATAATCACCCTAGAGCTTCTCTCACTATTACTGAATATTTTTCCTCCGTCAGAGTAAGGGCTTTTGACGCAAAAGCGACTACACACTCAGATCCATCGCTTTGTAACTGGCAAAGTAATGCCCCTAAACCTCTCCAACTCGCATCCGTAGTGATAAAACTTTTAAGTTTATGATTAAAACCTTGAAGTGCTGGGGCAGAGCAGATGTCTTTCTTTATACCATCCATACACTCTTGACATTCATCCGACCAAAAGAAAGTGCAACCCTTCTTTAATAATTGTCTAACACAATACAATTTGTCAGCAAAAATTATACACGAATTTAGAATAAAATTCTGCTAACCCAACGAAGAATCTGACTTCCTCCTTATTTTGGGGAGATGGTGCATTCTTGATAGCATCAATAAGTACGGACTTGGGTCGAATACCAAAAGCAATAATTTCATGGCCTTGGTATGTCACACTTTTGTGGCAATTTTACACTTGGATTTTTCAGCTGTGAGCTCTTTAAGTTCCAGAATTTGTAAGACTTTGCTTAAAACTTTGTTATGTTCTGTTAGATCTTTCCCCATCAGAATGTCATCTTGAAAAAACAGTGCATTTTTCATATCTTTAAACAATTGGTACATGATGCGTTGGAACATCGCGGCAGCTGATGCTAATCCGAAAGGAACACGTTTAAATTGAAAGATACCAATGGGAGTGAGAAAAGCTGTTAAATGTCTCCTCTCTCCATGTAAGGGGACTTGTTGGTAGGCAGTCTATAGTGGAGAACCATACCATGTCTTTAGTCACTGAAAGTAGTTTGGATATCTTGGGGAGGGAATATACATCAAAAATATATTTTTATTTAGTTCCCTCAAGTCCACACATAAGCAGATTTTGCCAATGGCCTTGCGCGTTACGACAAGGGGGGTGACCCAATCTGATGACTCTATACTTTCAATAATGTTTTTATCCACTAGTTTATTTAATTCTACCACTACTTCATCTTTGACACCTAGGGTAATGTTCCTAACCTTATGGATGCATGCTTTAGCACAGTCTTTGAGCACAATTTTGTGGGAAAACCCTTGAGTTCACCGAAGTCCCCTGACAAGACCCTGGGAAATTTATTGATCATATCTTCACATTGGTGTTCTTATGGGGAATCAATACTTAAAACTGGATCTGAGCTATTTGGATCAAGACGTATACCAAGTTCACCTTGATCCCATCAGCCTAGAACGCATGGACTTACAACAGACACGTATAGTTTACAAATGGCAACTCTACCTTTGAATTCAAAGGTAAGTTTCCTAAAACCAAGAAGGTCTGTGGGTTCACCAGTGTAACCAGTGTATGTCAGGGCTTTCGAGGTGGTTACCAATTTTCTTACAAAAGAACTCCTCCCACATGTTTTTATTTACAATTGTGTAGAGAGACCCTGAATCTGCCATTAAGATTACTAGTACGCCTCCTGTCTTTAATTCACAAATGTTTTTTTTCCTATGCATTCATTGTCATTTATACAACACACCTTGTTTTAGTCATCATCTGAATTCGTACTCTTGATGTCATGCTCATATTCATCCACAATACATTTAACTGATTTGGACTTTCGGCAAGTGCGTGCAAAGTGCCCGGACATTTTGCAGTAAGCACACCTTTGGCCTAGAGCTGGACATCTTCTGTCATTAGCTAAGTGAGATGTGCCACTACAACGGTAACACATACCTTTGGTGTCTGAGACAGTGCGTTCTCTCTATTTTTATTTTTATTTTGGTAATTGAAAATAATTTTTCTTTTTAACTTTATTTAAACTGGTAGTATTGGTGCTCTTGATAATTTTAACGTATCATCATTCCAGTCCATTTTTGCTTTTGCTATGACTGTTTTAGCACAGCGGGTGGTTAATTCTGCTTTACTAATAATGGAAGAAATTTCACGTAAATTTGCATCACCATTGATCCACAGTTTGTCTTGCAAGTTCACTTTCCAAAATGGCGCACTGTGTGTGTGTCACAGTAGTTGAAATGAACAACAGTAAGTGAAAGGATCTTTCCAGCTTTATTTTTTTTTTAAACTTACAAAAAAAAATAATGTACAAATGCTTGTAGATCCTTTTTCAAATATGAAGAATTCCAAACTGTGTTGAGTTACACATAGAAGCGCAGCTCTAAATTCTTTAATACAGCTTTAGACCGGAAGATAGTATGCCGAAGGATCGGCAAATAATAATTTCAAGGAATCAAAATGGCCACTGGGACGTGACCTTTGCGTGAACTGGCATGCCACGTAATACGTTGTTGTGCGTAATTAATCAAGTGTCAGGATTACGTGTGCGATGAGGCTTCCAAAAATGTGCGCGACTGAAATACCTTCGCCGCTTGTAAAATGCAGCCGAATGCAGTCGCATGAACTGTCACCATACGTCCGTAGACTTCGCACAACAGTACCAAAGAACTCTTCACAAAGGAAAGTAAGCAGTTCACAATTCAAAGATCTTTGTCATTTTGGGGAGGTTTCAGTCTTGCAGCGCTAGATCACATTGAAATATTGTTTGCTTAAATCTCTTATTCAAAATCTCTTATAAGTTCTCCAACCTGTAGGGAGGATAATAAAAAGGTTTAGGTAATACCTTTCGTGTTCATATCTTTCCTTCCTTTATCTTTTCCTTTATCTTTGTAATTTGCTGTTGATTCTCTGCAAAGTAGCTGGATCTTGAAATATATATCTATCCAGCGTGCGTGGGTTCTCGGGGTTTAAACATCAATCGTCGCCATTGTTGTATTCCAATCATACGCCAGGCGGAAGTGTTTGGAAACATCTTTATTAACGATTTAAACCCCTTCAGACAGCATAACAGTGCGGACACACTGCCAGTTACGGTTTCTTTCTTCTCTCTCCTCAACTACCCCAATACTCTAGAATCACCCCATCCTAGCATAAAAGCACGCATGTACTCGAGCCTTCTACAATACAGAAAAAATGGTCCGAGTTTTCACAGTTGCTTCTAAATATTCAGCTGTTTTTACATGCAAAAACGTTCACCACATATATGTAACATTATGTATTATTAAACCAAGTGGACAATAAAACGTACAATATTCACAAAATGATTGTATTTATTTTTACAATCGTGTCGATTGAGAATTGCTGCATCACAAAAGTAAATTTTTCTTTAAAGTATATAAGCATAATTTTCAAAGCATCACAGCGATGGTGCTCTCAGTGAAGGAAGGAAGGGATGTGATCGGGTTTGTGAGGGACTGTGTAAAGGTGGTGTGACATTGGTAGCATCACAATAAAATCAGTAGGCCTTTACACTTAAGCTAGTACACGTGTTCCCTAATCACATCACACACAGGCTAGGCAAATCCATTGTATTTTCTCCTATGGTGTGCTGGGTTGGTGTGGTCTACGTTTCGACCCCTATGGATATGGAAGGGTTATTCTTGCCTCATGTTGGGGTCTTCATCACGAATAAGCGTGAGCACCTAAAATATAAAGACGGGCATTAAATGCTTGTGGTGAACTGTAATCATAGTGGAAGCTATGAGTAGGGGAGTACCTACATCGATGTGACGGTCGGCGTCTGCACCGTCACTGCTTGGGCCAGCGTGGGCTCCTAAGGATTCTGAAGAAGAAAGGACAAGTCTCAATATGAATTCACTTGCTCATAGGCCATGTACCCGAAAGGTTGGGTAACAAAGGGGAAGGGACTTACTGAGGCAATGCTCATGTGGATGAGCATAATCTTGCACCTATTTCGCGTGTTGGGGCCAGTGGAGGATGATTTCCTAATTCAGTGCGTGCCTGGTACCATACTGAAAGGCATAGAAAAGGAGAATATCCTTATTGCTCGTATCGTTATCAGGGATTAAGAGATGGAGTCTCTTAGTATGAACAGTTTCATTAATACACTGTGGCGGTTTGTTGGCATTAAAAAAGGCTCGGTGGGTATAATCAAGCCTTACAGGGATATAGTGACCTATCAGATAGTCGCCAATGCCGCGATGTGTTAGGACATTATCGGAAGTATTTTGGGCAAGACCACAGTGGTGATATTAACAGAGAGTCACAATGTATCAATCTTTAGACTTGTGCACCTAATATGGAGGTTAATTAAAACAAAATCCCCAAGTGAAAATAATGCTGCATTGTGTCAGACACTATCGGCGGTTCTGGCGGCAATAGCAATATGGATGTATTGTCGTTGCATGGGGTTGTGTTGATCAGTCATGGAATCACTAAAAGATTATTCTATAATGTGGGGCCCGGTATTGCATACTGATACGAACAGTTAAAACGCCTCTGCGGGGACTCGGGGCAAGGCTGGTTTATATTAATCAGTCATGGAGTTACTCGTGATTATTTTATATCGTGGGGCTCGGTCTTGCATACTGCTACAAACAGTTCGAGCGCCTCTGCGGGGACTCGGGGCAGGGCTGGTGAAAGAGTTACTACCTGCTCCGTGGGCAGCGTTTTCTTCAAAAGGCAACTCGAGACACTGGCATGGGGAGTCATAAGTATCTCGCGGTGCCGCCGCTGGATGCTAGTCCTGGGGGCTTGGCGGGTCTAGGCCAATCACCAGCGAGAGTCCCCGGGGGCCGTCTCTCAGCTTACTACATGATCAAGGGGGCGTCTATAAAGAGGCTCGTTTTTGTCCTGATCGGTGCAGCATCAAAGTCTGCCGAGTGTTTCTATGTGGTTAATGTGAGGAATAAGTACATACTTTATCACCATAGGTGCCCAAAATGAAAAGCTGTGCCATTAAATGACTCAAAATAGTTCACAGTATAATACCAACATATTATTTTGAATATGGGTTACATCCTTGTATGGTCAAAATAATACCCTAATACATTTTGAGCAGGGAAATAATCACAGTTATGCAGACAATATTATATGATCGCATGTTGAGCAACACAAGCCTGAGAATAGGCCATTAATCCTCTTATAATCAAGGCTTTACTGTGTTTAAGCTGGTATACATGTACATTCATAATGGGTAAATTTCAGTAGATCTTACATTAACGGTTGGTTACACAAAGGTGCAATCGAGCCCATCTTAAGATAATTCCTTAATGTACATTCACAGATGAGAACGTTTCAGTAGATCTTACATTAACGGTTGGTTACACAAGGGTCCAATCGAGCCCATCTTGAGATAATTCCTATATATGTAATACCCAGCCCATAGGTTTCATCTAGACAGGTTGTGGGCTAGTATGTGTGACTATGGCACTGGACATCAGGGGGGTGCATTGGGTATGTATCTACTGGAGTGTGTTTACTCAGGATCTAGTCCTGCCAATTGTGCGAAGTTCGCATCGAGTTCATTCAGTCCTTTTGCTATGGTGTTGAAAGTATGCATCCATTTACACTCCCTAGTGTTTAAAATGGAATTCAAGTTTCCCCCTCTGGGGCCCAAGGTAATCTTCTCAAGTATCACCCATCTCATCGATTCTGGAGTGTGTTTCTTGTCCACATAGTGTTCTACTAGTGGTGCCCCTGCTGCCTGACAACGGATCCTGCTACAATGTTGGAAGATCCGGTTCTTTATCTTTTGTCTGGTTTGTCCAATGTACATAAGCTCACATGGACACAGAATGGCATAGATAGCTCCACTAGTATTACAGTTTGTGAGGGTCTTGAGATCTATGGTGAGATTGTTGTGAGTCACTTTCTTAGTTTCCCAGCACGTAGGACATGCTTTGCAGGTTGTACATCTGAAGTGTCCTACCACTTCTGGTAGGTTCCAGAGTCCTTGAAGGGTTGGTGCCTGTGGCGTTTCCAGTAGTGAACAGACCACATGGTCCCTTATGTTTTTCGCCTTTTTAAAGGCATGCATAGGAGGTTCAGGTATGTCGATGACATCTGCAATCAAGCCCCAGTGTTTGTAACAATTTTTTTAATATGGTTGCTTTTGGTGCAGTATGTCGTCACGCATATGATCCGTTCCTCAGTTGGCGTTCGTTCTCTTGGCATCAGTAGGGTTGTTCTATCCTGGTACCAAGCTCTTTTTCTGGATCTGGTCACCAGTCTCCTGGGGTAGCCCCTATCAATGAGGCGGGAAATGAATCATCAGATTCTTTGAAATAGTCATCCTTTAAAGTACAATTCCTCCAGATGAGGAGAAACTGTCTGAACGGCAGGTTGTCCCGGAGTCCTCTGGTGTGATGGCTTGTATATCTCAAAAGGGTATTCCTTTCCGCTGGTTTCCTGTATAGTGTGGTGTACAGGACCCCATCCATTTCTTTCATGCTAATATCCAAAAAGTCTATGGACTCCTTATCCATATTCATGGTGAATTTAATATCCTCAGACTGTGTGTTTAGCCATTCTGTAAAAGCATTTAGGTCAAGTTCATCACCCGTCCATATCATGAACACATCGTCTATATATCTGTGCCATCTGGAGATCTGGTTGCGGTATGGATTATGACTTGATAGGATACACTGCTGTTCGTAGTCTGACATGTATAGAATCGCCAGAGCCGGGGGCAAAGGCAGCGCCCATTGCCACTCCTTTACTTTGAATATAAAACTTGTTTTGAAACACAATGAAGTTCTTAGTCATAGCAATTTCCAACAGATCAATGATGAACTCAGTGGGGACCCCAGCTGGTTGTTCCTTTTTTTGTAGTGCTCTTCTCATACATTCCAGAGCCGGTCTCTGCGGGATACTGGTGTAGAGAGAGACGATGTCCATGGTAACCAGGAGTTGGCTATTCTTGTTAAAGGGCATCTGGTCCACCAAGTTGATCACTTGCATTGTGTCCCTGAGGTATGTTGGTGTTGCTTCAGCGAGTGGTTTCAGAAATACATCCACATACTTGCATAGTGGCTCTAGAAGTGATCCGCATTCTGAAATGATTGGACGTCCAGGCGGTTTCAATGGGTTTTTGTGGACTTTGGGTAATACGTAGATTGTTGGTATCCGTGGTTGGTTTACGTTAAGATATTCGAACTCCTTCTTAGTGAGGAAGCCCATTTCACTTGCTTTCTTGGTAATGGCCAATATCTCCAGTCTGATCTCCTTAGTGGGGTCCGTTGCTACTGGTCTGTAGCTAACACCGTCCCTCAATTGGGAATGGATTTCGGCCTTGTACTCGAGCCTTCAACATAAATTACGAGACGGCTCGAGCACATGAGCGATACACTACACTGCTCAGCTGGCTGCTGTGAAAAGACCTGACCCTACTTTCATAAATTGTTTGAGAATCAGCTTCTCATCTGGTTGAGAACCCAAAGGGTTGGATGCTGGCTCTGCATGCTGAGAGGATATTGGCCCAGACACCAAAAGTCCAGCTTAAAGATTTCCCCATAAAATAACTTATTAGATTTAGACCCTCACTGGTGATTTGCAGCGCTTTATAAATCTTTGATTGATTGAGCATCACGTGTATTTTTACCCAAACACACATGGTTATATGAAGATTGCATCAACGTACATTGCACCCTGTCCTAAAATAGCAACTATAGACTATAGAACAGCTTTAAGAAGAGAGGAAGGATACAAACTAAGCTCATGCAATGGAATCAGGGGTGACCATTGGGATGCAGCTTGACTCCATCTTCATAGTGCCTCCCTGAAGATGTATTTTGGAACACTTACTACAAACTGTAGGCCCCTAAATGTTCAGTCAACGATGTTACTCAACTCTCACCCTCAAAATCTACAAAAAAGAGATTACTGCACATTCACATGACTGGGAAACACAAGATATGAATAAATAGGTTGATATTAGCGAAAAGTTCTGCACACTGACCCCTGCAGTGTGGCCTCAGTTGTAACTATCTGCATTCACATACTCCAGGGTCTCTAGGATTCAATGGGCATACGATTTGACCAGAAATCTGTAAACCCTCAATAAAACAGAAAAGGATTTGCAGTTGACCCATGACCGAGACAAGCAGAGCACACTTCTTGATCAAACTCAAGTTAAAGGAGCGTGCGTCTGGCCTGCTGATGTCTTACAGAGGATCACCTGTTCCCCCATCATCCCAGCTACATTTTTCACATGATATGCTAGATAAACCATAGAGACTGAAACAGAATGTGACCAACAGGACTTCCTTTTCTCTCAGCCTAGTGCTTGGAATACAATCTTTGATAGCACAGTCCCAGTCACTCTTACCTCAGCTGTCTGAAGTCTGTGCAGTTGCCTGTCATAAATGAATTTACATTCCTGCTGCTGACTCAGCTCATGTGCATGTAGGAGATGAAAGCAATTCACCCACAATAGGTACAGACAGTAACAACCATGAAAATTAACACAAGGGTGCCATGACTGAAACAGAACACCCTGTTCAGTTATATAGCAAAAGTTACAGTTTCCATTTACATATTAAATACAGTTCAATAGAAACAAGGATGATGTGGCCACGCGGAAAGGAGTTTCAAATCGAAGCCCTTCACTGCTAACTGTACCTAAAAATGTAACCAAACATACCACAGTAAATCTCGCATGGCAACAACATCAGCTTATCGAAGTCTGAAACAAAAAAGGTGCTATGAAGCAGCCCTGTGCTGCACACAGCAGTACTCTGCGAAATACTAACATGAGTGTTCTGTGCTGCAGCTCAAGCCCATATTTTAATGTGCACTGAATGTTGGGGTGGGGAGAGGGAAAGGGTGACACACTTATGTGAAGAGGAAGACCAGGGGGCATATTAGTAAGAACCTCGATGAAATTATCGCCGTTTTAGCGGCAGGAAACTACCACTAAAACGGCGATAATGGACTTGCTAATATGCATGATAGAATTCCAATAGAAGCCGAGGTTAGATGTGCAGGACATCTAACCTGTGCTTCTATTGGAATTCTATAACGCATATTAGCAAGCCCATTATCGCAGTTTTAGCGGCCGTTTTACTGCCGCTAAAACAGCGATCATTTTAACGAGGTTCTTGCTAATATGCCCCTAGATTCTAAGCTCTATTTTGTGTCTCTGCGCTATTAGTTTCATTGGTGAGATAGTTCATCAAGCGCTTCGTTTCGATAGTGCCAGGATTTTTCACAGATTCAAAGTGATTAATGGAGACGGGTGAAACACATGTTCATAGGGATGAGACAGGTGTGACTTAGGAAATGGATTGGGACTACGTTGGCCAACAACAAATCTGACAGCGGCCTATTCATACCTCGCACTGGCAGAAATAATGAAAAAAGGCAATACCTACTCCATTGACGAACTAAATATCTCTGCAATTGCACAGAACAAACAAACACACAGGCATTCTACTTGACTATGCATTAATACTTCTCTGCTTGAGTTATGCTGTCGCACATCCAGGCACAGCTGCAGGGGCGGTAAACGTCCTGTAAGACAAAGCCGTAATCACCATGTGCCTTTGCAGCGCCGACAACAGAACGAATGTGTATTTAGCACACAATTGTTCTGCATGCAAGTTGTTACATCAACTTGCTTTAGGAGGCACACTGGTGGAGTGGTGTTAGAATTCAAGTGCAACACCTTCCCTACTGTTGTGCAGACTGGAATTGGAATAGTAAATTAAACTATTCCAATGTTCAGCGCCCCCCTAAGGCAAGTCATTAAAACAACTTGAGTGCAGAACAAATGTATGCTAAAGACCCATTTGTTCAAATGACTGAGTTCCTAAGGCATGCGTGAAAAATGCATGCAGAATTCCGTCATACATTCGCGGGGGTTGGTTCCCTAGACACCTGATGCAAGGACTTAGTTCAATGCACCAGCCTCAAATTAGGGAAAGCAGTTGGACCACACCGCTGACACAGACCAGCTGAGTAATATTGCACAGGAAGCGTTTTCAAGTTACTATCAGTCTGATTCAAATTTCAGGAACATAGTGCAACCTAATTAAACCTATGATCGTGAACAGCACACTAGGGGGCAGATGTATCATTCTCCAGTTTTGCGAGTCCTTAATTGCGATTTGTAGCGAATCGCAATTAAGGAATAGCAAAATGGTATGTATGTAACTTTTTACGATTTTACAGCGATTTCTTAAAAATCGCTTATAAATCTGCAATTTTTTAGCGATTTATTATTTTGCGAATTTCGCAAATTAAGAAATCGCTAAAAACGTGAATCTGCAATACTGGAACAGGCTGATGACATCACACACAGGAAGTTGGAGTGATTGCCTGCACCTGCTTGCCTGAGCCACATCCAGTGGCAGTTGGAACACTGTTTGGAGGCAGAGCAGACCTGTGTGGAGTGCAATGGAGTCACAGAATGCACAGGAGGAAATGTCTGCTGAGAAGAGGAAAAGGAAGTAAAAATTCACAGAAAAGGAACAAGAAATCCTCATAGAAGAAATGGTGTGTAGCCATGAGCTACTTATTGGAAAAAAGGCCTTAAAAGTTCCTGAATCAAGGAAGAGAAAAATGTGGTTGCAGATCCAGGAAAAAGTAAATGCTGTTGGGGTTACCAATAGAACCATTGATGAAATAAAAAAACGATGCTATGATATGCGTCAAAGATCCAAAGAGAAACTTGCAGAAAGGATCAAGGAGAGTAACAAAACTGGTGGTGGTACTTCAACAGCAGACCCACCAACACCCCATGAGGAACTAATTGAAACAACCCTGCTTCCAGAGAGTGTGAGTGGAGTGGCTAACATTGATAGCTCTGAGCCTACACCAACAGCAGAAGCTAAGATGCAAGCATAGATTCATCAGAACTGTGTGTAATGCATGTGTGTGTGTTCTGTGCATGTTGTCAGTGTGAGGAATGTAGTACTCCAGTGAGACTGTGTAACATGCAGGAAACAATCCATCATGGGATTTGTAGTGCAATCCTGACTTTTTCATGTTGACAGCATTGAAACACACAAAGTGTTTGTAATTAATTATGATGGTAAACATATACTTCAGTTAGTTTTCCTTTTTCACAGAAAAACTAAAAATATATATATTTTTTTAAAATGCACATACAAAAACAAACTCATATGTCTCACTCTACATCAACAACACTCAAGGGAATCCAGGGAACAAAGTGAGGGGGATGAATCACCTCCCCATGTCATATCTGATACTGAAGGAGGAGGCCCTGATGCCACTGCCCTTACTGAAATTGTGCGCAGAAAGCGCAGGCCAGTCGCTCCTCTGCCACCATTGGAGGATGATGAAAATGGAGATGGAGGTACAGTACACACTGAGCAAGACACAGTTGGCCCTCCTGACTCACAAGACCAACCCCTTAGTCAAAGGAGAACACGGTCATTCCGGTATCAGATATGTAG
The DNA here is from genome assembly GCF_964261635.1 of Lissotriton helveticus. Classification (NCBI taxonomy): domain Eukaryota; kingdom Metazoa; phylum Chordata; class Amphibia; order Caudata; family Salamandridae; genus Lissotriton; species Lissotriton helveticus. The sequence continues at coordinate 2,073,194,895 of NC_136063.1, forward strand.
GAGCAGCAGTGGGCAAATGGAAGCAGGCACAGTTTTTTCTGGTCTTGAGCAGGATATGCTTCATGTGCAGCGACTGCAACATAAGAACCTCAGATCAATAAATAGACAGCTTTTAATATTAAACCGAAATCAAGCAAGCATGTCTGCATCAATAGAAAAACTGTGTCAGACCCTTGAACGTACAGAGAAAGCTCGCAACAAGGCTGCCCAGCATGCACATATGAGGATGCATGGCTACACAAAAGCAATTAACCGCCTATGCACTGTCACTAGCAACTTCACCAGGCGCAGCATTAACATGCAGCGTGAAATGAGCGAATACACCCGTAACATGGCACACAGCGTGGACAGAGTGACTTCTGCAGTCGAAATTATGCAAACCTCCAACTCCGGTGCAGGGCCTCTCATTGTTTCTGCTGACAGTGAGGACACCTCCAGTAGGAGCAGTAGGAACCCCACACCAACTAATCACTTGACCCAGCGCAGAAGTAAAAGGCGTGCTAGCACAGCACATGAGCAAGAAATCAGACAACCACAGGAACATCCTGCTTCAAGCCGCCACCGCAAGAAGTGACAGTTTAAAGTGCAATAATTTGTACATTTCTGCATTGTGGAACATGGCTTTATTTGACATTTGAGTTATTTTTCATTTACTTACATGCAAAATTTGTAGTTCTGAACCTGCACTTTGGTTTGTGTGTTGTGAATAAAAACAACACTTGCACAAACAATTTTAATTTCGTTTTTCTTGGCTTACCTAAAAGTAATTCCGCGTAATCTCAGACCGTCTGTGACGGCCAGCCACAGCTCCTACTCCTGCTGCAACCCTTCTAGGTGGAGGTATGTCATCATCATCAGATGTGTCTGACTCACTCACTTCAATGTCTGTACCTTTGCGCATAGCCATGTTATGCAGTATAGCACAGCTAGTTATAATTTTACAACAGGTTTCTGGACTGTATTGCAAAGTGCCTCCACTTTTGTGTATGCTTCTGAAACGGCTTTTTAATATGCCAAATGTGCGTTCAATGACCCCACGTGTTGACCGGTGTGCCTTATTGTACCGTCTTTCACTTGCATTTGCAGGGTTCAAGTATGGCGTTAGGATGAAGTCACGCACTGCATAGGCGCTGTCACCTGCATGAATGACAAAAGAAAAGTGACATTATGTTCCAATGACAAATGATAAATGATGGATGGATGGTTGGATGGATGTTTGCATGAGTGTGATTTACCTAGTAGGTATCCGTCTCCAAACTGTCCAGCACTCAGACGTCTATGAATTCCGCTATGTCTGAAGATGAAGGAGTCATGTGTGCTGCCTGGGTACTTGGCCACTATATCATTAATGTTATATTTGGCATTGCACACCATCACCATGTTGAGAGAGTGGTAGCATTTCCTATTACAAAATACATATTCTGTGGCTGATGGTGGAGTGATGGCAATATGAGTTCCATCTATGGATCCAATCACACGTGGGAAGCGCGCAATTTGATAGAATTCCAACTTGGTATCCTGTATGGCTTGTTGGGTGTTTGAGAAGTAGATGTGATGTTGAAGCCTGCTCAGCATTGCATCCAGAAAAACATGAAAAAAGCGTGATAGAGCACTTTGTGACACCCCACCAACCTCTGCAATGACGCTTTGAAAAGACCCTGAAGCCAAAAGGTGCAATGAGCACAATACCTGCACATGGGTGGGAATTGATTGTGTCCTGCCTGTTGGGTGCTCCAAAAAAGGTTTCAATTCATTGATGAGGTCAATAATGGTGTGAGGATGAAGTATGTACTTCTCATAAATGACCTCTTCAGTCTGCTCAAACAGCGTAATGCGTAATCTGAAGATTCTCTCCTGTCTCTGTCTCCTCCGTGCAAGAGCTTGAATGCGCAGCCTCCTGGCTATCAGGTATAGTCCATCCATTTTAGGAAACAATTAAGTGCATTCTGGGTGCCTTTTTATATTTTTTTAAAGTTACCACCTGCATGTAGTTGGTGTTAATAGAGATTTCTTAACATGTGATTTTCTGGAATTCGTAATTACCGATTTATTCATACATCCTGTTGCGATTTCTTAATCTACTATTTCTTGTTAGCAAATTTCGCAATAGTAAGGGAATGCAAAATTAGGATTCGCACATTAATTCGCAGAAAACTGCTTCACGCTAATTTAGAAATCGCAATAATAGCTATTTCTTCTTTTGCGATGCGATTTCTTTCTTACATCCCATTTCCCGTTTATTTTCTCGCAAACAATGACATTTTGCGATTCGCATTGTTCGCGAGAAAAAAAAGCCTTGATACATCTGCCCCTAGGACATCAAGAAAAAGGGACATGCAGATTAAATTGTTTAGTTTAAACTCCTCAGTCTGGTGCATAAAATAACAATGGTAATCATACAGAATATAAAAGAGAGAGCAGTTAGACATGTTATGATCAGTGAAAACAAGCATAACGTTCCTACATTTTAGGGAGCTGTTCCCAATATGGTAACCCCCAGAGCAATTTCTAAGAGCTATACTAAATGGTAGCTACAGTGTTAAATAGCAAATCTGCCTTTTGAGTTTCTCAATATGGATCATACATCATAGCAAGAATGTGTGCATTCGGCTAGGGTTAACTTCAGCACAGCACAGTACCCAGAGTCAGGTCTTGGACTTAGAGTGGCTGGATTGGCAACCTGGCATGACCTCTGGTGATAAATCTACCCTTAAGACATGTCAATCTTGTTATGTGCCTAATTCTGTGCCCGAAGGTGGAGTCTCTGCAGTCATAAACTCACTATTAACGCATAGTTTGTGTTAGACATGGCTTTTACAGCGGGTTTATCCCCACATTTTTTGCTTTGTGGTCTTCTGTTTCTGACCTGTTTTTGTTGGTTTTATGACTGTGGGCACTTTGCCACTGCTGGTCAGTGCTAAAGTGCATATGCTCTCCCTGCAAATTGTATGTATGGATTGGTGTTTCCATAATTGGCTGATTTGATTTACTAGTCAGTCCCTAGTACAGTGCACTGTGTGTGACCTGGGCCTGTAAATCAAATGCTGCTAGTGGACCTGCAGCACTGATTGTGCTACCCACATAAGCAGCCTGTAAAATGTAACTCTGGCCTGGCATTGCAGAGCCTGTGTGCAGTCTAGTACTGATATGTTGACTTGGCAAGTGCACCCACTTGCCAGGCCTTAACCTTCTCTTTTCTCACATGTTTGTCACCCCTAAGGTAGGCCCTGTGGGCAGGGTGCAGTGTATGTGAAAGGTAGGACATGCCCTGATGAGTGTGGCATGTCCTGACAGTGAAATACTGTCAACTTCCTTATTCACTATTGTAAGGCTATCTGTTCCCATAGGATAGAATGGGGAGTTTGCCTATCACATCTTATAAGCATAACTGCCCCTGGGAACCAGATTGGAAAATAAAGTTTAGTATGCCTAAACTCAGAAGGTTAAAATGCATCTTTTAGTGAGGGTGATTTTTACATTCTGTGTTAGAAAATACCACTTTTAGAAAGTAGGTATTTTCTAGCCATCCAGTGTGCCTCTGCCAGGATGTGTATTGACTGTCAGGCCTTGGAGTGACAGGGGCTGGGGATGTGCAGTGGCTCCAGAGAGTCTAAATGAGTCAACGCTATGCTGAATAGGCCTGGTCTGCATTTGTAGTGGTGGGAGGAGTAGCATCGCACCAGAATAGGGCTGTGCCTACCTTCCACAATGATGGCTCTGCCCCCCTGTGGTGTATCTGGAGTCAGGGCTCACACTGACAATGGAGGTTGTTGTGCACTTGAAAACTGTTCCCAGAACTGGTTTGTACTGGGCTCAGAGCCCTGGGCCAGGAGAGAACAAAGAGATTTACTGTATAAAAAGAGGGGCCCAGACCCCAGACTTTTGAATCACTTCTGGGAAATCAAGAAGAACCTTTGCCAAGGAGAAGAGCTGGAGGAACTGAGGAGGAATACTGCCTCTGTGCTGTTTGCTGTCTGGGGTTGGCCTGCAGTGGCTTCTTTCTTCTAAGGAAAGGAAGAAGGACTTTGCTGTTTGCTGTGTCCCCTGCTTGAGGAGGATCTCCAAGGGTTTGAAGAAGAGCTTGCTTCCTGTTCTGAGGTCTCAGGGACACAAAGACTTCACCCCCAGTTCCCCTGAACTTCTGTGCAAGGAGTTCTGACCTGCCAAGAGGTGCCTGTGGCTGTTCTGGGCCTCTGGAGGTTGTTCTGGCTGTTGGGAGCGGAAAGGCAATGCAACAACAAGAAGGGTTATGCATCCGCACCTGCTTCCGACACATCACCGAAGAAACCATCACAGCACCTGTTTGCGGCTCGAGAAATCACCACAGACCGCTTCGAGTGCACCGGTCTTTGAAGTCCGAAATCACCGCACCGATTGTGATGTAAGCCTTGCTGTGTGGCTGCAAGAACCTACGCATCGCCCCAGATTGTCGCATCGCATCGAGGGGCCAGGTCTGTCGCATCATTGGGGGATGTAGTAAAATACCAACACATCACCTCCCCGTGCAGTAAGAAACCAACGCATCACCTCCACTCCGTTAAGGAACCAACGCATCACATCCCCCAGAGCAAGGAACCAATGCATCACCTTCCTTGAGTGTAAGGAACAGACGCATCACCTTCCCTGCAGCCCTTTTTATTTGTGTGCGCAAAGCATCCAAGGTGCATTGTGTGAAAAGTGTTGCATCTGCAATTTGCTTTGAACAGAGCTATTTCTACTATTTGAAAGTGATGTTTTTATTACTGTATTGTGGATTTTTGTTGTTTGGTCTTGTTTGGTTTAGATAAAGATTATTTATTTTTCTAAACTAGTGTGGTGTCCATTCGTAGTGTTTTCACTGTATTACTGTATGTGTTTACACATGCTTTACACACTGCCTCTGAGATAAGCCTGTCTGTACATACTAAGCTACCAGGGGGAGGGGGTGAGCAGGGGTTATTTTAGAAGTGTATCAACCTTAGCCTGACTAGAAGCAATGCCCCTATTTGGAAAACGGTGCAAACCATTGCTAACTAGAGACCCCCATTTCTAACAGTTTGTGAATACCAAAAAAGACATAAACGTACACAAAAGTGTAAGTTCACCTTTGTGAATCAGGCCCCCTCTCTCCATCTCCACATCAGCAAAAGCACTCTAGCAGGTCCTTTTCTGTCCATGAAGGACACATTAAACATTGGCTGTGAAGGCTCCTGTGGTCCTAGGATGCTTGTTTCCAGGCCAGGGAGGACCTGGCTTAGCAGTTCGGGACGGACAGTTCCCATGAGGTACAGGGTCAAGACTGATTTGCATATGGCAAGGTCTAAACTGCGGTGGCATGTTGAGCATAAGAATGATGGATTTAACCCAGATCTCTTGACTGGGGGTGAATGTTTTGATTTGTTCTGCATTCCGTCCATCAATTGTGTTCAGACAGAATATCGGAAACAAAATATTGTCCTACAAAAAACAGCCTGTTCCTCTTACATTTTCTATCAGACTCCTAAGTTGTGAGAGATGGGAGCCTTAACTTATGATTGGGGTATTGCCCGACACTTACCAAAATAAAATATCGGCATCATCTCATCACAGGATTTTCTCCCCTGGCTCCCTAGTGCCATTCCCAAGTGTGATGATTTGAATCCCTGCCACTACTTATAAAACCGTCTGGTGATCAGAGTGAAGTCCACCTCTATCCAGCTCATATCGGTCATCTTTCTCATAGAAGGAGGTGCCTGAAAGTCTCAGAGAATACTTTCTTCAAATTAAATCCTGTAAGTGCTCCCCTTTTCATACCCCACTGCCACAAAAGAAGGCATGACAGAGTGGGTCTGTCTGCCTGGCTACCTCTGAGGAGTTTCAAATTTCCTACCATGGTACATCTAAGAATTCCCATCTGTCCTTCATCTAATTGTTTGGTCAACACCTCTCTTCCTCTGACAGGTGTTTACTGAACATTAGAAAAACAAAGAGTGACCAGTGAAAAGCCTGCAAAATTCTCAGCTACTGGAAATCACTTGGGCTGCATGCCAGCCCATTGTTTTCAATCCCCTATGCTACCACAGTTATATATCAACCATGTGAAAATCGGGCTTGGCCTTCCTCCAAAAGGTCACAAAATCAATCAGAGAGCAAGGGTATGTAGGGTGCGCCCTGTCCCCAAGGGTACTATATAGAAAAAATGTGGACTAGCCCACTATGTGTATGTGTTTTTCTTAGTCACTTGTAATGGTGGCCTAGAAACTGGACCCATTGGGTGTTGTTAAAAGACCCCTCACACGCCAACCTGGTTGGTGTCATGATTCATCATCGGGGTCCCAACCAGGGGGCCGAGTGCCACCTGGTTGTGCTTCGACACCTGACTACAGCGGAGCGGGTGTCGTGCAACTGTGTAATGTGAGTGAAGGTGAACTAATAAAAAATACCTCTGGAAATCCTTACCTAATGTTTTATTCTTAGCGGCCCAGGGTATTGGTTAAAACTATGTGTGATGCAACTACTAAAAGAACACTATTCCTAAGAGTTGGCTTAAGTGCTGCCGCAGGTTGGTGTGTGAGGGGTCTTAAGTGCTGCCGCAGGTTGGTGTGTTCCTCCAAAAGGCACAGTCCAACAGGAACACAAGCAATGCCAGACTAGATAAGGCCATGAGAGGGGCATCTTGAGTTGTGGAACAGTGCGTTTGGGGCCCTTTGTCTAGACATACTCCTCCTACGAAGGAAAACACATTAAGACTTGAACGTAGTACCCTGGGCTAGCAAGGATTAACTTTCAAAGCAATATCCCAAGGAACAAACTTTAAATAAGAAAGTACACGGATCTGACTGTGTGGAGGGCATGACGATCCATTGTTGAATGCTACCTTTCATAATGAGTATAGGTGTTCCTGCAGTGCGAAATGTGCCTTTGTGGCCCACAACAGACTGGAATTTAAAAGCAGGTGCAGGTAAATCGAGAGCAAAGAAAGATCCTTTTTAACCCCTTCGCTGCGGCGGCGATTCCGCCGCAGCGCTAGGGGGGTGGGGCGGCCGCGCGGCGCTCCCATGCTCATGACGGAACCGCTCTGTCACGAGCCTCGGGTGCGCTGTGCCTATGATGTAGCGGTTCCGTCATGGCCCCGCCCGCTCAATGGAAGAGGGAACTTGCCTTGCTGCTGGACATACCTGCTTGTCCTCTCTCCTTGCCTGGCTGAGCCCCGGTCTCCCTCCCGCCGCCGCTGTAGTCACCTTAGCGGCCGCCGAGCGGAGGGAGACTACATCTCCCAGCCTGCCCAGCGACCCGGAAACACTCCAGCGGGGTCACCGCGCCCGGAGGCGCTAGAAAATCGCTGCTCCCTCCGCGTCGCGGGACGCCCGGACGAAGCCCGGACAAAGGGCGGGCCATCTGAGGCCGTCCGAGGTTGGTCTAGGTTGGGTTGGGCCTGGGACCCTGCCCGATTTCATATTCTATTGGTTGCCGCCTACTGCCCACTTTGGATGACATTGCCCAGGGTATTTATTACAATTGTTGTGCCTTATGAGGAACTATTTTGTTCTGAGTTAATTGCCCATTTGAACTATGCCTGCGAAAAAGCAAATCACTGTTAATAACACCATTGACAATTATCTTGTCCAAGTTGTGGCTAGAATTAATAGTGACAGGAGATCCTCATTGGGACTAGACTCATCCAACCAATCCAACCAATCTCCCTTCGTTGATATAGAGCCAGAGGATCCTTTTGCCCAACAAAATAGCAGTCTATCTGGAGAAACACATGATTCTCTCCATGATACAATTTTCATCCAGCCTAGTGGCATCGTTGCTAGCATTGAAGACTCTAGCGACAGTGAAGCTGTTACTGCGATATCCACTAACAAAGGGTCCCCAATCCCCCTTGTAGTCCCTGTCCTAGACCCGAGGACTACAGGGGACAATTCAAAGGTCATGTCAAAACGGGAGGGTTTAAGGTCAGCTAAAAATAAAGTTGTAACCCAACCAAGGGAATTAACAGTGGATGAGGAGGATGATTTGGCTAGCGAGGCTTATGTTACTCTCTCAAATGCCCAATTTAATAAATTATTGAGTATGATGGATACAAAAATTAAAGGTATAGTCAAACCTTTGGTGAGCAAAATAGACAAGCTAACCTCTGAGGTTAGTCGTTTGGAAGGTTTACTAGAAAAAACTCTGGTGGAGGTTGGTAATCTCCCGGAAGTTGTTCTGTCTAGAATAGACCCAATTGTGAGCAAATTACCCTCGGTAGAAAAAAGTGGATCTGTCCCTATCCCTGTGTCAAATCCATTAATGGCTACACAAATTAACTCCTCATGTGGTGCTTCTGATGTTACACTCCCCGCTCCCATCGTTGGTGATTCCAACGCAGGGAAAGGGACTTTTGAGCTTGTAGTTGAAGCTTCCCCATTGGTTCTTGTTCTTGCCAACGTCCCCCCATTGGCCCAAGGAGAACACGAATCAACAGCATCCCTAATCAATAAATCTTTATCATGGCTGACCAATAACATGGTAATTTCTCCCTGGGGAAAGCAGCAACTCTCGGAAGAGCTTGTAAATACGAGAAGGGTTCAGTGGATCGGGGACAGGGTCAAAAAGTTCAAGGGGGAGTGTGCTGTTCTTCATTTTTCAGACCCTGGGGTTTTGCCAAACATTTTGCCCAACATCTTACCCCCACAGCGAAGAGCAACTTCAATTGTTCCACTGACTTTGGATTTTTTCTACCCTAGGAAGGGAAGCGGACCAAATTCAAGTATTTTAAGAACAAAGTGGAATGTTGTGACCAAAAGGGGGAGGATGGATGTTGGCTCTACTGGGTGGGGATTGGGTTTGGAAAACAGATTCTCAGCTCTTTCAAACCTGGATGCCTGCGACTGACAATCATCTAACCATAACTCTATGTTGCAAATTTCTTATAAAGTACGCACCACTGGGGAGACTGGTTATTCAGTTGATGCTCGAATCAAGGGGTCTCTCTCTGAGGTTACAGCTGGTTTAACTAATGTAAATGCAAATTGCAATGACATTGTTGATACGGTGTTGAACAGGAATGTTTCTAGTCCAAATTCTGCTATGGTAACCAATACGGGGAATTTACTGTCTTGGAATGTGGCTGGGCTAAGTTCCAAGCTGGATTGTGCAGTTTGGTTTGAATTTATCAGCAAGTATGACATCTGTATTTTTCAAGAGACTTGGGCCTGTGACCCTGTTTTTGCTTTGGGGTACTTAAATTTTCATATTCCAGCCACCAAGGGCCCAAAAGGGCGACCGATGGGGGGCCTCACTATATGGGTCAGGCAGTCTTTAAAGGTTGTAGTACAAAATGTGGTGCTTGACCAAAAAGATATCCAACTCATTAGACTCACGAGTGATATACCCATCTCCATTGATATCTATAACGTATATGTTAGAGGAGGGAATACAGGAAAATCTGAAGTTCTGCAGAGCTTGTATAATCTCTTAGAGATCCATTCGGCAAGGAAAAATATAATAATTGCCGGCGATTTAAATCGCACATATGAACCGCTGATTACTGGTGGGGTCTTACTGGGGGAAGAGGAAGACAAGCAATGGGATATTCCCACATTAGACACTATTCCAGTAACTCGTTGGACTGCGGACATATTGGGTATAAATGCAATGTGCCTTGAACATGGGCTAAGAGCCTTGAATGGTCGTACTAAGTCAGATCGCGTCCCAGCTATGACTTTCAACAATGGGAGAAACAAAAGCCGTATTGATTATGTCATCTGTAGCATTTCTATATGGTCATCTGTTAGCGACATGGTAGTAACAGATAGGCCAGAGAGCGACCATGACCCTTTATGCGTTTCTCACAAATGGTGGATGTCCGAAGTTATTCTAGCTACCCCTCGCGACGAACTCTTACCACCGTTGATTGTACCAACTAATGATATGCGCAGGTTGAGGTGGTCAGGTGTTAGGTCAGACCAACTGGTCCTAGAAAAAATAGGAGCCGCTACCGACAAGGCTATTGAGGCCTTGGAGAGTGTGGCTGGGACCTCTCTGAGCCATGATGACATAATTAAAGCACATGTAACTCTCTTTAATGAAATAAAATTATGTTTTTTAAAACCTGTAAATAGAAAGAGGGCATGTGCTTATAGAGCTGCTAAGTGGTATAATCATGATTGTAAGGTGGCACGAACCAATTTGGGAGTTGCGATTAAGAGCAACAACTTGGGGGTGACTCGAACCGCTAGGAAGCATTATAAAAATTGTATTGCTAAGGCGAAAAGAGACTGGGACGAAGCCCATTGGAATAAGCTGAAATGTGCAAGTGATCGTAAAAACTCTAGATTATTCTGGCACATTGTCAAATGGGGTCACGAAAGGTCTGAAGAAGCAAGCAATAACAATGTCCCACATGAAGAATGGGTCAAATTCTTCAGTGAACAGTATTCTACCGGGGATCAGGCTGTAAGTGGAATTTGCCCTACCTATTTGTTTGCAGAAGACAACTACTTCACTCAGAGTGAAGTACTGCATGCCCTAAAAACAGTACATAGTGGCCGAGCACCTGGTATTGACGGGGTCCCAGCGGATGTCTTTTTAAACGACACCGATAGGTGGAGCAAATATATTTACTTACTAATAAATCACATTGCCAAGGGTGCAGAAATCCCGGTATCATGGCGGGGTGCTGTAATCATCCCTGTTTACAAAAAGGGAGACCGTGCCCAACCTTGTAATTATCGCCCAATTAGCTTAATTGATCTGTTCAAAAAATTGTGGGGCGAGTGATTATTAACAATTTGCTCGACTGGGCGGAGGACCATAATATTTTATCTCCCTTTCAGGCTGGCTTCCGTAGGGCAACCAGCACTGTTGACCAGGTCTTCCGTTTTCAACTGGTTCAGTGGAGGACCGTGGTACTGGGTGGAGGCAGTCTCTATGCAGCATTTGTTGACCTACGGGCTGCATTCGACCTGGTACCACGGGCAACATTGTGGGAAGTGCTTGCGGCTCTAGGGGTCCCAGGGACCCTGTTGACCTTAATCATGAGATTACATGAAGACACTTACGCCAAAATCCAATGGGGTAGCTACGGAAATGATACTGTCGAATTTCCTGTTGAGCGTGGGGTTCGACAAGGATGCTCAATGGCACCAACACTGTTTACCCTTTTTATTAACGGCATTGTTCCTCGCATGCAATCGCAGGTTGTGGACGCTCCCTCTCTCGCAGGTGTAAAAGTTCCTATTTTAATGTTTGCCGATGACACCTTAATTGTATCTAAATCCCCAAGTGGTCTCCAAAAAGCACTGGCAATTTTTGATAAGTTTTGTGGTGATCACGGTCTGGAGGTGAACGCTTCTAATCCAAAATAACCATGAGTGGACGCATCCTTGAAGTTGTAAAATCCTTTACATATTTGGGGATTCATATCTCCAATGACAACAGATGGAACCAACACCTTAATATTGCAGTATTAAGACATAAGCAATTAGCTGGTACCATCATCAAGGAGCATAGGAAATCGCTGACCAAACCGATTAAACCACCCTTGATCATATATGAGGCAAAAGCAATTGGGTCAGCATTGTATGGGGCTGAGTTGTGGGGGCAAGAAAACCTGAAGGAGCTTCAAACATCTGAGAACAATTTCCTAAGGAAACTTACAGGCACCCCACAGAGCAGCCCGCTTTTGCCTCTGAGATATGACCTTGGCAGGAGAGAAATCTCGGAAATGGGCAAACTACGACCGATTTTATATTGGCGTAGGCTTTGGACTACACCTGAGCTCTCCCACTACGCAGAAGGGTTTGCAGACGTTATCAAAGCGGATCGATTTAACAAAATTAGATGGTTCAAATCATTAAAAATAGCATTATGTGAATTAGGATTAAATGCATTATGGTCTGATCCTGCTCGGTCATCATTTCCCTCTAAGTCAATCCTAAAAAATATATTCTGGGAACGGGTTGCAAACAGGAGTTTGCTCAGCATTAACCACGGGTCCATGGCTACCACCTTCCTTGAGGTTAAACTGTTCCCTTTATATGAATTGTATTGGGATTATATATCGAAACCCATGGATAGGAAACTGTTTTTCCAACTAAGGGCCGGTTCTCTCCCTCTCCGCAACTTAACATCTAAGTGGAGAGAAGGAGGACCTGCTACTTGCCCAGTTTGCGGGGAAGGTAACGAAACACTTGGTCATTTCTTGTTCTCCTGCCATGTTTATTCTGTTCCAAGACGTGTTTGGTTGGCACCTATGTGCAGGAACTTGGGCACCAAAAGTAGTATGGTAGCTTTGCGTATTGTTAAATCCACCTCCTTGACCTGGATTATAATTGCTACTGCTAAGTACCTGGGGTGAGCGTGGGTAATTAGGCAGAGATTGCTAGTAGGGTAACTACTCTCTGCCTAGTTGATCAGAGACTGCTAGATTATCTATTCTCTGTACTTGCCCACGTTATGTGTTTCTTCGGATTGAAATTTTATTGATTTTTAGCATTGATATTGAATCTGTTTTTAACATGATTATTAACAGTACGAACTTTACACCTGTGATTATCTAAATCTTGCTGATATATAATTGATTTTTACCTGATTATCTAAATCTTGTTGATATACAATTGTTTTTATTGTGATATGTGCTTATGTCAATTATGACCCTTGTTATTTAATCCTTTTTATTACATGTTTGTATGTCTGCTTTTATGAGTAATACTCGAATAAAGCACTTTTGAAATTGAAATTGAAATTGCTACCTTTCATAATGAGTATAGGTGTTCCTGCAGTGCGAAATGTGCCTTTGTGGCCCACAACAGACTGGAATTTAAAAGCAGGTGCAGGTAAATCGAGAGCAAAGAAAGATCATAGATACTTTTAACCCCTTCGCTGCGGCGGCGATTCCGCCGCAGCGCTAGGGGGGTGGGGCGGCCGCGCGGCGCTCCCATGCTCGTGACGGAACCGCTCTGTCACGAGCCTCGGGTGCGCTGTGCCTATGATGTAGCGGTTCCGTCACGGCCCCGCCCGCTCAATGGAACATCCAGTGCAGGCCCGGAATCCGCGCCGCGCAGGCGCGCCGAGCGGGCCGTAACGGAACCGCTCCGTCATCAGCGCGTCCGTGGCTGGTGACGAAGCGTTTCCGTCATCAGCATGGGAGGGGTTAAAGAAGGCATAGCAGGCATTGCATACTTTGAACAATATTAGGGTTAGGAACAGCCAATGTCACACACAGAAACTAGGGGCCAGATGTAGGTAGGACTTATTTACCGATTTTTAATTACCGAATTTTACCGATTCGGTAATTAAAAATCGGTAAATAAGAATGGGGGACATGTAGGAACATCCAGATGTTCCTTTTACCGAATCGGTAAAAATCTGTATTTACCGATTCGGTAAATACCGACCGGTAATGGCCATTCATTCCTATGGGCTTTGCAGCCCATAGGAATGAATGGGCATTACCGATTCGGTATTTACCGAATCGGTAAATACAGATTTCCACAAGGGTGCAGGGGGTGTCACTTTGACACCCTCTGGCACCCCCAAAAGAGGCTCGGGTGCCATGTGGCAGGCATACCTGCCCTAAGGGCAGGTCTGCCTGTCATATGGCACAGGTGTGCATGCACACATGTGCATGCACACCGGATTCGGTATTTACCATCAAATATATTTGATGGTAAAATATAGATTCGGTAAGGGTTGTGGGACTCAGAAGAGTCCCACCTACATATCAAAATTATCGAATAGGTAAAAATACCGATTCGGTATTTTACAGATTCGGTAAATTTACCGATCGGTAAATTTACCGAATCTGTAAAATATGTGGCCCTACATACCATTTAGTTAATACCGGTCGGTAACGGCCGAAAATACCGATTTTCGGCCGTTACCGACCGACCTACATCCGGCCCTAGGAGCCTTAAGCAAAAGGTGCATACTGGTTGCATCATCCTAAGGCTGAGAGCAAAGAAGGCAACTGTAGACAATTTAATGATATATTACACGTTTCACATGTAACAGGACTAGACACTCAAGTAGAAAAGTGACATCTGGAGCTAAGATTGGAGTAAAAGAAAAGGCTTTTGGGACACTGATAGCCTTAGAGGGAAAACATCCATTTGAAGACATCAAATGCTCAGAGCAAATTAGTCGAAGGTAGGGTTGAAAGAGCAAATGGGCATGTTGACAACAACCACCTCTGTGGCAACATACATCGTTTACACAATATCTGTGGAAGGACAAGAATACATTTAGAAGTAGTTGCTAGATGATGTTCCTTGGGTGGTAGCTGAGGTAATTCTTACAGAGACAGGTAGACAAGGAGATATTCAATTGATTTATTGTAATAGGAGTGGCCCCCGGTTGGCAACCTCTCAAACAGCAACCGTCGCTCCTACTCCAGGAAAACATTCTCGAAGTAGAAGCACATACACATTCTCAAAGGAATACAATGACATAAGCCATAACACATCTCCTCTCTTTAACAGAAACAGAATAACATTTAGCATAAATGATATCAAAATATAAAACAAAATAAAACATAAAACATGGGAGAACAGATGATCAAGATTACAGAATTATAACAACTTAACTAATTACTTACATAAGATTCCTAATACTTGGGCCTAGATTTACATCGCAAACTTGGAGCTCTAAACATTTCCGTGGGTCTGTTAACTCTTACAGGTTTGCTGGAGCTGCTGCCACCACATTCCCCTTCCATGGATTTGCTGGAACTATTGGAACACTCACCACACTTTTTCAACCATTCTCTACATTCCGCATCATTTTATTTAGCCACCTTTCTAGTGTTCCACCATCTACCATCATCCAACTTGTCAACACCCCCTCTTACTTCCACAATCGTTTTTGGGATGGATAACTTGGAACAACCTTTCTTTTGAAGATGATCAGAATGAACTCTGACCCACATGCCATTGTGAAATGCAATACGTTCTTTTCTAACATTATCATTGTGACTAAGTCTGTATCTTGTCTGATATTTGTCTACTTTATCACATAAAACCTTGTAATTAACATCTTCAGAACCAGCCCTAGCCATCCATGCCGGAGCTGCATCAGTACAGGGCACCCTGCCTTTCAACAAACTGAAATGGGTAACCCTGGTTGCAGAATGAGGTGTAACACGATAATTCTATAACATCTCTTTAACCTGATCTTTTCAACACAAACTAATGCGCCTGGCTAATTGAATACTATCGCCCAAAACACGGTTAACACGTTTAATCATCCCATTCCCCCTAGGGTGATAAACAGGAGTCCTGAAATGTTTAATACCCCATTTGCTCAAAAAAGGTGTTGAACTCTTCTGATACAAATTGAGGATCATTCTCCATTCAAATTTCTAAAGTACACCCTTCACACCGAAAAATATCCTCGCAAAAAGCAGTAATATTTTTGAATTTTACCTCTTTTACAAAACCGATTTCCGGCCATTTGGAAAAAAATCCATTAAAACGATTGTGTATTTTCCTTCAGCACCTAGACCTTCAAAAGGGCCACAAATATCCATGGCTAATTGTTCCCATGGTTGTTTGGGAAACGAAACAGGACATATCAATGTTTCCTGAACTTTGTGGGACTTATCACCGCAGGCACAAGGAATACAATCACGTACACACCTTTCTATCTGATTGTCCATTCCCGGCCACCAGAAATCTATGCAAGCTCTATTCTTCATACCAGTCACACCACCATGTCCCTCATGCAGTAAATTCAGAATTCGTTCTCTCAGACCCATTGGTATAACCAGTCTCTGACTCCTTTTAACTATTCCTTTACGAATAGATAATTCGTCCCATATAAACTTGAAAGGCATCAACTCATTATCCTTAATCCAACCTTTGTCTTTGGGAACAGCCTCAATGAGCTTCACTAAATCAGGGTCTTCTAACACTGCTTCTTCCCATTCCTCTTCACCAACAGCGCCACCCATGTCTTGTATGTTGGCCACCATCCACTCCTCATTATTATTATTTAGCTCTGATAAAGCACGTAGCTACCCGGAGGTGTCCCAGCGCTTGCGACTAGACAGGTGTTTACAACAGGCTATACAGCTGATTGGTGGAGGGGCCAGGCCTTAAGACATTTTTGGAAGGGTAGCAGATGGGATTTGGCTCAGAGAAGGGATGCATTGCATTCCACAGTCTAGCCACATTGTAGACAAATTACCTGCCTCCGCTTCTAGCCCTATTTATTTTCGGGGTGACTTGTAAGTGGAGATGGATAGAATGAAAGCATTTTCATGGGAGATAGGGAGTAATCAGAGGTCTTTTAATATCTGGGCCATTGCCCCAGAATGTCCTATGTGCTATGCACAGAGTCTTTAATGTAACTCTATTGGAGATAGGTAGCCAGTGTAGCATTCTCAGGGCTGGCGTGGCTGAATTAATTTTTGGTACTCCCAGTAGTAGCCTGGCCGCGCAGTTCTGGGCCACTTGGAGTTTCCTTAACATTGCAACAGGAGCTCCAAGGTATAAGGAGTTTCCATAGTCCATTTGTGATAGGACCAGGGACTGATTCAGGATCCACCTGGCACTTAATGGCAGAAGGGGAAGAATCTTGCACAGAAGTCTCATAGCGCCAAAGCATGCTCCTATTACTCTTAGAGCTTGGTCTTTGAATTTAAAGGAACTGTCCAGCCAAGCACTCAAGTTTTTTATTTTGGACTTTGGAGGGGGGGGGCAGGTCCTAGGCAGTTTGGCCAGACCTGCTTAAGGTCCAGGCCGGAGGTGTTACCCAGAAGCATTAGTTCTGTCTTTCCACCATTTAGTTTGAGGCAGGAGTGTTCCATCCATGTGACCACATCTTCTAGGCATTTTTTCAAGTCTGAGAAATGATTACGTGGGCCATTAAGGGAGATTACCAGTTGGGTATCAGCTGCGTAGGTGACTATTTTTATCCCGTATGGCAAGATGATATCCACCAGTGGCTGAAGAAACACATTGAACAGTGTGTGGCTCAGGGAGGATCCCTGAGGGAGCCCACAGCTGAGTCCCAACACTTTAGAGGTGGCTTCCCCTGAGAAAACCTGGAATGTCCTATTCTCTAGGTATGACTTGATCCATTTGAGCGCCTCATTTGCAACGCCTCTCCTCCTGAGTCTCTCCTCTAGTATGTTAAGGTTCACCGTATCGAACGCTGGGCTTAAGTCTAGGAAGATGAGGGCCACTGCTCCCCCTTGATCGAGGGTCAGTTTGGATTCCTCCACCCCGGCCAGCAGTGCTGTTTCCGTAATGTGTAAAGGCCGGAAACCTGTTTGTGTGGCATGCAGGAGACCATTAGTTTCCAAAGTTAACGTGCTTTTCCATAGCTTTAATGATCACTGGAAGCAGAGATATTGGGTTATAATTACCCAAATCGTCTGGGTCCAAGTTGGGCTCATCATAGTTCTCCTCATGCTGTTCCAGAGGTACTCTAGACAGACAATCCTCATTTTTGTACTGTACACCAGGTACATATTTTATGGTGAGTAAGTATTCTTGCAGACCGTATAACCATTTTGTAATGCGAGGGGTAGCCTTACTAGCACCAGCTGTAGTAAATAAATCTACCAAAGGTTTATGGTCTATACACACTTCGAATTCCACTCCCCAAACAAAAATTTGAAAGTGCTGAATGCCCCCCCAGCAAGCAAGTGCCTCTTTTTTGATAGTTGAAAACTTACTTTCCGCCCCTTTTAAAGTACGCAAGGCAAATGTAACCACCCTTTCTTGACCATCATGAGCCTGCATGAGTACAGCTGAAAGACCACAATTACTAGCATCCGTCACAACAATGGTCTTGTGTGCAGGATTAAAGGGTTTAAGTGAAACAGCATTTGCAATAGATAGTTTCACAAAATTAAATGCATGTTGATGCTTGTCACACCAAACAAATTTGACTGTTTTTTTCATAATGTCTCTTAAAGGACTTACAATGTCTGTAAAAAGGTGTACAAATTTGGCATAATACGCTGCCATGCCAAGAAAAGATCGTAATTGATCCTTGTCTTTGGGTGCAGGAGCTTATTCGATAGCCTCTACTAATTTAAGTTGTGAGGGTGTGCCCCATATACTCAAACTCATCTGTACAAAATTTGCATTTGTCCAAGCCAATGGTTAACCCTGCATTCTCTAGCTTTTGCAATACTATTTTGAGAATATTATCAGGTTGGTTTACACTTTTACCTCAGAATAAAATATTGGCCTGAAGTACCAAAACATTCGGCATATCCTTCAGAATTCCCTGCATAACTCTTTGGAAAACTGCGGATGCAGATGCCAGACCGAAGGGCATATGAATGAATTGGTAAGCTCCCTCTGGTGTAATGAATGAGGTTAAGTGCCTCGACCCTTCTTCCAACATGATCTGATGGTAGGCATTAGATGAATCTAGTTTCGTGAAATATTTACCACCCCTCACACTGGCTAACATTCCGTTAATTCTAGGTAAACGATAACTATCGATCCAGATGTAGTTGTTCAGAGCCCTGAGGACAACACATATCCTGATTTTGCCATTGGGTTTTTTGGCAATGACAATGGAACTTTGCCATTCGGAAACCTCAATAGGTTCAATTACCTTTTCGTTACATAACCTTTGTAGTTCTTCTTTCAATAAACTCCTCATTGACAATGCAACATTCCTAACCTTGTGTATCTTTGGTAGAGCACCTTGTTTTAGAATTATGCAGGGTACAACTTTAGAAAGGCTACCTAGCTCTCTCCTGTATAACTTGGGAAACAAATGAATCCATTTGTTGTCAACAAGAGACGCAGTTACCAATACTTGATTAGGGTCGAGTATCATTCCTAATGCTTTTTGTTCCCTCCATCCTAATATAGATCTGCCTTTTTCAACAACATACACTTTGCACACAGTTTTTCTATCCAAATATGTTAATTCGGTTTTAAAAAAAACCTAAAACTGGTAATTTCTCACCACCATATTCTTCAGGTTCAACATCAGAGGCACATAATTTTACGCCACCTATTTTGTCCCATACGTTCTTGTCAATTAATGTAAAAGGAGAACATGAGTCTAACCACAATATTATTTCCAAACCTTTGATGATGACATTGCACTTTGGTTGACGATATGAACATATAAGTGGTTCGTTAATGTCACCACCTACTACCATTACCTCAACACCATCTTCATTGCTAACTTCATCATTAAGCATAAGATCATCATTGTTCACCATGTTCACAGTATTTCTGAATCTGGAATTTTGACCTTGTTTGCATACTCTGGAGAAATGGCCAATTTTCTAGCATTTGAAGCAAGTGCTATTTGCTGCAGGACAATTACTAAACTGAGTTGTATGTCTTGTACTACCACCTGAAACTTTGTCTATTTTTTTATATTGATAACAGGTTTAGCTTTTGCACTAGATTCAGAATTACCCTTATGAATTATTCTTTTGATAGCACAAACATCACAAGACTTCTCTGCAATGGTATAATTTTTGGTGGTTTCACCACCTAGGGCCATATGTAGGTAGCTAAATACCGGTCGGTAACAGCCGAAAATCGGTAATTATCCCATTACCGACCGGTATCTAGACTTTTCTAATGTAGGAGGCAGGTGTTAAGGATTCGGTATTTTACTGATTCCTTTTTTTAAGGAATTGGTAAAATACCAAATCCTTAAAAGCTACGTAGGTGGCACTCAAGTGAGTGCATTTTTGCTATCAGGATTCGTTATTTACCACCAACTACAAGTTGGTGGTAAATACTGAATACCTTAAATAAAGAAATTATTAGCTTTTTACACAGTGCCATGTGGCAGACACACATGCACTTAGGGTATGTATGTGCGCCACATGTGCACACATACACGATTCAGGGGTGCAACAGGGTGTCAATGTGACACCATGCCACCCTTGAATGTGCTCCCCCTATTACCGATTCGATATTTACTGAATCGGTAATAGTGAATCGCTTCCCATTCATTCCTATGTGCCTCCAGGCCCATAGGAAAGAATGGGAAGGTGATTCCTTATTACCAAATCGGTATTACCGATTCGGTAATAACGAATATTACCGAATCAGTATTTTTTACCGAATTTTTAGCTACATATGAAATACCGATTCCTAAATACCGAATCGGTAAAATTCGGTATTTAGGAATCGGTATTTCATATTTACCTTCATCGGGCCCTATGTTCCTTAACATACAAAGAAGTATTTTCAATATGTTTGACTATTTCCAAAGTTTTTTTCCAAGGTAGGGTCTTTGAGACTTAACAATTTTTCTTGTATTTTGTTATTACAAGTTCTGTTGATCATTTGATCGTGAATAATCTCATCTCCTTAGTGCAGCTACAAGCTAATCAATCGACTCACCCTGGTTTTGGGCACAGGAGAATAATTTGTGGCGCTCAACTACCACACTAACTTTTTCCCCAAAATACATTTCCAATGCAGTTAAAGCATTTTCAAAAACATCTCCTTCCTCATTCCATTCAGCATCCACATCCCTGCCATCTATTGGTAGAGTCTTTAAAACCTTTCTACCTTCTACTCCAAGATTATGTTTCAAAATGGATAACTTTCTTTTGGATATGTAATCATCACCACCCATAGCTTCTAAATAAGTGATAAAAGCTTCTCTCCAGTCCTCCGACCCCATGCAGGGCTTTCCTGGATGTTCCAAAAACGTAGGAGGTGCAGCAATGTTGTGGGAAGCCATTATGTAACGCAAATACAAAATATTCACTAAAATATTTTGGCAATTAAATGAAAGGTGTGCCTATCACCGGAATAATAGGTTGAATATTGAAATGTATTCCAAGAGATGAATGTGTTGCCAAAATTTGAACAATAACAGGTGTGTGTGTCACTGTGACACACCAATATTGTACAAAATATCACAGAAAATGGTGCTCACAAACTCGAATACTGCTTGTCTGTGCGTATTACTGGTAGATAGTATGCAAGATGCAGTACAAAATGAGAGTTTCACAAAACAGTACACTGTTTGAACATTCAATTGCACTCAGCAAATGTAGAACATTGTAAAGCTGTGTCTGTCAGCGTGTGTTGCCGGCAGGCAACGAATGAATAAAGTGCAATGCAGTTAAAAATGAGTTTAAACGGGGCACCAAATATTGAGTTATATGTATCAGTGCGGTTCTTGCCAATTGAGTTTAAACATGGCATACCATTTTGAGCTGTGCGTATCAGCGCAGTTCATGGCAACTGTACACAGTAAACTAACAAGCGTTGCTTGTTGCTAAGATACACCGTCCGATGTAGAAACAGCGTATACGTCACAGGATCTGTGACGGCTGCAAACAATGGCGTTGGAATCCTGGAGGCAGCGCTCGCGTGGAAAGGCCAGTGAGGTTGTGCGCTGAGAAACTTTAAAGTTGTTTCTGTAATTATGTATGTATTTTTCTGTAAATACGTGCCACTGGCTCGCAAACATGCAGCGCATCTTGCCTTCCGTAAGAAACAAGCATTTGCAATGCAATGGTCTCGGCATCATTAAAGGTAGAGCTATTGTCATTGCTCATGACATTTTTTTTCTTTAAATCAAAAATAAATGGGCATTGTCATTAACATTGCCAATACACAGCACTCTGCACTCAACAGCACACAATGCTCTGCACACTTGCTCTGCACTCACTGCTCTGCACACTCACTACTCTGCACACTCACTACTCTGCACACTCACTACTCTGCACACTCACCACTCTGCACACTCACCACTCTGCACACTCACCACTCTGCACACTCACCATTCTGCACTCACCACTCTGCACTCACCACTCTGCACTCACCACTCTGCCCTCACCACTCTGCCCTCACCACTCTGCCCTCACCACTCTGCCCTCACCACTCTGCCCTCACCACTCTGCACTCACCACTCTGCCCTCACCACTCTGCCCTCACCACTCTGCACTCACCACTCTGCACTCACCACTCTGCCCTCACCACTCTGCACTCACCACTCTGCACTCACCAATCTGCACTCACCACTCTGCACTCACCACTCTCCGGGGAAGACGGGCGTGTATTCGTAATTTGATGTCTCTGGAAGGTTGGCAACCTGACAGTAGTGTTTCATGTTCTCTCTCTCAGAAGGATTAAGCTGTGGTTTTCCCTGGTGGTGAATAGAAGTGTGACTAGTAAGTAGTTGTGCACGTTCACGACCTCACACCCACGTCACTCTCAGCCTTTAGCCAGGATAGTCCGTGTTGTGAATTACACATTCCTTTTAAATATTACGTAATTGTAACATTTATTGTCGGAATGAAAGATAATTTGCTGTCATGTGACAGATCAATATAATTGTCCACGCAAATCAGCGGTTATTGGCGTGTGTTTTGTGCGGCTGAAATGTCTTTATCTTTCTAATTTTGGGGCAGACGGGGCCCGCAGTTGTGAGAACAGTCGCAGATGACACGTGGCATTCACTGCGACACCATTCTTGTAGCTCGAAATACCAATAAGCTGAAATTAGCTGTGGATGCGATCGATACATCTGTGCTGATCAGCAGACAGACCCGGGCACCCATGACCTTGAAGTGCGCGTGACCCGTGCTGGGTGCAGTAGAACCCAAAAAGGTGTATACATATATCGGGGGCGGGGCTTCCCTTGGTGCAGCAGGTGTAGTGGCACCGGGACCCAGAAGCCTATGGGAGTGGGTGGCACGTCGTTCCTTGCACTAAGGCTTATGCCACATTGTCAACGCTACTGCCTTGTATTCTGAATGTTGCCCTTTATCAGACTGGCGGTGGTATGATTGGGGGAGGGGCTGGGGGGCGGGGGGAGGGTGTTATTAAAGATGAATTCTGGAACTAATCCGTATAATATCGACCACCCATCCCCGAACTGGTAAACCATTCACTGCAGCCAAGTCAACCCTGCGTCCCGAGCACACCCGCTTCGACTGGCCTTTTTCTTTAGTCGCTGTGTGTGATCTTGGGCAGGTGTTGTCAGCACTGATCTGCTGAATGAGCTTCCGCTGCTCGATGCGCGTTGTCACAGCCCGGCCGGATTCACAGCCCAGCTCTGTCTTCCCCTTAAAGTAGGCCAACAGCGGACACAGCCGGGCCTCGCCCCGTGTCCTGCGCTCAGCATGAGGCGGAATATGGATTTTCTTTCTTGTTTAAACCGGAAGCGGCGCCGTTCCGCAGGTGAGCGTGAGATTGACCTTTGAGAGAGTCTGGCACGTCTCCTCCGATGCCAAACACGGCGTGTGCTGTGCCCAGGAACAGCAGTGAAGGGTTCAAAGCGAGCTCGAGCCTGCCACCCCCCCCTCATCCCCGTACCCCACCTCCGTTGTAATGCATCCCTTTATTAAATGTATAGTTAAATGCGTTTATACTGTCTACGCAAAGAAAGCACGTTTGCGTTCCAAGCGGATTTTGACTGTTCCTTTCTGCTCTGCTCATCCTAGGCCGTGAACACACAAACACTTCAGTGTAAACACCGGCCTCATTGTTGACACCTCCTCCTGCTGGGTCAGAAGGTAAATAAGGTCGGCACTTTCACACTCACCCCTTGCATGCAACCATTGTAACTCCACAGACCACACTTTGTCCCCAGCAGTCTCTTAGTATCGCGGCCGCCCCGGAAGTCAGGCACGGTCGCCTGTGACGGGGGCGGGGCCACGTTCAGACCGGAAGAGGAGGCAGGCGGAGTCGTTGCGTCTCGCGGCCCGGGGCTCCTGTGAGCGGTGTAGAGCCCCTGGGCCGCGCCAGCAGGAGTTTGGGCGCCGCGTGCTGAGGTAAGGTAAGTTCCAAAAGGCTGGAGCGGGATTGGTGCACTTGTGTGTGTGTGTGTGTATGCTCGTGTGTGTGTGTGTGTATGTATGTGTGCGACGGTGACGGCGGGGGGCGGGGGGGGCCTGGGTGCACTTGTGTATGTGCGCGCGTGTGTGTATGTGTCAGGGGTGGTGTCTGTATGTATGTATGTGCGTGCGTGCATGGGCGCTTGTGTGTGTGTGTATGCGCATGCGTGTGTGGTGCTTGCGCTTCCCAGGAGACAGCGCCTGGCCACAGCACGCGTTCCAGTTACAAATCGCCTCGAAGGATGCGCGCGGCCGGGACTGTCTCCTGGGAAGCACACTCGGTGACATAAGATCTCGGCGGAGACGCGCTTCCGCGCGTCTTTAGCCGAGACCTAAAAAGGCCTCAGTAAACACATATAGGAGATCCTACGTGAATTGGGGGCCGGTTTCTCAATCAGGGTCAGGCTTCTCAACTAGACTCATCAGTAAAGCGAAGAAGCTTCTTCCCAAAGGTTCCGTTCCTGAATCGTCGCCAGTCATACAGAGACAGGTAGACAAGGAGATATTCAATAGATTTATTGTAATTGGAGCGGCCCCCGGTCGGTGACCTCTCAAACCGCAACCGTCGCTCCTACTCCAGGAAAACATTCGCGAAGTAGAAGCACATAAACATTCTCAAATTAATACAATGACATAAGCCATAACAGTAATCAACGAACAGTAAATGTCCCTAACCACAATCATTTTACTGTACTGTACGGTATGCAGACAAAATATCGATATTTAAATATCGATATACAATAATATTGAAGTTTAAATATCGAAGGGACATAATATAGAAGGTAAGTAATATCGATAGATTTTAATATCGATATTAGTAATACTGATGTTTTAAATATCGATATTAGTAATATCGATGTTAATAATTTCGATGTTACTAATATCGATTTTTAAATTAATTTTATGTATATTATTATGTATTCATTATGTTTTTAATTTATTTTTATGTAATTTAATTAAATGTTGTATTTTAGTACTGTAGCGGCTTGTGGGTTTATAGGGGAATAGGGTGGGAAGTAATTTAATTATAGTAAATTAACTATTAATTAGTAGGAATTATAAATTAATTTTAATTAATTGGTAATTAATTTAAATTAATTGGTTATTCATTTTTATTAATTGATTAATTGATAATCATGTTCTGTAGCGGGTTGTGGGTTTATAGGGGAATAGGGTGGGAAGTAATTTAAGTATACTAAATTAATTATTAATTAGTAGGAATTATAAATTAATTTTATTTAATTGGTAATTAGTTTTAATTAATTGGCATTTAATTTTTATTAATTGAATAATTGATAATTATGTTCTGTAGCAGGTTGTGGGTTTATAGGGGAATAGGGTGGGAAGTAATTTAACTATACTAAATTAATTATTAATTAGTAGGAATTATAAATTAATTTTAATTAATTGGTAATTAATTTAAATTAATTGGTTAATAATTTTTATTAATAGATTAATTGATAATCATGTTCAGTAGCGGGTTTTGGGTTTATAGGGGAATAGGGTGGGAAGTAATTTAATTATACTAAATTAATTATTAATTAGTAGGAATTATGAATTAATTTTAATTAATTGGTAATTAATTTTAATTAATTGGTAATTAATTTTTATTAATTGAATAATTGATAATTATGTTCTGTAGCGGGTTGTGGGTTTATAGGGGAATAGGGTGGGAAGTAATTTAAATTTAATTAAGTAATAACGTTTTTTAATTAATTGTTTTGTTAATTATATAATTGTTAATTAATTATTAATTGGTAATGAAATATTATTACATTGTATTTTTTATTAATTTTTTTGGTTAATTATTTATTGCTAATCATGTTTTTAATAATTAAGTATTGGTATTTGTAAATGGTTTATATTTATTTAATAGTTACTTTTTCTATTATTTAAAAAAATGTGTTTATTTATGAGTATGTTTATTTTTCCTCGATGTTATCCAAGACTTTCCCTACTTTTGCACTCTCTGGAGTTGGAATAGTAATTTTTACCCCTACGCTATCCAACACTTTCCCTACTGTTGCACTCTCTGGAGTTGGAATAGTAATTTTTACCCCTACGCTATCCAACACTTTCCCTACTGTTGCACTCTCTGGAGTGGGAATAGTAATGGTTACCCCTACGCTATCCAACACTTTCCCTACTGTTGCACTCTCTGGAGTTGGAATACTAATTGTTACCCCTACGCAATCTGGTTCACTAGCTTGCAAGTCAAGCTCACTCATTCTAAACAGGTATTTCATGCACGTTATTTTACACATGACATTTATTATTGAGTCCTTGGACTAACATGCATGATGAGACTGCACATACTGATATGCACACATCTGGTTGGTGCATTGACAAGTTTTTAGCCTCGGTTTTCTGTCTGCACACATCCTCCATAGTTTTTCTGAGGGTTGCTATGTATCACCCACAGCCATGTTTCAGACTTTTTACTCTTGCCACTCTTGCTTCTTTAACTATACCTGGCATGTACTTCGTATGCAATTTGAATCCCCCCGGGTGATCGCTATGTCTCTTTTCATTGTTATGTAGAATCTACAATGACCATGCTACAAGTTGCTATATGTTTTCTTAGATTTCCCCTGAAGAAGGGTGCAATTAGCACCCGAAATGCATTGGGATTTGTGAATGACAAGCTTGTAAATCCACGCTACTTGGAAATTTCAGCAGTTCAAATGACATTGCTTTTGAATAAAAGAAGCAACGCACGACGCTGGATGAATTGTTTTTGTTATACATTCGTTTAAATTGTTTTCGCATTTTTGCATGTATTGTAAATTTGTTATAATAGGCATGAAAGATTCAAGTAATTATTGTTAATTTGTTCTCACTCGGCGTGAGTGAACAAAGGTAGTGCAGATTCTGTCTAGGGCAGGTGATCCTAGTTTTTTTAGTTCAGTCTGAATCAGTGGCCAGGTAGATCCACTTCAGAATCAGCACACAAACCAGAGTACTTTTGAGCACAAGAGATTAGAGAATATTGTTAAATTTGTCAGTGCATTACTGCTGTGTATACGCACTTTCAGAAAGTTGGCATTTTCTTGCCTTAGCCATTTGGTGCCTGCAGCCTGTCTCTGGGTCACATGGCTGACTGCAGTTGACAATTGGGCTTTGTGTATTCCTCCTAGACAGCCACACACAAAAGGGAGCTTAGGTGTGAATGGTTGGGCCCTCACTGGCAGGAAGGGAGTGAGGAGCTGGGCCCAGCGCCACTTACACTTGAATAGGCTGTGTCCTGTCTTCACACAAAGGGCTGCATACCACATGTAGTTAGTCTGGAGCCAGGAAAGAAGGACACCTGTGCACATCAAAGGCATACCTCTAAAAGCTATTCCCCACTTTAGAGGCACACCTGGGTATAAAACTGGATATCAAACACCACCAGTTCAGTACACTTCTGGACCTATGGATACTCAAAAGAAGGACTGATGTGCTGCTGACAGGTCGGCCACTCTGCTGGACTGCTACTCTGAAAGACTGCTGCCCTGCTGCCTGTTGACATCTTTCCTGGGTGAGAATTACTGGACCTGCATCTTTTGATACTAGAATCTTGAGTTACTTCAAGTGCTAGTTAGCTGGCCTCCTGATCTGAAGCATCAGAGACACAACAGGGATACAACAACCTTGCACCTGCTCCAGGACTCTGCCATCTGTAAGTTTACCCTGCCAAGTGGCATCACCCTAATCCTGGACCCTTGGAAGTGGGCGTAAAGTGTTCTGCTAGCCTCTGTGGATCCAGCAGAACCAACTCATCTCCTCAGATGCATGGCGCAAACCCGAGCAGAACCAACACATCACCACTGTCGATTGGTTCGGCTATGCCTATGCACCCCCATCCGAACTGCCACAGCGCAATGCATCCTCAGGACAGGCCCTCGCATCCCTCATCTATTGCAGCCTCAATGACGATGATGTACTCAGCATCGCAGCCTCGTAGCTCCTGGGAACTGATGCATCGCACAGACTGCCTACCTCATCCTCGATGATTGACTTTGCATTGCATTTCCCATCAATAGGATCCTCGACGATGATGCAGGCCCTCGCATCACAGCCTCCCTGCATCTAAGAACCGTGACATCGCTACAGCTGCGCAACGTTTCTTTGATGTGGATCCTCGCAATGTTCTGAATACCAGGATCTAAGGTACTCTGTTCAGTAGGCCAAGTTGAGTCCCTGTAGCGGGCCCAAGCTCCATTGTGGTTGCCCTGAACTTATGACTTGGTCCCGGTCCCACGCGACCAGATATACGTAGTTGGTGCTTTGTGCTTCATGGTGCTATTTTTACTGAAATGTTGAAAATTGAATATGTCCAGTTCTACTGATTAGATTTTTGTCCATTTTGATTTTGTTTTCATTATTAGATAACACTATAATTGTCTAGCTTGGTGCATGTTTCTTTTTGTATGGTGTGTTCACTTGATTAGTGTTTGAAGTGTAACACAAATACTTTACACTTTCCCTCTAAGTTAAGCCTTATTGCTCTGTGCCGCTGTACTAGATGGATTGAGTGCTGGTTAATTTAGGATTGGCTTGTGCCTCACCCTGATGAGGATTCTGGTTACTGCCTCACACCCCAGCCAACCAGCCACCACATTTCTTACAACCACCTATTGGTAGGCTTACATTTATAACAATGAAGAATTGAAAACCAAAGGAATTGCAGGTTTGTGACATTGATTCAAGCCAGCTAATTTTTATCAAATCTTTTTGGACCATCTCGATTACCTGTCATTCACCTCATACACTGTAGATATTATTTCTCCAATTATCTCACTAGAAATTAATTTGCAGTCCCTTAAGCTGCAAAACAGTCTGTGTGGGTAAATCTTTCTTTTTGTTATTTCCACGTTTTTTCTTTCTCTCTGAATATTTGGTGTTTTTTACTTCCTCAGTGACAGAATGCCTTATAATACGAGCTCAGACATCTGTCTGCTATTTA
The DNA here is from genome assembly GCF_964261635.1 of Lissotriton helveticus. NCBI lineage: Eukaryota > Metazoa > Chordata > Amphibia > Caudata > Salamandridae > Lissotriton > Lissotriton helveticus. Next base: position 2,073,223,589 of record NC_136063.1, read on the forward strand.
AATGACCAACCATATTTTATTCTACATTATCAGACTACTGGCTGGTAACATTTGAAAATGATGGGGGCGTAAAAGTTGGGTATGATTTTTATGCAGAGAACAACACAAGCAATCTTAATGGACCAAGGATGGGGTCCAGGGTGGGCCCTCCTCCCTAGAAAAAATTGAAAAAAGATTGCTAAATGGTGCATTTTAAGCAAATGAATTTTGTGACAAAGCAAGGCTTATAAAGCAGTGGGAATTATTAGTCTTGAAATATCAAACACATTAAAAACCAATCCATATCTTACTGCATTATTATATTCAACAGTTACTGCAATGTGCAAATTGTACAGCGTGACAACCTAAACTGTTTGAAGTGTGTGCTTCCCCAGTGTTTTGCACTGCATGCAGCATCAACTTTGGAAGAAAATGCTAAAACCAGGCTTCAGAAGCACCCACAGCTGCTGGCTGCAATCAGTCTTATAGAAATATGTGCAAGCATGTATTTAATTGGGATGAAAAGAGTGGGATAAAAAAGTTGGGGCTCTCTACAAGGGAACATGTAATTCCAACACGTGAGTAAATCTTCTAGGGAACTGGTTATGAGTGGCTCACTATTGGGGTTTACACACGGGTTGGAATATAACAAGCCACCCATATTCAGGCCCCTGGAAGATTTGTGGGTGCAAAGCAAGGCACACCCATCAAATCTACTTACAAAGTAGCAGAACAAGCAATGATCAAATGAGAGCTTCTGTCCAGACAGTACATTCACTCAAAGACTCACTGTGCATACCCAAATCCTCACATTGATGAGTTCACATATGAAGACAAAGCAACCCATATAAATGCATCGATGGCCTCACAGACCCCTGCACGTACAAGCAACCATGCACACAAACCAACATTGATGCACACAGCAGAGAAACATACAGGCACTCATGCATGTAGTTTTGGCAGACATACAGGCATCCATTTCACAGACCAACAGGGGCAACGTATCAAATCACATGAAAAATATTACATAGGCACCTGTGGAACTAGTGTAGCTGCCAAATGGTGAATATCCTAGTGCCTGCATATGAGTACATGTTTACAGCAGGAGTACTGAAATAATAACCATGATGTGATGGAAGAAAACGTTCTGCAACTTAAGGCCAAAGGTTCGCGAGCTGGGCCAAAGCCACAGGGCACCCACTTGGTAACACTTGCCTCAACGGCGGATGTTCTATAGGTAATGTTAAGCCAGCTGGGCAGGTGGGGATGCCACAATAGGGCTAGTGGTCTTCTATCAGGGGCGCTAAGGTGAGTCCTCTGCTGACCGGGCAAGTGGCGAGTTGCCAGCCTGATCTTTAAATGACCACCGTGGTTTTCCCATATGTTTTACAGCCACATCCTTGACCTCGTTTGACTTTCCTACTAACGTGTGCTCTAGAACCCGTAGCAGTGCAAGAGCTGCCTTGTTGCAACCCTGATAGGTGCGATATCACTGCCAGGAGGAGATTGCATATGGTGACTGCATCTAAGGAGCTACAACGGAATGGAGGGACTCGAAAATATTAGAGACGAAGACAAGAAATAAAAAGATAAGTTACAATAAAGACAGCTAAATAATTGGAGCGCCCTTCCCTTGACAGCCCATGAGTGAGATCATAATTGCAACCCATGCCAACAAAATTCCCTACACAAAAAGCTCTTGGCCTGGAACAACCGTCAGGTTTAATACGTGATCTACATGTGTACAAATGAAGCAACGAGTTTTACAACACTGACTGTGCAACTATTGTTCCTATTTCATTCCGCTGTCAGACTCTTAAGGCAATGGGAGGGAGGCCATAACTACGGCACAAAGCAATTAAAAACATTTCACTATCAGAGATATTACTTCCCTGAAGGCAAGCACAAGTGAAGTGTATTTAAAGATTAATTTCTGCAGTAGCCATTATTTCATTATGCATGTTCTCTGTTTCTGCCTGTGAAGAGGTACAAGGCATCCTGTGTGCATGGATTCGTGTAAAGCAAGTGTCCAGCATTTCAAAGCTGCAGTGTGAGTGTAGATGGGCCCAATAGAGAAAGAAAGCAGAACATTTGGAGACAGCGAAGCGTGGAAACGGAAAGGTGAGCCCGCAGTGACACAAGTATGCAAGAGATGGGCTAGCACAAACAAGCTAAGATCTTCTACATCATACAGTAGCAGAATTAGTCTTACAACATATGATTACGGGACAGCATGAAGGAGAATTAAAATTACTTACCTGCAGCCGACTGACACCTCGATGCCTCTCTCCTGTCCCGACTCCCGGCAGTCCATGGGTGCACTGCACGGGCTCCCAGACACCCCATGTCCAATCCAGATGCTGATCTCATGCTGGAAATGCCATTATCAGCATGAGAGCAGTGCCAACATTGATGTGAGCGTCCTTGTTTTCCGCTCACATAAAGACTGAGAACCTGTGTCTGCTCTCCACCCGGCTGTGCAACACAGCTGGGGTTGGAGGCTGCTAAGTGCGCATGTCGGTTTAGCCGGCCTCAGACAGCTGGCGAAACCAACAGGTGCACTTAGCATTGCCCAACACTCCTCCTCCGTGCTACAGCTGCTGCCATCAGACTGGATGGCCCCGTCCTAAGCTCGCAGCCTGCAAGAAAAATAAAATGATAAATACATTTTTTATTATGATTATATTTTTCATGGTTATATTTGCTGGTTTTCAGCCAGGGGGGCAACGCTCGTCTGCCCTAATGGGGGAGCCGTTGCTGCATTATTATGACTCACTCTACTAGGAGGAAATATGAGGGATTAGGGATAAAGACATGTTTCCGCACCTAACACATAAAGTGATTTTGTAATTGCATGGCTTCGGTAGACTAGATCAGATATTCACAATGTGCATATAACATTTATGAAGCCTTAATTTGGCAACCTAGGGTAGGAAAGTGCAATCAAAACCAAATTTGGATTATACAGGTTATCTATCCTGAAAATAATTTTATTGGTTCAGGAATATGAACAATATTCTGCCTGAGGTCGGCTGGGTGCTCAACAAATTGCAAATATGTTTTAGCTTCGTCTCTCTTATATTACACCTCATTTGCTCCTTTGCTCAGCCAGAAGAACCAACACATACCAGTACAAAGAAGTGTCTTTGAACAGAAAAGTATTTTGCTGCTACATACAGTGGTGCTGAAATAATTTTTAGAGTATGGGTGCTGTCATCATTGTTAAGTCACTGAAGTCATAGCGATTGTGAAAAATCCAGGCATCACACAAAAAACGAGTATAAAAAATGAGCCATGCACATCATTAAGTAGGATGTCGAGGCGTATGTAACCAGCGTTAATTTTGGAGAACACTGTCGCAAATATATTACTAAAACAAGGTATGGTAGTGCAGTATCATTTACAGAAGGAATGTTTTCCCATTGAAATGGCCACTAAATTTACTCAGACATACAGTTTTATTAATAGAAATCGCACAAACGATAATGTGTGGAAATCGGCTCTCTGGCAGTAGGTATGCCATGAATTGATTTGATCCGCTTAAAATCACTTTTGCATCACACTTAAGAATTGCAAAAAATGTGCTTCGTATGTGCCTTCCAAACTGCTGATATATTCTGAAACACAGTTGTAAAAGTAATTTACACGTATTTAACTTTTATTGTGAGTTAGAAATATATGGCATCCTACAGCCTTTCCTTTCACATTCCCTGTACCCCTGCAAGACTGCCACATAGATCACTTTAGAAAACCATCTCACTTTGTACTAAGAGAAAGTAAACACCAACGTCCATTGTAAAATAATCAATAGCCTTTTGCCAGGGGATATTGCCTGACCTTTGACCTCTGTCTTTGAAGCACAGCAAATGTTCCCAAAAACAAAATGTAAATGCATTTGTATTGCTCATTCGCCTTCTGTACTCCAGTATGGTTATTTTGGGGATGCTGCAGCACCTACAGCACCCCGAATTCCAGTCTATGGCTACAGCAAAAACTGGAGGAACTTTGATACTAGATATTTTGGCATGTGCGTGTACTGAGTTCCCAAAACAAAAAGTAGACTGCATTCTTTTTTATAAAGGTACCGGTACTGCAAACTTTTTTGGGTGAAACTGGACTTACTCAAAATTTTCACCCAGCTATGATCACTCAATATATCAACTGGAAACAGAGTCAAGGGTCAAGTCAATAACACACAAAATAACACACAAATGTATTTTTGCGTTCCATGAAATGTTTTTTTTTTTGTTATAACATTTGATCTCTACATTGAGTTTTCTCGTTAGTTCCACTATTTTTGTGAATGGCATAGCAGCTTGTGCCATACCAGCAAGCGTGAGCTAGGTATTTCTTGTAGAAACCAGTTTACCTGAGGGGGCAATTGTTTGAGTCTTTTGAGAGTTCAGTAATAAATCATATCAAAACTGCGGCCTTTCTCCCCCCGCATCTCAGCTTCATAGTTGTATTGCTTGCAGTCCATTATCACAAAGTCAACTTTCAATAAAGGCTAGAGGAAACCTACAATAACTAAGACTGTAGCACACATTGAGGCAAAAAGTCTTCTCATAAATGGGTTGCGAGGGTGTATAGAAAGAAATGCACTTGTGGTTTGGACCCATCCATTTGGCAAATGGCACAAGAACTTTCTATTGAAGGCTGCATCTTTAGAATGATAAGAAAAGGCTGACATTCTTAGTGTGATCTGAAGCTGGCACTAGACTGTAGGTGGCTGTAGTCATACAATGTAGCAAAGCTTGAGTGTATCTGTTACAGGGAAAACAAAATACCTGTGAGATGTACCGATCACCAAAACATGGCATATCGCCATCAGCAGAGAATTCTGATGTCCCTCCAAAGAACTATACCATTCCGTAAAGCGTGAATGCCTGTCAGCATCGAGCACAAAGTTTGGAAGAGTGCCACTGGCTACTTACGGAACTTTGACATGCATGAAAGCAAAAACACCACCTTAGCTCGATTAATCCCCATGGCCCCTAGATTTCTCTGCATCATTGACCAAGCCCGATACACCAGAGTTTCACTCAATATGCCCATTATTGAATTGTGACTTCCTTTTGCAAGTGGAACATCTGTACACTTGAATCTCTATATGGCAGTAACTTTTTGATATGTGACATGATCATGCTATTACTAACATTTGGTGAACTGGCAGGAAATCTGTGGAAAACATTTTCGCTTTGTTGTAAAAGGTTAACTTCTTTGAAGCTCACAGGCAAGGCACTAGACGAAAGTCTTCAATGATGAATACGTGCCTGTTTCACTTACAATTGGAGTGTGTACAAGTGCCGCCCAGATAGGTGTTTAGATGATGTGTGCCTGAGATTCTGCATGGGAGATCAAGTCTTGATTTTTAACACAAGGAATAGTCCTTCAACAAAATAGTTGATTCTCCACCATGTCGTAGCATGTACTGTGCCTGAGGCATGTACTGATTTTCTAATAGCCATTTATTAGACATTGAGTTTCTAGTTGGCTAGGGTATGCACCTAGACCATGCAGAACTTACCACTCTAGTCAGGGCAAGGGAGTTACACATTAAAGATAACCTGTGCTCACCCTCTGGTTGCTTGGTGCAGAGCAGTCAGGCTTGGGAAACATCCTTTACAACGCAACTTTTACCACGCAGTGCCTTTACGACGCAACTTTTACAAAGCAAACCATTACAACGCATTGCGCTGGGGGGCGCTCTAGGATAGGGAATAGATTTAATTTACTATCCAACACCTTCCCTACTATCCACGGGGACTGGAGTTGGAATAGTAAATTAAACTATTCACTATCCAGCACCCCAAAGCGCTATGCGTTATAAAGGCATGCATTGTAAAAACCGGGTTGTAAAGGTATGCGTGGTAAAAGCATACGTTCTAATGTCATACATCCGTCAGGCTTATCATCAGAGGGAATGTATAAAGCGTTTGCACAACACACTCACACAGTAACACCATGAATACATCACAAAAGAGACTCCAAGCAGGATCATATAAAAACATATAGAATATATTGTAAATAAAACATAGAGCAAAACGACAGGTGCCATAAATACTGTGCTTTGAAGACAAATCCTGAAATAGTCCTCGTTATTCTGATACTGCAAGTATGAAAACAACATACATTAGAAAACATCAGACCATGAAATGCAGCAGTTTGGTTACAGAAAATACATAAATCACCAGGTATCATCATCCGTACATCAACCACTAAATAACCCCATTAACACATAGGACCTGATTCCGTTGGGCAGACGTTGCAGAATGGGAACTGACCGACCTCAGGTCTGCTGATCCAACTGCATCATTTGGATGTCCCTGTACTGTGTGGCAGGAACCATGAGGTACTTCATGGTGCAAGGATGTTTTGCGGGGGCACCATAGGTGCACCCTAGGGCCACATGTGGAGGGTCAGGGAAGATGGGGGCCCTGCTAGGGGCTCCAATGTCCATTTCCGATAGCCAATCAATGTCGGAAAGTACGACATGGATTGGTTGCGAGAAACCGACATCATAATCCTGACGGCAGAAACGCTGTCCTTAAGGGATTATGATGCCTTTCTGACTGGCTCAAAGAGCCTGTCGGAACCGCGTCGGACTACCCAGCCAGTTTAAGCTCCGACCACCACCATCATGATACGGTGGTCAGACTTTAAACCTATAGTGTTGGTCGGAAAGGCTCCGACCAGCGGTCGGAGGCTTTCCGACCGATGTTGTAAGTATGACCCATAATGTAATTCACCGACAAATGCAAGGAACACATAGATACAGTCCACCTGCTCTTCTATTACTGGCTATGCAGTATTTGGGGTAAATGATGAGCCCTTTTTCAACAAATGGAAATGTAAACTGTAGGCCACAGGAACACTTGCGTGCCTACTACAGGAGGTATGGAAATTACCAGGTTCCTGGAATGCAACCTGTTTCTATTAGCCAGTTTCTAAGGGTAATAGTGGACCTCTGTTGCAGTTCATCCTCGTCCTGCTTCACTGATAAAGTGCCCCTTCGGTACGTCCTCGTATAAAGGGGTGGGGGCACACACATTCTAGGCTTGCATTTCTAGGTTCCCCGCAATCAGTGTAAGAAAAATGCACCTGCTCTACCCTAAGCTCTGGACATCAGTGGGGAGTAAATCAGCTCTTTGTGTGATGGTAGGACACAGCTTATACAATTGTAAAGTGTGAATGCCCTCTCCCTCTCCCAGTCCAGGAAGACCACCAGTATGCAGATGAATGCAGATGTAACCCTGTCAAATCCAACCCTTCTTGTGTGATGGCTGTCTGGAAAGTATGCACATAGTTTAGCTGTCACCCAGGCCCATACGTGGTTTGGAGTCAGACCGCACAGTCAAAAAGAACAATTTGATGGGCATAATGTTGAACAATGTCAAATATTCACCCTAATACAGAGTTCTGGGCCTAAACCCATTGTTCTTTTGCTCCCCATGCCATTGCAGTTTGAACCCAGTCATATGCAAATCAGTCTCGACCCTGCTCCCAATGGGAACAGTTAATCAATCAGGGGGTGTATTAAGAGTGCTACTCACCCGTGAGGTTCTCAGGGTGCTGGGGGGAATGCAGCTCTGGTTCAGTCCAAGAGCCAGGTGTTAAGTTTCTTCCTAAAGGTGTGGATTTTGGGGGAGCGTCTGATGTTGACAGGGAGCTCGTTCCAGGCTGTGGCTGTGTAGAAAGCTATCCACCTGCTCTGGTTCTGCAGATGCGGGGTGTTTCTGCGAGGGTGAGGTCTGCAGTACGAAGGGTTCTCTTGGGTATGTGGAAGGATACTCTCTCCCTGAGGTATTTGGGTCCGATGTGGAGTGATTTGTAGGTGTGAGTGAGCAGTTTGAAAGTTACTCTCTTCTTGACCGGGAGCCAGTGGAGGACACGAAGGTGTTGGGTCATGTGTTTGTGCAGTGGAGTTCTGAGGACGAGTCTGGCTGTGGCGTTCTGGATGGTATGTAGCTTGTGGAGAAGGGTTTTGTTGATTCCGACGTAGAGAGCATTGCTGTAGCCCAGTTGGCTGATTATTAGAGCGTGGGTGATAGTTTTTCTGCATTCTGGGCGTATCCATTTGAAGGTCTTGTGGAGGATCAGAAGGCAGTTGAAGCTGGTGTAGGCGATGGAATTGATCTGACAGGTCATGGAGAGGGAGCAGTCGAGGGTGATGCCGAGGTTCTGTGTGTGGTCTGTCGGGGTGAGTGGACTCCTGAGGGCAGAGGGCCACCAGGTGTTGTCCCAGGCAGAGGTGGAGGGTCCGAGGATGAGGACCTCGGTTTTCTCCGAGTTGAGCTTCAGGCAGTTGCTTTTCATCCAGGCGGCTACGCCCCTCATTCCTTCCTGGAAGCAGTGTCTAGTGTCTACTGGGTTCTTTGTGAGGGAGAGGATGAGCTGGGTGTTGTCGGTGTATGATACTATGCTGAGCCCATGTTTTCTGACGACAACGGCGAGGGGGGCCATGTAAATATTGAAGAGCGTGGGGCTGAGCGATGATCCTTGGGGTACTCCGCAGTTGATCTGTGTGGGTTCGGAGACAAATGGAGGGAGTCTGATCCTCTGCGTTCTGCCGGAGAGAAAGTATTGGATCCAGGAGAGTGCAGTTCTTCGTATCCCAGTGTCGTGGAGTCTGGCTGCAAGGGTGCGATGTGAGACAGTGTCAAAGGCTGCGGAGAGGTCTAGTAGGATGAGGGCTGCGGTGTGTCCCTGGTCTAGTAGCATGTGGATGTTGTCGGTGGCAGCGAGGAGGGCCGTCTCGGTGCTGTGGTTGCCGCGGAATCCGGACTGGGAGGCATCTAGGATGGAGTTCTCTTTGATAAAGGCTGTCAGCTGGGTATTTACGAGTCTCTCAGTGACTTTTGCTGCGAAGGGGAGGAGAGCAATGGGCCGGTAGTTTTTTAGGTCTGTCGGGTCGGCCGTGGGCTTCTTGAGGAGGGGTTTGATCTCCACCCTCTTCCAGTCAGTGGGGAAGATGCAGGATTTGAAAGAGGTGTTGATGGTGCGAAGACGGCGGTGGCCCTGTGGTAGATGTGCGGTGGGCAGGGGTTCGTGGGGGCTCCTGAGTGGGTGTTCTTCATATTCAAAGTGGTATGTTCGACAGGGGCTGGATCCCAGGTTGTGATGATCGGTTCTGTGTTGGTGGTGGTGGTGAGAGGGGTTGTCCGGGGGCTGCTCACTGAAGTTGTCATAGAGGGCCTTGATCTTCAGATGGAAGTAGGAGCTGAGCTGGTTGCAGAGTTCCTGGGATGGTGTGATGTCCGTGGCTTCGCTGGGGGGTTTGGTAAGTTGCTGTATGACATTGAAGAGTTCTTTAGTGTTAGTGGCGTTTACTGTGGATCTTGTTCTTGATGAAAGTCTGCTTGGTGTCTCTTAGGCGCTGATGGTATTCCTTCAGGGCATCCCGGTAGCTGTTCAGGTCTTCCATGGTTCTCCGGTTTTGCCAGGTTTTCTCGAGTCGTCTGCAGGAGCGCCTGGCTACTTGGAGTTTGGTGGTGAACTAGGCGTTTTTCAGGGGTCATTGTTTGCCGGGGTGGTGGAGGGGTGCGAGCTTGTCTGCGCAGCTGGAGATCCAGTGGTGAAATTCCTTGGCTCTGGAGTTGGTGGAGGTCATGGCGAAGGCTAGGAGGAGGGTGGTGTTGTGGTGCTCCTCTGTCATCTTGCTCCAGTTCCTATGAAGCGGGCGTGGGGGGGTTTCCGTCCGGTGGAAGTGTTGAAGGTGAGGTGTACGCAGTGGGGGTCCGTCCAAGGGGGCGGTGAGGTATGGCTGAACTGGATGTTCGTCCCTCCTGCGAAGATAGAGTCAAGGGTGTGTCCTGCTCTGTGTGTGGGAGTGGTGATGAGCTGCTTCAGTCCGAGGTTGGAGAGGTTGTCGAGGAGGGTGATGGAGTCGAGGTTCCTGCGGTTGTCAAGGTGCACATTAAGGTCTCTCAGTCAAATGTAGTCCGTGGATATGATGGCGCGGGATGCGACGAGGTCGATGATGGTGGTTGCGGACTAGGTGCGCAGACCGGGGGTCTGTAGGCGAGGGTGCCCCGTAGCATGGTCCTAGGGTTGGTCTGGATCTGGAAGTGAAGGGTTCTGTGCTGGAGTGGGGTCGCTCACGTTGAAGGTGGAGAGTTGAAGGGAGGTTTTGTGAGCGATGGTAAGTCCTCCTCCAGGGCGGTGGGGGCGGTCCCTTCTCTGGATCTTGTAACCTTCGGGGATGGCGGTGGCGTTGTCTGGGCCGGAGGTGGCGTTAGTCCAAGTTTCAGTGAGGAAGGCGAATTCAAGTGAGAGGGTGTTGAGCAGGTCACAGATCTCTAAGGCGTGTCTGTGTAGGGAGCGTACGTTGAGGAGGATGCATGTCAGGGCTCCGTTGGTGCTGGCGTCTGGCTAATTTTCGGCGGTCTTGGGGGCGCAGTCGATGGTGAAGGATTGTCAGATATGTCTGCAGGAGAACTGTCCTTGGGTGATGTTTTGTGTGGATCACTGAAATAATATCGAGGGACAGAATATCGACCATCAAAAATATCGTTGACAAAATATCGACAGTCAAAATATCGAGTTTCTATCTACAAACAGGTAAGTACAAAAATATCGAGTTAAAAATATCGTTTACAAAAATATAGTTGTAAAAAATATCGTATTTACTAAAAACAGTGTTAAATTAAATTAATATTAATAATTAATTACTAAAATATACTTAAAATTACTTAAATTAACTTATAATAATTAAATAATTAATGAAAGTTAAATAAATATTTTTTATTTCATATTTATTAAAACATATATATATAGTAACAAAATATAATAAAATAATACCCAAAAACTGAAAACTGACCCTGAACCCTAAAAATACCCCTTTACCCAAAAACCCAAAACTGACTCTGAACCCTAAAAATACCCCTTTACCCAAAAACTGAAAACTGACCCTAAACCTTAAAAATACCCCTTTACCCAAAAACTGAAAACTGACCCTGAACCCTAAAAATACCCCTTTACCCAAAAACCCAAAACTGACCCTGAACCCTAAAAATACCCCTTTACCCAAAAACCCAAAACTGACCCTGAACCCTAAAAATAAAAACGATTTTTTTTACTATCTATATTATATACTTACATATTTTCACTTTCTATATTATTTACAGTCGATATTACTTCACTTACCTTAAAAACGATATTTTGGCTGTCTATATTCTGTCCTGTCGATATTTTGTCCAAACGATATTTTTGACTCGATATTCTGTCCAAACGATATTTTGGAGTCGATATTATGTCTGTGCACCGTTTTGTGTTGCTCTTTGGCAGTCGCTGTTTCCTCCGGGGTTGAGTGAGTGGAGGGCAGCAGAGAGGTATTAGCAGGGTTCCGGAGATCCAGGGTTCCTGGCGCTGGCCGCTGTCCGGCCGTGGAAGTGCCCAGATGTCAGCCAGCCAGCAGCGCGTCGACTGGGCGACCGCGCAGCGGCCGCCATTAGGTAGGGGAGGGGGCGGGACTGGGGTAGGGAGGCGGGAGCGGGCTTGTGTCAGGGGGAGGATCGGCAGAAAAGGCTGACTTCCAAATAAAGCGAGAAGTCAAGAATTAAAGCGGCAAGGCTGAAATACAAAATTAAAGCATGAAACAATATACAATTAACAAAAAACAAAAATAGCGCATGGATTAACCCGTCTCCCAGGAGAAGACAAGGGGAGCACTAAAAAAGAGCTGAGTCGGGCGGTCAGGCTGCCTACGCGAACCCAGACACGGGAAGGCTCAAGAGCTGAGGCGAGGTAGTGCTGCACGTGGAGCTGCTGGGGAGAGTGCTGGCCTGGACAGGAGGGGTTCTGCAGCCCACTCCAGCCCGAACTGCCAGACCAGGTCCTCTCTGGACTGAAAACAAGAATCCTAGTACCGGTTTCTGTTTTCACCCAGCAGTAGCCAGGCTAGTTTGACTCCAGTGGCATGGAGAGCACAGGACCTATGTCTGGGCGTACCCGCCCTACTCTGGGTGACAAATTCAAACAGAACAATTGATGGACAGGCTGCAAAGAGCCATAAGCACAGAGAAATGCCCACCTTCTAAAACTGCCCCAACCAAATGCACAGCCTAGGTCGCCAATTTAGGCAGTCATTTTTTTTCAAACAAATTTATCAATGTATTCCACTTTAACTGTTTTCACCATATTTTCCACCATTATTGTAACGCTCTCCACACGTGGAGTGGCGATTGCCGATTTTCAGTTTCAAATGCCCCCTGATGGCTTACAGCCCAGCCCTACCCCACCACTTAAAAAAAAATGGATAATAACGCTATGTTATTATCATTTTATTTTTCGTGTGGGGCGACGCTCCTCTGCCTTAGTGGAGAAGCCCCTTCTGTAAATAAGTAACGCAAACATGACACAAAGTTTCTGTAAATCTAGGCTCTAGTCTCAATTAAGACTCTCATATGAGTGGCCCACATAATTGAGATATGTGGGGTAACAGCAGTTACCCCAACACCGAAATTATGAGCTTTGAGATCAATATCAAGCAGATCAAATCTTCTGACATTTACCGTAGGGAAAATGCTAGGTATTTATGGGGACACGCAGATTTTGGTGCGTTGAGCACCAAAATTAGTATGTCATTCCCAAAAACTTCGTACCTGGCTGGTATTTCTCATGCTACATAAATTCGGACTTAGCAGAGTAGGATGACTATCTCGCTAGTAACCTGGTACTCGTAATGAGGGGAGGAGTCTTGCACTGACAAGTATCACACACAACTCTTTCAGATGTAATTTGATTTATTGGTGACACAGCTTTAAACTTTTCTCTCAAGTTCTTTTATTTGCAATTTTAACTTTTTTGCAAATTAAATATTTTTCTTCTTATTCACTTGCCTTTCAGTACACTAGGTACTCGTAACTTTGCATTTTTCTTTCATTATTGGGCAAAGTAGAGATTTTGGACCAGTATGTGTTACTGAAATAGGGAAACACGGATGCCATCTTTGCCTCTCCTTTACTCCCAATTAGTTTGTCATGATTGATTTTATGTGCAAAAACAAGAAAAATAAGACACAAATTCAACATTGGCGTTTAAATGAGCTGATTAGCTTTAGCACACATCGTTGAAAATTGTTGTTTTTGGAAACGTTTGTATATATCGTAATGTGTTCCACTTTACTGTGAGACTAGTACGAGCTGTTTCTGCGTTCTTGCTGGGTTACACTTTATAAATTACCATTTATTGTCAACGAACACTTCCTTCTCCATTTTACATTTCATTTGGAATATGACATCTCTGGCTACTCCTCCAGCTTTGTTACAAGTGACAATAATATTAGTATTCACACACCTTATTGTTCCCTTATGAGCAGTCATTTATGCTGAAATTTGAAGGGTAAATCATAGTGCTTGTCTCTTTGAATAAAAAATATAGGACTTTCGAAACCATTATTTCCTGCCGTGCAGATCGTAAAATTTTATTTTATAATTAAAAACAAAACTCACCGTGAAATCAACATTTCAGTAATAACAAGACAGGTATATTATTGCTCAAACTCGATTGGTATCATGAGTGCACCAATGTTGGAATGTCATGTACAAACGTTACAAACAACAGGTTTCCTAGCCTGTTTTGTTTGAAAATTATTAGAAAAATAACTCGGATTAGATTTACCAACACTTTCTGCCGGTACAGAAAGTGATGCAATCTGCCCAGTGTTGGTAAAGTATTTACATTCTAGTATAAAATGTTATGGGCTTTGGAAAATAGTCTGTCAGGAGTAGCGTGGACATTTTGCCAAAAAATAATGCATCCTTGAGACAGGCATGAAGCAGAAGAAATGTTTCAATTTCTCCTAATTTTCGAACAATGAATGTCTTCTGCACCATACAACAACTATACTGCAAAGGCGAGTCCATGGCATTAATCTGCCTGTCCGTGGGCCAGATCAGCAACAGAGAGCATCAGCGCCAAATCAAAGTGGATATGGTTTTCCGATGCTCCCTCCACCAGCACAAAGCAGCACACTGCACTTGATCTTTAGGGCTGGCTTGACAGTGGTGTTTCAATCCTCCCACCTGCTGGTAGTCAGAATTACAGCCTTTCATTGGGCAGAAGTTGTGTGCTTTCACAAAATCATGCTTGCCTTCCAAGCAGCTGTAATATGTAGCTTCAACTTTCATGGGCACACAAATGAAACTGTAATGCTAATAAAGTCTCCTAGATAACCAGACAATTTACGGTGTATTTTTTTCTGGCAGCAGCAGAAATGGAATGGCATTCATTAACTTCTAGAGTGCAGTTTTGTATTTGAGAGCCCAGGGCTACCCTAATCTACATTAAGCATGAGCGGATTTTGCGTATTGGCAATCCGCGGATTTGCGGATTTGCGTATTGGCGTATTTCGAAAATACGCAAAATCCGCGGATCCTAGCGTATTTTTTTTGTTTTTGTGTTCGCACGGGTTTCTGCAAGTTCGCGAGGGTTTTATTGTACAAAACGCTCGCGAACGTGCAGAAACCCGTGCGAACACAATGTGCCTGGGTATTGCGCTCGTGAAAGTCAAGGATGCAAAGTCTATCCAGCATCACAGCTGATTTTCGACGGTAGATTTGGGAAGAAGGCACATCTGCCCAGCCTTGACAACGCTTACGATTGTTTTTGGGCTGAGGAATGAGTCACTGAATTTAAGCTTCAACTAGGGCACATGCTTTATTGATATCTTTATTGATATCTGTAAGTGCTTCCTGTTGAGGTTTTATTTTTGTGCCAGGACCATCGTGCCAGAATGAACCCTGCCATTCATATTTATTCAAGAAGACGCCACCGTTTTGTGCCATACCTCTACTCAACTGGAGCTGCTGTTGTAATTTACAATGGCGCCAGCAAGCTGCCAGCGCCGTTGTAAAATAGTTACAAAGTTAGCTTGCACAGGAAGCACTTAGATAAAATAAAGCAGCACCTGCTTCGTTTTATCTAGTGGTTCCTGTGCAAGCTAACTTTGTAACTATTTTACAACGGCGCTGGCAGCTTGCTGGCGCCATTGTAAATTAGTTACATGAGTGGGGGTTCAACTTTTGAACCCGTTACGTCCGCGCGGATTTTTTTTTTTCGGATTTTGTGGGAAATCCGTAAAATACGCGTATTGCGGATTTCCCAAAAATCCGAAAAATCCGTGGGCGTAACGGATTTACCGCTCACGCTTAATCTACATCGATTTTTAGATTTGGCAACTGTTGCTTGACCTAATGCAGTCAGCATAAAAGAGTTTGCAGAGCCCTACTGAGAGAGATGACACGCTCAAATGGTTGGCATCCTTTCCCCCAGGGCGCACCCAGAGATACTGTCTTCCTCCCTTCCCCTCTCAACAAGCCCATGTTCCTCAGGGTTCATCCCTCAGTCCAACACTCTTCAACATCTACATGACATCACTTGTGGATATCGTCAGAACACACAACATCAACATTGTTTCCTATGCCGACAACACCGAGCTCGTTCTCTCGCTCTCAGCAGACCCCACCATGATGAAGACCAACTTCCACAATTGTATGAAGAACATCTCAGCCTGGATGAAGAACAACTGATCAGAAGCTCAACACAGACAAAACTGAAGTACTGATCTTCGGCAGACACACCTCCCTCTGGAACAACTCCTGGTAGCCATCGGAACTCGGACCCACAACCCACTCCTAAAGACCACACCCACAACCTTGGCATCATCCTGGACAGCGAACTCTCCATGAAACGCCAGATCACCTCTGTTTTCTCAGCTTGCTTCCACACTCTCCGTATAATCAGCAAAATCTTCAAGTGGCTTCCTATCAGTGCCAGGAAAACTGTGATGCAGGCCCTCATCACCAGCTGACTGGACTACGGCAATACACTCAATGCAGGCACCACCACCAAACTCGTGAGAAGACTCCAGAAAATCAAGAACGCAGCAGCCAGATTGATCCTCAACCTGCTAAAGAGAACCCACATCACCCGGCATCTGAAAGACCTCCACTGGCTCCCCATCCATAAAAGATGTTAATTCAAGATCCTGACCCACACCTACAGAGCCTTCCATGACCAAGGACCTGCCTACATGAAACTTCACCTGAATTTTCACCTTTCTCCCAGGAACTTCAGCTCACCTCGCCGTCTCCCAGATACGATGCATCCGCTGTTGCCACACCTGAGAATGCTCCTTCTCTCACCTCGCCACCAAGTCCTGAAACGCACTTCCCGCTTCACTTACGTACTTCAACCTCGCTGGCTCACTTCAGGAAGGGACTCAAGACCTAGCTCTTTGACTAGCACAGCAGCACAGTGCCTGGATACCCTCTCGGGTGATAAGCAACGCTATATAAATACTGATTCATTGATTTAGAGTGGCTCTCCAACATTGTGTGTTCCCTGAATACAGGATTTTAATGGGACACATTTGTTTGCTTCCACTAAAAACACTGCTGGTATTGCACTTTTTTGTTTGTGGATGGATCCCTGTCCATCCAAAATAATGCATATCTGCTCTGAACATCTGAGTATAACACTAGAAAAACTCTATTCCCAAATCATTAAAACCAACATCTTTCCCGATGATTGGAAAATGATATCGATCAGACCACTTCTAAAAAAGCCTAACTTGGACTGCGAAAACCCGAACAACTACAGACCAATAGCCAGGATCCCTTTTGCCGCCAAAGTTTTAGAGAAACTACTAAACAAACAATTATCCCGATACCTACTGGACGGCAACTGGCTGGACCATTCGCAGTACGGCTTCCGTGAAGGGCACGGAACAGAAACTGCCCTCATTACAGCAGTGGAGGAACTCAGGCAAGTACTGGACAACGGATCGAAGGCCGCCTTGATACTACTTGATTTATCGGCGGCCTTCAATACAGTCAGCCATGAAATCTTCATAACACGCCTGAAAACAGCACAACTACATGAATCGGCTTGTGCACTCATCACCTCCTATCTAGAGAATAGAACCTTCTCAATAGAATCGGGAGAGGTAAAATCCAACCAATTTAACCTACCATGTGGAGTCCCGCAGGGCTCTTCAATGAGCCCCACTCTTTTTAATTTGTACGTAACCCCCCTTGCACAACTAATAAGGAACTGCGGCTTCACCCCAATATCCTACGCTGACGATACCCAAATTGTGGTCTCAATAAATAAAGACGTAGAGAACACAGCAGAAAAATTTCAAATCTGCATGGTACAAATCAGCCAATGGATGAGAACAAATTGTCTAAAACTAAACGGGGATAAAAGTGAGGTCATGATATTGGGAGGGGACACAAAAATATGGACCCACTCATGGTGGCCAAAAGAACTAGGAGGATGTCCCGAACCAACAGACAAGGTGAAAAATCTAGGAATCACTTTAGATACAAATCTCTCCTTTGATGCCCAAGCAAATAAACTGGCATCATCACTGTGGTACATTCTAAAAATGATAAAAAAAATTCTACCCTACCTACCACATGACTCACGTAAGACAGTGGTGACAGCATTAGCTCTGTCCAGACTGGACTACGGGAACGGCCTATATGCTGGAGCCAGGAAGAAAATCTTAATCAAACTCCAACGTCTGCAGAATGCAGCATCCAGACTGATATTAGGGATACCAAAATTCGAAAGAATCAGCCATAAACTCAGAAATCTACATTGGTTACCAATCGAAAAGAGGATACAATTCAAAACATTATGCCTAGCATATAAAGCAATCAATGGAACTGGATCACAATTTTTAAAAACTCATCTAAAACTATATGAGCCAAATAGACTTCTTAGATCCAGCCAAAAGAAAACAATCACGGTACCAAGATTCAAGAGAGCGAACTGGGGCGGAAGAAGTTTCCTGGTACACACGGCAAGAACCTGGAACCAATTACCGCTAGATATAAAAAACAGTCCATCATTGAAATCATTCAGAAAGGAAGTTAAAACGTGGCTTTTCTCAGCATATCCCTAATTAACATCTTCAAGAGTCAGAGGTAAATCACAGCGCCAAGACGCCCTTGGGCATTCGCGCGCTCTACAAATGGATAAATCAAATCAAATCAAGCAAAGTTCATACTCAAAACAGCAAGACTGAGTTGATTACAGTGGCAAGCATTTGATCATGGTTGTAGGCCTGGTCCGCTTATTTTTAATGATAAAGGCACTAGCCGAGTCAGGCACTGAAGCGGGTTGAGGACAGCCGCCGTGACCCCCCCCCCGGGCAACGCCCACTGAGTTAGGCCACCCCCCCCCCACCGCCTACGACATTTAAGAATGTGCTGCTTCCGGAGGCGCAGCGGACGGGCGCAGCGGGCACGCCGGCGGTGCGCCGAAGACGCGCCAAAGGCAAGCCCATCCGCGCCCGCCCGCGACCTGACAGGACCAGGGGCCACGCCCCCTGCCCCTCACCCCACCCAGGTCAGGACCTACAGCTCGGCTGCCATAAAAAAGATTAGGCCCTCCACCATGGCGCAATGCCCGCTCTCCTTCCTCCCAGTCGAACTTCCCATCCAATGCCCTGGCTGCAAACACTCCTTTGACACCATTGAGACGCCTGCCACGTCCCAGGAATACCAGATGTACCTGTTAAACTGTCGATCCCTTCCTCGGCACAGCACACAAATATGTCTTTTACTAGAAAATTACAACCCAGACGTTATCTTTCTGACCGAGACATGGCTCATGTCTCATTCAGAGCCAGACATAGTCTCAGCCCTACCCCCCGGGTTCCAAATCCACAGACTAGACCGGACCAAGGGAAGAGGCGGAGGCCTGGCTATCATCCTAAAAGATAAGTTTGGTTGCCGCACTACTACTGAAGCTATTCCTGAGTGCGAGAGCCTAGCATTCAGCATAGACTTCACAGCGAACAGCTCCTTCTCTGGCACCCTGATATATCGCCCCCCAGACCCAGGAAAGCTGTTCCACAGATCTCTCCCAGATATCATCGCTAATCGACTTCTAACCTCGGCCAACTATACGGTTCTAGGAGACCTCAACTTACATTTTAACTCCCCTACAGACCTTGCTGCCAGGGAACTAACAGAGGACCTAGCAGCCTTACAACTGATCCAGTTGGTGAGATCCCCCACCCATGAAAAGGGGAACTTACTTGACCCAATTTTTAGCAACTGCTCCAAGTTAATGGTCGGACAACCTATCTGCCTCCCATGGTCAGACCACTTTCTTGTCCCACTCACCTGGTCTACCACCAAGCCTCCTTCACTGACCCCACATCCCATTACCAAGAGAAACTGGAAAAAACTTCTCATAGAGCCATGGACAACTAACCTTGAATGCTCTCGCCCACCTCCCTGCACAAACCCCAACCAAGCAAATAACAACTATGAGGGTTGGATCAGGGAATCACTGGACACGATCCTTCCTCTACGGAAATCCATTCCCAAGAGGTCACACAAATCTGCTCCTTGGTTCTCAGATTCCCTGAGAGACCTAAAACGCCTCTGCAGGAAAAAAGAAAGAGCCTGGCGACTAGACTTTCTCCCAGAAAAAAAAAACCAATACAAAGAGGCTATTAAGGCCTACAGAAATGGGGTTAGGGCGGCCCAGGCCTCCTACTTCGCAGACCAAATAATGGCAGCAAAATCAAAACCCAAGGAAATTTTCCACCTGGTCAAAAAATGCATTACCGTCAACACTGCCCCCCCAGCCCCGAAAACGCTAGAACAATGCAATGAACTTGCAGACTTCTTCCATAACAAAGTCACTCAGATCTATTCCGCCTTCCCTACAGCTGCCAACAACTCAATAACACCCAATCAGACCTCTCCGACTAATTCCCCCTCCCCAGGACAGCCAACGCTGGACCACTTCCCCCCACTAAACCTGGAGACATTGCAACAACTGGCACGCCAAGTTAAATCTGGCTCTCCCCTTGACCCTGCCCCGCCAGAAATATTGCTCCAAGCAAGCCAAGCCATTCTTCCCGTGGTGCTAGAGCTCCTCAACTCATCCATATCCTCCTGCACAGTACCCAATGGATGGAAGAGAGCTATGGTACGGGCTCTGCTGAAAAAGCCCACCCTCAACCCAGAAGATCACTCCAGCTACCGCCCAATCTCACTACTTCCCTGGGTAAGCAAGGTACTGGAGAAGTACATAAATACCCAACTGACACAGTTTCTGGAAAGCCATGCACTCCTTGACCCATCCCAGACAGGATTCAGACCCAAACACGGTACTGAAACCGCCTTGCTGACAGTCACCGAAGAGTCCCGAAGGATACTAGACCAGGGAGGATCAGTGGCAGTGATCCTCCTTGATCTAAGCGCAGCCTTCGACACGGTCAGCCATGCCACCTTGCTGAACCGTCTGCGCAACATCGGTGTCGGAGGCGATGCTCTAAGATGGCTTGATTCATTCTTGCACAATAGATCCTTCCAGATCTTTGACGGGGACACAATATCAGCCAGAAAACCCCTGAACTGTGGAGTACCGCAGGGCTCTTCACTAAGCCCCGCGCTCTTCAATGTCTATATGCAACCACTGGCTGGACTCGTCGAACCCTCGGGTATAAAAATCGTATCATATGCTGACGATACCCAGCTAGTAGTTTCAATGACTCAGGAAGGCGCCGGTCACACCTCAGGAAGTCTGACGAACTGTCTAGAGGACATTAAAAAGTGGATGACATGCTCCTCTTTGAAACTTAATGGAGACAAAACCGAGCTCATGCTCTTAGGTCCCGCATCACCCACGTCACTTCCCTCCATGTGGCCTGGGTGTCTGGGCACCCCTCCCACTCCCAAAGAAAGTGTAAAAAGCTTAGGAGTATGGCTGGACAAAAACCTCTCCTTCTCCACCCAGGCTACAAAACTATCCGCCATCTGTTTTGGCTTACTCAGAACTCTAAGGAAAGTCCTCCCCCTCCTCCCAATGGAAGCCAAACAAGTGGCAGTTCAGGGCCTGATTCAGTCCCGGCTGGATTCAAACAACGCCCTGTATGTGGGTGCCCCTGAGACGTCCATGCGAAAGCTACAGGTGGTCCAGAACTGCGCAGCCCGCGCCCTGCTACAGATTCCAAGGACACAGTCTGCTAAACCCGCACTGAGCAGCCTACACTGGCTCCCAGTGAGACAGAGAGTGGCTTTCAAGGCACTATGTATTGCCCACCGAGCTTTCTGGAAGTCAGGTCCAGCGATCATTAACAAACTGGTCACTCAATACCACCCTAATAGACCCCTTCGGTCCACGGAGGCCTTTCTGGCCGTAGTCCCAAGAGTACGGAGAGCCAGGACCGGAGGAAGGATGTTTTCCCTAAAGGCCGCTAAAATGTGGAACTCACTCCCACTACAAATCCGGTCCAACCCTAACCTACTCTCATTCCGCAAACAATTGAAAACCTTTCTGTTTGCCAGGCCCACTTAAATCTCAGTCTCCGCCACCCTCAGCTCGGCTATCCATGCTCTAGCGCTTGGACGCCCATTTGGGCAGCAATCGCGCTCTACAAATCACAATACAATACAATACAATACAATACTAGGACTGATATATTTATTATAAAAAGCATATGTTGAAGTAGACAGGTATTTAAGTGTGGTTTGCTGTTACTCTATATTAAAGACTGCAGGTATGTACTTTATTACATGGAATCTCATATCTTCCCTTGGTAGACAATGTTTTAGGTGTTGGACACTCAGTGTGACAAACCGTGGATAGAAAAGATTTGGTCTGTGAGAATTCTTGTTCATTCATCTTAGTGGAGATATTCTTTTGCCAAATGTAATTTTGTATAGCTATCTAATTTTATAACGGTCTGTCCAATGGCTGCCTTGTGGAGAAACATATGCTCAAAGCTGTAGGCCCTAGTGGTTTTTGGTGATGAGATAGATGCCTGTTTGGTGCACTGGAGACATTATGTTCGATGCCATAGGTCTGGTCTGCTTATTATGAAACATTATGACAAAGGTCGTTGGTCTAGCTTATGAAGGGTGAAAATGATATGTTAAAGCCAGTAAGTCTTTTACAGCTGGTTGTTGTCACTTTGTGTAGTAGGCTATAGAGAGGTAGGTATTTTGTTGCACATATTAGCAGAACATGTGAATTTGCAAAGCTTACATTCACCCAAATGTATCTTGCTACTCAATACAGATGTTAATTGTTACCCAACTCAACGGTGCTCATTTTATCGATCTCAGAAATATGAAAGGCAGAGTGCACCCACTAGGATTTTAACCTGTGACCATGAAGTCGAACACAGGCTACAGTGGATGAATTAGTCCACTAAACCACCAGACCCCAGTGGTAATATCCCAGATTACTGTAGTAGTCAAGGGTTTTGTTGTTTGCCACCCACTCTTTTAGGGTTTTCACTGTGATGATTCTTTTTTTTATATACATTTTTATTGCGCAGAACATTAGGTTCATGAAGTACACAATATACTAAAAAATCATTATCATTAAAACCAGTTTCTACAAAAAATCGAGATGACAACCCCTCAATACATAATGAAACATGAAAAAGAACCGAAGCTAAAGCAGCTAATCATATACTCATTCACAAAGCAAAGTGCAAATTTATCCTGCAACACAGCAACGATGAAGAAAATTCCTAATACGTCTAAAGTACGATGCCAATAAAGTGCTAGTGCCATCTTATCGACTAAAGCCAACATAAATACAACATTTAATTAAAAGAATTTGTGGCTATAGCGGTTCCTTACATCATTGACTGAAATACTGAATGCATCGTTCTATAAAGTGCAAAAACCATTAAAGTGCTAGTGCTGCTAAAGTGCAGTAAGAAAAAGTGCTAATGAATTTTAGTAAAAAACTGCTACATTGATTTAAAAACCCTAGTGTTATGATCACTCTTTAAACTTTTCCAGTTCAATAAAAAACTTCCAATTAAAAAAAAAATGTAGTAGCTCCTACCCTCCTAGCGTAGGCTTCCTCAAATTTCCGGGTTCTTTTCATTGTATTTAACCATTTCAAACGAGAGGGTGCTTCCCTGGATTTCCAATTTTGCAGAATTAGGGAGCGAGCCACCGTACACAAAATAAATACGAAGGCCTTTTCGGGTTCGGATAGTATCTTTTCATCTCTACAGATACCAAACAAGGCAGCTTCGGCCTCGAGCGAAATACTCTTACCAATTGCTTGCTTAATATCCGAGAAAATTCCCTCCCCAAAAAAGCCTAAATCCTGAACATGCAAAAAAAGTATGGTGCCACCCGCCCTCCGCATCTATCTGGCAGCGAAAGCACCTATTTCACTGTGATGATTCTTGATAGGCCCTGTTGCGAGAGGTTGTATAATATTTTGCAAGCTGTGTTTTTCTACATGTTTGTAATTTTATGACTGTATGCATGATGGTTCCCAGTTTATGTGCAATTCATAGACTTGTGTTGGGTAAAGTGTACAGCCAATTTTGAAGGGTAAAGCGTTCAGTGTCCAACTTCTGGCCGGAATTCATAGGTTTGATCTGTGTATTACTGTCAAAGCTAGTAAGCCAGACTTACTTATTGTGAAAAGCATGCATTATAGGACACCATATTTTAAAGGATGGATTGTTATTACACTATGCTAAAGCCTTTAGGCAGATATTTTTTGCATGGAATTTCACGTAGTACAGTAGTAGGCAAGGATTTTGGAGTTGGTAATTCACCTGAATAAACTGTCGAGATAGAAGGTATGTACTGCAATAAGCCTTGTTAACCGGTTTTAGGAGCAATAGTATTTTGTTTTGCCAACTGTAACTTTACATACGTCTGTACATTTATGACTGTATGCCAGATGGTTGCCTT
This sequence comes from Lissotriton helveticus, assembly GCF_964261635.1. Taxonomy (NCBI): domain Eukaryota; kingdom Metazoa; phylum Chordata; class Amphibia; order Caudata; family Salamandridae; genus Lissotriton; species Lissotriton helveticus. The sequence goes on from NC_136063.1 coordinate 2,073,247,276, forward strand.
GTAGAAAGGTTCCACTCAGTACAATGGGCTTGGGTTATTTATGGTGACAAGCCATTGATAAAGGCTAAGTGTTTGATTGTTTAGTATGAAATGCTTTGATAAAGGCACTAATTTTGCCATGTTGAATGTGGAAATTATTTGTTAAAGTCAATAGGCAATTAAGGGCGTATTGTTTTTACTCTGAATCAAAGCCTATAGATAGGTTTTTTTGTTACATGGAATCTCATAAATTACTAGACAAGGGTATACTTTAGTAGACAAGAGTTTTGATGTTGGGTACCCACTATGATAAAATATGAGTATGGAAGATTTGTACTGTCCGAATCCTTGTTAGGCCCTTCTACGTATTTTGCTTTGTAAATTGTCATTTTGTGTACAGTGCAATTTTATGATGTAAGCCTGATGGTTGCCTTGTGGGAAAGAAGGCCTCGGGTGGTAATGATGATAAGTCAATGATAACAGCTACAGGTTTGATTTTTCACCAGGAAACATATTCCTGATCTGTTTATTATGAACATATTAACTGAGAGAAACATTTGTTATATTCAATAGGCATTTAAGGGTTGGTTGCTATTTCTCTCTTTCAAACACAATGACACAGATTACTTTTGTAGGGAATGTTTTTGATGTTAGTTAATGCCTTTGACAAACCCTAGGGGGAGAAGATTTGCACTGTAATAATTATTGGTAGAATATCTTCTTAGCTGTCTTTCTGGGCCTTGTAATAAAAAACATTAAATAATGCATGCATACATATATTTGTCCATCTGCATACATAGAGGACATTTCGGTCAGCTCTTTTCTGCCACTGCTGTGTCTGAGTGTTATTTATAATCTGCTTCCATCAATGAAAGCATACTGCATTGGGTAATGGTTCAGTCCGTATTAGTCATTAGACCTCTGGCCCTGGGAATGACAGCATTTTCTGATTACCTTTGTTCTGTTATGTGCCTGAGTTAGGTCCATGTAGCAATACTGTACATTTTCTTACATTACCTTCTTTCTGCACACTAACATTTTTACAATAACCTTTTGCACATATTTGTGTGTGTGACAATGTTGGATTAGTTTCTCTGTAACTGCTTTGCTTACACATTGTGCTTTATGCAACATTATCATGCTGCCTCGAACACTGAGTACAAGGCCTTTGTACACGCTGTACAATGTCATTATATCTTCATCCACGGGGCATCAAGGCTATTTGCAAACCCATAAGAATGCTAATTTGTATATACATCACAAGGTTGCTTTTTACTATGAATAAATAAGCATTTCCGGGGGTTAACCAGAGGAGACACTTATGCTAACATCAAGAGATCCCTGCATGCGGATGCTTCCCCAAGCAGCTGCCTAACATTTCTGTGAGCAGAATCCTGGTCATGACCAAGATGGAGTCATACGTTCTATCCCATCAGGTAATGGGGTTGGATCATCCCGTGGCGCCACACACACACACATGCACATACACACACAGACACACACACACACACACACTAGACACACATAGGGTAGGGATTGCATAGTAGGAATACACCTGTTTGCTACATTGTAGTATATGCCTGCATATATACACTTTATTTTGCACTATGATGTAACTATACCTGCTATTTACTATTTTGGTGCTTACAATCACTTTCATATGCTCCTGTCTTTTGATCCTCACAACACATGTACTCTATACAAGAATAACGTTGGGGTCAATAAATATATTGAAGATTGTCCCATTGTGTATTCTCTGTGTACTTCCTTGAGAACAAGAGTGTACAAGTGACTGAGCAAAAGGGTTCTAGATCTGTTACCACGATCCTGAGCAATTAGGATTGTCATGTTCAGTGCTTGCCAGAAACCATAGGCTCCCTGTTCAGGTTAGGAGGCTTAAGGTGTCACTGTGAGCTAGAGGGTCTCTAGGCCAAATATACTATTAGGGTGTGAGGAATCAGTCTAAGCATCTCACCCAACATTTATGTTGTCCACAAACGCGCAGATCCTAATGATTAGTGGGAATTACATAACAGTATGTCCAGCTGAAAATAGGGGTTCCTCAGTGTTAAAACTCTTTGGCCAGTCCTTTAGTTTTTAACTTTCTGGCTTTATAGTTCCTGTTTTATTTCTTTGCTTCTTCTTTTTTATTTTAATGTTTCTTAAGAGCATATTATGTAAATGTGGTATACTTGTAAAGCGCACTGTTACTCTACCCGAGTGTCCTGGCGCTGTAGACCGCTGGGGAACCCGTCCTGGTTTTCCCTGTGAGATGGTCCCTTTCTGGGTATCTCCAGGGTGAAACCAGGCATCCCTGGCGTCTGTGGGGGGCCGTTGTAGAGATGAGGCAAGCTTAATGCCCAGAGTTACCGAGTGTGTTCCCTGGTTAGAGTAGGCACTGAGGCGAGAATTAACGAGTCCGTTGACCCTGGTCCAAGACCCTGCCGCGTCGGGAATTGAACCCTGGTCCCGGGCCGTTCTCTGCTTACAGGTCTGCCACCTCTAACCAGTGAGCCACACCTATTATAGCTCTACAGTTGTGCTAAAGTGTTGCCTATTTGTTGCTTATTACAAGCGCAGTATGCCACATCCCACAAGGCCACCTCCTCTAAACCAGGAGACCATTATTGATTGCTTTTTCTATAGTGTATCATTGGTGTGCCATGTCAAGATTGCCAACATATTGGTTCTAAATGTTTTGACTATTCTTTAAAAAAATTAAAGTACTGACACACCTCTCAAACTCAACTTAAACATACTTTTGCATTTGGTTGATATTCACTAAGATAGTATCATGCTACTCCTGGAAATTTAGACATGGATTAGGTTTCCAGGCACACTATTACACCTGTCATTTGAAGTGTTTAAGGCCGACTATTTCTCTTTGCAGAATTGTATATAGTGTACAATTCTGAAAAGTCAGAAGAGCCACCCAATATACAAATGCTATTTTTCCCCCTTCTTTTGTCTTTGTCTGTCCGGACATTAATATCTATCTGTCTGTCTGTCTATCTGTCTGTCTGTCTGTCTCTCTGTCTGTCTGTCTGTCTGACTGTCTATGTATGCTGGGGCACTGGCCAGGACTGACTGGCTGCCAAAATGAATAAATAAAAGCACTTCAATCATCGGCATTGTCCCGTGAGTGGTCCGCACCTGTTTTCCGTACCGTGGAGGAGTGGTGCCTTTCAGGATTAGTTATATATATATATATATATATATATATATATATATATGTCTTACACTTTGTACGCCGTTTTGACACATGCATTTGTCAATAATTCTTTGTTGCTATAGTATGATTGCCAAAATGTTTAATTTTCCAAATTACATTTTAATAACAACTTTAGACTGGCTAAGCCCAACATAAATAACATAAACAGCTTTGAGGTCGCATGCATGTTTCATCTGTATCTGGCCACCATATTATCTCAGTATCAAAACCTGCGGTGTATTCCGTCTGCATATTTATGTGCAGTCTAATCAGATGTTTACTTTGCGAATGTTTCTTAAAGTTGAGGTCAGGATGGCTGGACTGACACCTTCAGGTATGGCACCTTCTTCTCTGCAAAATTGCATAATAGCTTTACTCACTTCCAGGTAGCCGCCTGTTAACCAGGCATCCACCAGAGCTTTCTCGCACATAAAGCTTGCATGTGGTTTATCTATACTGTTGATATTTTGCCTTTCTGTGGTATTCTTTTTCCATCCATTTACTGTTGGTGTATATTGTTGATGCTTGTTTGATTGCCATATTGGTTATTTATTTCAGAGTAGTCTAGCGAACAGCTTTAAACAAGCATAATCGGAGCCTCCGGTACTGACATAGAAGGAAAACATTTCTAGCTTATGCGACAAGATATTTTATGTTATATTAAGGACATGGAGGGGAGGATTATCCCACCTACAGTTATCTGAAATATCATGTTACTTATAATTTTATTTATTATCAGCTGTTGTTTGCCTGTTACAATGGTATTTATTTACAATTGACCGACTCAATTGAACAATGCTTATATGTACAATGCGTTGGAGAACAATTTAAACAGTGACACTGGAAAGGCAATACAAACTGGTACTTAATTTGGTTGCACAGCAACAAAGAAAGAGGAGGCAATATGGTATCTCGGACATTTATGGGGGTAAGATGCTACATCAATTTTGAAACACATGTCATGATTTATCCTTTAGTTTTCTTACCTTAAAAAGGTTTGCATATTCAGGTTCTATTTAAATAATGAAATCTGATGTATAAACATACTCACATATTCTAGGTGCCCATTTTTTTCAGTCATTTACATGCAGTATTTTAATAATAATTTCGATTATAACAAAATGTAGGTGATATATACAATGGTGTTTTAATATATCTCTGTGTAGTTCTAACTCTATTGCTCTTCCTCATACCATTTCGTTGAAAGACAAAAAGCACGGTTCATTTATTAATTAACTTAAAATCCCACAGCACATTCTTAAGTATGCTTTGTTATTTTGTTCAGAGTTATCACGTGGTGAGATATTCTTTGTGTAATTGTTCTACTAGGAACATCTGGAACTTGTGACATAATGAGGAATGGCACAATTTTGTCGTGGCAGGCACATTCATGCTCACAATAAACTGTTGTCAATTGGTGGAATTTCTAAGTGAGCAGATTTGGCACCAGGTTGCAGGTTTGTGAACAATCCCGGGTGGGTTCACCAGTGAGTTTCCCAAACTTGGGAGTGCATGAATCTTCACAAATCTCTTTTTTGTTACTTTCTCACCATGGACAAGCGTATACATTAAATCCTGTCAAGCTATGGAGTACATGCTTTATTGGGGTGGTACGGAAGAGGAATCACTCCCAAAATTCACGATGATGTAGTATTAGTGGTTTACCCTACTCAAAACAGTTTCACCTTGTGTATTTTCTGTTGTTCTTTTGTTTAAATGGGATATAGTATTTTTTTGGGGGGGTTGGGCTTCACTAAAAGTTATTTTTACAGCTAGCTCAATATAACCTTGTGTATGTATCTCACTAAAAACTGTTCTAGTTCTTTCTCTAGATTGTGTGCACAATCTTTGTTATATGCTCAAATAAGCCTGATAACATTAGGTTGTAACAAATGTCTTCTGCCCTTTTGGTATTACGCGAAGTGGTGTTGTTTGTAGAATAATCAGTTCATAACCCTATCCTTAAATCTGTAGATAGTTTTTTCGCTTGTGTGAATATTTGTGTCATTCGAACTGTTGTAACTATGTTGCAGCATTTCTACGATGGTATTCATTCATTCACTGCCTTCTTGTGGCTTCCAGAATCTAATAGATTCATGAAAATCACGTTGTAAACCATCCTTTGCTTATCATGCAGTCTATATGAAAATGGAATCAGATCCATCACTGGCCAGCAATGTTTGCAACCCCAGAGATCTTTGTGACCCATATTGGGCATTCATTCCTCATGTTAACAAGGTCTTGTTTCTAGCTGCTTAGAATATTTGAAAATATTGTTCAATCTTTGCCCCTTGAAGGCAAATTTTTGGTTGTCTAAGCTACCATCTCCTCTTGCTATCCTCCTCAGCCTTCCTTAATATCTCAGGCTCCAAATGATTCAAAACATGGCTAGTCACGTCTTGTATGGTCTTGCTCACCAAATACCTGCCTCTTCCCATGAGATAATGCCCAATTGAAAAGTGTATTATCTTCAACAACCTGTGATTGGAGCAGAATACAGTATACGCCAAAGGTCCAACCTACTTATTGCATTGCTTTCAAACCAATACCCACAGATATGTTCTGAGATTTGCTTCTCTGGCTTTCATACAACTCAACTACATTGCTGAGTCCCAGTAACAGAACTCCCACCCCACCCATCTCCCTACCTGTTTCAGTGGTATGACGTCTGTCTCCTCGTCATAGCAACCTTGGAAACAGTATTCACATGGTACTCATTTGATGAAAAGATACAAATTGTTACAAAACTTTTTCTGTGTGGACTTCAGCTAAGTGAGCTTTTAGATTTATACTTTTTTCATGACAGAAATGTCCTGTCTTAATCAAATCAATATAGACTTTGTTTCGAAAGGAGAGATTAGGCAGTTTCATGTAAACATTTGTGAAGTCTAAAACATTTATCAAAAAAGTGAAACATAACAGGATTTTGGTGGAAGAAAGTTCAATTTGAGATGTGTGTTGAATGAAATAACTAATGTATAGCGTATTTGTCAAATTATTCCATTTTGTTTTCCCTTCTGGTTCGGTTTAGGTTTTCTTTCACTGAGGGCTTACTTATCTCCAATTTTTCCAACAAAAATCTTTTATGTTTCACATTTTTGATAAATGTTTTTGACTACACAAGTGTTTTTCTAAAGATAAATAAAAACTTGGTTCACCTGAATCAAAGTACAACACATGATACTACTTAAGTGGTTGGGACAATGAGTTCTGCAGGCCCACAGGTAGCATTTACTTTAAAAGGCCTGGGTACTCTTAATATCACTTTACTAGGGACTTACAAAGTAAATTAAATGTGCCAGTTAAGTGACTTTTACAATGTTCAAGGGACAGAGCACAAGTACGTTGGCACTGTTTAGCATTGGTAAAGTGCGCAGAGTACTAATGCCAATAAAAAAACTAATTCAGAAAATAGGAGGGGAAAAGGCAAAGGTTCTTGTGGGGTGAGGCTGTGGAGAGGGACATGTCCAACAAACCTTCGTTACAGGACTCTGCTCGTGGTCACCCATAAACAGGTTTATTTATTTAATATTTATTTATAAGTCTTATAAAGCGCACTGTCGCCTTGCAGGCATCCTGGTGCTGGGGCTCCATGAGAAGTGAGGAAGAGAGGTGCTCAGAAGATACCAAAGAACTCAGACCCTGGTGAACAGCCAGGTCTTCATACATTTTCTGAACGGGAGAAGTTTCTCAACTTGTCTAATCTCCCTAGGTAGACTGTTCCAAAGTTTGGCCGCAGCCACCCCAAAGGATCTACCCCCTGCCCTGACTTTCTTGAATCTAGGTACCCTCACCAGTCGGGCCGAAGAAGAACAAAGCGCCCTGTGTGAGTGTTTGTTTAAGATGGGGGCAAACTGAGGACTGATTTACAAAGTGACCTTTGCTTGCAAATCCTGTGATTTTCTATACATCACAGACTTTGCAACTGCAAAACTCACAAGTCACAATGCTTCAAAGACCTTTTTTCGAATCAGAAAAGACTTTCTGGCTAGCAAAATGACTTTTGCCACCCATTCTGACTAAAGATAAAGAGGGGCATGAACGTAGGATTCACCTTCCTTTGGAATGTTGCAGTGCACTGCACCAACAATTTGCAACTGCCATTATGGTTACCAATAACTAAAATGTAATAGACACCAACTTAGAGTGGGAAGCACTTTGCAAGGAGAGAGCTTCACATTGCCGGTGAGTGTCCTTGTTGAGATCTTGGGCGCCCCTCAATGTAATTCTATTTTTTGTTGTACTGAGAAGTTCTAGTTGTGAGCACCGCTGCTGCTTTTATTTTGTTACAGTGGGCAGATACTGCTGCAAAACTGGCCCCCAGTGACAAAACGGGCCCCCATGGATGCAACCCTGGCCCCAACCAGGGAATGTCTGGTGCCTGCTCATCCAGTCCGGCCCTGGGGGGAGGGCAGGGACGTTGCAATGCCAGAACACGGGGCATATTTACAAGCCCTTATTGCCATTGGAACATCACTTTTTACAACGTTACTGCGGCGATAGGGGCTACGCCTTATTTCCAAGGCAGCATTAAGCCATTTCATGTAGCTTAATGCTGCCTTGTAAATAAGGCCCCCTTTCACGCTATGCTTAGCGTGAAAGGGGATGGCAATGGGTGTTGCAGTCGATGTTCCACCGCAGCACCCATTGATTCTGACAATGCTCCCTATTTACAAGGGAGGCATAAATAGGAGGCAGAGCCAGAATTAAGACCGGGGAAAACCCGGTATTACCGTTGCGCAACGAGGAGAAATGTTTCATTTCTCTTCGTTTTTGCTGTTTCCATGTGTGCTGCGTTGTGCACACACATGGAAAGAGCTAAAGGCCAATGATTGTTTATGTACAGGAAGGCTACCCTTCCTGCACATAAATAATCATTTTTTTAAAATACCGTTTTGCAACTTCTATTTGTGTTGCATTAAGCCACACACATAGAAGTTACAAAACAGCATTTCTAGATTGTTTATGTGCAGGAATGGGGACCTTCTGTACATAAACAATCTTCCCTTTACACGCAGACACCCTTGCACTACGCAAGGGTGCCAGCATTGGCGCTGTGTAGCACTAGCCCAGGGGGAAACGCGGGGCTGCACCATATTCTTGTAAATATGGTGCAGCCCTGCGTTTCTGAAGTGGCATAGTGAGGCGTTAAGCCAGGAAGGCTAACGCCTCACTCCTCCATTTCCCTTGTGTATATGCCCCCGGGTGAAGCATGCAGAATGTAAACTTTGATCTTCGCAACATTGTTTGATTAATTGTCTAGAGTTCACTTTTTAGGAACATCTAATAGGAAGCCAGTTGGGAGACGGAATTTATGTCAGCTACCTAAACAAACCGTAGCATGTGCTTGCCAAAAATACATATTTTAATACATACTGTATTTAACCGCATGCGTGCGGCGGCTTTTCCCGCTGTGTTGCGGCATTTTTTAAATTACCGCGTTACATGACGAGCTCAGCTCGTCATCAGCGTATGGCAGGTAATGCTGATGACGAGCTGAGCTCGTCATCAGCATGCAAGGGGTTAATGCTGTATTTAAATGATTTAGTTTACAATTCTGAGGTTACTTCCCATCAAAGAGGGGTCTTTGTACCGGCTACTCGATTACCATATTTAAATGAACCTATATGCCAGCATTCGCATTGTGATAGGTGGCAACTTTTGTTTCAACCTGTCTGTAGGGTGCACATATGCACACAATATCTCTGCTCTTTTGCCCACTTGGCATTTCTCCTTCTTTTGAAAGCTGACTGAAATTCTCAAATTTGTCGGAAGGAAGTCCTAATTTAGCAGTCCAACTTTCAGTAAGCAGTCAGACTTCAATCAAAGCAAAGAACGCCGGGCATTCCTGCGCAGGCCCACGAACCATCAGGCCATGAGGGCTAATGACATGCCTCTGTTTCAAAGAGGCAGAATAAAAATGCTGATATCTATCATGTGTTCAAAAGGAACACACGTCCATTTCCTCACATTTCTATATATTAATTTTATGGAAATATTTGATTAGTGTGTCTTCAAATCCATGACTAAGTTTTCAAATTCTAATCAGGATTTCAATTTGAAGAAACACATTCCCATATCATAGAAATTGCAATTCCTCGTATTGGATCTTGAGAAAACACACTTCATCCAAGCTACATAGGCATAAAGGGAGTGTGAAGTTTCTGCGATTAAAAGACTATTTCTTTTTGTTCCATGGGCCAATCTATAGTTATATATACATAAACTAGTGCATAAATACACACAAGTATACCGTTTAAACTCTTATCTATTTGTGTAATGCAAAAACAATCCTCCAAGCAGTAAACATATTTCACAGAAATCTGTAAAACAACATTTTTAATTACTATTGCAGTGTTCTGTAAAGAAAATGCATCACCCTTTTTTCCAAGCAGATCTATTTTTTATTTATTTTCTTTCAAGGCTGCTATTCTTCTTCGTTCTTAGATGTTCCAGTGCAGGGTTTCTGAGATTTAATGGTGTTATTTCGCTCTTAAAGGCATTTGGCTTTCTCTTGTTGTGACTTATGGCTTAATTAATACCTTGCTTCTTAATTAAAACATGTAATTCAAAAATGCAGGGAGCAATGCAGGTGAGTTAATACTATTTATAGGCAGTGCTTCCAATAGAGCCTACAGTACAATATTTAATGCAGATAAGTGGCTATAAAATGGAGAAAGTACATTACTTACATAAACTGGGATACCAGCAATAAATATAGGAGGAGGGATGAAGCAACAGATTTCAGAACTCATGGAATTAAGAGCTCAGAAACAGCATGTGCTGAATCATAAAAAAAGCTTGACTTTTGCCATTTTATGTCCTTGGTGGCACATTATGAGAGTGCTTGCTCCAAACACTTTTTTTTCCACCATGTTATTAAAGGAGAGAGGTTGAAATATGTGATAAGAATGTCCGTGCACATTTGCTGTGTCGAATATTGTTGCGGTTGTTTTTTTGCGCTTCTGTGATTTTGTGCTGCAGTACTGCAATGTGGTTTTGTTGTCTTGTAATGCAGTTGTGTTTCTGCGTTCTGCTTTTGATCCAGCGCTCTCACCAAAATATTGCACAAATGACACTATCTACTACCACAAAACTTACACTACAACACTAGGCCCATAACAACAATAGAGCGCTTGAATCATGAGGCGATAAGATCTAAATATAGTTGTTTAAACCATCTGCAATAATCAAGACCAGCTTGTCATTTTAGAAAGTTTATTTTAACACATCTAGAAAAACTTAGGTTTTGGTATTTTATTAAACAAGCATTAGAAAAAGTCATAAAGAAAGATTTATTCAGTATTAATAAAAAGAGCATAAATCAAGAATTATTATTCATTAGCAGGAATAAGTAAAATTAAGCATTTTCCAAAATCCTAACTATCTCTTTGTCTCTACCCTCATCACCTAGTAATAAAGTAATTAATAAAAACTCCTGTCCTCACGTGTAAAGTCCATCAGCATAACATCATCCTCCAGAATTCTCGAGCGTAAGCCAACTATGTGTTCTCTGAACCTATTCTTATACCCTAATTTTAGCTGAGCTAACTATTTTTCACATTCCAGCAGACGAATTCTAGTTCTCCATTGGCTGAGCCACCTCGTACCACAGTAAACTGTGACACCTCCTTTTTACATGCCCGGGCAAATTCACTAGATCATTGTTCATTTAGAAGTCTTGGCAGCTCTCCTTAGACTGCTACATTTTGTAGCGACAGCTTCCTTTTTAACCTTGAGCCAGTCAGCTCTGAACTCCCGTGGCACGTTAGCAAACGTTAGCAAATTTCTCCAAAAAGTCATCTTTTTAGCAGTTCAATCCAAAACCTTTCAAAATAAAAGCTCAGAGGCCTTTTCCATCCTTTCAGAATTATTTTCACTTGAGCCATTTTCATCATTAGGCCTCTTTCAGAAAGCGTCAATTTTCTGCGCCACTGTCCCTGCGTCACTTTTAAAAGGGTACTAATTTTCCTGCAGCCATCTCTAAGCTTCATTTGTAAAACTATTATATAAACAAACACAAAGAATAATTAATGCAAGAAATACAGTTTGTTCTGTTGCCTCCCATCATTGCTAATAATTAACCCATTAGTCTAAATTACCTAGCAGTAAAGCACAAATAAAGCAGCATTTTATATCTACCTGTCTTCATGAATCCATAAAGCCTTATGTGCACCTAGAATAGTAGGAATGACATCACATAGACAAGGGAAGCAAAATAAGCACATGCCATTATTTTAAAAACAGCTGCTATTAGTTATGACATGACAATAGACAGGATTAATTTATTATTTTCCACATACATAAGAATGCAACATAATGCACATTTATGAGCACACATGTTAGTTTCCCATGTGTTCTGTAATGTAATGTAACTTTAAACTAGGTTGAATTATTATACACAGCACAAATTGTTAGCATTATTAATTTATTTATGGAAGTGTGACTTCACGGGTTTAAACAGATTTCTGTTTTCTATCCCGCTCCATCAACTCCCTCATCTGGTGATTAACAAATCACCACACCACCACCCAATATTTTAGCAAAGATTTTATCTAAGATGAACATGATTCAATTTCACCTGTGTTAGTATTTCTAAAGACTTATCTCATCAGTTTATCTACAATTTTTATATTGAGTTTTAAGAAACCCCTCTAGTTCTATTTCTTTTTCTTGTGTAACATACAACTAAGCTTCAATAAATGTGTTGCAAAAACTATAACTAATAAAATGTCAGTATCTTGCTTGTCATATTGACCTTAAACTTCTCCTTATTAATTTCTCAAAGAACAATAACAACCTAAATTAACCAAAGCAGAATTATATTTTCATTAAGCTTGCAAAGAAAAATAAAACAAAAAATTTAAAAAATGTTACCTAAATTTTCTAAAAATTTCTAACATCCCCCTTTTTTAATTTTTTTTTTTTTTTTTTTATACTCTTTAAACCTTCTAACAGTTTTTCTTCGACCTAATGTCACAAATTAATTTTTCAGCTAACAGAATTTCTTCGACCTTGTGTCACCTAACAAGATTTCTTCAGCCTTATGCCAAAAACAGAAAACTTAAAAATTTAACAGGTATGTACTTCAATCATTGTCACTATTCTCTTCAATCTTTTCCTGACTGCAACTATTTACCTCCATTACAGGTATCACTTCAATTTTCTTTCCTGCCTCACTTTTCTTTACAGAATCTTTTTCACTTGATATCTCATTAATCTGTTTCTTTGATCTGTATCTCAATTTGAATTTTAGGCCTTCATTTTCTCCTGGCCATTCATCACTTTTTCTTGGTAATTTCTTCTTTTGCTTGGTCACATTACATTCTGTTCTCCAAGCTCCTTTTCTGAATTTTCTAATTTCAGAATCTTCATCACTTTCATCAGTTTCAGTGTCAGATATTTTCATTCTGGACTCAGGTACTTCTTTACTCGGCAGCTTCACTCCGTTAGGAACGTCATCTTTGTAGCTGGTACTTGGCAATTCATTTTCTTCTTCAATTACCTTCAACTTCCCAGTTTCAGAATTCCTGTTCCTGCATTCAGAGTTACTTTTCTGCTTTTCAATACTCTCCTGTTCTTGAATCACAATCTGATCACATTCTTCTTCTGCTTCTTTTTCTGGCAGATTTCCATCATTTTCTGAGTCTTCAGTCACAACTTTCAAGTCTTCTTCAATCAAGGCTTGTTTTCTTTTCGTGTTCTCCAGATGTCGACCAACTTGTCGATCTTCAAGATCTGGATTCTCTTCAGGCTCTTCTTCAGAATCTGAATCATCAATTGTGACACTATCCTCATCAGGATTTTCAGGAGTAGTTACACAAAAAGTATGGCCAGTGTCAATCCACCTCTTCAGTCTTTTGCACTTCTCTGCATTTGTCGTGACAAGACTGACTGGCCTCCTTTTCTGCCACCTTGGCACTAGACAATTTCCTTTTAGACGAACCTTTTTCCTGATTCTTTTTCCTGGTAACAAATTAAATACTTGCTCTTTTTCTCTTGTTTGCACTTCAGTTTCATCTTCATCAAACACAGAAATCATTTCATCTGATAAATTCCTGCAGTTCTCCAAATTGATGCTATCATTGATAGTCATCATTCTCTTCTCTGGTATGAATGTCTGTCTCATGACCTTGTCCATCTTAATCTCACGTGGACTTAAATTTGTCTTTTTATCAGTAGTGTTTCTCAGAAACATCAAAACAAGTGGAAGAACATCTGTCCACTTTGTACCTGCAGCTAGGCACATTTTTGCATCTCTGTCTTTTATAGTAACATTCTCATGCTCCTCAACATCTGAAATTTCTAGTTTAACAGAATAATGGAGTAATCTGTTTTCAATATGTCTTTTGCCATCTGATAACTTTGCAACAGTAATTTCATCATCATGTCGCATCTGAAATGTTTCAAACCATTTTGAAATCAAACAGATAATCACAAAAATGTAGCACAGCTTTTCATGTAGTGACATCTCACAGAAATCCATTTGTAATTTGGTCAATGAACCACTCTCCTGTAATTCTGTTCCCAGTCTCACAATTGTTCTCTTAATTGTGTTCACTTGCTGACATGTCAGACACCTCTGGTAAAGAAATTCTGCAATTTTATGGTACATTCTGTTCATGTCAGTAATCATGCTATTTGGTAAAACTACTCTGTCATCTTTGTATATCCAAATCTCATCCTCATCTCGCTGTCTAAAATCTGTTCTCAACCATGTGTTTCTCTCCTTATGAGTTGCATCATCTTGTAAGTCTCTGATTACCTGCCATGTTTCAACTACAGATGTTAGTATTAGTGAACTCAAAGCATGTTCATCATTCATTTTGTATGCTGAACATATCACGACAGCAAACCTTTCTGCCAATTGAATATCATCAATCAATCTTTTAATTAAATTTGCATTTCTGAAAAGTGAACCTGTAGAAGTCAATGTTTCAATCTGTTGATCAATTGCGTCCTTTACTTTGATGTCTTCACTCAAAAGAACATTAATTTCATTCCAAAATTCTGGAAATGTATTTAATCCTTTTGGACTGTTTTCCTGTTCTTTATTTAATCCTGTATCTGTTTTCTCTGTCTGTTTATTAACAAAAATGTGTAATGGCAGTGAAGCCATGTCAATCTGCTGAACCATTACCTGTCGCTGTATTTGTAGCTGTTCATTTAGCTCATTTATTTCAATTTCCTTTTCCTTTGACCATAATTTTGACTCATCAGGCTGTGTTAATTCAATTAGGTCAATGTCAGACTTCTCACTTACCAGAACTGAAGTCATCTCTGTTCCTTGCTCTGTTGCAATCCCTACTAATTCAATCTCAAGTACAATACAATAAACCTTTTCAATTAATGGAACCTTTAAAATTGCGGAATTAATTTCATCCTTTCCCAGCACAGGGACTATCTCTATTTCCATAATTTTCATGGACTTCTTTAAATCATTTGATGAATTTACATGATCAGGAATATTAATTCCAGATATACCAAGCATCTCATTATGTTTTTCAGTTGCATCATTTTCAGAAGAAGTCTGAGCTGACATTCTATCAATCTGATCTGGCATTTTTGGCGTTACATCAATCTGTTCTGGGGGTCTTATTGAATTCCTGTTCTGATCCATATTTACAATATCAATTTTACATTGATCAATATTTTCTACTCTGACACTTTTATTATTTATTTTCGCTAATTTGGGAATCTTTAATTTATTCTCGCATTTGGCTACAACCCTTTTCATTTTCTTATATAAGGAAGACATTTTATTTAATTATTTTGGTAAACGTACTCTCTAAATTTGCCTTGCAGCGTTTGCTGATCAATTAATTAATTTATTTAACAAGGTCAGGTGAAGAAAATTTTATAACTCAGTCAATTTAATTTTTCTCTTAATTTACCTATATCACTAATTATATTTAACCTGTAAAGAAAAATTTTAATTTGCAAAAACAGTAGTAACGCAAAATTTTATTTTATAACAGTAAATATCAACATATAATCACATGTGTTTTAATTGTACTTAATTTTTACTTACACACCTTCTGCAACATATACCTGTGGAAAAAGAAAACCTAATCTAATTGCTTTTAAATTTGGGCAGTAAAATGTAAATTAACTAAAACATTATTGGTAATAATCTAATCAATAAATCAAATAATAGACAGAACCACCTAAACAGAACAAGGACTGTATATATTTTTTAATATTATGTTTCTGCGCGCGCGACCACCTTTGAACAGAATTTTTGCTACACTGCTGCTTATGATTTATATGCAGCTTAATTGATACTATAATTATACTAATATAATAATTAACAAAATGCTTGAAAATATTTATTTATTTAATTTAATTACTCCATAAAAATCCTTTTTCCCTACTATCAATTCACTCTAAAAACATTCCCCTTTGAATTTTAATTTATCTTTATATATATTGCAGTACAAGATGAGTCACAACCAGCAGCCAGACAGGATCAAAGAGGAACCTATAAAGAACAACACAGATTACTTCCTTAATCCCCAAGCACTCATCAAGCACACCTCCCACAACACAATTCACTTCAAAACGAAGCTCTGAGTACTATTAGCGCAAGAAACCAAACACTCAGTTGAAATAAACAATAATTATCAACACAACAAATGCCTGAGCCAATCAGTGCGGCTGCTTACAACACTTAGCCTATCACAACACTTCCCTTGGGACGCCCAGCCAATCACAGTTACTTCTGCTGCAGTTTCCTTTCTAGCTCTCACACTCCAATCAGCCCCTCCTCTCTAAACAAGCCCACAACACAGCACACACTTGGCATATCACTAAAGACATCCACTATGGTAAATATAGCAATAGCATGGAATAAAATCTAAACAGGGTGAAATTTAAACAATTCAATAGACAGCAACGTGCACTCGCCCAATCACAGCATGACTGTAAATTTCTCAACCAATTTCAACACAGCGCTCCAGCCAATCAGAACGCTGCTTTCGCGAGCTTAGCCAATCTCACTACGGCTGCAGCTTCAACATTACTGTTATTTTTGCAGTCTCTCTCCTCTCGCGCTCAGCCCCTTCTAATATAGCACAACACTCGTCAGTGGCTGCATACAAGTCAGCTTTACTTTCTTTAATTTGTAATCCTAATCACAATTGATTTTACCTAAATGTATTAATGTTACTAATATTCTTGCTTAAGCCACCTTTGCTGTTGTAAATTAATTTGGATTGCTGTTTGCTGTAATATTCACCTTTTAATGTTAAATGGAATAAACAACCTCGAGGCTCACGAAGCCTCTACCAATGAGGTCGCGGCCTTTGTGTGACGCTACGCGTCAACAACCAATGGGTGCACAACTTCCTTAAGCTGCACCGGGAACCAGGGGTGTGCGCGTCACCAGCCAATGGGTGCGCGACTTGCCGGGACCTGAACCAATCACAGTGCTAGTTCGCTGTGACACCACAGCACTTTCATACAATCAGGGAGCGGCCTTGACAAGACGCTGCAGCTTCCTAACTAATGGGAGCGCAGTGTTGATCATGACGCGACGGCCGCTTGACGAATGAGAGCGCGGTAGCTTTCAATTACACGACCGCTGCGGTTCTAGCTCTCTCCTTTTGCGCTCAAAACAATTTTAAGAAGTATTTTAATACAGCGCACGCTCTCTCGCCTACATCAGCTATGACACTAATAATAGCGCGGTTAGGAGAAAAAAAAAAAACGAAAACCTTAATATTTATTTCATTATTATTTATGTAATTTTATTTTAGTGTACACTCGCTCATCTGTATCGGCTAATTGTATATTTCTCCTTTTAAATATTAACGCCGAAGAAAAAGGGATTAAAACACTTGTACACAGTTACAGAGCTTTAACCAATAAGGTCGCGGCCCTTGTATGACGCTGCGCGTCAATAACCAATGGGTGCGCGGCCTTTTCTATAACGCTACGGACACCTTGACCAATAGGAGCGCGGCGGCTGACGTAGACAGCCGCTGCAGCTCGCAGCTCTCCCACTCGCTCTCTACTCACTCCTCAACAGCCCCCCTCCTTCACAAAATGTACTACACTTACAAAGGACAGCGCTATTTCATTGGAAAGGAAAGCTAATGATTTAATACACTGGGGACACTTACAGAATACAAGATACTAACAATGTGCTTATGCTAATTTTAGCACCACGCTCTAGCTAATCAGCGCACTGTCCCTGTAAGCTCAGCCAATTACTACACGGCTGCAGCTAATTTTATCACTGTTGCTACTGTAGTCTCTCCTCGCGCTCCAAGTAACACAACGCTCACAACATGCTAAATGTAGCGCGATCGGAAAACATTTACAAAAGCTAGGAACCAATTTAAATTAATACTCGCTCCTCAGCCAATGAGAACGTTACTTTGCTCTGACAGTTCAGGGCACGACAACCAATCAGAGCGCGGCAAGCTCTGACGTATGTAGCTGCT
The DNA here is from genome assembly GCF_964261635.1 of Lissotriton helveticus. Lineage (NCBI taxonomy): Eukaryota > Metazoa > Chordata > Amphibia > Caudata > Salamandridae > Lissotriton > Lissotriton helveticus. Next base: position 2,073,264,913 of record NC_136063.1, read on the forward strand.
GCAGCTGCAGGCTCTCTCCCCACACGTTCTCACTCGTAAAACCAGCCCCTCCCTTACAATTTTCAATCGGGGCACATTTTAATCGTTTTAAACTAGGGAGAACAATTTATTATTATTTTTAAAGCGTAGAATGTTTATAAAATGAATACTAATCACTTTTTACTTACTTAATATTGTTTAACAACGTGGAATACCTTAATTATAGCCTAATTAACACAGAACATTCTAAAATGCTCCTGAATGTTTTAAAATAGCACAGTTCACCTTTTTATACTTTTCAACTATGCTGAACACTTTTGAATTGTATTTTATTAGCGTGCAGAGCTTTTAAATGTATTTAAACACTGCACATCATCATAAAAGTCTTAGAATGGTATAGACTTTATCCTGAACTTTCCTAAGTACCTTAAAATTACTTTTGGTACATTTTAGTGAATACATAAAACGAAACACATCTGTCTGCTTCTCTAATTAGGATAGTTTACATACATTCAAGTATCCACACTTCGGAATAGACGGCGCTATTCACACTAAGGATAATTTCCATTTGTCAGTAGAGCAACTCTTACCCTACCCTTCTAACACGTAAGAATATGAACTCATTTTCCTCTGAACCCACCGCGAAGTGAAAGTTCTAAGAGTTCCACTTGAACATACCTTACAAAACAATCACGCACTTTCACACTGAAAATTCCCTAACTTCAGACACACATGAAATCCGTACAGGACTCTCACCTGTTTATAGAAATCATGCACCGTTAGCAAAATAACACCGTTATCCGTACAGGGCTCTCACCGGTTTATAGATATAAAACATGTACCCGTACAGGACTCTCACCTGTTTATAGATAATCATGCACCGACATTACCCTGCCCTTCACTCAAGCTTGAATATAACTAATACTCTTATCACAGTGAGTTTTATGGAAGGCGCTTTGTCCCTATTCTCATGCTGCTCTAATTTCTTAGAAAACCCTCACTTTACAACATTCACACCTAGCCCTAAAACTGTGTTGCACGGCGACAACACTGTATTGCACGGCGACAATACTTCTGGTACACGGCGATACCAACAGTGATACTCGGCGATATCACAGAAACAGATCAGATATTCTGCATGACTACATTCTCATCACACAGTTTTTGTACCGGTACACACTTAGCACAAAATAAACAAACTCAACATGTGTTAAAACTTAATCCTATGAATTTACCAACATATATGTATCATGCATGTAACATGTATGTCAAAAACAACATATATAAACCGTCCTCTGCTACCAGAAATTGATCCAGCGCTCTCACCAAAATATTGCACAAATGACACTATCTACTACCACAAAACTTACACTACAACACTAGGCCCATAACAACAATAGAGCGCTTGAATCATGAGGCGATAAGATCTAAATATAGTTGTTTAAACCATCTGCAATAATCAAGACCAGCTTGTCATTTTAGAAAGTTTATTTTAACACATCTAGAAAAACTTAGGTTTTGGTATTTTATTAAACAAGCATTAGAAAAAGTCATAAAGAAAGATTTATTCAGTATTAATAAAAAGAGCATAAATCAAGAATTATTATTCATTAGCAGGAATAAGTAAAATTAAGCATTTTCCAAAATCCTAACTATCTCTTTGTCTCTACCCTCATCACCTAGTAATAAAGTAATTAATAAAAACTCCTGTCCTCACGTGTAAAGTCCATCAGCATAACATCATCCTCCAGAATTCTCGAGCGTAAGCCAACTATGTGTTCTCTGAACCTATTCTTATACCCTAATTTTAGCTGAGCTAACTATTTTTCACATTCCAGCAGACGAATTCTAGTTCTCCATTGGCTGAGCCACCTCGTACCACAGTAAACTGTGACACCTCCTTTTTACATGCCCGGGCAAATTCACTAGATCATTGTTCATTTAGAAGTCTTGGCAGCTCTCCTTAGACTGCTACATTTTGTAGCGACAGCTTCCTTTTTAACCTTGAGCCAGTCAGCTCTGAACTCCCGTGGCACGTTAGCAAACGTTAGCAAATTTCTCCAAAAAGTCATCTTTTTAGCAGTTCAATCCAAAACCTTTCAAAATAAAAGCTCAGAGGCCTTTTCCATCCTTTCAGAATTATTTTCACTTGAGCCATTTTCATCATTAGGCCTCTTTCAGAAAGCGTCAATTTTCTGCGCCACTGTCCCTGCGTCACTTTTAAAAGGGTACTAATTTTCCTGCAGCCATCTCTAAGCTTCATTTGTAAAACTATTATATAAACAAACACAAAGAATAATTAATGCAAGAAATACAGTTTGTTCTGTTGCCTCCCATCATTGCTAATAATTAACCCATTAGTCTAAATTACCTAGCAGTAAAGCACAAATAAAGCAGCATTTTATATCTACCTGTCTTCATGAATCCATAAAGCCTTATGTGCACCTAGAATAGTAGGAATGACATCACATAGACAAGGGAAGCAAAATAAGCACATGCCATTATTTTAAAAACAGCTGCTATTAGTTATGACATGACAATAGACAGGATTAATTTATTATTTTCCACATACATAAGAATGCAACATAATGCACATTTATGAGCACACATGTTAGTTTCCCATGTGTTCTGTAATGTAATGTAACTTTAAACTAGGTTGAATTATTATACACAGCACAAATTGTTAGCATTATTAATTTATTTATGGAAGTGTGACTTCACGGGTTTAAACAGATTTCTGTTTTCTATCCCGCTCCATCACTTTGACTATTTAGTTGTGAAATGCCATGTTATGCTTTAAATGTGTTGTTCTGTCGAAATGTGTACGGTCGTGTGTTATGTTCTGTGGCTTACTTTATGAATGTCAACAAATGTAGTTATATTTCCAGCCAAAAGCAGCATATGCCTTAAAAAATTCTGTGACAAGTAACTATTTACCACCACTTAAGGTGATAAAATAGTGCTGCTAAACAACCTCAACTATTTAAGGGACCAGCCAGCCCAGAACTGTGGTTGAGACTAATAACTTAGAACTCCTGCTCACTTCAAGTGATACAGCCCAAAGTCTAAAAGTAGTGCTCCGGGTGTCCACCTCAAGTGATGCAGCCCCCTGTTTGTAGTGAAAGTTAAGATATTATTAAGCTAAAACTCAGTATCATCCACCATTATAGTCCAGCAGTTTCTCTCAGCTTTTATGTAATTACAGTGGAGCATCATTATCAAACATTAATGAAGAATGCATTTATTTCACTTATATCTGCATGACGAATACAACAGCCTATAAAACTAGGGTCCTGATGCAATGGGGATATTTTAGTCAGTGATGACACTTGGCATTGGTGGTGGAATCCAAACAGTGGTTCAAGTAAAACTCTTCAAAAATCAAAGAAAAATGGGAGGTACTGTTTGGGGCGAACATGGCGCCCGCTTGCTGAGCGGAGCACGCGTCCAAAGAGCTCTCCCTACCCCTTGTAATAGATAGCACAATGTTACCTGTTATGGACTGAGTTTTGGTTCTCTGACAGCCCAGTGACAGTCGCGAAAAAGAGAGGAGGGAAAAAAGGAAAACGCAGGTAGAGCGAGTTCGGCCAGAGAAAAACAAACACTAAGGGGAAAGGTAGTGGAATATTAGAGCCACCATCAGAAGGGAGTCAGGACTTGGAGAACACGAGGAACAAGAGCACTATCTCCCCTAACGAAGGCACAGCCTTCCAAAACTATCAGGTTAAGGGAAGGAGCTAAAAGGTGGGAGGAACAAGAGTGTCTCCTTGTATAATAAAGTGAGAGTTACCCCCTCATTAAGGTCCTTTTTTAGGGTGCAACCTGAGGTCTTGATTGTTACAAAGCAGGGGGAGGACACCAGAGGTGACTCTGAAACTTACTCCACTATCTCTGTAGTTGGGGGTCTCTCGAGATAACATGGATTCCAAGGGGACCCCTCCCAGCCAGAGTGCTACACCTATCACTATACCTATTGTAGTTCCTGAGAAGCTTTCCGAACCACAGTTAGGGGAGGGAGCAGAGTTAGTTGCTCAGAATCATGGGGATCTCATCAACCATTCCTCAGGGGCCTCAATCGAAGCCTTGTTTACTTCATTAAAAGAGGATATAAAACAGGGCTTTGCAGTTTCTGCAGATAATCAAAGTGAGATAAGGAATGCATGTGAGATCCAAGAGAGGAAGGTTGACCTCCTGAATTCCAGGACTGAGTCCCTAGAGAGCTCTGTTGAGGAACTCAAGACTAATCTCGGGACAGCAGAGGTAAGAATACAAAGCCTACAGAGAGGCGAAGCTGCTTTGCGGGACAGAATGGAGACGAAAAATCAAAGAAAATCAAAAGATAAAGATACAACCTAAAGCACAAATAAAATATACAATTGAGAAAGTAAAAGAAACAGAGTGGTACCCCAAAAGAAATGATTTTCTTAGGGGCGCACAGTACCCATGTACAAAAAGTGTGTTTTAAGTAGAAAATGTATTTCTTATATATAAATATATGGAAACAGTAATAACGGCGCTCATAAAGTTACACAAACAATACCAACACATATAAACAATATCATGTGTAATCAGAATAGGAGGGGCTGAGGAAAACATTATATATATATATATATATATATATACATATATATATATATATATATATATATATATATATATATATATATATATATATATATTACCTACTGGCGGTCGCCAGTAGGTATATATAGTTAGGATTTTTTCTCTATGGGATTTTTGAAAATTCTATGTCTAATAACTTTGGCGTTTGTGGACGGAATTGGCTGAAATTTTCAGGAAAATGGCACATTTTGTTTCTGAGCAGCCCCTGAAAATTTTGGGGGGGTTTGTCAAGGGGGGGCCGAGAAATAAGGGGGGTCCCAAAACGCGTTTTTCCCATGTTAATTTCCATAGGGCGGTTGGCCTCACTTTTAGCCCGAACGGCTGAATGGATTTGCACGAAACTTGGCAAAATTGTAGGGACTGGTAGCCCGATGTGCCTTTTGTAGGTCTCAATATATGTGCTCCAGTGGATTTTGAGAAATTAACGTTTAAAAAAAGATATATATCTGTAACAGCGGACCGGGCAGCGTCCCAGGACGCGTACTTTTCGCGCAACGGAGCTTTGTGAAGCGAAGCTGATTGGTTCTCCGGCGTCTGTCAACATTCCAAACAGTCCGTAGCGGCCGCCATCTTGTCTCTCGGTAGGATCGAGAGACAAGAGGAGGCCAAAGCGAAGGGGCAAATGACCATAAGGGGGAATAGTAGATCCTCGCTGACCCCCTACGTTTGATGTGGAGGTTTTAAAAGGGCCCCGCGGGGCAAAAAAAAATAAAATAATAATAATCGAACGGCTGAATGGATTTGCACGAAACTTGGCAAAATTGTAGGGACTGGTAGCCCGATGTGCCTTTGCTAGGTCTCAATATATGTGCTCCAGTGGATTTTGAGAAATTAACGTTCAAAAAAAGATATATATCTGTAACAGCGCTCCGCTTCGCGTACTTTTCGCGTTACGGAGGTTTGCGAAGCTGATTGGTTTTTCGGCGTCTGTAAACATTCCAAACAGTCCGTAGCGGCCGCCATCTTGTCTCTCGGTAGGATCGAGAGACAAGAGGAGGCCAAAGCGAAGGGGCAAATGACCATAAGGGGGCATAGTAGATCGTCCCTGACCCCCTAGGTTTGATGTGGAGGCTTTGAAAGGGTCTCGCAGGGCAAAAAAAAATATACAATTTTTTTAGTTTTTTTGCGTGGAGTGCGCCCGGTTCGCGAACCGGGAAGCGTTCTGGGGAGCGTACTTTCTTGAAAATTAGTGAAAAAAGTTAGAGTAAAATAATAATTGTGAGTGATCAGATGTAGGGTAGCTCTGAGAAGAGCTTTTGGGTTTATGGTACATTTAGGTACTTATAAGTAGGTACCAATGCACAGTCTTAAATTCAGAGTGAAAACTCTGTTGCCCTCATCTGAGAAGTGAACTCCATCTCCTCTGTAGATATCTTGCATGTAGTAATGCAAGTTATTGTTGTACAGGGAGCCCATTCCATGGTCTCTCATGTAAGCTGAAACAGATTTGTTTACATGCTTCCTCGATTTCTCAATTTGTGGACAAAATTGGTTCGACCACCTCCATTTCTGTCTTTGGCATATATTTGAATATACCAAGGCAGTCTGAGGAAAAAGTGCCATCAATTGCTCAAAGGTGTCCTTTAAAAGCATTTCCAGACCTACCCCAGTCAAAGTGCCCAAATCATTACCTCCACAGTGCACAATTAACAGGTCAGGTTTTGGCAAATGCATAAAGGTTTTCACCAATGGTATCAATTGGTGACATTTTAATCCTCTGTGGCCAAACCACTTAATTTCCACACCTTGTAAATTGAGGTTAGGTAAATTCCTGTTTTCAGCGTACCTTTGAGCCCAATAGATGTAACTATGTCCAACAATCCAGACAGAAAACATGGTGAGAGAAGGTTCTGCTGCAGTCAGATGAAGTGTGGCAATGAAATGGCAGTTGAAAAAATGAGAGTGTAAAATGAAAAAAACTGAGGAGTTTCTGTGTTAATGAAGCAGTAAGAGTGATTGGTGGATTTTGATTGCTGAAAACAGAAAGTTAGTGTGCATAGATGAGTTCGTTGAAAGATGTATTTTGAGTGGCGAAGAAAAAATCATTAAATGAAAGAATGCTCTGGATATGCAGGTGCACTGAGAGTTCAGAGTTCAATTGCAACATTGTTGTGTGAGAGGTCTTGCAAGAGGTGGTTGCTATGCAGAAAAAGCAGAGAGGGGGCAGAGGGGGGAAGGGTTTTGCTTTGAAAAAAAGTGAGGGAAGAGTTTTGATTGGGTGACATGAGAGATATGTGTGAGGAATTACAGCATTTCTGTGCTTTTGATAGCTGCAGACTCTGGAGTGCATACCTTTTGCTCTGCTGAAGACAAATTGGTGTGTTTCTGAGACTGTTTTGAAACTCAAAGTATTTGCTAAGGTGAGAAAAGATTTCTTTAATTTAGATAGAAAATAGTGTGCTTTAAGGAGAAAATTATGAAGAAAGTTGTGTTTTTCAAATGTTGCTTTGTCTCAAGTGTTTCACAAATAGATTTTGTTTCTTTGAGAAATTGTAATTGGAGAAAATGTGAAGTATTAGTACTGACAGGGCTTTTATGTGCATAGGAGCTGTGGAGTGTTTTCAAATTATGACTTGTAAATCGTTTTTGAGAAAAAGCTATGGTTTTAATATTGATGAGAAGGACATAATGGTGCCTGCTTCTTTATAAGGTAATTGAGAGTCTCTGATGTTATTTTTCCCATTTCAATGTAAGAAGTTTGTCTGTGGAGCAAATTGCTTGTAAATATGCTCCCACCTGTGCATGGCAAATTTAGATTTTGAATGTTTCCGTTACATAGGCATGTTAAAGGTGACTGAAACATGCTGCAAAGGCAATCAAAAAATGCTTTTATGTGTCTTAAGGACATTTTAAGTCATTTCCCCATGTGCAGTGTTTTCAAATTATGAGTTGAAAATCGTTTTTGAGGTAAAGGAATGTTTTCAAAATTTATGTGCGCCATATGACCCCAAATTTCTTTTTCAGGGGTGCAGCAGGGTGTTCTTGAGACACCCCTGCACCGTCGGAAAAATTCGTAATTTGCGATGAGGTAATTGCTAATCGCAAATTGCACCTTCATTCCTATGGGCCTCCTGCTGCATGGAAATGAATGGGTAATTTGTAATTAGCAAATAGGTCATCGCAAACTAGGAATGGTAAAGAATCGCTATTTATTCCTTAAAGTTCGCTATTTAGGAAATGCAAAAAACTTTGATGATACATATGGCGGTTTATCTCTAACAAGATAAGAATCATAGGGATAGATTTATGATGACTGGCGCATCACCAGGGATGTGTTAGTCATTCTGTGCCGCTGTTCCGTCACCTATGGTGTGCTGCATTTACAATGCGGCGCATCATGGGGCAAAAACAGCACAGATGCGTGACGTATTTGTGCCGTAAAGTTGGCGCATTGCTGGAGTTGTATCGCAAGTGTGATGAAGCTCCAGTAAGGTTGAGGGGTGCCCCTGTCGCAGGGTTTCTGTTCTGACACAGAACTGTGGACAGAGGATTGGAACCTCGGTGAATTAGGGTGTCCCAAAACTCACCTTAGTAATCAAAACCCCTTAGCAAGCTAGGTACAGTGTCACATTGGATATAACAAACTCTCAATGTTTAGACAATCCAGAATATGAACTTATAGTACCTCAGGATACGTGGAACTCATGAACAGTCGGTCGTTATATATTTCTTAGAAACGAGAACATGGAGTTAAGAAGAACACATGTGTATTTGAAATGTTTATTTACTAATGCCGTCTTCTCAGGCGTAGTATCTTAGATTATACAAGTACACATATTATCAGTAGCAAAATTACCAGCATAGTCAATAGTACATAAAAAGCGAATGGTGACAGTATGTTAACATGCTTTAAATGAATAAGAGTTAGCAACACTTATAAGCAGCCGCGGGCCGTGGAGGGAGTTACGGTGGGGCAGGGAGGCGGGGGGGGGGGGGGCAGGGTGGAGAGGGCTCCACCCTGCCCCTCCCCCTCCCCGCATCCCTGCCCCACCGTAACTCCCTCCACGGCCCGCGGCTGCTTATATCTCACCCTCCCTAATACACATAATATATTATTTGCTAAGAAGGTCTCTTTGTGTTGGTTTAGGGCGTGCCGATACTTTAGTGTCTTAGATTTGAAGGAATCACATCAGCATAGAAAAGATAATCCATATGCCGTGCTTAATATCGCCAAACGGCATTGTGCCATAATATTCTAGCATGCGATTGCGGAACAGTGTCAGCAGCTGCAGGGCGGGAGCTTGCACAGGAGGGACATCCATATTTAAAAATGTAAAAAAGCACAAGAGCGTCCGCTGGTAATGCAAGTAAAAATGGGAATCCACGAAGCAGAGTGGAAAAAATAGAATGTAAGAAAGCAGGGATGACTCCAAAGATTTTCTCAAATGAAGTCACGAGACCACTGGTAACAACTTTAAAAAAGTGCGCCAGGCCCTTTGTGGAGGACGCGTTAGAGATAGTCCGAACCATCTTGCTGAAATGGAAAGGCGAATCTGTATTTAAAAGGGTCTGCACCTCTGTACGGGTGTTCGATGTGTGAAGCACGAAAGTTTCACGGGCCGAACTCAAGGCCACCTCTCTCTGAGACAAAATAGCTCTTATTCTTGCCATGCCGTTGAAATGTGCTCCCAAGGTTGGCATTTGTGGCCAGATTGAAAACTCCCTATGTTCATGTGTGGGAGGAAATAGAACATTTCTGCAGCAAATAACCCGTTCATTTACTGTTACGATAAAATGAATACTTTCCTGGGGATGTGCTAGTTAATATAAATCTGCCCCTTTACATTTAATTATGTGCAGGGGACACAGAGTAGGTGAGGTTTATCCAAGGTTAAGAAGAGATGAGTCCTGTTCAGTGAAAAATTGGAGATAGGCTTCAGTATATTATATACTTAAGTAGTGTGTTAAGTTTTTGATGACTGTTATTAATTTACTGTTGGGTAATAGTGGTTAATAACATTTTTTATTATATTTTACCACAGATTCAACTGCAGATTATTTCAAGATTTTAGGATGCCTAGCAAAGAAAGAGTAAGAAAGGCTGCAAAACGTCAAAGACAGCAGGACCATGGAATAATGCAGCAGTCCTCTAACAAAAAGATTTGTCAAGTCACCAAGAAAGCACCGGGTAAGAGTCGAAAAACAGTCATAAGAAATATGTGTAGTAAAAAAAATATTACTACAGAAAATGTTTCAGTCCAGAAAAGGAGAAAGAATTCAAATGGTAAGGAAAGGCCAATGAGAAATGTTACTGCTAGAGTAAGAGATAACTCTATGCATGAAAGTAGAAGGAAACAACAGTTTAGGGATATTCGTAAACGAATGTTCCGCAACAGGATAATTGGGAATTTGTTAAAAAATATTAAGAAAGGTCAGCAGAAAGTGGTTTTTTATAAGAGAAAAAAAATAGTTGAGAAAGTTATTGATCAGGCATTTGAAATTAAACGTAAGTTATTTATTTTGACAATCAATAGAATTAGGAAGCTAAACAAGGTAATTTATGATTTCAAAAGAAATAGTAGATGGAAGAGAATAGTTAATCGTAGTAATTTTTGTGAAGTTTTTTCTGGAGAATGGATGCATAGTTAAAGCTCTGAGGCATTTTTTAATGAGGAGAGTTATTTCCAGGATAATGATTTGGTGCATGCAGTTGACACCAGTGGTCGAGCTTATGAAGTGAAAGATGGTTGTCCAGTTGAAAAAGAAAACTTGTTAGAACAGAGATAGAAGAGGTGTTAGGTAATGAGGTTTTAGGGAGACGTCCTAAGGGTCCTGTGTACACCTGGAAGTGTAGTAGTATTTGCAGTGTACGACAGGATTCCATCAATTTGCTTTGTGATTTTATACGGTCATTTAGTAAGAAAAGTTTGAAGCAGAAAATGAAGTTGTTGCAAGAATTAGATCCTTGCAGAGTGAGAGAAGTGATAGGTTTGCATGGTCATTCACTGGCTTGTCTTTCCAGGAGAGTATGCCAGAGTGTTTTTCATCATTTCAGGATGCTAGCAGTGCATCATAATAAAGTGAGGAAATTAGTTAGAATGTTGTATTATGCTAAGAGTCCAGCAATTATGCTTAAACAATTATGCGCTGCTCTTTTGCATGGTTCTGAAATAGATGTGAAGAATATATGTGAAGAAATTGAGTTTTGTTACTTTGGAAGTAAAGAGGAGAATGTTGAAATTGACCAAGAAGAAGAGAGTAATGTGGAAGATAGTGTACAGGTTTCCAGTACAGATAATTTCATGAGGGAAATTGCGACGTTTGAGGTGAAATCAAGTGAGAGGCCAAATTTCACTTGTGTGTGTTGTCGACGCACTTATTATAAGAATCAGACTAAGTTAGTGGATTTATATGGAAAAAGTGAAAGGGAAAATAATAGTGAATGGAAGGATTTTACAACATACTTGATGGTAGAAAATTGTTTTGATTTGGGATTGGATCAACGTGTGTGTACTTATTGTTGTAACAAATTAAATCAAAACCAGATGCCTGCTAGAGCAGTTCATAATAATCTGGAATTGGTTGAGATTCCTTCTGAATTGAAGGATTTAAATACTTATGAATCTATTTTGATTCAAAGTATCCATCCCTTTCAGGCTATTGTAAGAATGGAGCCAAAGACAGGGACATTGCCTCCATCAGATTTACAGAGAGGATTAAAGGGAAGAGTTGTTTATTTGCCTCTAGATTTGAAGAAAAACATTAACACAATTGGAGTAGAAAAAGTGGAAGAGGAACCTCTTGTTATCTTAGTTAATGGGGTTCCGACAAAGAATAAGAAAATATGGCAAGATTTAGTAGATGTTAGGAAAGTCAAAAGGGCAACATTGTATTTGAAAAAATATAATAAATACTATAAAAATATATATGTTGTAGAAGAGGAAGTAAGTGAGGAAGAGGATAGCGATTTGTGTGCTGGTCAAATTGAGAAAGTAGAACCCTGTACTAGTGAAGAAATATATGAACATTATAGTGTTCATCCTTTGCATTCCAAGGAAGTCATGGGGAATGCTATTGAGTTGTTTCAAATGAAACAAGCGAAAGGGAGTCCCATTAGTGTTTGGGAGGAAAGTTTGGAAGCTCGGTGTTTCCCACAGCTTTTTCCAACAGGTCAGGGAGGAAGATATGATGAGCGACCTCATCAAATTCCTGCTTCTGAATACCGGACTTTGCGATTGTATGCAGGAGATCCTAGGTTTCGACAATGCATTCCTTATTTGTTTCATCTCCTGTTTGAAAGCGATCTGTCTGGACTGTCATATGCAGTGAACCACATCTTGAAAAGTGGTATACACATGCAAAACATCTCGGCAAGTGACTTTATGGATAAAGTCAATGTCCAAGACAGTATTTTGGATTCTCACCTGATTAATCTCATGGCGTGTCAGCGTGGTACTAATGAGTACTGGTACCGTCGTCATGGTGATTTAAAATGTATGCTGAGGAACTTAGGAACTCCCACATGGTTCCTCACTTTGAGCTGTGCTGAGTATGGCTGGGAAGACTTACTTGAATTTCTACGAGAGGCAAATGCTAACGTAGAAAACATCGAATTCAAGACACCCGGAGAACTGTGCTCTTTGGATCCAGTCAATGTATGTAGGTACTTCAATCATAGATTTGAAGGTATGATGTCTTTCATCATGAATAAGAAGAATCCACCTCTTGGAGAGGTGTTGGATTTCTTCTGGAGGAAGGAGTACCAAGCAAGAGGTGCTCCTCATATACATATGTTGCTGTGGATCAAGGATGCACCTAAATTTGGAACGGATGCAGAAGACTCAGTGATGAGTTTCATAGAACAGTATTCTACGTGTGCTGTTCCAAACGCAAAGGAGAAAAAAAGCCTAAGAGAAAAAGTTCTACGTTTCCAAAGCCATCGATGTGGAAAGTACTGTCGTCGTAAATTCCGGAACAAAGACAAGTTCTACACCAAATGTCGTTTCGGCTTTCCACGACCGGTGATTTCTAAAGGAAGAGTGAACAGTTTGATGTCTTCGCTGCGACATAATGTGATGAAGAAATCACCTAAAAACACATACAATTTGAAGAGGAACGAAGAGTCTAAGTACATCAACGACTACAACCCGGTGATTTTGTCCATGTGGAATGCTAACATGGATATACAGTTTGTGGCTGATAACTGTATGGCTGTGGCTCGGTATGTGACATCTTACATCACCAAAAAAGAGAAGACAGAATTGAAGGATATGTGGGAGGACATTTCCCATGAAAAGAGCCTCAGCAAGAAGTTGTACAGTTTCAGTCTGAAGATGTTGTCGCATCGAGAAATCGGAGCTTACGAATGTTCTGACCGGTTGTCTTCAGCAAGTCTCTATGCCAAGTCCAGGAGTATCGTTTGGGCGAGTGTTGGTCTTGCTGCAACGCGTAATCGAGTTCTGAAACCTGTGCGGGAAATTAAGTATTTGGCGGAAAAGGAGCCAAACAGTACCGACATTTTGAAGAGCAACATGTTGGATACATATTATCCAAATCGAAGCAGTCATCTCGAGAATGTTTGTCTGTATGAGGTTCTGCAAAATTACATATTCAAGAGGAACATCAAAGAAGATACTGAGAAAGGAGTGTATGCTGTAATAGGAAGTGAGGGATGTCTGGTCAAGCAAAGAAAATGCCACTTGATAAACCATCGAAAATTGAGTGGCGAATCTCCTGAAAAAAAGTTTTTCTATTTAGCACTTTTGCAACTTTTTAAGCCTTGGCGTGCAGAAGAGGAACTGCTTGGAGATTTCCTTTGTTATGAAGACTCATTCAATGCTGCCAAGGAGACCATAGAATGTCCTGCTTTTCCTAAATATGTAGAAATGTTGAATGTGGAAATTGAGCAGGAAGCAACGATTGCAGCCGAGATTGCCAGAGACAGTTCTCAGGACAGTCAGAGTTCTGCTTCATTGAGTCAGGATCCACTAGGAGGACCTCTTATCGAAAATGAAGCTGCCACTGCTATGAATGAAGTGGAAAGAGCCATGGCACATGCTCAGGAGGATGCGGTTAACTTAGAAGAGTTGGAAAGACAACTCAACGTTGAGCAGAGGAAAATATATGACGAACTTACCATGCAAATTGATCATGGATTACGTTATGACAAGAAAGAGTGCTCATGTACGTCGTTGAAGCCTGTCCGACTGTACGTGAGTGGAGAAGCGGGAACTGGAAAAAGTTTCCTTATTAAAGCAATTTCGTGTTATTTGCAGGAAAGGACAGAGTCATCGCTGTCTTGTGTTGTCACCGCTCCAACTGGACTGGCAGCACATAACATTAAAGGGATTACTTTACATCGTTTACTGATGCTGCCAGTGGAGCATGACAACAAATTAGAATATCACAAGCTATCTGGAGATGCTTGTTTTGAAGTTTCAAGAGTCTTGAGGAAAATGAAACTTCTTATCATTGATGAAGTAAGCATGGTTTCCAATGTCATGCTTGCCTTTGTGCATTTGAGAATGCAAGAAGTTCTCAAAACAGAGTATGATGTGTTATTTGGTGGCAAACACATCATTGTTTTCGGAGATCTTCTGCAGCTGACACCAGTGAAAGGGCAACCTGTGTTCAAAATGCTCACGCATGAAGATACCAGGAAGTGCTTAGGGAGCATTGGCAACGTCAATATATGGTTAAACTTCAATTATGCTGAACTGCATGAAAATATGCGTCAGGCAAAGGATGAAGTTTACAAGACTATTCTACAAGATGTTAGAATTGGAAAAGTGACCGAGCATGGGAGAGAAGCTTTACATGCACGATTACTGACAAATGTATATCCAGACGAAGATGTTGTGCCTGAGAATATTTTTCAGAAACTTACTGAGAAAAAATCTGGAATATGTTTGATGCCAACTCTTGCAGAATGTGCCAAATTCAACAACAAAATGTTGCATTTAGAAAAGCAAGAGATTGTGAAACTGGAAGCTATTGACAGAGTAGAGCATATGGGATCAACAATTATTTTGTCTGAGAATCTGAAAACAAAATTGGATTTATTAGAGAAGAGTATATCTAAAACTGCGGGTTTTGAAAAGACTCTGAATGTGTGCTTGAACTGCCGTATAATTTTAAGAAGGAATTTACATGTTGAAAGAGGTCTGGTAAATGGATCAATGGGTAATGTTGTTGATTTTGTGAAATACAGAAATAGAGATGGAATTGAATTTTTAAAAATTAAATTTGATGGCATTGAGGAAGTACAGCTAATTGCTCGTTGTTCTGCTAGATTTTTGCTTGTAAAAGACTTATATGTTCGTCGTAAGCAGTTTCCTGTTTGCTTGGCATATGCGGTGACAATCCATAAATCGCAAGGTTTAAGTGTAGACTGTGCATTGGTGAATATTGGCAGTTCTGTGTTCAAGGAGGGTATGGCATATGTGGCATTGTCACGAGTTAGGACTTTATCGGGATTGTACTTGATTGAGTGTGATGTCACAAACATTTGTGCGGATCTAGATTGTGTTAAGGAATACAATAGGTTGAGAAGAGAGTATGCGCCACATTTGCCTCAGTATCCTTTGTTTGAGAAACGTGTGGTAGGCCGGAAACGAAGAAATGTGACCAATACTGGGGAGGTTGTAGCAAAAAGACGAAAAGTCGATGAACCTGAAATTATAAGCAGAAACAAAAAGGATTCTGTTGAAGATGTTGTTGGTTTTCAATTTGAAAACAGTTCTGGTGTCAACTGCTATGCTAATGTAGTGGTTAATGTTTTGTTTTCTCTAGAAAATGTAAAAGAAGAGATTGTGGTCAATTCTGATCAAAGATTTTGCAGTTTGTTAAATTCTGTGTTAGAGAAATGTAGCACTGATAGAACAAACATAGAAAGTGTGTCTGAAATTCGAAATCTGTTAGACAGATGTTCAGGCCAAACACAATTCTCTCAAAATAGTCAGCAAGATTGTCAGGAGTTTTTAATGTATATGCTTGATGTATTGCATGATGAAGGTGTAGATGTAGATCACCTGTTTGGGCTTTCTTATCAATGGCAGCATGACTGCGAGAACTGTAGGGTATCAAGTACTACTAGTGTAGACTCAGAAAGATTTATATATTTAACTTTGCCAGACAGTAAATCAGTCTCTTTTAATAAGCTAGTAAAAGCAGCTGATCACAACATGGAGTGTAGCCAATGTAAATCTGAAATGATGTCCACATTATTTATACGAACATATGGCCAGTATGTCATTTTAATGTTCCAACGATGTAGGCCTGATGGAACAAAATTGACAACTTTAATTAAAAATTTTGTGGCTTCACAGTTGTCAATATCAGGAAGGACTTTTGTAACTGTAGCAATTATATATCATGATGGTCCTTCAATAACATCAGGACATTATACAGCTTATTTAAAGTGTAGAAATGGCTGGTCATTCTGCAATGATTCTGTTTTAATTTTCAAAAAAAAATTGCCGTATGACCTTAAAAACTCTTACCTGGTGTTTTTAAAACCAAAATTTTAGGGAAAGAATCTCGGGATGTGCTCTGAGGAATTTCAAGAAGTTCTCATGGCTCCTACACGATTTGGCCTTGAGGATAAGTGTAGTACAGAGACATAACTTCTTACCATAACACTGGACGTTATGGAGAAATACGTGCACTTTGAATGAGTTCAGAAAAACTGTTTCTTTTTATAAGCTAATTGAAGCAGCCAATCAAAACATGGAGTAGAGGGAATGTAAGTCTGCAATGCTGTCTACTGTTTTACATTGCTTTGTGATTAAAAGTGATGTAGAGAATTAAATAATTGTACTAGTCATAAAGGTAGTGTAAGTCTGCTTCATAGTAAGCAGTATCAGTGTGATAGGAAATGTAGAACATGATTGAGCAAGAAGGGGAAGATATTACTAGTCCAGGATTGTGTAAATGATCTTCAACATTTTAATTCTGAAAGTTGCGGAAATGCGAAAAGACGGGATTGGCTAACAAGAAATCCAAGAGTTATACATGGCTCTGACAAGATTTGGCCTTGTGGAAACTTGTGGTAGAGAGCAAGAAGTCATTTATTGTATGTAACATGTTTTTGAAAACGATGGAGGTTTTCTTTCAGAAAGTGGCGGGTTGAAAGTAATAACAGCACAACAGAGTGTAAGCTGTTCATAGGACATCCTTGGTCGTCATGGAAAGTAAGTTAACTTTAAGGAGTTTTGAATTCTGATTTGTAATGTTGTATGGGTTTTTTAAACACAATCATTTTGATTGTGTTTTTTTTTCCCCGCTGTTATATGATGAATACCTTCAAGTCACTGTTTTAGTGAAATTTGATACATTCTGAGAACAGCAAAAATAAACCATTTAACATGTATAATTAATTCTGTTCTGTTTGCATTTATGATGTACGTGTAGAACTGTGTAGGAGGCATGGAGAAGGTGAGGCTTCTGTAAGTGTCAAAGTTGTTGCATACAGTGCTCATATTCTACGTAGTCTTTTATATTTCATTACTTTCACTGTTTCTGACTGATCTAAAAAATTTTTTTTTAAAAGAACAGTAAGTATAAGGGAAGGAAACAGACAGTTATGTTAAAAGAAACACAGCTATAGGGAATAAACTAGGGATACTGTTACCCGCAATCCTCTGCTGATGATGTCACTGAGCATGTCATGAATGATGTAATATGTGACATCATCAGCAGTGTATTACGGGTAATAGTATCTCTAGTTTACTCCCCTATAGCTGTCTTTCTTTTAACATAACTGTCTGTTTCCTTCCCTTATACTTACTGTTCTTTTTAAAAAAAAAAAAATTTTGGTTCGCTTCCGGTTCGCGTACCGGGGAGCGAACTGGGAAGCGAACTAAGAGAAATAGAGGTTGGCACAGTTGCAAATATTGTACCAATTTTTTAATAACGGGGAGGTAGTTCTGAAAAGAACTTTTTTTTAAATTGTTTTTGTTGTTTTATATTTTTTTTATTATTTTTCTGAACATTTTTTTACTTTTTTTGAATTTTTCTGAACAGTTTTATATTTTTTTTGGTTTTTTTTCGGAGGGGGCAACAAAAACGATTCATTGTAAAGGGCTCAACAGGAGCAAGAAAACAAAATTTTTTTTTATTGTTTGGGGAGTTTCGGACAAACATGAGCATGATTGTCAATAGCTCTGTTGATCAGAGTGATGCTACTTTCTCCGTAGCAAATGAATCCACTGCAATGTACGCAGACTTGTTTTACTTCACGAAATCTCGTTTGTATATTTGGCACCATCTCCCTGCCCTCTGGTCCCGTTACTTCCGGTACAACAGATCTTCTGGCCATAATGGGAGATTATCTAGGTCGTCCTGTTCCTCTTCTTCCTCTTCTTGCTGAATTATAACTTTAGCAGGTGGTCCACTCTTCCTTGGATGTGGTGGAGGTTGTGGGGAAGCACCAGCTGAAGCTAGTAAAGAAGCCATTGCTCACTGGTAACAAAGGGTCTTTCTCTCACAATGATGAAAGTCAGAGTGAGGAAAGAAGGAGGGATTTTCACCATTTGGGAAAAAAAATAGTTCTCAACCAATGAAAAGTGTTCATTTTAGATCATATGACCTAGTCTTACATCATTAGGAAACCGAAAGTGAAATGAACCAATGAAAAGTGTTATTACCAAGTCACATGACCTGCTGTGTTTACGTTACGCGCTTTGCAGGGCCTCCCGGTTTGCTTCCAGAAACCTGTGCTTTGCGACTCGGTAAGCGTACGAGTTCGCTAACGTAGCACGTCATATGACGTATCACGCGACAACGCGAAACGTCATGCGGACGGGAGGCGTCACGATGTTGTTTTCTAACGCGGCAGTTGCGGTAAAGAAACGTTTACCGGCTCGCGGTCTATTTCGCGGCATCAAGGTCAGCTAACGGGAAGCTTCCCGATTCGCGAAGCGGGAACGAAGAAAAAAAAATATAAAAAAAAAAGTTATTAATAACCATATAAAATATATTTTGGGATTTAAAGAAGAATACATTTTACAGCTACAGATATTAGCTGTTAAAAAACCAATGAAATTCACTGAAAAAAACATAGGTTATAGACCATATATAGTTAGGAATTAGCATTTACAAAACCTTGAAAATTCACTGAAAAAACCATAGGTTATAGACCATATATAGTTAGGAATTAGCATTTACAAAACCTTATTTTACTCACACAAAACCATTGAAATTCCATATATAGTTAGTTGCACTAACTATATATCGCGCACCCGCAATCCACTGCTGATGATGTCACATATTACATCATTCATGACATGGTCAGTGACATCACTGATGACATCACTGATGACATCTCAAATGACATCACTGATGACATCACTGATGACATCTCAAATGACATCACTGATGACATCATGACACACCAATACCAGTTACTACATACGCACTCACTGATTCCTACGTCTACACACACATTCACTCATTCACCCATACAATCACTCATACATACAGTCACTCATTATTACAACACTATCATATGCACTCATACACCTATGCAGACAGTCACACACTGCCACTCATCCATGGAGTTACTCACACACCAAGTCAGTCCTGTAAAGAATCAATCACACTTCCATTTCTTCATCTATACAGTTAAACACAGAACACCATACTTCAGTGACATCACTGATGAGATCACTAATGACATCTGAAATGACATCACTGATGACATCTCAAATGACATCACTGATGACATCATGACACACCAATACCAGTTACCACATACGCACTCACTGATTCATACGTCTACACACACATTCACTCATTCACCCATACAATTACTCATACATACAGTCAGTTATTATTAGAACACTATGATATGCACTCATACACCTAGTCAGTCCTGTGAAGAATCAATCACACTTCGATTTCCTCATCTATAGTTAAACACAGAACACCATACTTTTCACACATATACTAACACATACTTACTCTCTTATACAATCACTGATACAAGTACACATTGATATGCACAGCGTCACACACCTCCCAGCCAGCCACACACACACTCAGTCTTCCATCCATCCAGTCATTCTTCAATATGTAAAACGTATTTAAACTTTACAAAAACACACAGACACTAGATGATGTCATCAGTGATGTCATCAGTGATGTCACTGACCATGTCATGAATGATGTAATATGTGACATCATCAGCAGTGGATTGCGGGTGCGCGATATATAGTTAGTGCAACTAACTATATATGGAATTTCAATGGTTTTGTGTGAGTAAAATAAGGTTTTGTAAATGCTAATTCCTAACTATATATGGTCTATAACCTATGGTTTTTTCAGTGAATTTTCAAGGTTTTGTAAATGCTAATTCCTAACTATATATGGTCTATAACCTATGGTTTTTTCAGTGAATATATATATAGATGATTTATTCATTATATGGGACGGGAGTGTAGATTCAGCCGAAGAATTCATCCAGGCAATTAACAATAATAGTCTGAACCTACACTTCACTGCAAACTTTAGCCACAAATCTATAAACTTCCTAGATACTGAGATTTACATTGAAGATAACAGAATTGAGTCTAAACTTCACCGTAAAAGCACGGCAGGAAACTCCATACTAACTGCTAAAAGTGCACATGTCCAACACTTAGTGAGTGAACAGTATCCCCTACGGGGGAGATGCTACGTTTAAGACGCATCCAAAGCAAAGAGAGTGACCTAGTGTCTGCCCAAGAGGAGAGCAAGATGAGATTTTTGGAAAGGGGTTACTCTGATAAAGTTACCGGTGCAGCCAACTCCAAATCCATGATCAAAGATAGAGTTGAACTGTTGGGAACTAACCCTGAAACTGAAAGCAGAGAGAATGAGGTGAATATCTCAGAAACCGTGCAGGAGTTCAGAATTATTGTTCAGTACAATAACCAACACAAAAAGATTGAATCTATCATTAACAAAAATTGGTGCTTAGTTCTAAGTTATCCCCTGATAGGCAATATACTACCCAAAAGACCATCTATTACTTACAGTAGAGGACAATCTATGAAATATGAACTAATTGAAACCAGTCCTGAACTCATTGATTCTTCTAACTGGCTTCAAACTCATACCGGCTTTTTCCATTGCAAAACTTGCAAAGCTTGCCAACAAGGAGTAAATAAAAAAGTGTATTTCTCGCCATTTGATCAAAGGGAACACAAAATCAATAAATTAATGTCATGTAAAACCGAGTATGCGGTTTACGTGTTATACTGCCCTTGTAATCTTCTCTATGTAGGAAGCACTAAGCTTCAAGTTCATAAGAGAATATTACAACATGTGCGAGCTATATGCAATCAAGACAACACCTACCCTGTGGCAAGACATTTCAAAATCAAGCATGAGTCTAGAAGCCGAGACTTAAGATATTTTGTCATAGATTGTATCCCAGCAAGCAGACGGGGAGGTAACAGAGAGGAAAAGCTCCGTTGTCTAGAGACCAAATACATTCTAGAGCTAAACACTAAACAACCATCAGGTCTGAATGTTATGGAGGACCTTTTCACATGCCTATGAGATCCATATTTAACGGGATCACCTGTCTAAACAGTTATACAGGCTTCCTTAAAAGGTTTTTTACTATGAAATATATTGGGGTGTTATTTATAAGTATATGTTATTTATTGAACTTATTTATTATATTAATAGTATCATAACATATGAATTCTAGTATTTAAGAATTTTATGCTATAAGCACATTTTAAACTGATATATCAGATATTTATTCATGAATCTTAAGTTTTTACTTAAAATAGACATTTTGTACACCTAATCATAGGATGTAGCCATCTAGATATCTGGTTGTCTATGTTATACATTGGGCCTAAGGATAAGGGAATCCGAATCACAAAGGCCCGTTACATGATATTGTATCAGCATAACTTAATATGATACTTTCCCTTGACTAAACTCCGGTATTCAAACCGTAATATCAAACAAATCATAGTGTCTCATCCCCTTATTGAAAACCACGTAAACTTTGTCTGTTGGCACTGAAATTAATACATTGGTTGTCAAAGAGAGATTTTCTCTCATTATTACACCAAAAAAGTATGTTGGATTAATTGTTACATAATACCATGGGGTGAGCACGACTTTGGGGCTCCATTGTTGTTACGTCTCACACAACTCTTTATGTCGCCCCATATCCCCTCCGGACATGTCAATAAGTCTTCTGTATTATACAGTCAATTTGGACCATTTACCACCATCTGAAAGACTGCTGTGTCAATACTCAATGAAGTTGCAATAGCAATCTGAAAGAAGACATTTAATATAAATGTCATTATAGTCATATTTTACTGCACTTTAGCACTTTTGCACACATATTTATCATTGGTTTTATAAATACATATTGTGCGTTGGCTTTAGCAATTTTAGGCGATTCTGTGAAACAGCTTTTAGAAATACGTATTTGTAGTTTTTTAACACAGTATTTCCTTTATGCCTATTACAATTGTATGCTATCCAATCAGCTACGCAAAAACTGAGTTGTATTTAACCAATGAATTGATTTCACTTTGTTATGTGATCAAGCGCTCTTGTAGCGCGAAACGCGTCATGCCGACCCTGCACGAATAAACACTTCTGCACGAACTTTGTGGTCCGTATCCTTACTTTGCCTGTGGGACTACGTCGCCAGGAGATGGGAATTGTTGGATATATATATATATACATATATATATACAAATGTACGGTTCAAAACTATTCATAAAACACATAGCAAAAGAGAAATGTCCTCATTAATTTGAGCCACATCTTTCGACGTCGGCGTTTCAACCCCTTAAGACTTGGAGGCTCATCTTCAGTACAAACAAACGTGCGGGCGTCCATAGTCTTCAACAAAATGTCTGTATCATAAGGACACAACCATCTGCATTAGAAGATAAAAGAAGCTGACGATATATCAGGAAACAATGCGTAAAAATGAAGAATTTTGAAGAGGAATTCACTCAGAATTACAATCACTTAGAAATTAATCCAGTTAAGGTTAGAGGTGGAGGTCATGCTGAATCAGGGAATCTCTAGGCGATGCGCTTCTTTAAAATGCTCATTTTCACGGCATGGCTCCGTCAGCATGCCGTCCAGATACAACCTTCACAAATTGGTTGGCCTCTGTGGACCATGAGCCAAGTATATAGCACTTTATGTAAAAATAGAAGAAGCAAAAAGCCCAAATAAATAGCCCATGAATCCCACAAAGAAAATATAACATAATGTATTTATAGATTTACCTATATTTTTTTTTATTTCTATTGTGCCTGATGTAGCGTTAGAGAGCTGGACAAGAGTCTCATGAAATTCTTAAATATATCACTGTACTAAGGTCAAAAAGAAAAAGCGTGCAGTGACTGTTGCTAAACATGGTCGACATTTATGAAAGCAATTGTGTGCAAGATCGGCGGGCTGGGCAACCTCATTGCAGACTCCACAACTGGTGAAGGTTTAGGAGGTTGGGACCGGGACAGTCCAGTTTGCAGAAATACCAAATGTTTGTTCACTGTGTGACTGCACCATATTGGTGGCTTGTAAACAAGGATCTAATGTTATGTAATTGCTACACTACTTTAGCACTTTAACCCCTTCAGTGCTAATGACAAGGGTAACTCGTCATGGAGTTTCCATTGATTTCAATGGAAATTACATTGAGGGGCCAGAGGGGCCTTAGCAGCCAAGTGGTTAAAGAAGTATAGTTCCTAAGAATTCCAAGTGTTTCCTAATATTCCTCAATAAAATGTGCCTGTATAACTAGATTTACGTGGTAAATATCGCTACACTCCATGGTATATAACTTACCATAGATTGAACTATATAAACGACTTGTCTGCACTGACTGTCTCACAATAACAGTTGGGCATACATTCTGATTATAATGCGCCTTAAATTATAAGTGCATTATCTAATATTGTTTATTCGTAAAGTCAAGTCGCCGACTGCATTACACAAGGATAAAAATTAGAAAATATTTATTCATAGCCAAAATATTTGACTACAGCATTTATGCACATAAGATGGGGAACATATCACAGATGACTTACAATACATATAAATGCACCTAGTAGCCAATTTACAAGACGTCCAAACATCTCCATTAGCACACCCGTGCATTGCTATATGCAAATGATTCAGTAATGGTTATATTACCCTATGAGTGCGAATTTTCATATTACACGTAGCATCGGCTAAGGGAGTAGCCAGAAATTCGAAATACACCCCACATTGAACCAAAGCTCTTAGAGCAGCAATCAAACTTAGCAAGTCATCACGACCTTCCCCAGAAGAACTCTCTTGTCTCTTCCATCCAAGCATCACTGCAGCTTTCCATTCACCTGCTGACATCCACCATTTCACACTTAAATTCTATCATCTTTTCATGCCTTCATTATTCATCTAGCCTTTCACCATTCGTCCATCCATATCCAGACCAATTCATCCATTTCCACACTTATTCATCAAACCTATCGATCAATCCATCCACCCATCCATTCATCATCCATCTATCTATCCACTCTTTCACTCGCCTATGTCTCCACCACCCTTTCACTCATTCATCCATTCATTCTTTCTGTCATTTATCCATCCATCCTTTCGCTCATCCGTCCATCCTTTCACTTCATTCATCCTCCTTTTCACTCATCCATCCATTCACCCTCTTACTCATCCATCCATCCTTTCAGTCAAATATTAGGTGAAGCTATATTGGAGGCTATGGCCAGAAGTTCAACGCAGCCATAGAGTCATGATGGTCAGGTATTCTGTTCTCCGTAGGGCGGCGTTAGTTGCTCTGCTAGTATGATAGCAGGATGCCTACCATGAAATCCTGACTGTAACAACTGTTAGTATACGCTCAGTAGTGAAATAACCCCTAAGTGCATCCTTCCCTGTCCATTTTACTGTGTCCCTGCTTCAGCTGTTAGCCAAATCTACCAGTCTATCAGTTACCCTAACTTCTCAGAAGGTACTTCATTATAACTTGGATGGCTGGGTCTGGAGATGGTTCTGCAGAAAACTAGGGAAGAAGGAGGCTACATAAGGAGCAAGGAAAAAGGGAAAGAAAGAGTTAGAGGAGACTGGCTTCTCTTTGCTGTTCAGCTCAGAAAATGAGAAAGGAGCTGTCTACATCCAGAGGTCCCAAATTGTTAAATTCCCAATTCACTTTACTGGCTGAAATGATTTTGTGAATGAACGGTTTCTAGCTTGCCTGTGCTCATCTGCAAATGAGTGATACTTATAGCAGACTACTAGTAAGTAATGAAGCAGGCCTAGAGTTGCATGACATTGACAGAACCAAATATGAGTGTATGGAAGATGCGATTATCAGACGTTTGGCCTAAGCCCCGCACAGTACTATAAAAGGTGTACGGCTATAGAGAAAGTGCTACAGGGGATGAGGGAAACAATTATGCATGATATTGATAAATTTCTGACTGCTTATGGGAAAAGGAAGAATGTATCGGCAACTTAGAATTTGGCAAATTGAGTGACTTTTCATTGCAACAGTATTTGTTTGATTCACAGATTGCTAATCTGAACAGATTTACAACACATGCAGACAAAAGGGGATAAATTGAGGTAGTGCAGAAGAGACAGGGTAGCTAAGTTACAATAGACCATCATCCCAAGATTGTCTGCCAGTAGGCCATCACTTTCATCAATTGTCACCCTAGGGACTACACAGGTAGAGAGACTGAAGGACATAGGATCCTTTCAGAGAGAGTACTGTCACAATTGTGGTGCCATTTCTCCCACCAAGCTTAACTGTGCTAACGCAGGTATTAAAATTACTTCTCAGTTAAAATGAGGGTTGCCACGGTGGCCCATCATAAGTAGTATTACTATCTGTGGATGGTTAGGAAGGTAGAAATCCTCCCAATATCCAGGAGCATCTGGAAACTGTCTGGCTGGATAGTTCGAATCTGGCTGGCATTGACAGACTGGTGAAAGTAAGAGTATGGCGGAGGCTCAAGGGTAGATTCATCCATTTTCAGTCCAGAAGTCAAATCTACTGTAGCAGGTGAGAGTTTCATGAACCCGGTCACCAGTTCATAGCTAAATATAGTTGGAAAGACTAGAAAAGTCCTGATTGAGCTAAATGAATATCTCAACTTGGATTGCATGTTGAGAATGCCCTTAGATATTTTGTGTTTGTGGCAGATGGATGCAGGCCACCACCAAGAGACTGAGCGAAGAAGATAGTCCTCAAATTATACTTCACTCAGAAATACCAATGTGTCTTGGGCTGGGCTTGAGTCAACATATGCAACCATGCTGTGTTCTTAGCTACCTAGTAAGAGCTGATAGCAGTAAACCAGATCCTAGACCTAGCAAACCTACCACCACTGCTAGAGATGTTTGAGGCTAGAGGTTCCAGAAAATCTGAGTTTATGAAGGCTCACTCAGAATGTCATTCTCTGTTACATCACAAAATGTTGGGACAAGACAAAAGGAAAGTAAGTTGGTAATTTCAGGATTACATGTCAAGTTGAGCTGATCTACAGCAAGTCTTCTGATCTGAAACCTGATCAACCACACTGGTAGCTCCATATGCACACTGGAGATCCATCATACTGTTCCATGAGGCTCTCTTGTCAGGGCACTTTAGTAGGAGGAATTCTAAAGAGATATTGTTTTAATTTCTGCTAGAATGGGCATAAGAATTGAACATATTTTCCTATTTTATCCTACAGGCATGCCAACTGGGTACCATGAACAACAAGAGATCATGCTCATTAGGCCTAATTTTCCTAGGGCTCTTTAGGCACTTTGTTGTTCGAAAAACATGAATGAGATCATCTATTTGGATGAATTGGATTCTGACTGTGATCCCTATTTGCAGTATCACATTACTAGCATTAAGCCCTTACACCTCTGGGTTTCTGCTTAAAACAAATCACTCTGATTACTCCGCCACAGGAAATTGATAAAACTCTCAATTAAATGCTTCCATGCATGCATATAGTGTAAACATCTTTTTCACAGTCTCCTCAATTTACAAATATTTAAATTCACTTGGACATATCTCTTTACATTTTTATTTTTCTACGTGTCTATACTATGCAGTCTGACACCCTTCTATTGTTATTTAAGCTTAAGAAAAATACTAGATATGTATATTACACAGTGGCAGACACCACTCTGTAGTTATAATTAATGAGGACATAGTCACCCCAGGAAAATGATTTTTGTTTTGCTACTAACTTTGGTGTTGATGAATCTTCGCAAAGGTTTCCAAACAAAGCGTTCATCCATCTAAACTCCTTCTGGAATGTTTCCGGGTGATCCATCAAGTGTGGGCTGAGAAAAGGGGGAGGCAAAAAGGGATTTTCCCATTTGATTACCTTTTTGAATTTTGACAGCCCTACAGCCGAACAGATGAACAGAATTGTATTAAATTTGCCAGATAACTAGATCTTTTCCCAGAAAGTGTATTTTTGTGATTTGGTGTATATCTGTTCAGAAGTTTTTGAGAATCTTGACTTTTTTGTTTTTCCAACAGTATTGCATCTTTAGTGAATTGCTAATGTTTTTAAATGTAAGTTAAAATTGTACTACCTTCCTCACCTATAACCCCACTTTAACCTTTGTTTTTTTAGTGACTTTCTATATTTCTTCTTAATGTAAAGTAACATCCCATTATGACAGCCAGGTCCCGGCCATAACTACCAGTGAGAGGTCAACTACTTCCAGTACATGCCCTTCATCTAGACTTCAATTTCTATTGTTTCCCTGGGCCTAACAGATGTAACCTATACACTCCTAAAAACTGCTTGGGTCATTATTTATTCCGATGAGATGTGCCAGTTAAATTCCTCAACTGAAATAGAATTGTAAGTCAACAGGTTCACATCTATTCATGTTAAATCATGTACATATAGGCGTTACAGATAACCTCGGTAGTTGGTGAAAATACACTACACATATTCTTGATGTTAGCAAAGTGGCGTACAACCTTAAAATCATACTAAACTTAAACCACCTGCAGGTAGTTGGTTCACTCATATATTATACATTTGTAAATTATGTATTACATATTGAATAACCACATCAAATAAAAGTCTACTTTATATAGAAATTATCTATACCACTATATTACAACACTTTTATGTTAGCGTATACCAAGACATTCAAAGGCGATTAATGTATTGTAAACAGAAACTTTATGTTTTTGGACAATTTTTGGCACAGGCCTTTGATTCTAGTCAGAACCTAACCAAAGTGTGTGTCTCCAACTCACACTCGTTGTGTCTCACTCTCACTCCCCAAAAGCAAAACTGGAGGTGGCTCATTCTCCTACTTCGCACCAAAGACATGGAACGCCCTCCCTCCACTCATCAGAGTCCACTTCTCACTTCCTGAGTTCTGTAAGAAGCAGTAGACTTGACTCTTCAAATAAGCACCTTAGGGACCACAAACCTAAGCACCTGGGCAGGTGCCTGGATCCCTTCTCGGGTTATTAGTGAACTACACAAATCAATATAGCATAGTATATTGTGTTTAAATGAAGTACTGCTTGTTTCCAGTCCAGAGACTGGCAGCTTGTGCTGGACTGTTCCCGTAGATAGCAGGGTCATGAATAATTTGCATATGGCTGGGTTCAAATTGGAATGGCTTGGGGAACAAAAAAACGATGGATTTAGGCCCAGATCTTTTTACTGGGGTGAATGTATGACATTGTTCTGCATTCTGTCAATCAATTGTTCTTTTTGCACAGGGCACAAATTATCGTTTGCTCACTGAACTATAACTAGTGACTTTCAGGGGCTTTTAAAACTAATTTCAGAGGTTATTTTCCTTATAAAGTAAGGCATTTTGCAATATCTAATTATAACATCACATTAAGCTTTCATCTTTTAAGTGTATTCCTAGGGTGTTTTAACATAACTTAACGTCTTTTTTTCCATACCTAACTATAACATCAATTTAACCTTTGAATTTCTTGGTGAAATTAATTTTTTTACATAAGTTAAGTTGCTTTTTTGAATACCTATCATGCACATAAAACTTCGTTTTTTCAGTTAATATAATGTTTTTTTAATCATATTATATTTTTGTATATATGTTAGCATTGTAAGTTGGACTACTATTTTGTTGCACAACCTACATCTGTGTGCACTGAGCTTAGCAAACAGGGCAGGTCCTCCAGTGTCTAGCTCCATTTAATCTTTTCTAGACGATCAACCGTACCTTCTGGATAACGCAAATATATTTCTGAAGAAGTAGTGTGATGCAGGTCTTTTTCCATGGGCATCCACTTTTTTTGTATTCGTTTTTTGTTAATGAATAAAAAAAATATTTTTCTGTAACTTTGTTTGAACAATAAACTTATAACATTTTTAAAATTTTCATTTTATAATTTTTTTTATTTGTTTGATTGTTAACATGTTCACTCAAAGAGTTTTGAGAAAACATTTTACGTTGCATAGTACTGCCTGTCATAGAACCTCATATGGTGCACTTTCCTCTTCTTCATCACCTTCTTGCCTATGTCTTTCTCAGCCCTGGCAATGTGGTTTGGGTTATGGGACTTATGGTGGTCCCTTATTCTAGAAGTCCCCATGATGTACTGTCTTGACTTTCTTTGTTGCAGCACCTGACTACAAAATGTGTAAGTGAAAGAACGGCAATTATGTTTATTTTGCCCAGATGCAAGGGCAAAATACTGCCACACAACAGATTCTTTCCCAGCCTATGTTGGTGCTGAATATGTTGAATGTGTTGTAGTCACCATAATTACATCCTCATTCTGGGATGGTGATGTTAAGTTAAGCCCTGTGCTTACACTGGTCCGTAGCTCCTTCTCCCCAGGTTTACTAGATGCCATGATGGATATAGATTTCACCTTTTGCACCTGCCTTTATCAAATAGCATTGGCAAATGATATTCATGGGGTTTCTTCCTGTTTCTTTCTAAAGGATGTGCACTTGATTTAACTACTAATCTCCGTCTGGCAAATCAAATGGCTGCTTTCGTTTTTTGTTTGAGCCTCCCATAGGTACTGTGTTACTTCTTCAGGACTCGTAGAGCCAATGATGCAGTGCTGAATCCAACACAAATTTTTATTCCTGCTCTGGGTCCTGCAGTACTTTGGAAGTACTGCAGGAACTGGGCGTTTTGAGAGAATCGAATTTACTAGGAAAGGGCAGTTTTTTAATTGGAGCTGAGAGGTTTTCTGCAAAGCCCAAATATAAAGAGATTTGCTTTTCTTTAACAAAATTTCCTTGAATCTGCCTTTGTTTCTATACGTTTGTTAACCACGGTACCGGATAACAGTACGTCCAATGAATCACAGTGCAAGCTTTTCTTCTTGCCTGTTTTCTATTCTTTCACTGCTGGTTTCCTGTAAGTTCATACCTATTATCCGGAGTTTCAGTCCTGACTTGATTTTTGAGGAAAATAGCCACAAGTGTGGCTTCGGGTAGTGACCAGGAGCACGTGGAGAATTTTAAAGATAACATCCTGTTCACAAAATTAGAGAAATGCAAAAAAGATTTAGCGAAATTCTCTAAAGAAAAAATCTACCCTTACACAAGTGCTAACTATGTTCCAACACCATTTAATCGCAATGGAAGAACAGGAGGCTCCACCTATGGGACGTCTTCATCAGAAGATAACTCCACCGATTCTGATTCTTCAAATCAGAATCACCCAACAACTACTAAGAGAGGGAGAGGCCAGTGGAAACAACGAGGTGCACAGAATTACAATCAAAGTCAATTTAATCCTTGGTGGCCACCTAATCCATGGATGCAAGGACCACCGCAGTTCCCTCAAAACATGGGACCTTTTGGACCAGGACCGTATCTACCAGGCCAAAATGTGCCTTTTTTAGGGTATGGCCGAGGGAGGTCGCGCGGAAGACGCCGAACTACACAGGGACAAGTGCAATGGAATGTCCCCCAGCAAGCCATGGGCCTCCGGAGCGGCAAACAAATTCCGCAAGAACAAGCGGGAACGAGCGTGGGACCAGCCTCGTAGTCAACTTGAGCTCGCGGACCCTGACACCATTGGAAGAAAAGGTACTCAATAGAGGCCTTGGTTACTACTTTTGAAGAAGCTGTACAGCACGACGTGCAGGAGCTATTCAAACAGACACATAAACCTTTCGTAAACATCCCCAAATCCGAACAAGAGGCCCTGAAAGAACTGATGAAAGATCATTCAATCACAATTAAACCAGCCGATAAGGGCGGGGCCACAGTACTTATGGATACAACAGCCTACAGGGAGAAATGTTTACGCCAACTGGGAGACACACGTTCCTACCAACTACTGACAGAAGACCCAACATCAAGATTATCAACGACTATTGGAAACATTATAGAGGAGGCATTGGCAGAAGGATGGATAACAACCAAGGAAGCAGCCTATTTACATACTCCACATCCTGTCAGACCGTATTTTTATGTCCTGCCCAAAATTCATAAGGTGCAGAGACCTCCACCCGGTCGCCCGATAATCTCGGGGACCGGATCAATATTGGAACCCTTATCAACGTTTGTTGATATCTTCCTGAGACCGATGGTCAAACTGATGCCTACTTATCTTCAGGACATGAAGGACTTACTTAGACTCTTGCCCGGAATAGAATTTGACTCCGCGACAGATCTTTTAGTGTCCTTTGACGTGGAGTCATTGTACACCTCCATTCCCCAAAACGACATGCTAGAAGCGATCGAAACTCTATTGGGCGAACGAGATCTTGATTCCATAACACCCATCTCTATGATTATGAATCTGGCAACAATAGCCATGAAAGAGAACTTTTTCGAATTTGAAGGCCAATGCTACCTTCAAACATCGGGGACGAGCATGGGCAGCGTTTTTGCGCCGAGCCTGGCTAACCTGTACATGCACAAATTCGAACAAGACCACGTCCTAAACACCGACAACCCATATATAACATCAATACGTACATGGAGGAGATACATTGATGATATCCTGGTGATTTGGCGTGGTGACGAAACTTCTCTCCAGTCCTTCCACAGTTGGCTGAATACCCGCAATAAGTTCTTGCGGTTCACACTGGAATGTAATCAACATTCATTAGCATTTCTGGATCTACTAATTACAGTGACACCACAGGGTCTCAAATCAGAATTGTATAGGAAGCCCATGGCCCGCAACTCATTGCTACAGTACACCAGTTGTCATCCGAAGTCCCTGCGTGACAATTTACCATATGGGCAGTTTTTACTCGTACAACGTAACTGCTCGACAAGAGAAGACTTTGAGAAACACTCTGAAGATCTAGCCCAACAACTGAGTGACAGGAGTTATCCGAAGAGACTTATCAAACGCTCAAAGAAGAGAGCGGCGAATAACAATCGGGAAGCCCTGCTAGAACCATCTGTCCCCAAAGAGAAGAACGAAAGATTGACATGTGTCAATACTTTCAGCACAAGGTCAAATGCGATTCAACGCATAGTTCGAAAACATTGGAAGATCTTGAACACTGGGAAAGACTCTCTGGAACAACCACTGTTTGCTTTTAAACGAGCCACCAGCTTAAGAGACCAACTGATACACACCAGACCCCCAGCCAGAGAGGGTCACCAAGTTGGGACACTATGGAATATGCCACCAGTGGTAGGCCACCATCCTTGCGGAAATTGTGCTGCATGCCCCCAGACAAAACATACGACATCCATCGATATAGGGACAAGCCGCCGCTGGCAACAAAAGCGATTTACAAATTGCAATAGCAGCCATTTGATTTACCTCATTACCTGTCCGTGCACACTCAGGTATGTTGGAATGACGACTCGAAAAATCAGAACAAGGATCTCCGAGCATAAGAGCACAATAAGGTGCAAAAAACAAGCGACCCGCCTAACGAACCATTACATTCAAGTGGGCCATAAACCAACGGATTTTGAATGGACAGTACTGGAACAACCTAATATTCCAGCACATATAACTGACGTGTCCAAACACCTTTTCAAAATTGAACAAAAGTGGGTGTATAAACGTAATTGTGACAAAGTCGGTCTCAATGAAGACATCCCTTGAATGTCATTATAGATTCTCCTTCCTGCTGTGTGCCAAATCTTCGATCGCTCTATAACATCATGAACATCCTCTCTATTATAGCTGTTTAACAAATATTCCTGCTGTTTACAAACATTGATTTATATGCACCAATTTGACTGTGAAGTCTCTGGCCACTTGCTAGTATCTTGACTAGTTATCGGTCCATATAATAAATGAATACGTAAATAATTTCTACTACTCAATACGTATTCATTTGTGTATTCAGGGAGAATCTTTGGGGTGTACATATATGAATAATGTCCCTTAAAACATATCGTGGACTATAGATCCCAGGGTTCACGATAGTTTTATCACGCGATAGTTTCATCACGCAAGCGTTGGTACTTGAACACGACCATGCACGCAATAGGTAAAGAAGTGCCCTTATCTTGAACAGCTATCGGCTTAAATAATGTATGGATACGCGAACATTAATTGCACCAATGTAAGCGGATTCATTAACGTATATGGATAGAAGATTCTGGGTATAATAATGAACGAAACACTGTGAACTACAATTCCCAGGATTCACGGTAGTTCTATCCGAACTCTGTCGTCCAATCACGATTGTGCACAAAATCAATAAGGAAGTATCCAACACGGGCCGCGGTACCTCCCCAAACAGCCCGGTAGGCTGACTGGAGTACCGACGGATAGGTAAGGGCGTCATGGGAATAGGGCAAGTATAGATTAATGTAATAGTGAATGCGCGCTGTCTTAATAACGAACAGCGAAGTAACAGACTTGATCTCGCATTGACTCGAAAAATGCGCAGTGCGGATGGGCTCTTTAGCTATAGGGAGAGAGTATTCTGTGGGGAATCATAACTTGCTTCACAGCCGCGCACTGGGAGGCTTATGAACTGTGGGCTGAGTGAACTTTGTAATTCTAGATTCCACATCGCAAATAGTATGTCTGAACGATGTTGTTCCTTTAAACCTAATGTGATTTCCACATAAGATAACGAGGTATGAGAGAAATCTGTGTTTAACTAACTGTTCATCGCGAGGCATTCCATCAGCGCCTTGCGCGATATGCATGAAGTGATAAAAATAAAAATAAATAAGAGACGACTCAGTAAACGAGCATTTTTACAGAAGATAACATGATAAAATTGAGGCTCCCTAAATAAGTGTTTTGAGGCATTGAGTCTCACATTGTCGAGTGGTCATATTTCATCACAACTTTTTTAATATTCTGTGCACTACAGAGCGGTGCTTCAATTTCCTGAGCTGTTTGCCAGGTGAGGCGAGGCAGTTTCCCCTTACAAATTAAGGTGAGCCCTTGATAATTTGAGCAATGGTTTGCAAATAAAGGTCATTGGACCATATTTGCCAAGAATAACAATTTAGTAATGTTTAATGATAGCCCTTACTAATGATGGTGTGTTATCATATTTTACATTTCTTGTCTATGTGTGTGTACGTTGGCGATTCTACATTTGGACCTTCTGACTCAATAGGGAGGAAAACCAGAAGTGAACAGGTGACATTTAGCATTTTTGTTCACAAGTGTCCTTTTTGTATTTATTCTTTTTCACGTAAAAGCAGTAGCAATCAAGTTAATGGGTCCTGAGGAAGCGGCAGGTACAAGCTTTGACCTTTAAATGTCCGCAGAAACATGTCGACCAGATAACCCAGTCAGAAGTTATTTGTTTGAACCATCTGACTTTTTTGCACTCTATTGTTTTTAGCTTTGGAGGTGCACGACTCCAGAATAAAGTTATATTGCATGCACTATCCAATTTTATCATAAACACATTCACTTTTTCACTAATCACCAATGCACTGCTTTCAGTTACAAGTAAATAACATCTACCAGACATCCATCTCTAGTAACCATCTCCTTGCTTTATCTATGGAGATGAATAATGGACTACCTACTGTGAAGTAGACCAAATGATGTACTGGGTGGTACAGAACGAGTAACTGATGGACATTTTTTCACAATGGGTAATTGTCCTATAGTTTGTCTTCACTTTAAATTCTGAAGCAGACACATAGCCAGCTCTACACACACATAGTCTTGTGTTTATGTTTGTTTGGAGACCCACAGTTATCCGTTGTTTTTCTCGAAGAATGAGGACCACCATCATCCGTTGTGTTGCAGTTTAATTC
The DNA here is from genome assembly GCF_964261635.1 of Lissotriton helveticus. NCBI lineage: Eukaryota > Metazoa > Chordata > Amphibia > Caudata > Salamandridae > Lissotriton > Lissotriton helveticus. The sequence goes on from NC_136063.1 coordinate 2,073,299,628, forward strand.
TATTATTCAAGGCGACAAAAAGGTCCCTCGGTGAGAAGACCTTCAGCTGGGGTGGAATGACAAAAAATACAGTATTGGGACTTCAGGAATGCAGAATGTACCCCAGCCAAGCAATGCCGACAGGAGTAGAGGGCGATTTAACACATCTTCACTGATGCCACGCATTACAGTCTCACGGGATGCTATGCTGGCAGCTGTCCTGGAAGCTCAGTGATACGACTCTGACCCTGATTATGCCACAGTTGGCCTCAACTGTTTGCTTTGAGGCAAAGTATTTTGCTTTGGTGAATAGAGCACAATCACAAAAGTCAAATCCAGGCACCAAAGGCTAGTTGTCAAAGATATTATTTTTTTCTTTACTCCAAGTTCCAGTTTCTTAATGTTTTCTTCATAGGTTTTTTCCCAAAAAATAAATAAATACATATATAAAGAAAGATTGTTTCAGAACCGCCTCTACTGGCTAACAATGAAGAAACTTTATGTTGTTTATCATGTCTTTGTTTGGATGTTAATAATGCTTTAGAACCCTCTGTAGAGATCTACACTATCCATTGAAGACTGACTCTCCTGTTGTAGGTCAAGTAGAAAGGATGTATCCTAATGGCTAGGCTGGTCGACTTCGAAGCTGGGGAACTGGGTTCGAGTATCATCATGGACGCTCAACATTCTATGATTCTGGTCAAATCACTTAGGGGCCGATTATGAAGTCAGTCCGACATCTCCAGTTGCAATACCGACTGCCTAATGACAATGTAGGCGGTCGGCATTGAAACCAGTCGGTCATTCTGGTGGATTCCGATGGGCTCAAAGAGCCCATCAGCCAGTTTGAGGCCCCAACGTAATCCATGAGGATGGCGTTCCGCCATATTGATTACATTGTCGGTTTCCGACATACTTTCCATGTGGGGCTTTCTGACATGGAAAGCATGTTGGAAAGCGAATTTGGGGGTGCCCTAGCAGTGCCCCCTTGCAAAAGCAGCCTCTGGTTGGACGTCTGGGGGCTCATATGATGCCCCCCTGTCAATCCCTGCACTGTAAGGCTGGCACCACAAGGTGCAGGGATTAACAAAAACAACCAATTCTCCATGGGAGCTTGTGCTGTGGCCGGTTGATGGCCGCAGCACAAGCTCCCATTAAAAAATGGGAGTGTGCAACCTCACCATGTGTGGTCGTATTGTAATAGTGGGGTTGGAACAGCCGACCGGAGGTCATCGGTCCCCAGACTGCAACGGTGTCCACCCGACATTGTAATGAGACCCTTAATCTCCACGTGCCTAACAAAAATGAATGTGTCCATCTGTCACGCAACTGGTGCTCATGTAAAGCACTCTGATACCTTCGGGTCTAGTTCATGCTATATAAAACTATTAAGAAAACCTGGAGATGAAGGCCTATATTAAGGGATGTGGTCTTTAATGGTTTTTACAGCCCACTATAACAGGCTCCAAGGCTATTAGAGCATTCCACTTTGTGAAGGCATAATGCCCTTATTAAAACCCAGGCCTCCTGTGCCCATAATATTGAAAAGACACACTTTGTCTGTTTGCACTATGGTGCACCTTTAAACAGGTGCATCATTTATTTATTTATTTATTATATTTCTAGAGCGCACTGTCAACTAGCAGGCATCCTGGTGCTAGCATTTCAGAGTCACATCACGACAGCCACCTAAGTCTTCGGAAAAAAACATGTTTTTAGTCTCCTTCTAAAAGGGAGAAGGTCACTGACTTGTCTGAGTTCCAGAGGCAGAGTGTTCCAAAGCTTTGAAGCTGAAACCCCAAGGATCTGCTACCTGATCTAACTTTCCTAAATCTCGGCACCTTTACCAGCTTCGCCCCAGAGGAGCGGAGGGTTCTCGTGGGGACATAACATACACATTTTCTACGGAAGGAAACGGGCCCCTTCCCATTCAGGGCTTTAAACACTAAGCAGAGAGACTTAAACTGGACTCTCTGCCTCAGTGGGAGCCAAAGCCAAAGAAGAAGAGGACCTTCTAGACCAGCCAAGCACTAATTTGGCAGGCTAGACAGCACAGACAGGCATCGTGTGTCCTGTTACAAATAATCCCCTGCTCTCGGGGCACCTCAAATTGTGCTGCATTGGGGGTTCCGCATTACTGGAAGGAGAACTAGCTGTTTTCATCAGCTGTCTTTCTCTGTGCAAGTTTCAACCACCTGCACTTCAAAATAGGGGCAGAGATCTCCACTTGGCACGTGCAGTGAGTGACTTCACTCAATTATAGGATCGTCCTTCTCCCACGCAGGGTTCGTCCTTATGGGGCCACACTGTGTTCCCCTTCTTTGTGGCACACACGCAGTGCACCTCCTCAAGGTCTCTTTGCCTCTGCACCCGTGTCCATGACAGGCCTATAGCAAGGAATGTGGTCTTTAGTGGTTGGTATACCCCACTGTGGCAGGCTCTAAGACTATGAGAGCATTCCACTTTGTGAGGCCATGACGTCATAATTGAAAACAAAGGCCTCCTGTGCCCATATTATTGAACAGACACACTTTGTCTGTTTGTACCACAGTGCACCTTTAACCAGGCACAGAAGTGCATACAGGGATAGTGTGCCCTATTAGAAATAATCCACTGCTCACAGGGCAGCAGCGAAATTGTGTTGCATGGGGGGGGCTGAATTAGTGAAAGGAGGATTAGCTGTTTGCTGCAGCTGGTTTGTCTCTGTGCGAGTTGCAACCACCAGCACTTCAAAATATGGACAGAGATCCCCGTCAGGCACGCGCAGTGAGGGACTGCACTCAATTATAGGATGGTCCTCCCCCCAGGCAGAGCATGTCATTATGAGGGCACAGTGTGTGCCTCCTCTTTGTGGCACCTCCTCAAGGGCTCTTTGCCTATGCACCCGTGTCCGTGATAAGGCACATATTCAGAGGCAAACTGTTTCCCTCATTAGCATGGTGCTGTGCCCCCATGCTAAACAGGTAGTGCCCCATGAAGATAATGATGGCTCTATATCTGCACTTGGTTTAACTGCATTACAGAAGAAGGTACACAAGTGTCTGCATACTCTTCTGTAATACTACTGTTCCTCGAAAGCACAGAAAATTGTCACTCATGCCCATTCCACCTCCGTGGAATTGTATGTAATAAAGACCGTGGGAGATAGAGGGCATTTGAAAACCCTCACAGCTCTAAAGCCTTTATTTTACAGCACTTCTTGTAAATGTTCAACATACTTACACACCTAAACACAATTACAGCTGTGCACAGGGCCATGACTGAAACTTGTTTAAGTACAGCAATAGCTGTGAAAGGTGTGTGAACTCAGCTCTTAGTTTTTCCTGGACTCAGTCAAACTACTTTTCTAACTTTAGCTGAGCCATGGAGACTCAAAAACGGACCCCAATTCTTCCCTCTTCTTTCCAAGGATCCAGTGACATCAAGCTGTTGGGAGGGTTGCTCTGGTGCACAGTCTCTGCCTCTCTGTTTTCCCTACCCAGCCCACATGTCCTGTAGAGACAATGTTCCATCTTTAATTATCAATATGGAGTTAAAGAAATCTTTATATTGCACTTCTACTTGAATAGAAAAGCACATAGTAAACTCCAGAGAATTATTTGCTTGCAACCTACACTGAACCTTCCCCCACCACTGTACACTTCTTTTCCTAGGAAAGGATGTAAAACTATATTACACACTTGTTACCAATTAAAAGGTTTGCCAAGCACAGTATGCTCCACTAAAGTCTCCACTGCATTCCTCTTGCTCTGCTAAGGAGTTTCAACCAATAACAGCAAACGCCATACTTAGCATTCTCTCTTTTTTATTTTTTTCACAAAAGAAATGGCAGTTTGGCTCTATCTAAATTACTTTTGTACCTCACTAACAGCAACCAATCATAAAGCTAGGACTCTAAAAGACATTATTTTCCTCTTGAAATTACACTCTCTTAGACAAAACATTTCTTCTTTGTGTTTCACTAAGATACAAGGAGCATGGTACACATCTGGATTATGCGTCACTCCTTTGTCTTTTGGGCTTGTGAGCATGCAAAAATTTAGCACGTTCGTAGAGGAATGAAATAGCATTAATCAGTGACTATGGTGGAAAGCATTTTGAATTGCAAGCACCCTGATGTCATGATTGTGCACTACAGAGAAAATCAATTGGGCACAGTCATAGAAGTAGCTCTATTAATTCAAATGAAGAAAACCTTGAAAGAGCTGATTAATTTCTTCCTCTACACTGCCTTTTTCTATTCCAGGATGCAGCGGTGGCTGCTCTGCAATGGCGGAGGAGCGTCGCCCCACTGGCTTAGAGCCAGCAGCTGGAAAATAAAACAATATTACAATTTTACGTGTAGGGAGGGGCTGGGCTTGGGGGTCACAGGGTGGAGTGGTTGTGCACTTTTAAGTGTGCATATCTGGTCAGCCGTCTTAGACCAGCAAAACAGACATGCTGTTAAGTTTTGCAATCCGGCTGTATTCTACAGCTGGGTGGAGAGATGGCACAGACTCTCTATATCTGAGCTTCAAAGCAACCCCCCCAGGCCAATCCTGGCGTTGCTCTGAGAGCAACATCTATATTGGTTGGAGAATCTGTCCCAGGGACTGTCGGACTCGGAGCAGCTGAAGAACTTCGAGGAAGCAGGAGAAGAAGCATAAGGCGGCCGCAGTATCAGGTACTTTTTTTATTAATATTTTTAATTTACCCCTCCGCCGCTGCTGCTGCCCTACTGCCCACCCCCGCTGCATATTGCCAGCAGCCGCAACTGCCAGCACGTCAAAGACAAATGTGGCAGGGGTAAATCCAATTCCGTCTCAAGATAGTGAAATTCAAAAGGCATGCCAGTAGAGTAAATTCAGCATTTCTACCACAATAACATGCGCTTTGACATGCCTGATATCTTCAGAAAAAATGGAGTGCATTTCACAGCGAAAGAGAACATGATCTACCTAAACAACATAAAGGAATGAATTCAGTTCTACCTGCCTGTAAGTGTGCCCAACACATTATTAACATTATTAACACATTTGGAATCAGTGGTCCATACTCTTTTGTTCTGCCCGGCTTATAACAAAGGCAAGTCAAAATGGCTGGCGCCAGTATGCCACAACTTAGGAGTCAGGCTGTACCTGGATGCCCATAGAATTTTGTGCTCTGACACTAGCTCATCCATAGTCTTTGCAGTCACCAGATTCCTATAGCAGGTGGCAAATAAGGTACAAACATAGACCAGGGTCCACCCCACCAAGTGAGACAGAGGGAGGCGGCAATTTTGTGGAATTTATACTGTACTGTACTGTACTGATAATGTTGTTTGTTCTCCATTCTGTTTATAATCTTGTGTAAAATGGAATATCAAGCCTTTGGAGACAAATGCTGCATTTTTGTAAACCTAGGCAAAATTGACCCTATGCCGGGCTGGGTTACTTTAGGGTTTACTACACATTCCTTGCAATTCATAAAGTGTTGCCTCCAATCGTGCTTGGTTTTTATCCCACCATATCATGATCGATTATTTAATGCATTTTTAATCATCTTTTAATAGTTTTATGTAGTATATTTATTGCATATTTGCTATTTTGTTGTAACCATTGTTCTTTTATGGCTGTTTGCCAAAATAAAGACTTATGACTGATTATGAGTTTGGCCGTCCTTGGACTGGCAAACCCATGGTCGTGCAGTGGTGTGGCTACTGCTGCACTAGCAGGTGAACCACCGTATTACGACTCTGGAGGTCACACAACACCAGGGAACCATGATCCCTGGTGGTGGAGCAGTGGTCTGAGGCTGCAAAATGCTAAAGCGGTGCTTCTGCGGCACCGCCAAGCATATAACAAGTTCCCTTATCACCAGAGCTCTCATGGCAATGCTCACACCATGAAAATGCGGGCGGTAAGGAAACTAAGGGGGCCCCACAGGGCCCCCTGTTTCCTCAGGGCCTGGGGATAACATGCAGGGGGGCACATGGTGTTCCCCCCTGTGTGCATTCTCCCCCTTTCCTGCACGGCATGGACTGCACAGGGCTTTGGCGCTCTCATTACGGTGTCTTTCTGATAGGCACAGCCGTGGGACTGCTATGGGACCACCCACCAGACCACGAGGAAACTTGTAATCTGGCGGGCTTTCAAGTTTGGCAGTGTGCTTTCACACTGCCAAACTCATAATCAAGTACTATAACTATGAACACAAAGGCTCTTGTCAGAGCCACCCCATTTTCACTATATTTTCCAGTTACATCTTTTTTATAACATTTTTAGGAAGTGTTTTGATTCTGTGGTATTCCTGCTGATCCATTTTCTAGATTCCTATGGCATGTGGCTCAGATTTCAGTTTTCTAGTCCTCCTGGTACTAAGGAGTGTGTCAAACCAAGACAAAATATTTTGTCTGCAACCATTCCACTACACATTGAGCAATATTTGAGTGACATGTGTTTCAAGTAACAGTGAATTCTATGAGAAATCATACATTAAGAAAGAGCGCACTTAAGAACTTAAGAAATGCATACATTTTAAAGATTTATTTTTAAAATCAAAATGTTATCTTGATATTTAAACTGTTACTACAGCCAAGATGAACAGAATAGTAACTGCAGATTTTACTAAAAGTGTGAACAACAAGAAATATTCTATCTTATTTGCAGTGTATTTTATAACAATTGGATCCTCATACTTTTACCTACTAAGGTAATCGTAACCCAAAAACAAGACTTAATTTGAGCTCATTGAGCTGCAATTAAGATTATTTTTTGTGTTACGGTTTCCATCAGTCATATCTGTTTGATCAATAAGGCTTTATGTTCCGTATAATAACAAGGTCTGCTATTTTTGGCTGAGGTCATAGCAGGGCTCATAAGCTCAGCAAATGTAGAGTGAATGTTTTCCATTATCCCTCAGAAAGGGGTGGGTGGTACGTTTCAGCATATCCTGTCTAGTATGTGTCGCTCAGTATGGGGTCCCCTCTCTAACCCTTCAGAGCCTGTGCTGAGCTTATATAACATTATTTAGTCATTGTTGAACCTTTCAAGATAAACAATAAGTATAAAATTGCCTGGTGCCTTTTTTAATTATGGTCGTTCTGTGAAACTGTGGAGCATATTTATGAAAGAGTTGCATCACCCTTGTGCCATGCAATAGGGTTCCAGAGCGATGCAGCTCTTAAATGTGATTTATCACGCCACGCAAGGCCACCTTGCATTGCTTGATAACTCTAGAGCAGGGGTCTCCAACCTTTTCTGTAGTGAGAGCTAATTCTGCTCAAGGAAAATCCTGCCGAGCAACTAGCATATTTTATCACTGTAAAATGCTGATGATATGTATTGACATTACACTGTGACCACCCTAAGCACGATTATCAGTAGTAACCACCCAAACAGTCCAGGTGAAGCTATCAGCAGAATGCCAGGGAAACGTTTATCAATATTAAAGGCTTGTAATCAAGAAAACTTCAAATCATCACATACTGTATGCCACAAAGGGTATTACCACATATTTTTCAAACAAACTCAATTTTCCAGAAGAAAAACATTTCTGAAAAAAAATTGTTTCCTTTAAAAATGGAATTAGATTTTCTTGTTAGAAATTACACAGTCGCTAAACATCAGCTTTTCGTTTTCATTGAGTACCACCATGTAAAAATGCCTCTCATGGACGAATTCTGCTTCAAATACCCAGGTATTGGAATCATAGGCCATGCTTGCTCACCATAACACTACGAATACCTCGGATATGCTAATAATGCCCATCATTAAACCAGAGCTACCACTGTGCCACAGCTGGAGGCCCAACATATATTAGTTATGGCAATTATTATGGGAGAAGCGGTTGCCACTCTGTCAGGAAGGGCTAAAAGCAGGCCAGTCATGTTCCTGATATGCCAGTGATGGCAGCAGGTATGTATTTAATAGACCTGTATGCACAAAATAGTCAAGGATGAAAATTGTATGGCTATGGCACAATTATACCATGAACGGGCTCAATTGCGTCAGAGATAATACTCTTATGGTGGGGACCAGCATACATATTTGGCAGTCCTTGACACTAGGAGTAGCTTTAAGGAATCAACACTGTTTATTAGGGAAGGACACAATGTCACAGACCCACACAAAATTGAATGTGAGGCTTCTAATTTTCTCTGCCCTGGATGCATCCTCCTCTTCAGCTCTTTGGTTGACCATGCTCCCAACTAACAAATGTTCTCTCTATTTCTTGCAGTCACACACTTTGGTGGGTCAGCCCTAGTTACTGCTGCTACTATTCTTTGATGTCGCACACAGTGCGACTGATAGAGCAGGGCGTATAAAATGCCCAAACTACTTCTTAGGTAGATTTAAAGTGGATAAAGATGGTTCATGTGGCAGACCCATAAGCCAACGTCGTAGCCTCCAAATGCTTCAACACCCTCAGCAAGACCTTCAAATGGACCCCCCCCCGAATCCAGGAAGACCGTCACCCACGCATTCATCACCAGCAGGCTTGACTACGGGAACGCCATCTACGCCAGAATCAACAAATCTCTACTCCACAAACTCCAGACTGTCCAGAACACCGCAGCCAGACTCGTCATCAGCATCCCATGACAAGACCACACCCCCCAGTACCTATGTGTCCTCCACTGGTTCCGGTCCAAAAAAGAATGACCTTCAAGCTGCTCACACACACCTACAAAGCCCTCCACAACACTGGACCCCAATAACTCAATGAAAGAATCTCCTTCTACGCCCGAAAAGAAACCTCCGCTCTGCTGACCAGGCCTTGACCGAAATCCCCTGCATCCATAGATCCAGAACAGGAGGCAGATCCTTCTCCTGCATTACGGCCAAGACCTGGAACAAACTCCCCCTCAGTATCAGATGAAGCCACACACTGCAAGCATTCAGGAAGAACCTCAAGACCTGGCTTTTCGAATGACCGGAGCTTCCCAAATCCTCCACCCCCAGTGCGCTCTATAAATCTCTGATTGATTGATTGATAGGCCAACACAGTGTGTGTTTGAGTGTTATCAAGAGGCCCTGCCATTGGTTTGGCTGTCTTATGGGTAATGAAACGAGTAGTGCTGCCTTCTTTAATAAACACAGAATCTCTGAGATCGGCTTGGTTTGGCTTCACCTCTGAGAGCTAATTTGAGGGTGCTGGTGAGTTACCAGTAGCTCCCGAGCTACTGGTTGGAGACCCCTGCTCTACAGTAACACAAAGAAGCGCAAATTCCTGCATTGTGTTACTCTGCTCCAGGGAGGCGTTTCATGGGTAAAGCGTAGTTGTTCCCACGCATACACACATGGATTTAAGCACATTCCCAGATTTACAATTAATGGTGGACCTGGGAATGTGTCAGAATGCTACTCCTCCTTAGGTGAGGGATAACCAGGAGAAATAACTTTATTTCTCCATGTTAAGTCCTCTTTCTACATGTGCTGCGTTCTGCAGTACACATAGAAAGAGGAAAATGCTTCAGGGGATTGTTTTTGTGCAGGAAGGTGTGCCCACCTACACTAAAATAATCCTCCTCACAACGCAGCCTTTGCACCATGGTGAAAGGAAAGGACAGGAATGCGCCGTATTATGTTAAATATGGTGTATTCCTGCCTTTTCTCTAGCATGCAGAACATTGCAACAATGTGACTTTCTGCACTGCGCCGCATGATATCTTGATAAATATTCCCCTGTGTTCTTTGAACAAATATATCAAACGAGAAACATAGTTATCAGCTTTCTATTTTTAAATGCTCACAACTGAATAATAGTTGTGTAGATCGCCCGAGGGAGTGAGAACCTAGAAATCATTGCATAGAACAAATAATTATACAAGAGAGGGTTAGCTTGCCTAGAAATTAACTCTTAAGGTCTAAGAGGTCTGTCATCTAGTCTCAATATATCTTACGATGGTTGGGGATCTGCACCCATGTAAATTGGTGCATCCCTGGCATCTCATGGACACATTAGGAGGATCCTCACCTACACGTAGCACCAGTGGTATGCTTCATGTAGTGTGAATGGGTGGGTAAACGCAGTTTGTAGGCGGAGCTCTTTGTCTAAGTCAAGTGCAAGTTAAAATCGCCTTCCAGGTTCTTAAATCCTTTGTACTGGCAATGTCCTTTGGCAAGAAAATAACAGTGAGATGTTTAGTGGGTATACTGGGCCCTAGCATCAATGGATCGAAATGTTTCAGCCCGTATCTGGTGCCACTGAGGTTCATTGTTTTTTTTTCAGGATGCAAATGTACATAGTATCCCTGTGATATTTACTTGGTAACTATGAACTCTGAGTAGTAGTTTAAACAAACATCATGAAGCATGCAAACATACAGACAAAAGTGGACCATTTCTCTTAATGGCCTACATCCTCTATTAAGTATGATTTCACGAGGTATTGGGGTGGATGATCCCTGTAGTCACACTTCATCAAGGGACTTCATCCTCCCTTACACCTAACTTTGGCTTCCCACACTCCGCCATTGCTCACCACTACCATCTTAAGATACATTGAGACCAGATGACTGAGCTCATTTCTTGTGTAATTATTAATAATTATAAAGGACAAAATTGCAAGGATAGAATAAATATTGTGACTATATTCAAATAGACTTAATTATCATGTTGCAAAAAAGTAACCTAAAACAAATGTGCAGTTCATAATAATTACACACATTCACTTTTATTGATTAATGAGCACACTGAAAGGGGATTATTTGAAGACAAAAAAGCATAACAATCACTGTAGTATGGGCATAATACGAATTTGGATTATAGTTCCTGGGGTAGCTCCCTTCCCAGTACATCAGGAGTACCACAGTATTAATCTTACTCCAAAACAAAACAAATACCGCTCCTTTGCCCTTAAGCATCCTGACTAAACACCAACCCCAGCTACTCACAGGGAAGGGGTGGGGACTGGGCCTAACCTGAAAGCCGGACCTGAACCCACTCCCCCAATGCCCAAATTCCCCTGAAGCCAGTCAACAGGAGCTGCCCTGTGCACAACCCCTTGTGTGAACGGTCTTTGGCTGAATTGCAGTGGGGGATTTGTAGCAGAGCCTGACCATAGGCGGTCAAGCAGGCCCTGTGGCCAACCCTGCCACAGGCAGCCAACCCCTGCAGTGCACAACCATTGGCCATGCACAGTGGAGGTTTGGCTGCACTGTCTGGCCAGACACTACACCATTCAATCCCTCCCCCCACCCCCCCACTAGGGGCCAACTTTATTTCTGCTATCCACAGTAAGGGGGTGGGGGCAGGGCCTAATCTGTAAGCAAACATTTTGACACAGGTGGCCAATCCCCTGCTTAATAGTGCCTTCGCCAAAGCCCATGTGCAGTAGGGTTTAGCCACAGGGCCTGGCATCCCTATTAGCAGCCAACTCCCCGCTGTGCTAGGCCTTCAGAGGGGGTCCTTCTGAGACTCCCCCTCAAGTGCCACAAGGTCATGGTTTCCCTCCTAGTACAAATTTGCTTGCACCATCACTTCATGGCTGACATGGGTGGGTTTTGAAAAAGCATCATGAGTGAAACTTCAATTTGCTATGTGGAATCTTGAAATATGTAGTAATCAGGTGGTATTGTCAGTAATGTTCAGTCCATGTGGATGAAATGATTTTAAAAAGTACATCCAAATTTTTATCTAGAGTCCAGTAGTTCTTCCTTTTATCTATCTATCTATCTATCTATCTATCTATCTATCTATCTATCTATCTATCTATCTATCTATCTATCTATCTATCTATCTATCTATCTATCTATCTATCTATCTATCTATCTATCTATCTATCTATCTATCTATCTATCTATTTATCTATCTATCTATCTATCTATCTATCTATCTACTACATATATTACCTACTGGCGGTCGCCAGTAGGTATATATAGTTAGGATTTTTTCTCTATGGGATTTTTGAAAATTCTATGTCTAATAACTTTGGTGTTTGTGGACGGAATTGGCTGAAATTTTCAGGAAAATTGAACATTTTGTTTCTGAGCAGCCCCTGAAAATTGGGGGGGGGGTTCGTCCAGGGGGGGTCGAGAAAAAAGGGGGGTCCCAAAACGTGTTTTTAACATTGAGTTTTCCATAGGGCGGTTGGCCTCACTTTTAGCCCGAACGGCTGAATGGATTTGCACGAAACTTGGCAAAATTGTAGGGACTGGTAGCCCGATGTGCCTTTTGTAGGTCTCAATATATGTGCTACAGTGGATTTTGAGAAATTAACGTTTAAAAAAAGATATATATCTGTAACAGCGGACCGGGCAGCGCTCCAGTACGCGGACTTTTCGCGCAACGGAGCTTTGTGAAGCGAAGCTGATTGGTTCTCCGGCGTCTGTAAACATTCCAAACAGTCCGTAGCGGCCGCCATCTTGTCTCTCGGTAGGATCGAGAGACAAGAGGAGGCCAAAGCGAAGGGGCAAATGACCATAAGGGGGTATAGTAGATCCTCGCTGACCCCCTAGGTTTGATGTGGAGGTTTTAAAAGGGCCCCGCGGGGCAAAAAAAATAAATAATAATAATAATCGAACGGCTGAATGGATTTGCACGAAACTTGGTAAAATATTAGGGACTGGTAGACCAATGTGCCTTTGCTAGGTCTCAATATGTGTGCTCCAGTGGATTTTGAGAAATTAACGTTCAAAAAAAGATATATATCTGTAACAGCGCTCCGCTTCGCGTACTTTTCGCGTTACGGAGCTTTGCGAAGCTGATTGGTTCTCCGGCATCTGTCAACATTCCAAACAGTCCGTAGCGGCCGCCATCTTGTCTCTCGGTAGGATTGAGAGACAAGAGGAGGCCAAAGTGAAGGGGGAAATGACCATAAGGGGGCATAGTAGATCCTTCCTGACCTCTTAGGTTTGATGTACCATTTTGCCAAGTTTGGTGTAATTCCGTTCAGCCATTCAGGCTGTAGACATATGTAAATGTCCTATGGAAAATTGCATGGGGAAAACACATTTGAAAGTGTTGAAATTTAGAACCAATTAAAATGTTACTTTGGTTTTGTATTTGTGTGTGATGAAAGTTAATTGGTTATGTATATATGTCAAATGAGAGGAAACCACAGCCATTTTGTGATACTACTGTCTGAGGTACATTTGTGAGGAATTTTTGGTGGTGAATTTCTGGTGTTTGATTTACACAGTACTAACACCTCTCCTACTTTTAAAAAGGTGAGTTGTTAATTTGTAAGGGGAACTATGTTGTACACTTGAAGATAATTTGAAAAATGTTTTCTGTTATTTATTTGCAGTCCTTCTGTTATACTAAATACTTGATAAAGTTAGTTTTATATTATGTATTACTAAAAACGATAAATGAAAGTGATTATTTTTTTCTGCAATTTACAGCAAGCAATTTCAAAATAAAATGGCTCACAATGAAGAGACCGTGGCAATTTCTTTTGATTTGTCCACTACATTGATTGAAATTGAGAGCACCAATAATGAAATATTGTCACAAGGAGGACATGACTTGTATGATTCCATTAGATTGATTGAAATGGACAGCACCAAGAATGAAATATTGTCACAAGGAGATGACTTGAATGATTCCACTACGTTGATTGAAATTGAGAGCAGCAATAATGAAATATTGTCACAAGGAGGAGATGACTTGTATGATTCCATTAGATTGATTGAAATGGACAGCACCAATAATGAAATATTGTCACAAGGAGGAGATGACTTGAATGATTCCACTACATTGATTGAAATTGAGAGCACCAATAATGAAATATTGTCACGAGGAGATGACTTGAATGATTCCACTACATTGATTGAAATTGACAGCACCAATAATGAAATATTGTCAGAAGGAGGAGATGACTTGAATGATTTTTTTGATCAATCTCTTGATGGCGAATTTATCGAGTGTTTGGAGACCATAGAGTTACAAGAATCATTATTGCAGACTTTTCATGAGGACATTGCTGATGAGGACATGTTACTAGTTCTTTCAAATTTAGAAAATTCTGAAGAATAAATTTATATTTAGAAATCAAAAATTGTTTGAGACATTATTCATTTTTATTTTTAATTTATGAGGTTGTAGCGAAGTGATTGTAGTATAAAATGAGACTTATAGTATAGAGTGCAACATTTTTGTGTTACATGGTAAGTTTACTCATATTTACTTCCCTTCTGCCACTATATTATCTCCAATGTGTATTTGACATCTCTTCTTCATCTCCGGCCTCCTTTCTCTCACTGTGTGTCTCCGATGCATCTTATCGCTGCTATTTTGTGTAATTACAGAAGAGAGTAAAATAAAATAGTTCGGAACGTGAAAAGGGGGCAAAGTAGAGTACTCCTCACCCCCTAGGCCTTTTTAGGCGGTCCCAAAAGGATCAGTTTCTGCTTTCCTGAGAGATTATGGTATGAGTTCCATATACCACAATAACTTGCATTACAACATGCAAGATATCTATCTCCTATTACCAACTTTTGGAGATATTCGCGCTAAGCGCGAATATCTCCAAAAAATAACACCTGCCCTGAGCAGTTCTTAGCCATGTTATCCAATGGGAGGTGGATAACATGGCTAAGAGCATTAGCTCGGTAATGTATGAATATCGCTGAGTTTTTAGCGATATTCATGCATTGCGGCCGTTTATTATCGCATTTGTGATAAACCTTGATAATAGCAAGGTTTATCTTCGATAATTTCTGACGATGCTTAGCGGTAAAAAATTCGTTGGTAAGCATCGTTATCGATAAATATCGCTTAACTTTGGTAATATGCCCCAACGTCTGTTAACGTTCGATTCGAAGGAAATGAGGAAGTGTTGAAAAACATTGTCTGCGCCATCTTGCCTTTTTTGAAATGCCACACTTTTGTCGTGCACGGCAGCCATTTTAGATGTCTTGACCAGACCCACTCTCTGCACGCTGTCGATTCGTAGCATGGCTCCTCACCCTCGCAAGCATCTTCCCCAGGCACTGGTCACCCCCGCTCTCTGTCTTATGCATGGGCAATAAACCTCCCCCCATCTGCGCTGCTCTTCCCTGAGAATCACACTCTGTGCCCGCCCGACACCTCCCTTTCGCCCTATTCACTACCGCACCCTCTGACACTCCTCTTCCTCTGTGTCCGATTGTCCAGGCTATCAGCTAGCCCTGCAGATGTAGTTTATGGCCCCAGCTGTAAAGAATCACCCCTCTTCAAAGGAGTTATAGTAGATCAAGGCCCACACCCGATGAGATCCGTCACACCACACGTGTTCCTACTATCTGAAAACTATCCTGTATTGTGATTGGGGAGGGGACCGAGCCTGAAGCGGAAGATTCCAGGAATGACTCTTTGTACATCAAAGTTTTTACAATTATGTGTCACATTAAAAATATATAGCACTCCAACAAAGTAGTAGGAATATAAAACTTTAATAACATATAAATATATACAACAAAACAAAAACAGTAAAAACATTTAAACAACGAAGAGACCGTGGCAATTTCTTTTGAATTATCCAATAGACTTATTGAAATTGACAGCACCAATAATGAAATATTCTTGTCAGTAGCGGTCTGTTGTGCGAATAGTTCCAAGGCAGCAGAACGCGCTGAAATCTAGATGGCACGAAAGTGATGTCTAGCAAGTTGCCGCCCAGCAAATAACGGCGTGGGGCGCCGCGGGGGTGAGTGAGTCCAGTAGGCACCACAGCTATTCTTACCGGCATTGCAGAATTACTGCTGGGGACAATGCCTGTGCTGTAGCAGGGTCACAGCAGAAACAAAAAGGATTCTGTTGAAGATGTTGTTGGTTTTCAATTTGAAAACAGTTCTGGTGTCAACTGCTATGCTAATGTAGTGGTTAATGTTTTGTTTTCTCTAGAAAATGTAAAAGAGGGGGAGGCAGTCCAAAGTTCCGTTAAAAGGGCAAAGGAAAGGATCGGTGGTTTGAACTATCAGTCAAAAAGGGGAGGGGGTGCCACAATTTTTCCTACCGGGTCACACTGTGCTTTCACCGGAAGTGAGGTCTGCAGGATTCTAGTAATTCAAAGTGAGGCTGGCGCCGACGTCCCGCGGATACAGTTTCGTCACTCCACGGGTGATCATGGCAGTCATTCCCCATCGGGGGTCGGAGACTCCCGCGGCTCCTCTAGAATCTTCAAGGTCGTGGAGGACTACGGTGGTGGAGTCAACCAGTGACCGGGCCATTTCTTTATGCTGGGCCCGCTCTTGCCAGGTCGACCGCCATTTTGAGAGTTCGGTAGCTACTGGCGATCGCGGGGTCAAATGAGCGGACGGGCTCCACCCTGCCGGGCGAGACGTTGCAGCATGGCCACAGTGGAAGAACTCTTTTCCGGGCGCCTGGAGCGCTGAGGGTGCAGCTGGGAAGCCTCCACTGGGGAGGCGGGAGAGGCCTGTTCGCACCGTCTCTCCCTCCCAGTGCACCCCACGGCGTCTCGCTTCAGATTTGTTATGGCCGGACCAGGCGATGAGGACGAGGGGGGGGGGTCGGAGGCATGTGCAAGACATCCCCCCCAGGGTTGTTGCAGCAATTATACAAGAAAGAAGAAGTGTCCCGTCCGTCTTCGGGCCGTGCTTCCGGTAGATGTCGGCCGGACGCCCCTGGCTCTGGCCCCATGAACGGGTTTCTTGGTTTATCGGCTGCAGCCGGATCCCGTCGGCCTCGGCCCCCCGACCGTTGGTGGCCGGACCGGAAGAGCATGTGGCGGGACTACCTGCAACTCTCAAGGGCCACCGCGGCCGGACTGGGAGAGAGAGGGGAGGGTCGAGGAGACATTCCCCCCCCCTGCAACTGTTCAGCGTTGTAAAGGCAATCCCCTGGCCGGGTCCCGCTGGTCTCGGCCTCTCCTCCGGCTACACCCTACGTTAGGATCTCCTGGCCGAGGCGTGGCAGCAGGACCTGCCTTATATGGGCTGCTCCCGGCTGGGCGTAGCCGGAACCCTGCCCCACCTTGGAAGTTTCCAGAGTGGGGGCGGATGTTCTACTGACTTGCATTTTCCCTAGTCTATCGATTTTTTTGGCGTGGCAGGCGGTGGGACAGCGAGGGGTGATTTGGTTTCTCTTACTGTTTTTCTGGTCTCTCACCACTGGCATATTTTAACGTTTTCTTGTTTCTAGGACATTAATAGGTTTTATCATTACGTTATGTTATCGTTTCTTTGTTCGTTGTTTAATAAAAGTTCATGTTCATCAGTGGCCTACTGATTTTCGTTTTCCTATTCTTTTCTTTCCAGGTTGTTTCATGCTAAAGTTTCTGTTAACAGGATACAGTGATCACTTCGTTATTATTGCATATGTCCTTTTCACTAGGGGTGCTCTCTGGTCGGGCCAGATGACGTATGTCTAGTAAATGGTCCGGGTGAAACAGGTGCATCAATCAGTGGGGAGTAGATAGGCATGACAGATTACAATGGGGGAGAAAGGTCCGCATTACGTACCCTTTCACTACTTGCAATGATTTTCCTACGTTTATTTGCAAACAGGGAATACCTCCAAAAAGAACTAATTCCCAAACAGTCAATGTTCGGACAATCAATCAATCAATGAGGAATGAAATAGGTACGACGTGTTAAAGGCTTGCGTTACCTACCCTTCACTATCTGCAAACGGAGAGAGAATATTCCTATTCTTCCTCGTTTGCAGGCAGAGAAGATCCTTAAGAGAACCAACTTCGAACAATTCAATGCTCGATTCAAACAATCAACAAGGGGTACTATGAACACAAATGAACGCCGCTTATGTACATACGCATTGCTATTTTCAACAGGTTGTTCCTAATGTTTCTATTTTAGCGAGGTCAAAAAGAGATCCCATTAGTGGCCTACTGATTTTGCTCGATTCCTTTTGTTTTTTTACATGGTTTTTCGCTATCTGCAAAGACTAAACAGAGTATTGCGACTCTGTGCTTGTTTGTAAATAGAGAATGAACCAAAGAGAACAATCAATCAAATGGAGAGAGAAGCAGGCACGACGGATTACAAAGGGGGCAAAGGGCTGCGTTAACTACCCTTCACTATCTGCAAAGAGAGAGTACTCCTAATAGAAATGAGGGGTGGGGGGCAGCATTCAAAGCAGATCAGTGTGCATAAACACGAAAATGTTTTTACTTACCACGTACTTGACATTCGACAGCTTATGATATTTGCTATTAAAAAACCATTGAAATTCACTGAAAAAACCATAGGTTATAGACCATATATAGTTAGGAATTAGCATTTACAAAACCTTGAAAATTCACTGAAAAAACCATAGGTTATAGACCATATATAGTTAGGAATTAGCATTTACAAAACCTTGAAAATTCACTGCAAAAACCATAGGTTAGAGACCATATATAGTTAGCTGGACATTTTATTGACATAAAACCAATGAAATTCCATATATAGTTAGTTGCACTAACTATATATCGCGCACCCGCAATCCACTGCTGATGATGTCACATATTACATCATTCATGACATGGTCAGTGACATCACTGATGACATCACTGATGACATCTCAAATGACATCACTGATGACATCACTGATGACATCTCATTTGACATCAATGACCACATCACTGATGATATCATTCATGTGACAATACAATGCATCTCCTCACATTTTAATATAACCTCTGTTTCACCCAGTGTTAAAAAGAGTATAATTTTTGAAACCATGACACACCAATACTAGTTACTACATACGCACTCACTGATTGCTACGTCTACACACACCTTCACTCATTCACCCATACGATCATTCATACATACAATCACTCATCTTTACAACACTATCATATGCACTCATACACCTATACAGACACTCACAGTCTGCCACTCATCCATGGAGTTACTTACACACCTAGTCAGTCCTGTAAAGAATCAATGAGACTTCCATTTTCTTGTCTATACAGTTAAACATAGAGCACCTTACATTTTCAAACATGTACTAACACATACTTACTTTCTTATACAATCATTGATACAAGTACAGATTGATCTGCACAGAGTCACACACCTCCCAGCTAGCCACACACACACTCAGTCTCCCATACAAATACTTGGGCAATCAATCAATAACCCATATAGTTACTCATATAGCTACTGATCAACACATGCAGCAGTTTACAGAACAACAGACATAATGATGCACAAATTAAGACAGTTTAGTCACTAACCCATGCACTCAGTGAGACACATTTAATCACTCACTCATACATTCAGTCATGCACCTACTAAATCCTTCATCCAGACACTTATACATCCACTCATTCTTCAATATGTAAAACATATTTTAACTTTACAGAATTATACAGTCACTGGATGTAGTCATCAGTGATGTCATTTGAGATGTCATCAGTGATGTCATCAGTGATGTCATTTGAGATGTCATCAGTGATGTCATCAGTGATGTCACTGACCATGTCATGAATGATGTAATATGTGACATCATCAGCAGTGGATTGCGGGTGCGCGATATATAGTTAGTGCAACTAACTATATATGGAATTTCATTGGTTTTATGTCAATAAAATGTCCAGCTAACTATATATGGTCTCTAACCTATGGTTTTTGCAGTGAATTTTCAAGGTTTTGTAAATGCTAATTCCTAACTATATATGGTCTATAACCTATGGTTTTTTCAGTGAATATAATATATATATATATATAATATATATATATATATATATTCACTGAAAAAACCAAAGGTTTCAGGCCTTATATAGTTAGGAATTAGCATTTAAAAAAACCTTTGAAATTCACTGAAAAAACCACAGGTTTCAGGAGTTATATAGTTAGGAATTAGTTTTTAGAAAACCTTTGAAATTCACTCAATAAACTATAGGTTTTAGTGGTGTTATAGTTAGCTGGACATTTTACTCATACAAAACCATTGAAATTGCTCCTATATAGTTAGTTGTACTAACTATATTTCGCGCACCCGCAATCCACTGCTGATGATTCACATATTAGATAATTCATGACATGGTCAGTGACATCACTGATGACATCTCAAATGACATCACTGATGACATCACTGATGACATCATCCAGTGAATGTGGTTTGCTTCGTTATTTAAATATGCATTATATATATAGCAATTTGCATTGAAGAATAAGTGGATATATATAAATAAATATTTGGATGGAGGATTTAGTAGCAGTGTAATTGACTGTTTACTTGACCAATTTATAATGTCTCACTAAATATAGTGGATAGTGACTAAACTGTGTGAATATCTGTATCACTTTGTCAGTTGTTGTGTAAACTGATTCTACAGTTTGTTACTAGCTATGTGAAAGTCTATATTAGTTATTGATTAGTTAACTGAGTATTTGTATGGGAGTGTGAAAGTGTGTGTGGTTCGGTGGGGGGTGTGTGACTGTCCAAAGATGTGTGAATAGTTGATTCAGTAGATATATGAAGATAAAACTACATGTTCTAACAGTTGTTTGGGTGAGTGAATCTCTTTATGGGTGTGGTGATGAGCAAATATATTTCTCAATGGTACATGTCCAACAAACTAGAAAAATAAAAGGCAGTGTATGTGTCAGTTGTTGTATATAAATAAGTATACATAAGACACAATGATTGTGTGAGTGACTGTATGGATAACTGTATACTTGTAATAATGATTTTATAATTCACTAAGTATGACTTACTATCTAAATGAACAGAAGAAGTGGTGTTTGTATAAGTGTTTTGCTAAGTAAATATGTAAGTATGATCCATTGTTTGCATAAGTGAGTAGGATGACTTCATATGTGAATAGGATGCGTGCTGTTGTTTAATGTTGATATAGATGTATAAGTATTTTTGATAGTGTTCTATTGTTCATTGACAGCATGTATGAGTGAATCCATAGGTAAGTGATTAGATGTGTGTATACATCTATGAATCACTGAGTGGATTTTTAGATACTTGTATTGCTGTGACAATGGATTTAAATATGATACTCTGTATTTTACAAACAGTGATGAAAAATTGTAATAGTGTATGAAAAGGTGTATGTGATTGTCACGTGGATGATGTCATCAGTGATGTCATCAGTGATGTCATTTGAGATGTCATCAGTGATGTCACTGACCATGTCATGAATGATCTAATATGTGACATCATCAGCACTGGATTGCGGGTGCGCGATAGGAGCAATTTCAATGGTTTTGTATGAGTAAAATGTCCAGCTAACTATAACACCACTAAAACTTATAGTTTTTTGAGTGAATTTCAAAGGTTTTTTAAAAGCTAATTCCTAACTATATAACTCCTGAAACCTATGGTTTTTTCAGTGAATTTCAAAGGTTTTTTAAATGCTAATTCCTAACTATATAAGGCCTGAAACCTTTGTTTTTTTCAGTGAATTTGCAAGGTTTTTTAAATGCTAATTCCTAACTATGTAAGGCCTGAAACCTATGGTTTGTTCAGTGAATTCGCAAGGTTTTTTAAATGCTAATTCCTAACTATATAAGGCCTGAAACCTATGGTTTTTTCAGTGAATTGCAAAGGTTTTTTAAATGCTAATTTCTAACTATATAAGGCCTGAAACCTATGGTTTTTTCAGTGAATTTCAAAGGTTTTTTAAAAGCTAATTCCTAACTATATAACTCCTGAAACCTATGGTTTTTTCAGTGAATTTCAAAGGTTTTTTAAATGCTAATTCCTAACTATATAAGGCCTGAAACCTATGTTTTTTTCAGTGAATTTGCAAGGTTTTTTAAATGCTAATTCCTAACTATGTAAGGCCTGAAACCTATGGTTTGTTCAGTGAATTCGCAAGGTTTTTTAAATGCTAATTCCTAACTATATAAGGCCTGAAACCTATGGTTTTTTCAGTGAATTGCAAAGGTTTTTTAAATGCTAATTTCTAACTATATAAGGCCTGAAACCTATGGTTTTTTCAGTGAATTTCAAAGGTTTTTTAAATGCTAATTCTATTAGCGGATAACGTTTAAATATATTAATATCCTAGTGGGACCACCTGAGCAGCCCTACGGGGTCAGGGTGTTTCTACCCTGCCCCCTTTTTGTGTTCTACACGTTTGTTTTTCAGCTTTCTTGTGACTAATTCCTAACTATATAAGGCCTGAAACCTATGTTTTTTTCAGTGAATTTAGGTGTGCCATACTTTTGTCATAAGTAAGACTGTTAGCGCTCTAGTTGTTCTTTAGAACACTCTGGGACATTCTGTCATTGGGCTATAGTTAGGCTACATCTGGCTGATATTTGGGCTACATTTGTTTTTTTTGTCTCTGGTGGCCATCTTTGGGCTACATTGGGCTACATTGGGCTACATTGGGCTACATTTGGGCTCTAACATATATATAGCCCAATGTAGCCCAATATATATTTTTTCAAAGTAAATTTTCGTAAAAACCACTGGAGCATATATCTTGAGACATGGCAAAGGCACATCGGGCTACCAGTCCCTACAATTTTGCCAAGTTTGGTGGAAAACCATTCAGCCGTTCAGGCTAAAAGTGAGTCCAACCGCCCTATGGAAATTAACATGGGGAAAACACGTTTTGGGCCCCCCCTTTTATCTCGGCCCCCGCTTGACGGATACCCCCCAAACTTTCAGGGAAGGACCGGAGCGCCGCGAGGCAAAGTTAAGGAAAATTTCAGGAAGATTCCTCAACCGGCGCCAAAGTTATTTCCAATAGAATGTTGCGATTTCCCTATGGAAAACAATCCTAACTATATATACCTACTGGCTATCGCCAGTAGGTAATATATATATATATATATATATATATATATATATATATATATATATATATGTATATATATATATATATATATATATATATGAGAACCGGAACTCCGCATTACCACCTCCGATCACCCAGGACCGGCGAAGCAGGAGACAGACCACAAGTTCTTTCAGGTAGATTTTATTTTCAGTTTTTCGTGGTCCGACCAACCATGACGCGTTTCGGGCTTTGCAGCCCTTGTTCACATGCAGGGAATAGCTGATTTTGTGTGATATTTAAAGTGCCTTTAGTGCCCCACCTACCTCCCGCCTACACAATTGGTCATGTGACCAAGCTGTATGAGCAACAGACTATGGTTGTAAGTGTCCATTATTGCGAAGACAGACTCAATTCTGAATAGATTTTAAAACAATTGTACAATGACAAATATAATTCGGATTGATCATTTTAACAATACTTTGCATAAATGCTTTTAGTGCAAATCATAATGTCCGGTTTTTACCTTTTCGTAAAGACCCATAACTGAAACAGTTTCTGATTTCATATATATATATATATATATTCCCGGAAAAAAACAAAGGTTACAGAGACATTATAGTTAGGCTGACATTGCACTTGAACAAAACCAGAGAAATTCAGCTGTTGGAGCTAACTATAACTCGCGCCCCCGCAATGCACTGCTTATGACGTCACATATTACATCAATCATGACATGGTCAGTGACATCACTCATGACATCACTGATGACATCTCAAATGATATCACTGATGGCATCATCCACTTAATACCTGAGGCACCTCCTCACACCCTAATATTACTTTTCATACACCCACTCTAAAATACAGACTACCATTTTCAAACCCATAGACACACCAACACCAGTTAGTACATACTCACTAACTGATTCATAGGTCTACACACATATCCACTCACTCACCCATGCAGTCACTCATCAATAGAGCCAATGATATATGCACACATACACCATGCAAATGCAAATACAACAGGTGATTGACAGAATGCAGAACAATGTCATACATACACCCCAGTACAGAGATCTGGACGTAAATCCATGGTTTTTTTGCTCACCATGCCATTCCAGTTTGAACGCCGCCATATGCAAATCAGTCTTGACGCTGTGCCTCATGTGAACAGTCACATACTCCATGGCATACACCAATACAGACACTCACACACTGCCACTCACCCACAGAGTTTCTAACACACCTAGTCATTCACCCAAAGAATCAATCACACTGCCATTTACTCACCTATACAGTTATAAAACCACCACCTCACGTATTCATACAGGTAATAACACATACTTCTACAATCACTGACACAAGCACACACTCAAACATATAGCTACTCTCACAATCACTCTCTCACATATATTGCTTATATACTCCAACACTAACATATAATGCCTTTCACATATGTAGTTACTCACACATATACCACTGAGACATCCATTCTTTCACCAACACAGCCATATGCACACTCACGCACCCTTAAAGCCCCTTGCAGAACCACTCATGAACCCATATACCCAGTGAATCACCCACTCACACACCCGTGCAGGGAGTCACACACCTCCCACCCACGCAGATACTCAGGCACCCTTACAGGTAGTCAGACAACCAAACATTAACCCATATTGACACTCATGTAGCTACTCACGAACCCACGTAGCCACTTACGCACCAACTGACAGACTGATACAGACATTCACACAGATTAGTCATTCTCCCATGCATTCATTAAGACACTTTTAATCACTCACTTATACAGTCAGTCCTGCACGCACTAAATCATCAATTCAGACACTCATACACCCATTCAGTCTGCAATACACTCTGGTGTTGATATATATATATATATATATATATTTTCCTCGACTTAATGTCGAGGAAAATATATATAATGTGATCAAGGGCGCCTGAGCCCGAAACGCGTCATCTGTCGTATGCTGTTGAGGAGGTTGTAATAAAACATCTTGCCTACAAAGAAGTGGTTCGCTTCTCCTTCTTCGCCGCCGAGGTTTTGGTGGAAGTGGACGGAGTGGTTTGTTTGTGATATATATATATATATATATATATGAAAGCTCCGAGTTACCCACAGGTTAAGGATGCACTCATCCAGCAGCCCTTGCTTCAAACGGGTAAAGACATCTCCGCACCCCAGTCTGCAGCTTCTCATTTCTCGATTAAAAGCCTGACGAGTTTCATATATATATATATATATATATATATATATATATATATATATATATATATATATATATATATATATATATATATATATATATATATATATATATATATATATATATATATATATATATATATATATATATATAAATATATATATATATTCACTGAAAAAACCATAGGTTATAGACCATATATAGTTAGGAATTAGCATTTACAAAACCTTGAAAATTCACTGAAAAAACCATAGGTTATAGACCATATATAGTTAGGAATTAGCATTGACAAAACCTTATTTTACTCACACAAAACCATTGAAATTACATATATAGTTAGTTGCACTAACTATATATCGCGCACCCGCAATCCACTGCTGATGATGTCACATATTACATCATTCATGACATGGTCAGTGACATCACTGATGACATCACTGATGACATCTCAAATGACATCACTGATGACATCACTGATGACATCATCCAGTGACTGTGTGTTTCTGTAAAGTTTAAATATGTTTTACATATTGAAGAATGAGTAGATGTATAAGTGTCTGGATGAAGGATTTAGTAGGTGCGTGACTGACTGTATGAGTGAGTGATTAAATGTGTCTCACTGAGTGCATGGGTTAGTGACTAAACTGTCTTAATTTGTGCATCATTATGTCTGTTGTTCTGTAAACTGCTACATGTGTTGATCAGTAGCTATATGAGTAACTATATGGGTTATTGATTGATTGTCCAAGTATTTGTATGGGAGACTGAGTGTGTGTGTGGCTGGCTGGGAGATGTGTGACTCTGTGCAGATCAATGTGTACTTGTATCAATGATTGTATAAGAGAGTAAGTATGTGTTAGTATATGTTTGAAAATGTAAGGTACTCTATGTTTAACTGTATAGATTAGAAAACGGAAGTGTGATTGATTATTTACAGGACTGACTAGGTGTGTGAGTAACTCCATGGATGAGTGGCAGAGTGTGAGTGTCTGTATAGGTGTATGAGTGCATATGATAGTGTTGTAAAGATGAGTGATTGTATGTATGAATGATTGTATGGGTGAATGAGTGAATGTGTGTGTAGACATAGGAATCAGTGAGTGCGTATGTAGTAACTAGTATTGGTGTGTCAATGGTTAAAAAAATATATTCTGTATTTAACACTGGGTGTAACAGAGGTTATATTAAAGTGTGAGGAGATGCATTGTATTGTCACATGAATGATATCATCAGTGATGTGACCATTGATGTCAAATGAGATGTCAAATGAGATGTCATCAGTGATGTCATCAGTGATGTCATTTGAGATGTCATCAGTGATGTCATCAGTGATGTCACTGACCATGTCATGAATGATGTAATATGTGACATCATCAGCAGTGGATTGCGGGTGCGCGATATATAGTTAGTGCAACTAACTATATATGGAATTTCAATGGTTTTGTGTGAGTAAAATAAGGTTTTGTAAATGCTAATTCCTAACTATATATGGTCTATAACCTATGGTTTTTTCAGTGAATTATCAAGGTTTTGTAAATGCTAATTCCTAACTATATATGGTCTATAACCTATGGTTTTTTCAGTGAATTTCAATGGTTTTTTAATAGCAAATATCAAAAGCTTTTTTGTGGAAAATGACTAAAATTAGGTATACATAAGCGGCGTTAATTTATGTTCACCACAGCCACTGTTGAAAGTAAAGTGAAAGTCGCGAAACAGTGGCCACGCCATCTTGTCCCTTTTAGGCCCCATCATGCACGTAAGTGACAGCCATTTTGTGTGTCATGGCCTCTCTGCCCACTGCCAATAGCCTATGATCGTTCGGAATTGGTTCTCTTTGGGTGATTCTCTATTCACAAATAAGCACAGAGTCGCAATACTCTGTTTAGTCTTTGCGGATAGTGAAGGATAGGTAGTGCAGACTTTTGTCCCCTTTGTAACCCGTCATGCCTATCTCTGCCCCGTTTGTTGGTAGTTGGTTCAACCCGGACCGTTTATTAGAGGTAGATCATCCGACTCCACCGGAGGACACCCCTAATAAAAAGGACATATATATAAAATGCGGACTAGCCGCTGTATCGTGCTAGCAAACTATAACATAAAAATCGTTAGAAAAAACAAAAGGAATCGAGCAAAATCAGTAGGCCACTGATGGGATCTCTTTTTGACCTCGCTAAAATAGAAACATTAGGAACAACCCCTCATGAGAAATATGAAACTAGTGAGAGGAACCGAGCTCGACGCCATGATGGCTGCAAGACAGCTCGGCTCCGCCGCCCACCCCGCCCAAATTAACGACAAACCCTATGCAAATATTATAAATATATACAACACACCAGCAAAGTAACAGGGTAAAACGTTTTATTAAATAACTATTTACATGGCAGCCTGCTGCAACATCGATCCAAATGCATGATGCTGTTCCTGTCCCTCCTTCCTTAAAGTAGCAATGTTGGGCTACTTTGGGCTACTTTTTAGTAGGATTCGGGCTTTAGAAAGTCTACAAAGGCCATCAGCCGGCGAGGTAGCATAGGTGGCGGCCTAGGGGTGGAGGACCGTTGTGCAAATAGCCCGGGGGCGACACCACGCGCCAAGGCTCGTCCCCAGTACATCCAGAGGTGATGTCCGACAAGTTGTGTGGGGGGATGCCTTGCTGATGCCGCCACCCCCCCCACCTTCTTGTTGCCTGATCCGGCCAGCTCAATCGATCGAGCATGAGACTCTCAAACCCAGGGTCGTAGGCCCGGCCATCTTGTGGGGCGCCCACAGGAGAGACGGCGCGGACGGCCCCCTCTCCCCTCACCCCCAGGTGGAGCTGCAGCAGGGCGACCTTAGCGTTTCACTCGCCGGTCAGCTGAAGCAGGGCGACCCTTAGCGTTTCACTCGCCGGTCAGCTGAAGCAGGGCGACCCTTAGCGTTTCACTCGCCGGTCAGCTGAAGCAGGGCGACCCTTATCGTTTCACTCCCCGGTCAGCTGCACCAGGACTGCCATTGGCGTTCCACTTGGTTGGATGGCCGTGGACCCGCTCCGGTGGCCGGGGTGAAGAGCGGCTGTTGCTGCGGAACGCTCAAAATGGCGGCCGACTCCCCGGATTTGGGCCTGGTCCACTAGAACGGCTCTGGACTACCCTGGAACTCGAATGCTTGCCTGCTCGGGCATGAGCCCCACTCTTGAAGACGTCCTCTCAGTTTTAAAGGTTCTACGAGAGTCGTTGGCCCTCGACTCCCGCGGGCTTCCGATGGGGGCAACCGCCACTGTTGCTCGACTATCCCCCATGGATATACCGCTGCCACGGGTGTCCGCCGCCTTATCCACATCTGGTGCCGTGAGGGAGGCTGATTCAGTGCAACGGCGGAGGGATACGCCTGCTGTCCCGCTCTCCGGAAGTGGCCACAACATTGTCACAGGATGGTAGTGCTCTCATGCTGACGCCAGTTTTTGTCCGAATTACTAAGAAACACTGTAGTCTGCCAACTTGATCAGCTCCGGTGGGACCTCAGCGTGACCCGGTAGGGAAGATTTTGCCTCCCTCGCCTTTGAGTCATGGTTCATGCTGCCTGTTCTTTCTGTTGGCGCTAACAAACTTTTTGAACTGCCAAAAGGGATTCTGGTCCTGCCGCTAGTTATTGGAGACATTGAACTATACTCTGGACTGTAGAAGTTACAAGAAATTAAGAATATAAATAGGGAAATTGCTATAGTTTGAAGACAATTCTGAGGATTTTGTGATTATCAAACAATTTCAGGAATTAATGTAATTTATTGCTTTCCAGGATTAGTGGCAGAGCGTCCAAAATCCACAAAAAACACCACTGCCAACTCTTCAATAACTTCCATCACCCAGCACCGCATTTCCAAAGAAACAGCATAGCAAGCTTTCGTGGCCTTTAGAGTTTTCGGAAGCAGTTTCCCAAGACCATCACTGCAGCCATTGCAATCCAACAGAGGAACTTTTTCCAAGATCGGCATATTAACAGGGCTGCTGGTGTAATCGGGGCTCTTGCAGCCATTCAACTTAATTGAAGCTTTCACAATGACAGACCGCCCACTGAACTTCGTGCCATGACATTTACTTATCACATTCTGCTGGGTCTTCGGCGAACTGAAGTCTACAAATGCAAAGCATTTCATTCCTCTTTGACATTTCTTGACATGTAGTGGGTTGAAGTCTTTAAAGAGGTCCACAATTTGCTCCTCAGTCACATCACTTGAAAGATTCCCCAAGCCAGGCAGGTCCCACACCACTTGAAAGGACCTGCCTGGCCTCGACCAATATGGCGCCAGTATGGGAGCGACTTGCAACTCCTTATGACGTTCTACTTACTTAGCCTTGACGTTATGGGGGATGTATGCGGTCTTTGTGCACATGGCGGGCGGGGAAGGGTACTGACTGGGCATACGGACAACCCTATTGATGTCGGTTTTTCATTATTGATTATTGTATTATTAAAGCTTCGAAGTAATGTTACCCATGATACTCGCCCTTGGTGTGCGTATGGACGATTTTATTGTAACTGATCCTGTTATACTTTCAATTATAAAATCAACCTTCACTGATCCTGCAACCGTTTGTCACGTTTATTTTTTCAATTAAATGGCTCGCTTGTTACATACTCCTATACCCCTGGCTTTTGACCCTTTCCTACGCGCGGTCTGTACTACCGCCCTCGGGCGATCTATGTAATGAACAGACTACCATTGCCGAGACACAAGGGAATGCATCTCAGAGAGATAAGTCAAGTACGTGGTAGATAAAAACATTTTCGTGTTTATGCACGCTGATGTGCTTTGAACGCTGCCCCCCCCTCTTTTCTTTTTCTGCAGGTTACATTGGAATTTCAGCTGAAGTATGGAGAAGACCTAAACCGCACCGTGTTCCACGCGAGGAAAAATAGGCTAGCTCTGTGAGACGGTACATTATATGTACGAGCTATCTCTGAGAGCGTGAAAGATTGTATGGTATGAATGTGCGCATGGGCCCTGATTTGTACGGTATGAATGCGTATGTGTGGCGCACGACTGGGTCAATAAAAGAATGCTTTTTGTATGTCTGAGGCATTGATCGAACGGTTAATGGAATGAGAAAAATAAGCCCGAACATGGTATCCGCATGTGAAGGACGAAAAAGAATATAGCACTTTCCTTACTTAGGAACGACTCTCTCTGGAGCTAGTGAATGGGAGAGTAGCCTACACCAGAAACTTGAAGGGGTATTTCAGTACGACGAACCGGACCCCAACCGATATCCCAAATGTACACCCAAAATAATGCGCACCAGTAAGTCAATTTATGTGCTGACTAAATAAGAGAAGTTAGCTCGGCTCCGCCGCCCACCCCGCCCAAAATAACGACAAACCCTATGCAAATATTATAAATATATACAACACACCAGCAAAGTAACAGGGTAAAACGTTTTATTAAATAACTATTTACATGGCAGCCTGCTGCAACATCGATCCAAATGCATGACGCTGTTCCTGTCGAGGTAGCATAGGTGGCGGCCTAGGGGTGGAGGACCGTTGTGCAAATAGCCCGGGGGCGACACCACGCGCCAAGGCCCGTCCCCGCGGTCACCTGCAGCAGGGCGACCCTTAGCGTTTCACTCCCCGGTCAGCTGCACCAGGACTGCCATTGGCGTTCCACTCGGTTGGATGGCCGGGGACCCGCTCCGGTGGCCGGGGTGAAGAGCGGCTGTTGCTGCGGAACGCTCAAAATGGCGGCCGACTCCCCGGATTTGGGCCTGGTCCACTAGAACGGCTCTGGACTACCCTGGAACTCGAATGCTTTCCTGCTCGGGCATGAGCCCCACTCTTGAAGACGTCCTCTCAGTTTTAAAGGTTCTACGAGAGTCGTTGGCCCTCGACTCCCGCGGGCTTCCGATGGGGGCAACCGCCACTGTTGCTCGACTATCCCCCATGGATATACCGCTGCCACGGGTGTCCGCCGCCTTATCCACATCTGGTGCCGTGAGGGAGGCTGATTCAGTGCATCGGCGGAGGGATACGCCTGCTGTCCCGCTCTCCGGAAGTGGCCACAACATTGTCACAGGATGGTAGTGCTCTCATGCTGACGCCAGTTTTTGTCCGAATTACTAAGAGACACTGTAGACTGCCAACTTGATCAGCTCCGGTGGGACCTCAGCGTGACCCGGTAGGGAAGATTTTGCCTCCCTCGCCTTTGAGTCATGGTTCATGCTGCCAGTTCTTTCTGTTGGCGCTAACGAACTTTTTGAACTGTCGAAAGGGATTCTGGTCCTGCCGCTAGTTATTGGAGACATTGAACTATACTCTGGACCTGCCTGGCCTCGACCAAAATGGCGCCAGTATGGGAGCGACTTGCAACTCTTTATGACGTTCTACTTACTTAGCCTTGACGTTATGGGGGATGTATGCGGTCTTTGTGCACATGACGGGCGGGGAAGGGTACTGACTGGGCATACGGACAACCCTATTGATGTCGGTTTTTCATTATTGATTATTGTATTAATAACTGATCCTGTTATACTTTCAATTATAAAATCCACCTTCACTGATCCTGCAACCGTTTGTCACGTTTAGTTTTTTCAATTAAATGGCTCGCTTGTTACATACTCCTATACCCCTGGCTTTTGACCCTTTCCTACGCGCGGTCTGTACTATCTCTGGGAGCGTGAAAGATTGTATGGTATGAATGCGTGCATGGGCCCTGATTTGTACGGTATGAATGCGTATGTGTGGCGCACGACTGGGTCAATAAAAGAATGCTTTTTGTAGGACTGAGGCGTTGATCGAACGGTTAATGGAATGAGAAAAATAAGCCCGAACATGGTATCCGCATGTGAAGGACGAAAAAGAATATAGCACTTTCCTTACTTAGGAACGACTCTCTCTGGAGCTAGTGAATGGGAGAGTAGCCTACACCAGAAACTTGAAGGGTTATTTCAGTACGACGAACCCGACCCCAACCGATATCCCAAATGTACATCCAAAATAATGCGCACCAGTAAGTCAATTTATGTGCTGACTAAATAAGAGAAGTTAAGAGTACCCCGGGTTGAAGTTCATCCAAGATCCCCCTCAGCCCAGAAATTAGGGATATTGTTATGTTTTAGATTTACCCCTTCTTCTTCCACCCTCCTAGAAAAGTCAGAATTGTACCATCGCACGTCCGACTGACACCCCTCCTTTACATCAGCTTGGATCATCATTTTCTAGATGTTGGAAGGCCCCACCGTGAGTATAAGCACGACTGGACTAGTGTCCGACCAACTAAAAAAGGAGTAAGTGTTTTCGAAAACGAGGTTACCAACAAAAATTGTCTACTATTAGGAAGGAAGGAGAACAAAGAGCTCGACCCCCAAATGAATGAATTGGAATACTGAGAATACGCAACGCGCATGAAAAAGTCCCTTTGCCCAAAATAGCTCTGTGTTTTGTCTTAGGTTTCCGTACTTGATGTATGTAATGTCGCACCCTGTCTGGTATTTGTGTGTACGTAAACTATGAATTTATGTTTTCCCTCAGCTTGTGTTTTATACGTGAAACCGACCCGTACTGTTCTATATGTGTGTGCACTGAATAACCTATTATTATACACGTTTTTCTCTCTCTCTCTTTATGTTGTACGTGTACTAATAGCCTATTTGGTGCGCACGACGCTCTCTCCCTCTGAGGGCTCCCTTGCTCCCTTTTGAAAAAATGACGACACTGTACCTCGCCGGTACAGGTATAATTGGCTTTAGACACGACAATGTTTGAACAAATTGATAGAAACAAAACGATCGTATTTTGCCATATTACTACCTCTCCTTTCTGTAAAATGTTGGAACTTAATTGGCTGAGAAAGAAAGGACAGGTAAGACGACTGATGTCCCCTAATCTGACCCTTAAAAGGTAACTATATGTCAGTGGTTTTTTGTTTTAATGCCTTAGTAACACCACCCTCATCATTTAGATTACCACCGCCCATTGCACAAAAGCGTACCGGGCGCTCCCCACACAAAAAAAACGAATTTTTTAAAAAAAAAATTGCCCCGCGGGGCCCTTTTAAAGCCTCCACATCAAACCTAGGGGGTCAGGGAGGATCTACTATGCCCCCTTATGGTCATTTCCCCCTTTGTTTTGGCCTCCTCTTGTCTCTCGATCCTACCGAGAGACAAGATGGCGGCCGCTCCGGACTGTTTAGAATGTTGACAGACACCGGAGAGCCAATCAGCTTCGCTTTGCGAAGTTCCGTTACGCGTCAAGTACGCGAACCGGAGCGCTACCCGGAGCGCTGTTACAGATATATATATTTTTTTGAACGTTAATTTATCAAAATCCACTGGAGCACATATATTGAGACCTAGCAAAGGCACATCGGGCTAACAGTCCCTACAATTTTGCCAAGTTTCATGCAAATCCATTCAGCCGTTCGGGCTAAAAGTGAGGCCAACCGCCCTATGGAAATTAATATGGGAAAAACGTGTTTTGGGACCCCCCTTTTTTCTCGGCCCCCCCTTGACGAACCCACCCCAAATTTTCAGGGGCTGCTCAGAAACAGAATGTTCCATTGTCCTGAAAATTTCAGCCAATTCCGTCCACAAACGCCAAAGTTATTAGACATAGAATTTTCAAATATCCCGTAGAGAAAAAATCCTAACTATATATACCTACTGGCGACCGCCAGTAGGTAATATATATATATATATATATATATATATATATATATATATATATATATACATATTATATATATATATATATATACAAAACATGCTTAGACTGTTTAGAAACCCAGTATATATATATATATATATATATATATACAAAAAAAAAAAATATATATATATATATATATATCCAAACCACAAAGTTTGCCTGGAGTAAGGGAGCCCACCCAGACAGGTAAAGTATTGCCGTTTTATTCTGTGGAGATTGCAGTGTAGAAACAGCAAGCCGCCCCAACATGAATTAGTCCATCCCTGACGCGTTTCATGCACAGCACTTCTTCAGCGTGACCCGGTAGGGAAGATTTTGCCTCCCTCGCCTTTGAGTCATGGTTCATGCTGCCAGTTCTTTCTGTTGGCGCTAACGAACTTTTTGAACTGTCGAAAGGGATTCTGGTCCTGCCGCTAGTTATTGGAGACATTGAACTATACTCTGGACCTGCCTGGCCTCGACCAAAATGGCGCCAGTATGGGAGCGACTTGCAACTCTTTATGACGTTCTACTTACTTAGCCTTGACGTTATGGGGGATGTATGCGGTCTTTGTGCACATGACGGGCGGGGAAGGGTACTGACTGGGCATACGGACAACCCTATTGATGTCGGTTTTTCATTATTGATTATTGTATTAATAACTGATCCTGTTATACTTTCAATTATAAAATCCACCTTCACTGATCCTGCAACCGTTTGTCACGTTTAGTTTTTTCAATTAAATGGCTCGCTTGTTACATACTCCTATACCCCTGGCTTTTGACCCTTTCCTACGCGCGGTCTGTACTATCTCTGGGAGCGTGAAAGATTGTATGGTATGAATGCGTGCATGGGCCCTGATTTGTACGGTATGAATGCGTATGTGTGGCGCACGACTGGGTCAATAAAAGAATGCTTTTTGTAGGACTGAGGCGTTGATCGAACGGTTAATGGAATGAGAAAAATAAGCCCGAACATGGTATCCGCATGTGAAGGACGAAAAAGAATATAGCACTTTCCTTACTTAGGAACGACTCTCTCTGGAGCTAGTGAATGGGAGAGTAGCCTACACCAGAAACTTGAAGGGTTATTTCAGTACGACGAACCCGACCCCAACCGATATCCCAAATGTACATCCAAAATAATGCGCACCAGTAAGTCAATTTATGTGCTGACTAAATAAGAGAAGTTAAGAGTACCCCGGGTTGAAGTTCATCCAAGATCCCCCTCAGCCCAGAAATTAGGGATATTGTTATGTTTTAGATTTACCCCTTCTTCTTCCACCCTCCTAGAAAAGTCAGAATTGTACCATCGCACGTCCGACTGACACCCCTCCTTTACATCAGCTTGGATCATCATTTTCTAGATGTTGGAAGGCCCCACCGTGAGTATAAGCACGACTGGACTAGTGTCCGACCAACTAAAAAAGGAGTAAGTGTTTTCGAAAACGAGGTTACCAACAAAAATTGTCTACTATTAGGAAGGAAGGAGAACAAAGAGCTCGACCCCCAAATGAATGAATTGGAATACTGAGAATACGCAACGCGCATGAAAAAGTCCCTTTGCCCAAAATAGCTCTGTGTTTTGTCTTAGGTTTCCGTACTTGATGTATGTAATGTCGCACCCTGTCTGGTATTTGTGTGTACGTAAACTATGAATTTATGTTTTCCCTCAGCTTGTGTTTTATACGTGAAACCGACCCGTACTGTTCTATATGTGTGTGCACTGAATAACCTATTATTATACACGTTTTTCTCTCTCTCTCTTTATGTTGTACGTGTACTAATAGCCTATTTGGTGCGCACGACGCTCTCTCCCTCTGAGGGCTCCCTTGCTCCCTTTTGAAAAAATGACGACACTGTACCTCGCCGGTACAGGTATAATTGGCTTTAGACACGACAATGTTTGAACAAATTGATAGAAACAAAACGATCGTATTTTGCCATATTACTACCTCTCCTTTCTGTAAAATGTTGGAACTTAATTGGCTGAGAAAGAAAGGACAGGTAAGACGACTGATGTCCCCTAATCTGACCCTTAAAAGGTAACTATATGTCAGTGGTTTTTTGTTTTAATGCCTTAGTAACACCACCCTCATCATTTAGATTACCACCGCCCACTGCCTCGTCGTTTGGCGCTGCAACCCGGACTGTAAACTACAGCTGAGCTCTCCTTGCGGCTCAGGCTTTGGATTTGTAGCGGCTTTTGCCTGAGCCGCAAGGAGAGCTCAGCTGTAGTTTACAGTCCGGGTTGCAGCGCCAAACGGCGAGGCAGCGAGGAGCAGATTGTGCTTGTGGGGAAATTAACGGAAGTGTTTTCACAGCAGGACTGACTTCACGACCCACTTGGGATTCACTAATAAGTACCGAGGATTGAACCGGCAACTCACTGAAGCAAAATCCCAGCACTACATGAACCATCGGGCCACACGGATGGCCACGCCCACTGAGGCTGAAACAATCGTATTTAAGTGGTGCATGGAGAAAACAGCTTGGTCAATTCTGCGCAAGTCCTTTACCCTCTGAAGAAGTGCTGTGCATGAAACGCGTCAGGGATGGACTAATTCATGTTGGGGCGGCTTGCTGTTTCTACACTGCAATCTCCACAGAATAAAACGGCAATACTATACCTGTCTGCGTGGGCTCCCTTACTCCAAGCAAACTTTGTGGTTTGGATTTGTAGCGGCTTTTGCCTGAGCCGCAAGGAGAGCTCAGCTGTAGTTTACAGTCCGGGTTGCAGCGCCAAACGACGAGGCAGCGAGGAGCAGATTGTGCTTGTGGGGAAAT
This sequence comes from Lissotriton helveticus, assembly GCF_964261635.1. Classification (NCBI taxonomy): domain Eukaryota; kingdom Metazoa; phylum Chordata; class Amphibia; order Caudata; family Salamandridae; genus Lissotriton; species Lissotriton helveticus. The sequence continues at coordinate 2,073,335,881 of NC_136063.1, forward strand.
TAACGGAAGTGTTTTCACAGCAGGACTGACTTCACGACCCACTTGGGATTCACTAATAAGTACCGAGGATTGAATCGGCAACTCACTGAAGCAAAATCCCAGCACTACATGAACCATCGGGCCACACGGATGGCCACGCCCACTGAGGCTGAAACAATCGTATTTAAGTGGTGCATGGAGAAAACAGCTTGGTCAATTCTGCGCAAGTCCTTTACCCTCTGAAGAAGTGCTGTGCATGAAACGCGTCAGGGATGGACTAATTCATGTTGGGGCGGCTTGCTGTTTCTACACTGCAATCTCCACAGAATAAAACGGCAATACTTTACCTGTCTGCGTGGGCTCCCTTACTCCAGGCAAACTTTGTGGTTTGGATATATATATATACTTGTTTTTGGTAATCTTTATCAATTGAAAATGATTGTCATATTGAGCATACTTTTGAAGAGCAAACTGTGGAGTGGCCTAACATTTGGCAAAATTATAAAACGTTAAGAACTGTATGCACATTTAGCCATTCTCTTTTTAATTCACTTCTGTCTTTCCAAATGCTCTGAAATTGTATTCCTGAGAATTTGTTTCTTCATGCACAAATAAATATAATGTTTTAATCATGCTGGACTTTCTCTTCTATTTGCTCATATCTTGGGCTGTTTGGCATAATTGGATGTAAGAGAAAATCCTTGCTTTACTTATGCTCAATTCAGATTTAAGATTATCTTTAAATCATGATCATTATTATTGGGACCTAATTTCTTGACTTTTCTTCCATGGCTTGTTTTTTATTTTTATTATTATGCAGACTTGCCTCGAAACTACTCTTGGGAGGCAGTCAGGACAAATTAACACACTTTTAGTCAATCACTAAATTAATCACTTAGAACTGTTCTCATCATTTTGAGAGCATCAAATTCTTTAGTGAATATTGCAGAGAGCTTTCAGCAAATGAAGGAATTATCTGTGATCTCTTTTTGTGCACTTGACCTTGAATGCCCAATACATTTTTTATGTTCTTTGTCTCCACCTAACAAAAAGCACCTAGGAGTTAGAATATTATTGTTGCGGTTGCAGAGTCCGGGCTTGAGTTCAGGAAGGAATTGATGAATGTCAGTCTTGTGCCTATGCTGGGGAGCCATGGTCATCAATTAACAAAATCACCAGCGGTCCTGGAAGTGATGCCACTCACCCTATGCCCACTACATCAGTGACATTGGACTGAAATGTCTTCCTGAATCAGTGACAGTAGGGCTCTACCCACCTCTTACAACACATCCAGCCATTAATAACCCACAAAACGTAGGCTTCACCTCAACCAGCAGATACCTTTCCCTCAACTCCACAAGAACCCTGTGCACGGACATGTGCTGCACTAACAGAAAATCTCATGGCACCGCAGAGCGATTAGGAAGCCTTCCTCAGGATCAAACAGACAATTGTAGCATCCTCCAAAATATGGCATAAAGTCAAGAGGCAGGGGCGATACAAATGTAGAATGGCCGGGAACCACAAACCAAATATCACAAGCGCTTAGGAACGTTGCTGAGATGACTTGCCGATTCTCTCCACCAGATACTGCACCAAATCTCAGGCTAAATTTTCGTAATGGGTAGAGTATTCTATAATTTATTCACCCTGACCCAACATCAGCAGCAAAGATCCCCTAACATGGCAAGTGACACAGCTGACTTATCCTGTGACATACTTCCTTCATCACAAGCTACTGAGTCTCAACATTTGTCTTCCATAACATGATGTTTTTTAGCATATGAATATATTGTATATTTTATTTAAATCTTTATATCGCGCTGCTCGGACCAGAAGGAGGGTAGATAGAGGTAGGGACAAGACTTAAAGATTCAAACCATAGAGTTGCGACAGTAAATGATAATTCTGGAATATACATAAGTCCTGCAGCGGAGAGGCAGGTTGGGAAGAAGAACTGTTATTGTGAGGAGCAGACTAGGGATTGTGATTCATGGGGTTGTAAGGTGAGGTTAGACAGTCATAGGACTGTTGTTGTTTGTTATGGTAGGGAAGAAAAATGGGGAAGGTTATTCATAGGACTGTTGCTGATGCTGGGGAAGTGGAAGTAAAGTACATATGCTTTAGTTTTTAAGAGAAGAAATGTGGTGTTACTGTGTGTGGTCCAACCAAATGTTTTTCTCCCTTTGTATATGGTATGGCGTTGTGTTGTTATTTCCAATATCGTTATTGAGAGCGCATTAATCTATCAAAAGTATCCTACACCTGATGGTGCTAATGTAAAGCATGCAACACTTGACAATAACCTTCATCACTTTTTCTAGTATATGGTATTACCCTACAGGATGCACAATAGTATTCCTTGTTTTTATTTGTGTGCTGTTCTATCTTTAACATTTGTAGGGACATTGATTAGGTGAGTAAGCAGGTACTTAGGGCCTGATTACAAGATTGGCGGTCTTGGGGGGGGGGGGGGCGCCACACCAGTGCCCCACTCCAAGACCACCAAACTCGTAGTCTGGTCGCCTGCCGTATTCGGATTGGAATACAGGTCGGGCGGTCCTGTGGCAGCAGTCCCATGGTGGTGCCTTTTAAAGGCTCATATCTGAGCCATAGAAAGGCACCACCGTGGGAGAGCCATAGCGCAGTTATGCATGTCATGGACTGCTATGTCCATGCAGTGCAGGAACTGGGGGTGTATACATACAAGGGGGCCAACATTTGCCACCCTGCTGCATCACCTGGCCCTAAGCCAACAGGTTTCCTCACAGCTACACTTTTTATGGCGGGCTCATCGCCATGAAAACTGCGGTGGTGAGGAAACCCGTAATATGCTTGGCTGTGCTGCAGTGGCACCACCAGCATATTGCAGGTCTCAGACCACTTCAAGACTGTCAGGAATCGCTGATCCCTGGCAGCAGCAGTGGTCCTATAGTTGTCTAACTGCCCAACTCGGAATAGTGCGGTTGGACACGCCATGGCGGGTTTGGCGGTCCATCTGTAGTGTAGTTCCTATATTCCCAATAGGCTCTGCGCATTGGAATAGTGTATCCTGTATTTTAGACATAGGACGGAAGTCAACTAGGTCTCTACCCTATATACTAAACTTAATTGTGTGTGTGCCAGCTAGCTCAGAGGTCACTAGAAACTCTCTCAAATAAACAAGAAGGGATTAGTTCCTGACAACCGCTTAAAACATGACGACTTTGTTCCCTAAGAATAAGAAATATATCTCTAGAGTCGCGGAAACAATAGATAGTTATTCCACTCAGTCAATCGTGCATGCTTCGTTTCACCAGAGGTGCAGAGAAATAGAGAGACGGCCGTTTTCAATAAAAGGTATTTATTGAACAGTCTTCTTTCTCAAGCATAAGAAATGAACTGCTGCAATTGTAATGCTGGCTGTAAAGTACAGAGTATATAATACGAAGAGTATTATAAAATAGTACTGTAAAAGCATGATATGGTTTCTAAGCCATAAGATACATAAAATGCATAAAATACATACAGTGATAAATAATGACTAAAAGTACTCAACTGGTGCTTCTAAAATACGCCTACCATTGTGTACCTAACCTAGGTCTAGTACAAGGGAAGAAGTAAGTGAGGTGTAGCCTAGTTTTAGTATTATTTTCCAAGAATCTATTCCAAGAATTCTCTTAGGGTCTAATCAGCTCCGTACCTTGGTTTTAGAATGTAGGAGGTCTTGTATCTCTCTCTCATGACTCGATTTCCCAGCAACCCGCAAGGGTAGCCTGGAAACACCGGAGCTGGATTTCTTGACAAGAGAAAAGACAGCGTCTCTCAGTGCGTCAGCTGGAGAGTCGGCTTCCTTTGGCACTTTCTGCAGCATAGCGCGTCGGGCAAGTAGATAGTCGAACTGCTCCAAACCACTGTGCGTTTTTTTGGACAAGTGTAGGCATATTTATACCTTGAAGGTGCCAAGTTTGACGTAAGATTAGACATAATAAAGTCATTAGAGACTTAATTCTCTGAAAATTCCATGAGTTCTTGGATAAATCAATATTCATGCAGGGGGAAGTCCCTGACTGCTGAAGGCGGGTTTTTCCAAGAAATCGTTGTAGATTTTCAGAACTAGTGGAAGTAGCCAAGTCGTATTAGGACTACTTGAGTTTTGTCTTAATATGGTTATGATTTCTATGCCTATATAAGGATACGATATTTTATAACTATATATGTGCATGAATCGGGAAACTTACACTAGGGTCCTAAAACGCTTTACAACACATCAGACCGCCAAACTCACAATTGGCCTCTTGGTGATTATTCAGAATGCTTTGAAGATGGGAAAAATTCATTGTCTCCCTTTCCGTTTTCATTTATTCTGTGCATTACATATCTTATAAAAAATATCTGCATTTGTGTGTTCAGTTGCAGGGGTGCAGTGCCCAGAGGCCTGATGGGCCCATTGAACTCTGGTTATTGCTGTATTTTACTATTCAAAGATCAGACAGTAGTGGGGTGGGGGTACATTTCCTTCCTTGCACTAGGGCCCATGACACACTGGCAACGCTACTGTTTGATTGTATTTATGAATTTGCCATAGCATGACATGGGAGATGCAAAACCAAGTTGGTGGTGTGCACAGGCCACGTTAGAATTTTATGCAAGAAGCAGTTTTACAAGAAGTGTTTGAGAGATAAGGTGATTTTTCCATTGACATCAGTGAGATGTGGACTTTTTGTTCATGTGTTTTTAGTTCTGACATCTGTGTGATCAGTCATATTTTTGTCAACCAGTGTTACATACTCCTGTGAATCCATTCTGTTGGTCTACATCCCACAAAGAAGTCTGTAGAAGTTACAATTTTTCATGTAGGATTCCTTCCACAGTGATGGCTAGGCCAGGACGGGAAAGTGTAACAGATTAGCAATAACAGTACAAATCAAATACAACACTGACATAACTTAAAGAACAAAAATTTACAACACTGATACAACATAAAGAGCTTAACTTAACAATACCAATATAAGATAAAGAGAGGATCTTCTGACCGAGTGGCAACCGTAACCCAGGTGGCTTGCTGCTAGTGCATTTGGCATTCTGGCGGTGACCCCTGTATGAAAGCGGTTCAAGTCTGGGTCAAGGATGCCGTGTGGAGCTGTAGCTGTGAGCTTCTGTGTTGAGTCTGCGAAGAAAAATTGTGTCCACAGCTAGTATTGTGAGCCCTGGGACCACTTTCAATGTAATTGCAAATTAGCGATAAAGAAGGCAGTATCTCCCAGGAGCATTGTTCTCAGTGGCAGCTGGTGACATTTGATAGTGGTGAGGCGTAAAATTATTGTCGCACTGCACTGCGGCGAGCGAGCGTACCAAGTGAGCCCAAGAAACCTCCAGGGAGTTTGGGTGGGGTTTTCCCCCGAGAAAATGTTGTAAAAAGAGTGGACAAATGGTGCATTTTCAAGCAAATTTGAGGGCAGCTGGAAGGTTACTAAAGCAGTATGATTGAAGTATTTATCATTTAAGAAATTGGCAGTTTTTATGAGCTTTAGAGGACAATCTTTGTGTATGCTAATGTTATCATTTGCCCATATACAGCAAAGCTTATGTATGTGCCTAACTGAATTTTCTTTTAAGCTGCTGTTCATCTTTGAGTGGAAAACTTTCCTACACTAACAATCTTTGGCTGGCAGCTGGGGAAAGTGGTCGGTATTTGCAAATGTGTAGGCATGCATACAAAACATTTTTCGAATCGCAGGCTGGAATTATTGTACTGGGGTTTCATGCTCTGGACGGCCTGGTTCAATGCACAATTATGCCATCCTGGAACAGGCCACCCTTTCTTCCCCAACTGCAACCCAATGTTTCATATAATCAAATTTGTATGTATCAGCGAACTATCCGAGTCTGTGAATTATTTTTATTGTCCAGTTCTGCTGTGTGCTGTTTTGACCAACAATGGCATCATTGATCTGAGAATCCAAGACTTGGGTGCACTGAGCAAACTGTGAACAAAAGCTCCTCCTTTCAGCAATGGTGCACAGTGGTCTTATCTAAACGTGCACATCCTTGGTGAAAGGTGCGATGAAGTACAGAATACTGAATGAGGCGAGGAGTGCATGTGTTCACTGCTTCCTCACATGTGCGTGTACACTGCTCAGTATCGAATACTGCATGAGACTAAAGGTGAGGGGTGCATGTGTTCACTGCATCCACGTGTGCGTGTGTACACTGCGGTAAAGGATGAAATACTGCATAAGGCTAGAGGGAAAGGGTGTGTGTGTTCACTGCTATGAAGGCCGGTTGACTGCATACACCTAGAGGCGAAGGGTGCATGTGTTCATTGCTTCTTCCACATATAAGCGTATACACTTCTATGAAGGACGGAACACTAACGGTGAAGGGTGCATGTGTTCACTGCTTCCTTACGTGCGTGTGTACACTGCTAAGAAGTAGGGAATACTGCATGATCCTAGAGGCGAGGGGTGTGCATGTTCACTGCTTCTTTGGGTGTGTGCACTGCTATGCATGAAGGAGAGACTGCTGCATACGTGCAGAGAGGTAATGTGTGTATGCACTGCTTTGTCACATGTGAGAGGAGTGTGTGTGTGTGCGTGCACTCCCTGTGAAAGACCGGTGCTCCTTCTAAATTAGTCACGCACGCTTTCATTCAAGCATTGTAATTAGTCGGGTCACTCTGGTGTTACTGAGCAGTTGTAAGTAACACCCAAGTGACCCTACTAATGACGATGCTTTACGTGCGTGACTAATTTAGAAGGAACACTGGCCACCGCAGCAGAAGAATATAAAATGATGCTCCCCGTGGCCCCATGGTAAGGGGCCCTTGAGACATACATATTTCACATATATTCACAGGTCATAGGATGAATGAGGGGCCTCGCAGAGTGCCCCCCTGCGCTACTCATTACGGTACGAATTACTCATTAGCCATGAGTTGCTCAGCCACTCTTTTTTATTTTCTGTGCATTCTGGCAGTGGTGTTTATACAGTCCAGAATTTTCAATTTAAAAAGAAAATCGGAATGCAACAAAGTTGACAGTATGAGAGCACAACACCAAAACACCAGTCTGAGAGCTCTGCCAGTGTTGGAGTGTCAGGAGCTCACCCACTCCTGGTTCATGGAGCGCATCAAGAGCAGGTCTCTGAATTGCAGGACTACAAATAACAGCTGCCTGCCACTAGAAGACGCAGCCTTGCCCGCTTCTGCCTCAAATATGACATGTTTCCGGTGCATGGGATTCCAGTAATAATAATCCCACCCTGTGCCCTGCAGAAATCCACGGATAATTTCTCTACCGCTGCAAACCCAGGGCCCTGCAGAGGCCGCTGAGGGCAGGGAGAGAACTGTTTGTTTTACATCCACCGCACAGAAGCAGAAGCGGCCGCTCTAGCCAGTCAATGCTCCCACATTAAAGTTTAGTTTACATGTCAATGACCCCACACTGAATATTAAGTGAACATCAAGCACAAGCTAGAACTTGCTACCTGCATATCCTATGAGCTCAATAATCTCTTGGGCCATGCTCCTCCTGACTGCAGAGTGCAGTAGTACAGCGTGACAATGACGCACATGCCAAACTGGAAAATGCTGGATTGACCCATCCCCTGGATCCAAGCACACCAATCACTTAAATAAACAACTGTTGCTAGATCTCTCTCGAGAAAGAGGCAGAGGCCACTGCCACACCCCACTACTTTCCCGAAGCTGGACGGCCCTGTCCCCAGCCATTGGAATTAATGTGAAGCTTCTGACTCCTCCCTGGGCTATATGAATAATGCCCAAAATCCAATGCTTATCTGGCAGTGACACCAGGCCTTTCCCACCTGTGTGTCGTCATTGCCCTGCTTTCTGGCTCCAGGTGGAAGAAATCTTCGCCCAGCCAAAAAAGCATGCACAGCAGAGCCAAGCGCCATCATCCCCCACCCCCTCAAATAAAAACCTAGATTTGCCTATGTTTGTTCACCGAGCAGCATGCACAATTTATTGCTGGCTGCTCGGTGTTCCATCTCACATTTTTTTAATCCCCCAGGGTGGCAGTGCAATACCCGTCTCGCCCGTGATCACCAGCCACCCCTGATTGTTCTCTCCCCCCGGTTGGTGAATTGCAATGAATTGAGTTGCGCAGTCAGCCGCAAGGAGTTGGTGTCGGCTTGTGCTTGCTGAGTGGCCTGTGGCTGCTGGGTGGAGGGGAACCCTTCATGTGTCAGGAGGTTGTTATGGCGCAAATTGAGGAAATGGAGGAGATGCAGCAGAGCATAATTATTTCATTTTATTGAACTGCTCCTAGTAAACACTACGGGGCTTATTTATGAAGGCCTTGCGCCACCGGTGCGTCACTTTTTCCCATTTTAAAAGTGACGCACCGGTGGCGCAAGGCCTTCATAAATCAGGCACCACTAGTTTTGGAGTACTGCTAGAGCATGAAAAAGCTACATTCAAAACCAGCAAATGTCACGGGCACTGCCATCCCTTCGTGTACCTCCTCCAGAGAGTAAAAAGCTGCACATTGCAGACAAACTCAGCTGCAGCTCGGTCAAATCACAACCTGCAATTAAGAAAGGATATCAAAACGGTTGCAGCGCTCATTACCAGCACAATCAGTAGTCACAGTGGGAGCGAGAAGGAGGCCGAATTGGGAAAAGCTACTTATAATCAAAATACAATGGTAGACTCTGCAGTGAGCGGCTCGTGGCATTCTTGCAGGCGGACTGAGCCATTACACTTGCACCATGAGATGCAAGTAATGAGCATTGTGGTGGTAGAAGTCGGTCAAGCCAAGCCCAAGGAATATCCTCTGGGGTATATTCTCAAGAAAGTGCGATAATCATCGCAAATTTAGGTTAACACAACTTTGCATATCGCAGTCTATCACAAAAAAATAACACCGTCCTAACGTCCAATTCCCAACCCGGCGGCACCATGTGATAGCAGCATGATAACACGCCAAATGACTGCGGAAAAACCAACGTGACAAACAAAAAATGCGAAACGCCTAAAAAAGTTGGGATGCCAGAAAGTGCGATACCAAAATCAGCAAAAACCAGCAACAGGCCTGCATTTCCCAAGTGCCATGCGGGAAAATGCATTATAAAAAGCAAAAAAAAAACACACCAAAACACATTCAAACTGCCTAGCACCATGGATGCACCCGGAACGAGAGCAGAGGACAAGCCGAACCCCACAAGCCCCACGGAGGACCAGCCTGGAGCCCCGTGTCTGGGGAAGGGCAAGGGGAAGAGGAAGACAGGGTCCAGTCCGCAGGAAAATCGGATCATCGTCACGGAGGTGATAGAAAGCTACCAACAACTGTTCATCACCTCCACTGCGGCACTGACAACACAGTGGGAAATATGGCAGTCCATCGTCACCAAGGTCAATGCAGTCAGAGTGCCGAGGAGGTCAATAGAGGAGGTCAAGAGGCGCTGGCATGAAATGCACAGCCAAACCAAGAAGAAGCTCGCCACCAACAGGAAGGCAGCAGGGGCGACAGGATGTGGGCGTCCTGTGCCACAGGAGGAGCTGGATGAGCTGGAGCAAATGGTGAACACAATTTCCAACCTGAGCAAAGCTAACATCAATCAGTGTACATATCATTAACAAACTCTCTTTAGCAATGTTGAATTTCTTTTCTTCTCTTTATTATTATCCCTTTTTCATGGTTTCTTCTGAGTAAAGATAGTTCTCATTTCTTTTCAACCACAGGGTAACCAAATCAAATTCTTGCCACAGTTCTTAATTTTAGATTTCCTCAGTCAAAGATCTTGCCACACGTGTTTCGTCTGGCTAGTATGCCAAAGGACTTCGTCAGGGCAAAGATATGTATATATTTCTAAGAGTAAAAGAACAATTTAAGTAGTCAATCCAAGAGCCATACGCCCAACCTTGGTCAGGTTCCTCAAAGGTGAAGTTGTCACCTCATATAAAAGATGAAGACCAGATGGGCATATTTTTATAAAAGATCCCGGTAAGTAAACAGAGTACGGACCAAAGTATCGTAGTGGCAAAAAGTCACAAGCGCGTGGTGGTGAGTGGGGTCTAGCCGCCCCGGTTGGGAATATGGCTCTTGGATTGACTACTTAAATTTTCTCCCATACGCCAAGGACCAGGGTATCCCAAGCACGGCTATCCCGGTGACACACCTGTTCGTGGGCCAACAGGGGGCACACTGTCAGGTTATAATCCAATTCAGCCACCATTGCATTGGATAGGCAGACCTCCATGGGCCACTTGAACATGCATGATCGACAGTGGAACCAGGGTTGGACGCAGGTGATGTAGGCAAGATGAAAACTCAGACGGAAACTGATTCGCAACCCTGCCATTGGCAGGGATCCCAACAGATGCAGCATTCGTGTAGAGTATAGTTCCACGCGACAGGGGTTGTGCATGTGCCCAGAAATGCCTGCCATTGCGTTTGTTGGGCTTGTGGCACCGGCAATCCTCGGACCGGCAGAAGTTCGGTGGACGATATGCCACGGCCCTGGCCACTGAGTCGTATGTATGTGCGACGTTTGTACGCATGGGTATTTTTTAACTCATGTGTCCACAGACTTCAATGTGCACAAAATGCGGCCGCCAGAATCCTCACAGGAACCGCCGCAAGGAGCTCGGCCAAACCAGCCCTTAGAAGCTTGCACTGGCTACCAGTAAAGGAACGGGTCAACTTTAAATCCCTGTGCATAGCCCATAGAATTATGCACAACGAAGGCCCTCCCATTCTGAGGCCACTTGTAACAAAACAACAGTCGAGTAGACAATTAAGATCAAACTCCCTTTCCCTCGCAAACGTTCCAAGAATCAGGAAGTCCAGAACAGGCGGTCGCCTGTTCTCGTACAATGCCCCGAGACTATGGAATGCCCTTCCTCTCCCCCTGAGGCAAGAACATAATCACCTCAGGTTCAGGAAACAACTAAAGACCCTACTCTTCCCCTGAGTCCTCCATCCTGACTCCCCACCCCACAGGACAATGGTCACTAGCGCTGGGATGCCCTAGGGTAGCTATGCGCTCTACAAAACCCAAAATCAAATCAAATCAAATCAAATCAAGGACATCCCTTGCAGGAGTGGGTCATGCAGTGACAAGTGTGTGTGGGGTGTGGGCACGTTGGTGTTTCAGTGGTGCAGTTCATGGTGTGGGAGTCGTAGGAGACTGATATGGTATTTCACGCAGGGAGTAGCAGGCACATTCAGGACCAAGGTCAGGGGTTCTTTTGGCCTTCATCCTTGTTTGCTGAGACAAAGGGGTTTCATTCCTGATATCAGTCTGACTACTGCTTGCATTTCTTGAATGTTATGTGGACTTCGCGCTGACTTTGATGCCAGGCCTGTGATTTGGGGTGCACAGATTTCAAGACAAACGCAGCTGTTGGCTTGTTTGCATGTGCCAAGGGCCCGATTGGCCTTGCGCTTCTTGTTCGGTCTCTCTCTCTCTTTCTCTCTCTCTCTATTTCTTTCTCTCTTGCCCTGTCCTTTGAGGAAACACACCTTCTTATCTTGGATATTGTCTTGCAGGCTGTGAGTCACAGATTGTCCAGGGATGCCCCACCATTACTCTTCGAAATATTTGCTTGGTGGCAAATTAGGATGTGACATTTTGTTTGGTCTTTCAATGGGGTGAATGATGAATCAGGATTTCAGTGCCCACATGTGTGTTGATTGTTGCAATTGTGCGAAATCACTTGGGTGCTTTTGTTCATGTTTTTTTGCCGTCGATGTGCAGTGTCTTGGTCCGGGGGAGATGGGTGGTGCCCGGGGTGGGTGGTGGCGGTGGGTGTTTTGGCCCTCTTGGGTGTCTGGCACGCATGTTTAGTGGCTCTATGGCATCTGTTGTTCTTCAGGTGGGCTCTCTTTTATGGTGTAGGTTGTAGTTCGACTTTGCACCAGGTCAGAGCAGGTATTAGTTTCCTGGTGCTAACGCACCTTATGTTTTGTGATCTTATTGCTGATCAGTCTGGTCGTTGAGAATGTAGAGGTGTGGTGTTGTCATGGGTTTTTGCTCCGGAATGCCTACTCTGCATCTCATTAGCGATAGTTGCGGGGGTCATCTGTGGCAATGTTTTTTGAGGCTGCTATCGCCGTAAAACTATTGATATCGGCTGTTTGTACCTGCCTGTGAATGGGGCGGTAAAGTTATCGTGACTTTGGCTGTGATAAGGTGCCGATAACTCAGCGACAGCTCCTTGAGAATATGGCCCTCTGTTTTTAAAGGAAAATCAACTACACCTGCTTCAATTGGTTAGTACGACAGTACAACACAGGAAAATGCATTGCATGCCTTTACCACACATTTTTCACCACGCATGTTTTTACCACGCATATGCTCTTACAACCCATGCCAGTCCCACACATTATTTTTGTATAAAAACAACCACGCCTTTGTGGTGGGAGCCTCCCAACTTACCTTAAATGCATGGTAACGGCATGTGTTGTATAGGCATGCACGTGTTAATAATATGTGTGATAAAGAAACTTGGTAAAAGCACAACGAGGTAAAAACCTCGTTGTAAAGGCTGTTTCCCCTTCAATACCCTCAAGTCAATACTTAACTCCAGAGACAGCATCAGAGGCACGGGCAACATTGGTATTGCCAGCAGCAAGTTCAGACTTAGTTGCCAAACATTTATTTGCTCTTTCATTCCTCCCCTTCCTTGCATGCATCTCTGCCACAAAACTCAGGGTTAATAGTTGAATCTTACAGAAGCTGTGGCCAGCTTTTCCCTGGGTTGAGTGTGGAACAAAAGACTCAGGATCTACAACTAGGGCAAATGGGAATGGGCTGCAATGAGGATTATTCAATTAAAACTGCTTAACCCCTTCCATGCTTATGTGGAGCTGTGCTCATGACGAGCTGAGCTCGTCATAACTGCCGCGGCCCTCCCACGTGCGGTGAATTCCCTGCCTGGGCGGGCGTTCTAAAGGAGTGGGCGGATTCATGACGAGTCCTGCTCGTCATGAGCACAGCTCCACTGTGCAGCATGATGTGCTGCACTCGTCATGAGTACCGCGGAATTAGCCCCGTGTGGAAGGGGTTCATAGTAATAACATTTTGGCCGAGATAAGGGAGCAGGAATCTCTTTAGGGCGATTCATTGATTGGGTTGTAAGGGATGTGATTCAGGATCCCGAGGGAGGTGGTTATGGCTGAAAGTTCTTGTACATGGGGCCCCTCTCAATTTGGTCAATTATTGTGGACTCGTCAGCGGCTATAATGGCGCATTATCACAGATTCATAACATCGTAATGGTGGCTGAGGCATCCTTGCTCCTTGGGAGAGATTTTAATTACAATCAGGAATTGAGATTAGATACATCAAATAAAGCTAGGAAACAGCTCAAATCAAAGACAAAAAAAGTGATGGATATTATGAGGCAGGATTTTCAACTTGAAGATCCCTGGCATTCATCTCACCCGGGCTTTTCATAATGCACCTGCTTTTTGCATAACTTCACAACCGGATTTTGCCTTGACTTCTATTTAGTCTGCTGGGCAATTTTAAGGGCAGGGTCAGATACTTGGGCAGATGCCTTTTCCGATCACTCCATGGTTTGTATTGTATTATACATGGGTGGAGAGAGGTCTAGGAGGTCTAGGTGGCACCTAGATAGGTCCTTCTTGACACACCAAGAGTGGCTGGGAAAGAAGAGAGATTTCATTGTAGAGTTCTCACTCATCAATAGAAATACTGCATCCCTTTTTCTGTTTGGGAGGCCTTTAAGGTCACTGTACAAGGGTGTATCATTGCCTATAAGGCAAATCAAGATAAAGAGCGGGTCAGGCAAATAGCGGAATTTCTACTAGCAGTGGATAATGCTTCAAGGGCCAGTAATGGAGTCATAGGTATTGGACTTTCTGAAAATGGATTCAGAAAGGCAAAACAAAAACTTTACCCTCGAGGAAATAAACAGCTCCAATGCTTATCAGCAGCATCTTTATGAAGAGAATCAGCACATGGACAAATGTTTGGCGTGGTCCACTCGAATTTAGCAGGACAAATCAACAATCAGGCACATTGAGAACTTAGGTTCGCATAAGATGGTAACAGAGTGGGAGGAAGTTGCTCAAGTTTTTATGCAGCACTACAGAAGCATATATTAATCTCACTATTCTGTTCCATTGTCTAATATTGAACAATACTATAATTCTGTAGAGAGCTTCCCCAATTATCAAACTCTCTGTGTTTTATAAGATGTTTGCAAAAACATTAGAACCTTTTTAAACAAATTGATTAAATTATATTAGAGAGGGTGGGGAGGTTCCGCCCCTCCCACCGTTAAGGAATCTATCATAGTGAGCTCTTTGAAAAAAATCTTACAAATTTAAATTTGTATCGTCCAATCAGCCTCCTCAATGCCTATCACAAACTGTGGATGAGAGTATGGGCTACCCAGGGTAAGCCAGCAGGCCAGTTCTTAATTCATAAGAACCAGAATGGATTTGTCTCAATTGTCTTATGGTGGCGAACACCCCTTTTTTAATCAAAGCGATAGACTATTTTTCATTCAATTAAATGACTGTGGCAATAATGATGAAAGACGCTGCAAAGACATTCAATTTGGTTAACTGGAATGCCCTATTTTTTTTACCTTAAGTAGATTTAGAATCCCCCCACAATTCATTTTGATCCTCACAAATTTATATCAAGGGGCACAGGCCACAGTAATTGTTAATTCTAATAAGGTCAGGATGGTGGCAATTAATAGAGGCACCTGTCAAGGGTGTCCCTTGTCTTCAATACTTTTTATATTTTTTATTGAGCCACTTGCTGTGAAATTACGCAGTAGTGGGGGCATCAGGGCACCAGTGGAGGGGATGTCTAAGCTGAAGCTATTTGAAGATGAAATTTTTCTCTACCTAAAACTAGATAAAGACAATGTACAGGGGGCCCTCGATATGATTGAGGAATTCACAAGTATTGGTGGATATAGGATTAATCAAAATAAAACTGAAATATTGCTTTTTAATGTATCGGCTGGGAATCTCTCAGTTTCACTACATTCTCAGGGGAGTTCGCAAAATCCATAACGATATGTAGGAATATATGCTGCCAACAACTTTTCCCAGCTATACCCCTTGAACTTCATGGCAATGTTGAAAAGAATTATTGGGCTACTGAGAAGGTAGTCTCTTCTTCCTTTGACAGTAATCGGAAGGTTTTCATTCATTAAGATGTCCATTTTACCTTTACTTCTATTCCTTTTTTCCAGTCTCCCGATACAAATTAGCAATAGTTAATTTTAGGAGCTCGATTAACCTATACGGATTTTTATTTGGAACAAGAAAGAACCTCGGGTGAAATTCTATGTTCTGCAATTGGACAAGGAGCAGGGAGGCGTGGCAATCCCCCATATGCACACGTATTATCAAGCAGCATTAATGGATATCTTTGCAAGATTATTGGAAGGTAAAGGCATATTGGATGATTTTTGTTTTAAACAAAATGGTACAGGAGTCTGCAACTGATTACCAACATTCATTAAAACAACAAAATTACTCAAGAAGACCAGGTATAAGTCACTCTATGAGTATGGCGAGCAGCTGAAAGTCGTGTGTCAATTGTGTCAGTTTCCAACAGACTATTTGTATCTTGAGCTGCTGGAGGGTCAACATGTGGGGCTGTCGCTATCTAGCATGGGGGCTTGGTTATGAAATTCTTTGGACTTTAAGAGGATAGGTAATTTCGTATGAAGGTACGAGTGCACTACATGGGACAAGCTTATCTCAAGAGATGGGGATTGGTGTAAGTGTTTCTTTTTGAGGTTTTCAGCAGATTACTCATTTTTCATAGTTAGAGTAGATGTATCAAGCCTTTTGCGATTCGCAAAGCCCGAAATTAGGCGAATTTCGGCCTTTGCGAATCGCAAAAGGCTTTTTTGCATTTTTTGAAATGTAACAAAAACATCGCAAAATAAGGAATCATAAACATTTGCGATTCCTTATTTTGCTTAAGCATTTAAGGAATCGCACATTTTGCGATTCTTTAAATGCGATGTATGTGGCTTTTAGAAATTGCAAATTTGTGTTAAGAAATCGCAAATTACCACCAACTTGTAGTTTGTGGTAATTTGCGATTTCATTTAAAAATGCCTATTTGGCATTTGTGAAGGTGGCCTGTGACGCACATACATGCCCATAGGACATGTATGTGCGCCATATGCAAACACATGTAAATTTCAGGGGTGCAGCAGGGTGTCTTTGAGACACGCCTGCACCCTTGAAATTATTCTTAATTTGCGAATTTGCCAATTGCGATTCGCAAATTAAGAAATTCTTCACAATCATTCCTATGGGCCTCCTGGCCCATAGGAATGCATGGGAGTTTATTCCTTAATTGCGAATTCGCAAAATGTGAATTCGCAAATAAGGAAGACTAAGAAATCGGTCAAAAATAGCGATTTTCTACATACATTCCATTTTGCAATTTCTAAATAGCGATTCCTTACAAATCGCTATTTAGAAATCGCAAAATTGAATCTTGATACATCTACCCCTTAATTACCAGGATATGAGACAAGAATCCCACCTGGTTATTCGTGTGCTTGTTAAAAGCAAGTTTACAGGAGTGGGCAACTGGTACAGGTTGTTGTTACACAATCACTTGACTCAGGACCAAATTAATCGTTTTCTGGATAATAATCTGGCACAAATGCAATGCAGACTATCCGCAAGTGATTGGTAGGTCACCTCAGAGATAGGGTCTACGCCTCTGGGAGCAGCACATTTTAAGAGAATGTCCTTTTTGCCACGATTGATGGCATACTATACCCCTGCGATCCTTCATTAAATGTATTTGACCATTTCTGGCCAATGCTTTCATTGTCAACATGAAGGTGCGGGGGATTGCTCCATGCATTTTATACATTTTAAAAATTGTGGCAATTTTGGGAATGGCTTTTTGCTGCTAATAGCCAGTCTGTACAGAGCAGGAAGGCTCCGGAAGAAAGTTTAGTGTTGTTCGGAGCCTCCAAGGAAAGTCAGCAATTCAGTAAGGGTGAACAGTTTTTTTATATTCATTTCGATAATAGCCCCTTCATTGATCTTCCAAATTTGGAGAATGGGTTTCGTTCCAACTCTACAGGGTTGGAAGAAAAAATGGTTAGGACTAAGAAGTTTGAAGAGGCATATGCGAAGCACGTGGGGGTTTGAAGGGGTTCTTTCCTGGCCCTATAGCACCGTTTAGAGGTTATTGAAAACCCACAAGGGGGATAGTTATTTAATAGAATTAACCACTGCACAGTACTATGAATTGTAGACCACTGTGTGTCATATTAAGATTAAATTGATTAATGTTGGTCACACTACCAAGCATTTGCTCGTCTTTAGAGTTTTCTCCTCATAATGGGAATGGGTACGATCAGCACGTTTGCGCTTTATTATTTTCTCTCATTCAGAAAAAGTGTTCCGGATGCCAACTACTTTCATGTAATAGGCATCATGGTATATCATGGATGTTATTGGCAGTCTGTTTAAATTAATATTTTTCCAGAGGGTCCAGTTTGTGAGGAGAGTAAAATGTTTTTATGTCCTGTTTTGAGGTTTCCAGGCTATCAACATGTACGTTATAAGCTTGCTAGATATTAAATATGCAGAAAATAATTTTGGATGCTATTGCAGTTCTTTTTCATTTTGTGTTCTTTTTAAATTTTAATGGAGAGGTCTATTCAGGTATTGCTGCACTTTAGCAACGTTTTTTTTACTTTAGCATCTACTGATGAGTTAAAAAAAAATGCTGTTAATTGGTTTCACTTTAAATACACATTCCACTTTTTTGTAATATAATGCATATTTCTCTGCCTGCCTGCTTTTTCTAGGTATTCTGTACATAATTCTGCTCAATAAAAAAAGTATTAAAAAATAGAGACCGAAGTTTAACTAGAAGACTTGCTTAAGAAAAGCATCACATTTTACAAATTGTACAAATAAGATCAAGGGATCAAAAGTCAAAACAAGAACAACAAGCATTGGCAAAGCCAATCTGTCTGGCTTTAGCTGCGAGCTACTGGCTTTATTACTTTTGTTTCCTTAAAATAGTTTTTAGTATGAAAAGCAAAGACCATTCAGACAGTCATCTTGTAATGGTGTTTGTTATTCTTTTTTAAAACACATTTTAAAATGGCTGCCAATCTGTAGACAAGCATGCATGTCCACCACTGGTGGCCATCTCTAAATGTTGTTTTAGCAAACCATCACAGAAAAAAATAAAGGATGTCTACCAATGTACTAGAGACCTTTGAATGTTTTCCATTCGACAAGGGGTGCATGTTCATGCATACATTCAAAAGAGTGGTCTCATTTGAATGGTTTTAAATAAAGCATTACAAAACCACTCAAACATGGGCATTACTGTGTGTGTGTGTGTGTGTGTGTGTGTGTGCGTGCGTGCGTGCGTGCGTGCGTGCGTGTGTGTGTGTGTGTGTGTGTGTGTGGACAAATGCCTGCACGGAATGCAAGACATTTCAGACGGCAGTTAGGGACCGGTAGTAGTGTGTGGAGAACAGTGAACTGTGAGGCCCTTGCAAAAGAAAAAAAGAACAGGAACAAAAATAATATATATTTTTTTATTTTTTGTTTGGACTTATTGGCCCTCGAGTTCCCGGCACTGGAAGAGACTATTTTTTCGAACTAGTGCACATTATTCACAAGCAAAAACAGTAAGGAGATCCGCCAGCTGGCAAGGGCTGACCCACCTCCATGTGTTTTGTTGGGTAGGAGCAAAATATGAAGATGAATGTGCACCAGCGCAAGAAGAGAGCAAGAGTGTGCCATATATTGGTAAATTGGTCACAATTCTGCCCTCTCCCTTTCATGCAGCACAGCACGTTGAGTGAAAGCATGATATCTCTGCCCCTAGGTATCAGCGGGGCAGGTCTCATATCCCATCAGTGGAAATTTACACCATGAATGAAAAACAACGTACTTCACAAATCCCATTTTAGATTCAAACCTGTAACTTTCATAATATACAAATGTCTCTGCGACTGATGCATTACCAGAGGCTTTACATAAAAGTTAACAAAAATATATTGAGGTGTGAGGAATGTGGAATAGTTTCAACCTTTAAACATGGATACCATTGGGGAGAGGGCACACCATCGAAGCGAGGCATGGCCCTCTTGCCAGTATACAAATTAAACTGTGCACTACACATGAGGATGCAGCTAGCTTCTCCTAAGCCCTTTCTCTAGCAGGTTTTTCTGAGTGACTAGAGTGGACCCAGATAGGGTCATGTGCTGAGATACAGACAGTTTCTATACCTCCCTAACTTGGCTGAAACTGCCCGTTCTCCCTATGTCTTCCGCTGCTGCAGAAGGACAGGACCGCTCCTATGATGTAGTCAGATTTTGCACCATATCATGATGCCATGTGCGGAACCAGTGTAAAATGCACTATCATTAAAAACCAAAATCAAAGGCAGCATTTATGTATTTAACAGATTTATGTAGCGCTGAGACACATAAGGTATTTTATATGAGCAAGAGACATTGCAGAATTCATGGGGGCAGGAATGATGCACGTGAGCAGAAACAAGGATGCACTCTTCCTGTCCTGAAGAGGTCTTCTCTGGCCTAAGACTATATGAGTGCACAGCAGTTAAATTACCTATGCCCCAACACTGGGAAGTCCACTGTGTTTGACAGGTTTGTCTATCAGTGGAGGCACTGATGCTTCAAGATGGGTCTTGTTCCATGATACAGGTCTACAGTATGCTGGTATCTGCCCTTGCTGGGTTAGTATAACACACACAATTAATTGAGCAGTGGTGGGGCAGTAGTTCTTATTGTATTGGGGCGCCTTGTAATTTGCAGGCATGGTCTGACATTGTGTTGGAATACATATAATTACCTTTCCTTGTTGCTGCCTGCCATGGGCCAGCATCTGAAGTAGGTCCAGAATCAGGCTGGGACAGAAAATATTCCCAGGCAATAAACTACAACTGGACCCAGTAGCGAATTCGATAGTTAAAAAATGGCCTACATTTGGAAATTGGGGCAGTTCTGAACTTGTAAAGACACACTGTGTGGGTGTTTTGCAAGTTATGGGACACTGCATGCATTTATGCTTGCTGCAGACAATATTTGTGGTAATATCAGAGAGCGCTGGTTGCATTGTGTGAGTTGTGGTTGCATTGTGTACTGCAGTGCCATAAGGATTGCAGAGTGGTCGCGTCCCCCTAGCGTGGCTACCAGGCCAGTCGGGTAGGCGTGGCGACGCAGTGAGGGAGAGGCCGTCGGCGGCGGCGGCTCAGTGTGCGGGGACAGCCGTGCTGTGAGCCGGTGAGAAGCTGGGAACACGCTGCGGCATCGGCGAAAGGCTAAAGGCGAGGGGTGCAGTGAGGCAGAGGCAGTGAGGCTGACCGGAGAAATCCGCGGGAGACTCAAGGTAAGACACCCGGAGCGCGCGAGGGGGGGCGCAGGACTGACGGGTCTGACCGAGAGAGAGGCAAAATTCCGCACCTTCACCGCCGTTCACTCTGGTGAGCGGCCGGCTTCTCTCATGTCCCCCCCGGCTCCCCGACGCGCTGACAGCCCGGTGTTTGCTCGACGTTCGTGCTTGTAGTACAAGCACGCAGAGCCCTAGAGCCCTAGAGCTCCTGAGTCCCTCTCCCAGTTCACCACTCTGCTTGCTCCGGAAGCCTCCGTGCCTCACGGCTTGCGGTGCCCCTGTTGCTCTCGCCAGGGTTCTGGCCGGCGCCACAGCCTTCTACCGCCCACGCCCCCTGGTCACCCCTCACTCGCTGCTTACTATCTGGCCGGCCACGGGAACCCACGAGCTCTGGGGCTGCTACCTTTGCCCCACCGTCCCGGAACCCAGCCCAGGCCCTGACTGTCCCGCCCAGACCCTGCTGGCTCCGCTTCACCCAGTACACTGCCCAAGCTGCCTTGGACCCCGGTGGTGGTGGAGAGGTGGTGGAGTCAGCGGGTGGTGGTGGGGCAGGGGTTCTAGTGCAGGAGGGACGGGGTGAGCAGGGGGGTGCCACACTTGAAGAGAGCCACACAACGCACAGCCTATGCACAGTCCCGTACAGTACAGTACAGTTCGTACAGCTCCAGAAAAAAAAAGCCCAGTGCTGTAAAAGAGCTGCAAAACAAAGTTCCACCGGTGCTGGACTCGTGAGCAACTAGAAGTGCCCAGACCTTTTGGAAATAATGAGATCAGGAAAAGTGAGGAAGTATACAGCGCCCAAAAGAAGGACAGCTACACGACCTGACACCGCAGAGGCCTCGGCCAACGCCAACCAGAGCCCAAAAACACAAAACCCCCCAAGCATACGGGACTTCAAAGCACGCGGAATCACCACAACCACAAGCGCAACCTCCGGAGGCAACAACTACTATCACGCCCTTGGCCCAACTAGGGACGTTTAATCTGGTCTCGGCGCAACATTGGGCACCTGTAACAACAAGGGCAATTGAGCCATCAGAGGTCTATATTTTTGGATCCCCCTGTATCGATCACAACAATAAAAACGCTCAACCGGTCCTCCTCTTATCGGACAAGTCCCCAGCGCCCCCAGCAGAGGACCACTGGTCTTATCAAACTCCTCAAAACCAGCCGGAGAACACTATATCTCCAACAGAGGTCCAATTAATGTCGCCCCAAACTATTGCAACCTGTGTAGCGACCTCGCTCAACCCTCGTGTGGCCTCCTTTCACCAAACAACGACAGCACAAATTCACGGGCAAGCCAGCCCCGAGCACTCTAATAGCAGTCAACAATCTTTAACCCCACAAACAATAACCACCACAACAGCACTACCAACAGCACCACCGGCTTTGAGCCCCCCGTACATGTTATTCTCGCCAACTGGCCATACAAAGGCCACACTGCAAAGCCAGCCAACACTGTCTGCCCAGAACGATCGGCTCACGACGGACCTGTCCCTTTTCTTCAAGACGTCTCAAAGTTCCCCAAGGTCCAGCCTGACCCCAAAGGAAAAACAAAATACTGAAGAAAACCCTGGGACCAGTGCTTGGCCACAACTACTACAGACCCTGCAGCAAACAGTTAACGCACTTAATTACCACTTGTTAAAACTTGAGGTGCAGGTTGACTTATTAAACACCCTGGCACTATTTACATCTGGGATCGACAGCAAATTAGACAAACCTAATTCCTTAATTTTACGGGAGCAAGCCTCTACGAAGCTTGCTCAACCACCCTGCTGTTGCTCCCCAATCATAGATTCCCTTTCTCTGCTCCCAGAATGCTTAACCACTGTTAAAAGGGAAGTAAAGTTGTTGAGGGGAGGAAACGTATCCATCAAACCGCCATCCTCTACACAACAAGAACATCTAAAACCCACTGAGGCCCCTGCCAAGCAGAACATAAACACAAATGAAGGAGAGGCGCCAACCACAGGAACAACTACTGGCCCAACGAAGCTGAACGGTCATCCCCAGAGCGCGGAACCACAATCAATCCTGACGGCTGAAAACGGCCCCCCTTCATCACCAACCGGACAAACAACTAGGCATGACCAACTTGAGCCTGTGCAAACAAACAGTCCCGCTTCTCAAAGCGTGTCAACAGCGGGTGCCCTCACACGGCCAGTCCTACCACGTAGCAAGAGAGAGCGCAAGCGTCAGCAAAAAGCCAGAAACAAACTTAGGGCAAACTCCAACATGGTCCATCAGGATCTCTATCCTATCTTCAAAAAACCTGAAAACAAAAAATCCCCCGTCAAAAACAATGCCGTAGAGCAAAGGACTATCCCCAAGGGAGTTACCTTGGAAAAACTCACACAAGAATCGGTGATGAGCCCACAGGACCAAAGCAAACAAACTACGGTCCCGGAAACAACTAAGGGCAGTGCCTTCACAGAAATCACCAGGGAGAGCCCAGTGACGGCAAGCACAACCGGGCCCAAGACGACACCAGAAAAACCTAGGCCATCAATGGCTCTCACTTCCCCGGGAAAAGAAAACACAAGGGTAAGACTTAATTATTCCAAAACCATCTGCATTGACCCTGTAGCTCAGATCAGTCATAGTCTACATTTGAAGAAGGCTCCGCAACGACTGTCACAACAGTTATACGAAACCAAACCGGATATGATAGCTGAAAATTCCAATATTAAGCCCATAAGTGTTCCGGAGTCAATCAATAATGACCCACTGCGCCATCAGATTCTTCTGGCTCCCGAATATAAATCTAAAGGGCGGCACGACATTCTTAACAGATCCAATCTGTTAAAACTAGCAGAAGGAATCCCGGGACTAGCTGGCCTGACCTCGAACAACATAGAATCCATTGAATTTCTCTCTCCCCGAGGAAACCAACCCTCTGAGGTCACGGTGGTGACTTTCTCCTCGGCCAGTTGGGTAGGAGCTTTTCTTGAACAGAAGCTTATTCTGCGGAATTGGGGAATTAGAGTATACCCCTACTTCACCCCTGGCTATCCCACTTCCCTGCTAACAAGATCGACTTCACCCAGCTATCTGGCAACAGCTAACAAAACAAGACGCATGAGACCCTATTCGGTCTTAAAAAAAGCCTCAGGGTCCGACGCTGAATCAAAAGGCCCCGAGCAAGGCGGAGACAATGCAGAATCTAACTATAGCTGGGGGTGGTTGCCAGCTATCCTGTCATCAAAACACCCAAATGACCGCCAGCCAGTGAAATGCTCGCAGAAATACATAATCCCTATAAGAAACCTCTCTCAGCGGTGGACAGACAGTACAAAGGAGACATCAACCAAGGGCGGCCTCCATTTTCACTGTGTTCATGGAACATCAGCGGACTTCACCAAAAAACCTCAAATGAGGACACCATGGCTTTCTTGTGTAAACATGCAGCAATCGCTCTACAGGAAACCTGGGCAACGGCGGACCACCCCATAGAAGGATACATTGAATTCCGAAAACCAGCACTCAGGGACAGCCGATTTGGTCACCCCAAAGGCGGACTGTCCATATATATCTCAAACAACTTAAAAGGAGCCTTCAATCAATTCCATTTTGAAGAAGATTGGTTACTTGGGGTCAAAATCAACCCATGGAGGAGGCAGCGCTCACTCCTCCTCGTCAATGTGTACATCAATCCCAGCACCTGTACAAAAAAAGACCATCTGGCCCGACTGTGCGAGATCATGGACGATATGGCCGCTGAACATCCCAACTCGGATCGCATAATCACGGGAGATTTTAACACAAATCTTTTTCAGGGGAATGTTGAAGACATGGAAGGGCCGGACCCTATTAATATCATCGAGGCCATGACTCAATCTAAACCCCTGAAGCAAGCCCCAAATATACTAGGTGAGCTCACTGTGACGAGATTTTACAACGCAGGCTACTTGGTAGTGAATGGCAGGTCAACAAGTGACTCACCTCCGAACTGGACCAGGTCGAACGGAAGAAAAAAGTCTTATCTAGATTTTACCATCTGTAATTCAGAACTACTGTTTAAATTGAACAGTTTTTGCATCCACCAACGGTCTGAAAGTGATCACAAGCCGCAGGTCACCACCCTCACCACACACCGGGATCTCCACAAAGTAGCACCTACAACTTACATGGGTATTCACACCGAAAATCTGAAGCGCCTCAAATGGAATGAATCCAACAGCCAGAGTGTTTTAAAAACAAGCAAGGACTTCACAATAGGCAGCCTCGACAAAGATGCCGACCCGACATGGAAATGGTCGCAGCTGTGCCTTCACTTGATCAAATCATATCCAGCGACTACGCAGAGATCAAATCGTTCACCACCAGCAGGGGCTGCATCCGTCACTGCCTTAAAACCATTAAAGAGAGCAAGGAACAATGCATTGAGGCTGGCTTCAAAATTCCCGGGGAACAGTGCCTTCCTTGCCACATATCATCATGCCCAAAAAGCATTCAGGAGGGATGTCTCCCAAGAGAAACAGGCTCAGTAAAACCAATATTGGGTAACATTGGTGTGGGAAAGCAAACAAAAAAACTCAAGGAAATTCTGGTCCCTTGTTAACCACACCAACCTGAACCTAACAAACTCTGGCTCAGCCAACATCCAGGAAGCAGAATGGGTAACATACTTAAAGGCTCACTTTCAGGCACAATACCATCACGACTGCACCAGACCACCGAGGGTACGCAGGACTGGAGCCGATGTATCATTGAACACCGCCCTCAGTACAACCCCAGGCCCCAATCCTGTACTTGTACTAACCGAGGAACGAGTGGTCAAAGCAGTGACAAAAGGAAGACAAGACGGAGCACCAGGCCCGAATGGCCTGCCACAAAGGCTATATAAATCAGACATCCCTTTCTAGTCCACGGTCCTATTAAATCTCTTTAATTACACCCTGAGGACATCGACAATCCTGGACTCATGGAGGGGTGCAATATTTCACCCCATTCACAAAGCTGGATCTCGAGCTATGCCGAACAACTATAGATTAATCGCCCTACTGGACATAGAGGCGAAACATTTTGCAGGACTAATTCTGGAGGATTTAAGGCAATGGACAAAGGATAACGATCTCATTCCTCTGAATTAAACAGGGTTTGTTGCCAATTCAGGTACTTGACGATTTCAAGGCAGCATTTGATAGAGTACCCAGGGAGGCCCTTTGGAAAAAATTGACACAGTGGGGCATTCCAAACAAGATACTGAACCCAATCATTCAACTCTACTCTGACACCTGGGTTCGAGTGAAGTTAGGGTCCGGCTCGCACCTCTCGCGAAAAATCATGACCTCACGTGGTGTCAAACAGGGATGCGTACTGGCCCCCCTTCTCTGTAACCTATTCATAGCCGACCTGTCAAGTATCCTAGACAGGGTAAACAGCCATCCACCCAAAATAGGAGGTGCGGCATTATGCAACCTTTTATATGCCGATGACGTGGCCCTGTTTAGCCTTACTAGAGTAGGGTTACAAAGGCTTCTTGATGCACTATCGCAACACACGTTTGACAACCAACTAGAAATTAATATGGAGAAAACCCTGATAGTCCCATTTGGTAAGATACGCTACAGTGGCGGTGGCTGGTCAATCAATAAAACAAGTCTTACGATTGACCAATCGTATAAATATTTAGGCGTCCACTTGGACTCCAGGGGCAGTTTCACAAAGCAAAGCAGTGTGATTGCAGCCAAAACTACGTCTCTAGTGGTATCCTTATTTATTTTATTTACTTATAGAGCGCTGGACTCGCCCCCAAAGGGGTATCTCCGCGCTAGATTCGCTGATGGTGCCAGATTCGGTGCCTTTTTAGTGGGTGAGAATAGGGGGCTATGGCTCACAGAAGAGAAATGTCTTGAGTGTTTTCCGGAATGATAAAAGATTAGAATTTTGTCTCAAATCGATAGGAAGTTTATTCCAGATGAGGGGTCCTATGTATGAAAGTGCTCGGCCGCCCTGTCTGGCCTTCTTAATGGGGGGAATTTTTAGTAGAGATTGATTGCTTGAACGTAGGAGACGTTCCGGTTTATGGATTTGAAATTTTTGATTTAGATATTGGGGTCCAGATCCATAAAGGCTCTTGTGTATGATGCAGCAAATCTTAAAGTTGATTCGCTGACGAATGGGCAACCAATGAAGCTGTTCCAATAGGGGCCTAGATGGTGTTCTCGAGGGGACATTGAGGACCAGCCTGGCCGCGGTATTTTGGGCCACTTGAAGACGGTTAAGCACGTATTCATTTGCTGAGATGAAAAGACCATTGCAATAGTCTAAATGACTTATTACAAGGGCCTGGACCAGGGTCTTTCTATAAGCATCTGACAAGAAGGGAAAAACCCTTCTTAGGAGACCGATTGTCCGGAAACAGGATCCTGTCACCAGGTTCGCATGTTCTTTTAGAACCAGGTCTTGATCCAGTCTTACTCCCAGATTTTTCACTGATTGCTTTGGGCAAGGGACGGGTCCTAGCTCTAAGGGCCACCAATCTGGTGACCATAGGAGGTTGGCTTTCCCAAAGAGCATAACTTCTGTCTTGCCGACATTACACTGGAGGCAGTTGGAAGCCATCCAGGTGGATACCACTCTCATGCCCTCCGCAAAGGAGTTCTTAATTTCTGGGATAAGAGTCTGGAAGGGAAACAAGAGCTGGGTGTCGTCGGCATACAACACTGGAGTAAACCCATATGCTCTCACAATATCAGCAAGGGGGGCCACGTACACATTGAATAATGTGGGGCTTAGACATGAGCCCTGTGGGACCCCCTTAGTGAGCTCCCTAAAGGTGGAACAGTGGGAGCCCAGGCTGACACTTTGTGAGCGGCCAGTGAGAAAGCTCTCCAGCCAGGACAGAGCTGCGCCTCCAATTCCAACTCTCTGCAAACGGCCGGGAAGGATCTCATGTGACACAGTGTCGAAGGCTGCAGACAGGTCTAACAGCACCAGAATCATAGAGCCTCCTCTATCCTCTGTCATCTTGATGTTATCTGCCACGGAGAGGAGCGCGGATTCGGTGCTGTAGTTGGGTCTGAACCCTGATTGAGAATGGTCCAGACCCCCTGTAGCCTCGATAAATTTCGACACATGTGTGTTCACATGCTTCTCGGCCAGTTTGCTTAAGAATGGCAATAGGAAAATGGGGCGAAGATTGGTAAGGTCTGTCCATGGCAAGGCCGTGTTTTTATGGATAGGGTTAACTTTTGCTTTTTTCCAGTCTTGTGGTATTTGACCCTCTTTGAAGGAAAGATTGATGATTGTTTGTATCAGTGGACAAAGAAGGTTGCTTAGTGAAGTCATCATTTTGGCCGGGATAAGATCTAGCGGAGAGCCTGTTTTGATGCTACTTATTAATGACAGGATTTCCGTATGACTGGCTTCAGGGAAGGTGGTCAGCTTAAGTTGACCATTGCTGGGGTGTGTCAAAATACATTCGGCACTGTCCCTAGAGTTATTGGCCATAGTGATTTTGTCATAAATAGCATCTATTTTGTTTTCAAAGAAAAGAGAGATATCATTGCATAGGGTTTGGGAGAACTCATCAGGGCTCTCACAGGCTGAGGGCTTCACAAAAGTCTGTAGGATCTTATATAACTCTCTTGAGGAGTTCCTGGCTTCTGCTAGCTGTGATGTCAGGTTGTTTTTTCTGGCTAGCCTGATGTTTTTGTAATAAGAAGACAAAGCTTCTGAGTGCTTCTTCCTACTGTCTTCAGTATGGGTCTTTCTCCAAACTTTTTCTAACCTCCTACAGTTCTGCTTTTCTGTTCTAAGCTCTTCCGTATACCATTTCTCCTGCTTTGATGTGGGATGCTGTTTCATAAGTTTCAGCGGTGCTAGGAGGTCGACTGCTTCCCTTAGTGCTAAATTGTATTTGGAAAGGGCTGACTCTACATCATCTGTAGCTAATATGTGTGGCTCTTTCCATACTTTCTGGATCTCATCTAAGGTGACCCTTCGCCATTGTCTGCGCCATATGCGGAGAGCAGGGGGTTGTTTAGCAGGTTTGGCTAAACCGGGAAGGGTAAATGTAATTAGGTAATGGTCAGACCAATTGACCCGAATCGGTGGATGACTACATATGGTAGGGCCATTAGAAAAGATCAGATCTAAGGTGTGTCCTCCTTTATGGGTAGACCCATTATTCTGCAACTGCAAACCTAGCTGGGCAAGGTCCGATAAAAGGGACAAGGAGTCTGGATGGTTGGGGATCTCCGCATGAACATTAAAGTCCCCTAATAGAAGAAAGTGTTCTTTGGCTTTAAGATGTTGTGCAATGAGCTCTGTTAGGGAGAGGGAGAAACCAGTATTGGGCCCAGGAGGATGATATATCAAAGCGCCTTTTCAATTTTCCTTGGAGTCTGATGTTATCTTAAATATCATCACTTCCATCAATGGGCAACTGCTCTGCTCAATTATGAAGACTTTAAACATTCTTTGTATATTATAGCTATTCCGCCTCCAGTTTTTATCGGGCGGTCGAGCCGTAAGATTTTATATCCTACTGGGATTCCAAGAGTTATGACTGGAATGGTATGTGGTTTGAGCCATGTTTCTGTTAAAAAAAATATGTCGGGATTGGTGGTTTTAATAAGGTCCCATATCTCAAGATGATGTTTTGGAAATGAGCGAACATTAAGAAGAAGGCTTTTCAGACCCTTGGGCTCTGGCTTTCTACTAACCACATCTCCGATGCAAATAGTGGTATGAGATGCCTGAAACCTGCACTGAGAGCATGAGAAAGGACCTTCTGGACATGGCCATTGGTCACGCATGCAACCCCCAGAACCAATCGGTTGTAGGCTGAGTAGTGCTTGAGACGTGTACCTGATTCTGGTGTCTTCGAAGAGTTCCATCATGAATCAATCAGGGGGTTTAGCCCCTAGCCCCGTCCAGTCGCGGATGGGTGCAGACGGGCCACTCTTTGGCCACTCTTCGGCACCTCTGCGCGCAACCGCTGCGCGCTCGGAAGGGGGCGAGGGCTAAATAGCCCAGAGAAAAGCAGGCACTAGAGCGCTAACCCCTCAGGAAATGCCCCCACAGGAAGTGCCTGGCTCTCCCTGACCCGCCCTCCGCGCAACGGTACTGGTTACCGCGTCGGACCAGGGCGGGCAGGAGTGAAAGACGAACACAGACTTCCTCTGCTAACCAGTAATATTATTCCTCCCCCTATTGAGTCAGGACTGGGAGAAAGGTAGGTAGCGCAAACACAGCAAGTGTGGCGTTTTCAAATGAGTGCTGACCCAGAGAATTTAGTGTTTTTTTAAAATTGTAAGTTTCACAATTAAAAGTCCGTTTCAGTCAACAGAACAGCATCGTTTTTAGGTCAACAATGTTTAAAAGAATGCAAGCAATTCTCTTCATACAGCAATTCAGGCACAGCACAAGGCACAGTTATAATACCTCTGGCGAGCAAAAGCAAAAGCGGATCGGGTACTCTGTCACCGTCACCCTAATGCAGCTCGCAGGTGGAAGGGCTCCGCCTAAATAGCCCAGAGAAAAGCAGGCACTAGAGCGCTAACCGCTCAGGAAATGCCCCCACAGGAAGTGCCTGGCTCTCCCTGACCCGCCCTCCGTGCAACGGTACTGGTTACCGCGTCGGACCAGGGCGGGCAGGAGTGAAAGACGAGCACAGGCTTCCTTTGCTAACCAGTAATATTATTCCTCCCCCTATTGAGTCAGGACTGGGAGAAAGGTAGGTAGCGCAAACACAGCAAGTGTGGCGTTTTCAAATGAGTGCTGACCCAGAGAATTTAGTGTTTTTAAAAAAATGTAAGTTTCACAATTAAAAGTCCGTTTTCAGTCAACAGAACAGCATCGTTTTTAGGTCAACAATGTTTAAAAGAATGCAAGCAATTCTCTTCATACAGCAATTCAGGCACAGCACAAGGCACAGTTATAATACCTCTGGCGAGCAAAAGCAAAAGCGGATCGGAGACTCTGCCACCGTCACCCTACCGCAGCTTGCAGGTGGAAGGGCTCTGCCTAAATAGCCCAGAGAAAAGCAGGCACTAGAGCGCTAACCGCTCAGGAAATGCCCCCACAGGAAGTGCCTGGCTCTCCCTGACCCGCCCTCTGCGCAACGGTACTGGTTACCGCGTCCTTGGCCAAACTATCAAAGAAACTTTCAGGCCCAACCCTTGTCCCCTTACTAGAAGTCCTTAGAGCAAAGATCGGGCCAACACTCTCATATGGCATAGAGATCTTTAAAGGTAAAATGAACACTGCCCTAAACAAACACACTACTAAAATCTACAGAAAGGCACTTCACTTGCCGAGCACCGCTTCCCCGGCCCAGATTAGGTTAGAGCTGGGACTAACTAACTATGAAGCCTCTAATGTCGGCACCTATCTTAAGCTGTGTCGCAAATTAAGACAGGCCGAACCAGGTACACTAGAATCTCTAACCTGGAAAGAAATCAACGAGACCAACCCAGGGGGAACATTCGGCCGCCTCTTGAATGACTATATCCACCAAATGTCAGTTGCCGAACTCTGGGCTCTTAACCCCAGTCAGACTGTTTTAAAAAATATAATCAAAAAATGTGTAAGAATGAAATCTCTGGCTGCAGGCAAAGCTCTTGTCACAAAGCGTAGCCATTCCTGGGCAGTAGTTAATTCCTACAAACTTCACTTCATCTAAAGCGCTGTCTGATTGCCCTAAGAATGGGAGATTGGCGCTTTCTTCAAAATCTACCCACCTGGCGCCGCAAGAAGGAGGCCACAATATGTAGTGGATGCGGGCTAGCAACTGAAACAATTTTGCACGTGCTTTGCATCTGCCCTACATTTAACTCTCAACGCAGGCATCTGCTTAAGCCAGAATGGAACAGGCTGGGGGTTCGGTCCTGTAGGCATGCCATCATTGCTGCTTTGTCTTTGGATAATATTAATTTAAATATCAATTTGGCCAAATTTATTCAGCAAGCATACCGTAACCTAGATAAAATGGATACTACTGAGGTCTCTGCTCATCGCTAAGTCTGAATATGCATTCTAATAGAACTTGCAAAGACCAGGAGGGCTAATCCACAAATTGTAAAGTTTTAACTGGCATGCTTTCGGACACATTTTATTGTTCTCTTCTTTTTTAATCATTTTTTTATTTTTATAAAATTGTATACAATGTGATTTGTGCGACCTTTTAAAGATATGTTTTATATCTAAATAAAGGAATTATTATTATTATTATCAGAGAGCTCAACTTTTTAAATGTCCATGAAGCATCCCTTCAAACAGCCAAAAGCCGCCCAAACACTCACCTGCACAGCCAGCCCTTCTGGGACAGTCAGTCCGACAATGACTAAGTATTTTACTGAAAGGATTTTGTTGCTGCAGCTCCGCAGCATTGTTGTGAAATGCCTGTACCATGTCGGACACTCCTTCGCAACCAATCATGTTGGACATCTTTCAACAAATCCGGTAGATTATCGATTTCAGTTATCAGATTTTGGGGGTGGCAAAACAGTATTTTTCAGTAGAGTCATGGTCTAAATGAGAATTTGTTTTTATTTACGGAAAATACCACATATGACACATTTGCAATACTGTTGGGACTCCGTTGGCGCTTGACGATGGTCTGCACACACAAACGCGGTTGTTCCTCTGTTCACCAAATGGTCATTTTGCTACGTACCCTCGGGATTCTTGAGTTGCTCGATGTAAAAGTTTCTTGCAGACCTGTTACCTCTGCTTACCTTTCATTTTTCTGTGGCAAATAAACAAGTGATCGGTTGAACGCTTGGTTAATCTTGACCACTGGTAATTACACAGGCTGCATTACAGTCCTTCATTCTTTTTGCCCATCATGCCACCTCACACCGGAACTGGCCATATGCAAATCACTCTTTGTCCTCCTCCAACAGGAACAATCCAGTTCGAACTGCTAGGCAAGGACTCCCCTGAATGTGAACACAAGCAACCCCAGACCAGTTTCAACCTATGTGTGCCTCTCCAGTAGGGTACAACTTCTGTTTTTTCTGAGACAGTGATATTGTTTTAATGACATTTCTTGTAGCTGCGTTCCTGTTTGCGGTGGTTTCAAAATGCTCTTTTTATATTTCTGGGGGGAGGTTATGATCAAGGGCCAATTCGTTGTGTGATATCGAGGAAGGAACCCTTTAAGAAAAGCCTACGAGTATGCCTTGCTTGGAGGGAGGCAATGCATGTCAGATCAGAGCAGTGCAGAGTCTGCATGTGTGTTTCTTTTCATTGTGAATCACCCAGAGACATATTGTTGTCCTTTTCTGTGGCATGCAATATTTACTGAATCAAATGGAATCATGTTCCACACTGAAAATTGCTCGGACATCTAGGTCAGCTGCGCACTGACATTTTATGTTGCATCTGAAATAACATGTTGAACAGTTGTTCAGCGAAGACAAAACATATTTTTTTCCAAAATAGTACATGTATTTTTTATGAATATTGCTACGAATATTTACATGCGCCAATTATTTTCAAGGGCCTACTAAGCTTCAATAAATTGTGAGTAGAACAGCATGTGGTATTGTCAGATTAGTTCCCACTGAGGATTTTGAAATTTGGAACAGCTCAGCTTCCCTGCACTGTCTTAAACATGACTTAATTCTCATGTGGCCACATACTGACAGCAAGCAAGATGTCCAGTTCTTACAACATATGTCTGCTTACTGATAAAAGGCATGTTTGCATATTCAAATAACATATTTCACACATAATGGGGGGGCAGGAAAGTTTTGAATAAATGAGAAAAATAAGGCTAGTGAACATATTGGTTAACAGCAGATCTTCAAAGAGTGACAATATTTAGAGGGAAAAAAAAGTTTGAATATACATCTCCACAACGCCGTGCGATATCCAACAGTTATCTTGAGCATGCTCAAATGAAAGAATCAAATGTAATTAATAAATGTAGCTAATTGCTGAAAGGACCTATACGTTCCACTCAAATGCATCATTTCTGCATGTATCTATATCAGTGCTCCCAAAACCTTTTTAGAACCACAACCTAATTTTTATATCGACACACTTTCATGACACACTTAGCTATAATGGATAAGAGGCAGGAGATTTTTTTAATGTAACAAAAGCATCATGTTCTAGCACACCGTCATTTACATTGAACTGGCCACTGCATTTGCAAAGACCTACAATTTTACTGCAATAAAACTACATTGCACACAAATTAGAATTTGTGGAAACAGGGGTTCAGTGAATATTTATCGTTTGTGCATCACCAACTAGAGTGTCTTGATTTGTTTTGATTGTATTAAAATCTGAGGTTTACATTACACCTCACTAAAATTTCCTTTATTTTTGTTTTCCTATCTGTTGTTACATTTTTTAGTGGTACAAAATATACATCCTACAAGGTTTCCTTTGACACTCCCCACACCCCAGCTATATTGTTATGTAATTCACATAACTTTTTTTTCCTGAATGCGAAGTGAGAGGAGATGGTAAACATCAATCCCCATGTTAAAAACCTAACCAGCAATTTGTCAGAAGACCTAGCCTGACATGTAATCTCTGATTTAGAATTGCAGCAATTATGAGAAGATAAATACTGGCTTATAAAGGCATCTATATCCATTGCTTGAACTTTCTACTCACTAAAAATTGGCTCAGACTCACCAGGGGTCACGACCCACATTCTGGGAAACACTAATCTAAACCAACTTCCCTTTTAAAATCTTATTGATGAGGTCTAAGGTCTTTCTTAAAATAAGTACTCACCAGCATTTCTATTTCACCAATCCTATTATCACATTATTCTGCTGTATTCATTTTTCAACCTGAAATTTATTGCTCTCCAATGTTAATATAGTGGAGAGATAGGCCGAGTGGCAGTGAAATACGAATTTAGACGTATATCCACTACTAGGACATGTAAAATTCAAAAGTATTCTTCCTACTTTTTAAATACACTGTACCGTGCCCTTAGGGCTGCCTAGGGCCTCCCTTAGGGATATCTTACATGTAATAAAAGGGAAGGTTTGGGCCTGGCTAGTAGGTTAACTTGCCAGGTCAAAATGTCAGCTTAAACTGCACACAGAGGCTCTGCAGTAGCAGACCTGAGTCATGAAAAACGGCTACTAAAGGGGGTGGCACAATCAGTGCATTTAATTTTCAGGTCCTGGGCACATGTAGTGCACTTTACTAAAGGCTATTAAATATGCCAATTGAAGATAAGTCAGTGTTACCATGTTTTGAGCATATGTACTTTAGCACTGAATAGCAGTGGTAATGTGCCCAGAATCTGAAAGCCAGCAAAAATGAAGCCAGTTAAACAGAAAGCCAGAAGGCAAAAAGTCAGGGGAAAGCACGCCAATGATGCCAGGTCTAACACTCTGGTTCCATTTAATGTGCACTGTTACCCTTTGGTGCCATTTGTGCTATGAAAATGATATATAAATATGCTATTGAAGCTGAGAAGCTTTGGACTCCAGAGGGGCAAAATGTACTAATCCTACTCCAGTTTGTGCAACAGCAGAGAAATAGTTGGACTCCAGAGGGGTACAATTTACTATTCCCACTCCAGTCTGTGTGACAGCAGAGAAAGTGTTGAACATCAGAGTGGTAACATTTACTATTCCCACTCAGATCTGTGCAATAGTAGGGAAAGTGTTGGACTTGGGCGAGGTCAAATTTACTATTCCCACTCCTGTATGGGCAACAGTAGGGAAAGTGTTGGACTTCGGAGGAGTAACAATTGCTATTATCACTCCAGTCTGTGCAACAGTAGGGAAAGTACTTCACTTCAAGCACATAACATAAATAAAACATAGCCCTATTAATTTATAACAAATAGAAAACTTTTAATGTGAACTTTATTAATTAAGAAAAAATAAAAAAACAATTAAATAATGAACATGAATTGTAAATAAATGAATAATTACTTCCAAATTTATAAAATTGTAATTTATTACTTGATTAACTTACCACACTTAAACCCTAAAAAGCTACCAGCCCACACTTAGGTGCCTATTACCATCCTGTCAGGAAAGCTTTCTGACCGAATTGGAGGAGTCCGACCGAGCGATTTGATGCATCCGGTTGCTTCCAGATACAATTCGGTCGGACATCCAGTAACTTCAATTGGAGCCTGTTTTCGAACGAGAACACAGGCTCCCATTGAAGCAAGGGGTGGCTGGGGAAAATCGTGCACCCTGTGGCAGACACCCCATGGTCTCTGCCACACTGTGCATAGTTGGAAAGAGTGTACCCTCTCACGGGCCCAATTCTAAGGGCCCTGGGTGAAGGGGGACATGGTGTGGGCCCCAAGGTCTGTCTGAATCTGTCATCTTCTTTGCTCGCTCGGAAACCGTGTTCAAAGAGCTGTACGAATCGGCTCCAAAAGGCTTGAACTCTACGAATGCCTTTCGGAACTGATTGGACAGTCCTTATGGTTTCCAGGTATCGTAATCGGTCGTTCGGAACTGGGTACCATTCGGTTGGAAACAAGGGTTCCGAATCGGATTCGGCAAACCCGAAACCAATTCAGAGCCCTAATCGAACCTTAAAATGTAACACAATTAATAACCAATTCATTATTAACTTCCTACCCTATACCCAAACAAACCCAGCTGCCAACACCTAATATATAACTTACAAAACACAATCAATACACAATTTACATAATGAATAATCAATTAAATAATTAATAGTACATTTATAATTCATTGGTATTTAACTTCCCACCCTATACCCTTACAAACCCAATAGTCCCCACCTAATATATAACTTAAAAAATATAATGTTTACAAAATGTACATATTTATTAATTAGTTAATACATTAATAATACATTAATACCTATTTGTTATTACTTATTTAACTTCCCACCATATGCCCCTACTAACTCAACAGCTCAAACCTCATGTATAACTTTAAAAATGTAATTATTAAACAATGCACATGGTTATTATTCAATTAAATAATTAATAATACATTATGCATTCATTATAATTAATTAACACTACAACCCTCCAAACCAAGCAGCCCACACCTAGCATATAACTTAAAACATATCATTATTACACAATTTATATATTTATTAATGAATTAAATAATTACTAATAAATTATGAATGAATTATAATTAATTACCTTTCCAACCTACATCCCCACAAACCTAGCAGCTAACTAAGACAATACAAATTGCTATTAGCAATTAAATTAAAAAACATATTAATCACTTAAAATTACTAACTATTTTTTTAAATATTATTAACTAACACACTTAAACATTATTTAAAGCGATATTAACAACAACGATATTATTGAAAACGATATGACTTACCTGAAGAATTCATATTCTTGACAATTATATTTTTGCATCATGATTTTTTAGTATCACAGTATTTTTTCCTGATATTTCTGCAACTTGATATTTCTTATCCGATATTTTGTGCAAACACCCTTGAATAGATGCATAATTTTCACCTTATCCTAGATCCGTATTCTGGTAGGGATATTATTTTTGACTAGGAATCCTGTCCTGGAGCCATAAAGGAATTTGTTTCCTTTCTACAGGATTGAGGAGAGTCTCTACTAGAAAGTTGTAAAACAGCTAAATGCAGCGTTTCTCAGACCCACCAACTGCATACCAGGCATGTGTGAGGTGAATGTTGGGCTTCCACAAGAGGTGGCCGTACACATAGAAATGACATGATTTTGTTTAATCATGGTGGTAGTAAATTTACGTGTACTGGTTATTATTAAGGTTGTCTGTTTTGAAACCCTGAATGTCCTCAAAAGTAAGGATTAAGAAAGGAAAAAACTGTCTTCTAAGAAGTATTACTAAAGTTTTTATTACTTACCAGTACTCCTAGTTCAACTCTTCTTCATCACAATCCTAACATAACAGCAGCACCCTTCCTGGGAAATGAAGTGGCTGGATTTCCTAGGTATGAGAACTCAAGAACCGCATCTCATAAAGAAGAGATGATAGTCATTACAAAAATATAAAAGCAGAAATGTTTCTTGCAAGCAAGGAACGGACACCTCCGAATGAATAACTGTGAAGAGGAAGAGTTCTGTAGGACTAATGAATTAATAGGACTACGGTAGTTTACAGTTGAGAGGTTATCAATTAAAATGTTTCACTCAGTTTTGGTTGATTTCATTCAATTCCTCTTGTGAGATCATCTGGCTCTCAATGAAGACATTTATTTTTATGAGATTACATTCAGATTATACATTCCAGAGTATCCCTCTTGTCAAGACTCATCTATTTAGAAAACATCTAAAGATTTCATCTATCTCCCATCATAGATTTCATCTCAATGGGAGATAGTGGGGGTTCATATGATATAAATGCACATGTTAAAGGTACCCATGGCTCAAAATAAAAGATCAAGGTTCATACAAAATCTGAGTATATTGTGGTTTGCTTTGTGTGCATCAATATCAACTATGGACCAGCAGAATGGGCAGCACACAACATTACCCAAGTGGGTGATGTGTACAGAGATAGGGAATTGCTTTCATTTGAGCAGCTCACGGAAACGTTCGGGTTAGAACAGGGACATTTTCCATTACACATGGTGGTGGTGGTTACAATTCGGAACCATTGGAGACCGGGCACAATGGAACCTATGGTTCTCCAATGCTGCCACGTGTTTTTCACCACAAACAGCAGACTCAAAGCTGTTATGTTACTGTACTGGGCTCTGCGTGCTGACATATTAGAGCCTCTGAAGAGCTTGTGCTTCAAATGGGAAGAGGACTGTTGGTCTCCCTATTTTGGAGGAAAAAAAGATCCCAGTTTTCAGCTTCGAGAAATTGTAGGTTTAAGCTGATTATTTTCTATATTCTACTTAGGGTATACTTGACACCGGGTAAGATTATTAGAACATTCGGTGCAACTAAGGCCCACTGCCATAGGTGCAGAGAACATGGGATGGAACTGCTCCATATGCTATGGTCCTTTCTGGCTCTGCTGGAGTTCTGGGAAGGAGTGGGTGAATGCACCAACACAGTTAGCAATAGAGTGATTCAATGCACCCCTCTGGCATATCAGTTAGGGGGATTCCCATGCCTTAGCAAGCTGAAAATAAAGACTAAACTTGTCAACCTGGCCCTGCTGCTAGTCAAGTGGGAAATCACATCACACTGGAAGAAGCCCATGGGGCTTCGTCTGAACAATTCTCCCCCTCATTACCTTGCTTTCCAATAGAAGTTATTTGCTGTTAAATGGCCAAGATTGTTGTGGGATAAGAGCATGATTTCCGTACATCCTTTCTGTTTCTCAAATAGTGACTTGCTGTAATGACGTGCTTTTCCCCCAAGTGCACGAGGTTTCTGAAAATAGTTTGTGGTCTTCCATTCCAACTTCAGAGGCTGATTTCAACAAGCTAAGCAGACTCAAAACTGTATTGTTTTAAAAGGATGTGGCAACTGTACTGCAGGTTACAACGACTTCTAGTGAAATACAGTCACTATTAAGCACAAATCTACCACAGCATTTTGGTGAGCTTGTGTATCCCATTTGTATGCGTCCAGTACTTCCAGAATAGCTCACTGTTTAAAACCAATCTGAACTGGCCTAGTCTGTACCTTCCAGAAACTTTTTGAAGTGATACTGGCTTTTATACAGTTTCTATTTTCCAGTGTTTTCTGAGGTATACCCTCGGTGTTATTCCTCAATACTGGTATTTTGATTCTATTTTTGCTGTTCCGCAATGGATGTTCCGTATCGATTACCACCAGTCCTGTTGTGCCGTGAACGCATTATATTATTCTTTGGATATAATAGTGCTTTAGGAACTGAATACTGATTGGTCATTGTCTTTCCGACTATCCTGGTTTACCTGCGTGCAACCTGTGTTTCATTTCCTGTAGTGTTCCATCAAGTGGGCACTAAATATTTGTCTTGCAATGCAATTGACTGTTCTTATGGACATGGACGTGTTGATGAGTCCCACGAGGAACCATTGTTTGAGTGGTCCAATGAACTTGCAGTTGCTTCAAGAGGCAAGGTATGAGCTTCTCCCTGACTGGGAGATGGGTGCTTCGGCTCCTAGACTTTCAAACTTTGGCTCTATTATCATGGATGAAGGACAGCAGAATACTTCCTCAGTATCAGATGATAACAAGGATCATATCTGTTCTTTGGAATTTTTGAACAGGGCTATTGTGGAATCATCGACTGTGGATGCTGAATCCATTCTGGATTTACTAAACATTGACATTGTGGATGAGATCTTGGGTATCTCTGTTGGAAATTAATTTGACCCCCTTCCTCAATTTTTTATAAATTGGTTCCATATTCATTTTCATTAGGTCTACATTGTTTTAATTTTTTACATATTATCATTCCTTTAGTTTTGCTTGGCTTGTGGTTGTTTATTATTTTTTTGGTATCTGAGTTTCTTTCACTATCATGGAGGGTGCGTAGCGATTTCCCTTCTGGGCCCACTTTGGTTCGCCCTTAGTTTAGTGTTTTCGCCTCTGCTCTGCACAGGCACATATAATACATTTGTTTATTGCAACATTGTACGTGTTGCTTGCTGTTCAGGGACTCTTCTTTGGCTTTGGTCTGCACATCTTGTACAAGGTTGCTCAGAATTAGGCCTGGGTAGTGAACTCCGCTCTGTTTGCGGAGTTTGCAGAGTTTTATGCACTCCGCGGAGCTCGCAAAGTGCAGAAAACTCTGGTCAGTGCAGTGCAGCCAATTTTTTCCCCTGCTTGCGCTCAGGAACAGCAAGTTCACAAGCTTGAGCTGCAGTTCGGATAGAATTTCTACCCGAGTGTCAGGAAGACCAGCGTAAACGGCAGTTCGCACTGCACTCCACCACTTGTGGAACTTCGCTGAGTTTTTTTGTCACTTCACGGAATTCTGCATAACGAAACTCCGCGAACTATGCCCAGACCTGCTCAGAATACATAACAACATGGTGGACTGTTTTCTATGCTTGTTCAGAAACAACTCCTAATGTTTTAGACATAACATGATCACACAGCTGCATCTTCCAACACAATAGTTTTTATCATATAAGCTGTTTCTCATCCCCTTGAGGGGGCAGAGAAGAGCATTTGAGTGGAGAAGGCCGTACTGGAACAAACGCAATGCCTGACATGCAGCACTGCATAAACTATGTTTACACTCATGATGCAGACCACCTATTTACATGCTCCAGGTATTAAGTCTGAGGCCAATTCCAGAGATCACATATAAATCCCTGTGCTCAAACAGTGAGGGCAGATTAGACAGTTAGACAATATGCCATGATTGGGATCTTTGTCCTATATATCCTGTTAGTAATGCTAATTGCTTTGTTTAGTTGCATCTGTCTAATGATACCAGCACATTCGCTACATGATAGTTTCTATAAATATATTGTAAACTTTCTTTGTGTTGTGGTAAATAAAATACTTACCCTGGCATAATTTCTAGGCATTAACAATTAGCATGTATCAAATGAGAGGTAGAGAGTCCGTGGTGTCCAAGTTAAAAGGGCTTTATTCCAATAACTCGAGTTAAGGGAGAATCTGTTCCATCACCACTGAGGTTCAGGAAGGGTCTTCTAACATTTAATAACAATGAACAACATATATACATTTTGTCTTGTACATAGGGCGTAGGAAGGAACGCAGAGCAGAGAAAAAAAACAGATAAGAGCATGTGGGCGTACATGTGGGTGTACACTTTATGAGTCATAGGTAGGTGATAGGTAGGTGTCATAGGTGGGTGGTACACAGAGGAGGAGTTTACATGACCAGCTGGAACTTTGCCCTACTTGTGTGCAACTTGGTCATGACGTGCAATTGACGTGTAACTGGGAGGAGAGCTGACTTTAAGTCTAGTAGAGAGACCTTCAGTGTCAGGGCGACCAGCACGTCTTGTACTATCTGATATCTTAGAGATATCTAGAGTCGGGGATGTATTATCTGAAGTAAAGGTTGCTCGTCACTAGGAATCAGAAAAAGCATATATTTCTTCGTTCATTGCATGGGGGCTGTGAGCTTTTTACAGATGCAAGTACTGTAATTTCATTTAACCAGAGACAGAAAAGCTGGGCCCTATCTCAGCAGACGGGTTCTGTTTACCTTTTTCATGCAGATAACTGTTAAACAAAATATACTGTCTTGGCAGCCCTTGCTGGATTTCTTTCGGCTGAGCTAGAAGCATGCGAGGTCAGAGATACGTAATTGCAGCTTTCAGTGTGTCAGGAGTCATGAAAAACCCTTATTTCAGAAAGTGGCTCAGCTGAACCACAAAAAAGGTTACATCGTGATTTATTTAAAAGTGCACAACGAAATACATGGGCCTTCATGTTAGCTTAATATTTCTTACATGGGAGACTTGATTACTGGCATCCTAAAGCAGGACGTAAATGCAGAGGCCTCTTTGTTCAGGCCACTTAAGGGAAAATAAGCATGGGTGACATGCACATATATGTAACACACATGTAACATAGGGTACACGTAGGGGACATCTTGGTCAGGCAAAATTTCATTTTCCTCATTCCCTCCTTGTCCCCTACTTAACCCTTCAGGATACATCTATATTCATGAGACCGTATAGTTGATCATACAGCATCATTTGTTCGTCCTTAACCCTTTGTATACTTGGATGTGGAATACAGGCAGTTGCACACAGGCCGCAAATGGCCGGGCCACACTGCAGACAGAGACAGCAACCAAATATCATGAGTAGGATCATTCCTAGGAAGGACAACACTTTCCATCCCCAAGCAGATATCACACCCCAGAGCCAACTGGACCTAGTCCATGTGCCTGGGTCTTGATGTATATCATGAGCGATCTTGTGGAGCCTTGTTATCGCTGCATACACAGATGGCGCGTTATTTGGGATGAAAATGCAACAACTAGATCGGATCACTCTACAAGCTCCGCCCCTATCCGCCAAGATGACGTCTAGAACGAGACGATTTTGAAGAACAACAAGTCTCATAGCAGACTGTTCCTGGGTCAAGTTCGCCAGGGCAGATGCAGTCACATTCACTACTGCTTCAAGAGTCCTTGTTAACTTGCATATCAGTTTACTGTTCTGGACGGGACCTATGAAAAAAAAGAATCCTTTGTTGAAATCTGTATATTGCTCCCAAGCTGTTTCAGTCTGATCAATCCCTGAGGCATCTGTCTCTCTCCTTACTCTAACATGTTCTAGTCGTGAATCTCTATGATAATGGGATGGGGCCAAGAATACAGGTGGCAATAAGAATGCTATATAACAAGTCCCACCCCAGTCTAAGGGCAGATGTACATAGGCTGTCTGACCGCAAATGAAATAGGTATGGCGTGATGTTTTGAAAGAAGAAAGTCCTTTATCATTAAACACTACTACAACTTTACACTCGCTGTGTCCCATATGTACTGAGCCTTTCTTTCTAACACATAAATCACCTTTTGCTGGTAGAACTGAAATAAAAGGTGGACCTGTATTTTGCTTGGGCTGAACATTTAACATTATAAAATTAACGGATGCATTTCCCTGCTCGTACTCTTCATTCTCTAGATCGGTTCCCTTCCTTTGGGGGAATCCGTCTTTGTCTGGAAAACAAGCTTCATTCATTACTTTATTCAGGTTTCCATATATCCAGTCACCTGGATAAGCTATGTACTTTCTATCTATTGAGGTCATTAAGGCAAACCATGCTCCACATGAACCATTGTGTGAGAACGGCAGAGGATAGAAGGGCAGAACTCCCTTCGCCTTTTTGATAAGGTGGCAGTTGGCCACATACCCAGCAATCAGTCGCATTGCTGGTCTGATGAGAATGGTGTAACATTCGAATAAAAGTATTGTTACGCAATGCAAGTCGGTATGACAATTCATGAGGTGGCAGTTCACTAAATGTATGCTCTATGGTGCTGTTACTGGAAGAGTGTATATGTGAGGAAATAGGAAAGAAAACATGTAGTAATAAACTGACACAGATTATAACAATGCACAGAATAAAAAGAATGATCAAAGTAACTATACATCTACTGCGTAATAACTTGCAGTACTTTTCTCTCATGTTTCTTTTCTTACTATTCTCGTATGTGATCTTATACATGTCAGAAATCTAGTCTAACCGATTCACCACCGAGTGGACTTAGACAATTAAACTACGTCTGACTTACTAGATCTTAACTTAGATTTATACTCCTGCTGTGGAGTCTTTTCTAGTAAAGGCGGCGCAAGCGGCGCAAAGTCTGTATTTTCCAAAGTTCCAGATTGTCCAAAGTGTCTTTTACAGTGTTGAGCGTGAAGTTTCCCTTGCGTCCTTCGACTTTTATTGCGGTCCTCGTGGTCAGTAGCACCAACTTCGGCGTCTTCCAACGTGGCTCAAGGGGGCTTGATCGATCAAAGTTCCGGACACAAAAAAACGAGGTCCCCAGGGACTATGGCATGTTCCTTGACCTGGGTGTTGTCAGGGAAGGCGGCAGCAACCTGTGAATGACAAGAGAGTAGTGCAGACATCAAGGAAGCCAGGTAATCTGTCAGCATGTTACTGTCAACATCAGTTATTTTATTTATTTATTTATTATTATTTTTTTTTTGCATAGGCGTACCCCACATATTTGGCGGTCTACCGAAGACTACTTCATACGGAGATAGGCCTGTTCTGGAATGAGCTACCATTCGCATGTAAAAGAGGGCAACCGGCATGGCCACCATCCAATCCACGCCTTTATCTGCACATATCTTTGCAAGCTTTGTCTTAATTGTCTGATTATGTCTTTCTACAAGGCCTGTTGCTTCAGGGTGTCTTACACAATGGAATTTCCAAGTATATCCTAACAGAAGAGACACTTGTTTCATTAATTCAGAGGAGAATGGCTGACCGTTATCAGAATAGACGACCCGAGGCAATCCATACCTGGGGAAGTACTCGCGCACTAATTGCCTGGCTGTTGTCACAGCAGTATAATCTGGAACTGGATATGCTTCTGTCCATCTAGATAGTGCACACACAACTACCAAGACATACTTGTAACCTCTACATCTGTTCATTTGGATATAATCCATCTGGAGGACCTCAAAAGGGTGGTCAGGAGGATGAAATCCGCCTTGTTCCACTGGAATGCCTTTACCTGGATTGAACTGGCAACAGATCATACTTGTCTATCATTGCCTTTTCTCCCAAGTGTGCTGGACTATGTGCTGTGTTTATGATTACTTGTACCATAGAATCTGGAAGAAACCATGTACCTTTTCCCTTAGTCATCCAACCTTGGTCAGTCTGGACCCCTCCTTGTTCAGTCCATTTCTTTATCTCATCTGCAGTGGCATGTGTCTGTATGTCGAGTACATCTTGAGTGGGATCCCTGACCGTCATACATGTTGTCAGTAATGGTACCTCTGTCCTTGTCGTGTCTGTTGGTGTCTGGGCTGTCTGGGCTGTAAGTTTAGCAGTTCG
The DNA here is from genome assembly GCF_964261635.1 of Lissotriton helveticus. Classification (NCBI taxonomy): domain Eukaryota; kingdom Metazoa; phylum Chordata; class Amphibia; order Caudata; family Salamandridae; genus Lissotriton; species Lissotriton helveticus. The sequence goes on from NC_136063.1 coordinate 2,073,380,573, forward strand.
GTCTGCCAGGTCATTACCCGGGGAAATGGTGTCTGTAACTTTGGTATGAGCTTTGCACTTCAGGATAGAAATGGCTGTAGGTAAATGTATTGCTTCTAACAAGACTTGAATAAGCGGGCCGTGCTGGATCTTGTTCCCATGGGAGGTCAAGAAACCTCTTTCCCTCCAAAGTACCCCGAAATCATGAACTACGCCAAAGGCATATTGTGAATCAGTATAAATGTTTACTTTCAAGTGCTTAGCTCTTATGCAGGCTTGTGTCAGAGCGATGAGCTCTGCTGCTTGTGCTGATAGTGTGTCTATTTTCTGTGTCTCTATGACTTTAGTAGCAGTGGTCACAGCATAAGCTGCTGCTACTAACTCTCCTGCACTCGTACTCATGCATGATCCATCTACATAGAGCGTTAAGTCTGGGTCTGGAAGTGTAATATCTGTCAGGTCTTGTCTTGGTTACGTCACTATATTCATTACTTCCACACAGTCATGTGATGGTGCATTTACTGTACTTGAGGGCAAAAGTGTTGCAGGATTCAGAATATTACAACGTCTGATCTCTATGTGTGGTTGAAATAATGTCAGTTCATATCCTGTCAGTCTTGCTTCAGTCAAATGTTGTGTCTGTGTCCTGTTTAAGAGAACTTCGACTGCATGTGGTACACTAAAACATGTGGTCGCTAAAACTGGCGCTTGACATAATGCTCTTATTAATTCCTCAAATGCCAAGGTATGTTCTTGTGTCCTAGGGAGGACAGTCGAAGTGGCTGCCTCCTGTGTTGTCAATTGTATGAGTGGTTTGGCTAGATAGGCATACTGGGGAATCCATTGCCTACAGTATGAAGTGAGGCCAATGAAGGCCCGTACTTCCTTTTGTGTCTTGGGCTGTGAAAGGGTAGAAATTAACTGAATGAAAGGTTTGTGTTAGCTGTATACCCTCCTTGGAAAGTAAGTGTCCAAGGTACACCACTTGCTTTTCCCAGAATTGCAACTTGGAAGGGGACACCCTGTGCCCCTTGTCAGCCAGAAAGTGTATAACTGTCAGTGATGCATTTGCGCATTCTGGTTCTGAACGTGCTGTAATTAGGATGTCATCTACGTACTGTAGTAGGGCAGTGTTGGCAGGCATATAAATACTGTCTGCGTAATGAGACTGAGCGTGTGTGAGACCGCACTACAGGACGCACGGCTCTAACTGAGTGAGCTCCAGAGCGGGGGGGGGGCGAGACTGATGCACCTCACACAGGGCTCTAACTGAGACTGAGCTCCAGGGCTGAAGGGTGTGTGAGACTGGGCTGCAGGGCCCTGGCTGTGCATCTTCCCAGCTGTGCATCCAAGGGGCAGGTCCCAGCTGTCTTTTTAATGCCTGACTGTAAATACTAGGGCTCATTGCAAGAGCGAAACTTCTGCCAATTATTCTGTTTACACTACGAGGGAAAAACTATTCATTGCAAGCATGCCTTATCTGAAGCCAATGAACCTTTCAGTGCTGGCTGTAAGGAAGAGCAACTTGACCCCCACCTTTTATAAACATTTTCTCCGCGGCTCATCAAGTTTTTTTCTCTACACTGCCTTCCCCTTCACCATGATGTCACCCACAGGGCGGTTCCTCCACCCTTTCAAAACTCTGAGAGCTAAGAACAGCTGCCAAGTGTCCGCGAAAAAGAATTGGAATATGGCCAATGAAAACAAGACAGGCACTGCTCGGTGCTCCAAGAGGGCAAAGCCCTCCCTTTACAAAATATCTTTCCCTGGCAGCCAGACCACTTCAAGGTCGAAAAACACATTCTTTGTAAACATATCTGTACCCAGGCTAGGGAGCTAATCAACATTCTCTAACTTAACTGAAACAAATTAAAAACGTGATAAAAAGCATCCTAAAATCAGTAATTAATTAAGGACATATTTTATTTTTGTAACCTAGACACATGCTAGCATTTGAAAATAATTATATCATAAAATATTGTTACTAGCTGCAAAGGAAAAAAAAGAAACAGAACATGACATGGAAACACATCACATTTTACTTTTTGAAAATAACATGTGAAAACTCCATAATTTTGCATTGCAGAACCAAGATTTTCATAATTAAGTGTGCAAGCTCTTCTATACTACCTATTAAAAGGGCCAGATTCATCATTTTTCAAAGAACCATGCTTTCTAATTGAGGTTAAAAAAAACCAAAAAAACATGTTGTCTAATTGAGTGGATTAACTGTCACACGCTATTCTAAAGGGCAGCTTGCATTGGGAAAAAATAATGTATATTTTGTAGAACAAATTTTAATTTTAAAAAAAACAACACGGTCGCATTACACTAATTAAAAGCACATTCTAAGATGGGTCTGTTTTATATTTCCTTCTCAACCGTGAAAACATTAAAGCACCCTCCGTGCAAACCCTGATCTCAATCCGACTGGTTTACTCTCCATGCAAGATGTTACCATTCAGTCAGCAAACTGACAAAGCACATAGGCAGACCCAGCAACTAATGAAAAAATTAAATCAACCATCATTCATCTAAAACACTCACTGACATTTAGTGTCAGCTCACATAACCATGCATGTGAGCTACACAGCCATGAAATCGTGCCAAAACGCACTTCCAAACTACGCCAAAAAGACACCTTTCCCTCCACCAATTTCCTTCAAACTACTTTGCCGCAAAACTAGACACTCCCAAGTTTCAGCCGATCCCGCAGACTCAGTTAAGAACTATTTAGCACACCATGAAATCTTGGCCTAAAAGCACGCACAAATCAAAACAGCTCCATTTTCCCAAAAATACACATTAGCCAAACACACCCTTCCGCCCAAGCCAAAAATCCCCAACATTCAGCACACCTGGCCATCCACCTCCTCTACCGCTGATCCAACCCCGGGCCCCTAGTGCACCTGGAACACCCCCAAAATAATTTCTCAATTTTCAGAAATACGCCCATTGGATAACATGGCAAATCGCACCTCTGCACAAAACATGCTTTTTCCACCACTTCCACAGCTCAGATCCTTTTCAAATTTGGCATCACAGTAGTCCAAGCGATTCCCTAAATCCTCACCAAAAAGCAACCAAATCCATCCATGGGAATGGGTACGAATTTCCGCTCAAAAACACGCCCCCCCCAAACACCAAAAACGGCCATAAATCGGCCAAATCTCGACCAAAAACGCCAAAACCCCTCAACACTTTGTTAAACAGCATGTTAAAACAAATACTGCCTTCTCAATACAAGATATTAACTCTTTGGCAGCTGAAGCATAATCTTTCCCCAATGACTGCAGTACATGGGAAAGTCATGAACTCATCTCTCCACGTTATCACATAACACGTACGCACATCTTCAAAACGTTTTCTCCAAGCACTTGAAAGAGATCCAGCTCTCTCCTGCCTAACGTAATGATAACAAGCTCTGCACAAACCATAACCACATGGCGCTATTCACAATCCATATTCACAAGAAACTCAACAAGTTATAATAATGACATGCTCTTCATAAACCATATTTACAAGGAGCTATTTACAAGGAACTCTGATGCTGTCAGCTTCTTTCTACATACTCTAAAGGGTACAGGTGGTGGCGTTCGCGACCTACTGGGTGTTTCTGAGGAGGTCACTCTAGCGAGTTCTTTTTCTTTCGCTTTTTCCGCTGCTTGTTTAGTTCTCTCTACTTTATTAAATTCTTTCTCTATTCTCCTATGTGACTCTTTGCGCCACAATTCAATGGCATCTTTCTGAGAGGGTCTTGATTTCTTTTTCCATAGCGCTTCCTCTACTCTCATAATGCATTCTGAATCCCATGTTCCTGAGATAGGCCATCTATACTTTTCCTCCAGGTCTTTTGTATAGTCTACCCATAAATCTAAAAACAAAATGGCGTCTAATCCATGCTTATTATACATATAATGACCAGGTGTGTCTCTAGGCGGGATGTTAACTGACTCTTCTAGTATGCCTTTTCTGGTCCCTATCTGACGCAATTTTGAAAACAGTGGCATGTTGAAACCAATATTTACAAAATAGACTGAAACAATCAACAATCATTCACACACAAACAAATATTAAACACTAAAACAGTTACAACCTAAACTGATACAGAGAGCTAAACATGTACTTGAAAAACTTTATGCACTGGAATACAGTACAACCATACCGGTCTCAAAAATGAGACACGTCTTGACCGTGCCCACGTTTACCATGGACCCGTCTTGACCGTGAACATGTGAATGGACACGTCTTGACCGTGCTCATATAAATGAGACACGTCTTTACCGTTTTCACGAATAACGTGAACCCGTCTTGACCGTTTCCACGAATAACGTGGATCCGTCTTGACCGTATTCATATAAAATGAACACGTCTTGAAACTTTATGCATTCCCCATAGTGGTACTCACCGGGAAGCAAAACTTGAAGGCCTCGGAAACTTGATACTGGATACTTCTACTTCTACGCATGCGCCTTGGAACAGGTGGACCTCTGGAGACCTCGGACCTTGCTCTCTCACGGGTTGGGCTCTGGTTGAGACGATCCGCGTTCCTCACCGCCTCGTGTGGACGCCTGGTCGCAGTCCGTCTCCTCCGTGGGCCTGAGGGAGTAAGCAGGAAATCCCGCTGCGTGCACTTCGGAGTCCGTCACGGCTGTAGAAGGGGGCAAAGATGGACCTACGTCGCCGGCGCGTGGGGAAAGGGATAGTCCCTATTCGGGTGCCAAATTAATGTGGTAAATAAAATAATTACCCTGGCATAATTTCTAGGCATTAACAATTAGCATGTATCAAATGAGAGGCAGAGAGTCCGTGGTATCCAAGTTAAAAGGGCTTTATTCCATAAACTCGAGTTAAGGGAGAATCTGTTCCATCACCACTGAGGTTCAGGAAGGGTCTTCTAACATTTTATTAACAATGAACAACATATATACATTTTGTCTTGTACATAGGGCGTAGGAAGGAACGCAGAGCAGAGAAAAAAAACAGATAAGAGCATGTGGGCGTACATGTGGGTGTACACTTTATGAGTCATAGGTAGGTGATAGGTAGGTGTCATAGGTGGGTGGTACACAGAGGAGGAGTTTGCATGACCAGCCGGAACTTTGCCCTACTTGTGTGCAACTTGGTCATGACGTGCAATTGACGTGTAACTGGGAGGAGAGCTGACTTTAAGTCTAGTAGAGAGACCTTCAGTGTCAGGGCGACCAGCACGTCTTGTACTATCTGATATCCTAGAGATATCTAGAGTCGGGATGTATTATCTGAAGTAAAGGTTGCTCGTCACTAGGAATCAGAAAAAGCATATATTTCTTCGTTCATTGCATGGGGGCTGTGAGCTTTTTACAGATGCAAGTACTGTAATTTCATTTAACCAGAGACAGAAAAGCAGGGCCCTATCTCAGCAGACGGGTTCTGTTTACCTTTTTCACCGGGCATGCAGATAACTGTTAAACAAAATATACTGTCTTGGCAGCCCTTGCTGGATTTCTTTCGGCTGAGCTAGAAGCATGCGAGGTCAGAGATACGTAATTGCAGCTTTCAGTGTGTCAGGAGTCATGAAAACCCCTTATTTCAGAAAGTGGCTCAGCTGAACCACAAAAAAGGTTACATCGTGATTTATTTAAAAGTGCACAATGTAAATACATGGGCCTTCATGTTAGCTTAATATTTCTTACATGGGAGACTTGATTACTGGCATCCTAAAGCAGGACGTAAATGCAGAGGCCTCTTTGTTCAGGCCACTTAAGGGAAAATAAGCATGGGTGACATGCACATATATGTAACACACATGTAACATAGGGTACACGTAGGGGACATCTTGGTCAGGCAAAATTTCATTTTCCTCAGTGTCTTTCTTGTGTTTACCATGGACATGCATGTGTGTGTAAGCAATGAAAGGGGTAGGATCTGTTTCCACAGTTTCCTTGGGGACTAGAGTGTCATGTTTGAGGTAGCCAAAATCACCTGCTACTCTGGGTAGGTTTAGGAGTTCAGGTGAAGCATTGTGAGCTAGCCAGGATTTGGGCCGACAAGTACTGACATTGTGGAGAGACTCAGTCTCTCCACTCCTATCGTCCTAATACATGACAGTACTTTACCAGCAAGAGCTGTGAAACAATAGTGAAGTGCGTACACAATTACATAGTAGCTTCAGGGATCTATTCGGATATTTTCCAAACCGTGCTACGAGATAATGAAGAGAATGTCAGCTTTGTAGAGTCTGTCTTCTGTCCTTTAAAACTTTGGCTCATAAGTCCCAACTTGAAGATGTTCAAAAGAAATTGGAGGGCTGTCAAGAATTGTGAATTAAGGAACAACCTAAGGGTACTTATGTTTAAGGAAGGTACAAATGGTGTCAATGGAAGAGGGTTACTCATCACGCTATTTCAAGATGACTTTCCAGATATCATAGGATGGGACTGTGAATGAGAAGTGCAAAGGGTCCATATGTGCCTCCATACTAGAAACAAATAACCTAGGCTGATGCTTCTTCTGGCCAGAAATCTCGGGGTCTACTATTCTTTTTTGACAATTTTCTGTTTGGGCAAATGGTGTTCAAAAAGGCACGCCTGGATGCAAAATGTAGCACAGAGTGCTATACCTTTTTTGTGAGACAGGACATTTGCTACTCCATAGTTGAGCGCCAATGGAGGCTGCTTCAAATCAAACACAAGGAGATGAAGGATGGAGACCTGAAACTTTTCAGACTCTTATCCCTAGTCACATACCTGCGATGAATCCATCATCGTTCTTTAGCTCACTTTGTCACCTCAGTTCAGTCCCAGCCATATGTAAATCAATCTTGATCCTGTTCCTCATGGGAACAATCCAGCCCGAACTGCCAAGCTAGGTCAATCATCCTGGGACCGGTTTCAGGGTAACACTCCTCATCAGCCAAGCTATCGTGAATCCAGTGGCAAGGTGAGCAAGTGACCCACGTCCTGGCATACCCTGCCAACTTAGGGCGAACAAAGCAAACACATGGAGATGATGGACGGAGCGCTGAAACTTTTCAGACATTCACCCTCAGCCACAGATCTGGGTTATATTCATCATCGTTCTTTACTCAATTCTCCACCCCAGTTCAGACCCAGCCATATGCAAATCATTCTTGACCCTGTTCCTCATGGGAACAGTGCAGCCCGAACTAACAAGCCAGGTCTTCCCTAGACCAGGAAACACCCCTTATCAGCCAGGATAGCTTGTATCTACTGGCAATGTGAGCAAGGCACCCATGTCTGGGCATACCCCTCCAACTTAGGGCAAACAAAGCAAACACAAGGAGATGATGGACAGAGCACTGAAACTTTTCAGACACCCACCTCTAGATCTGCGTTGAATGTATCATCGTTCTTTAGCTCTCTTTGCCACCCCAGTTCAGACCCAGCCATATGCAAATCAGTCTTGACCCTGTCCCTCATGCCCAGATGTGGGTCCCTTGCTCACTTTGGGAGAAAAGTGGTATAAGCAAAATAGGGAGTATTTTCAACAATGGCTACATTTGCTATATATTTGATTTGCTGAAGAAATATGGGTTGCCCAGGCAACGTTTTTTTTAACATATTTGCATATAAGGGATTTATTTTTTGTTAATTTGATAGAGGCATACTCTCTGTAGAACTGAAATTGATAGTGCGAAGCATGATGCTTTGGGGTGGTATTAAAATTAAAACTTTATATAAGCTGCTTATTGATTTCATTACAAGTAACATAAATATACAACATGAGAAATGGAGCCATAGGCTGGATACTACTCTGAAAATATCTTCTTTTAGACATCACTGAAGCTAGGGGGGGGATTTTGTTGAGAGTTAGATTAAAAAGCCAACACTATAAGACATTGTTTAATCTATATTACATGCATCAGAGGATGTGTAGGTGGAGAAAACAATCTGATTCAAATTGCCCGTGATGTGTGGAAAGGGATGGCTGTATAGTTCATATGGTTTATGGTTCCTTAAAGTAGGCACCACATTCAGGAAAATATGGAAGAAGGCATATGTTTTCTATGGCAAACTCTCAGTCCACATACAATGTGTATGTATGCTTTTGCAAAGGAAAATAAAGGTGCCAAGTTGAGTGGTGTAGTGGTGAGTGTAAAGCTTTGAAATGTGAGTGTGGGCAGAAATGGGGAGGTCAGCAAACATCATATGAGGACAGTAATAAAAGGGAAGTTAGTAGCATCTATAAGGGAACTACTAAGCAAAAGACATGTGTTCACACCCAGACAGACAACCTATCTGTGCACAAGTGGCAGACATGGAGTTTGGGTGGTTAGTTGTGAAAACAGGTAGCAGAGCAGCCCGGCCAAAGTCATTCCAACAGTAAAGGAAGTTATGTTATCTATGCTTTCAATATGACTGGCATGTTGCATCACACAAAATGCCATTGAGTCATCACATTGGCAGTTACCTTAAAAGTATAGAAACTATGGGTATATTTACAAGCCCCTATCACCACCACAATATCACTTTTCTGGACGTTGTGGTGGTAATAGGGGCTTCACCTTATTCTCAAGGTGGCGTTAACGTCGCATAACGCCAGCTTGTGAATAAGGCACCCTTTCTCGCTATGCTTAGCGCCAAAGGGGCGGGCAACGGCTGTTGTGGTGGGCGTTCCACCTCATCACTCATTGATCTTGACGCTGCCCCATATTTACATGGGTGGCCTAAATATGGGGCAGTGCCAAAATTAAGACCACGGAAAACCTGGTCTTACCCTGGCGCAACAAGGAGAAATGTTTTATTTCTCATCATTTTTGCTGTTTCTATGTGTACTGCATTGTGGAGCTCAAATAGAAATAGTAAAATGCCATAGACTGTTTATGTGCACTCCAAGGGGTCGCTTACGATGACATCTGGAAGGGCTCTGAATCTAATTTGAGTTTGCCCAATGCGATTCAGAACCCTTATTTTCAACCGAATCGGGTGTCATGAGTTTTTGGTGAGGCGGTCTCTTCCCACCCCAATGGGACTCCGTCAGCACTCCCTGGCTGTCACGGCAATCTGACACATTTCCCATTTATTTATGACTGATTTCGATTCCCAGAAACCTGTCAGGCTGTCCGATTAGGTTCCAAAAGGCATTTGGACAGGCCAAGTGTTTCGGAGCCAAGTCATACAGCTCCATGGACACTGTTTCCGAGTGAGCAATTATGATGACCGATTCGGACAGCCGTTCCGATTTGGTCTGCCCAAAATGAAATGGCTGTCAGAATCTGTCTTTGGGGGCCAGTAGCAGGACCCCTTCACCAGGGGCCTTCCGAATCGGTCTTGGGGGACCCAAGGGAACTACTTTCAAATCATGCTCAGTGTGGCAGGCACTAAGGGGTGCCCGCCACAGGGGGCACAGTTTTCCCCAGCCACCCCTTTCTACAACGGGAGCCCGTGTATTCAGTCGGAACACAGACTTACATTGAAGTCAATGTAAGTCCGACCGAATTGTATCCGGAAGCATTGTAATCGTTCGGTCATACTCGCAGAACCCGATTCATTCGGAAACGATTCCAAAACCGATTTAGTCGGAAGAGTTTCCTAATGAGATTGTAATCGTCCCCTAAGTGCATATTATGTAGTATAAACACTAGGTCTGGTTAAAGACCACTGGAAAACATACAGGTACTTAGGAGCATCTGCTGAGTAATGTGCTATAAAGTTTTACTGTCTTTAACGTGATTGTGCCTGACTGCACGTTTTGTGTGTATTTGTAATTCCCAGCCTACAATCCTCCATCAGATGACTCTGCCTCCTAGTGGATCAACCGCAAAACCAGGTACAGGGTGGAGATAATGAGTTCATCTTCCTGTGAGGTCTTTCTTGTTTAGGTCTATCAGAGCAAAGTATGACCTACTGCCAGCATCCCTGCTCTGTTCTCTCCATGTTCTTTCCTACAATTGCCTCGTATTGTCACTCCATTTCCTGTTCTAACTCTAAATACATCTAATCATACAACTAGTCTCCCAACAATCCTCACAAGCTAGAATCCTTCACACCTGAGGCTTGTATCATCACCATCTCCCGCATTGGCTCATCACAGCATATGCCACGACCGGAGGTTTAGTGGCTGTTCCTATTGGTTGCGTTGTGCTGCTCCTTGGTGCTTCTCAGAGATGCTATCATGGACTGTGACAGAATGACCATGTCTATAAGCTGCATACCACCATACCTTGAAAGCCTCCTCTGGCATATAATCAAAGCATATACTATGGCTGGTTGTATAATTACATATTCCTTGGAATGTTCCAACCACTCGGGTGTGACCTCCCAGAGTACATATCATATCTGGTTTCTAAATTGCCCATTACTTCCTGCTGTTCTTGGGTGGACTCCTCAAAAGAAGTACCATGGCTGGTGGCATAACATTAACTCCTACTTTGGTGTCCCCCTCTGCAAATGACTAGGATTTCAAGACATAATTTATGGTGGTTCTTCTCTCCCTTTTCGCTAGACCCATCATACAACATATGTTGACTGGCTATGTAATTTCGATTCCTATGAGTTACTCCTCTTAGTAGCCTCAAGAATATGCACTATAGTTATCGGTGAAGGACTGTGCTTCCCAAAGTTAGCCTTAACCTATGGTAACTTCCTATGCTCCACATTCAATGTAATTGAGTTGTATGACACCAACCACCTCTCCCAACCATCCCCTGGGTGGTTGATATCTGCATGTGCGACAGTGTCTACTGTCACACTTTTGTCCTAAACTAAGTATGCATAGCTTTGCACTTGCTGTGAGGTGATTTAAACAGAGTTCTCCATACCTGCTCAACACTGAAACACTTGCCATGTAGGCGACACCACCTAACACATTTCCTATCCATCCATGCATTAGTATCTAATGCTTGCGTCCTATCTCTTGTTCCATTTCAGTTCAAGCCATGCCAAGACACAGCACCTAGTTAACATAGGAGCACAATTCTGGTCCACATTCATATCATTGAAACATCACCAACAGGGCTGCCGTGAAGCCCCTGCTTTAGCAGCTATATCAGGGATGAGGTTCATATGGGCCTCTTCTGTCTGCAACTTGTCAGACAAAAGCTCATGATTAACGCTGGAATACTGAGTCAATACAAAAGCAAGCTGAAGCAAGTAAAAAAGCAGCTGGGTAAATAAAACGGAAAGAAAGAAGGAATGATGGAAGGAAGGGTGAAAAGAAGAAAGTATGGATGAATCAGCATGTGGATGAACGAGCTAGTGAAAGGATGAGTGAATCGACAGGTGGTTGGACAGGTGAGAGGATGGCAGAGTAAAGGGATGGATGGGTGGGTGAAAAGATGTGTGAATGGGTGGCTAGGTGGATAGATGGAGGCAGAGTGGATTGGTAGAGGATGGATGGATGTCAGGATGGGTGGATAACAGAGTGGATGGATGGCTGGATGGCAGAGTGGAAGGATGGATGGCAGAGTAGATGAATAGATTGATGAGTGGCAGAGTGGATGAATGGATGGATGCAGAATGAATATATGGATGGCAGAGTGAATGGATGGATGGAAGGTAGATGTGGTTTGATGCATGGAAGCGTGGATGAATTAATGGATGGATGGCAGAGTGGATGGATAAATGGTAGAGTAGATTGATGGTAGAGTGGATGGAGGGCAGAGTGGAGGATGTATGGCAGAGTGGAAGGGTGGATGGATGGTAGAGTGCGTTGATAGATAGCAGAGTACATAGATGTTTGATTTGATGGCAAGTTAGGTGGGTGGATTGGTTACTGGATGGTTGGATTGTAGAGTGGACTTGTGGATGCATATGGATGGTAGAGATAATGGATTAATGGATGAATGATAAAATGGCTAGATTGAGGACAGAGTGGATAGCTGTACGGATGGCAGAGTGAATGGATGGATGGCAGAGCGGATGGATGGCAGAATGGATGGATGGTAGGCAGAGTGTAGGGATGGAAGGATTAATGGATAGATGAATGGATGGATGGGTTGCAGAGTGTCTAGATGGATGGATCGCAGAGTGGGTGAATGGATAGCTGAGTGGCTGGATGGATGGATGGTGAATGGCAAAGTGGTTGGGTGGCAGAGTAGATGGATAAATGAATGGCAGAGTGGATGAAAGGATGGCAGAATAGATTGATCGATGGATGGATGGCAGACTGGATGTAGGGTTTAGTTAATTAATATTATAAGGTTAGTTAAAACCATTGCAAAAATAGTTAAACCATAAATACAATAGTCAGTTGTGGCATGTCAGTCCTGCAAGGCTTTTAGAGTGACCCCAATGACAAATTCATATATGCACATTCCCAAAGTTTGACACAGGTGTAAGAAAGCCAGTCCAGTGAGTCATTAGGCATTTGAGACTATTTCTATACATACTCAAATGTGGAAGTTCGCAGGGATATGAAGGGAAGGATTGAGTTAATGCACAATTAGTACCTTTTGAAGAAAAGGTACAGGTGAGCATTGAGACTGCGATACGAAGGGCCGTTCTGTCCAGATCCCAAATTAGGTTCTTATTGGCTCTAAGATGTAATCCAGGGAGGTTACCCATGAGGGTCGGTCTCTTGGCTGTGTAAACATTTCTGTAGTGGTGTGCTAATTCGCAAGGAGTGATAGGAAAATTCAGTAGATAAACAGTTATCACTAGCTCGGGCGTATTAGTGCAAAATCGCAAAGAATGACAGAGATAATACAAGATTTGTAGCCGGGAGAGCAAAGTGTGCAAAAGAAGCTGGGGCTCCTCCAGACAATTTCTGCTAGTGTAGACAAGGACTGTTGAAAGTGCCTGTGTTCAATATTTGTTAAGTGCAGATTGCATTACAATTGGTGGAATAAAGAGGCCTGGGAGATCGGAGAGACTCAATAATGATGGTAGGGCCAGCGTTTTCCTTTCTACCCTTCTGAGGAACTTCAAAAGGTTACAGTTGACGGGGCGCTAGAGGGCGCGCACACAGCATGGCCGCCTTTAGGTGAGGCTCCTGTTCCCTGGAGCAATAATCCTGCCACTATCCTCTGACTCTGGAGTGCTGTTGGCCTCAAACGAGTGGATTCTGATTGCTCAACTTACCCCTCAGACTCGGTTTAACTTTCGTGCAGCTGTGACCCTTGATGCCAGCGTGGGAGGCTCTGACACCTTTCCCCGAGACCGGCGCTGAAGCTCTGGAGAGGAGAGAGAGCGGCGGCTGGCGCTAGGACAGCCCGGGGATCGCCACGAGGCTTTAGGCCTGCGCTGGCCACCTGTGTCCCTGTTGCCTGCTGAGTGAAGCGGCAGCCTGAGGGCTGGAGGCGAACCTCGTCGGGCACAAAGATCCCCTCCCTTGCAGTCCGCGGAGGGCTGACTGTATCCTGGCTGCTCCGGTGCTATTGTGGATCTCGGACGATCGGAGTGGCTGCCGGTCCCGAGGGTGGAGAGGAGTTGTGGCGCAGTAGTTCAGCCCGCCGCCTGCATCAGCTCCGTGTAGTGCACCGGTGGGAAGATTGCCTGACTGCGGGCTCACACGACACCAGCTAGAGACTCGGACGCTCCTGCGTGAAATGGATCCAAATCCATAATAGCGGCTTGTGGGGCTTGCTAACGTTTGTACTGGCTGGAGCTACAGACTGCTGAACAATTTTGGACATTGATTGTTGTGATGCCCTGCGACTTGTGCATGCTGAGCTAAACCTGGGTGGTGGGTTGCTGCGTGCCCTCAGGGACTGGGGGGGCGCTGGGCAGCTCCATGTGAAGACACTTGAGGAAGTGGACTGACAAACAGTGGCAACCCATTAGGGGCAGAAGCTGCGGACAATCCTACCTATTCTGCACCTTTTCTATTGCACTAATATCTGCATGTGGTGCATTCCTGTGTGATACCACGCGTGTTGTACAATGCGGTCCTTGGGAGGCTATTCGCGTGGGTGCAGAGGCTTGCTGCACACAACTGCTGTACTTTGATATTGGATTTGCGCATTGGTACGGCGGGCCTGGATGGCTTGCTTAGCCGGAGCCACAAAGGTGAAACAAGATAGCCGACAGCCGCGCCTCACCTTTGATGCGGCGAAAAAAGGACCGAAAACGCCAGTAACAGACCCCAGTGCGAACGGAGAGAGTGTGGCGACTGGAAGTGGCTTCCCCCCTGCTGGTCTGGACATGCAGCATATCCTGCAGGAGATGCGTCAGGGATTTGCCACAGTAGTGGATAAAGTGGACAGGATGTCCTCACGGATGGAGGCTTCGGTTCATAAGGTGGACCAGCACGAGGAGCGTATAACGGCTGCTGAACAACGAATCTCTGACTCTGACGATATTACTGCCTCTCACACAACCCAACTAGCGCTCATGGACAACTTGCTACGAGTCATAGCAGCAAAAAATGAGGATTTGGAGGCCCGTAGCAGATGCAACAACATCCGCATCACGGACATTCCAGAATCCACTAACACGGGCAGGATGGAGTTATATGTGGAGAGGCTTTTTCGTCGCAATACATAGTAGAACGGGCTCACAGATCTCTGGGGCCTGTGCCTAAACCGGGAACTCCTCCGAGGGCCATCATAGCGCGCCTCTTGAACTATCGAGACCGTGATGCGGCTCTCCGAGCGGCCCGCTCCAGGCAGAAGCTTACATGTGACGGTATAACTTTTTCAATATATTCAGATTTCCCTCCTATTGTGCAGGAGTAACGACGTAAAATCCTTACCGTTAAGAAAAAGCTCCGGGATGCCCAAATAGACTACGCTTTACTTTACCCAGCGAGGCTACGGGTAACGTGCCAGGGGAAGCAACGCTTCTTCACTAATCTGCAGCAGGTGGAGGATTACCTAAAGACTGTGAAGCGGGCGCAGAGGATTGAACGGGACCGAGCAGCTGCACATGGTGATGATTTGCCTGAGGTTGATGAGGCGGAGTGACAAGCCACACGGCTACAGAGACTCCTACTTGCATAAATCTCAGAGACATTGGCCTATATGGGGTTTAGACACTGAAGACATGAAACGTTTTGAGAACTCGGAGCCACACGCCCTTTCCAGTGGTAATGTACTCCAGGGACCACTAGCCCCTCCTTAGCCTACTCCGAGGGTGGTACAGGAACTGAGGCTGGGAGGTGGCTACCTGTCTGCGTGCTTTCTTAGGCGTTTTCCCGCATGGGCATATCCCCACCACAGAACTGGCTCTTAGGGGAATGTTTGAACTACCGGATGGCAGAAGGGAGGGGGGCGGGTGGATAAGTCTGGCAAGATTGGGTTTCTTCAGTGGGAGGGGGTGGAGGTAACAGAGTTGGGGGTACACCTGTTTTTTGTTGCACAAATGAATCTTGAGTATTGGGTTGGGTTTGGGGGGATGGGTGGGATCTGCTTAACAGAGTTGGGGAAGGGGGAAGTTTAACTGTTTCAGGGCGCAGGGCGAGACACGGGACGAGCTTCGTGGGCAGGTTCAGATCAATACCGGCAAGATGGGGCAGAATGCTTTAACAGGGATGTTCCAGTTTATTGCGTTAAGGAATGGCTGAAAGGATAGAAGCTTCATGCTTGTCAGTGCTTTCATGGAATGTCCGGGGCCTAAATGACGCTAGAAAGGGTAGGAATGTCCTAGCCTATTTAGAACGCCAGCATGTGCATATCGCACTATTGCTGGAGAGCCACCTCGCTCCGAGAGTGGGCCAGTCATTTGCCAGTAAATGGGCAATGATCAGGGTGTTTTCCTCCTATTCGTCATATTCACGGGGAACTGTCATTTTGGTCAAGCGCTCCCTTCAATTTACAATGCTTGGCAGCCTTAGCGATCCGGAGGGTAGATATGCTGTACTATGGGGCAGGCTTGGCACGAACGCAATAACTATAGCCAATTGTTATGCACCGAACGTTGATACTCCTGAGTTTTTTACAACACTGTGGGGTAAAATTGTCAATATTGGCTCTATGCATGTCATATGGGGTGGGGATTTTAATGTGGCAATGTGGCCCAGTATAGATAGGGCGGATGGGAGCATACAATATAATACAAAATCTAGAGATGTGTTGCATGCTATTATGGAGGAGGGCGGCTTGATTGATAGTTGGAGACACTTGCATCCCTGGGGGAGGGAGGGTACTCATTTCACTTCCTACACTAATACCTGGGCCCGGCTGGATTACTGTTTGTTATCTCGAGGCTTGTGCACTGATGTGGGGGCCGTGCTGCATCTAGCACGAACCTACTCGGATCATTGCCCTGTGCTGGTGCGGCTGCAGATGCCGGGATGTGCAGATACCAGACCCCAGTGGAGATTACAACACACTGCACTCCTTGATGAGGTGTTCAAGTCAGAGTTGGGTGACGAAATAGCTTCCTTTTTCCCTCGTAAGAAGGGGTAGCTGGAGAGTGTGGAGGTAGTGTGGGAAGCGTTCAAAGTCACGATGCGTGGATACTGCATTTCAAATAGCTTTGGGGTATTACGGGACATACGTGGTTCCATATACAAGCTGGAGCACGAGTTGAAGGAGTTGGAGGCACAGATGATTAGATGCAATGATGGTAGCGTTCACAAAGAATTTAGGGCCAAATTGTCGGAATTTGAAGCAGAAGCGGCGAGAGAGGTAAAGTTTAGAGGGAAACACTGGATAGCTCGCAGGTATTGTGAGGGGGAGAAGCCGGGGCGAGCTTTGGCGGCAGTGGTGAGGAACCCCAGGTTCGGAACCAATATTTTAGAAGTACGTGCACGGGATGGCCATTGTTATCAAGACTCGGAAGGTATTCTGCAAGCCTTTCAGTCCCATTACAAGGCATGATATACCACACAAGGGCGGGTGGAAGAGGGTTATGGCCCCTTTTTAGATGATATTGCATTATGCTGGCTTAGTGATGTCCATAGAACATTTCTCGTGGCCCCTCTAGAGCTAGACGAGATTAGGGAAGCGATCATGTCCTTACAGAATGGCAAGGCGCCCGGTAATGATGGTTTGCCTGCCGAATTTTACAAACAGTATATAGATATTATGGCTCCCGTGCTAGGGGAGTCTTTGAAGACTCGCTAGAGACGGGGATTCTGCCAAGTTCAATGCAGGACGTGGTGATTACCTCCTTATTAAAGCCACGGAAGGACCCTACTGACTGCGATTCTTACCGGCCCTTATCGCTTATAAATTGTGATGCTAAGATATTGGCTAAGGTGTTGGCCACACGCCTCTCTCTCCTCATGACTCAGATAGTACTTCCGGACCAGGCCGGGTTTGTGCCGGGGAGGTCTACCAGTCACAACTTGCGTACCCTTTTCTCGCTGATACAAACCATAGCGCCTAAGTTCCCAGCGGCCGCGATGTTCTTAGATGCCACGAAATCTTTTAATTCGGTTGAGTGGCAATACCTATTCACTGTTTTACAAAAGATGGGGTTCCCCGCACTATTTATCTCATGGATACGACTACTGTACACACAACCTACCGCTAGGGTTCTGATTAATGGGCGCTTGTCCGCTCCGCTTACGATCACACGTGGCACCCGGCAGGGGTGCCCATTATCTCCCCTGTTGTTTGCTATTGTCATAGAGCCAACTGCATAAGGCGAGTGCGTTTAAATGCTTTCAGCGGCAGTTGGGGGTATCCCTGTATGCAGACTACTTAACGTTGTATATAACCGACCCGCAAGTGAACCTTAACCCCTTATTGCGAGAATTCTTGGTGTTCGGTAGGATCTGCGGTATACAGATAAATTGGAGCAAGTCGCAGTTCTTTCCACTCACTCCTGCAGTGAAAGAGTTTCAGCTCGATTACCCACTGGAGTGGTGTAGACCAGACCTTAGGTACTTGGGGATTCAGGTGTCTACGGACAAAGATGAAACGCTCCGGCTGAATTATGGCACCGCGATTACTAAATTGACGGATAGTGTCACTCGCTGGATTTCTATGCCGCTTTCTATGGCGGGCAGGGCATCGCTTATTAAGATGGTGGTTTTGCCCCGCTTTCTATATTTGTTTTCAAATATACCCTATTTCCCTGGTGCGTTCTTTTTTAAAACACTGCGGTCGGAATTGCTGCGTTTATTCTGGGGGGGCAAGCAACCGCGTGTAATGTGGTCTGTGGTGATGCAGCCGTATCACAAAGGCGGCTTTGATGTGCTGGAGTTTGAGGTGTACTATATGAGTGCACAAGCACATTATGCTTATCACTGGATGCTGCCCACTCCTTACATGCCACAGCTGGCGGTGGAGGACTGGGTGGCTCGGCCGCTTCCCCTGGCCGGTCTCATCCATGGGGATGTAGAGTCGATCGATACACCGCTCACCACAGTATCCTGCACGATTGATGCTCGGAAAGAAATAGTGCGTTGACTGCAGGTGCCGCTATTATATTCTCCACGGATGCCCCAGAAATATCATCCTAAGATGCCACTGCTACAGGAACCAGGGTTCCAGGTGATGTGCAGGCGACTTGGTGTCGCCAGATCGGGCGATCTGTTCTTGGGAGGACAACTTTGCAGTAGGGAGCAACTGTTTCAGGGGTGCCAGCCCACCCCCCTGGAAGTGTTCTATTATATTCGCTTGACTCAGGTGTTGAAGACAGTACTACCAGACTATCCTAAAGAACCGGAGATTATCGCTCCGCTCCATGGAATGCTGGGCTCGACTACGGGCAGGCACCTGGTGTCCGGCCTTTACAGACACATTAGGGCGCAGAGTCAAAGTACTGAAAGCACTGCGTGCATGCGCTGGAGCGAGGATTTCGGTTACGACATATCGGAAGCACAATGGGGTTATTGTTGTGGCATGACAGCTACTATTTCAGCGAGCTGTCGGCTTAAGATAATCCATTATAAATTCTTACAGCGAGTTTACTATACCCTAGTACTGAAACTACGCTTTCGGCTATCGGAGAATGATAAATGCGCCCGTTGCAGAGCTGATGGGGCAGGGTTTATTCATCTTTCGTGGGAATGTCCTGGAGTGTGGGACTTCTGGACGGAAGTCTATACGGCCCTTCAGAAAATGACAGAGCACACATTCGACAGAGATCCTCTCATTATGCTATTAGTGCTACACTCTGATGATACCCAAACAACACCGGAAACTATTCGACATCGCTTTACTATTGGCTAGGCATAGGGTGACATGTCGCTGGGGACGCGGCTGGGTGCCTAAGTTCAGAGAATGGCTCACAGATCTCACATACTGTCAGGAGCAACACTTAGTATATGCGGACACTCTACCAATTATGTGTAGGCCTAAAGATATATGGGGTCCCCTTCAGACTTACCTGTTAGGTACTACAGACGAGTTGGACGCTGCAGAGATTGTAGTGGATGGGGATGCCGGCTAGCCTAGTCTCCACTCGTTGACACTGTGGGAGCGATAGGAAAGGCTGGTAATGGGGAGGTGATGTATTATGACCTTGCTGGTGTATGTTGTATTCTTGTTGACTGGCTGAAGATTCTCTGACGATGATTGCCCGGATAGACTTCTTTCTTAGCTCTTGTCCCTGTCCTGTATAGAGGGTGAGCACTTTGTATTGAGGCTAACTGCTACGTTCGCTGACAATCAAATTGCACTGTATTGCGGCACGCTCAGAGATGATTATCTTTCTGCCATATTTGTATGCTATTGCTGCTCCACCTCCATATTGCTGTTCTAATTATGCTGTAATGTGTAATGTGTGTAATGGACTATTGCCTCTGGATATGTCCCCGTGTCCTTGTTGTACGGAAAAACTATAAATAAAGGTTTAAAAATTATTTTTTTTAAAAAAGGTTACAGTTGACTTGTGGATAGGTAAGGGCAAAGCAGGCCAGCACGGCCTGCCTTCGTGTATGGATTCCGCTTTGATTAGGAGAGACTTTTAAAAGTAATATCCATTCCTATAGCAAATCCATGCAGGTGCATATTACGTGAAGCATATCCTCTACCCCCTACTTGCATAGACAACACTGGTTAAGGTATTTATTTCTCTCCCACAAACGTAGATGGAGCTGCCATTGGAGCAGTCCAAAGTGGTATTTATGAAATTTCTCTTTTGCACCATTATTGTACCCTTAGTGGAGATATTTTTGAAGGTTGAGCGTCCTATAGTTGTTCATGACCATCCAAGTGTGGCTTCTTTTGGATAAAACCGCCTTGTCCTCCACCACGGCAAGCAACTTGACCATTTTACGGAATCGTTTTTTTAAACATAGCTGCTAGTAGGAGTGGCCCACAGTTGACTTAGGCAACTTTTTTGTGAGGGACTCCTTAAGATATTCTCCAGCTGCACAGGAGTCCCTGCACTGTATTTCTCTCCATAAGAGAGAATTCAAGGTGTTAGGGTCAGCTTTCCTGATCCTATTCCTGCAATTGATCTAAATTCTCCTTCTTGCCAGGGTTTGCCTTTGGAGACCAAATGCAAGACTTATCTGCGCCAGGGAGGTATAAGCAGGTAGACTGAAGATAATTCTATATGTTTTGATCAAGATGGCATCCAAATTCTACGTTTGACCCTCTCATAGCCGCACTTGCACAGGCTATGGTGGGCATTCATTTTGCGTTGATTATACTAAGTAGTGGTGTCATAGATGAACCGGATAATTTAATCTTCAGTTTTTTCAACGCGACTGCTAGCTTGATGTCCTTTCTTCTCATCGCTGCCTTCTGAGGGCTGAAGGAGCCAACTATTTCAATGATGACGCCCAAATGTCTGTGTTGCTCCACCTTGTCAAGCCAGTGTGATGACTTTCTCCTTCTGCCATTGATTGTCATGGTTTTTGTTTTTCAAAATTAATGGCAAGGTCATTTTCTTCACAAAATATTTAGTAATCGTTGGAGCCCGACCTGGGTTCAACTTATTAGGACCAAATCATCTGCATATAAGAGATTGGAAAGTGCCCTTCCACCAAGCTTTTGAGTGTGTGAATCATCGATATTTAACTTAGTAGTTGAATCAGTGAGGAAAATATTAAACAGAGTAGGTTCCAATACACACCCCTGCTTCAGCCCTTTGGTGGTTGGAACGTGTCTGGATAGGTGAGCTCTTGAACTCAGCATGATCTGTTCCCAAGTGTTAGTGTGTAGGTGGATTAGTAGGCTCAGCAGAGCCGGAGGAATGTTCCAGGATGCTAGCTTCTGCCATAGTCTCTCGCAATTGATGTGGTCCAAGGCTGACCTGAATCAATGAAGATCAGGTGCAATGGGTACCTCGATTTGTTGCTTCTTGGATGAATGGATGGCAGAGAGGATGGGTGGATGGATGGCTGGCAGAGTGGATGTATGGATGGCAGAGTGGATGAATTGATGGATGGGAGAGTGGTTGGGTGGATGGATGGCAGAGTAAGTGGGTGGATGCATGTCAGACTGGATGGATGGATGGCAAGTGAATGGATGGATCATAGAGTGGATGGATAGATGGATGATGGAGGGAAGAATGGATGAATGGAAGGCCGAGTGTTTGGATGGTTATATGGAAGGATGGATGGCTGATAGATGGATTGATGAATGGATGGACAGCAAAGTGATTGGGTGGCATAGTGGGTGGATATATGGGGGGCAGAGTGGATGGATGGCAGAGTGCATGGATGGATAGCAGAATAGATGGATGGACGGACGGATGACAGCCTCAATGGATGGATGGATTGATGGATGGAATGGGGGAAGACTAAATGATAGATAAATGCATGAATGGATGGCAGAATATAAAGGTGAAATTACGGATATCAGATGGATGGAAAGGCAAAACAATGAATGGATAGATGCATTGATGGAAGAGACAAGGAAGCTGTTCTATGGAGGATTCAGCTCAGTTGCTTTGCTTGCTTGGTGGCATCAGCGCTTTAGTTCAAAGTGGGGCAATTTTAAGTATTTGGCTAGTCTCTTTGATTACCATATAAACCACATGACAGGTACACACTCTTCAATTCAAAGAGTTGTGTGTTTCTAACCTGCAAATGAACATAATAGTGAAGAGTGAAGCACATTATATATGCAACTAAAATACAATGCAATCAATTTGTGATATTTTACCATTCCCGGATAACTGAGCACATTTCCTCCCCCGTGATGTTTTGCTCAGTGCTACTATTACTTTTTATGTGACTAATGGTTTAATTGTTGAGTGGGTGATATCATCTGTGAGGACGTAATTACTGTAGCATAAGATGAAGGCTGTCTGCAATGATGTGATGAATTTCATTCCAAGTCCCTTCCTATTGTAGACCATGGTGAATGCATCGCAAAGATACTGTAGTAAAAGCAACTTCTTTTGAGCAACTGCCAACCTAAAGCGGCAAAGACTGCTTGCGATCTACACAATACTTCTGGTAATATTACGTAAGGGTCTATCACACAAGTTCTATGCCACACTGATGACTATAGAGTTCATATGCACAGCTAAAATAGACTCCACACAACATTCCCGAAACACACCAGCCACATACCCAAGTAAGTACAGAAAGAATACCTAAATGCATCATTGTTCATCTTTCAACAAAGGTTTATGTCAACTGTAAGATTTAGACTGCCTTCTTTGGAGGACACCAAGAGACCCAAAGATGGCAGTCTGCGGGGTCTACAAAATCAGCAACATTCCTACCTTATGCACAAGGTTTCTGTTTAATTTCAGTTCAAGCTACTTCATAAGTTTGCCTTAGTGTGTCACAAGCAAAAGGCCATCTAGATCACCATTTCTTCTAGAACATATAAAATTGTAATTCACAAGCTCAATATGAAGACCACGGTGGGGGGCAAATATTGAGCAAGAAGCAACCATGGATATCAAAATCCAGCACATTGCCAACACCACTGATATAGACAATACATAGGCAGGCATGATACAAACAAGACCATATATTAGGGGAATTAACTAAGTAAAATCAAAGTATCACATATGGAATTAATTAGAGAAAACACACAGCTATACTCAGAATGTGACTATAGATAGGGCAAGAACTAAAGATCAATGGTTTTAAAAACTTTATTAGAAAGAACACTCCCTTCTTCTTAAAGGAAGCCGTAAGAACAGTCATCAAAAATGCATCAAAACACTTTCTTGATAAAATAACATAAGAAATTAAAACTATCAAAAGAGCATCTTCAACAGTTTAATACAACCTGGACCATAGTTATAGGTGCAGCAACAAATTGCATGTTAATGTTCTTGAGGGCATAGTGCTCAAACAAACAACTAGCCATAAACACCACGCGCCCAAATCAAGTGCTACACGTAATATCAGCTGCACCCCACAGAAAAGACATCTGTAGGAGCCATGCTTAAAAGAGAGAATGAACTCTGACATCTTCCTTCCACCAGACACTTCAATTTATAACTTCTATGGACAGAGTAGTAAGATAGATCAATAGGTATAGGAAGGAAACTTCAACTGGCAGCAAGTCCCCAATCCAAATAAATATAATGAATCTACCAAACTCTGAAAACCTGCATTCATTTAATTTTATCAATGACCCACCCATTCTAAAACACCAAAACTGGAAAGGCGTCCTCCTAATTTCGAAAAGCAAGAAATATGGAACAGTAGAAGAGTTGTAACTAAGGCCCTTTGCCGGTGTTCTGTCTTTAAATCTATGGCCCACCTTCACTTAACACCAGTTGTCTTCCTAATTTCAGGCAGATAGTCATTACAACACAAGAAATAAAGAACAGTCATAAGATAGGCCTGTTGCTGGAGTTCTGACTTTCAAGCTCCCCATCTGTCAAAGCCCTATGATCTCCAATGCACATGCTAATGTGTTTCACACATGCTCCCTGACATGCATGTTTTTAAACTACCCGTTTGCACAACTGAGTGACCGAGCTCACAAACACTTTCCCCAAGGATTCTAGGACTGGCTTTAAATAAATACATCATCGTCTCCTCAAACCCTTGATGGTATAGCTATTCCATGCCATAGGGAAGTATAGAAATAGAGGCATCTCTGGGAGGCATGGCCAGGAGAGGGAGTCTGGATGGCTAGAATACCAGTAAGATGATACAGTAACACCTGCAGTTTACTACAATGCACAACAGATCATTAGTTGAAAAATTCATGCTAGGTATCCTTCTGTATTCTAGATTGCAAACCACTTGCCCAAGGTGGACTCACCAGATACTATAGAGTTAAAAACTCTTTACATGTCTCCTTGAAATTACATAGCCAGTCAACATGTTGTATGATGGGTCTAGCGAAGAGGGAGCTAAGAACCACCATAAATTATGTCTTGCAATTCTAGTCATTTGCAGAGGGGGACACCAAAGTAGGAGTGAATGTTATGCCACCAGCCATGGTACTTCTTCTGAGGAGTCCACCCAAGAACAGCAGGAAGTAAACCAGAGGAATGGGCAATTTAGAAACCAGATATGGGTTGTACTCTGGGAGGCCACACCCGAGTGGTTGGAGCATTCCAAGGAATATGTATGGGATGGGTTTCGAGCTCTGCCCGCATTCTCAGGCAGGGCTGTGGTAGGCCTGTGGTATGGGTCCTGGGCTTCAGTGCCAGACACTTCGCCGAGTTCCAGATCTGCCTCAGTGTACATCTGTGAGCCTTTCTTCCAGAGAGAGAAAGAGAGAGAGAGAGAGAGAGAGAGAGAGAGAGAGAGATATCAGCAAACACTGAATTCATCTCTTTATATCAATCAATCAATCAATCAATTAAAGCATTTATATAGCGCACTACTCACCCGGAGGGTCTCAAGGCGCTGGGGGGAGGGGGTCCGCTACTGCTCGAACAGCCAGGTCTTGAGCTGCTTCCTGAAGGCGAGGTGGTCTTGGGTCAGGCGGAGGTGGGTCGGAAGGGAGTTCCAAGTCTTGGCGGCCAGGTAGGAGAAGGACCTTCCTCCTGTGGTGGCTCTTCGGATGCGGGGGACGGCGGCGAGGGCGTGGTTGGTCGATCGAAGCTGGCGTTTGGGAGCGTAGAAGTTGAGGCGGCTGTTGAGGTATCCTGGGCCTTGGTTGTGTAGGGCTTTGCGTGCGTGGGTGAGGAGCCGGAAGATGATTCTCTTGTTGACCGGGAGCCAGTGCAGGTCTCTCAGGTGTCCAGAGATGTGGCTGCGGCGGGGGATGTCCAGGATGAGTCGTGCTGAGGTGTTCTGGATCCGCTGGAGTTTCTTCTGGAGTTTGGCGGTGGTTCCGGCGTAGAGGGAGTTGCCGTAGTCCAGGCGGCTGGTGACGAGGGCCTGGGTGACCGTCTTCCTGGTCTCGGTGGGGATCCATCGGAAGAACTTGCGTAGCATGCGCAGGATGTTGAAGCACGACGAGGAGACGGCGTTGACTTGTCTGGTCATGGAGAGGGAGGAGTCCAGGATGAAGCCCAGGTTGCGTGCGTGGTCTGTAGGTTTGGGTGCGCTGCCCAGGGCGGGGGGCCACCAGGAGTCGTCCCAGGCGGAGGGTGAAGATCCCAGGATGAGGACTTCCGTCTTGTCCGAGTTCAGTTTCAGGCGACTGTTCATCATCCACTTGGCAACGTCTGTCATCCCTTCGTGTAGGTTGGCTCTGGCGGTGGCGGGGTCGTTGGTGAGGGAGAGGATCAGCTGGGTGTCGTCGGCGTAGGAGATGATGTTGAGGTTGTGCTGGCGTGCGATGGCTGCGAGGTGGCTCATGTAGACGTTGAAGAGTGTTGGGCTGAGCGAGGAGCCTTGAGGAACGCCGCAGATGACTTCGGTGGCCTCCGATCTGAACGGGGGGAGGCGGACTCTCTGTGTCCTTCCGGCGAGGAAGGAGATGATCCACTTCAGTGCCTTCTCCTGGATTCCGACGTTGCTGAGGCGCTGTACTAGGGTACGGTGGCAGACAGTGTCGAAGGCCGCGGAGAGGTCCAGGAGGATGAGGGCCGCTGTTTCTCCGTTGTCGAGCAGGGCTCGGATGTCATCGGTAGCTGCGATCAGGGCGGTCTCGGTGCTGTGGTTGGCCCGGAAGCCAGACTGTGAGGGGTCGAGGTCGATGTATACATACATTTTTAAGCACTAGCTCTTATTTTTCCTCAA
Organism: Lissotriton helveticus; assembly: GCF_964261635.1. Taxonomy (NCBI): domain Eukaryota; kingdom Metazoa; phylum Chordata; class Amphibia; order Caudata; family Salamandridae; genus Lissotriton; species Lissotriton helveticus. The sequence goes on from NC_136063.1 coordinate 2,073,406,397, forward strand.
GAGATTTTAATCCAGTACAAGAGTGAGCAAACCACAAAAGGGCAAAAGAAGGAGAGACAGAAAAACTTGAAAACAGTGACAAAGGGAGAAAGCAGGGATGAAAGAAAACCTGCAAGAGTGAGATGAAGAGGAAGGGGGTGTCTAGTGGTAGGTTAAAGAGGCGTGGGGTGAAATCAAGACATTGCAGCCTTAGTATTTGGCACCCCAATTTTAAAGTGCACCAGTTGCATGACTCCAAGAAAAACTTTGGGCTCCAGCGCTTATTCTTTTACAAATTAGGCACTGGCTCTAACTACCACAATGGAGCAAGGCAGCATGCTTGTTCTGCAGAAAAAAAGTTGCACAAGTTACTACAGGACCTGATACAACTGTTTTGAAGATGTTGCCGAGATGGAAATCAGCAAACTGCTTATGGATGTGAAGCACACAACGGTAAAGGAGCAAAAGAACTTAGTAGCAACAAAGGCTAAAAGGCAAAACAGAAGATAAAAAAGGAGTTCAGTGGACAAACGGGTGGGGAATCGATAAAGGTAAAAAGAGCAATCAGGGAGGGATTTCAAATGCATAGTGACAAACTGATGGAAAGGAGGCAAGTCAAAACCACCAAGAGACACTGTCAAGCACTGATTCAGTGCCTGCACTATCCTCTTATAGTTACTGATCCATAAGACTCCATAAATCTCTTTCACAGCCCTGAACTGAGATCTAAATTACCTTCCATGTTCCTGTCCTCCATACTCGTCACGTTTGACCTCTTCTGAACTTAAAGGTCTGACCCCTACATGCATGCGTATAGGTACTGTGTCAGCTTGATCTTTCCTGAAATTCTTGACAGGTTATGCCCACCACTCATGCATTAGCGACGCTGAAACTCCTAAGTCTCGCTCAGGCTGCGTTTTTACTTGTGGCTCACTTACTTCATTATGGGTCAATGGTGCCACTGGGACCATCGTCTCTCACAATAGACTAGTGTCAGACCCTTTGTGAGTGTGCTCGGGCAGAGCCTTTGTGATGTAAAAGTGTGGTAGGGGACAGATCCTCTCCCTTATCAAGTCAGAGATGGCCCATCCTGCCAACACCAATGCTCCTTTGTCTCATTCTCTTGGAGTAATATACAAAGACCAACTGCCAGCTACACCCAATTATGTGACCCAGGTTAGGAAAAGAAAATGCCAAATTTTTAAAAGTGCCATTTCCAGAATTGTGACTTAAAATCCTACTTTACAATTAAAGAGGGTTTTAAATTATAATTCTATAGACACCAAACTTAACATCCCTACATGCTCCCAGTTCAAAGTTGTCAAATGTAATAAGTTAAGCCCATTTTATCCTATGGGGAGGCAGTCCGTCCAGCAGTGAAAAAATTATTTAGGAGTTTATTACAACCAGGACATTCAAATCTTAAAAGTACATGTCCAACAATTTGAATATACTGCGCCCTGCCTTTGAGCGGTTTAGGGCCTAACCTAGGGATGACTTATTTGTATTAAAAAATAAGGGTTAGGCTTGGCAAAAGTTTTTTTTTTGACAGGTTGAAATGGCAGTTTAATGTGCACACACCGGCTGCAATGGCAGGCCAGAGACATGGTTAAAAGGCAACTTGAGCGGTGGCATGATCAGTGCTGCAGGCCCACTGTTAGTATTGAAATTACTGGCTATGGGTTCATTTAGTACCACTTTGCTCTGGACTTTAGCATTGGTTATCAGGGGTAAAGTCCTAAAAGCCAACAAAAATGGGTTCAGAAAACAAAAGGGTGCAGGCAAAAGGTTTGGGGGTGACCCTACAGAAAGGGCCAAGTTCGACAGCCGCCATAACGTTTTTCCAAAAGTCATTGTTTCCTTAAATGTTGGGACATCCCTTTACTAGTCATGCCGTTACCACAAAATTGTGTGGTAAAGGCATACGTGGTAAAGGCATGCGTGGTAAAGGAATGCATTGTTCAGATGCATTTGTTGTTTGGGCAGAGTTGTAGAGGCATGCGTGGTTTAGCCATGCATGCCTCTTTCATACAACCACCCAGGATTTGTGCATTTCCCTAGTGGGAGCAGAGAAAAAGGTGAAAAGTTGCTAATATTTTGATTTTGATTGGTAAAAATTTGAGAAAAAGTGCTGTGTGTGAAAGTGTATGTTTTTAAACAGCATCCGCAAAAGGTTTGTTATGGGAAGATCACCTTGATTTCCCCTTTCAGGAAAAAAGTTGTTAATAAATCACTCTTTAGGTCGATCCTAGCGGCAGTGCGCATGCACTGCTTGCCCTGCAAGACTGCTGTAGTGGAGTATGGGAGAGAAGCCGTGCCCACTCTCCTCCCATATTTTTAATTGGCTTGTGTCATTGTCTTTAGTAAATGCTGCCTTTGGATTCGTTAATAGGCTTGTTAGTCCCTCCTTAGTACCGCCCTTGTCTTCATTTGTAACCTCCCATGGCTACTGGCCCCTTTACTTCGTTTTTTACAGGGGACCTGTTATTTAGTCTGTAAGCACTATTCATTTTATACAGTTATGCGCTGCTTCAGCTGAAACCGCTTGTGTTTTTTTAAGCATCATGGCCTCCCCCGTAACATGGGCAACTGCTTTCTTTCACTTTAACCCAGCATTATCTTCTGTCTGTTTCAACCCTCCAAGTAAAAGGGATTTATAAATGATTAGCGAACTAGGCCATGTGGATTCCAGGTAGCACATAATCCTGTGCTAATGGACTGAAGCTGACAACAGCACATCTGTGTTATGAGTCATCTGCACTAAAGCCACCTGACTGTTTGTTTTCGAAAGCCTGTTTTATTAACAACAACACCACCACCAACAATACTGCCACCAACAATACGACCACCTCCACCAATACCACCACCACCAATACCACCATCACCACCAATACCACCACTACCATCAATACCACCACCATCAACACCACCAACACCACGATCAATACCACAAACACAAATATCACCACCACCACTACCACCAATACCACCACCATCAATACCATCACCTCCACCAATACCAACACCGCCAACACCACCACCAATACCGCCACCAGCAATACCACCACCACCAATATCACCACTACCACCAATACCACCACCACTACCACCTTCACCACCAACACCACCACCACCAATACCACCAACACCAACACCACCACCACCAATACCACCAATGCCAACACCACCAATACCACCACCACCTATACCACCCTCTATACCACCACAACCACCAATACCACCAATATCAACACCACTAATACCAACACCACCAATACCCACCAATACCAATACCACCACCGTCAATACCAATACCACCACCAATACCACCACCATCACTAAGACTACCACCACCAACACTACTACCAATACCAACACCAATACCACCACCACCAATACAACCACCAATACTAACACCATCAATACCACCACCACCACCACTGCCAATACCACCACCACCACCAATACCAACACCACCAATACTACCACTACAACCACCAATACCAGCACCACCGCCAATACCACCACCTCCATACCAATACCACCCCCACCAATATCACTACCAATACCACCACCAACAATATCCCCATTACTAATACCACCAATACCACCACCACCAGCCCCACCAATACCAATACCAATGCCACTACCACCAATACCACCACCACCAATAACACCATCACCAATACCAATACCACCACCACCAGTACCACCATCACCACCAATACCACCACCAAAACCACCACCAAAATCACCACCAATACCACCACCATCAATACCACCACTAATACCACCACCACCAATACCTCCACCACAGCCAATACCTCCACCACCAATACCCCACCACCAATACCCTCACCAATACCACCACCTCCAATACCACCACCAATACCACTGCCACCACCAATACCAATACCCACCCTGATGCCACCAATACCAGCACCACCACCAATACCACCACCACCAATACTGACACTACCACCACCAATATTACCACCACCAATACTACCACCACCAATACTACCAATACCACCACCACCAATACTACCAAGACCACCCATACTACCAATACCACCACCACTAATACCACCAACACCCCAATACCACCCCCACCACCACCACCACCAATACAACCAGCCACCACCAATGCCATCAATACTACCATCACCACCACCAATATCACCACCACCAAAACCACCACCACCAATACTTACCAATACCACCACCACTAATACTACCAATACCACCTTCACCAATACCATCACCACCAGTACCAGCACCAACACCATCAATACCACCACCATTCCCAATACCACCACCACCAATACCACTACCACCAATACCGATACCACCACCACCACTACCACTACCACCACCACCAATACCAACACTATCAATACCACCACCAATGCCACCACCACCAATACCACCATCACCACTGCCAATACCACCACCACCACCAATACCACCACCACCAATACTACCGCTACAACCTCCAGTACCAGCACCACCACCAATACCACCACCACCACCAGTCCAATACCATCACCACCAATACCGCTGTCAATACCAATACCACCACCATCACTGATACCACCACAACCTATACCACCACCACCAACACTACCATCAATACCAACACCAATACCACCACCGCCAATACAACCACCAATACCAACACAGTCAATACCACCACCAATGTCACCACCACCAATACCGCCAATACCACCAACACCAATACCACCACCACCAATACTACCACTACAAACGCCAATACCAGCACCGCCACCAATACCACCACCACCAGACCAATACCACCACCACCAATACCAGTACCACCAATACCACTACCACCAATACCACCAATACCACCACCACCAATAAACCATCACCAATACCAATAGAACCACCAAAAATACCACATCACCACCAATACCACCACCAAAACGACCACCGCCAACACCACCACTAATATCACCACCAACTATACCACCACCACCAATACCACCACCAGTACCACTACCACCAATACCACCACCAATATCACCACCACCAATACCCCCACCAATACCACCACCACCAATACCAACGCCACCACCAATACCACCACCAATATCAGCACCACCACCAATACCACCACCACCACCACCAATACTGCCACTACCACAACCAATACCACCACCACCATTACTACCAATACCACCACCACCAATACTACCAATACCACCACCACCATTACCACCAACACCCCAATACCACCCCCACCACCACCAATACCACCTGACGACCACCAAAACTACCATCACTACCTCCAATATCACCACCACCAAACCCACCACCACCAATACTTACCAATACCACCACCACCAATACTACCAATAACACCTTCACCAATACCACCACCACACCATCAATACCACCACCACCAATACCACTACCACCAATACCGATACCACCACCACCACTACCACCACCACCACCAATACCAACACCATCAATACCACCACCAATGCCACCACCACCAATACCACCACCACCACTGCCAATACCACCAATACCAATTAACATATAGAAACGCCAGTGCTGCCACTTTTCTTAAACCCTTTACAATAGGGAAACAAATAAAACAAGTCCCTCTTATCCACTCTTTCCGTCGCATGGAGTAATTTGACGTAGCCTCCCTGAAACAACTAGAGGGATCTGATCCAATTCAACAGAAAAAGTAATTTTTTGAGGATAACAAATCAAGATCAGAACACTATTCAATAATTGGAAAATCTTCACAGACCTGAGGAAGCGACCCCCAATAAGGCGTGCCGCGCCTTGACTTTTTAAACATGTTAAGAGAGAGGTCTCCATGATTCTGTTCTTGTGTCAGAAAATATATTTTCGGTCCTGAGGAGAATCCCTCGAAAGAAGGGATTCGAAACGCGTCGATCATGACACTTTAGGCCAATCAAGCGGTTATCTTTTCAAGATCTGTATTGTTCTGTGAATTTATGATGGCCTTTGTTCATGTAAGGATTTCGTTAGGGTATTCCAGGGAGGGTTTTTGTGTGAATGAAGAGAGGATGATTGTATGAATGTGAGAATGAGTCCAACAAAAGTACAAATGGGTCACTTTTGGTGTGAGTGATAGGGACATTGTAGATGAGAGTCTGTCACAAAGATAACACTGATTAGGTCCCAAAGGACATATTTTCTTTTTTTGGGGGAAGAAGAGTTGTTTGTGAATCTTTCAAAATTGGTAAAAATAAAACAGATCAATTCAAACTGAAAGAGTGGTTTAGAGGGACTTTTTTTATTTGTTTCCCTTTTGTAAAAGGTTAAAGAAAAGTGGAAGCACTGGCGTTTCTATATGTCAATTGTTATTGTGGCGTGGCCTTGCTGAGTGTGAACCAAACCCTTTTTTGGTAATTCAATACCACCAATACCAGCATCAAGAATACCAAAACCACTACCACCAATACCACCAATACCACCACCACCAATAACACCATCACCAATACCATTACCACCAATACCACCACCAAAACCATCACCAAAACCACCACCAATACCAACACAGTCAATACCACCACCAATGTCACCACCACCAATACCGCCAATACCACCAACACCAATACCACCACCACCAATACTACCACTACAAACGCCAATACCAGCACCGCCACCAATACCACCACCACCAGACCAATACCACCACCACCAATACCAGTACCACCAATACCACTACCACCAATACCACCAATACCACCACCACCAATAAACCATCACCAATACCAATAGAACCACCAAAAATACCACATCACCACCAATACCACCACCAAAACGACCACCGCCAACACCACCACTAATACCACCACCAACTATACCACCACCACCAATACCACCACCAGTACCACTACCACCAATACCACCACCAATATCACCACCACCAATACCCCCACCAATACCACCACCACCAATACCAACGTCACCACCAATACCACCACCAATATCAGCACCACCACCAATACCACCACCACCACCACCAATACTGCCACTACCACAACCAATACCACCACCACCATTACTACCACTACAACCACCAATACCAGCACCACCACCAATACCCCCACCAATACCACCACCACCAATACCAACGCCACCACCAATACCACCACCAATATCAGCACCACCACCAATACCACCACCACCACCACCAATACTGCCACTACCACAACCAATACCACCACCACCATTACTACCAATACCACCACCACCAATACTACCAATACCACCACCACCATTACCACCAACACCCCAATACCACCCCCACCACCACCAATACCACCTGACGACCACCAAAACTACCATCACTACCTCCAATATCACCACCACCAAACCCACCACCACCAATACTTACCAATACCACCACCACCAATACTACCAATAACACCTTCACCAATACCACCACCACACCATCAATACCACCACCACCAATACCACTACCACCAATACCGATACCACCACCACCACTACCACCACCACCACCAATACCAACACCATCAATACCACCACCAATGCCACCACCACCAATACCACCACCACCACTGCCAATACCACCAATACCAATTAACATATAGAAACGCCAGTGCTGCCACTTTTCTTAAACCCTTTACAATAGGGAAACAAATAAAACAAGTCCCTCTTATCCACTCTTTCCGTCGCATGGAGTAATTTGACGTAGCCTCCCTGAAACAACTAGAGGGATCTGATCCAATTCAACAGAAAAAGTAATTTTTTGAGGATAACAAATCAAGATCAGAACACTATTCAATAATTGGAAAATCTTCACAGACCTGAGGAAGCGACCCCCAATAAGGCGTGCCGCGCCTTGACTTTTTAAACATGTTAAGAGAGAGGTCTCCATGATTCTGTTCTTGTGTCAGAAAATATATTTTCGGTCCTGAGGAGAATCCCTCGAAAGAAGGGATTCGAAACGCGTCGATCATGACACTTTAGGCCAATCAAGCGGTTATCTTTTCAAGATCTGTATTGTTCTGTGAATTTATGATGGCCTTTGTTCATGTAAGGATTTCGTTAGGGTATTCCAGGGAGGGTTTTTGTGTGAATGAAGAGAGGATGATTGTATGAATGTGAGAATGAGTCCAACAAAAGTACAAATGGGTCACTTTTGGTGTGAGTGATAGGGACATTGTAGATGAGAGTCTGTCACAAAGATAACACTGATTAGGTCCCAAAGGACATATTTTCTTTTTTTGGGGGAAGAAGAGTTGTTTGTGAATCTTTCAAAATTGGTAAAAATAAAACAGATCAATTCAAACTGAAAGAGTGGTTTAGAGGGACTTTTTTTATTTGTTTCCCTTTTGTAAAAGGTTAAAGAAAAGTGGAAGCACTGGCGTTTCTATATGTCAATTGTTATTGTGGCGTGGCCTTGCTGAGTGTGAACCAAACCCTTTTTTGGTAATTCAATACCACCAATACCAGCATCAAGAATACCAAAACCACTACCACCAATACCACCAATACCACCACCACCAATAACACCATCACCAATACCATTACCACCAATACCACCACCAAAACCATCACCAAAACCACCACCAATACCAACACAGTCAATACCACCACCAATGTCACCACCACCAATACCGCCAATACCACCAACACCAATACCACCACCACCAATACTACCACTACAAACGCCAATACCAGCACCGCCACCAATACCACCACCACCAGACCAATACCACCACCACCAATACCAGTACCACCAATACCACTACCACCAATACCACCAATACCACCACCACCAATAAACCATCACCAATACCAATAGAACCACCAAAAATACCACATCACCACCAATACCACCACCAAAACGACCACCGCCAACACCACCACTAATACCACCACCAACTATACCACCACCACCAATACCACCACCAGTACCACTACCACCAATACCACCACCAATATCACCACCACCAATACCCCCACCAATACCACCACCACCAATACCAACGTCACCACCAATACCACCACCAATATCAGCACCACCACCAATACCACCACCACCACCACCAATACTGCCACTACCACAACCAATACCACCACCACCATTACTACCAATACCACCACCACCAATACTACCAATACCACCACCACCATTACCACCAACACCCCAATACCACCCCCACCACCACCAATACCACCTGACGACCACCAAAACTACCATCACTACCTCCAATATCACCACCACCAAACCCACCACCACCAATACTTACCAATACCACCACCACCAATACTACCAATAACACCTTCACCAATACCACCACCACACCATCAATACCACCACCACCAATACCACTACCACCAATACCGATACCACCACCACCACTACCACCACCACCACCAATACCAACACCATCAATACCACCACCAATGCCACCACCACCAATACCACCACCACCACTGCCAATACCACCAATACCAATTAACATATAGAAACGCCAGTGCTGCCACTTTTCTTAAACCCTTTACAATAGGGAAACAAATAAAACAAGTCCCTCTTATCCACTCTTTCCGTCGCATGGAGTAATTTGACGTAGCCTCCCTGAAACAACTAGAGGGATCTGATCCAATTCAACAGAAAAAGTAATTTTTTGAGGATAACAAATCAAGATCAGAACACTATTCAATAATTGGAAAATCTTCACAGACCTGAGGAAGCGACCCCCAATAAGGCGTGCCGCGCCTTGACTTTTTAAACATGTTAAGAGAGAGGTCTCCATGATTCTGTTCTTGTGTCAGAAAATATATTTTCGGTCCTGAGGAGAATCCCTCGAAAGAAGGGATTCGAAACGCGTCGATCATGACACTTTAGGCCAATCAAGCGGTTATCTTTTCAAGATCTGTATTGTTCTGTGAATTTATGATGGCCTTTGTTCATGTAAGGATTTCGTTAGGGTATTCCAGGGAGGGTTTTTGTGTGAATGAAGAGAGGATGATTGTATGAATGTGAGAATGAGTCCAACAAAAGTACAAATGGGTCACTTTTGGTGTGAGTGATAGGGACATTGTAGATGAGAGTCTGTCACAAATATAACACTGATTAGGTCCCAAAGGACATATTTTCTTTTTTTGGGGGAAGAAGAGTTGTTTGTGAATCTTTCAAAATTGGTAAAAATAAAACAGATCAATTCAAACTGAAAGAGTGGTTTAGAGGGACTTTTTTTATTTGTTTCCCTTTTGTAAAAGGTTAAAGAAAAGTGGAAGCACTGGCGTTTCTATATGTCAATTGTTATTGTGGCGTGGCCTTGCTGAGTGTGAACCAAACCCTTTTTTGGTAATTCAATACCACCAATACCAGCATCAAGAATACCAAAACCACTACCACCAATACCACCAATACCACCACCACCAATAACACCATCACCAATACCATTACCACCAATACCACCACCAAAACCATCACCAAAACCACCACCAATACCACCACCACCAATACCTCCACCACAACCAATACCTCCACCACCAATACCACCACCAATAACACTACCAATACCACCACCACCGCCACCAATAATGCCACTACCACCACCAATATCACCACCACCAATACCACCACTACCAGTACAATCAATACCACCACCGCTCCCAATACCACCAATACCGATACCATTGCCACCACTACCACCAATACCACCCCCACTACCACCAATACCACCAATACCACAACCACCAATACCACCAACACCAACAATACCACCACCAATACCACCACCCCAAGATCAACATCACCACTACCACCACCAATACCAACACCATCAATACCACCGCCAATACCACCACCACCACTGCCAATACCACCACCACCAATACCACCACCACCACCACCAATACCACTTCAATACCAATATCACCACCAATACACCACCACCAATACCACCATCACCAATACCACCATCAATAGCACCACCACCAATGCCACCACCAATACCAATAGCACCACCACCACCAGCACCAATACCTCACCACCAATACCACCACCACCAATACCACCACCACCAATACAATTCCACCACCACCAATACCACCACCTCAGTGCCTGTCGCTCACTAGTAGTAGCAGGGGCACTTCACGAGGCCGGAGCTGCAGCCGCGATGATCCCTCCCTCCCTCCCTCCGTACCTGCCATAAAGCACAGCCAGTCCTGCACCAGCTGGAGTGTTTTTATTAGGCCAAAGATCACAATGACATTACGCAATGCCACACTGCACACTCAAATCACAGAGAGGGCAGAAAATAATCCCCCTTCCCACTTTTTCTCCAGAGCCGCGACAGTGTAATCACAGGGCAAAAGGTGTTGGAGCGCTTTGTTAGTGTTTATAGCTTGGATCATATGTAACTCTCACTTCACACTTTGTGTCTGTGTAATTTACAACAGTTACACATCTTCTTCACTGCACTATTTACCACTACTTTGAAGACGTCGCAGGACGGTCTCTTCCTCTTATATTTTCAATATAACAAGCGGAATAGAAGGTCCTTTATTGCTATGCAATAGGTCTCGCATTTGCGAGAGTTTAAGCCATTAGTAATGTAAATGACAATCCCTTTGATTTATGTTTTAAAACCCAAAACATAAATAAAAGGCATTGTCCTGTACAACGCCAATAGCTCAAACTCGAGTGAATGCGAGACCTAATGCATTGCAATTGCTTGTTTGTCACACTTATTGCAATTTTTAGTATTTTTTCCTAAGTCAAAATTCGGAGTTTAGCAAGGGGACATTTACGTGTTCCCAAGCTCTGAATTTAGGGGGTGGAGCCTATTGCAAGAATGTAAAGTTACTAACTGTAACATGTAGGCAGAGTTCTCCACCACTGAAGTGTAAACTTTTCCCTACACTTTACTACAGGGAAATATCCAAGTTTATTAAAGTTTTAAAATTATATATATATATTTTTGCGCTAAATATAAATGGTAACTGGATGTAAACATATTAAAAGTGATTAACAATAATTTAAATGTGAGATTAACTGTTAATATGTTATTATATGGGTAAATAAAATATTTCAAAATAAATTATAATTACATTTTATTGTTAGATTCTTTTTACATGAAATAAAATGCCATTATATTTTTTAATAGGTTAAATAATGTAATTTATTTTTAGGTCCTTTTAGGTTTTATTTTAAGTTCCTACCACCATTGTTTTCTATAGACTGTACTGCTGGACTTACTCTATGCTGGAGTACATTTATGACTGTCGTGGGGTCTTTTTGGCTACAGTAACAATAGAAGGGCAGTTTGTAAATAAAAAGGGGCTTACTCTTTTGTGGAAGGGGTGTATGTCTCTTCCTGAACTCCTCTCAAACCCCTCTGTATCTCCTCCTTACTACCCCCTTAACATCTTCCCTTTTTCCAGCCACTCCCCTCAATCATCCTACACATACTCCTAAAATGTATACTTACATGTGGGGGATCTCCGCAGTCGGGCGGAGATCTACACGCGCAAGAGATAGGTGTGACAGAGCATTGACCTCTGTATGTAGGTATGCAAATAGCACTTTGTAGTATATTATTAGCAGTATTGTAGCACTACTAAAAATACTACAATATGCAGGTTTTCATCTGTAATTCTTTGCCCTCATAGCTGATTTATAAATGTAATATACTGCTACGCCCATCATGATTTTCTGGTTGCAGGGATATATATTGTTGATTGTCCAAAAATAAGTATAATCAAGAGATAAAAAATGAGCTGTACTTCTAATGATTCTTCTTTGCATACTATGCATCAATTGACATGATAAAATCTCAAATTTGAAAAATGAGTATAAGGGAAATCTATGCATTATTTAATGAGCCCAAGATAATGAGATTAGAAATAGTAGTTACTTGTATAGCTCTGAAATTAGGATTTCCCACAGTATCATGTGATTCAGGGGGCATGCTGAAAAATGCAAGGAGGTGGAGCCTAATGTGTTCCATCATGCACACTCTTACTTTTGCCATCGAAAAATGGAGAGAAAACCAATTGATGATTAAACTACTATTATTTTGTATTTTCACAGCTCTCCTCATAAAAATAGTACTGCACTTTTGTACCTGAGTCCATTGTCCCACAAATCAACAAGGGAATATCAAATTGTTCTTGTTCAAATTGACCCACTATGGAGGTATAGGTAGCTGCAGTTTGCCAATGCTCTTTTGCTTGCCCGACACCCAGGGAAAAACACCAAACATAGACCTTCCTGAAAACAAGACACTGATGGAAGCCAGGGTGGCAAAATTTGCATGACTCTCACTAAGTTTCTTACAGAAAATGCCATGTAAATATCGACATTTGACTAAAATCACAGACTTTCCTCATATTTCTGTGATGGAAAGTCTCAGATTCAGTGGTGATTCACAAAAATTCCACACACACTGTGGCAACACTTTTTCAGATAAATATGCTACTACATTTGTGGCTAGGCCTTTTGGCTACGACAGAAAATGCACCAAAATGGCAAAACGGAGATATACAGATTTTACTGCTCCAGTATTTGGGCCTTGGCTCGGCCAGCACCAACAGAAACTTTGCAAAACCAGACTTTTCTGAAGACTAGCGGCCCAGGGGAGTCAAGGGTGGTGAGACTTGTATAGGCCGCTCTATGTTTAGTTAAAACCATGGATTTTCCTCACATATCTCTGAGGGAATATCCCAGAATCTGTGAGAATCAGCAAAATAACTAACACTCTTATTACACATTTCTCCTGAAAAAAATGGTATCCCACTTGTGTGATTGGACATTTCACTCACAACAGCAAAGGCTCCAAAATGCAGGAAGCAACACCATCATTTTCCTGTTGAAATTGACCTGGAATTTGGAGCTTGGCTCAGCAAGCACAAGGGGAAACCTAAAAAACCCAGCAATTTCTGAAATCTCGACATAGAGGAGCGGCCAGGGTGGATGTGGTTGGGCCTATTGCCTGCAACAGGAAAGGCCTCAAGATTCAACAAGGACACATATGTGTATTTTCCTGTTAAAATGGACCCAGTATTTGGGCCCTGGCATGGCTTTCACTAAGAAAAACAGTATAAACACAGACATGTCTGCAGAGGCCAGTGTGGTGTGACATGGATCCCTCTATGTTTTTTTTTACCAAGAATGTCCTGCAAATATCGAAATGTGGCTAAAATCATGGATTTCCCTATTATCTCTGTGAGTAAAAGTCCTGGAATTTGTGGGGATCCACAAAATTACTATCACCCACTATTCCCATCTTCTTCTGATACAAGCTGATCTCACTTGTGTTGCAGGCCATAGATCCCGCAAAAGTAAAGGACTCAAAATGCAAAATATAAATATTAAAATGTATCCATTGACATGGACCCATTCTAAAAATGTGTGTTGTTGCACTATTTTGATACAGGATCAACCAGGACCCAGGGAATACTGTCAACTGCGTACATTTCTGAAAACTAGACACTCAGGGGAGTGCAGAGTGGGTTGACGTGCATAGATTTACTAGGTTGGTTTTCAAACATTAAACTAGGTTAGGGATATGGCCGAATGATTTGACCCACCAACCTGCACCCCTCTTCAACCTCTTAGGGGGAGGCAGAAAGATGGTTAGGGTCTTGATGGGTGGGGGTACAGCTCAATGCCTGGGTAGGCCGACCAATACCCCGTTTCTTTTTATAAATAAATGACCTTTGGAGTCGAGCGGGCCTTCCCAACTTCCCTCCCCCCCACATCTCCCTTGAGGGCAGATTGGGATAAAAAAGGAAAACAATCTACTTGAAGCACCAAAGAGATGTCCTCCCTTCAGTGGGAGACAAGGTGTCACGTCCTCCATACTGATAACACAGGGCAGAGGGTTGTGTATATATCTCATCCTCCGCAATTAAGAAGTTTGTATCCTATCATTTAGGGTTCTGAAGTTCCCTATGTGATGACAAATGTTCAATGTGTTTTTCTCAAGGTGCTTTTATGCAACAGGTGCAGCCAATTGACAGAAAGCTCACCAGCAGAACTAAAAGTGATGTAATGAGAAAAGATCCTCAACATGTATAGTCACTTCCACTAGTGGCCTCACCCTAAATGTCCCTAGCAATCCTGATGGCGCCATTAACCAGCCCCATCAGAATTACAAGTAGAAAAAATTCACTGGGTAAAACTCCAGGGGGAAGTGGCCAAGAGAGATACACGCTTTGACCCCATGTTATTCTCCAAAGACATGTGATTGGGAGAATATTTGCCCCTCTGGATAAACTGAGGCAACAGTATCTCTAGCTCCGGAAAAGGCAGGGATTTTCTGTCCAAAATCAACTTCACTTATAATCTTTCCCTATGGGTCGTGCTCGGATGATTTCAGTGGTGCTACTGCTAATAATGTGTCCAATTTGTCATATGGTGACACAGTCCAAAGAAACCCTACGCCTGCTTAATTTAATTGTAATGCATGTGCTGTGCTCCAGTAAGAAAAGTGAATCTAAATCAAAATATCATCTTTTTATAAGTTCTTCACCAAAGCATTCCAATGATCCAATTCAAAAGGCTATAGCCCATTTGTATCTTGCCTGTGGATAGTGACTGTTGATTTAAAGACCTTCCATCACAAAGAACTGACTGAGAATGACCATCACGTCGATCTCAAGAGCTTTCATTTAGCTTTGGCTATCAGCTGTTCCTTCTTATGCTCAGATCATGTTCTTCCTACCAGAGGCTCTCCACCATGAGCTTTTAATGCAGACTCTCTTGGACAATACAGGAAATCAGCTTGGACGATGGACTGCAAGCTGCTCCCACTGCAGAGTGGGAGCAGGTTGCAGTGTCTGATTTATAGTTGAGTGGTAAGAGCAAATGTAGCCGTTTCTGTAGGAAATGATAAATCTAATTTCTGGCTGCCTACAATCATATGAAAAAGGAAAGCAGTAAAAAAGTCCATGAACCAGGACTACAAGCTCAATGTTTAATAAGCACTGTGGATAAAGGCAGTGGTTAATCATCTTAGGTCCCAGCTACAGACAGCTGCAGCTTACTGTTGCGGACCTATTGCTTCCAATGCATCAATGCACATATATATAGAGCCTTCCTCTTACAGCCCTACTCTGGAAACCTCTCCCGCCATATGCAACGGCCTGGCAAACGTTTTCCAGAGGCAAATCCAATCCATTTATGACATGTTCTAAGTGCCTCCTTCATCTGACATGGCTGGCTCCATGGAACATGTTATTAAGTTACTTAGTTCTAAACCCCACCATACACTCACATAAAACATCCCCTCATCCGCACCACACATAGTCTATCAAGTGCTCCCGCGTATCCGTAGGTCGTAGCACGCCGTACCCCGTAGAGGGGTACGATGACCCCAATGATAAGCATGACACCAAGGGGCCTGTTGGTGTGGGAGGGGACCTAAAAACAAGGAAGGTGTTCCCCAAATGCTGAGGATATACCCAAAATGAGTGGTATCTGTTTGTTTATTTCCATGGAACATGTGTCAGACACCAACATAAGGAAACTGGTTGCCTTTCTTGCTTTGACCTTAGACAGTATCGCCGATATTCTGAGAAAAATTAAATCTGGCTCTCCTTGTGATCCGGCTCTCCCTTGTTTTCTTTTCAGATTTGCAGAGGTGATTCCTCCCACCCTGCTTGAACTACCGAATCTCTTGATAACCACAAGAATTATTCCTGTGGAATGGAAACATGGCATGGTCATACCCATCTTGGAAAAGCCCAACCTCAACCCTGTTGATCCTAGACATTTTTGTCTTATTTCCCTTCTGCCTGGAATTAGTAAAATACTCGAAAGGCACATCAACCTCAGGCTCTCAGAATTTTTAGAGAAAAATTATTTGTTGCATCCCACACAGACTGAGTTCCATCCGGGTAATGGTACAGAGACTGCTCTTCTGGCAGTTGTAGAAGAAGCTCTTGGATTAGGGAGGCACTACAGAAATAATCTTTCTTGATCATAGCTCAGCTTTCAATACTGTCAACCACCATATTTTGGTTGATAGACTACAGAAATACGGTATCAATGGACCACCCTAGCTTGGCTTAGGTCCTTCTTGGTGGATAAGACTTTCCAAACCTTCCAGGATGACTGCACATTGATCAGTTGCTCCCTCAAATGTGGATTACCTTAGGGCTCTTCAATAAGCCGCACTCTGTTTAATGTTTACGAGACCTTTGTTGACATTGTCCTCCCTTTTTGGATCTCCATAATGTCTCACGCAGATGATACACAATTGGTCTTTTCTCTTTCTAAAAGCTATTGTTGAGTCTCCCAGTCCCTTAATCCATGTTTAGAGTTGGTCGCTAATTTGACGAAGAGCTCCTAACTTAAACTTAATGGAGACAAAACAGAGCTGATGATCCTGGGCAATAACTCCAAGCGACCCTTCAATCTGGCTTGGCCCAGCTGCCTTGGTTCTCCTCCAGCTCCCAAACAGGTTATAAAGAGCTTGGGAATGTGGCTGAATGCATTTCTTCAATTTGATTCCCAAGCTGATAAATAGGCCGCCGACTGCTACGGGATGCTTAAGCTGCTGTGCAAAATTCTTCCTCTTCTGCAACCCACTTCCTAAAGACTGGTTGTCCAGTTCTTTATTCTTTCCTGCCTGGACTACGGCAATTCTCTTTATCTGGGATCACCTAAAGCATCAATAAAGAGGCTGCAAATAGTTCAGTATGCAGCTGCTCAGATGCTGTATCATATTCCGAGACATCTTCCTTCCCGACAAGCTCTGTGATCTCTCCGGTGGCTTCTTGTGGCTGAGAGGATTAAGTTCAAGTCACTTTGAATTTGCCCATAGTGCTCTCTGTGATGAAAGAACTTTGATCACCCACCCCCTGCTGTCTTTCTACACTCCTGCGAGATCGCTGCGCTCCACTAATGCCTTTCTCACTGAAGTCCGTGCTATTAAGAAAGCTAGACAGGGAGGGCGCGCCTTTTCATTTAATGCCGCTAAGCTGTGAAATAGCCTTCTGCTTTCTATTCACTCTGTTAAAAAAGCACTTCCATTCCATAAACTACTGAAAATGTGGCTCTTCCAAAACAGATCTTTGTAAAATTTCTGTATGGCCAGTGTATTCCTCTGTGATGCACTTTTATCATTGAGAGGCCTACGGATAACTATGCGATTTATGAGTGCTTTCAGAATGGAATAGAATATTTGGAGTATGCTTTGGGTCAGCTACTAGTTCATGATAGGATGGCTTTGTTGTCTAATATGTTGTATCCTATCACTACTGACTTGAGGGGACACTTATTTATTTGTCTTTCAGCACTCCATTGGAGTGCATGTGAGTACATATCTTTCCTTAGTTTCTCCCCCAACTTATTCCTTCTCATCTCACAGTGTGCAGCCTTGTGTACTCTCTATTTACTCACCTTCTCCCACTCCTCAAAGTCCTCCGTCCAGCTCCCCATTTAAGGGCCCGATGTAGGTGGCCATTACCGGTCGTAACGGCCGAATTCGGCCGTTACTGACTGGTAAATGGGTCATTGAGATGTAGGGGTCCGTTTTTACAGAATTGGTAAATTTACCGAATCGGTAAATTTACCGATTCTGTAAAATACCGAATCGGTAATTTTACCGATTCGGTAAATCTCACATGTAGGTGGCACTGCAAACAGTGCCACAGGCCTTTAGGAGTCGGTATTTTACCACCCAATCCAATTGGGTGGTAAAATACCGAATCCAGGTGTGCATGCACATCTGTGCATGCACACCTGTGCCATGTGACACACATGCCTGTAATTGGGGTGCCAGAGGGTGTCAAAGTGACACCCCCTGCACCCTTGCAAAATTCGGTATTTACCGATTTGGTAAATACCGATTCTGTAATGCCCATTGATTCCTATGGGCTTCAATGCCCATAGGAATCAATGGGCATTACCGATTCGGTATTTACCGAATCGGTAAATACCGATTCCTTCCGATTCGGTAATTATAAAAATTAAATTACCTACATCTGCCCTCCTCTTTTTTACCACTTCTTAAATACCGATTCGGTATGAATCGGTATTTAAGAAGTGGTAAAAAAGATTTACCTACATCGGGCCCTAAATGATTTATATTCATAATTATAATTCATATTATAATATTAATATTGACGGAAAGTGGGTTACTGATTAAGGGGATGAAACTCTACTCAACCACAAACCTCAATTTCTGTCAGGGTGAAACACAAACAAACCCCAAATGAACATGTGCTTAACACTGTGGTATCTTGGCACAAAGCAGTCAGGCTTAACTTAGAGCCAATGTGTAAAGTGTTTATGCAGCAATTCCAACATTAAAAAAGTGAAAACACACCACAAGAAAAATCCCACACACATTTTGAAAAATAGAGTTGCATTTAATAAATGATTTGAGGCCATATTGACAAAAATCCAATCAGCAGAACTGGAGTTCTGCAATTTTAAAACTTTGAGTAAAAGTAGTGTCTAGAAACATAAAGCACCACCTGTGTTTATATGGTCTTGCCGGACCAGGACACAGTCACAGGTTCAGGCTGACCTTGATGCATACACAGCGGCGGCTACAATGAGGCTACGGACTGTGATGAGGAGTCCTGTACTTGGAATGTGTGCTCAGCAGCAGTTCCAATGCGGAGTTGCCAAGAGGTCCATGGCAATGCATCAGGTCTGTCATAGGACCACAGCTGGGCTGGCAGAGCACCTTCAGGCCCACGTCTAAGGGTCCAGGACTGGGGTGGCACCTCTTGGAGGGGAGAGGATTCAAAACTGGCAGAGTCCAGGTGCTGGGGTCAACGTTGTGGGAGCATGTTCTCTTTCTGAGGTTATGATTAGGAGGCCAGCCAACTGACCCTTGGAATTACTCTGGTGGTTCTAAATCAAGATGTAGGTCTAGTCCTTCATTAAGGCAGCAGGGCAACAGGGCAGCAGAGTTGTATTCTTCTTGCAGAGCAGCACAGCAGTCCTTCTGAGTCTTCCACAGGCCCAGAAGTGTACTGAAGAGTTGGGTCTGGGGGTGCCCACTTTGAACTAGGAGAATGTTCCACCCCCAGAGATGCTTGGAACTTCCTGCCTGCTTGTCCCAGTCTCAGGTTGTCTGGGGTCACAATAGACTAGTGTCAAACCCTTAGGGATTGTGCTCAGGCAGAGACTTTTTGATGTGGAAGTGTAGTAATTGACAGCTCCTCCCCCTCAGAAATGGCCCATCCTGCCAGCCCTTATGGCCCTTTGTTTCTCTGGAATATGCAAAGGCCAACTGCCAGCTGCAGCTAGTCATGTCATCCAGTAAACAAATGGTTAGGACAAGGAAATGCCAACTTTCTAAAAGAGGTATTTTCAGAATTGTGCCTTAAAATCCAACTTTACTATTAAAGGGGTCTTTAAATGACAATTCTTTAGACATCAAATTTGATAATCCTACCTGCTCCCAATTGAACGTTATCATTTATAAAAATGTAATAAGTTAACCGAATGTTATCATAAGCAAGAGGGAGGCCTTGCAGTGGTGAAAAACTAATTAAAGATGTCTTCACTGACAGGACATGTAAAACTTCAAAGTACATGTCCATCTTTCTAAATATACTTCACACTGCCATACGGGCTATGTAGGGCATACCCTAGGGGTGATATTTGTTTCAAGAGAAAGTTTTGGGCCTGGCAAGAGTTTTATCTTGCCATGCCAAATGGCAGTTAAAAATGCACATACAGGCAACAATGGCAGGCCCAAGACATGTTTAAAGAGCTACTTGAGTGGGTGGCACAATGACTGCTGCACACCCACTAGTAGTATTAAATGTACAGGCCCTGGGTACAAGTAGTACCACTTCACTAGGGTCTTACAAGTAAATTAAATATGTCAGTTGGGTGTATGCCATTGTTACCATGTTGAAAGGAGAGAGCACAAGAAATGTCAGGTCCAACAATTAATATTATTACTATTAATATATTTACGAGTGCGAGGCAGCTGCAAAGTGCTTTTGGACATTCACTTCATTTGTTTGCAGTCCTGTCTCTTTCCTTTTTTACTTTTTCTTACCTAATTCACTACTCTAAAATGGCGGATAACTAAGCTGGAAAAGCAAATTAAAAATGGCAACAAAGCCACTAGTTCATTATGACGCACACACACTTATGGATCACAATGTATGTGTCATACAAGCATCATGACATATGCGCTTGCAAACATATGCATCGGAGACCATCTTAGAATGACTTCATGTGCTCACCTGAGGCCTGAAGTACACATGTACCACAATGCATGTGTACACATCAGTGGTCATTGTGGAATGGCTTTTTTCTAATAGAGAGCCGATTTCAAGATGCCAACCATGTATTTGCATGTGTGTGGATGACTTATGACTCATGTGTTTCTATATATTTGAATGCACCGGAAGCCATTTTGGCAGAATGCCAATGCAAAAGAGCATTGACAAAACCAATACTTCAGCCTTTAAGAGCCTTTAAGAGCAATAAAGGTTGGCTTTGCCATTGCTTCTTTTTTCAGTTTGCTGGTGTCTCCCTTCAATACAAATGAAATAAACGTGAACTGCCCTTTCAAGAATATGCTATCATATCGGCAAAGCGCCAGCTCACTCCAGAATAACAATGGCAATTACAACTACTGCCTGTTAATGAAACATGTGGCTCTTAACCTTCTCAAAGTATACAGTGAGCCAATATGTCTTAACAATTTAACATGCTGAACAAGACATTATGCCGCCAACTGCAGTATGCAGCGATGTAGGTATTTTGAGGGCTGGCAATTTCATTAACTAAATGTTGTTGACAATTGGCATAAAAGCTATCATTTGAGTTGCTACGTCAGTGCTCTCTGTCATGTAATGTTCCAGTCTTTTCCACAGGCACATAATGTGCCACTTTATCAATCGCTGTGGCAGCTCTGGTGGGCATTTCTGAAAGAAAGTAATCATTTTTTTAAGACCTGAACATGTCACAAGAATAGATGTAACTAAATGATAGGCTTTGATGTGTTGTTTTGCAGTTTGCACCAGGGGTCAGCAAAAGATTTTTTCGTAAAATGAAGAACCTAATTGCGGCTTATCAGAAACCGGATCAGGGTATTGCTGTACCTTTGATGTACCCTGTAGAGAAGAAGCCATCGTCCAAGCATGCACAGGACAAGGTAACTAAAGCTTTACTTTGTCCCTTTTTGTACACTCACAGAATGTTATACATTGCATTTTTTGTTATAGCGCTTGAATTAAAGGATTTAATTTACAGGACTTCAGTAAGCGTAGTCCTTGTTATTGTCGGGTACCATCCAGACATTTACATTTCCCTCCTGAATCAAATGCACAACACAGTCATTATATTGAGGTGGGCCTAGGGACATAATTCAAGTTCTTTAAATCCGTATCCTCTAAGGATAAGTGCACATAATATATACTAAACCATTAAAATTGCTTAACCAAATTAAAACAATGTATACAGAACTACACAGGCTGTAAATTGATATACATACATGTATTGTTTGTATTCCTTTATTTCGGCAAGGTTTGCCATAAAAGATATCATGAAAATATACATACAGGTTAAAACATATCACTTAGTTATTTTTACAGTCAGGCATTTTGGAGCAAGGAAGTAAGATGGCAGTGTCCGGTCAACAACACAGTATAGATATTAGACAGATTGTAGGAATCTCTCGAAGCTGATATATTCGGGTAAGAAAGTCCCCAGATAGTGATAAAGCAAATGATTTTTCATTCAAATTGTATTAAAATCCTTCGCTTACGCCACATAGCTTCTAGAAATTTGGCAACGGCAAAGACAGTCACTCTTGCTAAATCTATTTTAAAAATTCTGTACGCCTGCATACAATTTTTAAAACCCAAATTTTTACAGTGTGGAACAATCCAATGTCTTCTAGATTTGGAGTAAGGCGCACAGAATAACAGTATGTGCAAATCGTTTTCCACAACACGGTCGCAGCCAGGACAATTTTTCGGATTAGAAGAACTCCATTTGCTTGTAAAACTCCTAGTTGGAAGTGTTCCATACCTCCACTGCAAAAACAATTTCCTAGTTACACTGGGATACATGTCATCTAAAACGCGCTCAAATAGGTAAACATCCTTAATCCTTAAGAATATTTCTGTTAGAGTTCCAATCTGCGCGCTCTGTATAGAAACCATGAGTTTCTGTTCGTGATACAGTTTTGCTAAATTCTTATGTGTAACCCTAAAGCAAGCATACTCCGGGTCGGACCATAGTGAATGGAGCCCCAATTTCCCAAGTTCTCTTCTTACATAGGTGAGCCACTGCATTTTCCCCGAATTTGGAAGAGTTAGGGTTTCCCGTAGCTCCATCCTATAATTGTGAAGCTCTGGAATTGTCCAGAGCCTCTGTCAGTAAGCTAAGGGGTTGAAACCCAAATCCTCATCAAGCGGTCTGAGGCCAAAGTCGAGTCTGAGAGGCAAGAGAGGTGTACTTTGGGGGAGGGCTAAGTGTTGTCTAAGGAATGTATTTTCGGTAACTTCCAGCTCGTGTCTACTCTCGTGACCCCAGAGTTCACCACCATACGTTACCGCACCCCTGGCCTGAAGTCTACATGTATTATCTTGGCCCTTAAGGAGCAACAATGTACAGTGCGGGTTGAAATACATGCATTGTGCACCACGTAATATACATTGGATACTCAAATAAACATGAGATGTACTCAGAAAACCTTGTGCCCCGAATCAAAAAGGCTTTTATAAACATTCAAAGTAGTACCCCTGTAGGACAACTTCATGCCCTCATGAATGTCTTTGTGAATTTACCTCATAATTTTAAAAGAGATGATTACGAAAAACGGTATCATGAGAGCCTGTGATATGAGTGAGATGTAAATAATGTTAAAAACACAAATCATTAATTTATTATTAGTTTAAAGATCATATGGCCAATTTACAAAGTTGTTATTGGTTACGGGAAAAGTACTATTTCACATACTCATAAATGTCCTTGTAAATAGGCACACCAGTATTTGGGAGACACTCACTCTCTCTCTCTCTCTCTCTCTCTCCCCCTCTCTCTCTTTCTCCCACTATCTCATGAACATATCTCGCATTGATCCCTCTAGTTAGGCCCTTAAATCTCTCCACTCCCACTCCAGCCCCATTTCTTCTTCACACCGAGTACTTCCACACATGTCACACACCTCAGCACCTGCAGTGCTGCACTTAAACTGTTTCAGCTGCCACTGGCAGCCTTCTTTCTTCTCCAGGTGCTCACATACACGGTGTGACTGATAGCATGGGGCTGCTGTATAACCTACCACCTTGCATCTTTGTCCCGTAGAGATCAGTTATGTTACAGGACCAGTAAGGCCAATCATGCTCTGTGCCTTTGTTGGGGAGTAGGGTGCTTTACAGGTGTGCTTTTTGTCGGGCTGCCACTCTTAAAACTCAGAGGTATGCAGAACTAACTCCTTCCTGCATTTTGTGATTGAAGTTAAGCGATGCCAATATCCTAAAGGGCATTCGTAGCAGCTGAGGAGCTACCAGTAGCTCCTGACCTACTTGTTGGAGATACCTGACCTGAGTGCATCTCACGAGTTAAGTATGTAGTGTATGTACTAAATTTGATGTATGAAGTATTAAAATTAATACTGGACTTAGCGTCCTGTTAGCTGGACATCTAGGCCCTGACCACTATAAGATGTGATCCATCTACTAGTAGATTACTGATCTTTATATTAGGTTTTGCTTTGGAACTGCTGCAGCTTTTGCCAAGGAGAAGGATGCTTAGCTCAACTTGGGTGATAGATGTGGGCTACAATCTGACTAAACTTCTGTCCAGCCCCTATCCTAATCTAATTAGGAGGGCGCTCTCACCTGGCTGGGATCAAAGATGTTGGGGGCCAGCCTGGGTCCTGTGACATCTATTCTTCGGTCTTTGAAGCCCAGCGTATCTCCTCAGCCTCCTTCTCCACTCTGGATTCTCCAGAAAGCAAATCTCCTGCCACCAAATGGCTGTATTGTTTCAACCCCAGGCCTCTTCAGATCTACTCAGTTAGCAGCTTGGCTCAGGCTGCCAAAGGCTGGCCAATCAGAAGAGGCTGCTATAGGGATGTTTAAGGTAATTTCAGGATAGTAAGTCCTAAAACTACTTTCGTTTATAGTTATAAGAAATCCGACCTTGGAAAGTTGTGGGATTAATTATTACCAATATTTTGATAGTTTGTATGATTTTGCTTGCTAGCTCCAATTAAAAGTTAGACTTTATTACATTTAATAAAGCCTTCCCATGTTAGTCTAAGGGTCCAGCAGCACTACAATAGGGAAAAACAACATTGGCTGTTTTTCTCCATCAGGGAATATAAACATCTTTTATATTGTCCCCTTAAGGTCCCCTTAAGGTCTGCCAAGGGCACCTAAGGCAGACCTTAAGGGAGACCTTAAGGGGGACTCATAAGTTATTAAAAGGTAGTTTTGGACTTTTGAAGTACTTTTGATTCCAAAATTCGAATTTGGATGCCGTTTTTTGAAAAGTATCCTGCTGACCAGGTTTGGCTTTAAAATGACATCAGACACTACAGCAGCACACACTTAAGTGCATTAAGTCTACTGGAGTTTCTAAATGTACATGTCCTACCATATACTGGGACTTATAGGTAGGTAGTTTTGGCCAATTAGAATTATACCAATTACCTATGCCTTTTAGTGACAGAGCACTGGTCCCGGGCCTGTTTGCTATGTTGCTTGTATGGGGCAAATCTGGTTTACACTCTCTCTCTCTTTCCATCATGCCAACTCTCTGAGTTGGATCCAGCAATCTCTACTTCCCTTCTTGTGTCTATATCGCTGTCCTGTCTTAAACCTCAACTAACAGGCCAATACAAAAGGTAACTTACACTTGTGAGTGGTTTATAATTGTAATTCACTTTTGCACTTTGGAGTACCTTTACTACTTTTGACTATTCACAAAATGTGAGTGTAAGTTACTCAGAAGTGTAGAGTTACATGTCTCAAACCCAGAAAATGGGGTTTGAGCCAACTTTACTGGTTTAAGTTACTACTGCCACAATGAAACTGTAGTAAGTCCAAGTGATGAAAGTGGGTTACTATATGGTGTAGTTGTGGGATCTCACCATGTATTAAACTCACCACCTGTAGTGTGACAAGTCTGATTTGGTTGAAAAACCTGAGTTCAATCCTGGGTAGCTGTGGCTCTGAGCAGGCAGGATTCATCAAAGGAACAAGTGCAATGCATTAAGTAGTACCAAATACAGTCAAACAGGAACAAAATTAGATACAATAAAAATCTGATGCCAGTGTATAAACATAGGTTAAATATGATCTTCCAAATGACATCTCAATTACAAAAATCCATAGAAGGATTCCTGAAATATGGATTTTTAAAGGAACAATAAATCACTGCTCTTTCATTTAATGTAACAAATCACTGTAATGGACTGTGCCTGCGGTCAAACTTTGCAAACATTGGTAAACTTTTATAAAGTTGTAAAGTACTACTCAGGCCCACTTTGGAGCAAACAACTCGGGCATGGAGCATGTCCCAGGGTCCAAAGAGGCTTGGGTGGACAGCTACCTTGCAATCAAAGTAATCTCCAGTCCACTTCTAGGCTAAATGGACACACCATCATAGACTATAATGGAGTGGTCCTAATGAAGAGATACCGCATGCTGAAGATGCTGAACAATGCTTACGACGCTGATCCGGTGATGGAGATCTTCCTGGGAGGTTACTTCTTGGTCGACAGTCATGGTGGGGCAACTTTGGTCATAGGGAATTTGCATTTTATTGTACCCTACAACTTTGGTTTATTTGAATGAAAACAATATACGTGATTTGTTTTTATCTTCTTGTGTACTCCTGTTTCCCTATTTTTTTCCCTGTTGCAGTATGAATTTATTTGATTAACAATACATGCCTGTCTTGGGATTAATTCAATTTGCCAACGAGTAACTTCATGGCCATTTAATTTCATAAATAATTCCCTTGCCAGCACTTTACCTTATATACTATGGATACCCTGGCTTCAGAGGGGGGATATTGTGTTGCTCATCCTTTATATGCTGATTTCTGTAATGTTTGGCATATAGCTAGCCCGCAAAGCAATATTGTGCCAACTGCCAGGACGGCAGAATACTTTTCCTGGTATGTGAAGCTCCTTAGCCTACACTCTGGAACTACACATCCAAGGAAAACCCTGTTTGGTAACGTTTATCCCCTCTCTATTCCTAAAACTAGTCTGTCTGCAAGAACAAAAGAGCAGCCCCTTTCACGTGTGTCCTTCAAAGATGGCTTTACCGTTTGTGCTTTAACTCTGTTTGGCTTTCCTGCCAGGGAGACGTCACATCTCCTCCAACAGCAGGCCCTTGGTGTTCATTTCTGAGAATCATTCACTCCTCCCCCCAAGAAGGCCGAAAGAAGGTTGTCTTGTGAACAGAAGGCTGTCTTGTTGCAACAGTAAACGTTCACTGAAAAACCTATGCCCAACAAAGTGACTCTTTTCTAAAGTTTCTGTTTGGCCATGATTTAAATTAAATTTTACTTGACCATTAAGTCCGGTTTACTGTAACAAATCTTTAAAAACTTTAAGTATGACATTTTGTGCTCCTATTTATAAGTTCAATGAAGAAGAAAAAGACAACCTGGCTGTCAGTTTATAAGCCGCTATTTATCTAGACGGACAAAAGCTAAGACTATTACGTTCTTATGCTTTGAGTGTCTTAATCACATTCTTTTATAATGTTAGACACATTTATGGAACATTTTATGGAACATTTTACTCATGTCTGAGTTAAATACACTTTTAATACACAACAACTGTGGTATATATAAAGTGTATTCATAATTTAAACTGATATGACATGAAAACTGTGCAATCATAAATATATACACATTTTTAAACATTATACAACAATTTCAGTAGCAGAATATTAATGCAAATAATACAGAGCAATTAAATGATGCATTTCCAATCCCGAAGAACAATCACAGGATTTTCATCAGGGCTAAAGCACGGTGTAACCTGAAGTTATAATAGTGCACGTGTTGTGCTTCACACATGGATTAGATGTTGCGTGTCCAGGACAATTATGTCAGCAGGAGGAAACTGAAAGGATAAAGGTTCAAATTTGTTCACAGCTCGAGTCGTATGGTGAGGCTTTCCCCATCGTGGTACGAATACCGCACTGATTTAGAGCGCGTGCACTCGTGACAGCCAACAATCAGGTGTCACGTTGTTCAAATAAACTAGCCATTTCTTTAAAATCCTTTTTAGTGCTGATGTATACAACAGTCCTCTCACTGCTTGAGTCCTTCTTCGGGATTGGAAACGCGTCATGGAATTGCTCTGTATTATTTGCATTAATATTCTGCTGGTGTAATTTTTGTATAGTGTTTAAAACTGTGTATATCATTTATGATTGCACAATTTTCATGTCACATCAGTTTAATTTATGAATGCACTTTATATGTATCACAGTTGTGTATTGGAAGTGTATTTAACTCAGACATGAGTAAAATGTTCCATAAATGTGTCTAACATTATAAAAGAATGTGATTAAGACACTCAAAGCGTAAGAACTTAATAGTCTTTGCTTTTGTCCGCCTAAATAAATAGCGGCTTATAAACTGACATCCAAGTTGTCTTTTTCTTCTTTGTATTTACACGTCCATCCCTGGTGTCTGGTTTTGGACGAAACCCCCCCTAGTTTTTCCCAATATATAAGTTAGCTTTGCTGAGTTGAAAGCATATAACTGCTACTAGCCTTTCTATAGTGACGGTTGAAAACTGCTCTGCCAGCCAACAGTTTTGCAGTCCATGAGAGACAATTTTACTTGGAGGCCCGGGGTACCTCTGGTACCTTATACTAGGGCCCTATAAGTAAGTTACATTAATGCCAATTGTGGGACAACCAATTAGACATACACTTTGTAGGGGTCAGAGCACTAGCACTGACGCTTATTTGGCAGGATTCAGTGCACCTTTAGAGTCGAAAAACCAGCAGCATCAGTCCAAAAATATGTGGTTGATTATCCAAAAAGAGTTACAATTAAAGGGGATTTAGAGAAAGATGCAGTCAATAGGAGGAGGAATACAGAAAACAATTAGCATTTAGAGAGAATTCTGAAAAGGTGAGGCTTAAAGTGTTTTATGGACGTTGATTTTAAAGTATTGGCAGTAGGCAGAAGAATGCTTAGATCAGAGCTTTAGATTTTTTAGTGCGGGATGTTTGAGAAAAGATGCTGGGATTTGCCTCTCATATTTCTTTCATCTCCAGTAGTTCATAGTTTATCCTTCAGGTAGGTGGGTGATGCAATTTGCAGTGTTATATAGCCAATTCTAGCTTCAAGGAAAAGTCAAATAACTTCATTTGGAATGGGAGTGATATGGCCCAATACTTTTGCCCCTAGGACATGTTTAACTGATGAATGTAGGAACACCTTGAGGAGAGTGTATAGTGAGGAAGGTCCGCTAGTGTTGCATTACCTTTGTCCAGGTGTGAGAGCATTAGTTGAGGTACTGCTGTCCTCACACCTGTAGGATGGGTCTAGGGTTTGAGTTTATTTGGGAGATGTACTTGAAAGCATACACATTTTTTTAATAATACAATGCGACCGGGACCAGGGGCCACACCCCCTGCCGGTGGTATTCGATCCCCGCATATCACCATCAGCTATTCGCGCAATGAGCTCCTGGCCTATGCACCCAAACCTTGCTATAACCCCGGACAGTGTACTCTGACCTGCCCCGGACTCTCATATGACCCAATCTCTTGCCTTGCTTGCAAATGGTCAAGCATGGGCCAATATCAGCCAGACAGTTGGAAGAGCCGCGATCACCCTAAACTTCTCTGTTTATATTTGAATGCAAGATCCCTTTCTAAGCATGCCATCGATATAGGGGATCTTCTGAATGAAAAGAACCCTGATCTGGCTTTTATAACCTAAACTTGGCTGAACGATACTAACTCCCCAGACCTGGCCAATGCACTACCCAGCAACTATAAAATTATCAAACAAGACAGAGTTGGAAGCAGGGGAAGGGGGTTGCTATCATATTTAAAGACTACCTGACTTGTCTTCCGTTGCAAGCAACCTTATACAATGAACATTAAATTCTCCCTTTACAATTACTCCATGAAGGCCTCATCATCCTAGCAGGAGCAGTAATTTATAACCCCCTGGCCAACAAGCCAATCTTAGCACTAAATTACTCACTCAACTTCTCCCAACTTGCCTAAAATATAATAATTACCTAGTAATTGGAGATTTTAATATGCACTATGAGAAAAAAGACACTCTATCTGTCTCCCAACTGGAGAGTGATATGAGGATCCTTAATCTTAAACAGTGGATAGAAGGACCGACCCATACAGCGGGTCATAGGCTCGATTTACTCTTTTCACAATCGAAGCCACAGACATTCATGAGATCATGCCACTACTCTGGACAGATCATTCTCACATAGTTTTTACACTAGGCTTACCCACCAAATCAACAAAATCCAGGGTAATTCACCAGAATTCTAATCGAGTCTGGAGGCTAGTTAATTAATCCAACTTTGAAACACATTTCTTAGGCGCTAATATAGACTTCTCAGATGACACCACAGTTTGTGCAGACACAGCCACCCTTGAAACTGAGATTTATCAAACACTAGATAAACTGGCCCCTATTCGGAAACCCCGGAAGCGGCCCCATACGGGTATACCCCACAATTAAAAAGCCTCAAGAGGGAGTGTCAGAATCTTGAACATCAATGCAGGTGGTCCAAAAACAAAGCAAACAAACTAAGATATAAACTCAAGCTTAGATCCTATAATCTCACTATAAAGAATACAAAAAAACCTACTATTCTCAGCGCATCAATAAGAGCTGCAACTCAGCCAAAGAACTTTGCAGAATTGTTAAGGAACTCAATAAGCCGTCTAGTATGACTCAAAATCTAACCCCCTCGGTAGAGGCCTGTGAAAGAATTAGTGTTTTCTTTATTGAAAAAATAAGAAAGATCTACAACACTTTCAGTCCCCAGAGTTCCCATAGCAAAACCAACGCAATAAATGCAGTCCTGCCAACTCCCTACTTGGAAGCCACATCAACCCTGTGCAGCTTTAAGCCCCTCACAGCCGATGAGGTTCTGAAAGCTATGAGTACAGTGAAATCAGGATCCCCGTCGGACCCTTGTTCCCACTTCATTTTCTCACAGATTGCCCCCACGCTCTGCCCACTGATCACCCAGCTTTTTAACAAATCCCTAAGTACGGCCATCTTCCCGGATTTATGGAAACACGCCTCAGTGGTCCCCCTTCTAAAAAAAGCAGGGACGGATGTCCTTAACCCTGAAAATTCCCGCCCCATTTCTCAGCTCCCCTACCTTTCTACGGTCTTAGAGAAATTGGTAAATGGGCAGCTGACCAAGTATTTGGAAACAAATCATCTTCTTGATCCCTCCCAGACAGGATTCAGAGCTAACAACAGCTCTGAGGCAACGCTGCTGACAGTGTCAGACAGTATCAGATCATGCACTGACCAAGGAGGGGCAGTTGCTCTGATACTGTTGGACCTGTCAGCAGCGTTTGACACGGTCTCCCACAATAGCCTGTTGAATATCCTCTATGAAAAGGAATTCACTCGACTCCCTTAAGCTGGTTACACTCATTTCTGAGTAACCGCACACAAGCAGTGCATATCGCCCAATTTCATTACAAACCCAGTCCGATCGGTTGTGGTGTCCCACAGGGGGCCTCATTAAGCCCCACCCTATTCAATGTCCATATTTCATCATTAGCTAACATTGGTAGGAAGTGGGACATTGGCATTTGCTCCTATGCGGACGACTCACAACTAATGGTAGCCCTGGATGAAAAACCAGATATTACTAAATCAAAACTGCATAACTGTTTCTCTGAAATGGCCTAGTGGATGCACACGCATTGCTTGAAGCTGAATGCCGGCAAATCCGAAATCTTACTGTTCGGCGGCGCCAAACGAGTGTGGGACGCCACTTGGTGGCCTCCCACTTTAGGCAATGCCCCTATTCCAAAACAACACGCAAAAAATCTGGGCATCATTATGGATAACGCATTGACCATGATATCCCCTGGGATGAGTGTTGCGCTCTATAAATAACATAAAATAAATAAATAAATGTCATCTATACTGAAGCGTACGCCGTAGGAGACCATTGATGGAGCTATTCACAGTTGAATTAGTAATTCAAGCCATTTGTGCACTGTAGGTGGTGGATCATTGGAGTAGCCGAGCAGGAATTGTGTCTTAAAGGGGTGTTTCGGGAAGAAGGACTGATCCAATTCTTACATTTTTCTAATAGGTTTTTACGGTTTAGATGTTGATTTATATCTATTTATGGTTTATTAAGGGGTTTAGGTCTTATCTGTAGTGGATTCATGTGTTATATGGAAAATGTAGTTTATAATGCTTCTGTTTATGAGACATATATTGTCTTTAAAGTTTGCCATGTTTGGCAATGAAGCTAAGTATCAAAGTCCTTATGGTAATTGTTGTAGAAATATATTTTTCAGAGGTCTTTCATCCTGGACCTTTGGTAGGGTTTTGTATTTCTTTATTGATTTTGCAATTAGAATTTCTTTTCCATTATCAACAGTACACAGGTGTGCTTTTCCATTTCAAGACACCCGATAAAGTATTTTTGAACTTTGATGAGTCTATTTCTTGCATTTATTTTACATGATCTAACAAGGATGGTTTAGTGAAATTATATATATAAAATGAACACCGTTGCATGATGCTAGGATCTTAAAAAATCACTTGACCATGTAAGACAAGAAAATTAAATCATATACTTCAAGCATTATATCTGATGCCTCACCCTAACCTATCTACTGGGTCGTAATGACTGATTGTTTTGATATCTTCATGGCATATTACCCATTCAATTTGATACACAGAATCAAGGCGGGAGGTGATGTGAGTCGGGCTTAAACCTAACAAAATAGAGTTCAATGTCATGAGTGCTGTGAATCCCTGCTCTTCCTACCAATTGCCATGCTCATTTCTATTTCTGTTGCAGTCCATTGTTTTAAGTCCTGTACCCAAGTGGAAATACCAGTGGCTTTGGAGGAGCACCTGGAACTATACATAGTAAATATGTGTCCTTAATCTCAGTAAACAGGCCTCAGATTTTTGTAAATAATGCTTATGTGTTGATGTGATAAGCCTTTCAGTTATCTCTCTACAAAGTTGGCTGAGGGCTGCACAATCCAACATCATCTGTTTTGTCCTTACATCTGGATCACTTGTCCGATATAACAGGGCACATGTTATGCAGATGGCGAGGTGCAAAGTAGGTGTGATGTACATGACTGAACTGTAATAGTTTAAATTTCGCATTTCTGCAGGCATTCAACATATATATCAATAGCATATCAAACTCCCGTCTGAAATCTTCCAGTCTATATGTGAACGTCATCGTGCATTCAGAGCGTGCAAGCCCACACTAATCATTGATATTATTTTCTGATACAATTGGGTGACCAGCTTTATTGTGAAGCCAAAATTTAGTAGTGCTTAAGTCATTGCAAAAGTGAACGGCTCAACTATCTTACTTCTTCTTAAATCTGCTTCTATAGCGCATGGCTACCCCAGCAACGGGGCGTCCCAGCGCTTGTGAACATACCAGAGGGCACGACAACACAGCAGCAAAAGAGAGTTAGATAAAGGAGAACAGCCAGGTTTTAATCTGTTTACAAAATAGCATATGGTTAGAGGTGGACCGAGCTCCTAGAGGGTTAGAGTTCCAGAGCTTCGGGGCCAGATACCTGAAGGAGCGGCCACCGGCTCTGCTCCTCCGGATCTTAATTGTACGGACAAGAAATAAATCCGCCGAATGGAGGGCACGTGTGGGGGCGTAGAGGGAGCAGAATTCCTGCAGGATCTGGGGGCCAACACCATGCATAATTTTGTGAGTTAAACATAGAGTTTTGAACTGGATGCGTTGTTTGATCGGCAACCAGTGCAAACGGCGAAGAATAGGTGAGGTATGGCAGGTCTTTGGTAGTGCACACAAGATACGGGCAGCAGCGTTCTGGGCTCTTTGTAGCCTATTTATCACTGTCAGGTTAGACCCAAGCATAAGAACGTTGCAATAGTCTAGGTGGGATAAGACTAGAGCCTGGACTATAATCTGACGAGTGTGCGGCTCAAAGAAACCGAGAATAGGCTTAAGAGAGCGCAGGCGTCCATAACAGGTACCAGCCACTCTCTTGGCATGGATTTCCAGCGAGAGTGAATTGTCCAGCATCACGCCCAGATTTTTAACAGTCTACTTAGGGGTGGGGGGAGGTCCTAGTGTGGGGGGCCACCAGTATTTATCCCATTTCTGTGTTTTCTTGCCTATGAGAAGTATCTCAGTTTTCGATGAATTTAATTGGAGATAGTTCTGCGACAGCCAGTTTGAGATAGCCAGAATATCTTCCTGGAATTTAGTTTGGTCAGCCTCTGTATTTTTGGAAAAGGTGAAAATAAGTTGTGTATCGTCCGCATATGATATTAATTTGATTTTACGTTCCCGAGCCAACATGGCCAGGGGGCGGACATACACGTTAAACAATGTGGGGCTAAGCGCAGAGCCCTGCGGCACCCCACATTCCAGGGGGTGCCTGCTGGATGAGTACGGCCGGGCGTGTACCTGGAAGGAACAGTCACATAGAAATGACGCGTAGCAGTCCAGGGCGCTCTCCCTGACTCCGATCTCCCACAGTCTCTCAAGAAGGATCCTGTGGGAAACCGTGTCAAAGGCCGCACTGAAATCCAGCAGAACCAGGGCAGATGTTTCACCCTGGTCCTGCACCTCCCTCAGATGTTCCGTGACAGCCAATAGAGCGGACTCCGTGCTATGTTTAGCACGGAATCCGTTTTGAGACTCATCTAAAATTCCATTAGAATCCAAGTAAGTGTTCAAGATAGAGTTCACATGGGCCTCCATCACCTTAGTAAGGTAAGGGAGTAAGGAGATAGGTCTGAAGCTATCCGATCTGGCAGGGTCCAGAGAGGGTTTTTTTAAAAGGGGAACAACTTTAGCATGTTTCCAGGATGTGGGGATGACGGCTGACTGAAGCGAGTTGTTAATTAATGCCTGCCCCTCCCGCAGGATGGTATCCTGGAGTGCTCTAAACAGTTCAGATTTAACGGGATCTTCCGGGGAGCCGGACTTCACTTTTTTGGTCAGGAATTCCATCTCTATCTGTTCAATGGGTGGAAAGGATTGCAGTGAGTAGATAGGATCAATAGGACTGGAATTCATATTAGGATCATCCGAATTCAAGGAGTTGTAGATTCCTTTGACTTTGTCAATGAAGAAACATGCGAGCTCTTCGCATTGTGGGTCAGACACTATCAGGTTGTCTTGACCAGTTCATCAGAATGAAGTGATCGAGTGAGTTTTTTATCCACTCCCTGTAGGCTACATCGGCCTCCTCCATGTTGCTAGGCCAAATTGGACGCGAGGTTTTAAGTCTGTCTTCAAACTTGGCATTTTCCAGTTTATTCCAAGGGCGCTTCCACAGCAGGGGGGGCTTTTCCCTACAGCTGGCTGGAATCGTGATCCAAATATGGACTGGAAAATGATCGGTCCAACTGAGGGGGCTGGGAGTGGAAATAGAGACTTCCTGGATGTTTGAGAACACCGGATCTAGTAAATGGCTGGCCTGGTGCGATGGCCCAATGACTAACTGGTTAAGCTGGCAGGCCTCCAAGTCTCCCAAAAACTTCAGTATAGTGGAAGAATCGCGACACTCAAGATGGAGGTTGAGGTCACCCAATACACTGAAGTTTGCTGATTGTAGGGCCAGCACAGAGATGGTCGATATCAGTGACTCCTGGAAGGCGCCAGCTGACCCAGGGGGGCGATATATCAAAAGCCCCGTGAAGGTAAAAGTGTCGGAGACCCGTATCCTAAATTTCGCACTTTCACAACTGATTATGCTTATGGAACTAAGGGTACAGGAATCTCACATTACTAGGTTAATTCCACTGTACCGAGCAAAGCATGTGATATAATTGCCCTACTTGGGTGTACTGTGCCAAAGTCATTACTTGATGGCAGAATGTGAATGTATGAATACAATTTAGCCTTGACTTGTAGACAGACTACTCATTTGAAAATAAATAAAGTTCAGGTTTGGGATGATAAACTTCTAAATTCTGAAACCTCATACAATTTCAGGCTTTTAATGATAATAGGTAGGCTTAGATAAGTACAGATTGCTCCATCACCATGTCCTATGTTGCCTGCTTTAATAATATTTACATTCTATTGATTTATTATTTCTACTATTCTCATATCTCCAATAATAACATTTAGGGTCTGATTATGAGTTTGGCACTCCGATGGACTGCCAAACCCTTGACGGATCATGCAGCAACTGCTGCTCCAGTATTCCAACCACTGTATTATGAGTTTGGTGATAGGACTGCCATTGGACCACCTCAACTACTGGGGATCCTTGATCTCTCGGCTGTGGCGCGCCAGTCTCAGAACAGCAATATACTGGTGGTGCTGCTGTGGCACCGCCAAGCATATTACAAGTTTTCTCTCTGCCACAGTTTTCATGGCAATGAGCCTGCCATGAAAGTGTGGCGGTGAGGAAACTAAGGGGGCCAACAGGGCCCCCTGGTCCTCAGGGCTATGGGAATGTATGCAGGGGGGCACATGGTGTGCCCCTCTGTATGCATGCCTCCCCAGTTCCTGCACGGCATGGACTTAATAGTCCATGCCGTTCACAAGCTTGCTTTGCGTTCCCATTGCTCTCCCTTTCTTAGGCTCACCGCCTTTGGATCTCCAAAGTCCTGCCCGCCACAGAAGGTGAAAACTCCTAATCTTGTGGCTGAACAAGTTTGGCAGCCTTAAAAGTAAAAGGTGGATTTCTTATCTTGGCAAACCTGGGGTGAAAAGGAGCTAGTAATCCATAACAACAAGTCAAATGCTTGCCAGTCTCTGGCAGGTTTTGTTACATGCCTAATATGAATTTTCCCTGGGAAACCTGAAAGGCATATGTAGACTAAAGCTTGTCTGCTCTCCATGCTAAAGGTGTAAGTTGGTATATCTGTACTTGTCCAAGGCTTATGAGGGAATCCACCTGCTCTTGATCTGGAAAAGATACTGTAATGACCTGATAATTCTGCCAATCACCAGGGCATACGACATTATCCCTTCTCAGGACCCAAAAAGGTATAACACTTCACTATACGTACCTAAGAAAGGAATAATACTAACAAATAACTAAAAATATATGGCATATGCTGGGGAGCCACAAGATAACAACGCACCCCGGGGGAAACAAAAACACAACACAATACCAAGAGCCACAGGGTAACAACAATGCGAACAACGATGCAAAACAAAGCCCACTCTGGTTGAGCTAATACAACGCGTACTCCTCCTAACAATGCCTCGGGTGGATTACTTACCGGTTTTGGTTTCCCTGGATAAGAATGGAGACCAACCTTCAACAACTACCTGCAGGAAGGGAAACTTACCATCCTTCCGATGCTACAGCACTTGGACCAGAAAGGCCCCGACCTCCCATCCCAAGGAATACTGGCAAATAATGGTATTTATTCTGGGGTTTCTTTATTTCACAATGATAGAAGGACAAAAGAAAGAAATCACTACTATGTCACGATAGGCCTTCTTCACATCAATACCTAAGCAATTGCTAATGCAATTAGAGTATACATATATAGAACTCATATGTAAATCAGCATATAACCTGAAAATAGGAGATGATCGTTAGATAAGAACAAGAAATAAGAGTTAGTGGAACACCTTACCAAGTTTCTACACATCTCGCTTCCACTTCGCCAGAGGGGAGCCCGTTTCTCCAGCCGAACCAGGATTCTCTGCTCCACTGTCACAGCTGCATGTCTGCACCGTGATGGACTACCAGTGGTCGAGACCCGAACACCCCCTTAAGTACAAGTGAAAACGTTGGTCGAAGCTTCTACCAAGCCTCACCCCCTGTTCCCATCAGATTCCTGTACCACCCCGTGCCAAGGTCACAGCTTCAGCTAGCTAGACGTCTGTTATGACTTTCAAGCAGAATGAGCACATTCCTCCGACAAGAACCGGTTCCTACTAGTATTCGAAGTGCGAAAAACAAGTGAGAAGTAAAACATGACGCCTCACCCAGAAAGGCTTAGAAGATGGCGACAGCTTAGAAAATGGAGTCGCTCAAGCATAGGCCAGTATTTTCACAAAAAGCCCGAATTAGTATGCAAGATGGCATTAGAGAATGCCAAAGCCAATAGGTAAGCCCTGCCTTTCAGCAAGATATAGTCAGACACAGAAATAACATTATCGAGTCCTATTTACAGCCAATCTATATTATGCAGACCTGCATAACACTATATTAGAGCAAAATATACTGAGATGGTAGTGGGCAATGGTGATAATCGAGCCAATTATCCATAAAAATGGCTCAATCACTACAGATACTAATATTATTAATCTTTGGGGACATCCTATCTAAGATGTGGAACAAACTACAAATATAGTGCCATTTAGGTCTGGATGGACAAGTGTAGGGAGGACATTAATCAATCTTAGTGTCTGGGCTTTAGCCAACATTTTGTTTGTTAGATTGAGAGTTGACAGTGGCCGATATGATATCACATCTGCCAAGTCACTTTGAGGTTCAGGCAGTACTGCTGGTATCAGGCAATATACCTGTAGTCTCTATAGTCATGTACATTTCAAGCAGTCTCTTCCCTAAAATATTCATGTAGGTGCTACAAAATTCAATAGGGAGATCATCGGTATCAGGGGTCTTACTAGGACTACTTGTTTCAGAGCAGCTCTTTTCGTTACAAATCGTGAGTGGTCCATCCATTGCTTCCCTAGCCAATGAATGCAGCCTCCCAGTAAAGCCACTCTAGGAAGCATGGTCTTTTTTGTGGAGCTGGAAAGTTAACCTTCATAAACTGCATGCTAATCCACTTCCCAGTTGGAAGCTTCAGAATGGAAAGCGGGGTTAGATGTAAATCTGTTCATGTCAGTCTCACTAATAAACATCCAGTCTTGCCACCTTGGGAGTGTGGTCTAGTGGTATCATCTCAATAAAACCCCTAACTCTGTCCAAAAGGTGTACAGGGCACTGCTTTTTCTTCACACAATGCACATACCTGCCAAGTTATCAGATTGCTTATGTGTGAGATTTTCATGGTTTCAGTGCAATTATGAGTGACCCTCACCTGCCAAATGTTTGACACTTTGTGTGATATTTTCATGTGCGTAAAACCAAGCAATGTAGTCTATGGAAAAAAATGAATATTAGCAATTACACCCATTTGATCAATGAGAAGTCCTAAAATATCTTGAAACTGCTTCATAACCCACAAAATGTAAGGTTAAAATACTAAAACAAAGCGATGTGTGTGCACAGTAGATATGAATGTAAATATATCACCATAAAACGTCTCACACCCCCATGCCTTTGCACTTTATTACACCCTAATAGAGGTAAGCACATGCTGCATAGATTAAATAAACACAGGGCAGATATTTTGTTGTTCCTGATGGTACAAAAATAAGCAAAATCGTCAAAAGCTGGTAAGTATTTTTTACCCTTTATCTGTACATACTACAAAGAACAAATACAAAAAGAAACTAATTTTAAATGTGTACTAGAGCTGATCAATGACTAATACTTAAAGTAAACAAATACAGAAATGACATGTTACAAATTAATAAATACAGTTTTGTTTCCAGTTCTATTTAGTATCATGCCCGAACATTTTCAGACTCTTGAAACAACAACTAAACTTCTCTTGGAAAGGTGTCATTCCAAGGAAGAGTGCATGATTCACCTGATTGGGGCCACTCCACCAGTGCCTGGGAGTGGGTCTCAGTTCTGAGTGCTTCACCAGCCAGCTTATTTACACAGTCTTGAGTTTTGGCGTGTCTTGGGGCTTCAGGGGAGGTGAGCAACAGGCTGCAGCTGCAGTATAAAGCTGTGTCAGGAGTGGATTGAGAGTCACAGGCAGCATCCATCAAGAGTGTCTCACTCTGGCTGGCGGCAGTATTCGATGAATGGAGGACACACCTCATTCTTTTTTCTGGCGGGCCAGCCTGAGCTGCAGCTGGGATTGGCAGAGCAGGCAGGATAGCAAACTTAAAACACCCTGCATGGTGCCAGTCAGGCACGCTAACACCCTGTCAAGTCTTGTTTAGGTTACACACAAGGAGAGCACTGCCAGGTAGGTGCTACATGGAGCAGAGAACACCAGCCTCACACACTCTCTCTGCCTGCGGTGTGAGCCAATACAAGAAAAAGAAAGTTTCATTTGCCTGCCACTCATTGATTGGCCATGATCCTAACACACGCTGATGGTAGTGCAGGGGTGGCGCCAGTTACCGGAAAACCAACAAGGCAAGGAGCTGCCCCGGAATCATTCAGTGCAGGCGATTTGATCACTGCGGATATAGGAACTGTTGTTGTTGTCCTCTGTGACAGCCACATCACGTGAAGGTGTGCCACATCCTAGGCTGAGAGTGAATGTCAGCTGATTGAATGCAGCCAACCCCAGGGCCATGGCGCGGTGCCAACTCTAATTATATAGTTAGTTGCAATTCTTCCCAGTATCTATGCAGCAGGCTGTGGTCAATTGGCACATAGTGTGTTCACTGCAATCTCCAGGCTTGAGCTTCTTTACCTAATTGAGCGCATTGGATTGTGACACACAGTGCAAATGGTGTCAGGAGCCGCTATAAATGCATGCATTATGCGTTTTGCTGCTGTGAGGTGGGCTACCACACTCAAATGCATTAGTCTAACCCTTGATGCGTGGTATTTGGCAGGGCTGAATACACTTCCTAGTACATGCTCAGTCACATCTTGTTTTTACTAATGGCCTTATTTTTATTTCTAATGTGTTGGGATCTCTGTACAGTACTGTGTAAACAACACAATTGTTATTAATACTTACCCCTCTTATCACAACTTTAAACACTTCACACTTGTATAAACACTATTTGCAGTACCTGTATTTTCTCTATGCATGATCTCAATGATTCTCTAAGTGCTGGATCAGTTAGTGCTGCCATCTGTAATACCAAATTCAGAATACAAGTACAGCAACATCCCAAATCCATCATCAAGTGTTGTGATAAAAAAAATCATTTTACTAAGGTATTCAGTTTGTGTAAATGCGTAGTACACATAAACAAGACTCGTGTTTTAGTCATACACATGTGTACAATAGGATCATTATGCCAATCCTGTGCCTTGGGGTTAGAGGGTTAGTTTGAACCCGCATACATTGCTGACACCTAAAACATAATGAGCACGTCCTTGCCTGCTGTATTCCTAAAATGGGTTTGAGCAATTTATCTGTCTGGCTTACTTTATTCTTAAAATGGGTATGAGCAGTTTACAGGGTGAGTTAGAATGCCTATGCATTGCTGACTCATGCAGCATGCACACAAGCATCTAATACTTAAAGGAGCACGTCAATGCCTGCTTTAATCTTAAATTGGTATGAGCAAATCATTTACCTGCTAGGTTTGACCTCTTATTTCCTCGGACACTGCCGCCACACCAGCTGGGAAATAAAATGTATCAGAATAAGTGTGCCTCTATACAGCAGGCCTTATGTCAATGATAGATCTTTCACCACCATCGGTGCGAGCAGTCATTCAAGTACCAACATATATAGGGTTAAGTAGAACCCCTGGGCAGTGCAGCCCTAGTAACGGAGCTCACGCCCCTAATCACTTCTCTTCTCTCTAGACTCATTCCAGATTGGCTGGCATTCTTTTCTTTAAATTCATACTTCAAGCAACTTTCAACTCTGGTGAGTTTCAACTAATACAAATTGTATTAATTAAGTCATCAATCTACAGACTGTTCAGATTTGTTTCCGACAGCCCCTTGAACACCATTGCTTCAGTTCTGTAACTTGGAGGACACTGTAGGGATCCGAGGCCTCATCTGTACTGGCCCAGCTCTTGCTATATACCTTGGCATTTTCCCATGTGAGTGTATTGGCCTCTAATTTTT
The DNA here is from genome assembly GCF_964261635.1 of Lissotriton helveticus. Classification (NCBI taxonomy): domain Eukaryota; kingdom Metazoa; phylum Chordata; class Amphibia; order Caudata; family Salamandridae; genus Lissotriton; species Lissotriton helveticus. Next base: position 2,073,448,385 of record NC_136063.1, read on the forward strand.
CTGATCTCAAAGGAGGGCGCTTTCTTCTGAGACATTTTAGTGGGGGCTAATTCAGCCCTTGCTCTCTTTTTCTTTTTTTTTCCCAGGAGCCTTGGATTTCCTTCATGGATCTTCAAATACGTCCCCCTTTTAGTCCTACTTGGTTTTACTTCCATTCATTACTAGGGGTAACTCATTCTTTTGTTACCTGTAAGGCAGCAATCATCTTTCTTGTGTGCCGTTGTCCTGATGATGTTCTCAAATTATGAAGGTTGAAATGCCGTCAACTTGTATCAGCCTATTTGGGATTGTTAATTTTACCATAATTTCCTTTTCATTGTCTGTCTTATAAAAATAACTGTTCATGTATAATATTGTTTTCAAATACTTCCCAAGGAAAACGCTGATTTATACCCTTCAACATGTTTCACTTGCGACATTTAACCCGTTGCGTGCGTCGGACAGCCCCTGGCCGGTATACAACCTTTACAACGAAACTTTTACAACGAACTACTATTACAATGCAACTTTTACAACGCAAACTATTACAACGCATTGCTCTGGGGGGCGCTCTAGGATAGGGAATAGGTTAATTTACTATCCAATAACCTTCCCTACTATCCACGGGGACTGGAGTTGGAATAGTAAATTAAACTATTCACTATCCAGCGCCCAAAAGCATTATGCGTTGTAATGGTATGCATTGTAAAACTTACGATGTAAAGGTAGGTGTTGTAAAGGTAGGCGTTGTAACGTCATACATCCATGCTTATTTAGTAATGTACTAGGTGCAAAGTAAAAACATTGTGCTCCTGAGCAAGTGGTTAACCCCTTGACCACGGCGTAAATTCCGCCATTTGCTGGGAAATTAATGAGTGGGCGTGTTTCGGACGGCCCCCGGCCGTCCTCCGCACATGCCCACTGTGATGTTGGATGGCCAGGGGGGATGTATGACGTTACAACGCCTACATTTACAACGCCTACCTTTCATTAATTTCCCAGCAAATGGCGGAATTTACGCCGTGGTCAAGGGGTTAACCACTTGCTCAGGAGCACAATGTTTTTACTTTGCACCTAGTACATTACTAAATAAGCATGGTTGATGCTGCTTCTGATTCTTTGTAAAGTAGAAATCCATGCTTCTATTGTTGTTAATATAATTACATTGAATCAACAAATTGGGACTACGTGTTTTGTGTAATTAATTTAATTGCTAAATTGTACTCCCTCAATGAATCCCATTGAGGCATTATTGAGTGATACTGTACCTACCAAGGTCTCAACTGGGGCAAAGGATTTCTCCTGTGGTATTTTTAAAACTGAGACATGTTGGATGCATATAAGCATAGCATTGCTAATAATTATTCAGGAATTTCCCTTCTAATAATACAAATCTGCTTTCTTTATCTATATGTTCTTTCCAGATCACAAATGATACTCCAGATCTTATCCATATCAGCACTTCCCTGCACCTATTTTTCAACTTTTGATCATCTAATCTAGTGACAACATTCTACTGTAGTAACACAATGCATGCCCCCTTCTCCTCAGATATATCCTTTGCCTCTTTGATAAGTTACTTAGCTCCGTGACGCAGCAGGATAAAACTGCACATCTGGAAATTGCTGCCAAGGTAGATCGCAGTTCTTCTAACTTGCTCCCTATTTTCTGGATCAGTTTTCCAATGATGTTATGTATCCCTCATCTCTTTGGTACCCTGCCAGACAACAATTCTAACAGTTAAAGATTAATTGCTTAGCTCCTATGCTGAGGCTGTAGTAAGTCAGGGTAAGAGGTTCCAAACCTCTGTCAGATACATTATAGTTGACTTTTAGGGGGCCTAAGTGAGAACCATTTGTGTTTGTCACATTGGCCGTGGTCCCGTCCCTCTTGGCTGCATCTTTCATCTCATGGGTTTTTTAATTCGATTGTGACTCCCACAGCCTGTCCCTAGCTGCCTCCTCTAAGCCACAGCTCTGCTGAAGGGGGTCAGTGATGTTGGTTGCCTCATCCATCTTCCCAAATTCTTCAGCTGCTTGGTGAAGCAGTCCCAATGCTGTATATCTCACTCCATCGGCTGGTGGCTAGGCCGCTCTATCTCCAGTAAGATGGTTTTGAAGAGCATACCAAGTTATTTCCCAAAAACTCAGAATAGTTGCAATGCATCGCACCTGATAAATTCAGAAGCTCTCTGAAGGGCCATATGTGTATCAAATTATATGAAAAACTCCTCCCTTGATCAGAGATGATGTTTTGAAATGATCTGCATAAACAAACGTTTACCAGAGGGCCTAGTGAATACCTGCACTAGGTTAATGACACATAGTAATGCCTTGGTTGTTCTAGCTGCCATCACCCAAATAATTTATATTATTTGTTTCCTCAAGTTCTTTTACTGAAGATTTGCTCATGAAGAAAAGCTAGTAGGCATCACATATTAACAGTAGAATGCAGAACCTGTTCGTGCCATAGATACCTGCAAATTAAGACATCCATGTGGATGGGAAAACACTGCCCAATAATGAAAATTCCACGATGTATGGATTAAGAGTCTAGTCACCAGCTAACACATGATGCAGATGTGTTTTTGCTACTTGTGTCGCCGCCATGCACAGTCTTCAAATGCCACAGAGATGTTATTAATGATGCTATACAACATGTGATTGAGGCAATATGTAGGGTAATTAGCTAAGCTTGACAAGGGCATAAGTTATTGTTACTATAAAGCATGATTTAGCATTACTGAAAATAACTACAACGGGTGAATTTCTGTGTTTTCTTTAGGTTTAAACATTACGTTGTCACTGTACATTTCACCTAACTATAATGTCACTTTAAACTTAGTTTTTTCAGTGAACGTCTAGGGTTCCTTTAACGTTCAGACATATTTTTATTACTGTAAGACTTGGCATCTTTGGAGTGGTTTCCCCTTACTGTTTGCCTCTAGCTCCTGGTTTTTCGATGTTGTGCTGGATTTTGTTTTTGCTAGCTTAGAGTTAATAATAGCCCCAGGTGGATCTATTTGTTTTCTACAAGCTTTATTTTGGAAATAACTGTTTTTGAGTGCTACTTTACTACATGTATTTTGGATTTTAGTTTTTTTGGTTGTGTTAAGTTTAGAGTAAGATAATTTATTGTTCTAAACTGGTGTGGTGTCCATTTGTGGTGTTATCACTGTATTACTGTGAGTTTTGAGTGCAAATACTTTACGCATTGCATTTCAATAATGTTTGGAGCACACCACTTATCAATATCTATTTAGACAATTTTCAGTAAAAGAACAATAATCTATTGGGCTCTTAATGATCTTTTTTTATTTTTTTATTTTCTCAACTCCAATCCCTTATGCCAACGCGTTTCACCGTGGTTAGGATAACCCACCGGCTTCCTCAGGGCTGGAAATAATACAAAATGTGCATTTTACAATCACATTTTAGAGCGCTAAGTAAATGTTATAGAGCCCACTATACCAAACAACCTTGTGCACACACTATTACTCAAGTCTGTGACACATGCATGATATGTATACACACAACCCTATTATTCGATAGGGAAGATCACTCTCCTCTCATAGACATAATATATTTACAGTAGACCATATTCACATCAGATATTTACATTAAAGTGCATTCAAATCATGTTATTTCAGAGTTCTCTTTTGGTGTTTGTGACCATTTGTTCTAAGGTTTCAACTGAGACCACAGTGTTTTTATATTAAAACAACCCATGTGAAAAGAAAATATAAAGCTACGTCAATAGACGCAGTTACCTCCTATGCTTTAATCTAGAGTTCATAATGTAAGAAAAGTGAAATAAATTTCCTTATTTACTGCACTATCCCCACTAGAAAATGCACTATCCCCACTAGAAAATGCTTTCAGTTTTCCACTTTGATTCCATCAAGATGGGGATCAGATGTGCCTCACTTTTGTTCCAGATAAAGAATGTCAGCACTTTAATTTCTCAATAGAACAAACTGGTAAAACTGCTGATCACCAGGGAGTTTACAGGCAGTCTGCTGCTGCTGGTGTTGAAAGTGCATGTCAGAATGTTTTAATGAAATAGTAGAGGAAGATATTTGAGAATTCATTTAAAAATTGTCCTAATTTTGCTTTCTACAGTTATAGTTGGTGCCAACCATAATTTCTGGAACAAAATGAATGCCTTCCTTTTGCTCTTTTCTAAATGAAATGTTTTAAGTTTTACCAGTTTGATTCAATCAAGATGGCTTTAGGACTTCCACACTTTTGTCATATTGACATTTGAAGCTCTAGTTGCTCTTTAGAACACTCTGGCAGACTGATGTAGCACACAGAGAAATTAACTGACAGGTGTAATAACAAGGTGGTGAGAGCCAGGTGAAATGCTTTTTTATTAATTTCATGTTCCTCACAGAATCTGCTTAATGGCCCCAACATTCTTCCGCTTCCCTCAACATTCTCAAGCAGCGCATGACACAAGGGTGGACTGGAAGGAAAGGGAAGATGTAGTGCAAGGAATATATGACACAAAAAGGTACAGAACACAGGACGCATAATTTCCCTTTTATCAACAATTAGTTCAATATGTAATCTCTGACCCTGACAGATGGTACAATTGTTCTTCTGATCATGACAGTGCCATTAGGGTTTGTTGCAATAATAGAAGAAGAAACATTGTAAGGATTTCCACAGGTGACATTAGCATTGTATGTTCTGCATTGCTCACTTTTGTTAGCATTTGTGATTGACTCAGGTGCACCACTGTGAACAGATTCATGGCTGCCCACTGGTTCTTGAGGTCTAATGCCACCAACATTTTGATCCATTCCACCACTGGCCATTGTCTAATAAAATGGCAGTGCCCTTGGTCTTAACCACACATCTTGTTTCACTGTGCTCATATTTGCTCCATTTTTATGTGGTTTCACTCACACCACATCACCAGCACTCAAAGACATCTTCTTTACTACATTCCTAGCATCATAGTTGATGTGCATATGTTTTTGGTGCTTGTCTACCAAACTTCTCATGTTGGTCTCCTTTTCCTTCATGGTCTCCTTTTTTCACTTCTTCCATGCTAAAGACCAGTATGGCTGAAACTGTGTGATGGCTATTCTACCCCAGAGCAACTCAAATGAAGTTCTATCTGTGGTGTTATGTGGAGTGCTGCGATTTGACTCTATGGGCATTCAAGACCTTAAAGCCATTTGAATGGTTTTCTTGATTAGGTGACTGGCCTGTTCAATCTGCCCATTGCTTTGGGGGTGGTACAAGTATGACCTTACATGTTCTATGCCATTTATTTTCAAGATTGGGACACAAACTGCACTACATTATCAGAGACTAACTGATAAGGGAAGTCCTACCTACAAAACAATTACTTCAAGAATTTTACCACCTCGGATGTGGTGGGTTGTGAGACAAAATTAACCTCAATCCACTTACTGAAATAGGCTATTTTAACAATGGCATAACGCATTACCAGGGGTAAAGCATTCATCGAGCCAATAAAGTTGATTACGAACTTTATCCAGGGACCGTCAGGCAGCGCTGCAGATGATATGGGGCATCATGTGTGGTCATGGTTATATCTTCCTTGGCAGAGACGGAACAATGTCTGACAAACATTTCAATATCGCGGTCCTTGGATAGTCACCAATATCTTACACTAAGCTTTTGTTTTGTTCCTGTCATCCCCATGTGATCTTCATGTGTGAGGTCTATCAGCCTTCCCCTTAAGGATATGGGCGCAATTAGTGTTTCTGCATTGAGAATGACTTCATCAACAATAGTGATATCGTCTTTTATTTTCCAACATGTTCTTAACACTTTGTTAGTATTTTGTCTCATGACCATCCTACAGTTATGTACTTTTTTATTACTGCAAATACATTGTCATCTGTTACAGCTGCCATTCACTCTTGTCTGGTAATGGAGCCATTGAATTCTTCACAGTCAAACAAATACACAACTCCATCATCTCCATCACAATCTGATTCACTAGCACAAGGTGCTGACATTTGCTCCATTCTAATCTGGTACTCTGGCAATTTACACGCTAACTTTGCTGTTATTGGTGTTGGTTTACCAGAACCCTTTCCTTCCAAAATGCTGATAAACGGCCTGTGATCTATGCGAATGATAAACTCTTTGCCCCAAAGGAAACTTTTAAACTTTATGACCGCCCATACACAGGCCAATAGATCAAGTACAATCACTGAACACTTTGGCTCTGGACCTTTCAGTTTACGTGAAGCAAATGCAATGTTTTTCTCCTCTTTTTCAGTTCCCTGGCTGTGCACCGATCCCCAACCTAATCTGACTAGCATCTGTAGTTACTATACTCTGCATTTTCTCACTGAATGACTGCAGGGATAGTGCCAACTCAAGTGCTCTTTTTATGTTCTTCATGCTCTGCTCACAATTTCCATCCCATATATTTTTTTTATTTGTATTATTTATAAAGTTTTGAATTGCACGAACATGACTTCAAAAGGTATCAGAGTGCTTCACATAATGGAAGAGAAGAACATAGTAGGAGGGGAAATTACAAGGGGGGGACAGAGAATAACATAATTAAATAATAACAATGTACCATGATGGGAACAAACAATGATTAATAGGGTATAACAGACAACTCTGCGCTTTACAATTGTAAGGCCAAAAGGAGTGTAGTAGGGGTCATAAACTCTGCATCTCTTTTTATCAATTTTCAAATAGGCTCTACTTTTACAACATAATTTGTTATGAATTTGTGAAATTCGCACATGCCCAAAAATTATGAGAGTTCTTCTTTGTTGGTTGGGGTTGGTGACTATGAGATTTCAGATATCAAAGACGGCTTTGGCTGAACAACACTTTCACCAATGAGGTGTCCAATGTATTCAACTGTTCCTTTGCGCAAGTTTCATTTTTATTTCTGTAATGTTAGACCACAGTCTTGAATCCTTTGTAAAACTTTCCATAAAATAGGCGTGTTCTTCATCTTGAAATGACCATACGCCTTCCATGCCTAAAAAAAGTTGGTTCATTACATGTTGAAAGACTGTATATATAGACTGAATGTGGTCAGTCTGATTCATTGTGGTATGTGTAATTGTATGCCATTTATCACAACTGAAGAATTCTGGACACTGAGATGTCAGAATAAATCAGGTGCAATATATATTGCACCCTTTTCCAGGAAGACCACCATCAGGGCCCATATGCTGCCCTTTAATCTGAGAACCTCAATTTTTCTGTACAGCCCTATGTAACACCCTCTTGAGGGTGGCCAACTCACACGTCATTGTGGATACAGTTTTCACTGCAGGGCCTTTTCACCGACAACCTATTGCTTTGAGGTGCCTTGACCCAATTAGCTAAATGGAGCAAGCAAACAATACAGCAGCTACCCCTGCCAAGTTTCCCTTCTCCCTGCGTGATGTGCTGCGCCAGTTCAGGTTTTATCTAGGCATTCTGGGACTTGCAGTCTTGTTTATTAGATTACAAAACAGACTACACACATTGAAATTAATAAACCTGAACTGGAGTAGCACATCACAAGGGAAACTTGGCAGCTATGCCATACAGATGCACTAGGTTGTCACATGATAATTCAGGACTGGGAACACTTAGTGAAGTGGGCAAGAAGCCATGACACATTCAAAGATCTGTTGTATTTTGTATTAAGTAGCGCGGGATTTGCTGTGTTCAGTTCGGTGTAGAAGGTACAAAGCATAGGCTATTTTCAGTATGCGGTGGTTTGAAGTGAGAAAATAGCCTTTAAAACCCTTGTCTGGTTTGCAGTACCTTGATATAATACACAATGCAGGCCTTTCTTTCTGATACATCCACCGTAAATAAAAACCCTGGCCAAAATAGAACGAAATTGTCACTCTAATTGGAATGTCCGAATTTATCCCCCAGTACTGCCAGTCATACCTCTGAATTAAAAAATAATGCCTCACAAGTTATGGTTTAGCACCACAGAGCCGACGACGCCCTTCTTTTTTCTGCTGCATGTGGAGGATGATTACAAGCAGCGAGTGTCATGGCGGCTCGTTAAATGCAGCGCACTCACTGGAACATTCCACGGTTTGTGAAACGTTCCGCTTACTAGCTTGCTTTGTCCGTCTGTTTTGAGCCCAGGTCACTCGTTAAAAGGGCTTTCACAAGCACATCATAACCGCCTCCACCGTGAAAAAAAGGAAGAGGTCAAAGGTCAACTGCCAGAGAGTGTCCAAGCCTATCTTTTATCATCCCCTTTTCTTTATGTCCTCTTCTGTGGGTCCAGACGTATCCGTTGCAAGGCGATATTTTAATAATGTAATAATCTTCATGGAGTCAGGGTGTAGTTCCAAGTTGATATTTATTAGATAGGGAGATTAGAATACACTATACAACAGATATCTTTTTAATCTTTTGAAAATAATGTTCTTCCTTCCAAGGTGAAAAGCTGCTGGTCCTGTTTTTTCTCTTAAGAATAATGAAAACGAGTAATATAATTATAATTATATGCAGGGTTGAACTAAAGAGCAGAGTCTTCTGTTTAGGGAAGCTAGGAATGCTGAAAGGGAAGTCTGTCGGAGCACCAAGGAGTGGCAAAATTACTTACACGTTGCTCTGCAAAAATGCCCTTTGCACCGTTGTTACAGCTTTTTTTTTTATAGCGGATTATTGTTTACAGTTTTTTTCCACAGTTAGTATTACCTAAACATCTTTTCACCAAAGCTAACACATTGTGAAAAAATGTCAAACATTTGTACGCGCGTGTGGATAATTTTTTGGGGTGCTAAATAAAAGAGTAGACCGAAATTGCATAATTTATGCAGTGTTTTAATATGAAATAGAGCTAAATGGTTGTCTACTAAAGGTGTAAACTCACCAAAGCCCTTTTGCATTAACCATGTGTTGGTTCAAAAAACAAGCGCAGTAATAATTAGGACTAATTTGCGGATTCATGCGATAGAAATTATGTCAGCAAATATTTGTTTTCTTCACCCTGAAAAATGAGAAAAAATGGTGGAACTATTTCTAAACACACATAACCGTGATTTGTTTTGAAATCAATTAACGTTTAAGAAAAAGAGGGCGTGAGCAGGGCACCCGTGGCTCCTGGTGCAACAGTTTTTGGCCCCCTTCTGCCCATGACTACCTCCTCGCAATCCCTCACTACCACCCGACAAAAGTGCCCCTTATCTCTCCATACCCCCTCTCTCACATACATTTAATTTGCTTTAAAGTACTGGTTTGGTTTGCTTTAAAGCACTGGTAAAGGCTGCATTTACCAATCCACTTAGCTATTCATATAAAATACAGATCTGTCCTTTGCAGCCTGCATATTAACCCTCTGCGCTACTTAATGGCGAGTCGGAACTGCTATCAGACAACACTCAGATTTCTCTCTCTAGCAAGAACATTAATCACAAGAGTTATCTTGACATTTTTATTGCTGCCTGAAAGCTGGAGGCATTAATAAATTTGAAGCAGGTGCTTTTAAATCTTAAATCATTGTTAAACACAGTGACCCACTGAGGTGAGTGCCCTCCCATGTCATTGCCCAGTTTGGCTGTATGGGTAGCACCACCCTAAAGCTGCCCATGGGCCTGAAGGCAGGGTCAGCTCCTCCATTAGGGAGAGTAGCGTTGCCCCACTGCTTTCTCACAGTTTTATGTATACCTGGTTGGGGGCGAGCTGGTGGGCAGGGGGATCGGGGAAGAGTTGCTTACCCAATGCTGTGGGCCCTGACTGTTTACCCGGCCCTCTGCGGCCGACCAAACCAGTCATGCGTACTCTGGATTTTCTCTATGTAGGCTGCCTGCAGCTTACATACAGAAAATGGCCTCTCCATAGGCGTCCGGCAGGGCTCCGTCCTCACCAATCACTATGCCACTGGATTCAAGCTAGCCTGGCTGATGAAGGGTAATACCCAGAACCCGTTTCAGGATGCTTGTTTCCGGTCAAGGGATGACCTGACTTGGCAGTTCCATCTATATTGTTCCCATGAGGCACAGGGTCAAGACTGATTTGCATATGGCTGAGTCTTAACTGGGGTGGCATGGTGAGCAAAAGAACAATGGATTTAACCCAGATCTCTTGACTGGTGGAGAATGTATGATTTATTCAGCATTTCGTTCATCATTTGTTTGAGTAGCACTTTTTCGCCCTAAGTGGGATGGGAATGCCCAGACGTAGGTCTCTTGCTCACTGTGCCACTGGATTCCAGCTAGCCTGGTTGATGAAGGGTAATACCCAGAACCGGTCCTAGGATGCTTGTTTCCGGTCCAAGGAGGACCTGGCTTGGCCGTTCGGTCTGGACTGTTCCCATGAGGCACAGGGTCTTGACTGATATACATATGGCGGGGTCAAACTGGGGTGGCATGGTAGCAAAAGAAAAATGGATTTAACCCAGATCTCTTGACTGGGTGTGAGTGTTTGATTTATATAGCATTCCCTCCATCATTTGTTTGCATAGCACTTTTCACCCTAAGTGGGATGGGTATGCCCAGACGTGGATCCCTAACTCACTATGCCACTGGATTCAAGCTAGCCTGGCGGATGAAGGGTGTTAGACCTGTCAGCCTTAGGGTGGTCTCCCCTACATTTTTGCCCTTTTTGCCTCCCATTTTTATCCTATATTTAGTTGGACTTAGGACTCTGGGCGCCTCACCACTGCTAAACAGTGCTGAGGTGCAGGTGCTCTTACCTAAAACCTTGAGAGACTGGCATATCTGCCACAAGCCACTGCTACTGCAGTAAGGCTAATCCTCCACAGGCTAACATTGGGAACCTCCCCTTATGGACTAACTTCTGACAGGGACCTGATAAGTCTATCATGTTTGGTCTTGTTGGACTCGGGGCGGGGAACCCTTTCCAATGATATATAGGGTTTGGGCATTACTACGCTAGGGATCCCACTTTTATAAAGGGGACCTTTTCCTGCCTACACTTAGATTAGGTTCTGCAGACTCCCCCCTCCCCTCTGCATACTGATAGCCTGCCTGGGTTGGGAGGTGGGAGTGGTGATTCACACCTTCTTCCCTGGGATGAGCTGTGATGGGCTGCCCACTGTAGCCTTAACGGCCTGTCTCTCGTCACTTTGACAGCTAGGTCAGGGAAGGCAGGGAACATACCAGAACTCCCTGGACTCTTCCAGAAGCCCCTGCCCCCAGACCCTTCCAGAGACTTCTACCACTTTCTAGCCCTTAGACTGAAAGATATATAAGGGAGGGTCCTGGCCTCACTTCTTTGTTACACCCTGGACTAAGAAGAATCCCTGCTGGAGTAAGGACTGCTGTGCCAGGAAGGATTGCCAGACTGAAGGAGGCTGACTGCTCCAAGGAACTGCTGCCCCATCTGCTGAGCTGTCTCACTGCCTGTTGATCCTGCCCTGCAAGAGGAGAGTGAAGAAAACACCACCAGAGTGTCTCCACCATATTTACAAGAACTGCCTCTTTGGGACTGTATCCCTTTTAACTTACAGCGAACCATCTTTCTTGGGACCCATCGTTTTAAGGACTGCTTTTTGGGGAAAACAACTCTCATAAGGACTTGTCCCTGCATCTCGGTGCCTGCAGCCAGCATCACTGGCCCTTTGACCTTTAAAGATTGCCTCTGCCACCCAGGGGGTGGGGAATCCTTATCTCTAGCACCCCCAAAGTCACCGCCGCTGCTCGGGACCGAACTGTGCCACTTAGCGCTGTGAAGGGAATTGAAGCGCTGCGGTACTACAAATCGCCACCAGCTCCCGGGTTCCCTGGGGCACTGTGAAGCGCTGTGGAAGTGAAGCGCTGTGCTCCCCTGACATCATCGCCGCGGGCCAGAGACAAGACGCTACTGGAACTACCCCCGATGCCACTGCAAACACCCGGAACCTAGCTGGGCTGGAAAGCGCTGGGAGGAGAGAAGCGCTACATGCCAAAGTCACCGCCGCGGGCCCGAGCAAAAACACAGTGGTAATCCTTTTGAAACTCCCTCCAAAATCAACGCCGCAGGTCAGGAGCCACGGAAGCCCGGGGCGCGTCATCCCCAGCACCAGGAGAAGCCGCGCTGGGATTGGTGCGACGTCAGCCCCAGGCCGCGCGGTGATTGGCCCTGAGCCTCCGGGATTCCCTGCTCGTCATAGAAGGGCCGCGCTGGGATTGGTGGTTGCCCCGAGGGCTTCCCCAGCACCGGCCAGAACAGGGAGAGTTGCACTGAGGACCGGAGGAGAACCGAACTGCCGCCAGCCGCCATCCAGCTCCCAGGTAAAGCCTGTGTATGTGCCGAGCCTCCCGCGCCTATCATTGTCTTGGGCGGGAGGCCTCTTGGGGAAGCTGCTCCACTGGGAAGCGGGATGCGGGGGCTGTGTAGCTTGCTAGCGGGCCGCCCAGAACTGTCCTGAAGTTAAACCTGGAATAAATAGCGCCGCAGTAGCACCAAGTGCAGGACAGCCGGAACATCTTCTTTGTGCCTCACTGAGAGGACTGGTTTGCCTTGGGAGAACTGTGCGCCGGGAAGGTCCAGAGATTGGCTTACTGGATTGTGTCGTGACTGGGAATTCCTCCACTGTGTTGATTGTATGATTTCCCCCACACAAGAGACCCTGTTAGAAGGACCTTACCAGTAGGAGCCCCTGGCACACATGAGCTTTTGGGTGCATTTTGACTAATGATTGATCTTACCTGGAGACTGCAATCATGGTTCGTGATTATTGATCTGGCCTGGGAACTGGGCACGTTTTATTTGATGATTGCTCTTGCATAATTCTTAGATAAAGATATTTATATTTTTATATATAAAACCGGTGTAGTGTCTTTTCCTTGTGTGCGTGTGTCACTGGGAACTGTGGGTGTGTTGCACAAATACTTTACACATTGCCTCTGAAGTTACGCCTTTGCTGCTCTGCGCCAAGCTACCAGGTCGGAAGCGGTGGTCCCTACTTGGACTAGGGTACACACCCCTGCCAACCAGAGACCCCGGTTCTAACATTGGTGATCGAGCGGTGGGATAGGACTTGTGCTTGTGTAAAACACCACGCAGCGACGCAGTGTACACCTGACTCTACACCTGACTCTACTGAATTTTTGTCTACCCTCTCCAATTGGCATTTTTGAATTTTTTTTTTTTTAAATTCTCCCTGACTGGCTGCTATTTTTAAAAGTCCTTTTGCCGAAGTCCCATTTGGTTTTCTCTACAAACGTCTGAGGCCCTACCTAGCAAGATGGAATTCGAGCTGGCCAATCTGGAAGTTTACACAGTGGCACAACTCAAGGAATTCTGCGAGGAGAAAGGGGTGCCCTTTAAGCGAGGCGCTAAGAAGACAGAGCTTCAGAAAGCCTTGAGGGCATGGGTAACGGCCCACCCAGAAGGAGATGGAGAAGGGGACGGGCAGGGAGCGGAGCAAGGGGCCACAGGAGAACTTGACCTACTGCCCTTGGTGGAAAATGGCAACTTGTTACCAGGTACAAGGGTACCTTCCAGGGCAGGCAGTAGTGTGTCAGTAAGGACCCTGTCCTCAGAGGAATTGGAGGACAGGAGAGAGGAGAGACAGTTTAAATTGGAACTCGCCAAATTGGAAAGGGAGCGTGAGAAAGAAAGGAGGGCCATGGAGGAGAGGAAACTTACCCATGAGCTCAACCTGAAGGAACTGGAAATTCGAGCCCTACAAGCAGGGACGAACAGCATCAAGAGTGGTGGCAGCATACCTACGGAAGCTTCACGTGAGTCCAGGGTCTTTATGCCTAAAGATGTGATGGCCAGTTTTAAGGTGGGGGATAATATTGATAAGTGGTTAGCTGCCTATGAGGTGTCACTAAGAGCCCATGGGGTCCCAGAGAGTCACTGGGGGGGGTGGTCTGTACAAGTACATACCTCCGGAAGTTAGGGACACACTCCTTAGCCTAGAAAAGGAAGACCAGACCAACTATTCTGTTATGAAAGAAGCATTGCTTAAGAGGTTCGGTCTTACCCCTGAGAGGTATAGGCAGAGGTTTAGGAATAGCCACAAACTTCCCACACAGAACTGGGTAGATTTCCTGGACTACGCTAGTAAAGCTTTAGAGGGCTGGGTGCGGGGCAGCAATGTGCATGACTATGAAGGATTGTATAACTTGTTTTTAAGAGAGCACCTTCTAGAGAAATGTTTTCCAGAGCTGCGCCAACACCTGGTTGACCGCAAGTTGACCAATCCTAGGAAGCTTGCGGAGGAGGCGGACACCTGGGTCAGTACCAGGGTGTCCAACAAGGGTTCTGGGGGGGACTCCCAAAGGGGTGGTCAGGGTTCCCACCAGAAGAAAGAGGGGGGAGATAAAAAGAAAGATTTCTCCAAAGGCCCCCAAAATAATTCACAAGGGAAAGGGTCTGGGTCCCAGCCCCAATCTGGCCACCAGAAGCCCACTTATCCTGACAAAAGTCAGCAGCCCAGAATTGTCCGGTGCTATGAGTGTGGTGAACTTGGACACTACAAGGGGGATCCCAAGTGTCGCAAGAGAGCACCACAGGCCTCTGGAGGTAAAACCCCCGGGGTGGCTAGTGTAGCGCTTGGGGAGGAGCTGTCCCTAGATGATGGGAGTGAGGGGGTCGGCTTGTCCTAGTGTCTCTGGGAGACAGTGAGATGGTTCCTAAGGTCCACGTGCCCTCCAATACTACTAAGTATAGGCAGTGGGTCACCCTCAATGGTCAGGGGGTGGAGGCTCTGAGGGACACAGGTGCCAGCATGACTATGGTAAGGAGTCAGCTGGTGTCCCCAGAGCAGATAATTCCCGATGCATTCCATCCGGTTGTGATGGCTGACAACCGGGGGGGTCACTATCCCATAGCACAGGTTCCATTTGAGTGGGGAGGGGTTTCAGGCCTTTTAAGAGTTGCTGTGAGCCCTGCCATGCCAGTGGACTGTCTGTTAGGGAATGACCTAGAGCATACTGCCTGGAAGGAGGTAGAGCTCAAAGCGCATGTGGAGATGCTGGGGTTACCGGAGTGGATTTGTGCTACCACACGGTCTATGGCTGCCCGGAAAGGGAGTCAGCCAGGGCTGGAGCCTGGAAAAATGGCCCAGCCAGCTGCTAAGAAGGGAGGAGCCCGAGGGCGTGGGAAGCTCGCCCCGGGGCAGTCACCCCGTGAGATGGATGGGGCACCTGAGGAGGTTGCACCGGAGTCCACAGAGGGGGACGTTGCTCCCTTGGGGGACTTACCTACCCCTGCAGAGTGGCAGGTGGAAGGAGGGCCCACCAGGGAGGAGTTTTGCCAGGCACAGAAGGAGTGTCCTACCCTTGAGGGCATGAGGCGACAGGCCGAAGCCCAAGCAGCAGGCAATGCCTCCGCGAAGTATCATATTTACTGGGAGGATGGGCTCCTTTACAGTGAGCCCAAGGCTCCTGTGCATGGGTCATCAAGGGCCTTAGTGGTCCCCCAGTGCTACAGGGCCTTTCTTTTGGAACTGGCCCATGAGATCCCTTTGGCAGGACACTTGGGCCAGGACAAGACCTTTGCTAGGCTTGTCCCACATTTTTATTGGCCGCAGATGAGGATCTCCTCAGATACCTTCTGCAGGACCTGCCTGACCTGCCAAGCCAGTGGGAAAACAGGGGCTAAGCTGAAGGCTCCCCTGGAACCACTACCTGTCGTTAGCACCCCCTTTGAGAGGGTGGGCATCGACATTGTGGGGCCTATGGATCCACCGACTTCTTCTGGTCACAGGTTTATCCTGGTTCTGGTGGACCACGCCACCCGGTACCCAGAGGCTATTCCTCTGAGAACCATCACTGCACCTGCAGTGGCACGGGCCCTGATGGGGATTTTTACCAGAGTGGGTTTTCCCAAAGAGGTGGTGTCGGACAGGGGTACCAATTTTATGTCTGCCTACATGCAAGCCATGTGGAAGGAGTGTGGGGTTACTTATAAGTTCTCCACCCCTTACCACCCACAGACCAATGGTCTCGTGGAGAGATTTAACAAGACCCTAAAGGGCATGATCAGGAGTCTGCCTGAGGGCCTGAGGAAAAAGTGGGACATACTCTTGCCCTGTTTGCTGTTTTCCTACAGGGAGGTACCGCAGAAGGGAGTGGGTTTCAGCCCCTTCGAGCTCTTGTACGGTCACCCTGTTAGGGGACCTCTCAGTTTAGTGAAGGATGGGTGGGAGAAGACTCCAAGGAGGCTTCCCCAGGATGTAATAAGCTACATGCTGGCCTTCCGTAGTCAAATGGCTAAGTTGTGGAAACAAGCTTCCGACAACTTAGAGGCCAGCCAGGCGGTAATGAAGGAATGGTACGACCAGAACTCTCACCCTGTGGAGCTAGAACCTGGACAGAAGGTGTGGGTCATGGAGCCCGGGGAGCTTAGTGCCCTCCAGGATCGCTGGACTGAAAAGAAGGGTAAGGCCACTTACCTAGTGGACCTTAAGACCCCCAGGCAGCCCCACAGAGTACTACACGCCAACCGCCTCAAACCCCACCATGAGAGGTCTGAGCTCACCTTACTGATGGTGACTGATGGGGCCGAGGAAGAGGAAAGTGAACCTCTCCCGGACCTCTTTGCTTCCAAAGAGAAGGATGGATCAGTGGAGGGAGTGGTCCTCTCCCCATCCTTGACTCCTGAGCAACAGAGGGACTGCCGCCAGGTCCTGGGGCAGTTCTCCTCAGTGTTCTCCCTTATCCCTGGGGTTACCCACCTGTGTACCCATGATGTGGACACAGGAGACAGCCCCCCCTGTCAAGTCCAAATCTTACAGGCTGTCAGATAAGGTGAAGGCCAGCATCCAGAGTGAGGTCACTAAGATGCTGGAGTTGGGGGTGATAGAGCCCTCCAACAGCCCTTGGTCCAGTCCGGTGGTTCTGGTACCAAAAGCTGCCCCACCGGGCACCACACCAGAACTTAGGTTCTGTGTGGATTACAGAGGACTGAACTCTGTGATCAAGACTGATGCTCATCCTATCCCTAGGGCGGATGAGGTCATTGACCAACTAGGGGCTGCCCGATACCTGAGTACCTTTGACCTCACGTCGGGGTACTGGCAGATCGCCCTAACAGATGGAGCTAAAGAGAGGTCCGCCTTTTCCACCCCAGAGGGCCACTACCAGTTCAGAGTGATGCCCTTTGGATTGAAAAATGCTCCTGCCACCTTCCAGCGGCTGGTGAATCGGGTCCTCTCCGGTTTAGAGGCCTTCTCTGCTGCCTACCTGGACGACATAGCTGTCTTCAGTAGCAGCTGGGAGGACCATCTGGGTCACCTCCAGGAAGTGCTTCAGGCTCTGCAGCAGGCAGGCCTGACTATCAAAGCTAGCAAATGCCAGATAGGGCAGGGGTCGGTAGTCTACCTAGGACACTTGGTAGGCGGGGGCCAGGTGCAGCCCCTACAGGCCAAGATAGAAACCATCCTGGCCTGGGAGCCTCCCAAAACACAGACTGAGGTCAGGGCATTCCTGGGCCTCACAGGTTACTACCGCAGATTTGTCAAGGGCTATGGCACCATTGTGGCCCCCTTGACTGAGCTAACCTCTAAGAAATACCCTAGGAAAGTGATCTGGACAGAGGCTTGCCAAAAAGCCTTTGACTCTCTAAAGCAGGCCATGTGCACCGCTCCTGTGCTCAGGGCCCCTGACTTCTCCAAAGAGTTCATTGTCCAAACGGACGCCTCAGAGCATGGCATAGGCGCGGTACTTTCGCAACTCAATGAGGAGGGAAGGGACCAACCAATAGCCTTCATCTCCCGGAGGCTGCTCCCCCGAGAACAGCGGTGGAGTGCGATAGAGAGAGAAGCCTTTGCGGTGGTCTGGGCTGTGAAGAAGCTGAGGCCATACTTGTTTGGTTCCCACTTCCTGATACAGACTGACCACCGGCCCCTCAGGTGGCTCATGCAAATGAGGGGCGAGAATCCCAAATTGTTGAGGTGGTCCATTTCTCTACAGGGGATGGACTTCAGGGTGGAACACAGACCCGGAGTAGACCACGCCAATGCTGACGGTCTCTCTCGGT
This sequence comes from Lissotriton helveticus, assembly GCF_964261635.1. Taxonomy (NCBI): domain Eukaryota; kingdom Metazoa; phylum Chordata; class Amphibia; order Caudata; family Salamandridae; genus Lissotriton; species Lissotriton helveticus. The sequence goes on from NC_136063.1 coordinate 2,073,466,276, forward strand.
TTTTCCGCCTTAGTGATGAGAACTCCCTGGAGGTCGGGTAGTTCTCCCCACTTTCAGCTGGGGGGGACACATGTTAGACCTGTCAGCCTTAGGGTGGTCTCCCCTACATTTTTGCCCTTTTTGCCTCCCATTTTTATCCTATATTTAGTTGGACTTAGGACTCTGGGCGCCTCACCACTGCTAAACAGTGCTGAGGTGCAGGTGCTCTTACCTAAAACCTTGAGAGACTGGCATATCTGCCACAAGCCACTGCTACTGCAGTAAGGCTAATCCTCCATAGGCTAACATTGGGAACCTCCCCTTATGGACTAACTTCTGACAGGGACCTGATAAGTCTATCATGTTTGGTCTTGTTGGACTCGGGGCGGGGAACCCTTTCCAATGATATATAGGGTTTGGGCATTACTACGCTAGGGATCCCACTTTTATAAAGGGGACCTTTTCCTGCCTACACTTAGATTAGGTTCTGCAGACTCCCCCCTCCCCTCTGCATACTGATAGCCTGCCTGGGTTGGGAGGTGGGAGTGGTGATTCACACCTTCTTCCCTGGGATGAGCTGTGATGGGCTGCCCACTGTAGCCTTAACGGCCTGTCTCTCGTCACTTTGACAGCTAGGTCAGGGAAGGCAGGGAACATACCAGAACTCCCTGGACTCTTCCAGAAGCCCCTGCCCCCAGACCCTTCCAGAGACTTCTACCACTTTCTAGCCCTTAGACTGAAAGATATATAAGGGAGGGTCCTGGCCTCACTTCTTTGTTACACCCTGGACTAAGAAGAATCCCTGCTGGAGTAAGGACTGCTGCGCCAGGAAGGATTGCCAGACTGAAGGAAGCTGACTGCTCCAAGGAACTGCTGCCCCATCTGCTGAGCTGTCTCACTGCCTGTTGATCCTGCCCTGCAAGAGGAGAGTGAAGAAAACACCACCAGAGTGTCTCCACCATATTTACAAGAACTGCCTCTTTGGGACTGTATCCCTTTTAACTTACAGCGAACCATCTTTCTTGGGACCCATCGTTTTAAGGACTGCTTTTTGGGGAAAACAACTCTCATAAGGACTTGTCCCTGCATCTCGGTGCCTGCAGCCAGCATCACTGGCCCTTTGACCTTTAAAGATTGCCTCTGCCGCCCAGGGGGTGAGAAATCCTTATCTCTAGCACCCCCAAAGTCACCGCCGCTGCTCGGGACCGAACTGTGCCACTTAGCGCTGTGAAGGGAATTGAAGCGCTGCGGTACTACAAATCGCCACCAGCTCCCGGGTTCCCTGGGGCACTGTGAAGCGCTGTGGAAGTGAAGCGCTGTGCTCCCCTGACATCATCGCCGCGGGCCAGAGACAAGACACTACTGGAACTACCCCCGAGGCCACTGCAAACACCCGGAACCTAGCTGGGCTGGAAAGCGCTGGGAGGAGAGAAGCGCTACATGCCAAAGTCACCGCCGGGGGCCCGAGCAAAAACACAGTGGTAATCCTTTTGAAACTCCCTCCAAAATCACCGCCGCGGCTCAGGAGCCACGGAAGCCCGGGGCGCGTCATCCCCAGCACCAGGAGAAGCCGCGCTGGGATTGGTGCGACGTCAGCCCCAGGCCGCGCGGTGATTGGCCCTGAGCCTCCGGGATTCCCTGCTCGTCATAGAAGGGCCGCGCTGGGATTGGTGGTTGCCCCGAGGGCTTCCCCAGCGCCGGCCAGAACAGGGAGAGTTGCACTGAGGACTGGAGGAGAACCGAACTGCCGCCAGCCGCCATCCAGCTCCCAGGTAAAGCCTGTGTATGTGCCGAGCCTCCCGCGCCTATCATTGTCTTGGGCGGGAGGCCTCTTGGGGAAGCTGCTCCACTGGGAAGCGGGATGCGGGGGCTGTGTAGCTTGCTAGCGGGCCGCCCAGAACTGTCCTGAAGTTAAACCTCGAATAAATAGCGCCGCAGTAGCACCAAGTGCAGGACAGCCGGAACATCTTCTTTGTGCCTCACTGAGAGGACTGGTTTGCCTTGGGAGAACTGTGCGCCGGGAAGGTCCAGAGATTGGCTTACTGGATTGTGTCGTGACTGGGAATTCCTCCACTGTGTTGATTGTATGATTTCCCCCACACAAGAGACCCTGTTAGAAGGACCTTACCAGTAGGAGCCCCTGGCACACATGAGCTTTTGGGTGCATTTTGACTAATGATTGATCTTACCTGGAGACTGCATTCATGGTTCGTGATTATTGATCTGGCCTGGGAACTGGGCACGTTTTATTTGATGATTGCTCTTGCATAATTCTTAGATAAAGATATTTATATTTTTATATATAAAACCGGTGTAGTGTCTTTTCCTTGTGTGCGTGTGTCACTGGGAACTGTGGGTGTGTTGCACAAATACTTTACACATTGCCTCTGAAGTTACGCCTTTGCTGCTCTGTGCCAAGCTACCAGGTCGGAAGCGGTGGTCCCTACTTGGACTAGGGTACACACCCCTGCCAACCAGAGACCCCGGTTCTAACAAAGGGTAATACCCAGAACCAGTCCTAGGATGTTTGTTTCCGGTCCAAGGAGGACCTGGCTTGGCAGTTCGGTCTGGACTGTTCCCATGAGGCACAGGGTCAAGACTGATTTGCATATGGCTGGGTCCAAACTGGGGTGGCATGGTGAGCAAAAGAATGATGGATTTAACCCAGATCTCTTGACTGGGGGTGAATGTATGATTTATTCAGCATTCCGTCCATCATTTGATTGTGTAGCACTTTTCGCCATAAGTGGGATCGGTATGTCCAGACGTGGGTCCCTTGCTCACTGTGCCATGTATTCAAGCCAGTCTGGCTGATAAAGGGTATTACCCAGAAACCGGTCCCAGGATGCTTGTTTCTGGTCCAGGGAGGACCTGGCTTGGCAGTTCGGTCTGGACTGTTCCCATGAGGCACAGGGTCAAGACTGATTTGCATATGGCTGGGTCTAGACTGGGGTGAGCAAAAGAACAATGGATTTAATCGAGATCTCTTGACTGGGGGTGAATGTATGATTTATTCAGCATTCCATCCATCATTTGTTTGTGTAGTCCTCACCAATCACAACACTGCCATTGCCACGTTGTGATTGGCTTAAGGGAGGTGAGGGGAGGTTAGCTGCCTTCCTCAAGGAAAGCAGCAGGAAAACGCGGGACCCGGTCAGGAGCGGAGGCGGTGCGGTATGTTTTAAAAATATTTATATCCCCCCCACTCGCGAACCCTTGTGCGACAACCCCACCAGCGAGTCATTCAGACCTTTGGACGGTTGACGCCAGATAAATCCAGAATAAACATCTATTATAAGGCTTCATGTCTGGATTGGGACTGAGTCCTGATTCCTGAGTTTGAAACAAGCTTTCGGAGAGCTCACTCCATATAACATAATTGCAGTCTTACATCACCATACTGGAAATAATGTGCCCAGAAATTATTTTTTGTATTCAGTATTGTTGGACCCGGTCCTTTGGGCAGGTTCACCCCGAGACTTTTTTGCTTTTTCCTAGCCTGTTTCTGGAACCTGGATTGGTGATTTTAGGCCTCTGCGCACTTTTTCACTGTGGTACAGTGTAAAGTGCGTGTGCTCTCTGTGTATGTGTGGTAAGTGGCCTGCCCTCCCATAGGAATGAATGGGGAATATGTATGCCCATGGTAGATTCCTGATGCGTGGGGAGTGCAGGGTCGAGTTTGATATGTGTGAACTCGTGAGAATGAATGCTGCATAATGGTATATGCGGCATGGCTGTGTCTAGTCTAGAAGCGCCACTTTTAGAAGTTGGCATATTTGTGTAGTGAGTCTGCTGGCACGTGATTGGCTGATGAGCCTGGCCCAGGAGTGCCTGGGCCTGCTGGTGGATGGACTGTCTGGTTTGAGTAGGACAGGGTCTGCAGGGCCCCGGAGGAGGGGGTCTGAGTCAGCCGTAGATGAAAGGCCCCCATCTGCTGTCATGGATGGGAGGAAAGCGCGTCTGGTGGTGCCGGGCTGTGCCTGTCGGCCCACCATGCTGGCTCTCCCTCCTGATGGCCCACTGTCACCTCTGACCTGAGGCTGACAGGAGAGGGAAACCAGATACACCCCCGCTAGCACAAAGACTTCAAAGGACTTCAAAGCCTTTTCTGTGTATAAGAAGGTGCTGTGTCCCCTTCCATGTTGTTCTTGTTCTTGCTCTTGTGGCTGACTTGAATCTACCAGGGGTGGGCGCTGCCCAGCCCCTGGATGCCTGGAGGACTTCTGGGGGACCCCTCTGCCTTGCAAGGGCTGATGGGGGACTCTGCCCAGCCCCTGGATGCCCTGATGGACTGCTGGGGAACTCTTCCTGACTGACCCCCTGCCTGCTGCATTTCTTGGAAGACTTTGCTGGTCAATAGCGCTTAGGAGCGCTTTATTTGCCTTTCCTAGCGCTTGGGAGCGCTCTGCCTATTTTCTAGTGCTTTGGAGCGCTTTATTGCCCCCAAGCGCTGGAGAGCGCTTTATTTGTATTTACAGCGCTACTTGGCCCCAAGCGCTTAATAGCGCTTTAACTTTTATTGGGTTTTGTTTTGTATCGAGGGTGCCACCCCTCGGATCGTGGTTCCCCGCCTGCCTGCCTAAGGAGAAGGGCCGCTGCGCTGCCCGCAGCGACCCGGAAGTGGTTGGCCGGCCGGCCGGCCAATCCTAGCGCGACCGGGCGGAAGTCCCGCCCTCACCCGGGGACGCGGAAGGCTGCGGCGCCGCGTGTGAGGAGAGGGGGAGAAGATGGTGGCCGTTGCGGGGCTCCCGTGACCGAGAGGGAGCCCCGAGAGAAGGGGAAAAGCCTGGCTGCCTCGTCGCCGGTCTCCCGTGTGGAGAGGGAGACCGGACTTGCTCGGAGCCGAGAGAGAGGTGCCGGCTGCCGGGAGGACGCCGCAGAGAGCGGCGCGACGATGGAGCCTCCCCGCAGCAGAGCCGGTGAGTGAAGGGCTGCGGGGGAGGAAGCTCCGTGATGTTGCTGGCGGTGCCGGTGGAGGCACAAGGTCAAGAGCGGTCCCGTGTGGCAGTGGGCCCCTCCAACGTGAAGATAGTGGTGCGGGAAGGGCGGCCCCGGTTGGCAGTGGGTCGCCCCAGCGTTGCTTAGAGCCCCGAGAGGCTCCGTAGGGGTGCAGGTCAGTGCCTGTGTAGGCACAGCGCCCGGGGGCATTTTTAGGAACTTTAAGGGCCTGAGTTGCTCAAGAGGGGCCCATGCTTGTTATGTGAGGAGCCAGTGCGCTCCATGGCCCCTGATGACTGTCAGAGCCCCGTGGCTCCCGCTTCTGGCGCATTTCATTTAACGGGGCATTCCTTTTGGTCACGAGTCCCTGCCGCAGTTTTGTCTCCAGCTGCCCAGCAATTAGTGGGCAGCTGCACCGTTTAGGCGCAAGATAGAGAGTGAGTCCCTGAGAGGGATAGAGATGGCACAGAGGTGCCCGGCCAGTCACAGCTGCGCAGCACTTAGTGCCAGCCGCAGCGTTTAGGCCCTTGTGAGTGATTCCCAGGTGCCCAGCAAGTAGTGGGCACCTGCATCGTTTAGGCCCCTGACATTGAGACTCAGGGCGTTCTAGCCCCAACATGGCCAGATGGCCTAGGGACTGCCACAGGTGGTGGCTTATGTAGGTCTTGCGCAATTGTATGGTTATTTGCACCTCTGAATGTGATTTCTTGCATCATGTTTTATTCCTGCACCTCTGAATGTTTTTAGACATCATGTGACTTTTGCGCTACTGTATTATTCTGGTACCTCTGAATGTATCTTTATTGCATCATGTGCTTTATTTTTAACACCGCTGAATGTGTAGGTTTATGCATTATGTGTTTTTCCTTGCTACTCCTCTGAATGTATATTTATGCATCATGGGTAATGTGTTCTTTCTTAGACTCCTAAATGCTGTGTGATACTTAGGTGGTTTTCCTTTCCTACTCCTCTGAATGTGTTTCATACATCATGGGTAATGTGTTCTGTCTTAGACCCCTAAATGCTGTGTGATACTTAGGGTGTTGTTCTTTTTAGTACAGGTGGTCCTAGTGAGGTCCTGGTCCCCTGCGTGACAGTCTCCTAAGGGTTTAGGGTTGCGTAGGTGGTACTTACCTGTTCCCAGTAGTTACTGGATGTGATCTATAACTGTTGCTTTGTGTTACAGTGAAGTTTGTATACTTTTATTCTAATTTTTGACAAGTATTTCTATATCTGCGAAGTGTTGATTCTGACAGTGGCCCATGTGGCCCTGTCTTGTAAATAATCCCTTGTGAATATTGCTGTGCCAGTTGGCACAATGTACATGTGTGATTTCTATCTGATATGTTTTGACAATACAAAAGTTATTTTAATATAACCTTGTGTGGAGTCTCTTTTGTGGTGTACCTAATATGTTGTTGCTGTTGTGCGCTGGCGCAAATGCTTTACACATCGCCTCCGAGTTTAGCCTAGACTGCTCGTGCCAAGCTACCTAGAGGGTGAGCAGGGGTTATCTTGGCGTGAGACTTCCTTGCCCTGACTAGAATGGTGGTTTCTGCCTGGCTTTGGCGGCAGCCTTAGCCTACCAGAAACAGCCGGTTCTAACAAGTATTTATTGACTTCTCCACAGCCTTTCCTTAGATAATAGGTCATGGCCATGGAGTAAACATAAGATGCATGGGATGTCAAATACCCTGACCCTGATTTCAGCTATTGTGAATCACAAATCTATTGCAAAGTGACAACAACCATAAAACCAGCACACAGCGAAGTTCTAAACACTCTAAAGCAAGAACCTGCAAAATTAGCATATAGTATCAAATTAATAATGAACCTGCAGAATGAGGCAGGGAAGTGTGGGTGCAAAATAGATAATTGCAAATGTATCTGGAGTCCATTTGCAAATGGCCTTAAAAACAGCTGAGTGCACTCACAAATTACTAACAAGTGGAAGCTGGGGTTGACCAAGCACATGCTGTAAAACAAGACCCAACATGCTGTGCAGACAAAATTGTGGCCAGGTGTGCCATAGCGAGAAGGACACAATTATTTTGAGCCTATCAGAGGAGGAAAAGGACAAAGGAGAGATCATTTTGGCACAGATTTACAATCTTTTTTAAAACATAGGAGGGGGTATGCCAGGCTGGTTTAATAGTCAAGTTATAGTAGACATCATAGATGATCTATAGCCTGTGTTAGGCAGGCTGACACCATGCAGCCAGCCTATGCCCATGCATTTCCAAATCCTGCATTCACTACGCCTGTTAGTATCAAAAAGGTATGGAGGCACAATAGCTGTTTCGTGTGGCACCAAATGTTATGCCCTAGCTTTGACATTCTGGATTTTGTATGGGTACTGTGTAGTCCAGAAGCCACACTCACAAAATGTTTGCAAGTTCCCCAGATGAATTGCAGGATGCAAAGGTGAAATTCTATGGAACCAATCAATTCTCACATATAGTTTATATGAATTGTACACACATCTTGATTTATCCTCCTTCAGAGAATGAGTATTTGTGGATAAACACCATACAAGTGATGTGCAATGCAGCATGTCGCATTACAACTTTGTGGCACAGTAACATATGTTCCAGCACAGTGCCCTTTATGACTGGGGAGCCACTACCACTGAAATTATCTGCTGATGCATGCCCAGCACCCATATATCTCTGTTGCGGGCAACAGTGCATAAACCATATATATCCAAGTGTGACTAATTGGGTCACTGGTTCGCTAGGGTTTGAGCCCCAGTCAAGCAGCATCCACAATTCTAGCCATGATAAGGCACAACCACCCCCAAATTAACCTCTTCTTACCACCTGGTAGCTTGGCACAGAGCAATCAGGCTTAACTTTGAGGCAATGTGTAAAGTATTTGTGCAATACTTCAAACAGTAAAACAGTAAAAACACCACACAAGAAGAATCCCACACCATGTTAGAAAAATAGATCTTAATTTAATGAATACAACAAGACTAAAAAAGGCTAAAATCCAATCAGTAAAACCAAAGTTATGAATTTTTAAAGAATAAACTGTAAAATAGCACCTGAAAGCATAAAGGGCCAGCCGTGGCTATCTGCTCACACTGACCCATGTCAAAGTCATAAGTTCGGGCCAACCACGTAGGAGCGCAGGTCGAATACAGTCCCAGATTAGTCCCGCTGAAGTTATAGTCTCAAGTTTTGTGCCAAGAGTCCCATTTGCATTGGAGAGGGTTGTGAGGAGCAAAGAGAGTGTTGTGGGCGGCAGTTGGCAAGGTGCAAAGAGCAGACCAGATGTCAAGGACAAACAGGCTGGAGCTTTGTTTTGGCAGTTCTCTGTGAGCTGTTGATGCTGCTGTGCGAAGAGACAGGTTGGCGGCGGTTCACGCTCATTTTCTGAGCGAGCATCATGGTTTCGGTGTGAACTGGCCCATTTACTGTTGTGAAGAGCCCAAAAGCTTGAATTGAAGAACTTGAGACACACACCAAGGGTTCAGACCTGAGAGGCATCACTTGGGAGTCAGGAACTAGCTGTAGAGAGGACTAGCAGCTGTTGGGGAGCCTTTTATCTCCCTGAGGCTCAGATCAGGAGGCCAGCAGATTTGCCCTCTGAGTCACTCTCGGGTCATGGGTTTGAGGTGTAGTTGCAGGTCCAGTTCTTCTTCCCCAGGCAAGAGGGAAGCAGGGCAGTAAAGCAGGGCAGCAGTTCCTTCAGAGTAGCAGTCTAGAAGAGTGTCAGTCCTTGTAACAATACGGCAGTCCTTCTTCCTAGCAGGGTATCCACAGGTCCAGAAGTGTAATGAAGTTGTGGTGTCTGAGGTCCCTCTTTTATACACAGTTGTGCCTTTGAAGTGGGGTAAAGCTTATAAAGGCATACATTTGAAGTGCACAGATGCCCTGCCTTCCTGTCCCTGGCTTTTGTCTAACTATGTAGCCATTTGTGTGGAGACTGGACACAGACTCATCAAGTGTGAATAAGGCTGGGCCCTGCTCCTCCTTCCCATTCTGTCCGTGATGGTCCATCCAGTCCCACCTACGCTCCATTGGGTGTGGCTGGCTAGAAGGAATACAGAAAGTCCAACTGCCAACTACACAGCATATAACCCAGTGACAGACTGCAGACACCAAATGGCTAAGGCAAGAAAATGCCAACTTTCTAAAAGTGGCAATTTCAAAATTGTAATTTAAAATGCGACTTCGCCGTAAGTTAGGATTTTAAATTAGGATTCCAGAGACACCAAAATTAACTGGTTATCCTTTTCCATTTGGAAATTACTCTTGTTAAATCTAATAAGGTAAACACAAGGAGATGATGGACGGAGCGCTGAAACTTTTCCCACACTCACGCCCAGTCATAAATCTGGGTTGAATCCATCATCATTCTTTAGCTCACTTCACCACCTCAGTTCAGACCCAGCTATATGCAAATCAGTTTTGACACTGTGCCTCATGGGAACAGTTCAGCCCGAACTGCCAAGCCAGGTCTTACCTGAACCGGAAACAAGCATCCTGGGACCGGTTTCTGTGTAACACCATTCATCAGCCAGACTAGCTTGAATCCAGTGGCAAAGTGAGCAAGGGACCCACGACTGGGCATACCCTGCCAACTTAGGCCGAACAAAGCAAACACAAGGAGATGATGGACGGTGTGCTGAAACTTTTCAGACACTAACGTCCAGTCACAGATCTGGGTTGAATCCATCATCATTCTTTAGCTCCCTTCACCCCCTCAGTTCGTGTAATAAGGTAACACCAATGTTATCCTATTGGAGAGATAGACATTGCAGTAGAGAAAAACAAATTGAAAAGTTTTTCACTAACAGAAAATATTGAACTTTTTAGATACACTGCGCCCTGCCCTTGGGCCATCCTGGGCCTACCCTATGAGTGACTTGTATTAAAAAGGAAGGTTTGAGTTTGGCAAAAGGTTTATTTTACCAGATGGAACTGCGTGGACAGGTTCTGCAATGGCATAACGTGTATTTGTAAAGCGCACATTCACCCAGAAGGGTCTATTTGTGCTGAATAACAGATGTTTATTGTTACCTAATTCAATGGTGCTAAATATATCGACCTCAGAAGGATGAAAGGTCAAGTGGACCTGCCAATATTGGAACCTGTCACCATGAGGTCAAACATAGTCCTCTACGGTGGATGCATTGTTCTACTAAGCCACCAGACCCAGCTGGCCTGAGACAGGTTTAAAGGGCTACCAATTTGGTGGGTGGCAAATCAGTGCTGTAGGTCACTAGTAGCATTTACTTGTCAGACCCTGGACACTTGTAGAGCACCTCACTAGGGACTTATAAGTAAATTTAATATGCCAATTGGGTACTATAAGCCAACATAATCATGTTTTAAGCAGAGAGCACAGACACTTTAGCACTGGTTGGCAGTGGTTAAGGGCACAGAGTCCTAAGGCCAACAAAAAGACAAATTCATTAAAAATAGGAGGAGTGAAGGCAAAATAATAGGGAGTGACCGTGCCGAAAGGGCCAGCTCCAACACCAAGGGTCATAACATGTCAACTCCCTAGACCTTCGGTCCAGCCCAGCACTCTCCCCAGCTGCTCCGCCTCACCGCTGCAGTCTCGAGTCCTCCTCTGTCAGGGTTTGCGCCAGCAGCACTCCTAACACCTTGGTGACTCGTGTTTTGTTCTGGTATTCGGCATCCGTCGGTCTCACTAAGGATTATTGTTTATTTAGTTGTTTCATTGCCTAAGTTTCTTAATTCTGCTGATCTACTGATTCTTCTCTGCCTGAGTTGCCATTCCATTTTTACCGCCACTGCTGCCCCTGTGGCACCTCCCACCCCGACTCAGTCCCCGCTCCCTCCTCCCCACCGCCGGTCCCATCCCCTCCACTACTTAATGGCAACTGCTGCAGGGAGCGCGTGGTGATCCCTAGACCTTTGTTCCAGGCCAGCACTCTCCCCAGCAGCTCCACCTCACCTCCGCAGCCTCGAGTCCCCCTCTGTCAGGGTTCGCGCCAGTAGCCCTCCTAACATCTTGGTGACTCGTGTTTTGTTCTGGTATTCGGCACCCGCCGGTCTCACTAAGGAATATTGTTTATTTAGTTGTTTTATTGCCTACGTTTCTTAGTTCTGCTGATCTACTTATTCTTCTCTGCCTTAGTTGCCATTCCATTTTTACCGCTGCTGCCCCTGCGGCCCCTCCCACCCCGACTCAGTCCCCGCTCCCACCTCCCCACTGCCGGTCCCGCCCCCACCCCTACTTGCCGATCCCAAAGTGGACGCGTGCAGCGGGCTTGTCGCTGGCGCGCCTAAGTCACGCCTAAGGCATTTCCGTTTGCGCCCGTCCGTGACCCAACTGCGGCCAGTGCCAGAAACCCTAGTTCTTCTAGGCCCCACCACTATGACTCAACCACCCTCTGTGCACTCAATCCTGGAAGACACACCGACTGCGTAAGATCCTCGCCGAACACCACCCAGGGACAGTTCTCATGCAGACCAGCCGCAGATCCTTCACCATCGATAAAGCCCCCACTACCGCCGATGACCCACCTGAGGCGCGCACCACCAAAACCCTCACATGGATCCTCCTCAACGTGCACTCCCTGCACTGACGCGCCGTAAAAAACTGGGACCTGATCGACACCCACTCGCCGGACGTCACCTTCCTCACAGAAACCTGGACCAATGTCACCTCCGGCCCCGACATCGCCACAGCCATCCCTAACGGCTACAAGATCCAGAGAAAGGACCACCCCATCACTCAGGAAGATGACTCACCATCACACACAAGACACCCCTCCGACTCTACACTTCCAGCATGAGTGACATCCACTCCAACACAGACCACCTCCACTTCCAGATCCAGGCCAGCCCCACTCTCATCTACACACTGCCAGGAACTCGCACCCAGCCTGCAACCACCATCGTGGGCTCACTGCACCCCATGCAATCACCTCCATGGACTGCATCCTACTCGAGGACCTGAACTTCCACCTCGACAACTGCAACGACCCCGACTCCACCACTCTCCTCGACAACCTCGTCAACCTGGGACTGAAGCTGCTCATAAACACGCCCACCCATAGAGCGGGTCACACCCTCTACCCCATCTTCACAGGCGGAACAAACATCCGCTTTAGCCACACCACCCAGCCCCTCTGAACGGACCACCACTGAGTCCATTTCACCTTCAACACCACCACTGCACCCAAGCCAGCCCTGCACCCACCTCAACGAAACTGGAGCAAGGTCACAGAGGAACACTTCAACACCACCCTCCGCTGAAACCCACCCAATACCACGACCGACACCACCCTGCTAAACAAAGCCCGCTGAAGGCCGCCTGGTTCACCGCAGAACTTCAAGAAGCTAGGCGCTCCTGCAGACGCCTCGAGAAAACCTTGCGTAACCAGAAAACCACAGAAGCTAGGAACGACCACAAGAGCGACCTGACGGAATACCACCAGCACATAAGAGACACCATGTAGGAAGGTGGATATCTGACTATGGTTACCCCCAAACTTTTTGCCTAGTGTTTAGCTGGTTTTTGACTTAGTTGGCCTGGGATCCTGCTATCCAGAGCCCCAGACTAATTGCTCTCTCCTTAAAATGGACTCCATGTACCTTAGGTACATACACAATTGGATACTGGACCACCTTATAGGCCCCTGTACAGTGTACCATAGGTACCCAGGGCATAGGTGTTTCCAAGGCCTACCAGGGGCTGAAGCATGTTTTATGCCACCCCTGGCCTGGCTTCCATATTTGACACAACTGGTTGATCACTCAGCTGGGGTAAGTTGGTGTAATCACCTCTTACTTAGATATAGTATATCTATATCTATCTTATATGGACACATGTTAACCTATAAGTCACTCCTATGGCAGGCCTTAACAATCCTGGAGGCAGAGTGCTTGGTTTCATGTGAGATGGTGGTCTGGCATGAGCTGAGCCTGTCTGCAGCTTTCGGACCAACGTCCTTTAGCTGTTTCCAGATATTGCCATACCATATACTCTTAAGTGCATTACGAACATCGCGATTGAATGCTATCTTTGGTTTGTCATGGAGTCATTGGAGTTTTGGGGCCCTGGGGAAGTCTTCTCTTTGGATTTATCCCCACCTTTCTCTTGAGGCTTGGTAGTTTCTTTCTTTTGGTCACCACCCTGGTTCTTAGGCCTGATCCTGGTTCTGACCCATTTGTCTGCCCCCTTACCCAATTCTTATGGAGAGGTCAGATCAGAGTCCACCAGGTGCTGGTAGAAGCTGGTTTTGACAATTATTTAAGATTTGCTCTCTCATCATCAAATTATACAATCCTGTATAGTCTGTAACCTTACTTCCCAGCAACCAGCCCTCCAGAGCCTTAGTGGCATATTCAACAAATTCAGACCAGTCCTGAGTCTGTGTCTTCTGGGTCTCTCTGAACATCAACCTGTACTGTTCAGTGATTAAGCCTAACCCATCAACCAGAGCATTCTTCAGGACCAGGTCGTTTCTAGAATCCTCATCACTAACTGTGAGGAGTCTGTCTCTGCCTCTACCTTCAAATGAGAGCCACAAGATTGCTGCCCACTGCTCATGAGGGATCTGCTGTACTCTGCAGGCCCTCTCAAGTGCAGGTATCCATTTGTGGATGTCATCCCCAGCTTTGTAGGGGGGCACAATCTTACTCATGTTTCTATTGTCATAGGACCTGTCTTTATTCTTAGGGATAGTGCTGCCACAGTGGATCCTAATCCACTCTCTCTAGGCTGTCTTGCTATAGCAAGCTTCTCTTGGATCAGGGATACTTCTAGCTCTCTCTTCTGGATCCTAAGCTCAGCCTCTCTCATGTTGGCCTCATGTTCCTTCCTCTGAGGGGTTGTCATTCTCCTTCTGGAGTGACCATGAGAACCTCTAGAAGCATGGGAAGTGTTAGATTCACCTGAGTGATTCCTTCTCCTCCTAGGCTCCTGGTTAAGTCCACTTGGGGGTCTGAGTGGGTTTAACCCTGACTCAGTCCCAAATTGGCCTAAGTTATCCTGGCTAAGTCTTCTGACTGGCACCTGACTAAGTCTCTCATCATCAGAATCACTTTCTTCTTCCTCCTCCTCCTCCTCATCCTCAGGCTGAGTATCCCCAGTGGTCTGGTCTTCCTCATCTATCTGGACAATAGGGATAGGGGCATCAGTGTTATCATCTTCAGAGGGAGATCCTCCTTCTCTAGTCCCTTTGGGGTCAGTATTGGAGGTCTTTAGAGCTTCAGACTGGTCTAAAAGCTCTCTGAGGTGTGCTGTGGTAGGGTTCTGACCCGTCTTGAGACCTCTTAAGGTACACAGCTGCCTCATCTCTTTAAAGTTTAACATAGCAAATTTGGATGGTGCCCTTGGACGGTCACTCTCAACAGGGATAGGTCCAGTGGACCCCTCTGCTCCAGACATTGCTCTAGTGTGGGTGGATGTGTTGCAATCTACCTACACTGGTGTTTAGCTACTAAACCTATCTAATAGTTGTAGTCAGGTTGTGCTAATCCCTTTGCTCTACAACAACTAAGTTCAGTAGAACTTAAGTATACTAGTCTTGTTTTATATGTACCTAACAGGTACCTGTATGATCTTTCAAATGATATTTTCAAAGATTGCAATGGTAAAACAACAGCAAGCTCAAATCCCAACCGCTGCTCACCAATGTGAGAAGTTGGCCTGGTATATGATGCTCACTAGTTCTAGTGATCACCTTGTACCATGCCAAGCAACCCTTATGATGATTGGTTGTAAGTCAACCTTATAGACCAGCTATCCTAGTGGTAGCATGGACAAAGCAGTCTTAGGCTAAACTCTGTAAAGGCATGTGAAGCAAGCTGTTTTACCACATACACTCTCCTTGAATACCAAATGAAAGGACACCACACAGATATATATTGAAAATATATATATATTTATTTACTACAAGTACCCCCTATACTCTTTATGAGCACAGAAGCAAATGCGTTAAAACAAAACAGGGTTTCAATACACAAAAGTTGCACAATATGGATAGGTCCTGGTGGCCCTTAAAACCATATACTAAAATAGTGGTATAAGAACCACGTATCTTAAACGAAGAAGGCCTAGGGCCTTGGGAATCGCTGGGACTACGAGGAGCTAACAATAGTTAGTGACCAGGAGGCCCACGGGATGCGTGTGCAGTGCTTGAAGTTACACGCGGGCGCCCATAGACTTTTAATGGGTGCGTAAAAAGTACAAAGTTACTGCAAAGGGAACCTTCCGGATGGACCAGAACCTAACAACTTAAAACCTAGACACTAGAGAGGTTTCTCTCAACAGGAGCACTGGAGTGCCAGCGTTACCTCACCCACAGGAAGCGGGTGCATAGGGTTCAAAGTGCGTCGGGTCTCGTCGTGTGGTTCAATGGAGCCTGAAGATGAAGATGCTGCAGGCGGCCAGTCGAGAAGAGTTCCGGTGGATCCAAGGATGGATCTGAAGATGTGAAGACCTGAAAGCAGAGGGGACAATGTTCAAAGTCACTGGCCAGTGACTACCGTGGAACCAGGAGGGAACCAGGCCATGTCGGGTGCCAACAGGTGAAGAAAGGAAGCTTGTCTCTGCAGCCACGTGGACACGAAGAGGTCAGCGACGTCCAGGAGTCGATCACGAGCTGTCCCACGCAGGCTCTCGCTGATGGCAGTGTCGGCAACTTGATTGAAGCAAACAGGCCTTGGCAAAGGCAAGCCATGCAGGAATTGAAGAAAGCTTGTTACTCTGACCAACAAGGTCAGAGGGGCTGCCCCTCTTTACAGGAGCGAGGGCCAGTCTGGAGCAACCAGACCAGTGGTGTTGATTGTAGATTTCGTCACCAAGATGTCCACTAGCCAACGGGCCAGTAACCGGGATGACGCATCGAGTGGCAAAATGCAAAAGGGCCCCACACAGATCGTGGAGATGCTGGGGGGCTGATCTTCGGTGCAGATGCTGCTCATGGTGGTGCTTCCCAAACCCCAAAGCACAGCGTGGAGGATACCTCGGGTGCTGCGCAGTCAGCTTCTGGGGGGTCTTTCAAGATGGCCTGTCCCACGTCTCTTGATGCCTCCACGGGTCTCTTCTTTTCAGGGACTGGGGATCGGGCTGGGAAATGTCTGGGAATCCAGGTCTTGTCGGGCTCTGGGCTCCGGCTCCGGCGGGAGGCGGCAGCAAAGCAGACGTCGAGTTGCTGGATGGTGCCTGTGTTCACAGGGTGGTCACTCCTTGGCCACAAGGGAGATGCTCTTCAGTCTTCTGTGCAGCAGAATGTCGAAGTCCAGTTTTCTTCTTAGTTGCAAGTCGAGTTCAGGATGATCTGAAGTCTTAGGACACAGCTCCTACTCTTAAACCAAATCTAGGGGCCGGATTACCTGCTAGGTCCCTCCTCTGGGTGGGACCAGGAAGGGGGGCGGTTACACCCCTTTTCCTTTGTCCAGTTTCGCGCCAGGACTGGGGCTGGAGAGCCCCAGGACCGGTTTGAACTGGCATATGCACAGTGACACCTTGTGTGCCCCAGGCATGTCTCATTCTTTTCAGCCCTCCCAAACCCACTACACAAAATCCTGTCTGGGTGGTGCAAGCACCTCCCCTGACAGGAAACCCTTTGTCCAAGCCTCCCAAGCTGGAAGGACTCCCAGCAGCAGGAGGTTAGACTTGTGTCTGTGGTGGGAGCATCCATTTTGTGATGCTGAGGCTCATGTTTAACTTTACCCGGGTTTCAGGTTAGGTACATGTCGTGTCCCTCTAGAAGGGTGGAATGCTACCCCCGTCGCCATAATTGGCGAGGGGGTAGTATTTCAATTCGTATGTCACCTTACTCGACATGTTTTGACCAACCCCAGACAGGATTTTGTGTAGTGGGTTTGGGAGGGCTGAAAAGAATGAGACATGCCTGGGGCACACAAGGTGTCACTGTGTATATGCCGGTTCAAACCGGTCCTGGTGCTCTCCAGCCCCAGTCCTGGTGCGAAACTGGACAAAGGAAAGGGGTGTAACCACCCCCTTCCTGGTCCCACCCAGAGGAGGGACCTAGCAGGTAATCCGGCCCCTAGATTTGGTTTAAGAGTAGGAGCTGTGTCCTAAGACTTCAGATCATCCTGAACTCGACTTGCAACTAAGAAGAAAACTGGACTTCGACATTCTGCTGCACAGAAGACTGAAGAGCATCTCCCTTGTGGCCAAGGAGTGACCACCCTGTGAACACAGGCACCATCCAGCAACTCGACGTCTGCTTTGCCGCCGCCTCCCACCGGAGCCCGAGCCCAGAGCCCGACAAGACCTGGATTCCCAGACATCTCCCAGCCCGATCCACTGTCCCTGAAAAGAAGAGACCCGTGGAGGCATCGAGAGACGTGGGACAGGCCATCTTGAAAGATCCCGAGAAGCTGACTGCGCAGCACCCGAGGTATCCTCCATGCTGTGCTTTGGGGTTTGAGAAGCCCCACCACCGAGCAGCATCTGCACCAAAGATCAGCCCCCCAGCATCTCCACGATCTGCGTGGGGCCCTTTTGCATTTTGCCACTCGATGCGTCATCCCGGTTACTGGCCCGTTGGCTAGTGGCCATCTTGGTGACGAAATCTACAATCAACACTGCTGGTCTGGCTGCTCCAGACTGGCCCTCGCTCCTGTAAAAAGGGGCAGCCCCTCTGACCTTGCTGGTCAGAGTAACAAGCTTTCTTTAATTCCTGCGTGGCTTGCTTTTGCCAAGGCCTGTTTGCTTCAATCAAGTTGCCGACACTGCCATCAGCGAGAGCCTGCGTGGGACAGCTCGTGATCGACTCCTGGACATCGCAGACCTCTTCGTGTCCACGTGGCTGCAGAGACAAGCTTCCTTTCTTCACCTGTTGGCACCCGACCGCCTGGTTCCCTCCTGGTTCCACGGTAGTCACTGGCTAGTGACTTTGAACATTGTCCCCTCTGCTTTCAGGTCTTCACATCTTCAGATCCATCCTTGGATCTACCGGAACTCTTCTCGACTGGCCGCCTGCAGCATCTTCATCTTCAGGCTCCATTGAACCACACGACGAGACCCGACGCACTTTGAACCCTATGCACCCGCTTCCTGTGGGTGAGGTAACGCTGGCACCTCGGTGCTCCTGTTGAGAGAAACCTCTCTAGTGTCTAGGTTTTAAGTTGTTAGGTTCTGGTCTATCCGGAAGGTTCCCTTTGCAGTAACTTTGTACTTTTTACGCACCCATTGAAAGTCTATGGGCGCCCGCGTGTAACTTCAAGCACTGCACACGCATCCCGTGGGCCTCCTGGTCACTAACTATTGTTAGCTCCTCGTAGTCCCAGCGATTCCCATTCCCTAGGCCTTCTTCCTTATAGATACGTGGTTCTTATACCACTATTTTAGTATATGGTTTTAGGGGCCACCAGGGCCTATCCATATTGTGCAACTTTTGTGTATTTAAACCCTGTTTTGTTTTAACGCATTTGCTTCTGTGCTCATAAAGAGTATAGGGGGTACTTGTAGTAAATAAATATATATATATTTTCAATATATATCTGTGTGGTGTCCTTTCATTTGGTGTTCAAGGAGAGTGTATATGGTAAAACAGCTTGCTTCACATGCCTTTACAGAGTTTAGCCTAAGACTGCTTTGCCCATGCTACCACTAGGATAGCTGGTCTATAAGGTTGACTTACAACCAATCATCATAAGGGTTGCTTGGCATGGTATAAGGTGGTCACTAGAACTAGTGAGCATCATATACCAGGCCAATTTCTCACACACCAAACGGACCTTCATAAGAGACAAAGTCCTGACCGACGTGACCAACACCAAGGAACTGTTCAACTTCATACAGCAGTTCACAAAACCCACCTGCAAAGCCACAGATGTCACAGCTTCCCAGGAACTCTGCAACAAGCTCAGCTCCTTCTTCTACCTGAAAATCAAGTTCCTCTACGACAACTTCAGCGAACCAGTGCCGGGCACCACCCCGCTACCCACCACCACCGCCGCCGACAAGCCGACCATCACTTCCTGGGAACCCACAACCGTCGAACTCATCACCACGACCACGAAAAAAACAAACTCAGGAGCCCCTACAGACCCCCGCCTACCGCACATCTTCCACAGGGCCGCCACCGCCGCCATCTCACCCAAACTAGGACGGACCATCAACGCCTCCCTCAGATCTGGCATCTACCCAGATGACTGAAAACGGGTGGAGGTGAAACCCCTCCTCAATAAATCAATGGCCGACTCAACAGACCTCAAAAACTACCGGCCCATCTCTCCCCTCCCCATCACGGCCAAAGTCACAGAGAGACTCGTAAACACCCAGATAACTGCCTTCATCAAAGAGAACTCCATCCTAGACTCCTCCCAGTCTGGATTCCACAGCTCAAACAACACCGAGTACGCCCTCCTTGCCGTAACAGACGACATCCACATGCTACTAGACCAGGGACACACTGCAGCCCTCATCCTTCTAGACCTCTCCGCAGCCTTCGACATCGTCTCACATCGCACACTCGCAGCCAGACTACACAACGCAGGGGTACAAAGAACCTCCCTTGACTGGATCTGATCCTTCATCTCCGGCAGAACCCAGAGGATTCGACTCCCTCCCTTCCTCTCCGAACCCACGGAAATCAACTGTGGAGTACCTTAGGGATCATCACTAAACCCCTCGCTCTTCAACATCTATATGGCCCCCCTCGCCGCCATTGTCGAACAGCACGGGCTCAGCATCATATCCTATGCCGACAACACCCAGCTCATCCTCTCACTCATGAAGAATCCCGAAGACACCAGACTCTGCTTCCAGGAAGGAATGGAGAATGTAGAGGCCTGGATGAAAGATAGCTGCTTGAATCTCAACTCAGACAAGATGAAGGTCCTCATCCTCGGGCCCTGCATCTCCGCCTGGAACAACACCTGGTGGCCCACCGCCCTCGGGAGCCTACCTACCCCTACAGACCACGCGTGGAACCTCGGCATCATCCTGGACTCCTACCTCTCCATGAACTGCCAGATCAACGCCCTCGCTTCCACCTGCTTCAATTGCCTTTGCGTCTTCTGTAAGACCTTCAAATGGATCCCCCCCGACTGCAGAAGGACCTTCACCCACACACTCATAACCAGCCGACTGGACTACAGCAACACCCTCTATGCCTGAATAAACAGAACTCTTCTACACAAGCTCCAAACCATCCAGAATGCCGCAGCCAGACTCGTCCTAGGGACACCGCGCCACAAGCACATGACCCAACACCTACGAGGCCTCCACTGGCTCCCCGTCGAGAAGAGGATCACCTTCAAACTCCTCACCCACGCTTACAAATCCCTCAACAACATCAAACCCAAATACCTCAACAAGAGAGTATCCTTCCACGTACCCATGAGGAACCTCTGCTCCGCCGACCTCGCCCTGGCAGAGGTCCCCCGCATCCGCAGAAACAGAACCGGCGGGAATGCTTTCTCCTATGTCACAGCCAAGACCTGGAACAAGCTCCCTGTTAACATCAGACGCTCCCTGACCCTGCACACGTTCAGCAAGGACCCTTAAGACCTGGCTCTTCGACTGATACGGCGCCGCTCCAGCCCCCCAGCCCCTTGAGACCCTCATCGGGTGAGTAGCGCACTTTACAAACCTCTGATTGATTGATTGATTGCTTGATTGACCTCAAACCATGGACACAGAGGGAATGGAGGTGCAAACATGTGCAAGTACAGATCAGACCAGTGACTGAACATGCATTTAGCATACTGAAAGGCATATTCTGCTGTCTACATAAATTATGGTAGTGCACTGGAATACACTCCATAGGCCTACTGCAAAATTATTGCCACATGCATGGTGGTGCACAACGTTGCCAGGAGGAGGTTGTTGCCACTTGAACTTGAGTATAATAACTGAGCTGATAAGTCCCCTCTCCCAGTAACAAGCAAGGGCTGCAGTGGGCATGGCATGCAGGTAATATATGACTAACATCTGAATCTGACTTAGATTACCAAAAGGATTAAAATGTACAAATAATGCACATTACACAGTATCATTTTCATAATATGTTTTTCTGTTTATTCACAGGTTGGCTAAGAAATAAGTAAATAATGGTAAGTCCTGATGACCAATCCTGAGAGTACACAACTATGAGGTACAATTTTTACATATGCATGGACAATTTTAACATATGACTACAATTCACAATCCCGATCTCCTCCGCCACCTTCCCACATTGTGCTCCCAGATTTTACACCTTTTCCTGAGCATTGCACAACTACACCAAAGTTTCAGGTGTGATGCACATTATTCCTCTCCACCACAGAAGTATTGCTGGGACTTGAGGCTCCCCTCTCAAAGCACCAGGCACTGTTGCATTATTAGTTGCTTTTGCCATATATAACTCAGTACACCTTGACTATGCACTGTGACACATCTGGACTGTTGGGAACAATGTCTACCTGCAGGTTGACAGCACAGCACAATAGTATTACTGTCACTTTGATCAGCCTGCCAACTTCCTAACATCCACCCACTAAGTGGCATTTCTGTGTCTCTGTGTCAGTGGATCTTCATGGACTGCTCCTTACAAAACTGTCACAGCCTCACGTAAATCGACAGTGCATGTAATGGTCTCAAACCTATGGGCAACACTGAGTGGCCCAACTTTCCCTCTCGATAGGGGCATTGTCATGGTATTTTCATCATGGGATATTAATTACCTAAATGTGACAGCCGGTCTGCCAGCATGTCAATGTGGTTATAATGTTTCCTGTACCCTGGTGGATATCCTATTTCTCTTGGTTTGACAGTAGGTTCTTCTGTTCGAGTTGGTGGTTATGACACAGCTGATTGTCTGATGACAATTTCAGGTGTAGCTGTGCGTTCCAGAATTTGTGCACCTTAAGCTGTAGAATAGCAGTTAATGGTAGTGCACGGCCATTTGGACCAACTGTTTCTGTTTTATGTTCTTCCTGGAGCATGTGATTTGGTTTGTCTCCTGTTGGAGCAGAGAGTTTTGTTGGGTAAAGCAGTATTTGGTGCCCATGTCAATGGAGATTAATAAGTGACAGTACATATTAGCATTCTGTCTGTGCTGAGTTAACCGAAGACTAGCAGATATTTTATGTTTTTTTTATATCTCACTCTGTGGATGGCACGCATGGGAAGTTTAATGGTAATGCACTACAGGGCTTATTTTCATTTGACATATCTCTTTGTATCCTAAAATGTACCTTATGATTTTGTCTGCAGATATGCAGAGTTATTTGTGCCTGTGTATTGTGATACATGAGGAAATAGGGTGTATTATATAATGTATTGCATGGTTGTGCTCCCTCACTGAGTAATACACTTACCAACCCTTTTAGGACCCTTAGATTTTGTTTGTCAGAATTTCTGCTCAACCCGGGATAGATGTGACTCTGAGCAGCAAGGCTTCCACAAAGGAAAAGGTGTAAATAATTCAAGTAGAACCAGATTAATGTATTTGTATTTAAATTTAGACACCACAACCACCAAGATCCACTTGTGGGTTCCAGAGATATGGAATTTACAAGGTATAATAAACTTGGTTATTTCACTCAACCCTGAACACACATTGGCAAATTCATTATAATAATAATTTGTATTTGTATAGCTCACATATCACCCCCAGGAGGGGCCTCAAAGCGTTGGTACGCATACCGCTGTGGAACCCATCCTGGCTTTCCCTGTGAAGTGCCCACTCCTCAAGGTGAGGCCAAGCATCCCAGCGTTGTTGGGGCCGTTGTGGAGATTAAGCAAACTATTGCCCAGAGTTGCAGAGTGGGACCCATGATTAGAGTAGGCACCTAGGCGAGAATTATCGAGTCCGCGGACACTGAGCCCAAGATCCTGCCGCGTTGGGTCTTGAACCCTGGTCCCGGGCCTGACCCCTGCTTCAGGGTCTGCCGCCTCTAACCAGTGAGCCACACTTTATCACACTGAATACTACTTGGAATGCGGCGACTTAAGAGTCACTTTAAACAACCAACTCCAAGAGGGAGCCAGTCAGGGGTACCAAGCAAGTCCTCAGAAACAGTTACTTCAGCAGCTGAAGCAGTCTTTAGTCAGTCTCATGCGCTTTGCAGGGCTTTGCTATGGAAGTGATCCTGGTGTAAGGGATGAAGGATGCTGAAGATGTTCAAAGGATGCTGCGGATGCAATGCAGCCGATGGGGGTCTTGTTGCAACGACTCTTCAGTCCACAAAGGGGATGAGGCAGCCCTGGTCACAGGGTCGACTTCCCTTAAAGACCTCTTAGTGCTGGCAGAAACCTATTTGCCACTGGACAACCAGTCACCCTGTATCGCGGACACATGCCAATCCTTCCTGGGTTGATAACTCATCATCTTGGGTTCCACCTGCACCTTGACACCAATCTTGGGCTCAGCAAACTCCGCTGCAACTTTATGCGTTAGGTCCAGATACCTGGTGCTTCATGACGGTGTTTGATGGCCGGTTAAAGGCTTTAGGCAATCAACTTGTCACAGCAGGGTTCTCAGATGTAGTGTCCCTGTGCTGGGAGCAGGAGGTCAACTCACTGACCCTTGGAGTCTCTTGGCTTTGGCTGGGCTCTGGAGATGGCTTTTTCTCCAGCAAGACACAGAAGACACAGTTCCTCTCCTAGCCACCAGGTTTAGTAGGTGCAGTGCATGTTGGTGCAGCCTGTCTTTGATTTTTCCACGGTGCAGCAGGATAGTCCTTCTCCTGTCCTTCTTCCAGTTCAGTCAAGATTTGAGTGAGGGTTGACCTACTTGTGCACTTGTGCTCAGAAAATGCCCTCAGGGCAAGATGCTGCAGGTAGCCAATGGGATACCTGGTTCCCCCCACCAGATGACCCCTTCCTGTGAGGTGTAGCATCTGAGCATCCCAGGGTCCACCATTCTGCCCACTTTAAATATGGCATGACCCTTCTCCCAGCGTTTTGAACTCCCTAGTCCAACAGAGGTGTGGCTACCTAGGGGGCTACACACACACCTGGAAAACTGGTTTAGCAACTGGTTTACCATCTCCTGTCCCAAATGTCAGCCTGTCTGCCTGAACAATGGAGCAGCACCTGTCACAAGTGTTACCCATTTGCCCTTCAAAGGCAACTTCTCCTTTGAAGCTCTCGTTTTGGTCCAATACCCTCGTGGATCCTGCAGGAGGGAGATGACACCTCCTTCTAGAGCAGGACCCTATTGCATCCTTTCCTGGGAGTCATTAGCACATCTCCCAGGAGGACAGAAAGTTGTGTCAGCTATAAGGCCTGTGTGCAACCAGTATGGGTACAGGGGACTGAAGACGACAAAGTTGTAACTTTGCTAAAGTTGCACACTGAAACTTGTTACATTCATTTCGGCATGAGAAACAAGTCAGGTGTGCCTTTGTTCAGAGGCAACTTGAGAGGCACACCGGCTTCCCCCTTTTTTAACAGGCTCTTATTTAAATCCCACATCAGCGCTCCCAGCAGCAGCAGCGCTCCCACCCCTCGCCGCACCCGCTTCGCGGGTGCCGCATCGACGGGAGCTGAGGACACAGAGACTGCGGGGCAATCACTCAGGCGGTAAGGCGGCTGTGGGCGCGAGGCGTCAGCGGGGCTGCGAGTGTGCGGGGACTTCATTTCCCAGAAGTCCCTGCAAGACCAAGGAAGAGCTTCCGGTCCGCTCTCCCTGCTGGCCCGCCCCCCGCCCCCGCCCTCACCTACGAGATCCTTCAAGAGGCGACCTGGGCCTCCAGCGTGTGGTCCACCTACTTTGTTCAGAGGCAACTTGAGAGGCACACCGGCTTCCCCCTTTTTTTAACAGGCTCTTATTTAAATCCCACATCAGCGCTCCCAGCAGCAGCAGCGCTCCCACCCCTCGCCGCACCCGCTTCGCGGGTGCCGCATCGACGGGAGCTGAGGACACAGAGACTGCGGGGCAATCACTCAGGCGGTAAGGCGGCTGTGGGCGCGAGGCGTCAGCGGGGCTGCGAGTGTGCGGGGACTTCATTTCCCAGAAGTCCCTGCAAGACCAAGGAAGAGCTTCCGGTCCACTCTCCCTGCTGGCCCGCCCCCCGCCCCCGCCCTCACCTACGAGATCCTTCAAGAGGCGACCTGGGCCTCCAGCGTGTGGTCCACCTACTTTGTTCAGAGGCAACTTGAGAGGCACACCGGCTTCCCCCTTTTTTAACAGGCTCTTATTTAAATCCCACATCAGCGCTCCCAGCAGCAGCAGCGCTCCCACCCCTCGCCGCACCCGCTTCGCGGGTGCCGCATCGACGGGAGCTGAGGACACAGAGACTGCGGGGCAATCACTCAGGCGGTAAGGCGGCTGTGGGCGCGAGGCGTCAGCGGGGCTGCGAGTGTGCGGGGACTTCATTTCCCAGAAGTCCCTGCAAGACCAAGGAAGAGCTTCCGGTCCGCTCTCCCTGCTGGCCCGCCCCCTATATCATAAGCTCCGCCTCCCGCAGCGCGGGACGCAGCACGGGCGAAGACAGGGCAAAGACTGGCCCGTTTGAGGCCGTTCGAGGACATAGAGGACTGGCCTGGCCCACCCCCCTTGGACCGTGCGACCTGACTTGTCCCTCTTTGAGCAGTAAGTACATTGCTGGTACCGAAACCTAATTATATCATGAATACCCGGGGGAGTCGCAGTAAAACTGCAATGGGGCTGAGTAAGCCCAGCGGGACATTGGATGATTTCCTTGTAAAGACTAACCTAGCAATTGATGCTGAAATCACCAAATTGCAGACCAGGGTGTCACTTGAGCTTGATGCAGCACGTAGGCTTTCTCAGACCTTTGCCAATTCCAAAAAATCTTCCCTAGGGAAAATCGCGTCGGCTGTATCCCCACAACATCCTTCCTCCCCTCACCCACTGTTAATTCATGCTGATATTCACCCTGTTCCCCTACCTGTTTCCCTCCCGCTAGAGCCCGTACCTATTTCTCTCTCTATATCCCCTGAAAGCCTTGAGGGAACAGCGCCCACTCGATCTGGATCAGGAACGGCGACTAACTTCCCGGATAGTCTTAATCCCGCCAACTTTTTTGCCCCTGCTGAAAAATTTAAAATTATAGACGGTCCAATTTAAAAAAAGAAAAATAGTGCAAGATCTGCCCATGCCCGTAAAAGATCAGCCTATGCCCGCAAAAAAGCTAAAATTGCAAGGCTCCAGTTTTTTAACAACAGGCGAACACTACCAATTGCGGGGGAGACCATACAAGCGTCCAACTTGGATAACAACCCAAATGGGGGGGCCAAGGAACACAGTGAGCTAAACGTGCTCCCTGACCACACCCAAGTTCCTTCCCCCACCCATAGTGAGAGCCCAATGGAGGGAGGACAAACTGAGACAGGGAAGGGCAATAATAATAAGGGGGTTGACGATGAAGATTTCCTTAAGAAAGTCTGGGCCACATTAAAACAGCTATTGTCACCTCTGGAACTCAGACTTTCACGCATCGAGAACAATCTACTCGAGATGGATAAGACCCTAGTCTCCCTGGCTACCCTCAGCCTAAAACAACTGGAATCAAGCTATCCTGATATCACTGAGGGTATTAACCATGATGATGACGATGGTATTTATCCGGCCCCAGTATCTAATGCTAGTCCCCTTGCCCCTCAAACAATGCCTCCGGTTTTGCCCCTACCCTTACCCCCACCAAAACCGACCCCAATACCTAAACCACGGTCTAAGTTAAACGTTCCCTCTCCACTAATACCAGGGCTCCCAATACCAATGCTAAAACGCCCCGACAATCAGACTTCATCCAAATCTATCACTAACGCTGTCTTTAAGCCTAATAAGACTACCATCCCCCCTACTGAGCTCATAGCCAACCAGCACCATGGTCGCCAGAATTTTCGCGGGGGATATATCGATCTCCCTCCTGACGCCGGCCCTTATGTTGCCATATTGGCTGGTGTACCACCACTCGATCCGCATTCTGTGGAGACTCAATGGTCCCTAAAGAATAAGGTGATCCACTGGCTCAACATAAATAGGCAGCCCCCTAATCCCGGCAGGACAGGGGTTCTAATGGTTAGGAGAGTGCCATGGGTCGGTCGTAGCAATAAGTCCATCCCTGGAGACTGCGTAGTGGTTTCATTTGCAGACCCCCACACAGCTCAACATATCACTAGATGGGAAGCTCAGGATACTGACCACTCTATCGTCACCAGACCCCTAACCTTCTTCTATCCTCCAAAACAGACCGTTGAGCCATCTAGGGCCTGGTCATTAGTCCACAACCGTAGATGGAAAGGATATGGGGACGGCTGGCAACCAACTAATAACTGGTGGGAAGGAGCGCCCACTAGGAACAGGTTTGACTGCCTCGACCAGGTGGATTGACTGGGAATCAGGGTCGCTCCTCTTCACACCAACTCCCTAAATCCCTTAGCAGAGAGCATTCTGAGCGAAAACCTAAACCCCACACCCCAAGTTTCTAGCGATATGGGGACAGATTTAAAACCATCTAAACAGCACGCTCTCCCTGCACAGGCTAGACGACAGGCAGACCTTACGTACTTGCAAAATCCGAAAGGTACAATGGGGAAGAGAGGGCATCAGCCACATCCACAGGAAACTGGAAAACCAATGCACTCTCTCCTTTCCTGGAACGTAGCAGGCCTAGGTAGCAAGATCACCCACAAACCTTGGCTGGAGATTGTGTAGAAGTATGGCATTATATGCCTACAAGAGACATGGCTTATAGAGGAAGTACACATGCTAGGCTACCGAACCCTTCATTCACCAGCGGCGCCATCAGCTCAGGGGCGCAACAAGGGGGGCCTGTGCACATATATCTCGAACACAGGGGATGTCAAAGTTTGTAAATTCAAATCTAACCAATACTTCCAAATCATATTATTTAAATGGGGCACTTCGCAAAAGGTGATCCTTGTGAATTTTTACAATAACTTGCCGATTAACGAAGTGGAATCAAACTTGAACATTATGATTCATTACATCCATAAATTGAGAGATCAAGGATCTGGGGATCACATAATACTGTGGGTGGGCGACTTTAATTGTACCGTCTGTCCGTCTTCTGAGTTAGGTTTGTGCGGCCTATCAGATCTAGGGGAGGACGGTCCCTTACACTTCTCCCACTCCATTACTGGGTCCTTCCTTAATAATGTTATCTTTACCTTTGACCTCAATTTTATTAATCAGGTATGCTCCCCCCCGGTTCCCTTTGCCCCAACGTTTAATGGAAGAGGCTGTGGATCCATAATTGACTTCGCCCTTATATCATCTACCCACCCTGATTTTGTAACCTTTTGGGAAACGGGGGAAGACCCTATGAGTGATCATTATCCCATTACTTTTGGGGTAAATCTCATGGATAGTAAGGAAAAGGAACCCAGTGGGTCCCCATATCCAATCGAGATTACTCTAACTAAGACCAATGGGTATGTAATTAAATGGGAGAAAATGAATCCAGCATCCTTCTTTCAAAATTTTATATGCTCTTGTTCTATGGACATATTTGCCTGCTTACAGGAAGACACTGACCCAGAGAGCATTATGGCTGCTTTCTCTAATATTCAGCGCCACATAAAAAACGCTCTGACAAGAAACTGCAAAGCCAATGGGAGCCATACCCGAGGGTGGTTTGATTCCGGATGTACTTCCACGCTGAAAAACTTAAAGAAAGTTCTGTCCGCTGATCCGAAAGACAGGGTACAAATTCGCCAAGCGAGACATGACTACAAGCTGGCAATTAATCAACGGAGGGCGACCTTGAAGCAAGAGGCCTGGGAATCTCTGGGGGAAGCAGCTAGGTCTAAGGATAGTAACGCCTTCTGGAAAGTCATAAGATCTGTTTATAACTCAAAAGATAGGGATAACTCTGTAGAGGTGGCCATAACGGCTGAGCTCTGGGTAGAACATTATGGTAACCTCTATTCAAATAATACACAGGGTAACCCCCTTAAATCTCGGAAGGTCATCTCCCTCACAGACAGCATAAACCAGGATGACAAGCTTACCGTCTTCCCAGTATCTCCTTATCCCATTGAATTAGTTTTCACCACATTAGAAGTGGAAGATGCCCTCAGAGACAGTCCATCAGGTAAAGCTCCGGGCCCGGATCAAACCCCAGTGGATGTTTATAAATCAGATCCAGACTTCTGGGTCCCCTTGTTAACCAACGTATTAAATATGGGAAATAAATGTGGCTTTATTTCCACTTGGTCGGACGCGATCGTAGTTCCCATATTTAAAAAGGGGAATAGGGACGACCCGGCTTGCTACCGTCCAATATCTTTATTGGACGGCCTTATGAAAATAGCTGGAAGGATAGTCCTCAAGAGGATCCAACACTGGGAAGAGGAGAAGAGGGTTATCTCGGAGTGCCAATATGGGTTCCGAAAGGGTCTGGGGACATTGGAGCAATGTCTAAACTTGTCCCTATTAGTCTCCAAATACACGCAGGCCAAAAAAGGGGACCTTTTTGTTACCTATGTCGACCTCAGCTCCGCATTTGATTGTGTGGACCACGCGCTGCTTTGGTCGACACTGGAAGACATTGGGGTGGACCCTACCATCCTCACATTCATTAAAGAATTATACAGAGATGCAGGGGCCAGAGTAAGATTTGGGACCCAGGGGCAATGTTCACAGAAATTCGCCATAAACAGAGGGGTAAGGCAAGGCTGCATACTTGCCCCCTTGCTTTTTACATTGTACATAAACTCTATCGCTGAGAGCTTAATAACTCTGTCAAGCGATTTCCCGACTGTTAATGGAAGGCCCGTACCCATCCTTTTATATGCCGATGACGCGGCCATCATGTCCAGGACCAAAGTAGGTCTGCAGAAGGCTGTAAATGAATTTTCATCTTACATGGGTAAAAGAAATTTAAAGGTGAACATATCCAAAACTTTCTCCATGCCCTGTTCCCAAAAGAAAAACAGACCACCATGTTCAATATACTTAGATCAGCAAAAGATTGCAATTACAGACTCTTTTTGCTATTTGGGCATTGTGTTTGATAGGCGGGGAAGGTGGAAACACGCAGTGTCAGCTAGGAAACTTGCCTTTGCCCGTGCTATAGGCGCTTTAAGAACCTTCGCTGCCAAAATTGGGGGCAAACCCACTCGAGAAATGTTACAGATTTACCAGGCAAAGTGTATAGCTACGGCCACATATGGTGCAGGTATTTGGGGTGTCGAGAATGTGTCCTCACTGCAAACAT
Source organism: Lissotriton helveticus (assembly GCF_964261635.1). Lineage (NCBI taxonomy): Eukaryota > Metazoa > Chordata > Amphibia > Caudata > Salamandridae > Lissotriton > Lissotriton helveticus. The sequence continues at coordinate 2,073,496,296 of NC_136063.1, forward strand.
GTGAGAACATTTTTATTTGCTACCTAATAGGTGTGCCTAAAACTACCTCGACATTTATGACCCACATTGAGGCCGGGGTTAAATACCTTAGTGATATCATAAAAATATCACCCTGTTTGCTTTGGCATAAGATCTGGACCACAGAACAATGCAATTTGAACAGAAATCTCATTAAAGACTGTATGGCTTTGGATGGGGCACCAAAAGTCAAATGGTTGCGCTACGTCCAAATGATGTTTTCTAAAATTGGACACCCTGAATTCTATGACGAACCAGAGTCTACACAAACCCTGACTAGATCTGCCCTTAAAAAATTATTATTCATACACTTAGAGAGTGTAAGATGGGACACTGAGAAACACAAAGGTAATATCCTGAGCTATCAGCAAATTACTCCAACTGAAGGCCTGCAACTCTACTTAGGGATCGAAAAAGCAACCTATGCTCGCATGCTTTTAGCCAGGCTGCGTCTAGGGATCTTTTTTCGCTTGGTCACCTTGCCAAAACAGAATGATTGGGCCTCATTGAAATTAACATGTCCATGTGATGACCGCTCAACACAGAGTAATATACACATCATGTTCTTTTGCAAACTGTATACCACCCCGAGGAAATCGTTCCTCTTACCCTTACTTAAACGGTGGGGAATAAGAACATGTAAACTTGCATACTCAAAATTATTGCATCTAGAAGATGTGGACGTTATCTTTGTTGTCTCTCGCTTTTTAATGGCAGTGATGAAACTTAGAAATACAATGAGTTAACCAACAAGGGCCAACATTGATCGACTAGGGTTAAATGAGGTCATTTGTTTATAGTACTGAAATAGACTCTAATCCTCGGAGAAATGTCTCATCTATCTTTGAAATTTTGCATATGTTAACATTTTGTCTATTCTGTTTGTAGAAATTGTATTTGTATGCTTTTATGATTTCTTGAAAAACTCATTTTTGTAATTTTGCCCATCTGAATATTCTTTTAAATTGCCTGTATAAACTTTTACTTGTACGCTTTTATGATTTCTTGAAAATCGAATAAAGCTTTTTTGATTTGATTTGATTTGAAGTCAGGTGTAATTTACCAAGATGTTTGATACCGTGGATGATGCACTTTGGCAGCACCATTCCAAAGTTAGCATAGCTGAGGGTCAGCATGTAACTCTAAACCTCCGATTGGGCAACCAAGCTTTTCCACAGCAAAAACAACATTTCCACATTTTCACTGTCAAAACATGTAAACTTATTTATTCTGCCCTGCCGTGGAATATGTTTCACTCTGCCTTAGGACTCGAAAGGCCTGCCACAGGGGTGACTTACACATATGCCAGTGGGAAGTCCAGCTTTGCCATTGCTTTAAATGGCAAAGTCGAGCCCGCAGTTAAACCTGCTTTTCTAGTCTTGAAATGGCAGGTGGGAGTTGCGTTTTACTCGTGTCCCACCTAAAGTGGCACAATCAGTGCTGCATACTCTTGGGGACCCTCTAACTTACACGCCGTGGGTACCCTGCAGAACATCTACTAGGAGTTTCTGGTAAATTAGCTCAGTCAATTGGGCAGAAGCCAATACGAGGTCTGGTTAGCAGGCCTCAGTGCACTCTCAGAGTTGAAACACCATCAGTATCTGTCAAAAAACCTGAGAGGATACCTTACAAAAAGAGGCATTTCCTTACATGATTATTGTGACATAACACTATATAAAATGCTGCTGTGAGTTGTGTGGTCTTCCAGGCTGTGACTTCAGTTGGCATGCATCTTTAAGTGAATGTGGAAGGGCACTCACCAGTGACTGTTGATGCTGACACAGACTTGTTGATGTTGCTCGTTCCTGTCATTGCCTTTGACAAGCCTCTCAATGAAGGTGAGGCACATAATTCGATGTGGGATGCACCGTGATTTCCTGCTGCTTTATTTTATCTGCTCGACAACTTAATTTAAGTATGGGAATGCAGGTTAAACTGCCTTTTCCTGATTTATTTTTTCTTTGATTGTCTTATTGTTACTCCATGTGCATATATATGTTGTCATATACATGACCAGATTTGTTTCTTGGCTGAAGGAATGGCCTTCTATGGTGACGCAAGTGCTATATGTGCACTTGTGTGATCTTTTTTACAGAAGGGGCCACACAAGTGTCTGCAGGCCCTTCTGTATTACAAAAGTGCCCCAGGGCATGTGCACCCACAAGAGAGGGTGCACATGCCCTTTTGCTAAAAATTTGTATCTGGTTCTAAATCGCAATTTGCAATTTCTTATTTAGAGGCTGAGACTACTAAGATATCAAATATTATTTGGGAATTTACATTTCACTATTTACTATTTCCTGCAAATTCTGAATAGGAAAAGTAGATTGGAACATCAGGGCCCTGCTAAGGATTTTAGAGTAACAACACATAAATAAGTGGAGGCAAGTTCAGATGGTGAAAGCAGGAAGTTTAAGTGCCAGAAAAGATAGAAATGGCCTGAAGAAGGAATATTTTTCTGCTTGTTTCTCTTGTACATTGCAGATATGTTCCAGATAATTGAAAAGCAATGTATTTCCATTGAAGGTAAATTGCCGCCCAATCCAAAACAATCATGAATGACTTAATGACCCCTGGTTGTCAGGGGCACTGTCTATATTTGAAATATGCTACTAAGAGAACCACACAAAGATTATCCTTTCGAAGACCAAAATAATGATGTTTAGTTGTGGTAAAAGGAATGCCCCGAAAATTGTTATCTGCATACATTTATGATAGACGTTGTCCTACTATTTAGATGTCTTCTTCATGTATAATCTAGAGTTCATTAACCATGTTACAGATGAAACAAATAGTGAGGCATGTATTGCAGGGGGCTAGCAAAAGATTTTTATGAATACAGGAGTGTAACAAACAGATGATGTTGTAAACTCTTAGACAGCAAAGATCGCTAGGACGGTACAAGGCATCTTAAGATGTTAGGTGCTGTACAAGGCATCCTGGGATCCACTTTGGTACCAAACCTATAAAGTTATAAAGCCGTTTGGGAGCAGGATAACCGAGTTAAAGGAGGTGGCAACAGAAAGTACTGCATTGGTGGAAGACCCTTAGGAAGTGCATGAAGGCTGCCCCATAGATTCATATGGAAACACGATGCCTTATTTGGACTGATTTAGAGAAGCCACAGGGATGGGGCAATGGTTCCCAAGAGAAGCAGCATTGTTCAAATGGAGAGCTTAGGATATTAAGTCACCAGAAATGGCGACTTTATGCAAAAAATATATTTTCTGCATACTCATAACTGCAAGAGTTACATAGACAACAGACGTGGGCCCGGTTTATCAAAAGTGCCCTACCAACATAACGTTAAAGATGTGTTAATCATCTGGTATGGTTGTACTAGCATGGACTAAGGGGAATATTTACAATGAAAGTAACGAAGCGTGTGTTAGCCTCCTTGGCTTAACACTGCGCTTCATCACTTCTGAAACGCAGGGCTGCCCCATAATTACAACAATATGGTGCAGCCCTGTGTTTCCCCCTGTGCTGGCGCTAAATTTAGCTGCCCTGCACCAACGCAGGCACCCTTGCAGGGGAAGATTGTTTATGTGCAGTAAGGTGTTCCTTTGGCAGGAAGGAAAGAGGTTGAGAAGACAGGAATGGAATTGTCTACAGTCAACATTGTATGCATGCTTTTATATCACGATCCTCGCATGTTATCTAAATATCCAGTTGATATGTATGGTTCCCCATGGCTTTTTGTATCTATGTTCAGGTTTTATGCATATCTGTCCAATAGCATAGATAAGATAACAAAAGAAAGGTTGTATCCTAGAAGATTGTTTACCGAAATGTCTATCATGTCCAAAATACTGTTTGCAAAGATATTGTTATAGTCCTTTTAGATTTTCTATAATTAGCTCAAATTGGACGATATTTTTGAAGAATATACTTAGGGCACAATTTTTAATATCAGGCTATATTCTGACGTTCAGTCAGTGAGGTAGCTTAGTACACAAACACATGTCTCTGACTGACCACACACAATTTAAATCCTTAAACCCAAGGCCCGTCTCCTCCAGTGCTGTGATACTTTTTAACTAATGGGTTACTTCACACCCAAGACTTCATAATTTTCATTTTACAAATGATGTCCAGGTCAAATTTTTGTTGTTTATCTGGGGTTGGGGGAGTTATAAAAGAATCCAGGTTCTGTGATTTACCCTACAGGGGCCTGATATAATATTCAAAATATGGGGGGGAAGGTATATGCATTTAGTATGCTTCAAGAAAGTATTTGCTGTGCTAATATCAACCTTTTCCAAAAATTCTGAATCAGTGTAGAAAACATAGAATAATAGTTTACCTCCTTTTTTTGCAGTTTGGGCTGTTAATTGTGTAAAGTATACCTACTTGTAATTTGTGAGGGAAATGTGAAAAACATGGGTAAACCCAAAAAGTTATCGGCTTCTGATATACAACATTTCTAACTAAAAACGGTCATAGTGAACGTAAATAAGAAAAAGAGAAATAGAAGATATGTTTTTCATCTCTGATTCTTCTTTAGGTGAAGGTATATCACAAAAGTAATCCACTGTTATGTCCGCTAGACTATTCCCATCACAGCACCGCGCACACTCCCCGTGAGTGAGCCCAGGCTGCCCCGATCCCGCCGCTGCCCGCAGCTGTGCTCCTGACCACTGGTGTGGTATCCGCCTCTGTAGCGCAGCGCTGCTTTTCACCTGCTGACTGTTGTTTTCTCCCCTGTTGGCCGTATCGTGACCAGCCACTGTCTCCTGTGATTTCCAGTTTGTTTCCCCGCTGACTGTTATTTTATCCTCTGTTGCCCGTATCGTGCCCAGCCACTGTCTCCTGTTATATTTAATTTGTTCCCTTGTTGCCCTCACTGTGCCCAGCCATTGTCCTCTGGTTATTTGTTGTTCGCTGTTTTTCCCTCTTGCTGTGCCCCCGCCGTGTTTCCCGCCACCTCCCCGCTCCCCGCCGCTGCTCCCCTGCGGCCCCGCCCCCTTCCACCTGGGACCCTTCCCATTCGCCGCCCCGCTCCCACCTCCCAGCTGTTCCTCCCTCGCTCCGCCCCCCCCACTCTCCACATATGGCAGAGTGGCAAACGCGCAGCGTTGACGTGCAGCGGGCGCGCCAAAGGTAAGCCCGCCTGCCCCTGTCCGCGCCTGGACCGCGCCTGGACCGCGCCCAGTGCCAGGACCCCTGGACCCCGCAGACACCAGCCCACCTGCCGGATCTACGACGCCACCGAACTCAACGCACTCAACACCGGCCGATCCCCAGGATGCTACCGAGCCACTCCGATACGCACCCACGGACCCTTCAGCTGCCACTCCTGCAAGTTCACCTGCCGCCGGACCTGCACTACACCAGCACCCAACAAACCGAACTCCAGCAGCAACCACCTGAAGTGCATCCTACTCAACACCCGCTCCGTCCACAGACACACCATCGAACTCTGGAACATCCTCGACACCACATCGCCAGACGTTGCCTTCCTCACGGAAACCTGGATGAACGCCTCTTCAGGGCCCGACATCGCCATCGCCATCTCGGACGGATACAAGATCACCCGGAGGGACCGCACCAACCAGACGGGAGGAGGCATCGCCATCATCCACAGGAACACCATCCGCATCACGACCAACACCGACGACACCCTCACAACCGCCGAACACCTGCACTTCCAGATCCACACCGACCCCAAGACCACCCTCAGAGACACCCTCATCTACAGACCCCCGGGACCTCGCACACAATTCAGCGAAGACATCGCCGACTTCATCAGCCCGCACGCCCTCCCCTCCGCCGACTACATCCTCCTCGGGGACCTCAACTTCCACCTGGAGAACAACAACGACCGCAACACCACCACCCTGCTGGACAACCTCGCCAACCTCGGCCTCAAGCAGCTGGTGACCACCCCCACCCACTACGCCGGACACACACTCGACGCCATCTTCTCATCCAGCAAGGACATCGTCTTCAGCCACGCCACCGGACTCCACTGGACGGACCACAGTTGCGTCCACTTCAGCTTCAGAAGACCAACGATCCACCACCACCAGCAACAGGTTGCACGCAGAAGCTGGAACAAGATCACAGCCGACCAGCTCGCCGCATCCCTGAGCCAGCACCCACCCACCAGCTCAGCTAACCCCAGCCAAGCCGCCAACAACCTCACGAAGTGGATCAGCAACTGCGCAGACGACCTCGCCCCACTGAGGACCCCTCCCAGCAGACCCGGCAGCAAGAAAGCACCCTGGTTCACCGACGAACTCAAGAGCTCCAAGAAGAACTGCCGAGCCCTCGAGAAAGCATGGCGCAAAGACCCGACACCAGACAACATGACCACCCTCAAGCTCGCCACCCGAAAACACCACCAATGATCCACGCCACCAAGAAATCTGCATTCAAGGCATGACTGGACAACAACGCACACAACAGCAAGGAACTCTTCAACATCGTCAAAGAGCTCTCCAACCCCAACGCCGGAAACAACGACATCACCCCATCTCTAGACCTCTGCAACTCCCTCGCCTCCTACTTCCACAACAAGATCGCAGACATACACAACAGCTTCAGCACACAACCGACGCACCCCACGACCGCACCAACGCCCTCCACCACCACCGTCTGCGCCTGGACCCCGATCAGCACCGAAGACACCATCCGTACGATGAACTCCATCCACTCCGGATCTCCAACCGACCCCTGCCCGCACCACGTCTTCAACAAAGCCGACGCCATCATCTCACCCCATCTGCGGGACATCATCAACACCTCCTTTGACACCGCCACCTTCCCAGAAAGCTGGAAGCACGCCGAACTTAGCGCTCTACTGAAGAAGCCATCAGCGGACCCCACCGAACTCAAAAACTATCGCCCCATCTCGCTCCTCCCGTTTCCGACCAAAGTCATCGAGAAGACCGTCAACAAGCAGCTGGCCGCCTTTCTCGAGACGAACGGATCCCTCGACCTCTCGCAGTCTGGCTTCCGGGCCAACCACAGCACCGAAACCGCCCTCATCGCAGCCACGGACGACATCCGAGCCCTGCTGGACAACGGGGAAACAGCGGCCCTCATCCTCCTGGACTGAGGTACTGGGTTTTTAAGAACCGGCACAGAACCGGTAACCCAGCGGTGCCAGGGGATCAACACCCAGAGACCTCGGGTTCTCCTGAGTCAGACCTACAGAAACTCGGAGTCTTCTAGGTGAAGTCAAAGATTAGTTTATTGGCTGCAACCAAGGTAACAGGGTCCTAGAAGTACAACACGGGTATATTCTCAGGAGACTGCACACTTTCACGAAGTCAGGCTTCTCTTCTTATACATAATTTTAAGCCTTGGGCAAAACATTCCTTGGATTCGTGGTATTTAATTTATAGTTACTGATTACAAAAGAAAAGCAGAGTCATGATGACATGTACATATTTCACGTCGTGCTGCCCATAACAAATCATCCGGCAAGGCCCAACATTTCATCAGATATCGCTGGACCCCTAATAAAAACGGTCACCTCCCCATCATAAAGCAAGTGAAGAAAAGGAGTGGAGAAAAGATGTGAGCGAGATATGGCAGGTGTGCGCGCTGAAATCGTTTTATGGCTGGTTGAGCCTAGATGCTATCTTGCTCGGCCACTGGGAGGGAACTGACCTAACGAGTTCGGCCGGGGGCAATGGTTCTAACTTGTACTGAGGTCAGGGAGAAGTCGATTAAGGAATATGTGTCCTTGTGGAATCAAATTCAACTGGATTAAGGCCTATGTAAAGGGCAACATGTAGCTAAGGGTTTAGAATGTAAATGACGATTTCGAGGTGAAATCGTCACTCGAATACGCTGAAAATACATGTACTTGATGTACTCGTCATTCTCGGTCTTTTAATACCAAATTCGTCCTATTTCGACGAAGTTTTTATTCTCGAGTCCAGTACTATTATATGAATCCAGATTTTTCAGAACCACAGACCCTCCTTTTGCCCTTACATAGGCAATTAATCTATCCTCATGTTAATCTGAGTCCAGATCTATATTCCTAAAGTCATTGAGATGTTGCTGCAACATCATTCTAGTGCTGAGTTCATTTCTTGACACAGGCTTCCTTACACATGATGTAGCACAGAGGCCACATATTGCAGGAGCACACTGTATACATAGACAGAACAGGAAAAGAATGGCTAAGACCATCCCAATGACCATCAGAATTTTCCATCCCCAGGCAGATATCAGTTCCCAGAACCATCCCATTAACGACCAATCTCCTTTATCCACATGAATAGATTCGGAAATCTTATGTAGTTTGGAGATGGCCCTGTACACTGTCGGAGCATTATCTGGAATAAAAATGCAACAACTGGACTGGATCAATTTGCATACTCCACCTCGGTCCGCAAGTATTACATCCAAAGCGACCCGGTTCTGAAGGGTCATAAGTCGATCCGACTGGAGCTCAGCAGTCAGGTTACTAAGGGCACCAGCAGTTTCAATCACGGTGGATTCAACTACCCTTGTCAATTGCCTTATGTTTCTGCTGTTAGCCATGGCTCCCCAGAACGGCAGAAAACCCATTGCAAAGTCACCAAATTCTTGACCTGCAGTGTCTTCTTTACTCAAAACACCTCTAACTACCCTTGTCCGATGGTAATCCGCCGCTGCTGTGTAGGTGGGAGGTAACAGGAATGAAACAAAACATGAGCCCGAGAAGTCAGGGGGCAACCATGTATAGGCTCTATCATGGCAGATGAAATAAGTACCCTTAGCGGCTAAAAAGGCTGGGGAAGTCTGAGATCCGAAAACATACGTTTCTGTACAGACACTCTTCCCTAGCTGAGCTCTGGGATTCTTGCCAATACCTTGCAGACACAGGTGACCTTGATGGGGCACGATCCAGATAGGGGACGATCTCTTGGCTTGCTGTTTCTCACTTAATGTAGTGCCATATCCGGTCACATTCCAACCTACATATGCAAGTATCTCATCATCCGGGGTATCTTCGTAAGAAGTTACTTCCTTGATCATGTCAACTATACCTTTGACTAGGGCGCTAGTCTTGAGGTTGTCTTTTACAGAACGTAGGGGTTGGATTTCTCGTGCATATATGAACATTGTCCTATATGCCCATACTGACCCATTGTGACTAAATGGCAGGACCAAATAGGGGATACCTCTATCCGTGGTGTGGGGCATGAGACCACACACCCAACAGTTAGTTGTGTTCATTACAAGTTGGTGTTGGTGTAATAACTGAACGAAGGAGTTATTAATGAACTCTAATCTCCTATTTGATTCGTGGTCAGGCAGAGGGTGGAAAGAATGAGAGGAAACAGTAGGAGGAGGTACGGGTGATGTAGTGGGCGCAAATGCAACATGAAAAGAGAATAAAACATAGCTTATCAAAAAGACCATTACGCTGAATAGCATAAAAATACACATTATTATAAAAATTTTCTTCGTCATTGTTTTAAAAAGTCTCTGCTTAAAGTTCATTTGTTTGGCAGGCCTCTCCACATCAGGAAACTCCATCCTCTCTAAGGTGCTGTCCGCGGTGGTAGGTTGTCTCTGCTAAAGGATGCTTCCGTCAGTCTAGGGCAGCTCCCTTGGACCAACCGGAACCCGCGACCTAACGTCGTCAGCTGCACCCAAAAGTCTTTAATCAACCGCGACCCTAGCAGCGGAACCCGGATGGCGGTTCGAAAAAAAACAAAAATAAGCAAGTTACCTAGATGGGAGAATCTGCACTTGCAAAAATAGGGTTTGGGGAAGCACACATTTTTTATTAGTCCACAGGTTTTTCTCTCGGATCATAAAAAAAAATCACTTTTACTTTAGTCTGCTTTTCTTGGACGTAAATTGTAGCGTCTTTTCCCGGGTACTGTCTGGTCCAGAAATAGTAGTTCAGGTTCCACAGAGTTCAATTGTTCTGGTGGTGGCACAGTTTCTTGAAAAATGTTCTTACTTTCACCATCAGGATTAGCTTCTTTTACACGTTCATAAGTTGCGCGCTCTGAGTCAGTGCCTCCTTTCCGGACCCATTGGTCTTGTGGCAGAGGGAAGGGTATCTTCTTACAATGGATCCCGTGGACCCAATTGGCCTTCCCCTCCACCCTAACAGCCGACCTTGTAGACAGGAGGACGAGGTGAGGCCCGGTCCATCTGGGCTGGTCGTTTCTTGTTCTTTGAAAGTTACGGACAAGTACCCAGGAACCGGGGTCAATGGAGTGACCCGGTGTCTCAGAGACTGGAGGCAAGGTGTTGTGGACCTGTTGATATAAAACACGCAATTTAGCCGTCAATTCATACAAATAGTCAAGCAAAATGGGGTGTTGCAGCTCGCTAAACTTTGTGGGCCTAGGCACTCCCCATATGTTGGCTGGCCGACCAAAGATTATTTCATAGGGGCTGAGTTTCACTCGCGAATGCACAGTCATTCTGGTGGATAGGAGTGCTAAGGGTAGAGTGTCAGGCCATTTAAGACCTGTGCTCGCTTGGATTTTGGCCAATTTAAGTTTAAGCGTGCCATTGTAACATTCCACTAATCCAGCTGATTGGGGGTGATTTGTAGCGTGGAACTTCTGCCTAATGCCTAGCCCTTCACACACTCTTTTCATCACACAACCCACAAATTCACTTCCGTTGTCAGACCAGACCATTCTAGGCATTCTGAACCTGGGGAAGAACTCTTTCACAAGGGCTTTCGCTGTGGACAAGGCAGTATTGTCCCTTAGGGGATAGGCTTCTACCCATCTTGAGAAGGCACAAACAACCACGAGCACGTATTTTAAGTTGTTGCACCTCTCCATGTGTATGAAATCTAGCTGCAAAACCTCGAACGGATACGTAGGAGGTGCAAAATGACCAGCTGGAGTAGGGGTTCCCCTACCAGGATTGTGCTTCAGACATACCATGCAATTCTTGACAACATTCTCTGCACACTTGGGAATCCCTGAATTCTTCCACACTGGGGCCAACAACTCGCAAATCCCTTTCGCGTTGATATGGGCCATCCCATGAGCCATTATAACCACTGCAGGCACATATGCATCGGGTAACAACCATCTCTGTTGCTCTGTCGATTCAATCCAACAACCATTTGCATCCATTCTCCCTGTACTTTCTCTCCACATGCTTAACTCTTTCTCCGTGGCCTCAGCTTGGATGGACTTCACACTTTCTATCGTGTCTTCACATATTCCAACATCACCAGTCCATCTTTCTGGGCTCGCAACATACATTCGGCTCATCATATTCTTTGCAGTTTCCTTAGCAGTTTCATCAGCAAATGCATTTCCACGACCAACATCATCAGTCACTTTCTTGTGAGCACTACATTTCACGATCGCTACTTTCAGGGGCAACGTCAGTGATTCAAGAAGCTCATTCACCAACTGACCATGCTGAATCTTAGCTCCATGCGAAGTCAGGAACCCACGTTCTCTCCACAATCGTCCAAAACTGTGAGCCACTCCAAAAGCATACTGGCTGTCGGTATAGACAGTCACTTTCATTCCTTTAGATAACACACATGCTCTCGTCAGTGCCACGAGTTCAGCGGCTTGAGCTGAACCATGTGGTATTCGCGCAGTTTCAATGACTGTGTGCAAAGTTGTGACAGCATATGCTGTAGTCACGTTACCATTTGGGAGTTTAAAGCATGAACCATCCACCCATAATGTACCATCACATTCAGCAAGAGGGGTGTCGAACAAATCAACTCTCTCTTTCGTCTCTTCCTCTGTTCTGAGGAAACAATCGTGCTGTTCTGAAGCATCCGATTCCTCTGCAATTGGTAACAATGTGGCTAGGTTCAAGGTACTGCACCTTTTTATGTGCACATGGCTCGCTAGTAGCGTCAATTCATAACTGGACAGTCGAGCACTAGTTAAGTGCTGTGTCTTGGTCCTATTTAACAATGTGTCTACTGCATGCGGGACCATCACGATTAGTGTATTATTTATTACTAGACCTGCAGACTGTCGAATAGAAACAGCTGCTGCTGCTGTGGCTCTTAAACAACTTGGCAATGCTTGTGCTACCGGATCCAAAGTTGACGAAAAATAGGTGCATGGCCGCTGTCTATCTCCGTATAACTGGGTCAGCACAGACAATGCACAGCCCTCCTTCTCGTGGACATATAATGTGAAAGGCTTACTGTAGTTGGGGTTACCTAACACAGGGGCCGAACATAATGCTGTGCGTAATTCGAGAAAACTTTTCTGACACTCATCAGACCAAGGAATGGGATTGGGTGTATTTTTACACGTTAGTGCCAACAAGGGTTTGGCTAATAACGAAAAATTTGGAATCCACTGTCTACAGTACGATGTAATGCCCAAGAAAGCGCGCACTTCTCTCTGCGTTCTTGGCACATTCAATTTTGCTATTGCCTGAATTCTTTCTGGGGTCAGTTTCCTTCCCTCCTTCGATAAGAGATGACCTAAGTAGGTCACTTCTTGTCGGCAATATTGAAGCTTGGAAAGTGACACCTTGTGATGCAGATCACATAGATGACGCAGTAATGTCAACGTGGCTATTTTACAAATTTTCTCAGTATCCGCAGCGATGAGCAAATCGTCCACGTACTGTACGGGAGTGGCACCTTTGGGCAGAACCATTGTGTCAAGTTGTGTTTTCAGAGCTTGACTGTATATTGAGGGGCTTTCACAGTAGCCCTGAGGAGCGCGTTTAAAGCGGAAGCTGCGACCTCCTAAACTAAAGGAAAAAATATCCCTGCTTTCCTCAGCGATCGGGATACTGAAGAAAGCATTCTTCAGGTCAATCACCGAAAACCAGGAGGCAGAGGCTGGAATCATAGTCAATAATGTTGTAATGTCGGGGACGACAGGGAATTGTGGTACAACAATTTTATTCACCTCTCTAAGGTCAATCACGAATCTGTACACAGGTGGCTGAGAAGGGTCAGTTCGTTTTAAAACAGGCAGAACAGGACTATTGCAAACATTGCCTTGTGTTTCTTCAATTACGTCTTTTTCAATCAACTCGTAAACAATCGCTAGCAAAGCTTTTTCGCCCTCATTGGATATTCTGTATTGGGGAATTCGTGGCATTTTGACATTCCACTTCAATGTTACAACATATGGTGGAATTTCTAAAAGACCTACATCATTTGGACCAGTAGCCCAAAGAATATCTGGGAGAAGTGCCAATTCTGCTGGAAGTGCATTTCTCGACAAATACATGGGAGAAACCACTTTCTTACCTAAAGTAAGTTGTACTCCTGAGGGAGAACAGTACAAAGTCGCATACAATCTTTTTAGCAAATCTAATCCTAGCAAATTTTCACCACAACCTGTTGTCAAAATAAGGGGTGCTTCGAATTCACAAGGACCAACAGAAAGAGATAAAGGGTCAGAAATCGGATTTCTAACCGGGGCGCCAGAAAAACCTACGGAAACGTTCATTTCGCCAGACAAAGGTGCGCCAGGGAGTTTGGAGTGCATAATAGAACTCTTTGTAGCACCAGTATCCAACAGAACAGGTTCTGACACACCCGATGTAATCACCTCAACGTAAGGTCCACTCTGATCTACTGGAACTGAAACGACTCCCTCTCTTTGTCTAAGGCTGTCCTAGCAATCATTATTCTCCCACTGCTCATTTTCTGTATAATACTCATCAACGTAGTATTGAGCTGTCCTGTCAGATACGTTATTTTGCTGGTCAAACCTGTTCATAGAGTTTTGTGGTGGAAGGGGACGTGCGTCCTGAGGGGCGTTTCCACGCCCTCTACCTCTAGGCGCTTGCTGACTGCCACGACCTCTTACGCCAGAAATTCCATTTGCACGTTGTGGAAGGGCAGGACAGTTATATTTGTAATGACCCTCCTGTTTGCAATATAAACACTGGTTGGGACCTACGCGGTGTTGAGTGTAATCGAATCTTTGCAAGTTTCTCTGATATTGTTGAGGCTGCTGAAAGGTGTTCTGGTAGTGATTCTGACCATTATTATTTTGATTACCACCACCACGCGGCGGATAGGCTTGCTGTAGCAAAACCTTCGTTTTGAGTTCCCTAGTTTTCTTTTCTACTTTATCTTTCTCATCTTTGTCTCTATTCTTGTAGTACTGTGCGGTAGCTAATATCTGGGCTGAAGACGAGACTGCCCAAGAACATTCCGAATCTTTTAATTTCCTACACAAATCTGGAAGCAGATTGTGCACAAATTTATCGACAAACAATCTCTGACCACCTTCCGTGGTCATATCTTGACCGCTGTGGTCAATGAATGTTTCTTCAAATCTGGTGAAGAAATCTGAAACAGTTTCTTCTTTCTTTTGCTTGCATGCAGATAACTTATCCCAATTTACGCGTATTGCAGGCATTGTCGTTTTCATGTAATCTACTATTCTACCAGGTAGTTCCGCTATCAGAGGCTCAGGCTTGGCACCACCAACTTGTCGTGCATCTGCAGCAGTAATATTAGCCCACGTGTCACCTAATTCCTGGTCATGATCTACATGACGAATTTTACCCCATAAAGGCTGTGGAACAACGTTCCCGAATAACATATCGATATCGGCCAAATTCATTATACATGACCCAGCAGTTTGCGACAATTCTTTATAGTACCCTGCAGGATTTTTACGCGGATCTGGTAGTGTTTGTTTGAGTGCTAAAACTTCAGCTCGCTTCCATGGGACATGTACCCATACGCGGTGAAAGTGGGGCAGGACAGGTGGGACAGCTGTCGCGTCACCCTCTCTCCACTGTGGGGGAACTTCTCTCATAGGGTATTGTCGTGCCTTTTTCCTACTAGATGCACTAGATTCCGATGGCGACCCAGAACTGCTTCCCTTACTTCGATATGATAATAGCATTTCAACTGCCTTTTCCACATCGGGACCTACAATCATACCCTCTCCAAACTTAAATCGTACACGACACATCTCTTGCGGGATGCATTCTTGATCATTGTCTTCTAAATCCTCGCCAAGAAAGACACAAATCTGTTCGAAAACATATCTCTGTGTCGCTGCTTCCCATTGGTGGAAGACTTCCATGACAGACTGTACATCATATTTTGCAGTGTCCATGACCCATTTCCGAGCTAAACTATTCAGGGAATCTCTCTCTCGATAATCAGGCAGTTGACTTCGCAACTGTCTTCTTCCTATGTTAGGGGTCGTAGCAGGCGACCCGAAAAGAGGTAAAAGAAGATTAGTAACAGTGCTGGCCATTTTCTGCCGAATGGAAGGTGAGACTGAAGGACAAACAGATGAAAAAACGGGGTGAGATAAGGCGGGGGTAGAGATGGCAGAAGAGGTATCAGGAACAATAGATGTGGTACTAGGCAAAATCATAGAGGGGGCATTAGGAGATGTAGAAAGTACAGTAGGCAAAATCGTAGAAAACACAGGTGAAACAGAAGTGGTCGGTGGGCCTGGAGGAGGCTGCACCGAAGAAGTAGGAGCCAGCTGAAGAACAGCTGGTGGGTGCTGTGGAAGAGCCGGGGGCGCAGCTTGTGCAACTAAAGGTTGCGGGGGTGCTGTGGCATTCTGCGCATAGGGGGGTGGTGAAGTTAATAATTGCGACATTAATGGGTCTTTTTCACGCTCTTTTGCTGTCCCTTGCTGAAGAGACGGCAAAACTGGATAACACTTATCTATTGCCATTTTACGTTGCCTGTGCAACTGCTCATTCATCTGCTCTTCCTCATTATCTTTAAACTGCACAGCAGCTTGCATTACTGAAAGTCCCCCTTCTCTCTTATTTTTCTTAGCTAATTTAATTTCTTTTTGTTTGGCTTCTTTGCGCCATAAGCGGAAAGAGTCAAACATCGCCGGCCGGGTTTTCTTTTTGAAGAGTTTAACTTCAAGGTTGTCTAAGATTTCCGAATCAAAGCTACCATATTGGGGCCATTTTAAAACACCATCTTTCCTAGTGTATTTAATCCATACTTCGTTGTAAACGATGGGGCCTACCCCATGTTTAACGTATAGTTCGTAAGTCGGAGTTCCAACTGGAGGAACCGGACATGAGTCCTCCAATCGGGAGTCCCTATTATTACTACCAAGACAAAACAAATTCCCAAGTCTAAGACTAGGCATCCTCGCTCTCTAGTCTAGTTCCAAAACTTCAAAGGATTTATCGATTACGATATTTCTCGTGAATACACGAGTCCTTCGGTTATGGTGCTTGCAAGAACCAATAAAAACCTTTTGTATCTCCAAGATACCACAAAGTAAGTCCAACTAAGGACTGGGAGACGCTCCACTTATACTTAACTGAAAAATATCGATGGCGTCACCAGAAGACTCGTCTCAGCGTTTCGCTCTACCGAAAACTTCAAGGGTCCAACATCAGGGCGATAGCCAGGGCAGCAGTCCTTGTAGCCGTCGGGAAGAGGGGAACCTCGCAGCAAAGACCTTCGGACCACGTCGACATGCAGGGGTCGATGAGGTGGTGGGCCCTCCTCCGGAATTTCCACACAAAGCTCCTCACGATCTTCAGGCTGACTGGTACCACTGGAATCGCCCAACGTTGGGCGCCAATTGAGGTACTGGGTTTTTAAGAACCGGCACAGAACCGGTAACCCAGCGGTGCCAGGGGATCAACACCCAGAGACCTCGGGTTCTCCTGAGTCAGACCTACAGAAACTCGGAGTCTTCTAGGTGAAGTCAAAGATTAGTTTATTGGCTGCAACCAAGGTAACAGGGTCCTAGAAGTACAACACGGGTATATTCTCAGGAGACTGCACACTTTCACGAAGTCAGGCTTCTCTTCTTATACATAATTTTCAGCCTTGGGCAAAACATTCCTTGGATTCGTGGTATTTCATTTATAGTTACTGATTACAAAAGAAAAGCAGAGTCATGTTGACATGTACATATTTCACGTCGTGCTGCCCATAACAAATCATCCGGCAAGGCCCAACATTTCATCAGATATCGCTGGACCCCTAATAAAAACGGTCACCTCCCCATCATAAAGCAAGTGAAGAAAAGGAGTGGAGAAAAGATGTGAGCGAGATATGGCAGGTGTGCGCGCTGAAATGGTTTTATGGCTGGTTGAGCCTAGATGCTATCTTGCTCGGCCACTGGGAGGGAACTGACCTAACGAGTTCGGCCGGGGGCAATGGTTCTAACTTGTACTGAGGTCAGGGAGAAGTCGATTAAGGAATATGTGTCCTTGTGGAATCAAATTCAACTGGATTAAGGCCTATGTAAAGGGCAACATGTAGCTAAGGGTTTAGAATGTAAATGACGATTTCGAGGTGAAATCGTCACTCGAATACGCTGAAAATACATGTACTTGATGTACTCGTCATTCTCGGTCTTTTAATACCAAATTCGTCCTATTTCGACGAAGTTTTTATTCTCGAGTCCAGTACTATTATATGAATCCAGATTTTTCAGAACCACAGGACCTCTCCGCGGCGTTCGACACTGTCTGCCACCGCACCCTAGTGCAGCGCCTCAGCAATGTCGGAATCCAAGAGAAGGCACTAGAATGGATCATCTCCTTCCTCGCCGGAAGGACACAGAGAGTCCGCCTACCCCCGTTCAGATCAGAAGCCACCAAAGTCATCTGCGGCGTTCCTCAAGGCTCCTCGCTCAGCCCCACCCTCTTCAATGTCTACATGAGCCCCCTGGCGGCCATCGCACGCCAACAGAACCTCAACATCATCTCCTACGCCGACGACACCCAGCTGATCCTCTCCCTCACCAACGACCCCGCCACCGCCAGAACCAACCTACACGAAGGGATGAAAGACGTAGCCGAGTGGATGATGAACAGCCGCCTGAATCTGAACTCAGACAAGACTCATCCTGGGCTCCTCGCCCTCCGCCTGGGACGACTCCTGGTGGCCGCCCGCCCTGGGCAGCGCACCCAAACCAACAGACCACGCACGCAACCTGGGCTTCATCCTGGACTCCTCCCTCTCCATGACCAGACAAGTCAACGCCGTCTCCTCGTCTTGCTTCAACATCCTACGCATGCTACGCAAGATCTTCCGGTGGATCCCCACCGAGACCAGGAAGACGGTCACCCAGGCCCTCGTCACCAGCCGACTGGACTACGGCAACGCCCTCTACGCCGGAACCACCGCCAAGCTCCAGAAGAGACTCCAGCGGATCCAGAACGCCTCAGCAAGACTCATCCTCGACATCCCCCCACACAGCCACATCTCCGGACACCTAAGAGACCTGCACTTGCTCCCGGTCAACAAGAGCATCACCTTCCGTCTCCTCGCCCACGCACACAAAGCCCTACACAACCAAGGCCCAGGATACCTCAACAGCCGCCTCAACTTCTACACTCCCACTCGCCAGCTTCGATCGATCAGCCACGCCCTCGCCGCCGTCCCCCGCATCCGAAGAGCCACCACAGGAGGAAGGTCCTTCTCCTTCCTGGCCGCGAAGACCTGGAACTCCCTCCCGACCCACCTCCGCCTGACCCAAGACCACCTCGCCTTCAGGAAGCAGCTCAAGACCTGGCTGTTCGAGCAGTAGCGGACCCCCCTCCCCCAAGCGCCTTGAGACCCTCCAGGTGAGTAGTGCGCTATATAAATGTTTTGATTGATTGATTGAAAATACTTAGAATCAAAAACCGAGCTGTGGCTCACAATGTGAGAGAGTTTTAAAACATATATATTTTTAGTGGAAATAAACATTTTTTTTAGTAGAAATTGACTTTAACACCTTGACCGCGGCGCCGAAGCCGTGCCCTGTGCTGGACATTCCAGAACAGGGCGCGGTCGTGACAGAACCGTTCCGTCATCAGCACAGCTCAGCCGTGACTGATGACGGAACGGTTCCGTCATCAGCATGGAAGGGGTTAAAAAATAACACAATAACAAATTTGTTATCATCCTTCATTTACCCACTTCTTATAAAAATGTGATCCCACATGTGTGGTGAGCTTATCCCCCAGGAGAGGAAAGGCTCCAAGCCACAATCAGAATATGGTCTTTAAAGTGAAGTTCAAAAGTCTCTTTTGTGATGTGGGTAGCTATCATATTTGGGTATAGGACTAACCAGAGAACCCTACAAACAACAGTCATTTTTGATAATATTAAGATCTTATTTTAAGGTTTCTTTCTTCACGTCTCTTAGAAACTGACAATGCATCTGACTTAAGGGGCCTATTCTAAAAGATACATTTACATGTGTAGTTTTGCTGATGTGTAAATTTACTCTTGTACTTAGTAGTAACTTTACACTGTTTTTTCTACTGAACATTTCCAGGTGTAAAGTTATGCCTAGGTGTGGACTTACATGTTTCCACCCCCTAAAATCAGAGGCTACAGACATCTGAGATCAAATTTACACATATAAAGTAACTACTAGTAACTTCGCACCCCTAGGCCGTGATCTCCTCCACTGGGACAGAGATCTCTCTATGGTAAAGTATAGGGAAAAAATAAATGTTATTAAACTTTATAAAAATATATTTAAAATGTTTTACTTTAAAATGTTTATGTAAAATAATTTTATATATTTATTTTAAACCTAGAACAAATACAAAAGTTATAGCAGATTAATGTCAACGTATATTTAATACATAATCTATCGAAATATAATTAATTTGTATATACGGTAAAAATTATTTTTAGAAAACAGCTTTAAAAAACACACATACAGTACAGTTTATATTTTTATATATAAAGCATTAAAAGTATGTATAGAATTAATTACAATTTCTTTTTTATAAAAGTTTAATTTAAGTTTAAATGAAAATTTGTATTATTACATTTTAAATGAATATAATTACTTATTATTTATGTGTGCGTATATAAACTTCTTGTCTGTGATAAATGAGAACAAATGGAGCAGACTCAAATGCATGATTAAAAATCCATTTACTTTGACAGCCAGCACACGTTTAGGCTGCTGCAACAGGCTTGGTCACATGACAAGTACGTGATGTTTCCTGCATTTTACGCCTGGCAGTCCAGAAAACATAAAGTAAAGACTCACCCCCATGTAACATTTATCTGTTAAACAATTTAAATTCATTGCTACATCTATCATGAAGCTTTTCTTTTTCTTTAGCTCCATATTTCTAAAATTGACTTGTGGCATCAGTGATACATATCAAATTAATCAATATGTAATTTGAGATACACCAAACATTACATAGTCCCGGGCTAGTGCCTCATTCGATTAAATTAATTTCCAAGCACATGAAGATATATATATGTAAGCAATTCAAAAATCATATGAACACAGAATATATACAAAACAAGTGCTCAAGTGCAATACCGGGATAATGCCCAACATTCTGATATTTTCATTCCATTCTCAATGACAATCAACTAATAATTATGCTGTGTGCATATCTTTACATGTTTGAAAAAATGCTTGGTGCCAATAGCTACATTCAGCAAGAGCCAGGTTCCTCAAATTTCCAAAAGTTTGAATTTTTGTTATCACGTTGACACTTTTAAATAAGCTGGGCGGGGGTAGAACAAATAAACTAAGAAAGGAACAACTTACGGATTTGCTTAATTTTCAATCCTACTGCTAATCTCATGTCACTTATCGGGCCAAGGAACTTTTAATCTGAAGATTATAATCATGTCTATGATGTTTACAGACAAGAATGTAGCTCTTTATCATAATTTAACCCATTGGGTGGCATGCTGTCAAGCATTATTATATACCTTGTTTCCAGCTCAAGTAGTGCTCACGTATCGTCACCCCCTCCCGTTTACTGGTATTGCATCAATGGCAAAATAATGAATTTGTGTTGTATTCCTCTGATGACCATCTTGCAGTGCTGTGTTAGTGGGTAAGACCTGTCCCACTTCGTTAATGCCCTCATGTGCTGCAGGATTCGCTTATGATTCTGCAATGTGGTGCAGCCCACATATCTTAAATTGCAGATGCAGGTTAGCACATAAACTGCAAATTTCGTCTTGCTGTTATATGCTTCCTTAATCATCACCTCCCTTCCTCCGAACAGGGTGCGGTAAGCTATGGGCTTTTGACCTATACTGCATGCTCTGCAGCGGGTGCATTTCTTTAAACCACCAGGTGGTCTTAGCCTACTTTGATCACGGTCCATCTCAGGACTACTCTTCACAATTGTATTTCTTAAAAACGGGGCTCTTTGATACGTTATGGGGGGGTGTCTCAGTAGTGTCTTTCCTATGACCGGGTCCGATCTTACTATGTGGCAGTTATTGTTCAGCCAGTCCCTGAGTTTTTTGTCTTGTGTGTTATACGTAGTTAAAAATCTCAATGGGGCTTTGCCTTTGTCCTCTTTTGATTTCATTTGGGAGAAAAAAATCACGTCTCTTTTCTTTTTGTTAGCCTCTTGACTGGCCTTCTCAATGACAAGTTTTTTTGTATCCCCTCTCTAGAAATC
This sequence comes from Lissotriton helveticus, assembly GCF_964261635.1. Lineage (NCBI taxonomy): Eukaryota > Metazoa > Chordata > Amphibia > Caudata > Salamandridae > Lissotriton > Lissotriton helveticus. The sequence goes on from NC_136063.1 coordinate 2,073,517,608, forward strand.
TATAAGTAATTTCATCCTGGCATTTTTTTAGTTCAGCCTCAGTGCTACAATTTCTTTTTGCACGTAGCATTTCGCCTTAGGGAATGCTCCGTTTAGTAGGGTTAGGGTGTAAGCTGGAAGCATTGAGGGTTGTATTCCTTGATATCTCTTTGCTGTGGAGCCTTGTTTCCAGCTTACCTCCCTGAACATACACTACTATATCTAGAAATGTTACACTGGTCTTACTAATGTCATACGTAAACTTTAGATTAAGTTCATTGTTGTTTAGTAGCTTCACAAACTGTTCTGCTGCATTAGTTGTGCCCTTGCAAACTACAAAAAGATCATCTACATACTTTGCCCACATCTCTGTGTGCTCATCCCAGATTTGTGCATTTTCTCTGCATAGCACTTGATCCTGCCACCAACCTACATGTAAACACGCATAGCTGGGGGCTAAAAAGGTGGCCATTGCAGTCCCACCCTGTGGGTGGCACAGCTCTTTCCCAAACGGAAAAAAGTTACGTTCAAGGCAACTCTTTGTGTTAGCTATTAACAGTTGGGTATTATTGTACAAGCCTACTAGTCTGTCTTGTAAAAAATGTTGCATGGCTCTCATGCCATCCTTGTTGGCAAAGCTTGTATGAAGAGATGCTATGTCCAGCGCCATTAGTACATAGTCATGTTCAATGGGGGTGTCCTAAATCATCTTCAGGAAATCCCCACTGTCTCTTATATATGAAGATAAGTTTTTCACATAATTTTTCAATAAGAAATCTATATACGTGGATATGTTCTCCATTATGCTGCCATTTGCAGAAATTATCGAGCATCCTGGGGGGCAACTAGCATTCTTATGCACCTTCGGAATTAAATGAAAAACAGGGTTTTGGAAGTGTTATTTTTCAAATACAAATATTCATCATGGAAAAGCAGGCCATTGTTCAAGCTCTTGTGTGTAATCTTATATATATAGGCATACACATTTTAGCAATAAACAATATATATATTTGCATATGTATAATAATATTTCCTTGCCTTCATTTAATAAATAATAGGGTATAGAGAGTACCTGCGATTGGTCATGCATAGTGCTGGTATTACTCTAAGGCTGAGCTGGAGTACATTTAGTACTACTACTGTTTTGGGAGCTTTTTTTAACTTTAACCCCTTGGCTGCAAGCCTTCCACACCCCGTGCTAAGCTTTGTTTGGCTATTAGGAGTAGTTCATGCTTAGGCCCCTGTAACTTTGTCGCTACCCCAAATTTGCGTCCTTTTCTTCCAACAACTTGAGGTTTCTAAAGGTACCAAAGGTTTGTGGATTCCCCTGGAGGGAACCGAGAAATTGGCTAAAATACAGCACATTTTTCTAGTTGTAGGTAAAATGGGAAAAAAGGGCTGCAGAAGAAAGTGTCTGTTTTATCCCCTGCAAAAGGTATCAACAAAGGGTTTGAGGTGCTAAAATCACCATCTTCGCAGCTTTCAGCAACAGGAAGACTTTTATCAGAAAACCACATTTATTTACACAGTTTTAGCTTATTGCTGGTACATAGCCTATTTTTCCAATTTTGTGTGCTTTCGACTTACTTCCAGTTAGTGTTAGAAATGGGTATGAAAGCAATCATGGATCCCCGAGAACTATACATTTCTGAAACGTAGAAAAAAAATTCTAAATTCAGCAATGAGCAATTTGTGTAGATCTTCCAAGGTTTTTCTATAGAAACTAACAATTTAAATAAAAAATATTGAAATTTAGATGGAAAAACAGCTATTTGTACCAATGTTTTCACCTGTAACTTCTTCTAAGTATTGCATATTTTTAAAAGCAATATACAGTTATGTCCCCTGGATCCATCTGGTCACAGGGATATATAGGACTTGTAGGTTCACCAAGAAACCGAGGTACCCAGAGCCAATAACTGAGCTGTGTCTTGCAATGGTTTTTCATTGTTTTCCAGGAATATAGCAATTCATTTGGTAAAATATGAAGAGTGAAAAAAAGATAACAAGGAAACCTATATATTTCCAAAATAGGAACAAAATACAAACTTTAGATGCAGTGGTTATTTGCACATCTCAGTAAGTGTGGGCACCCAAACAAGTTTGTGAATTAGAGGGAATTTTTCAAAAGCACTTTTTCGGAAGGCCGAAATGCAAAGAAAGTCAATTGGTAATAACACTTGTTCTACTATTCTGTGCTCCCCTAAGTCTCCCAATAAAACTGGTACCTCACTTGTCTGGGTAGCCCTAGTACTGGTGGCAGGAAACAAAAAAACACGCAATATGAACACATCACATTTTTCCAGTGAAAACTGACCCTTTTTGCAATGTGCCTAGCTGTGGATTTTGAACCCTAGCTGGCACCAAAAAAAACTAGCAAACCTATACATATTGTAACACTAGACACCCAGGGGAATCCTAAACGGAGGGACTTGTGTGGTTCGGTTATCCAGAATCCTTGGCAAACCTCACACTTTGTAAAAAAAACTAATTTTCCTCACATTTCTGTGATGGGAAGTTCTGGAATTTGCGGGAGTCAGAAACGTCCAGCCACCCAGCATTTCCCGAAGTCTCCTGATAAAAATGGTACCTCTCTTGTGTGGGTAGGCTTAGTACCTGCGACAGACAGCCTAAAACACAATGTGGACACATCACATTTTTCCAGTGAAAACTGACCCTTTTTTTGCAATGTGTTTAGTTGTGGATTTTGGACCCCAGCTCTGCCAACACCAAAGAAAACCTACCAAACCGGTAAATGTTTGAAAACTAGACATCCAGGGGAATTTAGGATGGGGTCACTTGTGTGGCTCTCGCCAGGTTCTGTTACCCAGAATCCCTTGTAAACCTCAAACTTTGTAAAAAAAACGAAAAAATTTCCTCCCATTTCAGTAATGGAAAGTTCTGGAATCTATAGGCAGTAGCAAACGTCCAACCACCCAGCATTTCCCAAAGTCTCCCACTAAAAATGGTATCTCACATGTGTGGGTAGGCCTAGAAACCGCGACAGGAAACGGCCCAAAATGCAACGTGAACGCCACACATTTTTCCATTGGAAATGGACCCCTTCTCAGTGTGCCTACCTGCGGATTTTGAACCCTAGCTTTACAGGCACCTAAGGAAACCTAGCAAACTTAAACATTTTTGAAAACTAGACATCCAGGGGAATTCAGGAAGGAGTGACTTGTGTGGCTCTCACCAGGTTCTGTTACCCAGAATCCGTTGCAAACCTCAAACTTTGTCAAAAAAATACATATTCCTCACATTTTTTGTGATGGAAAGTTCTAGAATCTTTGTTGAGCCACACACCCAGCACTTCCCCAAGTCTCCTGATAAAAATTGTACCTTACTTGGGTAGGTAGGCCTTGTACCCGTGACAGGAAAGCATAAAACAGTGAGTCGAGGGTCTGAGAGCCGATACCCTATCATAGGTTCGGCACCTTGTACTTTACGTTTCCGGCATTGCTCACAAGCACTTGGGCTGGGATTACATTCCTGGGAACCTCGACGTTCGAAAATAGGAATAGAGGCTGGCCCAATTTTGAAACGGGTTCTCAATCTCTCCACGTGAGATACAGGACAACTTCAGGATCTACAGGCTGATATACGCTATCCTTATTTTTGAGAACGCACGTTCGGCCTGTACAGATCACTATGCGGAACCGTATGGCACTTTGAATCTTTTTTCTTGGAGTCTCGAGTTTATTAATTATCGCCCTGACGAAGTTCCAAAAGGCAAAGAGTGGAACGAAACGCGTTGGCTGTGCCTATGATGTTTGAAAGAATTTCAAAATAAAGAAGAATTTATACAAAAAAGCAATTCCTGATACTGACTTTTTTTAGAGTGCACCTTCTATTCTGTCTCAATATTCTCATTAATCACGCATCCTACGGCAGCGGATGTTAGAAGTGTTTGCACCACTGTTAACTAGGAATTAAATGAATCGTTGTGCATGACCTGGTTTTCTGCTTGGGTCCTTCTGTCTAACAGTGAGTGGTAATGTGCCTCCGCCTTGCCTCTTCATGACATCACATGTTGAGGTTCCAGAATCCTTACCAGTCTGTGCTGGCATTAGAATGTATACATTGAAACGGTTCCTGAGGCAGAGCTTTTTGGGTGGCTGAGCTGTTCTTCCTGGTTTACATCTAATAAATTCTACCTAAAAAGCTACAAGACCTGCGTACTTTATTGAAGACTTTACTTCAAGTAACTTTTTAACACCAGCATTCCCCCAAGTCTCCTGATACAAATTGTACCTTACTTGGGCAGGTAGGCCTAGTACCCGCAACAGGAAAGCATTAAGCAGTATTGATGAACTATTACATTAAAAAATATTCTTTAGTGTTCATTGATGGAAACTTCGAGATACACTTTATGCATACTTACAAAATCAGGAACAATTAGCAGAGATACAAACACCAAGATATTTACACTTACTCATAACGACTAAAGTAGTGTTCTGCAGTTATCTACTGAAAAGCATAACTTCAGTTTAATTAATTTTAATTGTCATATGCAGTTGCAGTAGTAAAAAGCTTCAAATACACTTAAGAGGGCACACATATAAAAGCAGAGAATCAACTGTATGTTATGCAACTTCAATTTTAGAGCTCTTAATTTATGCATAAATAAATTCATGTTCTGCAAGATTGGAAGGGGTTAGAAAAATCAAGAACAATACAGGGGCTAAAGTAAAGAAATTGGACAAGCCTGCTTTAGTCAGAATGTTTAGCTGTATACTTCTACCATGACCTATTTGGACGTGAGCCCAAGTACAAGAGTGTAATAGTTTATTGGCCTCAATGAGTCAATAAATGATCCCCATAATCATCGGGCGCTGATATAAACAATTACCCAGCATAATCCTTCATATTCGGAAGTATTTCTTTAAAACATGACAAATAGTTAGACTTTTAACCCCTTCCACGCTGGGCTAATTCCCCCGCGGTGCGGGTGGGGGGGGTGGGGAGAGAGGACCACACGCGGCTGTGCAGTGCTTGTGACGAGCCCAGCTCGTCATTCTGTGCAGTGGAGCTGTGCTCATGACGAGCTGAGCTCATCACAACTCCGCCCACTCCGATGGAACGCCCACGCAGGAGAAGAATTAGCCCCGCATGGGCGTTCTGCGGCAGTTGTGACGAGCTCAGCTCGTCATGAGCACAACTCCACTGTGCCTCATGACGAGCTGAGCTCGTCATAAGCGCCGAAGGGGCTAAATGCTGGTGGCTGTTCCAAAGTAATAAAGTTATGCTCTGTCTTTTTTGTAGCCTTATGTCATACTAAAATCAGATACATGCATACTTACATAAAAAATAGTGGACATTAAAGAAAAAATGTTGCCCTAAGTATCTATTCATAATTAAATTGCATCCACCAAATGTGAGCCACTTTCTTTTTTTGTTTAGAGGAACTATTATATTAATAAACTACCCTTCAAGGCATTTAGACCTGTATTATATTGCAATCAGTCTTGAAATTCGTGCAATAAATTGTCAAACCAAGGATCAGGCTTGCCTTCATTTATAGACAAAGGAAAGTTGTCAGGTCATTGAGTTTTTAAGGAGTTCTACAAATTATTTTTACAATGTCATTAGTAACCAGACACGTTTTCTCATCATATGTTTGATTTGAATATAAAGAAAGTCCATTGTAATTGTTGTTTCTGCACAAATTCAACAAGTACAGATCCAATGAGACTCATGGACCATAGAAATGTGTGCTCTTATTTGTTAGATGCCATTGCCACATATTTACAGAATGTTTTGAGTATTTCCTCTGAGTGCCCAACCTTTGAGCAAATTGAAGTATAGAGAGCGGTCCCAGACCAAAAAACACAATAAACACTTCGTATTCACACAGTTAAATGAGATCAAAATCAAAAGTAATGAAGGTTGACAGTGTTTTTATTTTCACTGAACCCAGAGAAGCCGTATAATGATTGTACATTCGCTATTGATTAAACACAAAATTATACGTACGCCCACACGGGGGAGTGCAAAGGGAGGGGGGGGGGGGTGGTGTGTTGTTGTGTGTTTCAATTAGTTAACATCACTAATAAAACAAATCCATAAGCACAAATCCACAGGTGAAACCATCATTATCATTGATCCATGAATGAAAGGTCAAGACAAACACATGTTAAATAAAACATTCTACATAAAACAGAGACTCCTGTGTTGATTATTAATATCAGTCTTGGGGTAAGGAGTTCGTATAGGTAGAAGATGGTCTACGTTTCGACCCAGATGTGTAGGACAAATAGATCCTTACTGGAGGGTCTTCATCAGGACGTGGGGGAGCGAAGGAAGAGGTGGGGACGAGTCCTGAGTATAAGATGAAAAGATGCGCATTATTTAAACCGGTCTCAAAGGAGTCCCGACACACATAGATTAAAAAGCCTTAAATTAATTCAGGACTCGTCCCCACCTCTTCCTTCACTCCCCCACGTCCTGATGAAGACCCTCCAGTAAGGATCTATTTGTCCTACACATCTGGATCAATGATAATGATGGTTTCACCTGTGGATTTGTGCTTATGGATTTGTTTTATTAGTGATGTTAACTAATTGAAACACACAACAACACACCACCACCCCCCCCCCCTCCCTTTGCACTCCCCCGTGTGGGCTTACGTATAATTTTGTGTTTAATCAATAGCGAATGTACAATCATTATACGGCTTCTCTGGGTTCAGTGAAAATAAAAACACTGTCAACCTTCATTACTTTTGATTTTGATCTCATTTAACTGTGTGAATACGAAGTGTTTATTGTGTTTTTTGGTCTGGGACCGCTCTCTATACTTCAATTTATTACCCAGGTCCCACTGACCACATGGGTCGAACCCCTCTGTTTACAACCCTTGAGCAAGACAGAGATAATCCATTTGTGCTCCCTTTTGTTTTTTAAGAAATGTTGTATAACCGTTTCTATATATTTTCAAAGAAGTGATAATTTGCACAGGATCCCTTGGATGAAAAGAGCTGCAAAGAACTTTCTAGTATTGAACATCTTACAATAAAATGAACAATGTGGTCTTATTTCTTTACATTTATAGTTATATCTTTCTTTCACTAAGAAATAGGAATTATTTTCTGTTTAATTTTTATTTGCTGTGTAAGAGCTCCAAAGTATGTAGAAAGATATATATACACTCCTACTAATCAAGAATGCTTTGACCTCGATGTGGTCTTGGATTTTATGTCATCTTAAGTAATCTTGTGTTGCTGTCAATGCCATCATTTGACCAGATATTGGTTCTCTTAAACACTAATATTAGAATGAAAAAACATTGTTTTCCTATTTTTACTACACCTCTATGAATAGATGCAGATCTAAAGGACAATGAGTCGTGCTATTCTCCACTAATGATGTTAATACAAAGATATAGATTGATGTCATGTAAATAACATTGACCCAATTATTAAATAGACTTAAAGACACTTTACATAAGGTTACTCCTTAAGAAAAGAACAAAATATAATCTATTAAAAAGATGGATAACCCTTATTACCTAAATTATACAGTGTGGAGAGGGAAATGACAGATTTGTCTTATGACCTGATTACGAGTTTGTCAGACAGGGTTACTCTGTCACAAACGTGATGGATATGCCTTCTGCCGTATTACAAGTTCCATTGGATATAATGGAATTGTAATTTGGTGCCACCAAACTCGTAATCTGGTCCTTAGTCAGAGACAAACCAAATACTATTTAAGAAAACTCATAATGCACGTAAGACACATTTTGAAAGACATCAAACCGCATTTTACCAATAGGTTCCAGTTGTATGCAACAGCAGTATTTAAAACTGATAATCAATTAATACCATAGCATACTCTACATAGAAATAGTGCAAATTAAGTTGGACATTTTTCATATTGTTTAAAAGAAAACATCAGGTTACACATCCCGTATAAACATGTAACTATGGAACTTACTCGTAAACAAATAAGTAGAGTTACAGATTTAAGGAGCTGGAGAAGGCAAGAAACACATATATGTATATATTCAGACATGTGATTAAGAATGCAGTCCAAGTTCAAGTCCAGATATTTTTCCCAGATGCAATCACTAGCATCGCTTCTATTGAAAAAAAAGATTAGAATGTTTCAAGACCCATTTATTCACACTGGCAATTTAGGCCCAACAATTAACTATTTTGCCTCTATCACTGCCTTTTAGTTCCACAGTTACCAAAAAGCATGTGGCTGAGATATATCTTTACTAATTTCATTGTGAGGGGCTCCTCATATCCCACAAGTAATCCAATTCTCACCATCACTAACTTCCAAAATCTCAACCTTTTAGGAAACTCCAGGATCATTTGCAAATATTATCTCACCTCAAAGTTGCATTACAATAAAGGTATCTGAATGTCAGTCAGTCAGTCAGTCAATAACTTTATTTTGGCCACTAGGACCATAAAAGTACATCATTACAAAACCACAGTAGACATTAAAAAAATTGAAGGTGTGCGCACTCGCAATCATTTATCTACAGTCATGCAGATTATAAAAAGGCATCCTCTGCTTTTCTTAAAATCCATTAAAAAGCAACCATTAGGTTAATGACAGACTGAAATATTCACAATAAAAACGATGAGTAAAATGGAAGGCTGAGACAATGTTTCCTATTTACTGAACCCTGTTGTGACCTTTTACAGTTTCATTACGTAAAACATCCCAGAATGTTACTTTAGGAAGCCCGGCCGCATGATACAGCGCATATGATTGGAGGATTGGTATCGTATTTCAAGACTCTGTAGGCCTCTAAGCAGCGCCCAAACCCTAGGTTTCTACATATTTGAATTAACCAGCGTTTGCGAGGCAGGTGGTATGCACGTTAGAAAAACAATACATGGATTTCAGACTCTACCCTGTAATTGCACGCTGGACAATCTCCCATGTTCTCTGTGGCCCATTTGCTAGTGTGGCTCATGAGTGGAAGGTTCCCTAGTCTAAATTGTATATACGATTTCCTGGCCAGTGGGGGTAGTTCGCATCCAGGGATTGTTTTTTTCTGTATATATCCTTTACTTGCATACATCCTTTACTTTTAGGAACTTTGCTGTCATCCGACCGCCACTAGTGCTTTCCTGTAGGTACATTAAGTTGGATTGCCTATAGTGTTGCACTAGATCCAGCCTGGATATCGATGGGGATGATGTCTGAGGGGTTTTCCAGAGGTCGTTTCTGCCTATCCTAGCAAAGAGATCCCTTATGTGGCAAAGCCACTGTATTTTCTTAGTAATTAGAATAGACAGGATCTCATTGAGCTCGGCTTTGTAGAAGGACAACTTCGGAGTCACCCATACCTGACGCCAGAATGTAATAGGCCTAAGGGCAATCTCTTTGTCAATCGTCCTCATGCCCAAATCCATACGGAGAGGAACTAGGGGGTGCTACAAGGAAGACCTAGTAACTGCCTAATGAAGTTGTTCTCCACTTTCGTGAGGTTAGAGGAAGAGCAATGCCTCCACAGTTCCACTCCATATAGACTGGCCTACCTTGCTTGGGCTTTATATATTTCCACAACAGGGGCAGCTGGCTTGAATGCAGAGGTTCTGTGCAATTTCATAATCCCACCCACGGTCTGAGTTAAACTAAGTCTAGCCTTGGCCGTCTGGGACCCCCACTCAAAGTGCTCTGATAAAGTAATACCCAGATACTCGAACATCCTCACCCTTTCCAGGAGAGTGCCATTTAGGGAAGGATTTGGATGAGTGGTTTTGGGGGGATTGAAGAGCATGCATTTGGTCTTAGTTAGGTTGATCTCCAAGCCCCTCATGTTATAGAACTCTGCAAAGCCATCAAGAGTCTGTTGTATACCCATTGGTGATTTGGACAGCAGCAGGGTATCATCTGTAAACATCCACGCAGGATCCTTCCCCGAGACTAGCTTAGGGGCGTCATTATCCTTGATGTTATTTAGGTGGTCTATGAGCCAGTTGATATAAAGACAAAATAGAGTGGGGGCGAGAACACATCCCTGGCGTACCCCCTTTTTGACGGGGAAACATGCAAATGTTCTCTGAGTTTTCCACATCTTACTGGGCATAGTTTCCTAAATGAAGCCTCACTAGCACATTGTGGAGTACTTTCCAGAGTTTCTCCCTGGGTACAAGGTAAAAGGTCGACTTCAGATCAACAAATATAAGATAAAGGCTGCTACCGTCTATGGTCACCATTTTCCAGAACATTAGTTGTAATCTGAAAATTTGGTCTACGGTTTGTTCTGAAGCCGGACTCCTAGGGACTTAGGATCTCCTCCTCCTCTATCCAACCCTGTAAGCGGTCCAAAAGGACCTGTCCCATCAGTTTTCGGGTGATGTCAATCAAACTGATGGGTCTATAATTTGAGGGTAGAAGAATGCAGCCTTTTTTAATTATGGGAACTATCTCTGCTCCGCGACAGGTGTCGGGGGGATCCATGCCCTTCATGATAGCCTTAAATAGGGCACACAGATAGGGGACCCAGATTTAGGGTTCATTCCGGAAGAGGTCCCCTGGAAGTTTATGTAGACCTGGCGCTTTGTCACAATGCAGATTGTTGATTGCACTTCCCACTTCAGTCATGGTGATCTCCCACATCCCTTCCTGTTGGAACTCCAAGGGTGAGCTCTGGGAGCCAATGATAACACCTATGCCATCTTCCCCGTCATACAATGACCCAAAATGCATCTCCCAGACTTCGGGCACTATGTTAGGCTCTATGGCAGGTCGTCCTTACCTGTCCCCTGACCTTACTATTGCCCAGAACGATTTCAAATCTTTGTCATTCAGGTCTGTCCTAAGAGCTTCCTACCTATCTAGTTCCCAGTTTTTGCTTTCTTGCTGAATGGTCTCTTTAAACCTGGCCCTGGCAAGTTTAATTCGTGGCCTCACCTTCGCCTTCACCGCATCCAGTAGATCCTGTTCGGCTTTACGACAATTGATGTTAAACCACGAGCATTTGGGACGTTTGTTTTCCCTCGGTTGCGACACCAGATTGAATACATCAGTCAATTTTGCAGTTATCTCCTCATGTATTTTGCGTGCCTTATTTCGACCCCATGTATGAGCCTCCGCCAGTCCTACCTCCCACATTTCAGTTAACATAGATAATGCTAGTTGGTAAACTTTAGCCAGTTTGAGGGAGAATGCTGGATATCATTCCAATTAACTCTGCTTCTGTTATTAGATAGTGTTAATGTGTTGGTCTCAGTTAGAGTAAGGGGTGACTGGTGAGACCTACCCAAGTTCCCTATTTTCATGATCACTATTAGGTCACTGTTGTCGCTGTCCTGTCTCTGCTGGATATAGAAGTCGAAGACCTTTTCCCAGTCAAGCAAAGGGGCCTACCCTTCTCTGTTAAATGTAAACTGGCCCGACTGGTCAGATTTAATCCTCCCATTACATGCCCTCAATGAGAGGGCCAAAGTAAGTGAGTGGAGTTGCAGTGCCAGTGGTGACCAAACTTTGATCGGAGTAATCTACGGGTCAGGTATTGACCAATGTAGATCTTCTGAGGCCGCGGAAAGATTAGGATCGGTAAGTGGCTCAAATTGACAGTTGAAGTTACCTCCTACGATAAACAAGATCGCTGGATCCAAGGTTAATATGAAACGTCCCAAGTGGTCTATGACAACAGATTCCTGTCTGTTGTTCACAGGTCTGGAGTACACATTAATTAAGGCTATTTTTTTTCCTTGTGGGAAATATCAGCAAGACACAATGAATGTCGTTAGTGGGAGGTGTCATCTGCTCTGCTCTACAGCCAAGGTGTGTGCCTACCCAGATAGTCAATCCACTGAGGGTCTCCCCTCCCCCTCGTAGTGGCCATGACGTTAAAAGATGAAAAACCCACCCTCTGGAATTCATCCCTCGCCAGGTCTATTGAAATATACAAATATCCTGGTTATCCACAAAATGCCCCCATTCTGGGCAGGGCAGTTTGTTTTTGAGTACTGCAAAGTTCCAGGACAAGATCCGCAGGCCATCACCCTGTGCTCTTAACCCACTCGATACCTCAGCGGCAGTGGCATGGGGGGGTGGAAGATCATCTGGTTTGGCCCCGGGATGACTGTCGGGTATTCCACCGGGTTGACCTTCTCTATTTATACATATCAGAGGAAGAGGCATCAGTTGTGTCCTGAATCTTATCAGGCTGATCAGCTGGTCATTGTCCGAGCTACTGCCCCCGACTGGTCAGCTCCCACTACTCTCTACTTCTGCCCTTCGGACCTGCCCCAGTATCTTAGAATTAACCCCATTTGGGGAGCCCTCCCCCAGTCAGTCTACCTCCTCCAGACTTTCAAATCTATGATTCACCTGGATGTTGAATTGAAGTCCCTGGCCCCATCATTTGTATGGCAGGTATTGCACTATCTCTTATGATTATTTCCTGTTCAGGAGTCTAATTCTTGTTGGTACATTGTGACAATTAGTGGTAGTGTTCAGTAGGTTTCTAATAGTGTTAGGATTTTTTAAATTAATGGCAACACACTCCCCTGGATCTGTTTTCCGGCAATTTCCCAACCACCCTACTCTTCGGACCATTATGATCTCCCCTGCTCTAGCATGCTCAAAGTGTTTATGTTTTGCAAGCCAAAACAAGCATTTGTTTCTGAGTTCGCGATGGGTTTCCATTGCGTTGGGTGCGATTGGCGGGGATCCTGTCAATATAACTACATATGGGGCACATTACTACTGCCAGAGACTAGGGTTTTAGTATTTAGGAGATGAAGGCGCTCTGCAAATATACATAGGTACATCTAATATAAGCTATTTGGTTACGGTGCTAACAGGAAAGGGGCGACCCTGCTAACCCCTTACTTTGTGGCGGAAAAAACAACCACACACAACATTAGCAAGAGCAGTATATTACTTCCGGGTGACCGCGACTCTGTTCATGATTGTATTAACCACCGCCAAGATGCAAGGACCACATGGATTAGAAATCGTGATAGGGCACACACACATGTCTCCTTGGACTAGCATTGATTCCATTGCTGTCCTTCAACGTATTCTTACAGTTGGGAGGCTTGTTCCCTTTTAAAAGCTCATTGGCGGCTGAGCTTTGGTATATATACAAGAGTAACCAGCACCTATCAACCTACTCAACCTCTCCAGCGTGGGTGCCGGTTTGGAAGTATCTCCGCCACCCCGCTTACACTATTCAGAGCATCTACTTACAGCCTCTGTCACTTTATTAAAATTGGTCTACATACACAACCTTTTTTTTCTGAAACCCGACCGGGTTGGAATTATTACCGGTGAATGGATTCTTCATTTAATTGATTTTACCTTGAGCCCTGAAGAGTCGGAGTACACTGTTTCTCTGACGAAACATGTGTCTGCTGGTTGTTTGTTGTGATTTGACATATTAAACCACACCAGAATGGCTAACACTCAACCTAAAAACAAGGCAACTTGGCTGTACTTCGATACCTATTCGGAAGAAGCAATACACAAACTGCTCTGCACCTTAAAGCCCTCTAATCACCTCACAGACCCTCTACCTGCTAGTGCTGTAAAAGACTTCATCCCCTTGCTCCTCCCTCTCTGGACCAAAATCGTCAACAGCTCTCTGCAACAAGGCATCATTCCAGACTCCCTCAAAGTGGGGCAAGTCACGCCTATACTCAAGAAACCTACAGCTGATCCGTCTGACCTAAACAATTATCGGCCCATCACCAATATCCCCACCCTGGCCAAACTGCTGGAGAAATGTGTCCAACTCCAACTAACAAAACACATTGACCAATTTGACCTCCTCAACCCTCATCAATCAGGCTTCCGAGCGAAACATAGTACGGAAACAGCTATGACACACATAATTGATGACGCCCTCCAAATTCTTGATTGCAATGAGTCCTGCCTCCTCATCCTTCTTGACCTCTCGTCAGCATTTGACACGGTCAAACATGAGAACTTGCTGGAGCTGCTAAGCACTAAAATGGGTCTATCGGGAACTGTTCTCAAATGGTTTTCGTCCTTCCTTCACAACCGGTCTCAGAAGTTCAAGATCGACAATGTGCTATCTACACCTGTGCCTGCAGATCTAGGGGTTCCACAAGGATCCTCCCTCTCCCCCACACTGTTCAACCTCGTCATGAAACCGCTCACCACCTTGCTCCAAGCTTCCAATGTCCAATTCCATATGTACGCCGACGACACACAACTTTACCTAAAACTACAATCCCCGGAAGATATCAAACATCTGAACTCCACGCTTATTAACACTCAATCTTGGCTGGCCGATAATCACCTCAAACTAAATGCTCTGAAAACTGAGTTCCTACTCATCTCACCCCCGGCGAAAATTTCCATCACCCAAACCTGGCTCAATAACCTAACAGCACTCAATGTCCAACCTACAATCGTGGACTCGGCGAAATCCCTAGGCGTCACTCTCGACGCCAAGCTCAACATGCAGCAGCACGTTAGCAAAGCCACAAAAGCAGCTAATTTCCAAATCAACACACTGATGAAAATTAAACCCTTCCTCCCTGCCGAAGACTTCCAAACTGCTGTACAAGCTTTAGTGATCCCTCGAATAGACTACGGAATTGTGGCCCTCAGCGGACTCCCGCTATCCACAACAGCACCCTTAAGAGCCTCCCTGAACGCTGCCGCGAGACTCATTACTGGATCAAGAAAGCATTCGCATATATCCCCAGACTTAAAGTCTCTAAAATGGCTGCCTTTTGAAGCCAGAATACAGCTAAAAATTGCAGTTATGACACACGCGGCCGTGCACCACAATGCACCCAACTACCTCGCTCAAAAGTTGTCTATATCAGGAGGTTCGAGATCCAATAGAAGTACAAAAAATCTACTCCTGAAACCTCGTAGATTCCGGAAAGAGAAAACATACAAGCGCTCCTTTTCAGGAATGGCACCCAGGATCTGGAATGCGCTCCCCCCTGAAACCAGGCTTATCTCCTCCACTGCACTCTTCAAGAAAGAGGTGAAAACCATCCTTCTGGCCAAGATCTCCTGAACCTCATAGGTGCTGGATCAGAGACTCTGCATTGCTTTGTACCACTGTTCACGTTGTCTTTTGGCACTATACTTCTACTTGATGGGGACACTACTACGCTACTCTCGTCTACCGACCAATATAGGATACACGCTGGTTTACTGATCCACTCTCCCGTTGCCCTCACTCAGTGTTCTCTCTATACCATAACACTGGTATAAGCCATCCACACACCCAAGGTGTACCTGAACACCCCTGTAGTGGGATCAATGACTTGTGCTGTCTTATATTACTTGTCTACCTGATTGTATATTGATACGTTTTATGTATGTTATTATTATTACCATGTTAATGACTATTACACTGCTCCCATTATCTCTGTTCATTCCTACTGCCCCTACCCTGTCTATGTGAAGCGCTCTGATATCTGTAAGGATCTTGTTCGCGCTATATAAAACTTTGAATAAATAAATAAATAAATAAATAAAGAACCCAAGAAATCAACGAGGAATTTTTGTTCTAAGTGTTTTTGTAATTACCTCTACACTGTTTAATTCTACTCTGTACGTGTGCAGAGGATTGTTGCTACATATGGGGCACATGCCGGGGGGTGGTTTATGTTGGGCAAGTGGGTATCAACAATCACATTCCTCTCTACATTATGGACTTGCACTGGTTGCCTGCTCTTTTTTCCAGCAGCATCCAGGACTGGGGGGTGAGGTTTATCACTACTTTGGTAAGCAGGGGGTGCGGTTTAAACACTAGGCTTGTATCGAACACTCCTATTTCCCTTCTCCTTGCTGATGCTTGCTTCCCCTATCTCTTTGCTAGTAGAAAAGCCCTCCATGGTACACGCCCCCCCCGGTGGGTATGTTGTGATTGAAATGTCTGCCTGGCAAACTATTTCGATCCCTCGTCTCACTTTGTTGGTAGAATAATCTTGTCGAGCTGGTGGCCCTACATCCCCAGCTGCTAGTGCTTTCTCCAATTTATCTAGTTGATTAATTAGGGGGGCTAGTTCCTCTTTAATAGTGGCTCTCAGTTTATCATGAAGTGCTGCCATCAAATTCCATGCTCACGGTGGATGAGTCATATCTACACTGACAGATTGAGGGCTATCCCGATTGTGTTCTTGCTCAATGCCCCCCTCGAGGTCAGCTGTGGTGCCCTCACAGAATTTCTTTTTCTTGGGTCCGACCTCAGTTGTTAGTTTGCGTTTACCATTCTAAGGGATGTTTGTGCATGTTCTATCCTTGCGCAGTGCTTTCTTTGGTGGAACATCCCTTGGGGTGACATGATGGGCTCAACTACCTGTAATAGAGTCATGCTTGTCGGTGTGGATGGATCCGTCGCTTGGGTGAATATGTCAGGGGTGAGTGACAGCCGCCGTTCCATAAGCTCAATTTCAGTGTCCACCACCCCAATAGCCCTCTGTAGCATTTTATCTATTTATGTTGGGGGAAGTGAGGAAGCGCTAGTGATTTTATTTCGACTTAGTCCTACCCTTCTTCCCATTTTATCTCCACCCGTCACTCAATTAATACACACAGTTTAGCTTGAGATTGGGCAAAGAGAAAACACCCAGCACCACAATTAAGACACACAGTACCTCTACAGCAGAAGGGGATTTGCCCGAGTAGTCCAAGTCTGGGTCTGTGGGGTAGATGAAAGAGGGGTAGCCCAGCCTCATCCGGTGACTGACGGGCAAGGACGGGTCTGCCCTTGGCCTGGGCGTGGCCCGCGTGCAACCTGCGTCGCGGGAGATCGATGGCAGCTGAACAGACTTGTGGGGCTTGGAGTCCCCTAAGTGCGGCAAAACAGGGTTGTGGTATCCCGCGATTCGCGGGAGAACGTTGGTGCTTTTAAGCGCGTGAAGCGCCTCCTGGCAGCTGAACAGACTTGTGGGGCTTTGAGTCCCCAAAGTGCGACAAACAGGGTTGTCTGTATCTGAATGGTATAATCTAATGTTAATATTTTCATTGCTGTCAGTGAAATTTATAATACAACTTTGTTGGGTTAACATCACAGACATACCAACCTGAACCCTTGTTATAGAGGTGAGTGTTCTCTTCAACTCATTTTCAGTAATTTTTGTGACTAATGCACCAACTGAATTAAGTTTATAGGGGCAGATTTATGAGGCCCTTGCGCCACGTTTACACCGCTGTTGCGTCACGCAAGGCGGCATAAACGTGGCGCATCCCTACGAACGATTTACAACGTGACGCATCTAGGCAGATGCGTCACGTTGTAAAGCCCTGCGCCGCTTGTGGGCGTTCCGGCGCAGGGTGGGCGTTCCGGGGCAGGTGCGCCTCGCAAAAGTGGCTGAGTGAAATCTATAAGATTTCACTCAGTCACTTTCAGGCCAATGCTGCGTCAAAAGCCTGCGACTGCTTGTAGCAGGCGTAGGTCTTGATGCAACATTGGTCAGATAGGGCACCCCCGAGCCTTGCTGGAGCTGCGTCGCGCTTGCGACGCAACTCCCGCAATGCGCCGCCTTTACGGCACAGATGCGTCACGCATCTGTGCCGTTTTTGCCCCATGGTGCGCCGCATTGTAAATGCGGCGCACCATGGGTGGCGGAGCTGTGGCGCACTGTGGCGCACATTAACAGGCGCATCCCTGGGGATGCGCCAGTTAACATAAATCTGCCCCTCAATTTGCACATTTGACCTATTTCTCAATATCACCGCCGACAGACAAGGTAGTAGTATGCAAAGATCTAGAAAAGATTTCATCATATTGCCATTTTGTACTCAACAAATATTTTGGATTCTATTCTCTGATAATTTTTCCAAATTCAACATTATATAGTTTATAAGAATTTCCTGGTCATTGTAAATTTGTGGAGAATATTCCCATGCATTTTCCTCCATTTAACATATTTATGCTTTAAAAGATTTTCATAGTTAACTCGGTATTTCAGTCAGATGTTATTCTTACAATTGTGTTCCCACACATCACGCCTATCTATTTCACCAAAAAGAAAAGCTCTCAACCGAGTTTTACATAAGAAGATTTGTTTGCTTATAGTGCACAACATGGCGTCTCCCTCGCATGTGTTAAACATTATATAGGGTTGATGCCATAATAAAAACACATAAAGTAACTCCTTAAACATTTCTAAGGAGCATTTGACCTCTGTCACTCTAGCCAAGGCATCTTTATCCAATCCCAGCTATTCACTAATGCTGATTTATTTTTTTTCAAATAAAAAAGTTTTTTTTTTTTTTGAAATTGCAGTAAACAAGGAGCAACATTTAGTGACACAGAATTATGGTAGCCAGGCCTCTTATTGGCCAATATTGCCTTGTGTTTGTTTTTTTAATTTGTTTTTTTTATACTTTTTATCAGTATGAAAATCAGGGCAAAATACATTCATAAGACACATATGTATGGCTGTAATCATAGCGTCGAAGTTTGGTGACATTACATATTCCAACAACACCTGTTGTAACATTAACAGTTCAGCTGACTTATTTCATGTCCATTCCCTTTCTTTTCCCTTCAGTCGGACACATCCTCTGTCTCCAGTGCAGGTGGGTCTCATATATAACCTCTAAACTTATTCCGTGCCCCCCACACTTTTCCCCATTTTCGTGGGCATCCACGGTGGAGAAAGACTGCCTTCTCCGCCACCATTGCCACAACCATGATCCTGCACCATTCCCGGAGTGTAGGTATTTCCCCCGATCCCCACAGCTTAGCAATATTGCGCTTGGCAAATGCGATTCCCAACGTCACCCAATCTTGTGCCTGGTGGGTAAGATCATTGGGCTCCCATATATTTAAGAGACATCATTTGGGGTCTGGTAATAGCGATATTTCCACCGTTTGTGAGATACTTTGCATCACCTTAGCCCAGTAAGCTGCAATTTGTGGACAGTGCCATAGGGTGTGATAGAACGTGCCCTCCTCCCCGCAATTTCTCAGACAAAACTGGTGCTGAACCAACCCTATTTTGTGGAGAGTTAGTCTGGTGTAATGTGAACGGTGTAGTATCTTGAGCTGCACTAGCCCTAACTGTGAGGGTATGGCAGCTTCTCGTGGGGATGATAATGCCTCCTGCCATTCTGCATCGTCAGAGTCTCCCAACTCCTGAGACCATTTGTGCCTAAGCGTTATCATCGGGTCTGGCAGATTATCAACTAATTACGATAGGTGAAGACGTAGCCCTCTTGTGCATGAATTCAGGTAATAACCTATCCTCCAGATGAGTAGCCTCCGGTATGATAGTGCCGGGTCGAATTTGCATATATCTGAACATCTCTATCGGCGGCAGTTCATATTGAGCCCTCAAATGTTCAAATTTGACCACTTCTCCCTTTTTCCAAAGATCGCCTACTGTGGAGATGCCTATGGCGTCCAAGTTCTTGAACCCCTTACTGTTCCTAAGTCGCCCAAGCTGTGAGTCCCAGAGTGGTGTCATTTGTGTGATAGCCCCTGTGAACTTTAATCTTATTTGTGCCCTCTACCATATGTTGACCGTATGCGCTGTTGGGCCAATCAGGGAAGGGGGTCTGCGTTTGTTATACAGTGCCGATAATATCCCATCCTCCCCCAGCCCCTGCCTATCGGCTTGCGACGCTGGGTCTGCTTGTGGGGCATGTATCCATTGATTACTTATTTTAAGGTGAGCTGGCCAATAGTACAGCTGTACAGTCGGGAGGGCTATTCTCCCATCGTACCAGCTCCGTACAAGTTTGTCTCGAGAAATGCACGCTGGCTTATTCCCCCACAGCAGAATGGAGACTTCCGCTGCTATTGCCTTAAAGTAGGTCGGTGGAATGGCAAATGGGGTATTTTCTAGGACGTATAAAAAAGCTGGGGTAGTGTCATCATTTTAAAGAGCGCTGCTTTTACCAGCAATGTCAGCGGCAGGTTGCGCCAATATGTCATGTCTCGCTTAAACCGTTCCAACGGAGGCTTCAGATTTTTGTGATAAAATTTGTCACTCTCGGGCGTCACATGGATGCCCAAATATTTAAAGGCCTCAGCAGTGATCTGTAGCGGACAATTCTCGGGCAGTAATGGTGGGGGACCATATAAGACATATAGAATCGATTTAGACCAATTAAAGGTATACCATGACACCCGACCCAAAAAGCACTAAAATGGATCGTCTATGGGACGTTAGGTACAACAGCACATCATCCGCATACAAAGAAATGCAGTCTTCAAAATTAGTGTCCATCAAAGCCAGTGGATCATTGGTTCCCATCTGATCCACACCGCCAGTTTTTCTAGGACTAGTGCGAACAATAGTGGGGATAGGGGACATCCCTGGCACGTTCCCCGCGAAAGCGGGTAGTCCCTTGACATATGACCATTAGCCATGACATGTGCCAAGGGGGTTGGAGTAAAGCAACCGTACCTACGCACAAAACTTTGGACCGAAGTTCAGGTGTCTAAGAACCGCAAAGAAATAAGGCCACTCCACCATGTCGAAGGCCATACGCGAATCCAGAGAGAGGATGACTGCAGGCTCTTGGATGTATGGCTTACGTGCTAATACCACGTAGAGGCGCCTTAGATTAAGGGCTGTGCTTCGGTGTGGCATAAACCCGGATTGGTCTGTGCGAATTAAGGTCGTGAGGTGAGGAGTCAAACGCATCACCAGAAGCTTGGCAAGAATTTTGGCTTCAGCGCTGATCAATGAAATTGGGCGGTATAGGTGCATTCCTCAGGAGGCCTACTTGGTTTAGGGATCGTTACTATAGGGGCCATTCGTTGATCTCGGGCAATTCTCCTACTTCGAGGCTGCCACGAAACATATTTTAAGGATATGGGGCCGTCAGCGTTCTTTTTGTAAAGTTCGATGGGTATTCCATTAGGCCCCACCGCCTTTCCTGAGTGCAGTGAGCCAATAGCCATCTGCAATTTGTCAACCGAGAGGTCAGCCTCCAGCAGGAGGGCCACCTCTGGCGATAGTTTGGGCATGTTGATATCTTTGATGTAATCCTGAGCCTCCTCAGTCATTAAGTATGATCATGAGAAACCTTTTTCGCAGAGACACAGCGTGAGAGCAGCAGCCAAAGCAGGACTTTGGAATAGGGGCTGATTTCTAAAAAAAAAACACTGGACGCCACAAGCAGCTACTCCTCGCATTTCCCGCTTCGCGGGAAATGCTCGCATTGGGACCAGCGAGTAGTCACTGCCTAATTGACTACATCTCCCATAAGGCAGTGGGGGACCTTGAACAACGCCGGCAACGCCCAGAGCCGACCAGGTGCTTCAAATTAGCACCGGAGGCACAACTTTTGGGAAACCTTTTTCGCAGAGACACAGCGTGAGAGCAGCAGCCAAAGCAAGACTTTGGAATAGGGGCTGATTTCTAAAAAAAAAACACTGGACGCCACAAGCAGCTACTCCTCGCGTTTCCCGCTTCGCGGGAAACGCTCGCATTGGGACCAGCGAGTAGTCACTGCCTAATTGACTACATCTCCCATAAGGCAGTGGGGGACCTTGAACATCGCCGGCAACGCCCAGAGCAGACCAGGTGCTTCAAATTAGCACTGGAGGAAGAACTTTTGGGAAACCTTTTTCGCAGAGACACGGCGTGAGAGCAGCAGCCAAAGCAGGACTTTGGAATAGGGGCTGATTTCTAAAAAAAAAACACTGGACGCCACAAGCAGCTACTTCTCGCGTTTCCCGCTTTGCGGGAAACGCTCGCATTGGGACCAGCGAGTAGTCACTGCCTAATTGACTACATATCCCATAAGGCAGTGGGGGACCTTGAACATCGCCGGCAACGCCCAGAGCCGACCAGGTGCTTCAAATTAGCACCGGAAACGCGCATCGCGGGACGAGCCGGGCGAAGCCCGGGCAAAGGGCGGGCCCTCTAAGGCCCTTAGAGGCCAGAAGAGGCTGGGCTGGGCTTATTCCATAATCTTTTTCTAAGGTCTATTTGTTTGTGCTCTTTGTCTGTGTAACCATGTCCTCGAACCCCGAAAAAACCCCACTGGTGGAGTCAGGAGGAACTAGTAAAGGTACATTGGATAGTTACTTCACTAAGGTCGTTTCTGACATAGAAAGGGAGAGCGTATTGGCTGAACGCCGCGCAGAGCGGCGACGCTCTGTTGAAGGTATGAAAAATAGACCACCTTTGAACCTTGTGAAACATACTACTCCACTTGATGTAAGCTCCCATATCAAAACCGATGATCCTCTTTTAATAGACAGCATTCCCTTGCTCCTGCGAGACACATCTCCCTCACCTGATGTGTCCAACGATCTGTACACAAATGTCATATCTCTTCCTAGTAGTAATTCTACCATAGGATCAAATGTGCCAGTTGAGCCACCTTTTCCAGTAGTTAGGATTGCTAAGAAGAGGAACAAGAAATCAGGGATGCTTAAAGTTCTTGGCCCACCACCTAGTAAAAGACGGAAGAGGGGTGGTGACCCGCCAAGAACGAAGATTAGTCATTCTGATTTTGGTAAAACCACAAAGGCTATCGAATTAATTGTGCCAACTTTAACGGACCCCATAGCAATTGTACCAATTCCAAAAGTCCCTACAACACCTGTACTAACGTCATCAGGCTTAGCCATTCCTCCACATTGCCTACCAATGGAAGCACTGTCTGCTGCCCCATTGGAAGCCTTGGAACATTTAATTAGGTCATCTGTATTACCTATAATAGAGAGGTTGAAGAGGATTGAGCAACGGTTGGGGAATTTAGAGCTGGCTATTAGTAACAAAGCTGGGTCAATCAAGGACCTCGCGAAGCCAGCACCGCCCGTTGTAGCAACAGTGCTAACTCCTATTCCTGCTCCTCATAAAAGTGTAAATAAATCCAACAAGCCTACAGGCTCTAAACAGCATAGGGCAATACCCTCCAATGTACTCCAAAAATCGTCATCTCTTGATATTAGTCAAGTACAGAAGGTAGATAATAAAAAATCTTACACAGGAGAAAACCGAGATGAGAGGGGAAGCACTAGCCCCGTCAGGGTAGGGAACCACAGGGGCCGTCAAGTTGAATTACCCCCAGAAGCGGTACCTTATCTGGTTGTCCTTACGGGAGTCCCTACATTAGCAGATGGAAAGAGGGAAGGGTTCTCTCAGTTAAAAAACAAAACTATACACTGGCTTAGCCAAAATCGGCCACTTCCCTATAATATTAATGGTGATATCCTCCATGTCCGGCGACTCCAATGGTTGGGAAGCAGAGCTAAAGACATAAAGGGAGACCTAATTGTAATTAATTTCAGAGATTCTGAAGCCGTTAGATATATTCTAAATTGGTTTCCTGGGAATGCCGGAAACTCAATTGTTCCGTGTTAACTGACCTATTTCTATCCAAGATCCTTAGTGACCCCTATAACATACCCCGGGACACCATCTTGCTTGCACACTAATCTCACTATGCCCTTCAACAAACGGCAATGGATGCATGCATTTAACCCTGTGAATTTTGATGACTTGCCTGGGTGTTATACTGTACCATTTAGGAGTTATGGAAATAGAAATAGGATGATGGAACTTCTGTTGCCGTTTACCCCGCTGGAAGTGGCAAATAGATTCAATGCTTTCTCAGGCTTTGATGATTGCGATTGACAAACAGTGCCTCTCATTAATATGCTACTTACTACTGATAACTTAGCTGTTAATGCAAAATCGAATCTTTCTCCAAAAGAGTTGGTCATCGAACAAACCATCCAGCCCATAATTGTCTCTTTTTCTGATGATCAACACCCACTGAAATGTGAACTTGACCAAGGTGTAGGAGCTAGCTCCTCTGCTTCTAATGATTTTCCTGATCCCTTAGATTTTGAACATACCAAGCAAGATCCGGTTGATGTCCAAGTCAAAATTTTATCCTGGAATGTGGCGGGACTTAAGAGTAAATTGCCCATTCCAGAGTGGGGCTCCTTTATGGCCTCCCACGACATTTGTATGTTGCAAGAAACCTGGGCGTTAAAAGAAAGTGTAGTCCAGGGTTTTGCAACTTATGATATTTTGGCAAGTATGGGTGATCGGGGTAGGCCCTCGGGCGGGTTGTCCATATGGGTTGGCACACACCTGGGAGTGAAGGCAACACCAATCCCAACTAAATCATTGGATGTCCAGTGTATTTTGTTGACCTTGCCCAATGGGCCAAATATTGCTTTGATTAATGTATATTCAAGGCCACTCATGTGGGGTCTTGAGTCAAAAGTTATTGGAACATTGCTGACCTTCATGTATTCGATTGACTCCTCCACCACATTAATTTTGGGTGGAGACTTCAATTGTCATTTCGAACCCCGTATGGACCTGAACTTCGGTGACCCAGACGATGTGGATTTGCTTTGGGCTATCCCAGAGTCACTGTCCCCTCAGGTCAAGGTATGGACCCCTCTCGTTTCGTGCAATCATTTGCGCTAGTTACATCATTACGAGCATGCAATGGGAGGGTGGAGCCTGACAGACCAGGGAGAGCCACGTTCAACCGACTAAACCAGACCTCAATAATCGATTATATTTTTATTGAGGCTAGGCATTGGGATAGGCTGCATGAATTTAGGGTTATTGAAAGGTTTGACAGTGACCATAATGCCCTAGTTTTGTCCCTAAAACCGGGGAGTTTTGGTTTGAAAGCCTCAACTTCGGTTGAGCACTGTGTCACTGTGCCACTAACAATAACAAAATGTAGGCGTAGGGTTAAATGGCCTGATTTACAAGCGTCGATTACTAAACATGCTGAATTATATGAGACCATTATCCCGCTTATTGAAGAGATGGGGAAATCTGGCCATTTGGGCAGGGCAACTGAGATACATAACCAACTGGTTGCCATATTGAAAGATATCCTTTAACCTGTTAGAAGGGGAAACAATCCCCTGACTTCGACTTCCCGATGGTTTAACGCTTCCTGTCGGAAGGCCAAAAAGGCCTTGCTCATAGCACTAAAAACTAATGATAGTGAGGCCATCAAGGTGCATCGCACTACATATAAAAAGGCAATCTGTGAGGCGGAAAGGGAATGGGAATCCACAATGTGGGAGGAGATGGGATCTGCACTTAGGTGCAAAGATTCCAAATTATTCTGGTCCATAGTTGCAATTGGACTCAGTGGGCATACCCAGGCGCTCGCGCCCAACATTGCTCCCACAATTTGGGAAAGTCACTTTGCTGCTCTATATGGTATACCTGATTTTGATGCCTCGCTTGTTAATACCCCTGAACCCCAGCAATTGCATGGTGTCGAGGGGGCTGAGGAGCGTGGACGGTTGATTGAAGCCCCTACGCTCCTCGCTCCAATCGATCCCTTCACTTTGCTCGAGGTTGGAATTTGGAATTTAAAACATTTGTAGAGCGCAGCGTTCACCATACGGTTTCTTGGCGCTAGAGATATTCAAGATCGGTTGAGACGGCCATAGGTAAATTGCTCCCTAATAAGGCTCCAGGATTGGATAAACTTCCGGGGGATCTATTTAGGACACAACCTAAAATCTGGGCTCCTTATTTGGTCGTTTTATTTAATGGCATTTTGCAGGGAGATGACCTGCCCCCCACTTGGTTAGGAGCAGAAATTGTCCCTATATTAAATAAGGGCTGCCCGTTAACCTCCTCTAATTATAGACCCATCAGTTTAATTGACACATCACAAAAGCTGATGGGGAGGGTCATCCTTGATAGGATTCTTGGATGGATCGAAGAGAATGGGATCCTCTCTATATTTCAGGCAGGCTTTATGTCCGGTATATCTACCCTAGACCAGATATTTCGCCTGCAGGTTCTGCACTGGAAAACAGCAAATGTAGAGGGTGGCAGCCTCTACCTTGTGTTTGTGGACCTGCGGGCGGCATTTGATCTGGTTCCGCGTGATAAACTGTGGAAGGTGCTGGCAGACTTGGGACTTCCGCCATACTTATTAAATGCACTATCTAGGCTTCATGTAAGCAACTTTGCCCAGGTCAGGTGTGGTAGGCATGGCAAACTCACAGACCAATTCCCTGTCCAAAAAGGAGTTCGCTAAGGGTGCGTATTGGCACCCACACTATTCAGCCTCTACATCAATGGCCTTGTGGAACATTTGAATGGTGTGGTTAATAATGATGCCCCCAAGTTGGCCACGGGTAGAGTGCCCGCTCTGATGTTCGCAGACGACACTTTGTTGTTGTCTAGAACATCATCGGGCATTCAAAAAACACTGGACAGGTTTGTGGAGTTCTGTGAGCTTCGGGGACTGGAAATCAATTTGGGAAAAACCAAGTTCATGATTTTTAATCCCCCTAAGCGGGTACGCCCAAATCCGGTCTTACATGGCACTCCCCTTGAAAGGGTTAAAACATTTGTTTATCTGGGTGTTACCCTAACTGAGAATTTTGATTGGGACGTGCAGACTGCTAAGTCTACACTTAAGTTATCCCAGCTTGCGGGAGGTATAAGCAAAGGGAGTCAACCTTTAAGCCGGTGTCCCCTGCTCTGGAAATATATTGCCGCTAGGCTAGAATGGCGGCAATCTGTGGGGCTGAACATTGGGGGCATAAGCAGATAATGAACCTTAAAACGGTAGAGAACTCTTTTGTGAGAAATCTAGTTGGGTTACCGCCTAGTACGCCCCTGATCCCTCTTAGATTGGACCTTGGCATGGTCCCAGTAGAAGAGATCATCAGTGCAAGGCCAATTATGTACTGGAAGAGGTTGTGGTCAGTCCCCGAACTGGCCGCCTACAGAGCGGAGTTCTCTGAGATTTTGTCTCTTCTTGTATATAAAAAAATCCCTTGGCTTCAGCACATTCGTGCGGTTAGTACCCGATTAGGCCTTTTGGGACTGTGGGAAAACCCAGAGAATTATTGCCTAGGGACATCAAAGAAGGAACTTCTTTCTCACATACGCACGCTGAACGCTCAGATACTATCTACATCACTGGATAGGTTGACTTCTGAATTCCTCTTAGTCAAATCTGAATCTAAGATCGAGGAATTTTTGGACAAAATTGAACCGCCGTTTGCTCGAAAGTTATATCTCCAGCTAAGACACGGCACTTTACCTATCAGGTCTTTTACATCTAGATGGTTAAAAGATAAAAATGAAGTTTGCCCTGCATGTAATCACAAAAATGAGAATGTAACTCATGTACTGTTCTTCTGCCCTGCCTACTCTGAAATCAGAAAATGTTGGCTGATCCCTATCTGTAAGAATTTGGGATTTTTGCATTTTACACAGGCCTGCAGGATATTGACTTATGATACCCATCCTCCCATTGTGTTTGCGGTTTCCCGTTATCTTCTTAGCATGTGGCGTAGAAGACAAACATTTTTAACTTAACTGTTCTACTTATTGTTTCTATTTCTATCTTGATAACTTGTAGTTTAATTCTGTTTTAACATTTTATGACTATTTATTGTTTTATTGACTATGCTGATGTATTTTATGTACACTTTTATGGTCATCCGACCGAAATAAAGTTACCAATGAATGAATGGATGTAATCCTGAGCCTCCTCAGTCGTTAAGTCTGATCATGAGGCATACACTTGTTCAAAATAATCGGCTAGTGTATCCACTATGTCCTGCGGAGCACTCACCAAGGAGTTAATCGGAGTACGTAATTGCGCAATCGTTCTGTCCGCCTGCTCCTTCTTATATAGCCAGGCTAGCGCTTTTCCGCATTGTCACCTAATTCGTACAACTTATTTCGGGTGGCTTGAAGACATGTTTTGACCATCTCTTTCTGATAGTCTAGAAATTTGCGTTGTTTAAGGCGCACAGCCTGCTATGTTTGGGGTGAAGGATTGTCAGCCTGTTAGTTATTGGCCCTTGCGAGCTCGGATTCTATGTCTAGCTCTGCCTGATTTTCCCGTTTATGTCCTGTGATAGATGCTATAGCTTGCCCATGTATGACCATTTTATAGGCCTCCCATAAGATGCTAGGTGACTGAACCGATGAGACATTTTCTTGGAAATACTGTTGTGTCGTCCTAGTGACATCTTTTAGCACCTTGGGGATAAGTAGGTATCCAGGGTATATGGGGTATATGTTTCGCCTTGCTTTATGGTGATTTGTGTATGTCAGTACTATCGGGGAGTGATCAGAGATACCCTTGGGGCAGATCTCAACGTTCACCACTCTTGCTAAGTTGTCCGTTGAGGTTAGGAAATAGTTGATTTGCGAGAGGCTGTTGTGTATACCCGACTCAAAAGTGTATTGTTTCGCAGTTGGGTGCTGATACCTTCATGTAGCTGTAAGTCCAAGGGCGTCCAGCAATCCCTGTATACGGGTAGAGCCTGTCATGTTCACTTTGGGGGGATATCTATCTAGGGTCCGGTCCACTATATCATTGAAGTCTCCTACAATTAACATTTCTCTATCTGGGAGAGCAAGTAAAAAGGCAGTGAGTGCAGGGTGAGCTATTGCATGGAGGGCTGGAGGGATGTAAACCAAAATTATGTTAAAGGGCCTCCCCTCCCATTGACAGGTGATAGCCGCGAAGCGGCCTTGAACATCTGTCCGGATTTGCTGGATTATCAACGGGAACTGTTTTTTGACCAGAACGCCCACACCCCGTGACCCAGATGAGAATTCGGAGAGTGCGACCATTTTATACCCCCATCGGTCCAGCGCCTTACACGCAGTACCCATCAAATGTGTCTCCTGTAATAGGGCCACTGCAGGTGCATAGCCCTTTAAGTATTCCATTACTAAACCCCTCTTTATCTTATCTTCTAACCCATGTACATTCCATGTAAATAGTGTCAATCGGGGTTATCAGGGACAACAGGGTTGTATTCAAATAAGAGTCCCGTTGGTCTTGCATCATCTCGGTTGTCATAAATAGCATTCAGTGTCACCAAGCTAGCAATGCAGCATGTCCCAAGAATGTTAACAGCCATGTGACTCGATGTAGTCATCCTTCTTAACCTTACAACATATGTAAGAACAAACCTTATCAACAATTCCCCCCTCCCAGCCTCCTCCCTGCCTCCCTGCCTGACGGATTCAGAACTACCCACCACCCCAACCATGCAGAGTGCTTTATACCCTTCCCAGTCTCCAGTTGACGAGGGTGAGAGTCAACTTCTGTTGTCCCCACGACCCCTTAAGTTCAACCTGTTCCGCAGCCACCTCCCCACCCTCCCCCATCTGAACGAGCAGTCCTGCATTAATGAAGGATACAGTGTTTACATTGTGAGTGGCTCATGAGCCAAAATCCCTGGTTAGAACTCTTTGTGTCCATTAACAGTTGGCTCAGCAGTCCCACAACCATCTCAGCAGGACACAATACAGCCGCTTCGGAACTTCCGCATCCTGTCGGAATCTGGCCAATGTCTCCTCTACCCCCATTCCATTCTCCACCGTCCTATGACAATCAGCAGATCCCGATAAAGCGTCTCACTCCTGTTCCTCACCCACAGCGTGATCTCTGCGCCTAGTGTCATTTTCTCCTATTGTCCAGGCCGAGTGGCCTCTGCCTGCCCTCCAGCCATTCCTGCACCTCCTCAGGTGTTACAAACAATCACGTTTTACCTTCAGCTTCAACCCTCAGTTTGGCCGGAAACAACATGGAGTATTTGATTCCTCAGTCACAGAGAGTCTTTTTGACGTCAAGAAAGCCACTGCATTGTTTCGTAACTGTCGCGGTGTGGTCCGGAAAAATCGTTATGGTTGAGTTGTCCACTCTTAACGGAGGAGCATTGCGCGCAGCTTGTAATATCGCATCTCTGTCCCGAAAGTAAAAAATACGGGCCAGAATCGGCCGAGGAGGAGCCCCTGGCTTCGACCTACTTCCAGGTACTTGATGTGCTTGTTCGACAGAGAAATAGTTGGACAGTCCGTGCGGCTTAAGGTGGTTCATGATTAGATCTTCCACGAATAAGTCAAGGGTTGGACCACTTGCCCGCTTCGGTAGACCAGTAAGGCAGATGTTGTTCCGTCGCGATCGGCCCTCCTGATCCTCCAGTTTCGCAGCCAGTAATTTATTATCCACCATAAGTTGATGCACTTGTTTCTTGAGGGTGGTTGTATCCGACTTCAGTGTCACCGTAGTAGTTTCGACCTCTGACATTTTTGTTGACATTTTTTTAAAGTCAGCTCGGATTAGAGCGTGTTCCACTGCAAGTGTCCCGATACGTGAGTCCACCTTGTTTAGAGTGGCCATGATGTCCTGCAAAGTCACTTCGGGTGCCACGCCTGAACTTGCACCGTTTGGTGATGGAGCATCTTTGTCCAGCACATCCGTTTGTGCCTTGGCACAGGCGTATTTATCCAGCTTTGACTGGTTGAGGCCTTTTGTGTTTCTCCCACTCATCGTGTCTGCTTGAAAGCGTATGAGTCAAGTCTGGAGGCAGAGACGTTAATCACCGCCGACTGTCCGAGGGCCACTGTGACCCACACGGCCTGTCGGTTTTCGTGCCCCAACCCCCCCTCACAGCACCCGTATTGACCTCAGGCAGTATAGCCCGCACGTAGACCGTCTGCGCAAAATATCTGATCAGATACAATTTTGCCCACTGGACCGGCAAGAAATGGCGCCTGCCATATCACCGTGTCTCTCCTTGCAGGGAGTACGTGATTTCAGTGTGTCTATATTTCAGTTGTCCAGCTGATCTGCCCGTAGTCCCAGGCCCCGGATATGGGCAGCAACAGTGGGGATGGCATCCAGCAGATTCACTATTCCGTTCCCGCTCTTGGCTGCAGCTGCAAATGGCAGCAGCCTGCAGGGCGGCGACCGTACTTCAGTTGGCGGCACTCTTATGGGCACAACACCACGCTGTACACTCCAGCTTGTCTCTCTGTTCATTGAGCGTCTCCTCTATGCTGGCCGGTATGGCCCGCCACCACCCAACCTCAGCGGCAGCAGTCCCGGGTCTTGGACAGGGATTGGAGCAAAGGGGTAACGGCCCACTGTTTCATCCCCTTCCGTTAGCTCACGGCCGCAGCAGTAAACGTCTGCAGGTCCCGGATTGGCGGGCAGAGGCTATTCCGCTTCACTCACCAGTGCATATATCGACAGAGCCACACACAGGATAGTAGCACACGCCATAGTGCAGTAAGGAGAGTAGACCGCAACACCAATGTCTGCTGCCAGCCGCCTCCCGTCTCCACCTTCGCTCGGCCAGCGCGCCGATCAGGCTCCTTCGGACAGGTTTCAAACTCGAGGCCTCGCCGCACCAGGCCGCTGTCTGCCTCACGTCGTCAGCACCTCCGGGAGCAGTGTTTCTCGGTCCGGGACCGGATCGCTCAGTGCTACGTGCCTTCCGCCACCTCAGTTCGTGGACACGGGTGGGAAGGCTGTCGGATAAGTGTACGGACCGGCGGGGTTTGGTTCAGGGACTACAGAGCCTCCCTAGGCTGCGGCCATTTCCCCGGCTGCTAGCCATCACTAATGCTGATTTTTAAAGTTGTAAAGGTCTTGCTGACTAAGCGTAAGCGATGAGACTATCTAGTCAATTAGGCTTACAATGCTGATCTGATTATGGTTGGCTCCTCAGAGGGAGACATTTACCATTCAACCATAGAATAGTCAATTGCCTTGCTTTTATTAAAAAATATAAAATCAAATCCTTCTCATTCTATGCCAATATGAACGCTTCCATATAGTTCTGAGTTGAGGCTGAGGTGTAGCTCAACTTCAAACATTTAGTGAAGATTATGCTGACCTGTTACCAGTCAGGATTTCACTCATTTGGGGGCACTGAGACAGTGGTGACGCTTGAAGATATTGCTTGATGTGAGGATTAGAACATTCTGCTTTGAATTTTTGATATGCTATCAGTATTCAACTCGTTAGATAAACCTATATTCTCAAATCACTGGGGGCTTGCTTTGCTTTGCAGAGGATGCATTTTTTTTTTACAGATTGGCAAAGAAAGTGCATGAAGGTTATTTATTTTCTCCACCTGCCCCATAACGTATTTCACGCCTTAAGACTCCTGCAATTTTCCTTTGTTATTTCCTTTGTTATTTAACAGAGCTATGGCCCACTTTGCCAAAGTAATCAATGGTTTTAGAGCCAGATTTAGAGTTTAGCGGGTTAGGTTACTCCATCACAAATGTTACTGATACCTTGTCCACCTTATTACAAGTGTATTATATCCTACAGCACTTGTAATATCGCAGATGGGATATCTGTCACATTTGTGAAGGAGTAATCTGTCCACCAAACTCTAAATCAGGATCTTAGTCTTTTGTGTCCATTTTATACAGACCATATCCAGGTTCTGGTTGATTCTTTGGGGTGGTACAGATGGATGAAGAATAATAGTTCTTGCATTAGACTGAGGCCCTGCTCTTGTACTGTGCTAGTCCAGCTTCTCAAACCTCAGGTAATGTGAAAGCAATCAATGTTCACTTTCATCTTTGCTCTCTAAGGTCTGGCTTCTGTTAGAGTATAATACAGTAAGCTATTAATGAAGATTGCTGTCCTTCTTTGATTGCAGTATTGTATGACAGTCTATCTGTACATGTTGGGTACATTGTCTAAATTAATGGTAACCCAGAAAATGGTCAATAGATACATATTTGGTCTAAAAGAATATGATCCTTCTATAGTGTTACATGGGCAATTATTATTGTTTCTTATTGTTGCTTGAGTGAATCCGATTCAGAATTGTATCTAAAAATGATTAAGACCAATAATGTACGACAGAAGTGATCGGTTTGCTTACCACTTCCTGTCATATTTTCTCTCATGCCATCCATAATTTGTTGATAGGCAGACTCTCATGAGAAAAATATGGTGACTGCAAAATAGTTAACTGTCTTATCTTAAGGCTTGAGAAATATGGTGGTTTATTCTGTATTCAAGAACTCTTTCATACCTGTTATTAAAGGACTTTTAATAGCCATATATACTTATTATGATATATCTGATACATGTAAATATTGTAAATGGATTGCACAAGCTAAATTGTTTAATTTAAGGGTCTTCTGATTTATAAATGTGATTAATTAGAGGGTCTTCTGGCTTATGTGTTTAATGGAAGTGTCTTCCGTTTTAAAAATGTGTTTAATTGGAGGATCTTCAGATGTGTAAAAGTTATGGTGACATAACAGTTGCTGTTATTGCGCTGCAATGTGTGCCAGCGTAAACGGACATGCGCAACTATTCACAAAAACTCTGTCATTCACATTTATGATGCAGGATTTCCTCTGTGAACCCTTGCAAATATATATTAATGCAGGGATGGGGGATGCAAGGGATATCTGGCTTCCATCCCCGTAGTTGCACAATGGTGTGATTACAGCCTCTGATGCCTTAAAGGCACAGGCGCTGCAATTTATAATGAAAGTACCTAGATGGGAAGGGACATTGCGGAGACCAGGGAGCAGTCTCATGGACATTGTGAGTTGTGAAGTCAATAGCGAATGGCAGAGTCTCTTCACTAGATTGCAATTGGGGTTTTAATTCAGAGTCTTGAAGGAGATTTTATAACTTTTATGTTGTTAAATTAACCTTTTAAGCTAATTGTACAAAAGGTACTGGGGTTGAAATATATGGAGAATTTCTAATGCTTTGGGTTAAATTGTACAAGAAAGGTTTTCCTTCATTATTAGTAGGTGTTTATTGAAACGTATCTCTGTTTGCAGTGGTACACATAATCAAGTAAATAAACTAAACTAGGCATTACACTCTTCCACCAAGACACATTGTAGCACTACTTTTTCTTCGGGTTGCTAATCTTATCTTGTTGCCTCTATGAGTTGTTGGCCTGTTCGCAAGCTGTCTTACCACAGAGGCCCTAATTATATGTTGCACTTACTGGGGTAATGGTAAAATAACATGTTTTTCGAAAGTAGAGTGCAATTGCTAGTAAAACTTTATGGGATGGGGAATTAACCTGTGGGACTGATTTTTCCAGTCGTAAAACCAGATCAAATTCTCCATTTCATTGGGTTTTAATCAGAAGAAGAAACTGTGCCTGTTTAATCAAGTAAGGACTACTTTCCATGATGTAAGCACAATGAACATTTTTCAAAGTTCCATAGTGTGTGTTTAATGAACACAAGACCAGATGTGCTGATTGCCTTGAGGTATTCTGTGTAGATTCTCACACTATGTCAGGGCCTCATTTTGAGAGTGGCGGACAGCCCATCATGTGGAGGACTGAATGCCCAATCTAGATCATTCATGACAAAGAATATTTGGCTGAAAGAATTCAGTCGTATGGTGGGAGCATTTTCATCTTATAGTATTAGCAGTAAGTCAGCATTTTTCTGTATTGTAGAAAAAAAACTATAAACCAGTTTTTGTTCTGATTCATTACTGACACACAGAGCGTTCCATCCATGCATGTTGGGGCCATTAATACCTTTACCTGCAGGGAACTACCATGACTTGTATGACTCTCATGGTGGTTTCTATCAGGGAAAAAGGGGAGGACCACTAAGATTCATTGGCCCGTAGCCTTGTCGCGGAGGGGACATTGCTCATGGTGGCCTCTAACAGTGAAAAAGGGGAGGGCCCTCTGAGGTTCATTGGCCCGTAGTCCTGTGGTGGATGGGCCATCGCTCTAAGGTTTTAGACTACACAGCCAGCTGAGGATCAGATGCTGGAATGCTGGAAGACCTCCATCTCTAAATGAACTGTGGGGTTGATGGGAATCCTGCTATGTCAAATTTTCAGTCGTCTATTTCAACTTTTTTGTTGTTAGGTAAAGGTGGCTAAACTATGCATCAGCTCATATTTTACAGGTATTACTTCCTGAAGAATATGTGTAATTGATCACCTTATTTTGCATTCTTACAATGTACTCTTTGGAAACTTCAATCTCAACCACATTTCAGTTCCAAGGAATACATTAGAAAAATGCTAAATTAGATTTAAATACCACCTTGTTTGATCTGGAACAAACTGTTCTTTCTCCTAATCACAAGCAAGTAAATATTTTAGACTTGATAATTACCTCTCCCACTCTTTTTGACTCACAGATTCATTTGAAAATAGGCTGGTCGGATAATTTGTAACAGAAAAGTTAGAACAAATTGTTCCTGTCAAATTCACGCACATTCAAGCAAGGCCATCAGCTTCTTGGTACTCCAATACCATATGCACAAAACAAGCAAAAACTTGATGCAACGGTACACCATGACATAAAACAGATAGCACAGTGAATAATATTAATTTTATACCAAACCCAACCATTTCTGTATTGTGAAGAACTTCCGTGAAATATATAGTTTCATAAGGAGAATAGTCCTTTTGATTTTGCACCCAGACGTAGGCATTTTACTGACTCATTGAGTAAAAGTTGTAGATGTCGGGAGGGTTTCAGGGTGGGTTTTAGATAATTTTGAGAAAATAATATAGTTTATAATAAATACGCAGAATTGATATGCAAGCTTAAATAAAATTAATGTGTTTCAATGCAAAAATCTCAAGAAAAATCGTATTTACTCGTACTAGGCCTTGTAGGGCTAAAAAATATTGCTTGAAAAGCTGACTTGACTAGAAATGTTTAGAGATGAATAAACTGTTTAATGCTTCACAATTCCATGAACATGCTATTTCAGAAAAATAATAGTTACATAAATGTTTTCATTTAATTCTGCAAAACGTTTCTACTTACACAGAAAAGACTGTTAAAACATGATTATAAATTGTTGGACATTACAGAAAAGGAAAGACTGTGACCACAATGCCCTGGTCCTGACATTGAAACCAGGGAGTTTTGGGCTGTCAAACCCCGTTCCCGAGCCCAACGCTGTACAACAGCCTCTCCCGCTAAGTAACAACATGCTGAGAGTTAAATGGCCAAATTTACAGGGCTCCCCAATTAAACTTGCAGGTATACATCAACAGGCTTTGCCACAGTTGATAGAAATGGGAGAGACTGGGGATAAGGACAATGACCAAGAACCTTTGATTAGGCCTTTGGAAATTCATAAACAGCTGGTTGCCAAATTGTTTGATGTGTTCTACCCCGAAGGGAGTAAGAAGGCAAGCCTAGTTGCAACTCACCCCTGGTATAATGCTAATTGTCGGAAAGCAAAAAAAACCCTGCTAACCGCAATAAAAGCAAATGATAAGCCAAGCATCAAGCAATGCCGGCTTAAGCATAATCAGGTTATTAGAAGGGAAAAGAAAGATTGGGAAGCAAATAGATGGGAAGATTTAAGAACAGCACTCTCACGTAGGGACTCTAAATTGTTTTGGGCTAGTGTGAGCACTGGGGCCAGAGAGGGCAGAACAGCTTTCGAACCGAACAGAGCAGCAGCCGTCTGGGAAGCCCACTTTGGAGCACTCTATGCATATTCTGGTGAAGAGGGTCCCTTGTTTTCTACCCCAGGTCTCCTCCATGAGTATCGACTGGAGGGGTCCTGGGACATTACGTTAAGTGAGGTCGAAACCGCAATAGTCAAACTTCTACCCAATAAGGCGCCCGGCCTGGATAAGCTTCCAGGGGATCTATTTATGTCCGAACCGAAAATTTGGGCACCGTATTTGGGTGTTCTTTTTAATGCAATATTAAAGGGCATGGATCCGCCAGATACCTGGCGCGGAGCGGAGATAGTTCCCATCCACAAAAAAGGCTGTCCCTTATTGCCGTCTAACTATAGGCCTATCAGTTTGATAGATTTTAACCAAAAACTGATGGGAAGGATTATCCTAGACAGAGTCAAGCGGTGGATAGAGGAAAATGAGATTTTGAGTATTTTGCAGGCTGGGTTTAGGCGGGGTACCTCAACCCTTGATCAGATATTTAGACTCCAGGTATTGTTTTGGAAAATGGTGAGTGTGGAGGATGGCAGCCTCTACCTCATCTTTGTTGACCTGCGGGCTGCATTCGATCTAGTGCCGAGGGATAAGCTGTGGAGTGTATTATTTGATCTGGGCCTACCTACTTATTTATTGGATGTGCTAATTAGACTCCATACTGACAATTATGCTCAAGTCAGGTGTGGGAAGCATGGAGAACTGTCGGCCCGCTTCCCAGTGGAAAAGGGGGTGCGTCAGGGGTGTGTCCTGGCCCCCACCTTATTCTGTCTTTATATAAACTGGAGTATAGACCACCTGCTTGGAGTAAAGGATAATGATGCCCCCAGGTTAGTCTCAGGTTGGGTGCCTGCGTTGATGTTTGCGGACGACACTTTGTTGTTGTCCAAAACATCAACGGGTATCCAACGAACCTTGGATGGCTTTGCTGCATTCTGTGCATTGAGAGGTTTAGAAATAAACTTAGATAAGACTAAATGTATGATTTTTAATTCCCCAAGGCAGACTTGTCCAGATCCACTTTTGAATGGAACTTCTTTGGAGCGAGTTAAGACCTTTGAGTACCTAGGCATCACTTTCACAGAACATATTGACTGGGGTATCCAGTCAGCAAAGGCGGCTCTTAGGTTATCCCAAGTGGTGGGGGGAATTGCAAATGTGCACAGAATATCTGAATTTAAGCTAGTGGCCCCGGTTTTAGAAATCTATAAACTTCAGGCTAGAACGGCCTCTATGTACGGGGCGGACCTATGGGGACACCAAAGTAGATCCAGCCTCATGAAGGTAGAACATACCTTTATGAGGAATTTATTGGGTCTACCAGTCAGCACACCTCTTGTTCCCCTACGCATGGACTTGGGGCTAGACCCTATAGAGGAGGAAGTAGCACTACAGCCTTTGGTGTATTGGAGAAGATTATGGTCAGTGCCCAAATTAGTCTCCTACAAAAAAGAATTTCTGGAGGTCTGGGCCACGCTAAGAACTAAGAAAATTACGTGGCTCTCACACATTAAGACAGCTAGTACCAGGATTTGGCTTACTCGAGCTCTGGATAACCCTGAAGTAATTTGCCCAAGGTTATCTAAGACAGAGTTGGTCCATCACTTTAAGCACCACAACCTACTATCTCTTCATAGGTGCACCACAGTGGGAAGGCTAACAGCAGAGTTCCACCAAGTAAAAATAGAACCTAAAAAGGAGGACTTTTTGGATCTAATCCACCCTCCATTGGCGAGGAAACTTTATATCCAATTTAGGATTGGCAGTCTCCCGCTTAGGGCATTTACCAGCAAATGGGACAATACAGAGAACACCGTGTGCCAGGCATGTAAATACAATCTAGAGGATGAATTCCATGTCCTGTTTTTTTGCTCTGCCTATCAGGCCACAAGGAAATGCTGGCTGATACCACTTTGTAGAAACTTAGGTTTCAGTCAATGCGCTCAAGCATGCAGGGTTTTAACGTATGACACCCATCCCCCAATTGTTTTTGCTGTTTCGCGGTTCTTAATTGGTATGCGGCACAGATGGAGAAAATTTATGTAAAGACTATTTGTAAATACAATATTGTATTTAACGTACATCTCGATAACTAATACATGTTTAATTCAATTTTAGATGTTTGATTTTTATCTGTACATATGCTATTTATTGTTTTATTTATTCTCTGTGCAATGTATGTATTTGATCTGCACTTTTATGGTCCGTGGTGACCGAAATAAAGTTATTGATGATGATGAAAAGGACATTACAGAAAAGGACTGCCCTGCTTCTAGAGGTCTTTCCGGCTGCTTGAGGACTGCCCTACTCCTGAGAAGCAAGACTGGACCTCCTATTTTAGCTAGCGAGCACAACAAGCTCCAGAGACCTTCCTACAATTGCCCATCTGACCTGCTCTTGGTTGGTATCAGCATGAAAAGCAGGGCTCCCTCACAGATTTATCATGTCACCCATGCTATCCATTACTGTCAATGATCAATGAATTTCAGCTCACATGCTATAACTACGCTAATGACACACAAATACTTCTCAAAAAGCAAAGCTCCAGAGACATTTGAAAGTCAAAAATCTTCAGTTCCCTCGGAGGCATTTATCAGTGGATGACATGGAGTCACCTCAAATTGAATGCGCCCAAAACTGAAATGCTCACATGTGGCGACTGGAAAAATTATGACCCACTCCGCAGCTGGCCTCATCACTGGGGACCATCTCATAAAGTATCCAAGCAAGTAAAAAGCTTAGGTTTAGCATGGACTCCAAACTATCAATTAATGCCCTAGTGGATAAGATAGCAAGATCAAGCTTCATTACTATGAAAAGTCAGTGACGCATTTCTGCCACCTAGGATTTCCACACAAGGTGTACGCTACTCTCTCTCTCTTGTGCTGTCTAAACTTGATTATGCAAATGGTCTCTACCGCGGATTATCTTCAACAACTATGAAAAGACTACAACAAATTTAGAACTCTACTGCCAGACTACTCCTACATGTAAAGCCAGAAGCCCATGACTCCCCTGCCTTGAGGGCCCTACATTGGTTACCGGTTGACAGAAAAGCCACCTGAAGGCTACTTTGTGTCAGTCACAAAGCAATACATAGACCAGGACGCCTTTTCATCAGGAATAAAATTATCAAATACATACAACAAAGGAACCTCAGCTCCAGATTGGCACCTTGCCACAAATCCCCTGTATAGAAGAAATAAAATATGTTTCTCTGTTCAAGCAGCCAAACTATGGAGTTCATCAGCCCCAAACATAAGATACACAGATAACTATCTTCTCTGCAGAAGACTATTCATGCCCCTTCCTACATGACTACCATACTTAAAACACAAAGTACAGCATGTATAGGTAAACGTATAATGTGATTGTATGTAGGTATTTAGATATGTGTATTTCTTTGTACAAATTTATACACCACTTATGGTTAAAAAATAAATAGATATTCTTATAGGTCTGCTCAACAAATGTATATATTACTTACGGTATAATACCTACTGGCGACTAGTTAGGACCTAGTTTCCATGGGAAATCTGCAAACTCCAGTATGCGCCAGGGGGCTGCGTTGCAGCGAGGTGTAAAAAGGGGCGTGGCCTCATTACACCTCTCTGCAAGACAGCCCCCTTGCTCATATTGGAGGTTCCTGGTGAGCTAGTTGACCCCCAGGGACCTCCAGCATGCAAGTGGAATTAGTTCCCCCTCTGCAAACGCGCCAGGGGGCTGCGTTGCAGAGAGGTGTAATGAGGCCACGCCCCTTATTACACCTCTCTGCAACGCAGCCCCCTGGCGCATACTGGAGGTTCCTGGTGGGCTAGTTGGCCCACAGGGACCCCCAGTATGCAAGGGGACTTAATCCCCCAACTTAGTACACGCTACAGGGTGCATTTGCACAGTGGTGAAGGTAGGGGGCGGGTCTTGAGGTGATGTGAGTAAAAACATGGCCTGTGGCGCGTTTTAAGTTGGGGAATTAATTCCTCTTCAATCAAGAGGTCCACTAGGGGGCAACTAGTCCAACAGGTATCTCCAGTAAGCGCCTTTGAGCTGTGTTGCAGAGGGTTGTAAAAACGGGGCGTACCCTTTGAACACCTCTCTGCAACACAGCTCCCTGGTGCATACTGGAGGTACCTGGTGGGCTAGTTGGCTCACAGGAGACCTCAGGATTGAAGAGGAATTAATTCCTCTACCACATGTTACCTCAGGCCCCGCCCCCTTCCTTCACTATTTTTTTTAAACTCTTTTTATTGTAACAAAAAACATAGAAAAACAAACAAGGCAATAAAACATTAATACAATAATCGGGCGTGTGCTCAAGGAGGACGGGAGGTGCATAGTAATACGATACAGAAGTTGTTTTACACAGATGAGGGGGCCGGAGGCAGGGAACACAAAGTCAAGAACAAAAACCCTACACAACACCAGGAATGTCGGGTCAGGGGCACTGGGGAGGATTTGATATCTCCGTAAGAGGGGGCGTACATATGTCTCCCCGGTACGAGTTCCATTGGCTCTGAATTTTCCCCCATTTTCTGGGTCTGCCTCGTGCCACATATACAGTCTTCCCCCTAAACATGCACCAGTCCATGTTCTCCTTCCAGGCCGCTACTGTGGGGGGCATCTGGGAACCCCACAGCTGTGCAATGTCTCTCTTAGCAATCATATTGCCAAGGGTCGCCCATCGTATCTGTGACAAATCATAGTCATTCGGCTCCCACATATTCAGCAAACATCGTCTGGCCTCTGGCAACATCGCAACACCCGTTACCTCATTCATCACCTCATGTATGCGGTTCCAGAAAAGCACCATCTCAGGACATTCCCAAATTATATGGAGAAAGGTGCCAAGCAGACCACAACCTCGCTTACATAAGCCATCTGTCGTATAACCCATACGAATCAAGCGGGGCCGGTAACATAAATCCGATGTAGGATCTTAAGCTGGACCAGGCGGAGATGGGCCGGGATTGCGACCTCCTTGGGTGAGGATATCGCCGATTGCCAGTCCTCGTCGTCTAATTCTATACCATCTGCAATCCAGGTTGCCCTGAGGTGCTCGAGCAAGCTCGAGCGATCATTGATCAGTTTCTTGTAGATCAGAGAAATAGTGCTATCAGGCACATGACCTACTAATATACGATCTTCGAGAGGGAAGGATACCGGAATGTCGCTACCCACGGGAAAGACCGAACTCAACGCATGGTGGACTTGGGCATAACGGAAGAATTCCCTATCACTTAGTTTGTATTCCGTCTGCAGTTCTGCAAAAGTCTTTATCCTGCCCTTAACCCAGAGATCACCCACTTTACTGATACCAATCATATCCCATTTCTCGAATCCTTTCGTTCTCCACAGGCAACCCAATCTCGCAGATGCATAAAGTGGAGTCGCACGGGTCAGTCGATCTCTCCAGCCCATGGCCGCAGTCGCACAATGCCACACTCGTACGGCTATCTCAGTGGGTCCCGAAAGGTGTGAGCGAGAGGATCCAGAGTAGAGCGCCCTGTTATAATCGCCCCCCGATAACAGCCATCTATCCATTTCAAACGCTGGATTCTATGCCGGACCATACATCCCATGGTTAATTGCTGCAAGCTGGGAAGCCCAATAATATCGCCTAATATCCGGAAGTGCGATACCGCCGTCATACCAGGGAAGTGTTAACTTTGGAAGAGCGATAGGCGAACGCCCGTTCCATATCAAATGCCTCTGTAAAGTCTCCACCTCTCGAAAGTACCTCGCCGGAATTACATCAAATGTATTCTGGAGTGCATATAAAAACCACGGTAAGGACATCATTTTAAAAAGAGCTGCTCACCCTAGTGGAGATAACGTCAATTTACGCCAACTCACTGAGGTTCCGTGAATTCTGAACCTAGGTCATAAAGGTCGTGGTTCTGTTACGATTTTGGTAACAGCGAACCGTAAACAGTGAGCTCAGC
Organism: Lissotriton helveticus; assembly: GCF_964261635.1. Lineage (NCBI taxonomy): Eukaryota > Metazoa > Chordata > Amphibia > Caudata > Salamandridae > Lissotriton > Lissotriton helveticus. Next base: position 2,073,559,636 of record NC_136063.1, read on the forward strand.
AAGCATGAGTGTTTTCGTCATGTTACACCGATGGATTCACTGTGTATTTGAAGATTTCGTTCTGAACCTTTCGGTTCCATTTTGTGCATGGCAGCCATTTTGTGGTTGCCCTCACATAGGCCGATGACTTTAGCTGACTCTTAGATGACCTGAGTGAACTGACCCTGTTGCCTGAAGCTGACCTTGCCAAACCAGTTTTTGCCCTTTAGCTGATCAAGATAGAGATCAAAGAGCAGGACATTGCTGAGTTTATGGTACATGCACACACCCTTCTATCTTGCTTCTCATCTGTTTCTGTTCCTTCTTTTTATGACCTGTTTACGATATGGGTTGTGGTCTTTTATTATGGGTTTGTTCAGCTTGTGTAAGAAGGAATGTTGGTTTTTTTGCATGCTTGCAAAAGCTAGGACTGCCCCTTACTTTTTTGCTGAGTCATGTAACCCTAAAACATATAAAAGGCCTCTGTCCTCTGTATTCCTCAGACTACCTCATTCAGTTGCTACAGCTTCTGTGTGACGTGGCCTCACCTATTAAAATTTAATAAAGATGTCTTTTCATATTTTCAGCTTCTGTGCCAAGTTCTTTTTTATTAGTAAGTATTCCCTGAGAATAAAGATTTTCATTTCTTCAAATGGCGCAGCCAACGCGGAGCTCATCAGAGAAGTGGCTTTCTGTGGGAGTGATCTTGTCAGGAGACTGAAATCTACTGAGGAGGACAGAACAGGATTCTACAAAGAAGGTACTCTGTGCACAGGGATTCTGGAGATTCTTTGATTCTGCAGCCCAGTATATTTCTGATTTTCCTGATTTTGATCCTCCACATGATGTCACTCCTGACTGAGAACCTTTATGGCGTGAGTATTCTAAAAAGACCGTTAGGTCATGTAGAACTTGACAGTTAGAATTTGGATAACCTTTTGATTAGTAAAAGTAAGAGTTAAGTATAAGTGGGTCGCTCCCAGTCCTTTGTTCTTTGGTTCTTTGGTTTTGATTGGTTCTTAGTTTTGCTTGGTCCTTAGTTTGGTTCTTAGTTTGTTTGGTCTTTAGTTTTATTTGAGGATTGCAATTTTCAAAAACCGAGGGTCTTGTATATTTACGAGTGTATCGATAGAGATAGCGCCTTGAAGTTTGAAGCTAGATTAGTGAGCTCTAAGATGCCTCATCTTAGCAAATTTGGAGCTTTGTGTTGGCCAACTTTGTATAGGTTTGGATTAGACGGCTTCCCTTAAAGGGAATATCTAAATAGGTTTAGATTTAAAAACATATTTCTTCCTTGGTGATTTTTGTATCCCCAGGGAATTAAAATATGACATAATACAAAACAAGGATCCTTTGTTCTGCGCAGTTTTATGAACAAAGATATGCAGAACGATTTTGTGTGGTGTTCTGCTAGCCAAAGCTAGTGAATTGAGTGCATTTTCGCTTCTTGGACATACATCAGTCTGTTGGGCTGTTTTTGCAGTCTTTTGAAACACAATTGAGAAGCGTTTCTTGTAAATATGACTTACAACTAGTATTTACAAATGGTTTGGTTTAAGTACAGTCTGTGGGCTGTCCTTGGTTTCTGTCCTGAGTATTGATTTGTGGGTTAAATGTGTGTTTAAAATGTCTATGTGGGTTTCCCATTAGTGCAACTTCTGTAAGTACATAGCGATGGCGCTATTCACGAGATGCATGGCTAAAGCGCGCTGTATTGTGTGTCCTGAGTGTTTTGACCCCTTTCTGTTTATGTCTGAAATGAGCTCAATGTCTGTTTGCGGTTTTTCTTGATATTTTCAGTCTATTAAGCAACATTTTGTAAGCATATTCTTGGGTCTGTTGCTAAATAAAATTGTCCTCTTTAGAAAGAAAAAAAATGGCGCAAAATGTTTTGTCATGTTTCAAGTTAGGCGTCTGTGCTTCGGCTTATAAATGAATGCGTCTAAAAATGATAGGCAAGGGATGCAGCTTGCTTTTATATGTGGAATTATCAAAAATAATTGGGTTTATTAAAAATAATTATTAAATTATGAAAAATAAATATTAAAAATAAGTGCTACAAAATTCGTTTTTTACTATTCATGAAGCTTAATGCTCATACTATGACATCCTAGCATTAACATTTAATTTAAGTTGTGCTATACCGCATAATGAGAACATTAGCATATTGAATTTCACTTAGCGCAGGCGTAAAAAACTCATTTTTCTAAAGATTTACATGGGATATGTCTGATTAAAAATCTCTGTAATTTGTAAAGAACATTCTGAGGATGATTAATATGCATAATTATAGGATATTTATTTTTAAGTGCCCCTAATAGCAAAGTCGAATTTGGGTAAAATAGACCATTTAAAACAGCATTCTTGCCATTTTTAATAGCTTTAAAGTGCTTTAGGCTTCAGTAAATGCATACATTCAGGTATAATACAAATTTGCAGGTTGTCCCCATTTGGGTTTACTTTTAAATGGCCCAGTGAGATCCAATTAAAGTTGCTGAAATTAGTACCATTGCAACAAGCATTTGTTCTAAAAACTGGTATGTGTGTTATTAGGTTTTGTGAATCATTCACAGTAAATGTAGTAGGCCTTTTGCCTTTGTCAGCCTCAGAATGAGCAGAGAGTGGGGGCTAGAAGAAGCTGCAGCTGGCTCAAGTCACGCTGAGATGATATCTTTGGTTTCCCTGTAAACAATGGAAGGAGGCTGTCATGTTGACATTTGCGACCTTTTAAATTAAGGGCTTGGTCTCTGTGCAATGCAGAATGACCTTGCTAAACAGGCCCCTAAAAGGAAGGGTTTCTGGTTTCGCCACAAAATTAAAGAACTTAATTCCAAAGGGAAAAATATGAAAAAGGTTTCTTTGAAAGTCCCAACACATGCTAAATGCTCTGCAGAAATGATACATTTGTATTTCTGCTCTAAAAAATGATATCCGCTAGTTGCTTTTATTTGACAGAAAATGAGGCATTGCATTAAGTTTTAGACAGAAAATAAGAGGAAGCTCTTTATTCAAATGTTAAAGGCTACATGCCCAAGTGAGAACGAATTGTGGGGCAAGGCTAACATGGAGTGTCAGTGAAAGAATTGTACTTTTGGAAAGTTAAAAGGGCTTCATGTTGCAAGGTGACTGACAAGATGGTAACAGTTAAGTAATGGAAATGTATTTTTGTGTTTGTTAATGTGTATCATGTTTTGTCTTCTGCTTAAAAGTTATAATTGATATTTGTTTGTTATGAGAAATGTCTCTCTTTTGTGTGCTGTGTATTTTTTCTTTTTGCTTCTGCTCACAGATCATTCATGGATTGCTCTGGGGGATTTTAAGGCTGACAAGACACGTGAGTTTGGTTGGTTGAAATGAGATGTGTTTTTTGCGTAACTCCTTTGGAAAGAAATGTCCATGCGTTTTTCATATTTGTGTATTTGGTTCTATCATGAATTGTTCTTGCTGGTTCTGTGTGTCTGAAAGTTGTATTTGACAGCAGATATCCACTAATTGGTGATCTACTGTCAAAAAGGAGGGTAAGGATTTTAAACCTGACCCGGTATTATGCATCACCACTCATTTATATATGCTATTGTTTTACAGCGAGTATATCTGATGGCTTGACATGTCCGTTTTGTGCGTTTTTTTTGCATGTTTTATGTTTTATGTTGCTGCTTATGATCCTATTACAAGTTTACCTGTGTTGTGAAGGGATAGTCAAGTCAAGTCAAGTCAGAGAATTTATATAGCGCACTACATACCCGGAGGGTTTCAAGGCGCTTAGGAAGGGGGAGGAGGATTACCTGTCAAATATCCACGTTTTAAGTTGCTTTCTGAATGCTAGGTGGTTCTGGGTAAGGCGAAGGTTAGCGGGGAGTGAGTTCCATGTTTTAGCAGCCAGGTATGAAAAGGATCTGCCTCCCATGGTGGTCTTGTTGATGCGAGGTACAGTGGCGAGGGCTTGGCTGGAAGAACGTAGTTGGCGGGAGGGGGTGTAGAAGGACAGTCGTGAGTTGAGGCATTCTGGACCGATGTCGTAGAGTGATTTGTGTGCGTGGGTAAGCAGTCGGAAAGTGATCCTCTTATTGACGGGTAGCCAGTGGAGGTCTTTAAGGTGACCAGAGATGTGTTCGTTGCGTGGGATGTCTAATATGAGTCTTGCTGAGGCGTTTTGGATTCGTTGGAGTTTCTTCTGGAGTTTTGCGGTAGTACCTGCGTAGAGGGTGTTTCCGTAGTCGAGTCGGCTCGTGACCAGAGCGTGGGTGACTGTTTTCCTTGTTTCGGAGGGGATCCAGCGAAATGTTTTTCTGAGCATGCGAAGAATGTTGAAGCAGGAAGAGGATACGGCGCTGACTTGTCTGTTCATTGAGAGTGAAGAATCCAGGATGATGCCTAGGTTCCGTGCGTGGTCAGTCGGGATGGGTGCTTTTCCGAGGGCTTCCGGCCACCAGGAGTCGTCCCATGCAGAGGGGGATGTACCTAAGATGAGGACTTCTGTTTTGTCTGAGTTCAGTTTCAGACGGCTTAGTTTCATCCATTCGGCAACTTCTTTCATTCCTTCGTGTAGGTTAGTTTTGGCGGTGCTGGGGTCATTGGTGAGGGAAAGAATCAGTTGAGTGTCATCCGCGTACGAGATGATGTTGAGGTTGTGTTGGCGTGCTATGGCCGCGAGGGGGCTCATGTATACGTTGAAGAGGGTGGGACTGAGTGAGGATCCTTGTGGTACGCCGCAGATGACTTCAGAGGCCTCGGACTTGAATGGTGGAAGGCGGACTCTCTGGGTTCTTCCGGTGAGGAACGAGGTGATCCATTCAAGTGCTTTTCCTTGGATTCCGATGTTATTGAGGCGTTGTAAAAGGGTGCTGTGGCAGACTGTGTCGAATGCTGCAGAGAGGTCGAGGAGGATGAGGGCGACTGTGTCTCCATTGTCCAGTAGAGTTCGAATGTCGTCTGTTGCTGCGATGAGGGCGGTCTCAGTGCTGTGTTTTGCTCTGAAGCCAGATTGTGAGGGGTCGAGGGATTTGTTGGCTTCGAGGAAGGCGGCGAGCTGGTTGTTGACAGCTTTCTCGATGACTTTGGCCGTGAATGGAAGAAGCGAGATGGGGCGGTAATTTTTGAGTTCGGTGGGGTCCGCTGTGGGTTTTTTCAGAAGGGCGGTGAGTTCAGCGTGTTTCCAGTCTTCCGGGAAGGTGGCGGAGTTGAAGGAGCAGTTGATGACGTCTCGGAGGTGCGGTGCTATGACGGAGTCTGCTTTGTTGAAGATGTGGTGAGGACATGGGTCTGTGGGGGATCCTGAGTGGATGGAATTCATCAAGCGGATGGTGTCCTCAGTGGAGATTGGGTTCCAGTCGTTAAGGGTGTTCACGGGGGGAAGATGATCAGCAAATGGAAGGGTGGGTTGGTTTCCGGGTTGGTTGTCAAAGCTGTTGTGGATGTCTGCAATCTTGTTGTGGAAAAATGAGGCTAGGGAGTCGCAGAGGGTTTGAGAGGGGGTGATGTCGTTGGAATTGGCCGAGGGATTGGAAAATTCCTTGACGATGTTGAAAAGTTCCTTGCTGTTGTGAGCGTTGTTGTCAAGTCGATCCTTGAATGCTGTTTTCTTGGCTTTTCGGATTAGTTGGTGGTGAGTGCGGGTTGCGTTTTTGAAGGCGTCCTTGGTGCTGGTGGTTGGGTCTTTCTTCCAGGCCTTTTCAAGGGAGCGGCAGAGTTTCTTGGACTTCTTGAGATCATCGTTGAACCATGAGGCCTTCTTGCTGCCAGGTTTGTTTAGACGTTTTTTCAGTGGTGCTAAGGTGTCAGCGGTGTTGGATAACCATAGGGTGAGGTTGGCGGCGGCTTCGTTAGCGTTAGAAGAGAGGGCTGGGGTGTTTTGAAGGAGCGATGCGGAGATTTGGTCCGTGGTGATTTTGTTCCAGTTCCTTTGCAGGGTGGGTTGGAGGTGGATGTTGGGTTTTGGTTTGTTGTAGGTGAAGTGAACGCAGCTGTGGTCAGTCCAGAGGAGGTCCGTAGTGTGGCTGAAGGAGACATGGTTGCTGGATGTGAAGATGGGGTCGAGTGTGTGACCTGCGATGTGGGTGGGGGAAGTGACTAGTTGTTTAAGTCCGAGGTTGGCGAGGTTGTCTACGAGGGTGGCGGTGTTGCGGTCGTTGATCTTTTCAAGGTGAAAGTTGAGGTCTCCCAGAAGGATGTAGTCTTTGGAGGGGAGCGCGTGTGGGGTGATGAAGTCCGTGATGTCTTCACTGAATTTAGCGCGGGGTCCTGGTGGTCTGTAGAGGAGGGTGCCTCTGAGTGTGGTTTTGGGATCGATGTGGATCTGGAAGTGAAGGTGTTCGGAGTTGGCGAGGTTGGCGTCGGAGCTGGTTGATATGCGGATTGATTTCTTATGGACGATAGCGATTCCTCCTCCTGTGTGGCTGGTACGGTCTTTGCGAGTGATCTTATAGTCTTCCGGGATGGCAATGGTGATGTCTGGTGCGGAGGAAGCATTCATCCATGTTTCCGTAAGGAAGGCGATGTCCGGAGAAGTGGTGTCTAGTAGATTCCAAAGGTCAATGGCGTGCCTGTGGACTGATCGGGTGTTGAGAAGGATGCATTGTAGGTGGTTGGGGTCGGGAATCTGTGGTGTGGTCGTATCGGAGATGTTGTCAGTGCCGCTGAATTTGCAGGAGAGGCAGGAGAAAGGTCCATGGGTTTGTCCAGGGGCGGCTTGGACGCAGTTGGGGGCGCGACCGGGGTTAAGGGCTAGGAGGGTGGCGGCATCGTAGGTAATGCGGGAGGGCTGGGCAGCGCGAGGGGCAGGGGGTCTGGCGCTGGGCGCGGTCCAGGCGCGGACGGGCGTAGACGGGCTTACCTTTGGCGCACCTTCGGCGCGGATTGGGCGCGGTCGCTGCGCGTAAACGCTGCGCGTTAGGGCATTGGTCATAAAAGGATGGTGGAGGGGGCGGAGCGTGGGAGGGGCAGCAGCTGGGAGGAGGCGGTGGCGGGAGGAGGGGCGGACCAGGGGATAAACAAATGCACAAAATGGAGGGTCAAAGGCGAGCACAGCCAGGGCCAGCAGATGCACAGCGTAATGAAAGCCTTACACGCACGAGACAGCTGAGCAATTCAGAGTTACTGCCTCAGCGACGTCGCGCTGCCAATGAAATAAACAAGGCGACAGTGCGGCACAACAAAACAATTAAATCAGCAGAGCAGCGCTATTCACGAGGTACAAATTAAATCGGCAATACAGCGCTATGGAGCGATAGTGCGGCGCTAGCAAATGAATGAATGCAGGGCAATGCAGCGTTGGGAGCAGAGAATTGGTAAAGCAGAACGATACCAGCGTGAGGGTCAGCTGGAGCGTGGAGGAGCAACCGGGCTGAATGAGGGTCCAGGCGGTCACAGGGAGCTCGGGAGCGAGGAAGGGTATAACTCGTGGGTGGGAGGGGCAGCAGCTGGGAGGAGGCGGTGGCGGGAGGAGGGGCGGACCAGGGGATAAACAAATGCACAAAATGGAGGGTCAAAGGCGAGCACAGCCAGGGCCAGCAGATGCACAGCGTAATGAAAGCCTTACACGCACGAGACAGCTGAGCAATTCAGAGTTACTGCCTCAGCGACGTCGCGCTGCCAATGAAATAAACAAGGCGACAGTGCGGCACAACAAAACAATTAAATCAGCAGAGCAGCGCTATTCACGAGGTACAAATTAAATCGGCAATACAGCGCTATGGAGCGATAGTGCGGCGCTAGCAAATGAATGAATGCAGGGCAATGCAGCGTTGGGAGCAGAGAATTGGTAAAGCAGAACGATACCAGCGTGAGGGTCAGCTGGAGCGTGGAGGAGCAACCGGGCTGAATGAGGGTCCAGGCGGTCACAGGGAGCTCGGGAGCGAGGAAGGGTATAACTCGTGGGTGGGAGGGGCAGCAGCTGGGAGGAGGCGGTGGCGGGAGGAGGGGCGGACCAGGGGATAAACAAATGCACAAAATGGAGGGTCAAAGGCGAGCACAGCCAGGGCCAGCAGATGCACAGCGTAATGAAAGCCTTACACGCACGAGACAGCTGAGCAATTCAGAGTTACTGCCTCAGCGACGTCGCGCTGCCAATGAAATAAACAAGGCGACAGTGCGGCACAACAAAACAATTAAATCAGCAGAGCAGCGCTATTCACGAGGTACAAATTAAATCGGCAATACAGCGCTATGGAGCGATAGTGCGGCGCTAGCAAATGAATGAATGCAGGGCAATGCAGCGTTGGGAGCAGAGAATTGGTAAAGCAGAACGATACCAGCGTGAGGGTCAGCTGGAGCGTGGAGGAGCAACCGGGCTGAATGAGGGTCCAGGCGGTCACAGGGAGCTCGGGAGCGAGGAAGGGTATAACTCGTGGGTGGGAGGGGCAGCAGCTGGGAGGAGGCGGTGGCGGGAGGAGGGGCGGACCAGGGGATAAACAAATGCACAAAATGGAGGGTCAAAGGCGAGCACAGCCAGGGCCAGCAGATGCACAGCGTAATGAAAGCCTTACACGCACGAGACAGCTGAGCAATTCAGAGTTACTGCCTCAGCGACGTCGCGCTGCCAATGAAATAAACAAGGCGACAGTGCGGCACAACAAAACAATTAAATCAGCAGAGCAGCGCTATTCACGAGGTACAAATTAAATCGGCAATACAGCGCTATGGAGCGATAGTGCGGCGCTAGCAAATGAATGAATGCAGGGCAATGCAGCGTTGGGAGCAGAGAATTGGTAAAGCAGAACGATACCAGCGTGAGGGTCAGCTGGAGCGTGGAGGAGCAACCGGGCTGAATGAGGGTCCAGGCGGTCACATGACGATGTATATCCTGCAGTTGGGTAGATTTGCTTTGACACTAAATTTCACAGAAAGACAGACAACAATTCATCAGTGTATGTCAAATTTGGCTTTAATGGTATTTGAAGGAAAATAAAAAAAGATATACCGGAAACAAGGTTTCACCTACAGTCACATTACTGCCCCCTTTCCTGTAAGGAACAGGCAGCCCTAAAAATATGTATCCTGATTGGACGTAAGGATAAATTATAGATTTGTGACTCTTGTACATGGTGACCTAATTTCTATATTACATTAGTCAGTTTTATTCTGCTTCCTAAGTAGTGTATGGCTTTGTACCATAAAGGAAACCAGGTTTCATTTTTCCCTGAAGAAGGAACTGGAACATTAGCGGAGGTTACCGTATATGGTTTAGCGGCCAGCGGTAGAGCCAACCTTTGTGAACTTTTTTGATTTTTTGTGCATCACTCATACTCTCGGTATTGTATCACATGCTTGACTATCACTCAAGTAATTTCTTGTTCTTCCTATAGATTTTTCTTTTGTCACCCCCCCCCGACCGATGTCGCATCATGCCTAGTTATTGGGGATTTTAGCTGTGTCCTAGTCCCATTTCTCTTTTCCGTATTCCTTTCACCAGTCAGCTTTTATTATTATTAGTGTATTGTTCAGGTTCACACTTTCAGATTGCAGTAATGTACCATGGACCCCGTCTTATGTATAATTCCCTTTTGCATAACCAGACTGTTTTCCCTGATAATCTGCATTATGTGATCTCTCTTTTTAGGTGTTCTAGATAAGGAATTTAGGAACACCTATATGTAATCATTGAGAAAAAAAATTTGTTTACCCCATTAGACGATGCCACTATGTGTGAAGACATCCATTTAGATAGAATTCTCATGTCGCTATCTACCCTTAGATGATGGAGGATATGCTCTCACACGGAAACCCAATTGAAAAGCCTAGAGGCACTGTTTTGCCTACTGCCTTTATATTTGTATTGCTTTTTGAAAATGACAGTGCATTCTAGACCTAAATTGTCCCATGGCGTGTGGCCACTCCTTTGAAGATCGCAGGCCACCTGTTTGCAGTCCCCTTGTTATACAATGAACTGTTTAAAGCATCGCACTTGCTTCATCAGAAGGCATTCAACATCAGAAAAGAAGGAGGAGCTGGTTTTGCCACAGAACCAGAATTTCAGTGCAAAAGAACGCCTGTCATGTGCTGGTTAACCTCTGACAGTGTGCAGTCCCTTGAGCCCCTTGGCCTCAGTTTTGGCCTCGCACCCCCCTTTTTCCTTTGCTTCAATGGAAGTGCAGTGCACCGGAGGATCCAAGATTGGCAAAAGGCACTCCATTCTGGTGCCCATGAAAGAGCAGCCTGAGAGTCCTCTGACACTGAATGATGAGTGTTGGAGTCTGAGAATGGTCCCGGGTCTGCACGAGATGATTTGTGCCCATGATCAATGAAGATCATGCTATCTGTAGTGTCTGCCGCAGAGGAGAGATACTGGTGCACTGCCTTGAGACATTGAGACTTTTTGAATGAGCTATGAGTGTTTGCCAGGAGGGCACTCCAACGGATCATGAAAGGCCTGAATGAAGAGGCCCATGCGGAAGAAAACAACAAAAGAAGATTTGATGAACAATAGAAGCCTGCCAGAGAGGCTTTTTGAACGGACTCTGGGCATAGTTGGTTTCACAAGTGGTTTCCGTGCGATTGCATATAATAGGTGTTAGGAGACTCATTTTTGCTGTTTTGCTGGCATTGTTTTAAAGTAGTATTCTGTTTAGTAAAATCAGAATAAAGTCCATTCTCTGTGGAAGAGTATCCCTTTTCACCTCAGAGCATTAATGAGGGTCACCGCTGTTTCACTTGAACATACAATAAATTACTGAAATGCATAGGAAGCCCTAAAAATGTTACTAGATGATTTTAGGATTTACTTTTTGCTTAGGGTTGTGAATAATTATAATTTTGTTTGTAATAGTGGTCACTACTTTCTCCTGTTGTCTATATGTTCTTAACAACGTGTTTTCTAGTGTTTTTAAACATGACATTGTCTTTTATGGGTGGGATTGTTTTTGCTACCCAATTGACATCTGTACCCACCTCCCAACCTATGTCTCTTCCTACTACTACTTCTTTGCATTCTTTCCATACTTTACCTGAACATGAACTGGTTAGGAGGTTAGAGTTTATTAATAATTCCTTTGTACAGCTTCTGCATCAACACCAGTTAGTAGTGAACATCACTAATTGTTGAGTGTGTGGTCTTATGCCACATACTACAGATAGAGGTATTCCCTATTTTGTCCTGCCATATGCGACCTTTGTGCTACTATGTGTGTAAGGAGACCTGTCCCGAGAGAGTTACTGAGTAATAGGATTATGCTCCAGCAACATCTTGATGATCTGATGAATATAGACCTGGATTCAGATTGACGTGAGTTTAGGTTATTGCCTATGTAAGGGCAAAAGGAGGGGCTGAGGTTCCGTGAATTCTGAACCTAGGTCATAAAGGTCGTGGTTCTGTTACGATTTTGGTAACAGCGAACCGTAATCAGTGAGCTCAGCAAGCATGAGTGTTTTCGTCATGTTACACCGATTGATTCACTGTGTATTTGAAGATTTCGTTCTGAACCTTTGGGTTCCATTTTGTGCATGGCAGCCATTTTGTGGTTGCCCTCACATAGGCCGATGACTTTAGCTGACTCTTAGATGACCTGAGTGAACTGACCTTGTTGCATGAAGCTGACCTTGCCAAACCAGTTTTTGCCCTTTAGCTGATCAAGATAGAGATCAAAGAGCAGGACATTGCTGAGTTTATGGTACATGCACACACCCTTCTATCTTGCTTCTCATCTGTTTATGTTCCTTCTTTTTATGACCTGTTTACGATATGGGTTGTGTTCTTTTATTATGGGTTTGTTCAGCTTGTGTAAGAAGGAATGTTGGGTTTTTTGCATGCTTGCAAAAGCTAGGACTGCCCCTTACTTTTGTGCTGAGTCATGTAACCCTAAAACATATAAAAGGCCTCTGTCCTCTGTATTCCTCAGACTACCTCATTCAGTTGCTACAGCTTCTGTGTGACGTGGCCTCACTTATTAAAATTTAATAAAGATGTCTTTTCATATTTTCAGCTTCTGTGGCAAGTTCTTTTTTATTAGTAAGTATTCCCTGAGAATAAAGATTTTCATTTCTTCATCACCACGTCTGATCGTAAACGTTGAAGCGAAGGAAGTAGATTACGCTCGTAGCAAACCGCAGGGTCCAATGATATAAAGACTCCCAGGTATTTAAAACCCGTCTGCGTCACCTGGATAGGACATCCACGTGGAAGGAGGGGGATGCCGCCGGCGAGCACTTATATGTGAGACTTAGTCCAGTTAATGACGAGGCCGGAGTTTTTCCGAAACGAGTTAAGCACATCAAATAATACATTCAACGATTTTTGAGGCAACGTGAGGTACAACAAAATATCGTCCACATAGAGCAATATGCGGTCCTCAAAGTCCGGAGTCCAGTATATGCCTCTCATCTAGGGCTCCCAATGTATCCAGGCAGCAAGTGGTTCCAGGGCAAGGGCAAAGAGAAGTGGAGACAGAGGGCAACCCTGTCGCGTACCTCTCCCAAGAACAAAGGGCCCGGAGACCTGGCCATTTACCACAACCTGTGCCAATGGTGTCTCATACAGAAGTTTTACCCAACTAATGAATCCAGAGCCAAAACCAAATTTTGCAAGAGCAGCCCAGAGATATGGCCATTCAATTGTATCAAAGGCCATCATGGCATCTAAGAACGCCAAGATGGACGGTTCAGCGCCCTCACGAGAACACCATGCAAGCGCCGCAAATTCAATGCTGTGTTGCGATTTGGAATGAAACCAGACTGATCCGGATGGATTAAGTCACTGACTACTTTTATTAGGCTGTTTGCGAGCAGCTTAGCAAGAATCTTAGGTTCAGCATTAAGGAGCGAGATAGGCCTGTAGGATGAACAGCGGTCCCGTGGCTTCCCCTCCTTATGGATCACCACAATGGTCGCAAGACGCTGATCACGAGGGAGGGAGCCAGATTCTCGCGATGCTAAGAACATATCACGGAGATACGGCGCTAGCGCATCAGGGCGCAACCTATAAAGTTTGATGGGAAGACCATTAGGGCCCATAGCTTTCCCGGAATGAATAGAGCGTATAGCGAGAGCTACCTCGTCAACCGTGGGTGCAGCATCCAACAAGTCCCTGTCTGACTCCGACAAACAAGGCAACGCAATATCCCGTAGCAACAAATGAGAATCTTCCTCTGGCCTGTTAGGTACTGGGGAATAGACATCCCAAAAATATTCAGCAAAGCATTCAACAATGTCAACCAGGTCAGTCGCTCGCGTGCCATCAGGTCTCTCAGTCACTGGAATCACACGACTGGCCCTCTCCTTCCTATCCAGCCAAGCAATCAGTTTCCCAGCCTTATCACCCACATCATACAGTCGTCCCTGCTGCTCTCTACCCATCGTCTTAACTGCATCGGTAACTAAAGTCTTATACTCAAGTTGCTTGAGACTGAGCACATGAAGCGCATCTCGGGTAACATTCTGTTCCAAAGCACTTTCCAACTCAGTAATTTCAGTTTCAAGACGGACTACTGCCTCATTCCTGCTTTTCTTAGCACACCCAATTAACGACAGTGCCTGGCTCCGAATGACCGTCTTAAATGCTTCCCGCAGTGAGACAGGAGAGGACACAGACCCCACATTCTCAGCAAAGTACAGGTCCAAAGACTTAATCAGTTCAGTACAGGTTTTGGGGTTGTGGAGGTACCATGGATTAATCGGGGCCACCCTTCCCTCAGCACCTACATTCATATTTATCTGAAACCACAGAGGGGAGTGGTCCGATATGCCTCTAGCCTGATGTCTGATCTCCCCAATTGACGAGGACTGGGCAGCCGGTACCAGAACATAGTCTAACCTAGAAAGACTACCACATGCACCCGAGTGGAAAGTGTACTGTGCCTGTCCTGGATGCATCAGTCTCCAACAGTCCACGAGTCCCAGTGCTTCCAAGAAATCACCCAACCAAGACTGTGCTCTAGGAAGGTCCCTGGGGGGGGGGGGTAGCGATCCTCCCTCCCAGAGACAACTGAATTGAAGTCACCGCCCAGTATCAGTATACCATTCGGAAGCCCCAAAACTACTCGTCCCTAATCTGCAAAAGTAGTGGTCTGTAAGCCAGGTGGGACGTACACCGAAAGCAACGAAATAGTTTTTCCCTCCCACCTACCTGTGAGTGCAACATAACGCCCCCTAGCATCCAGAACTATGTCATCGATTTCCAGGGGAAGAGAGTTCCTGACCAAGATACCCACCCCTCTAGAACTAGAGGTGAACCCAGAATGTGCAGCGAGGCGATATCCCCGCCTGTTCAGAGCGTAGCAAGCATTTCCTATCAAATGAGTCTCTTGTAGTAACACCACATCAGGGGAGAGGCATCGCAACATTTGCAGGACCACCCCCCTCTTTATCCGGTCTCCAAACCCATTTAGATTCCAGCATAGTAGCCTCAGCCCCCTACCCTCCATCCAGGCTTTCGATGATCTCCCATCTCATGACGAACACCATACCCAAGTCCAAAGTTGAAACAGTCCGTTGCCTTGAAAAAGAAAGAAAATGGAACACTCCCAACATACTTCTCCCCCCTCCCCCCGATGATACCCCAGTACATATGCCCCCCACCATGCACCCCTGCGTAGACTCAAAAGCCACCCCAACTTGCAGTGTGCCTGTCGCCCTAGCAAAAACTAATCTACACAAAGAAACCCAGAGGAGGAAAGGGTCCCTTTTTCCCCCGCCACCTCCGGGTGTGTACCTCAAAGCATACGATCACAAAAGTCAGCAAGCCACAGTTGTCTTTAGTATTCAATGTCCGGGACTCGGGCTCCATCGCTCATTCTTGTTCTACCAGTCCCCCTTCAGCTCCACCTGAATGTTCCGTACGATTGCGCCGGGTAGGCAACGTATCCAGCCAGTCACTCACCCCCTCGGAGCGATCAAAGAAGAGTGTCCGGTCTTCATATTCCACACGCAAACGAGCCCGGAAAAGCATTGCATACTTCAAGTCCATATCTCTGAGTCGCCTCTTCGCCCCCTGGAATCCCATCCTTTGCTTCTGTACGGATTGGGAGAAGTCCGGGTAGAAGTTCACCATGGTGTTTTCAAACTGCGTAGGGCCGCCCATCCGCGAAGCCTGCAAAATGGCGTTTCTGTCCCTGAAATAAAAAATTCTGGCAATAATCGGCCTCGGGGGGAATCCCGGCTTCGCCTTTCCTCCCGGCACCCTGTGTGCACGTTCCACCGTGAAGAATTTGCTCAGTCTTTTGGGGGCGAGGGGATTGAGGATGAGGTCTTGAACAAGGAGATCAGTGGTCAGTGGCTGCATACAGCCCCCGATCACCTTTCTTAACAGCTCCCTCTCACAAGGGATTGTGACCCCGGCTCTTAAAGCGGCCACCATTGTGCCCATTTTGAAGAAACCAGGTGCAGATCCAGCTATCCTAACCAACTATCGGCCTATCTCTTTGTTGCCATACCTGGGCAAGGTGCTCGAGCGCTATGTCGCCTCGGTGCTCAGTGCCCATGTAGAGGCTACGGGAGGCTTGGTGCCCTGCCAAGCGGGTTTCCGCCCCAAGCACTCCACTGAGTCCGTTGTGGTGTCGGTCCTGAACAACCTCAGGGAGGGCCTGGACCAAAACAAACATCAAGCCCTGGTGCTCCTCGATCTCTCCGCCGCTTTTGATACGGTGGATCATTCCATCTTGCTTTCACGTATCAGAGCGGCGGGAATCGGGGGCTCAGCACTAGTCTGGCTCTCGTCCTTCCTGCGGGATCGCACACAGGCGGTCCGGCTGGGAGAGTTCACGGCAGCCCCTCTCAAGATCACTTGTGGTGTCCCCCAGGGCTCCTCTCTGTCCCCCCTACTGTTCAATCTCTATATCTATCCTCTTATCTTTGCACTTCAGCAGCTGGAGGTCACTGTATATAACTATGCGGATGACCTCCAGCTTGTCTTCAACCTTTCTTCTTCCCCTCACGCTATTTCTAATTTTCAAACTATCATGATTTTCATCAGGGACTGGATGAGCCACAACCATCTGAAGCTGAACCCAGATAAAACCGAGCTGGTGCTCACTGGTGGCTCCTCCAGTCCCTGGAACTCTTCTTTCTGGCCCTCCACCCTTGGTTCCCCTCCCGTTCCCTCTTCCACGGTCAAGACTCTTGGCATAAAAATTAACAACCAGCTTACCCTTCACTCACAAATCAGTTCTGTCATCTCTTCTTGCTTTCTGATGCTCCGCACTATCCGCACTGTCTCCCGGTTTTTCTCCCCTCTGGCACTTAAACTTATCATGTCTGCCTTGGTGATCTCCCGGCTAGACTATGCCAATGCCCTGTACAACGGCATCCCGGCATACAGCCTACGTAAACTCCAGCTTGTGCAGAACCAAGCAGCCCGGCTGGTGTATGGCCTCCCCCGTTTCCACCACTGCTGAAGGCGCTGCACTGGTTGCCTGTTCTGCAACGGTCTCTCTTCAAGACTGGGTGCATGGTTTTTCAGGCACGGCAGGGAACGGCCCCGGCCTTCATTTCTTCCCTCTTAACAGATTATGTCCCCATTAGACCACTTCGATCTTCCTCTCAGTCCCTTTTACAGGTTCCCCGCTATACTAGAAAAAAATGGGGAGGTTCCAATTTCTCCGTTTTGGCCCCTGTATTTTGGAACTCCCTTGCTGACCATCTACGAGCCATAAAACAATACTCCCTCTTTCGTAAGGGCCTGAAAACCTTCTTGTTTGCTCAGGCCTTCCCACACTAACGGCTCCTTTCTCTTTTGCTTTTCGTGCCTCCAAAAGCGCTAAGAAACCGTTATGGTGTATGTTGCGCTATACAAGCTTTTTAAATTCAAATTCAATTCAGTGATCCAGAATTTTCCGGGACCCCAATAATACGCACGTTATTGCTCCTTGCACGGCCCTCAAAATCCTCCAATCGACGAGCAAAGAAATCGTTGGCGGATCTCAAATTGTGAACTTCTGTCTGCAGGTCGGACATATCCGTCGTGAGGCTGGAGGTCTTCAGATCTAGAGATTTGACCTTCTCATTAGTCTTCGCCAAATCGTTTCTGATGAGATTAACGTCGATGGCCACTGTGTCAAGCTTCAGGCCCAGGGCCTCGTACTGCTGGCCGATGGATGTCTTAATGCTAGCAATGGCGCCCATGATGTCTTGCAGTGTTAAATCCGCCGACACAGTAGGATCATCAGTTGCCTCCTCCCGGACTCTGGGTGTGCCACCGGGGGACCCTTTAGGATGGGTGTAAAGATCCATAACATTTGTTTGAGTTGCACCTCCCCGGAGGGTGGTCTTGACTTTCCGTTTGTCACCCTCGGGCTTGCCTGTCATGGTGTGCTGCGTGCCCCAAAGGGGCGCCTGAGATCTGGTCCAAATGGCTCCTCAGAGTTCACCCACGGGATCACCAAAGGCAAATTCAAGCCAGTATTTTTCCGCAGCCAAGCACTCGCTGTTTCCAGGCCTATGCGAAAGTCACGGGATCCAGTTACGCCCAGCGTCGGTCTCAGTGTGGAGCAATGCCAATTAGCAAAAAAGAAACCGAAAGCCAACTCCGCATTGTGGCCTGGACCCCTTTAGCCGGTGTTGTTGAATTACTGCCTGGGTACAGCAGCAACTCAAGGCCCGGGTGTCTCCACGGGGTAGGCCGCAGAAGTTCAGGATGTCGTAGCTTAGGAACCCGAAGTCCAAATCAATTTCTGAAAGCAGCTATTATATCAGCTGGGCCGTGTCATCAATAACCCATCTTCGTAGTCAGGATATAATTCAGGATAGATGCGGGAGGCGGCGAGGAAGCCCTGTGCTCACGCGGCCATCTCGGATGCGCGGGAAGCTCCTCCCCTTCCTTCACTATTGAGCAAAATATTCCTGTAAAATCAGCCGAACTACGAATCCCGATTTACTCACCTGTTATCACAAGAGACGTCAGTGCTGCATCTTTGAGCGCACTACTGATCCTGAAAAGTAATTCTAACCATACTTACAGTAACTTGAATTTCCTTCCAGAGGCTAACATTGACTGGTTTCACTTGGAAATTATTCTAAGTGTGGAGTTTTGGAACTTAAAAAAATTCCTCTAAAATCAGCAGAACTACGAATTTCGATTTACTCACCTGTTATCAGGAGAGACCTCAGTGCTGCATCTTTCAGCCCACTACTGATCCTGGAAAGTAATTCTAATTGTAGTTACAGTAACTTGAATTTCCTTCCATAGGCTAACATTGACTGGTTTCACTTGGAAATTCTTTTAAGTGTGGAGTTTTGGAACTTTTAAAAAAATTCCTCAAAAATTAGCCGAACTACGAATTCCGTTGCGGTTAGCCTGAATTTGTGAATTCACCCCCAGACTAGCATGGCAAGATGACCACAAGTGGTGCTTTGTGCTTTTAGATGGTATACCTAAATATTTTAATATGCTTAACTCCAGGTATACTGATTGGACTTTTGGTATCAAATAATTTATTAAGTTTTACTTTATTTTTCTAACCGCCACAGCAACAGCAAAAGGGACCCCCTGCCATAGGTACGGCGGTCGTGCCATACAAATTAGGATACGCCCGCCACACTGGTGGGTGCATCCCGCATTTTTTTACATTGCGGCGGGAGGTGCTGTAAGCAGCACCCACCGCAATGTCAAAAATGCATGTTGCGCATTTGCATGCACCATGTGACAAGCACCGCGTGGTGCCTGCCACCTTGTGCATGCAAATGGGGGTACCATAGGTACCCCCCATGTGCAGCCTCCAACACACTAGGGGCCCGCAACAGGCCCCAAAAAGCAAAGACTGCATGCCTTTCCATGGTGGCAAAGCCGCCATGGAAAGGCTGATCTCCGCCATGAACATATATGGATGGCAGTGTCATGCAGACACCGCCACCATATTGAGCTCTTTTCTGCCTGGTCGCCTGTGCGTCTGGCGTAAAACCGGTGGACGGGCCTTCCGTCCGCCAGGGTCCCAATCGCCATCGTAATATGGTGGGGGGAAATGGTAGGCGGGCGGATCGCCACCACCAGACGGGCGGTGCCGATCCGCCCGCCATCCTAATGACCCCCTTAGAATGGAGTTTTTCTTGTGTTGTGTTTTCACTTCATTACTGTTTGTTTGATGCATACATCATTTACACACTACCACTGAGTTAAGCCTGACTGTTTTTTGCCAAGCTACCAGGGGGTTAAACCTAAGTCTGGGTGGTGAACTCCGCTCCACTCACAGAGTTTTCAGAGTTTTCCGTACTCTGGGTTACATAGAGTTCGCGGAGATCCGTAAAACTCTGCTTCGCGTTGCGGAGCAAAGGTTTTTCCTCACTCGCGTTCATCAACGTCAAGTTGGTGAGCGCAAGCGAGGAATATCCACCTCTCGGCGAAATTTTTCCTTTTTCATGATCGTCAACATCAAGGTGGCGAGTGTGAGTGTGGAGAATTAACCTCCCGGCAAGATTTCTCAACACGGGCGTTCAGATTTTTCATTGCGAGTGGCATCGTATGCTTGCAACCACTCACGTTGAGAAACCGGTAGTTAGCGTTGAGAAACCGTCCGTTCGCGTTAAGAAAGCTGCCACTCAAGTAAAAATCTACTCAAGCGGCAGAAAGGAAGCAGCGCATGGTTGCACTGTGCATGGTGCCATTCGCGATGATTGCAAAGTGTGGCGAAGCACCTGGCCCTGAACGGTATTTTTCTAACACACTCCGCTGCTCGCAGAGCTTAGCGTAGTGCAGCAGTGTTTTTTTTTCACTACGCGGAGTTCTGCAGAGCAGAACTTTGTGAACTATGCCCAGGCTTAGAAACCTAGGTTAATTTAGTGACTTTTGATGTTCACCCCGGCAAGAATTGTGTTTGTTGCTTAAGAGGGGCTCACACCCCCTGCAGCCAACAATCCAACTTCTCACAGTGCTGGATGGTAGCTGACAAACTTATATATAATGGCAACATGAGGAACAGGTCTAACAATTTCTCTACCTATTTATCAGATCAAATCTGAATAGAATCCATGGATCGTGTTACTTCTTAAGAAAAACTCTGTTGGAAGATTGGTTCTATATGTTATTTGTATGTTTTCCACATTCCTAACCCCTTTTTTGAATAAGAAACCACACCTATTGATAAGCCATATATTGGCAATTCAACACCACTCAATCCATAACTCCCTTTGAATAGATAGTGCTTTATAAATCGACATGTTTTGTACTTTCAGGACAATCTCTCTTCCTCTTCATTCTCTTCCAGTAAAGGTCAAATTGAGTACCCTACAACACTGTTATGATGAACAATATTATACTGCATCATAAAGTAAATGCATCTTTTTTTCACTGTTATTAACAAATAAGGGATTGGTGCATTCTTCATCCAAAAACATGGTGTTCTAAAATTGCCAACATTTGGGAAGAGAAAGAGGGAGCTTTTGAAGAACAAATCGGGTGACTTTATTTTCCTCATTTACTTCCATTGAAGTGAATGCAATTTCCAGTGGGAGGAAGCAAAATAAAGCAATTTTGGTCTTTAAATATCAGGAGTCTCTGCCTTAATCAGGTGTGTTGGCATGGATGATTTTTTACTATGCACCTCTAATTCTATTTAAACTCTATTTAAACAATCGGGCCTGCATCAGAAATGTATTTGCCAGCCGAAGTTCAGCTTAGGTAATCTGATAGCTTCATTCATTAAAACATATGATTTGACAACATTTTTTATAGTTTGTGTTTGTATAAATCTGTTATCAGGGGTAGATTCTGGGCAACTCGCAGCAGGGGTACATTCCTAAGTGGGAAACACCACAAACTTGCACAACCTTTGATACTATTGAAGATTTTCTTTTGCAAAAGCAAGAGCGAAATCCAATCAAGGGTGCTAATGGGCGGGTAACACTAGCACTATTGGAATGGAGGAGCAAAAAGTCTCAAAGTGTAAATGCCCCACATATGTTCATGTCCAGTAGGGGACAACATTGAAGTAATATGGATTTCCAAATAATTGCAAAGCTTCTGTGTGCTGTTAAATGCCACTTCAACTTTGCATTTAAAACCACTAGCCAAACCTTAAACTCCCCTTACATTACACATAGATCACCCCTAAGGTAGCCCCTAGATAGCCCTAAGGGCAAGGGTGCTTTGTAGCTAAGAGGTCAGGCATGTACTTTTAAGCTTTACATGTCATGGTAGTGACAAACAGCTAAATTAGTTTTTCAATACTGTGAGGCATACTCCTCTCATAGGTTAGCATTGGGAATTCCTTAATACACTTTTAAGCTGTCATTCCTGATTAGAAAGCATCATGTTTCATATCTTTGGAATGGCTTTGAAAAATCCTCTTTTACTTGTAAATTTGGATTTAACAGTACTGTTTTAGAAATGCCACTTTTAGAAAGTGGACATTGTTTTACTCTTATTGGTCTGCGTGCCTTGCAGCCTGTCTCTAATTCATGTCTAGGGTGGGTGACAGCTACACTTTGTCCATTCCCTCTAGACAGCAGTATCATGTATTTGTATTTTTTTTTTTTTTTTTTAAACCTTTATTTGAAAACAAGGCAGATACAATCACCAGCCAGCAAGAACACGGCCGGCTATTATCGGAAGACGGGCAGTACAAATCAATAAGTCAATCCACATACATCCCGCCCCGAAAAGTCCGGATCAACAACTAGGATACTGTCGCACCCTAACGGCACTAGGATAAGAGAGGTTTGATTTTTACTTTGCAAGAAATCAAAAATAGAACAGGATCCGATGGCAAACAATATAATAACACCAGGGGAAGGGGACGTCACATCAGGATACGCACGATAGGGACCACTGCAGGCGGGGCACATGCTAGAACGCGCATTAAAACAGGATAAACAGTAAACAATACAGTACGCCCCCCCATGCAGCTCCCGCCCCAGGATCCAAAAAAGGAAGGCAGTATAACATCCCCCATACTGGTCGAAGACTTAAGAGTAAACCCCACGCCATGCAGAAACCCATAGAGAAAAGGGAAAGAAAGAAAAGAAAAAGGCAAACAAAACAGAAGAAATAGAGGCCCTAGAAACTGAAAAAGAGAAAGAAAAACGAAGAATACCCCCCACCCTGCAGCCCTGCCTCCAGCTACGGCCCCCCCCTCAGCAGAGTGCCTGTCGCCCCTGTAATGAAACCCGAAATGTAGAAGAAGAGAAAAGAAACTACCACCCACCTAGACTAAAGTTAAGCAGAAAGAAAAGGAAGAAAGAAGGAACCATACAAAGCCCCCAGAAGGGCGAGAAGCGGAGGAGGAGCCCACCATCAGCCCTCCGGCATCACAGTTCCTTTAGTCCAACATAAATCCAGGATGCACAGTCCGGTGAGCAACACCATTACTAACTTACAGAATAAATGTCACAGAAGAGGCACATTGCGGCATACAAAAGTCAATACGCCCCACACCCGGTCTAGAACGAGGAGAACCACAGGACAACGACAAGAAGCGGTCACCCCTGACCCGTCTTCACGCACCCCCAACCCCTAGCAGAAGGAACCCAAACGGGCGTGAACTGTAATCCAAAAAGGAAATTTTGCTGCAAATACACAGGTAAGCCAAGAGCACTGGAGTACATCGGGTCCTTGCTGAGCCAGAAGCATATAACCCTCGAAGCATCCAGCGAATCAGAACCAAAGGAAAAAGTCGCAATGTCCCGTCCCTTCTGGAAGGATCCTCGGGTAGCAGGGGGGAAGACGTGGGGAAAGGATTCCAATCGCGGTCGCGATCCATGTGTCACATCACGATCAAGGCTAACATCGTCCGTCGCGGGGACAGCCACGAATACCGGAACACCATAGCCACCAGCAGTACACGAGGCCGCCATCTTGTATGAATCAGGAGCGGGGCAAGAAGGAACGCAGTGGTCAGGTAGGTCCGCCATTTTGGAGCACCCCCGTGGAATCAATAGTGCGTCAACCTTATTGATCAGGATTCGCGCAGAGTAAACTATGTCATAGTGAAGGGAGACGATAGCCGCCAACAAAACGTCGTAGCCCCAAACACCTCCACGGTCTACGTCATGTATTTGTATTTATGCTTTTCCCCTGTTGCTTTGGCCCCCATCGGTCGGCCGCAGCCAGGACATTCGTTTGTGTACATATTTGCATTCTAACTAACTACTACAACCTGTAGCTGGCTTTCTGTTTATGAGTCTCTGGCAGCGCCTGTCAGAGTATGCCAAAAATCTTTCGCCAGCCTTCCAGTCAGCATGTTGGATTACGGGAAGACACTGACTTTTTTATGGGCGCTTACAGTGTCATGTGAGCCGTGTCCAGTTAACAAGCGGTGTAGTCATGCCCAGTGATTTTTGAGTCTCGTGGGGGTGGTTGGCAACTGGTGTGGTGTCATCTGTGAGTACTGTATTTTGTTTTCCATTGCCATGGTGCTGTTTTTTTTCAAATTTCCTGCTTCATCTGTCAAGAACGTTATTTCAGCGTGAGGTATGCATAAACCTTACCTTATTTATAATGGACGTGTGGATGCTGCCTCAAGGATCTTTTCAGCACTAAACTGTGCCGATGCGCAGTTCGAGTTTGAGGATGCCTGCTGCGCTACACTGATTGGTGCAGCACGCACCATGAGACACCCAACTCTGTCGTTTTGCAATCTTCGTTTGCTGTGGCGGAACACCGGGTGCTTGCCATAAAAAGTATGTGCACACACGAGGAGGATGCGCAGGCAGATGGGAAGCGCATTACTCTGTCTTTTCGTATTCTCGATGTGTTGGGTGCTCACTAGGGCTATTCTCCAAAAGCTGCCACTTCACTGTGAACTTTCTTTGTGCTAACTGTCTAGTCCAAGTTGTATCTGAGGTTTCGACCCGATTTTGTCTTTATCAGCTGAGAACTGCATATCTTGTGCTTGCTGCTACATGAGGCAGCCTGCTGTTCCGTGCCACAGAGTGTGCACATGATGTGTGTGATGACGACTCCGAGATTACCATAGTTGAAACATTTGATCTTAGTTTGGACTCAGGATGTGATTTTCATTACTTGCGTTCTGCTGTATATAAGTCGCTGCAGGAATAACTTTCTATCTGGGGTAATATTGAACCAGTTATGCCATGTTCCATTTCGAGTTAGATATCACACACTGGAGTCTTGGAGCGTCTTATCTGGATATTGTTTGCAGTTATTGTGCTTTCTTGTCATGTGTAAGTGTGCTGCCATATTTCCATGTCTTACCATATGCTTTCTGTGTTTGCAGCTTTACATGAGACTATGGAGGTTATATTTCCATTTTGGCAGGCTTTATGAATGTTATATGTGTAAGAGTTATTTGCAATCTTTACTAACTTGTGTGTGTTTGGCTGTTCAGGAAGTTACAAACCCTGTTTTCTTATGCATCTTATTTACGGTGTTTTGTTTTTTCTTAGATGCCTACGGTTTTTTTTTCTCTTTGCATTGGTGTTGCTACTGTGGTGACATATTTATTTCTGTTGTGGCAATAGGTTTCTGGTGTTCAAATTCTCTTTCAGTGAGTGCTGCTTGTCATGTATGATGACTGCGTTTTCATATCTTTTGTTACATGCCCTTACATGAGGGTAGTCTAAATGGGTGCACGTCCCATTTTGAAGGTGTTACAGACCCTTACATTAGGGATGTGTAAATGGGTGCAAATCACATTTCTACAGCTTACAGTACAGACCCTTACATGAGGGATGTCTAAATGGGTACAAGTCCCATTGTTACAGTTTACGTTGCAGACCCTTACATTTAGGGATGTCTAAATGGGTAGCATGTCCCATTTCCACAGTTTACTTTAATGTCCCTTACATGAGGGATGTATATTGGTGGTAGTCATCCATATCTACATAGTTTTTTGCATGCTCTTTCTGGGAGGATGTGTGGATGGGCTGCTAGTTACCCATCATTACGCTTTACGTTTCTTACCCTTACACGAGGGATGATTGGACGGTGTGTAAGTTACCCTGTGCTACACGTTTAGTTTTCTGCCCTTACATGAGGAGTGGCTATATGGGTGGGAGTCACCCATTTCTACATTGTTAACTATGTTCCTTTAGATAAAGGATGTTTGTTGGGGGTGAATTTCACCTTTTGTTACATGCTACACTACTTGCCCTGGTTTGGGGGATATTTGTTGGGTGTACTTCACCTATTACTTTTATGTTTTGACGTGTTTTCTTTGAATTAGTATTCTTATAACAGTTGTGTGTGTGTGTGTGTGTGTGAGTCTTTCCCACTGTTAGCTCTTATTGAGCTGTGCTGTGCCACCTCTCATGCTTGTTTGGCCAGTTGGTGCCGTTGGTGGTGATATTGGTGCGATTGTGTTGTTGTCTTGTATGTTGATATGGGACTGATATGGTTCTTCCTTTGTCTACTGTCTATCATTGTGTGGTATTAAAGAAAATGCTTTTTCTTATGTTATATTTTATGAATTTTACAAAGGGGAAGGATGTATGATATTTTGTATATTGATATATGCATCTTCTTCATTTTCTCTTTATCAATGCATCTTTATATTTTTCTATGCTATATTGTGGTTCTTCATTGTATATTTAGTTATCTATCTTCTTCATTTTCTCAATGTTTTATCATGGTTCTTGGGGTAATGCTTTATTCCTTCTTGCATTTGTGTACTTTGGTGTTGTTTCTCTTTTCATGGTTCTTCTTGTCAATGCTTTATTCCATTTGGCAGTTTCATTTTTGGTGTTATATAAAGGGGGAGGATATGTAGCATCTTGTATTTGTATTTAAGCTTCTCCCCTGTTGCGTTGGCCCTAGCTGCCAGCCAGTGTGATTGTGCTGCGTCGAATGTTGAAGTGGTGTTGATGAATGGAATGTTTGAGTGCCTGTGAGGTGAGGTCTGACAGTTGGAGTATGGGCTGAGCAGCAGGCAGGCTGCTCCTGGTGGGGCTGCTGTACATGTATTTATCAACCTGCAACTAAGACTAAATCATCTTAAACTACACTTCGGCTACTGGATCTTCATTACTACACAGCCACAAACAAAGGAAGGGTGGGTGTGACTGAGAACTTGTATGCATTCATCTACATTATGATAGCTCATCCTGGGCACGAAGAGGAAGGGGGAGCTGACACTGAATAGACAGTGCCCTGTGTCCTACAGAATGGGATGATTACCCACCACAGATAGCCTGACAGACAGGGCTGGAAGGGGACCTGTGCACTTCAAGGGCTCGCTTTGAAGCCACCCTCACCTCAAAGGTACATTTGGGTATAAGTACTGGGGCTTTGACCCTACAAAGACAATACACTACTGGAGCTGTGAAGAACTCTGCCAGGAGTAAAGACTGCCGTGCCACAAGGATTGCCACTATGCCTGACTGCTGTTTTGAAGGAACTATTTTCTGTTTACTGGGCTGCCTTCCTAATCTCTGCCATGCTAAGACAAGGACAGGACCCATCTCACTTGAACCCAGAGTGACTGCGAGGGCTTGCTGGCTTGCCTTCTATTCTGAAGTCTCAGGGCCATCAAAGGCTTCCTCCAACTCTGCAACAGCACTTTGACATGCTGTAACTTTTTGTTGGCCTTAAGACTCTGAGCATGTTACCACTGCAAACCATTGCTAAAGTGCATGTACTTCTCCTCTAAACATAGTGACAGTGTATACATGATTGGCATATTTAGTTATATTGGAAATTACACTTTTTACTTAAAAGCCCTTAGAAAGTGGTATACCATAGACCCAGGGCCTGTAATCTGAATGCTACTAGTGGGCCTGCAGCACTGGCTGTGCCACCCACAAAAGTAGCCTTTCAAACCTGCCTCATGCCTGCCATTGCAAGACTTGTGTGTGCAGTTTACTGCCACTTCGACTTTGCATTTAAAACCAATTGCCAAGCCTTAAACTCCCCTTAAATTACACATATGTCACACCCTAAGGTAGGCCTTAGGGAGCCCTAAAGGCAGGGTGCTGTGTAACTAAGAGTTCGGACATGCACTTTTAAGCTTTACATGTCCTAGTAGTGACAAACAGCTAAATGTGTTTCTCACTAACTACTGTGTGGCCTATTCCTCTCATAAGCTAGAATTGGGAATACCTTAATACACATTTAAGCCATTTTGAAGGGACTGTTTTCTGTTTACCTACGCTGCCTTCCTAAGTTCTTCCCTGCTGAGGACAAGGACAGGACCTATCTCACTTGAACCCAGAGTGATTCCTAGGGCTTCTGGCTTGCCCTGTATTCTGAAGTCTCAGGGCCATCAAAGACTTCCTTCAGCTCTGCAACAGCACTTGGACTCTGCCATCTGTGAGTCCTACCCTGCCAAGTGGTGCCAACCCAATCCTGGACCCTTGACAGATGTTTTCTGCTGTCCAGAACCATCAAAGCCGACACAGTTACTATTTTGCGCCAATCTGAATGACACATTGCCCTTTGACGCAGGAGCCGATCAATAACATTGCCTCGATATACTGCACAGCTCGACGTCGACAGACAGCATGGCTCAACATTCACACAATGCCTGCATCATAAAGGGGTTTGATGCCGAAGCATTCCTTGACTGCATGGACCAGCGCTGATGCTTCGCCTCCATCCACGGGATCAAGGACGATGCGTTGCCTCCTCAACTCGAGTGTTCGGCATCGATCTTTGATCCATCCAAGGTATTTTGTCAGTGGAACCTGCCTGAGCCATGTAGCCAGCCTGTCCTTCATCGCATCGCACCTGAACTTTTCATTTGCCCGCAAGTGCAACCTCAAGTAACCCCTTAGCGCTTTTGACTTTTAAGTCCTATTTTTGGTTTTTTCTTTAACAATTTATCACTGTGGTTCTATTTATTGAATGTTTGTCATTTTGGTCTTGTTTTACTCATAACATTATTCTCCATGTTTCTAAACCTGTGTGGAGTATTTTAGTGGTGTTGTCATTGTGTTGTTGTGTGTGTGTGTCTAGCACACATATTTTACACATTGCCTCTTTAGATAAGTCTAACTGCTCTGTGCCAAGCTACCTGAGGGAGAGCAGAGGTTTTATTTTAGTATGTATCTAGCTTACCCTGACTAGGATTGTGATCCCTACTTTGACAGAGTGCATGCCTGTGCCAACTAGAGACCCAATTTCTAACATCGACTTAATGGTAAGGTTGGACATGATATT
This sequence comes from Lissotriton helveticus, assembly GCF_964261635.1. Classification (NCBI taxonomy): domain Eukaryota; kingdom Metazoa; phylum Chordata; class Amphibia; order Caudata; family Salamandridae; genus Lissotriton; species Lissotriton helveticus. The sequence continues at coordinate 2,073,587,582 of NC_136063.1, forward strand.
ACTATTTTGGAAATTACACTTTTAGAAAGTTGTCATTTCCCTGCTTAAGCCAAATTTGCCTTTCTGACAGTGTCCATTGTCGCTGAATGGCTCACTTGTGGATTTATCTCAAGCAGTGGAGAATGTGCTTGGGTGCGGTGTGGTGTTTTCCTCCTTAAGTAGGGTGGTCTAGGGGCTGTGTCCATCCCCTTCCTGGGCTTCAGAAGGTGCCTACTCTGTCACTGGAAGATGTTCTTTTTTGTCCTAGACAGCTTGGCTCCAAACCTAGTGGGAGGTGGAAGCTCCTCCAGAACTGGTTTTGAGTGACCACAAGGAGGGTTTGCTCATTTCCCCCGCCACACCTCTGGGTGGGCACAGGGAGGTCTGACCAAGAAGAGAATGGTTGTGTCATTCTGGATTTAGGTAGATTAGGACAGTGTGGGATAACTTTCAGTAAAAATCATTGGAAGTGCTGCAAAAGTGGGTAGGGAAGCTTTGCCCCATTGGCTAGGGAGTGGGGGTTACCCCATCCACAGATTGGCACTAGACGTAAATGTGGCATCCCTAGTACCCTCCTCAGAATACTTGCAGACCTATGATGAATACAAATGACAGTCCTGCTGTCTATAAAATGTGAAGGAAGACTGGACCTGCTTTTCTTGAAACCAGGACCTTAGAAGTGATTCCAAGTGTCAGTTGGATGGTCTCCTGTTTGAGCTAGAGGGAAATGACAAGCTTCCAGGGGGCTTTACTGCATCAACACAGCTTACTACATCACATTGGACCTGCCCTGGACCCTGCTGCTTGCCTCTGCTGGAGTGAGTCTTCACCCCCAAGAACTTTCCCCAAGGTCATGGATTCTTGTTGGGTTTCATGTGATAGTGTACTCCTCCTGAGGGGTCCTAAAACCTGGGTGTTGGAAACTTTTTGCCCACTTTTTGCTCTGAGACCAACCTGACCAAGATGCATTGTTGCTGGACCAAGGATTGTTTGCTATTGCTCTGTTCTTCTTTTTCGCAGCAAGTCCAATCCAGTGAGATTTCACTAGGAAGATGTCCTACCTTGACTTTCCCAGCTGAAAGAATCTGAAATTCAACAAAGAGATTAGGTACAAACATAGAAATACTCACCGGGCAAAGGCATGAAAAGTATCTTGCCGGCAAGGGGCCTTCTTTGCAAATTTTTCCCTCTCAGAGCTTTGCTGCTAAAAGTCAGTGGCCTCACAGAGACCTATTCCAGTGTCTATTTGATGACATGGAGCCCTCCTTGGCCACAACCTGCTGCCTTGCCACTTTGAGGATTTTTTTACTTCATTTCAGGGACTAAGGGCATTATTTAGATCTTGGAGGTACTTCAGTCGCCCCTCTGTGGCAGCAGTTTCAAGTACTCCGTTGAGCTGACGTATTTAGAAGTGTACTGGCTGAACAACTGTCGTTATTGACAGAGCGTTAACCACCGCATATGTTGTGCACCTTTGCTCACAAAGTGGACTCCATAACTGGCTAACAGTATTCCGTCACAGCCAAGCTGGCGGGTTTGCGCTGAGCCGATTTAGAGTTACCCGTTGTGTTGGCGCTGTCTGCAGCAGTTTCTTGATAGAGTGAGTCTCTAGTAGCGTGCAGACTGGTAGGTTCCACTTTTATAATGTGTCACTACACATATAGGTTCAGTGTGGTTCAAAAATATATATGTAGGTAATGTGTCATGCCCTTTTTTGTACATATAGCATAGCACACAGACAACGTGCACACACTTTTGAATGGACACCCACATGCACCACAAATACAACATCCACACCTACCACAACAACAACACAAATTCAACACAGGAGTGCTCATTTTACAATGAGAAGTTGTAAAATGAACACTAATACATTGCACATAAGAATAACTTGCATGTAAGGACAATAAGAAAATACAGCAGGCTAAAGTAAATGTTAGCACACGATTCATAGTAAGACGTGTAAAAAACGTACCTTTGCTCCTGGTGACAACGGAGTTGATTAGCGCTGTGGTCAAGTTATAGCAGCAAAGGATGGACCTGAACAATGGGGTTCAAGATGGAAATGGAAGTGGCAAACAGAAAAAAATATACTTTTTGTCTTTAATTCCTTGGAATCCGCCAACTCAAGTATGGATGTATCCCTGCCACAGCTGTCCTGACAGAAAGGCACATCATGATTAGGACAGCAGTAATCCTGGCTGTAGTCCCTCTGACAGCTGCTTTTGCCTATGTCCCGTTGACGCAGGAGGAAAATCCTAGTGGAGTCGGCGCCACTCAGACTTTCTTTTGTCCATAGACTGACTGTTAGAAATGGGGGTCTCTAGTAAGCAATGGTTTGCACCTTTGTCCAAGTAGGGACCCTTGCTTCTAGTCAGGGTAAGGGAGTCACGCCCTTAGGCAAACCCTACTCCCCTCTTGGTAGCTTGGCATGAGCAGACAGGCTAATCTCAGAGGCCGTGTATAAAGCATTTGTGCACACATACAGTAACACAGTGAATACACTACAAATTGACACACACCAGTTTAGAAATATAGGAATTCTTTATCTAAACCTAAACAAGACCAAACGGCAAAAATTCACCATGCATATGTCAAGATATCATCAAAAATAGGTTATTAACATAAAATAAAGCTTGTAGCAACAAATAGATCTACCTGGGGCTATTAGAACAGATGAAAATCCCAAAGGACAGTGCTGACAGTTAGGTTTGGGGCGTCAATCCTGGAGTAACATGGACCCAAAAGAACCTTGGCAAATGATTAAAACAAAGACAGTGCACAGTGTTAGGGAGGTGATGCTTCATTTGTGCTGGCTGGCGTCAGTTCCTTACGACCACAAGGGAGGTGAGGCATCGGTTCCTTGCTGCGATTTAGGGGAGGTAAGGTGTTGGTTCCTTACTGTTGGCAGGGTGGTAACGTCATGGTGGCGTTGAGGTGTCCATTCCTTACGTCAATGTACGGTCAAGGGATTCGGGAGGTCACCCACATCAGATATCAGCTCCATGATGAAGAAGCACCGTCTTCGGTGAGATTGGGGCTGTTGTGCGAGTCAGGCGTTGCGTTGTGAGCGGTATGAGCGGTGCCTTAGGCTATGGTGCATGCAGCGGCATCAGTGACGGCATCAGAGTCTGTGGGGCGTCAGAAAGCATTGGGGTTATGGTACAGGTCGAAGGGCGCATTGTGTACTTCACAAGTGGTTCATGGTTTTGTTGCAGGCTGGGGCGTCACTCGCCAGCATCTGTGTTGCTGTTTCCCTCTGTGGGAGCTGAAACAGCAGTTCCAGGTGCAGGAGGACAGAGGAATCAAAGTCTTTGTGTCCCTGAGACTTCAGAACAGGAGGCAAGCTCTACACCAAGCCCCTGGAGATCTTCTTCAAGCAAGATACACCGCACAGTTCAGTCGTTGTCCTCTTCTTGGCTGAAACAGCCACTGCAGGCCAACCCCACACAGCTAACAGCACAGGGGCAGTACTTCTCCTTCAGCTTTTCCAGCTTTTCTCCTTTGCTGAGGTTCCTCTTGAGTCCAGAAGTAATCTAAAGTCCTGGGGTCTAGGCCCAGTCCAAACCAATTCTGTCCTCTCTGGTCCAGCTTCCTGGTAGGAGGTGGAGATGGCTTTGTGCACAAGAGGCAGGGCCCATTCAGATGCGAGGAAATCTGTGAGGGGTGACTTAAATGTAAGAAAAGGGGAGGTTAGGGCTTGCCATGTGGGTGCCCTTGCCAGGTCTGCATGGCAGTTTGAAACTGCACGCAGACACTGCTGTGGCAGGTCTGAAAACCCTTTGAAAGGCTGCATGTGTGGGTGGCACCCTCAGTGCTGCAGACCCACTAGCAGCAATTGATTTGAAGGCCCTGGGCACACACAGTGTGCTATACTAGGGAATTACTAGTAAATCAAATAAGTCAATCATGGAAATACCAATCCATAAACACAATTAACATAGGGAGCACTTGCACTTTGGCACTGATCATTAGTGGCAAAGTGCCCAAAGCATCTAGACCAGCAAAAACTAAATCCAGCACACAGCAAAAATACAGGATGCAGAGGCAAAAATACAGGGGAAACCATACAAAGGATGCCAGGGCTAACACCTGTTAACATCTAATTCCAGCGGGCAGACCGCCAAGTAAGTGGGCTGTGAAGCCCTCAAAAAAGTGACAGTGGGACACCAGATCCGCTCAGATCTAAATCAGGCCCTAAGTCAGGATGTAAAACGTTTCATCAGGATGAACCTGGTAGTTGTATTTAACCTGAGCTTCATTGTGGTTGGCCTTAAACTTTACCCTTATCACAGGCAAGCGAAATCAGATGACTGCGGTTGGCGCTTAATGCTATTTGATACTATTAACATTAAACTTGAAAAATTCATGAATCTGGTTCTGCTTAATGGATTTCTGTCACATTTTCTATTTGGGATTATTCCTGTGCTATGTTTTCACTTTATTACTGTTTCATTACTGCCTAAATACTTAATACATTGCCTTGTATGCACCAAGTTACCAGAGGGTTAAGCACAGGTTTTTATAGAGACTTTAGTGATTCACCCTGACAGGGTTTGAGATTGTTATTTGAGGTGTATTCTCACCCCTACCCCCTCAAAAACACTCCAATTTCTTACATTGTTCACAACACCTAACCTATGCCTGTCCATATTTATTCAAGGCGATGTATGCTTTTTATTGAAGATTTGCGAGATTTTCAGTTCTAATTCTCCACATGTGACTTTAATTGCATTTTGATGTGGTAACAGGTCTGCCGGATCAGAAGCCATCTCTCAGTGATTTAAAACAGGTTTTTCATTGTTCAGACTTAAGGCTTGATTTTGAGCGTGGCAGAAAGAGTAATCCATTACAGTGGCAACAGAGTACCCTTTAAGCTGTACTGCAGGTCCACCTGCCTCATTTAAAATCAGGCAGAACTTCAGTATGTCAGCAAATGAGTTTCCGTCTCCATTACTGATATATAGCCCCATGAAGTAAGTATGGTCTGAGGTTTCACCATTTGTCCACCCACTCTATTTACGGTGGGCGAACAAATAGCAAGTTTTTGCTTTCACTTGGTGCCATCCAAAATATGGCAGAAAGCGAAAGTAAAAACATTTCAATGACCTTACCAACGCCTTAGGAGAAAGCTTCCATTGCGAGGAGGTCATTCTTTTTGTTATTTTCCAAATGAAGATCCTGCTTTGGAATTTTCTTTTAGAAAGGTAAAAAGAAATTGAAAGTGTGCTGTACCATATGGCACATGTTCAATGCATTGACAGAAATTTTCATGATGGATCTTCCTGCCAGTGTCAGAAAAGTCCGCTGAGGCAGTAGACATTTCTAACTTTGTTGTGCGGGTAAAATACTCTGTCGCTCTGATGGAGTAACCGCACTGTAAATCAGGCTCTAAATGGATAATTTGTTTCCATTTCAGTAAAAAAACTGGGTTGTTGGTTGTGGGGGGGAAAAACCTACTCTAGAAACAGCAGTGGCGGCTCCTCCATTGGGGCATTGGGGCTTCGCCTCTGCGTTCTTGCAGTGCGAGAAGCAGAAACATAAAATGATAAAACTACCATTTTATGTTTCTGCTTATTGCACTGCGAGAAAGCAGACGTGCCTGGTTCGGGGCAGGGGAGTGGGTGGTCCTGCTCGAGGGCAGAGGGGAGTGGCTTGCCCACTGTTGTGGGCCCTGACTGTTTGGTCAGCCCTTTGGGGCTGACCAAACCAGTCATGCGCACTCTTCCATGCAGCCAACATAGTGAAAATGGGCTCCCTGTAGGCGCCCGGCTGGGGCGCTGTCTGCTGCACCCCACCAATCACAACGCTGCCGTTGCAGCATTGTGATCGTCTTAGGGGAGGGGAGGGAGGCTGCCTAGGTAAAATGTTACGCAGACCCGGCCAGAAGCAGCAGGAGCTGAATCAGCGGCGGTGTGACCCGGAGGAAGGTAAGTTTTTTATTTTATTTTGAATACTGTCCCACTTCGCCTACCCTACACGGCCCTCCCCCTGCCCGAACCCCTCATCCCCCCGACCGTCTTGCCGGCCACGACTGATTAAGTCAATATTTGTTGCTTCATCTCAAATACAGCATTTACAATGTAATTCCCAATTTTCTATAAATTTCACATACAGAGCTGCAGACTTTGCTTTTGTAATTCGTTTTCTCTTTTGGCTTATGAGATGTCCTGCAATGTTGAGCTTTTCTCGATCGTTATTTCATAAGAACAAATGTTTTCTACCACAGTCAGCTGCAAAACTTTAGTTCTTTTTAGGTTTCCTATAATTCACATCATTAGAGCCCTAACTGGAGAAACAGCGTATAAAATCTGTCTAACATATCAGTACGTAATCACTGTTAGGTATAGGCATTACAGCCACAACTCATCAGATCAACCTTTCACCCACTGGTTACGTTTTTAATTTTATATGTAGACCAAAGAAAAGAAATACAGCCATGCGCATATGTTCCATTGTCCACGAATACATTTTGAGAGTACCCGGAACACATTGTTCCATATAGTGTAAGACGTGAGAGACCCAGGTATGAGCACAATATAAAATAGGACTTATTAAACACGGATAGACACCCCTGAAGCTGTGCCGTTTACTTTGGGTAACCAATATGTACATGCGGCCTGAGCAAGTAATGCATACTAAAACTTATAGGGGCTTGCTGAAAGAAAAAAAGTAACAGGAAGCTGGTATAGCGCAGGTAATGACGGCACTAAAAAAGTAAAGCACCGCACCAAACGAGGTGGTGGAGGGGAAAAACAGCCAGATTGCCAGAATAATATTTTAGTGAAAAGTAGCAGACCAGTAGCCTTGAGTGGAGCTGAATCAGCCTTGGCAGATAACACTGTAACTAAACCAAAACCATAGTGAATTACCAGAACGAGAGCAGTGTCAGTACCAGGTAAAGTGTAGAAAAGGAACTTTTAGTAGGATGGAAGCTGTCTGGTCTCCTTTTCTATGCAGCTGAAAAGCTTAAAAAAAAAATCTCAATAAGGACTATTTGCTGGGCTTTTAAGGATCTGGCCCGTTAGGGTCCTGTAGTTTTGCGAGTAGTTCAGTACTGGGTTCGGTAACTTTCTAAATAATGTTTCTTCTCTTTTTAAAGCATATGAAATTTTATCCATACCTAATATGCACAATAATTTGTGTATCATTAGTTCATGGTGGGCCCTAGGAAACAATGGAACGTGCTTTGTTCAGGATACAAAATGTTGTTTTCTCTATTTGACTTGATGATTTAGAAAATAATATTGTAGTCAGAACCGTACTCAAAGATGTTACCCTATTTATTAGAATTGTATGATGGCATTATAGTATTTGATCTCTGAGTTTAAAATGTAGTTTCAGTTATGCTTAATTCACTTTTAGAAAGACCAAGCTCATGGCAAGGAAAGCAAGCAGGTTATCTTTAGGTACCATTCAAAGTTTTAGAGGGATGATTGTCTAGATTAAGACATTTGATATTAGTCTTGTGTATAATATTTCGGTCTATATGTGTGTGTTCTAGCTGTGTATAGTTTTGGGTTGTTCTGTGTGTATAGGATCCTGCGGTCTGCATGTGTGGCTGGCAGTCGGTGTGTTGGTCTTTGTGTACATGGATGTTTGTAGGAGCGTTCCTCTGTGTGCATATACACGTGAATGTGTCATTTCTATGTTAAAGAAATGTGGCATTACATCCTCACACCCTGCCTTGTTCGAGTTCAGCGACAAACATGAGCTACCACCACCCCCATACATCATAATATGTAACCTAAAAATAAACCCTTTTCTTCCCTCATCCATCTGCTGACTCTCCCCAGCTCTTCCCGCAACCAAGGGTGGGAGGCATAAAAGAAAGTCAGATCTGCATAACCACTTGTTACAGATCAGACACTCATAATACATAATACAAACAATACTCAATAAACATCTATACAAAACATGAACACCATGTAAAATGTCAATTGCCTCCAAACATCTTTAAAGGGCACCAGTCCTTGTGCGATAGATATTCAAACAAGCGGACAAAAGCATTAATGACCCCTTGATATCGAGTGGCCTTCAGCTCAGTAAACAAGCAGGACTTCTTGAATTAGCTTTTGTCCACCTGTTTGTATATCTATAGCAGGTTTGAAGAAAACAGCAAACGTGTGGCCTGTGGCATGCCAAAGCACTGTAGATACCAAGAGATGTGTTACCTGTCCCTGCAAGTGCAATTACACCATGACCTCTGAGAGTTAAAAAAGAATTACATAATATACTTTTTTCATAAGCGCAGGCACCGAAACACTGCAAAAAGCATTTCTACTGCGCTGTAAAGATTGCTGATAGATATCCTAGGGTAGAGAGGAGTCTCTGGTGATAGAAACGCTACTCACAAAGAGAAAATGTGAAGTGCGGCATTCATTTTTCTATCCAACATTTATCTAACATTTTGAAGCACAGGTTCAGGAAAGTAACAAGCATGGAAACATCCTTGTACAATATTACAACCATCTCATGTGGTCACAGTAAAAAGTACCATTATATCAGAAGGGAGGCAATGAATAGTGGTCAATCGTCTTTCAGACATACACATTTCTCATGTTCATCAGTTGCCTGCAATGCATGGATAGGAACAACAATGGAGTATAATGGAAGACGGAAGGAAGCAGGAGGAGGAGAAGGAAGAGAGTCAATTGTTGGATGCCAGGTGCTCAAGGTAGTTGAACGGATTGTAGGTATTTATCTAGGCTATCTTACAGTGGTCTTTTGCTACTAAGTATACATTTAAAGTACAGGAGACAGCCGGCCACACCGGTCTATTGTCAGAGTCCATGGCTCCACTCCTGGTAGCAGACCACTTACTCAGAGATCCTCTGACTGGCAGGGATTTCTGAGCCTTAAGGGCATCCACCCATGTGGCAGATGCCCCTAATGCTCAGATAAAAGCCAAGCAGGTCACCATGTTTTTTTGAGCATTTACTATTTACCCTCACAAATTTCCACAGCAGGATTTTTTTTATGAAAATACCCTGACATGAAGAGAATTTTCTCCCTGCTCATGGGATCCAGTCTATGTTTTTCCACCCTGGATCATCCATGTCATTAATGACTGATTAAGCATGGACAACCAGTGACTCTTGCTCAGCCGCAAGAGGGTTTCTGATAGTAGAGCAAGCTGAGGTTCTACTCTTGGAAACCCTACAGGTTCCCTGACTACATATGTGGCAGAAGAATTGCAAGTTTGCTGAGGCAGCATCACTATCAACATATGGCAGCGGTCACACTCGAATTGAGGTTCCAAGTCTTTGTTTACTAGGGCAACATTATTTGCATTTGTATATAAGGTCCACCTTCTATATTTTAAATGTTTCCCAGTTAGCTTCTAGTGTGAAACGATGGTGTTAATTGCTAACAAGAGGAGCAGTTGAAGTAGGTGGAGGTCATGATGGGTGGGTGGTAATGTCACAGGAGTAACACGCGGTCCCAAGCAGATAAATGTCAGGTTGGGGTAATGGACCTCTGAACGATTTCCCTGAGTATCTTCAGAATATGATTTGACAATTTCACCCCTATTCGACATATCTATTAGGTCACCTTTTCCAGATGGGCAGTAGCAAAAAAGAGAAGATGGCACCAGGCTCATTTTGTGTATTCTATGTGGTGCAGGGTCATGAGCGTAGATTGTGCCATTGCAGCAATAATCCTATTCTTAAAGGAGGAGTGCAATATATAGGTCCCTAGGCAACTGATGGTGGTCACCATGATTGGCTCGATGAGGTCATTGTTCCATTTTCTTTCTTTAGGTGTACCATTGGAAGCACAACCTATATATTCTAGAAGCATTCTAGAAGCAACATTACTCAATTTATGAAATTTCAGAAAAAGAAAACACGATTATTTGGTGTGTCAATTTGCCCATATACGCTCTGAGCTTTAGAAAGTTATAGAATTCAGCTGTTTGTAAGTCATATTTCTGTAGCAGTTGTGATGTTAGCATGGTATCCTTCATTGAGATGAGATATAAAGCATAGGGCTTTATCCTTCATAGAGATGATATTCAGGGCATAGGGCCTTACTTACAGCTTAGTGGATGGAATGCTCCATCACAAACATCCAACACATCACAAGTACATTTTAGCCTAAGGCACTCGTGGCAAAATATCTCATTCACCATACTCTAAATATGAACTATAGTCCTGTCTTCTCCTGAGCTCCCCATGCAATGGAGGAGCATTCCAACTTGAGCTTCTTAAATATTTTTTTTCGTAGTTTTTTTTTTATATAGCGTGAACTCAACCCGAAGGTATCAGAGCACTTTAAATGAGCACCATTTCCAGTACAGACGGACACATTCGTTTTTTAGGCACCGGGAGATAGATTAATTTTGCTCAGAATCACAGGATGTTTGAGCCTCCAGCCAGACTCGAACTTAGCTACCCAGCTTTAAAGTCGGCCGCCCTAGCTGTTAAACCACACCTTCCTAATTCCACAAAGCAACATGTTTCAGCGTAAAGAATCTGCTTGGGAGTAAATTTTTTGTATGTCAGTAATTATGATTAATATAATTAGAGATGCAGGCAGGGCCGGATGGGACATAGCGTGCACCGGGCGTTTCCCGGTAGGCCGCTATGGAGGGGGGGGGAAAAGATTGTTGTTACCGGGGGTCGGCAATATTGGTTCCCTGTAACAAAATCGGCCGCAACTGGCCCTCGCAAACTGCTCGTCTGCACTCCCCCTTACCCGGGGGAAGGCGCTGAGCAGTTTGCCAGGGCCGGTTTCTGTTCCCAGTCTGGCCCTGGATGCAGGCATTAAGGTGCCTGCATATTTTGTTTTTTGAGCTATATTATTATAAGGAGACATTTATTTTCTTCTATTTCTAACCACTGCGGATACAGAGGTGAAACAGAGGTATGATTAAGGAACCATTGTGTTGCCTGTCTCCTCGTCTCGAAAGTACATTAGTATTGTGAATGGTTTTGCAAATTATTATCCACACGTTTTCTTCCGTTCTAGTTTGACAATGACTATTCTATTTTTTTTACATCACATGAAGCATGAGAGGCAATGGTCTAGGCTTAACAAAAATTACTATTATTTTTTCTGTAAATATTTTAGGATCCCAGGATCATGATATGTAAAAACGCTGCTTATTCATTGCAGTATTGCACAGTGCAGACACAAGCTACGATTGTTTACAACAAATACATATATTTGATGTATGCCGACCTGCAGTGACTTTTGCACATTTAAGATAAGGAGATCACTTTAGATTTTAACATGGTTAATAATCCAGTCTCTTTCTTATGATGTATTTGGTTCATGATGATTATGAAAGTTTTGATAATGAATCTGAGATTCGACTGACTGCATTATGCATTTTTCTTTATATTATGATTGCAGTGTTTGCTTAGATCAGTGAGTGCAGACAGGCAACAGTGATGGTGTTTCCACACCCTGCCTATTACAATTACAGTTGTACAAAGACTGCTTGTTTAACGTGTTGTTTGTTAGAGATGTGATACAAAAACACAGTGATCCCAGACCTTATTAGAGTAAGATATCAATCAATTAATATTTTAGGCGTATTCTACTAGTAATTAACACAAGATATGTAAAGGAAAATAATTGCTGAGCCCGCAAAACTTTAGTACATTATTCATACATCAATAGGATAAAATGCAACGAACCATAAACCTCATTCACCATACACTTTATTCGCCATTTTTTACTGGTGAGAGAAAACAACGGTAATCTTGATTGTATGATATTTGCGAAAGAGGTCGCTCCAAGAGGGAACGTGCATAAAGAAAGTGGTGCTCTGGTGTAAGGTTGTGCGAAGAAGAACTAGTTGGTGACATAGAAGAAAAGGCTACTTTATATATTTTACACAGAGGGAATGGTTGTTAATCACCGTCCTATTTATCCTAGCCACATTGATAATACACAAGCTCAATTCATGATATTTGCAGCAATTACAGAAATAAATTCCCATGTGCCTAGCAGGATTTCTATGGTGGTTCAACCGCCATGGAAAGGCTAGCATGGATGTATTTTGGGGGCCCGTTGTGGGGCCACACCAATAGTCCAGGACCTTCAGGGCACCACTTGGGGGTCAGGGTCTTGCTCCAGCTAAATCTGGATTCTGGTTCAGGTGGTTGGGATGTCCTTGTGGCTCTGAACAGGATGCCAGCAGACTAGCCCTTGTAGTCACTCAGGGAGTCCTGGGTACAGGTGTAGGTCCATTCCCTCAGAGTCAGGGAAGAGGGCAGCAGGGCAGTATTCCAGCAAGACAGCAGTGCAGCAGTCCTTTCAGCAGAATAGCAGCCCCTCTTCCTGGCAGGGTCTCCACAGGTCCAGAAAAGTACTGAAGAGTCAGTGTCTAAGGTCCACTATTTATACCAGGTGCCGCCATTAAAGTAGATGAAGCTTCTAGAGGTTTCCCTTTGAAGTGCACAGGTTTCCTGCCCTCACTGTCCTGGCTCCAGACTAACAACAGGGTGTATGCAGAACTATTTGTATGGAGTCAGCACAAAGTTATTCAAGTGTAAGTATGGCTTTGTCAAACTTCTCATTCCGATCCTGCCAGTAATGTCCCATCCAGGCACAACTAAACTCTCTACTGTGCATGGCTGTCTAGGAGGAATATACTATCAGCTACTCCCAGGCATGTGACCCAGAGACAGACTACAGGCACTAAATGGCTAAGGCAAGAAAATGCCAACTTTCTGAAAGTGGTAATTTGAAAATTGTAATTTAAAATCTAACTTTACCATAAGGGAGGATTTTTGCACTACAATAGGCAAGGCATCAAACATGAACTGATTACATGTTCCCGTTTGGAAATTACAACTTAGAGCCTGAATCCGATCTCGTCGGAAAGCCCTCCGTACGGCTCGGATCCAGAGGGCTTTCCTGACAAAACGTGCTTTGGGAGTCCGAGCGAGCGAGTACGATGCGTCGTAAGCATACGGACTCGATTTGCTCGGACTTCTATTGAAGTCTATGGGAGCCTGCGTACAGAGGCTCCTATAACAAAAAAGGGGTGCGTGGGGAAAAATGGGCACCCTGTGGCGGACACCCCACGGCGACTGCCACACTGTGCATGTTTGGATAGGGGGGATCCATGGGCACCCCTGTGACTGATTCTGAGGGCCCCAGATGAAGGGGGGCCTGCTACGACCCACAAAGTACACTTCCGACAGCCGTTTAGTCTTGCTGAGACCGAGGCGAAGCGGCTGTCTGAATTGTGCATAGTACTTGCTCAGTTGGAATCCGGTTCCATTGCGTGGCACGTTTCGTGTACGAACAAGTCGTACGGGCATGATCGCGTTTGGAAACGATTCACTTGGCGTCTTCACGATCTTTGCATCACATTTGGTCGTTCGGACCCGTGTATGATTTGGTCGGAAACAAGGGGCTACGAATAGGATCCAGTAAACCCAAATCCGATTTTTAGGCTTTCCGAGCAAGATCGGAATCGACCCCTTATTAAAAGTAACAAGGCAGCTACAGTGATATTCTATTGGAGAGGTAGGTCTTGCATTAGTGAAAAAGGAATTTAAGAGTTTTTCACTACAAGGACATGTAAATCTTAAAAGTACATGTCCAGTTTTTTAAATAAACTGCCATCTGGGCTGGCCAGGGCCTACCTTAGGGGTGAGTAATGTGTATAAAAAAGGCCGGTTTGGCCGTGGCAAACATTTTAGTTTGCTACATCTACATGGCAGTTTAAAACTGCAAATACAGGCTGCAATGTCAGGCATGAGACATGTTCAATGGGCTACTCAGCTGGGTGGCACAATAAGCGCTGCAGGCCTGCTAGTAGCCTTTCATTTACAGGCTCTGGGTACATGTAGGACCACTTTACTAGGGACTTATAGGTAAATTAAATATGCCAATTGGGGAAAAGCAACTGTTATCACATGCACTTTAGCACTGGTTAGCAGTAGTACTGTGCACAGAGTCCTAGGGCAAGCAAAAACGAGATCAGCAAAAATAAAGGGGGAAGGAAAAAACTTAGGGGAAGACCACCCTAATGCTGACAGGTCTAGCAACTGTATTATATGCAGCAAGTAGGAACATTAAAATGTCGCCTCTTTTGCCTGAGACTATTAGTCTGATTCACAAACTGCACTTTGTAGAATGTTTTGTAGTACTAGACTAGTACCAAAAAACGTACTGTTAAGTGATATTCACAAATTGCACTATTTGTAATAACTTACGCTTTTGTAGTAAGTTCCTATCTCCACTATTTTCTTTTTGAGTTTGTTGCAGTACCAGTGGTTTGCCATATGGTCATACTACAAAAGTGCAAGTTACTACAGAAGTCCAGTGTGTGAACACTGTAAAGTAGTAAGCTTACTCAAAAGAGTAAACTTAGTAAAAGGTGTAAGTTACCTTTGTGAATAAGGGTCTCCGTGTGTAGGGCAAAGATATGTCATGAAAAGGAGTGTTTGTTCAGCTTTCTTTTTTTCCTGTTTCAGAGGAGCAATTGTTTTACTCAGTTTTGATAAGTTTGAGTTGATGTTGTGGCCTTCTGTTTTCTGAATTGCTTAAATACTCAAAGTTCTGGTTCACTGGGACAAACAAACGTTATATCACTTTCCTGAAAGTCAGTAAACTAATAGTCTCCATTCCTTGAAGTTAGAAAGGCAGGTGTGTCAATTTTGCCTATGGAGAATCATGAGAAGCAGCTTTACTCATTAGCATCTGTTTGAAAATATAATTGATCAAGTCTAGTACAGAAATATGGGCAACCTTGTGTTCCTGGGAACCTGGGCAATTATAGTTAGGTAGTACAATGGTTCCATGCCTGGGTTTCCCTATCTAACAAACAACATGCACTCATGTAGGATATCAACAGATTTTACTGTTCTCTATAGTATAAATGCGTTAAAGACCACCTTTTTTTGTGAAATTGTATAGGTGTTCAAGTGAAAGGTGCAGGGAAAAGTGACAAGGTGAATAAGAGTGTTTACTGGAATGCATAGTAATGTGTGTTTTCTAATAAGATTAAGTTTGAGATGCATGGGGGCAATGTAGTAGTTACATTTTTGCATGCACCTTTATTAAGCTGCATGCCCTATGTGCAAACAGCTGCGTCTATAAAGGAGTGGCTAAATTAGTGGAAACTGAACAGCCGACTCAAATTTCACGCACCCCAAAGGACCCTACGATCAGCCCAGCTCTCCTACGCCGTGGTTCCCCGCACCAGAAAGACCAGATCGGGAGGCCGCTCCTTCTCCTTCCTCGCGGCCAAAGCATGGAACGCCCTTCCGCTCCACCTCAGACAGACAACATCGCTCCCCATCTTCGCAAGAAACCTCAAAACCTGGCTCTTCGACAGACCCCCTCCTTGATGGAATGGAACCTGCACCCCCCCCCCCACCCCTAGCGCCTTGAGACCCTTACGGGTGAGTAGCCACACTTTAACAAACCCCTGATTGATTGATTGATTGAAACCTGGTGGTTTACCTTGACCCTGTGAGTTGCTAGAGAGTTTGAATTAAATTACCTTAAATTGAAGCGCTACTTTTTTGTATTAGTTAGAAGCATATGGTTTCTTGATTAAGCTTCAACACACAATACGAAATAACCAACTATATTTAGATTTGATTAAATAAAGTCATTTTAATTATTCAATTATTTTTATTTTTAATTAATTTTTATGACAGGCTAATTATGCTTTATTTCTGAAAGAAGACACTCTGTAATATAAGAGGTCAGTATTCAAGCAGCATAAGTGGCATACTAAATCCTGAGATACTAACAGCAATCACATTGTATTAATAAATTCCTTGATGAAGGTGTAACACTCCAAAAGAACATATACATACTAATTAGGTTTGGCTAAAAACATCTTTAATAATTCAATTAAATTTAATTAGTTTAGATAACAAGCTCATTATGCTTTATTTTTGCAGATCCTACTCTACAATACAAGACATCAGACGTCAAATAGCAAGGGTGGCTTATTACATCCCATAAATAGTAAAAGCAATCATTTACATATCATTATTAAATTGATTTCTTCATCAGAGGGTACCTAGTGAACATTCTGTTTGCTTATTTCAGCATTTATTAATGTTCAAGCGATTAATGATTTTAGAATAATTAGACAACATCAAAACATGGTGATATGAAAAATATATGGTGAAAGAAACGCCATCAACTTTCGAAACATGAAACGGCATTAAGGTCTGTGATGTTTTAAAGAGAAAAATGAGTGTACTTCTTTTAAACAGGGGAGAGATCAGGATGAAAAAGGGTCTTAAGCCCTTAGGTAGGTTGCCCTAGAGCCAGGGTGGTGCGACCGGTGCAGCCATACCTGGTGCTGACCTTGGGGGCTGCTGTGTTTAGAAATAATGTGGGCTTAGAAAGGACCAGCTGCAGAATTCCTAGTATGCCCAACAATAAAAATGTAAAGATAACGCTGATTACTAATGTTCCTGCTGAAAAGTGATCAGAGTTTTGTCTAGCTGCAGCTTCGACTCCTCATAACGTAGCCCTGAGTGTTAATGCACCTGATGTAAAGAACTTGTACCATGAAGATCAGAGAACTGTATTGTATGTGGATTACTGCTTTTGTAACAGAGATTCTTTTCTGACTTGCATTTCTTAGGTTACTATCCTAATATAACACATTGACCTATATGTGACCTATGAGCTGTCATCAAAAGGTGCATGCAAACGGGTATAGGGTAGAATGTTACTTTCCTCAATCTTTCATTATCCTAAAGTTTCAAAAAAGGGGGTTGTTTGGGTTCTTCCGTGTAAAGCAAACCCCAACTATTATGGAACATGTTATATCCTGAGTTCGGAGTTTGGATACTCTTCAAATATACTGCCTACTAGTATGGATGACATGTGACTCCTTCTCCCTGCAGTCCTCATTGTTTTATGTAACATTTCCTATAGACTGATTTACAGCTGTATGGTTTATTGGCTTTGTTTAATGTGTGTGATGCTCTGACACCCTCCACTGGTATGGTTAGCGCTCTAAAACAAATGCAATGCATGTGAGAGAAGGCCTATGGAGAGAGGAGGGGCACTGTTGAAGAGAGGTAGTGAGGGAATCCCTGGAGCAGGTCGTCACTGGGGAGGCACCAAATCAAATTGTTGCATCTGGCGCACCAGTGCCAGATGGTGAACAAGACCTTCTGTGTAGATGTTCCTTTCACCAAACACCCTTGCACTCTTCAGTTTGTTGCTCAGCTGGAATAGGTAGAAGAGGTTAGCATTTCCTCCCACCATTTCCTTCCTGATGCATTTAATGGGTATGCACACTGCACCTTCTCATGACTGTGTACCACACTCCAGTGTTAGTGGGACCTGCAGGGCTGAGTTTCTAATGACCCTCCAAGGCTAGAGTGATGGGACACTGAAGTGAGGGTTGGGGAGGAAACAAGAGGAATGTCATAAGAAGTTGCTGCAGTCCCGGCCAAGAGCAGGACCTTTCTTCTGTATGGTTGGTACTGCACGTGATACACTCTCCTCACTCACATCTCCAAGCATCTATAAGGGCGTGACCGAATGCAGAACTCTCAAGTTTTGAAAGGCCCATGCCTGAGCAGCAGCTCATCCAGGTCAGGTGTTTTACTTGCCTTCTTGAACTTGCAGCCTTATACTCTAGCCAATTTTAAAATCGGGACTACAAGTCCCAGAATGCTAAGTAAATATCTGGTCTGGATAAACAACTCATTCATGAGGCAGCTGCGTTCCCTCGTTCAGGCACATTTAGAATTTAGTCCTATTCCCTACTATCTTCGATGTTCACCAGCAGCCATTGGGCAGTACCCTATAATTCGTAATGATGGATTAAAAAGGGTCAGAGTCTTAAAGAAAAGAACGCATGTTGGACATTCACTAGAATTCATTAAGAACATCAAACCATTGTTCATATTGACCAGCAATAAAATCATATTAATCACAGCCGTGATTTGTTGTCATATTAGAGATTTCGCTCAATCAAATGCCCATCTTTTCAATGTATTATTACATATTTAAATCACAGTTTTTCTTTTTTAATGATTCTATGGAGGCCCCCTTTTCCAAGCGAATACTTAATTTTTACATTTGTTTCAACTGAAGTTTTTCAGAAAAACCACAATCTCTTGAACTGTTGTTTGCGTTCCCCCACAATGACTACAAAACATGGAGTCCCAAATGGGCTTACGTGCATGGGTGTTAAATTAGATACGAATACAGACTGGCTTTAACGACTGGCTCTGGAGGGAACAGAGTTGGAAACCAACTATGCAAAAGACAAATGCAATACTGAGCTTACATGTTATGACATATGCATCTCTCTGCTGTATAGCACTTACCTTACCTGAATAAGCCTTTCAAGTAGGATGATGTCAGTGCTCCCAAAGTTGACATTGATTCATCTCATGCCATTCATAAATGGTGCTTCTTGCTTGTTTCTCTTCATTTGTTGGTGCAAAACTAGCTGCATTTTTTGCTGTTGCTAATGATCATGGCTTTCCTGTGGTGGGAAGTGGTATTACTGCACTTTTCGATGTGATAATGTCCTGTAAAATAAGAATTATATCGAATGCAGAGACGGTCTGTAGTAGATAGAATGAGTCTCACCGAGTAGGATAGTAATGGTCACACAATAATTAACACACAATATTGCATTTCTGAAGGAATTCGGTTTGTATTGTTTGCTATCCAAATGGCCATTATCAATACAACTACACACAGACACCTACATATGTATACCAAACGACAGTACATATAATATGCTTTGAATGTTGCTTTTTTTACTGTATAGTAAAAAGGGTACGGCATCCCGTACAGTAAGCCGTGATCTGACTGTGTTCTTTTGTATCACCTCAAGACTTTTAGAGCACATGCAGCTAGAACTCTTTCATATCCATTATTTCTTGGCCTATCAGTGCTGTCTACCTACCTACTTCCCCTCTTTTATACTCAGTTCTTGAAGGTAAGGTGCAAGTTTCCAGCTGTGCTGACATCTGACTACTACTGCAGTGCTAGCTCCTCACAAGACATAACTGATCCCTCGCTGAGAGTGTGATGTGCGGCCTCCTTCCGTTTCTTCCACTAATAAGGGTGTCTGTTGTGTCAAGGAAAGGTTGTCTGTGGTCCACCTAAAACAAGCATTGACAACGCCAATAGGTCTGACTTTTTAAAGACTCTTGCATGGTAATGTGAAGAAATACAAGTAAATAGCATGGGGATAAATCTGTATTTGTGAGAACTCTTAGAACTGTAGAATAATATTGGTGTAGGTTAAAAGGTGAGGTGACAGTTGCATTGCCAAGCCCAACTTCAAAATCCATGTAGGTTAATAACTGCCCTCCTCCCATCTGTGCTGCTGCCAGAGAAAACAACATACATGTTTAAGTTATCTAAGACACTTTAATAGCAGTCCGTTGTAATGTGTGTGCTCCTGAAAGTTCAAGCTCAGACAGCAGGATAGATAAACAAAATGATCACAGCTGTGTAGGGGGCAAGCACTTTTTTGCGGAGGCGCACGACTTCTGTTTAATTAAAACATACTCCTGGCTTCCATGTGGGCGGAGCCAACGCTCTTCTTAAGTATTTCTCACATCATTGTCTGGTGACTTTTTAAACGGCGATCTCTTCTTAGACTGCTCTTAACGCTGGGGTATTTCTGCACCTGCATGTGTTTATCTCTTCTCACTTTCTTGTCCATATCGGTTTGACTGCATTTCATGTGGGGTTCCAAGATGCCATTTTGTTTCACTGACAAAATGGCATCTTGGAACCCCACATGAAATGCGGTCAAACCGATATTGAGAAAGCGCGTGCGAGACAACTCGACCGCGAGGACTAGAAGCGGCGATTACCGCAAATATTGTGAGAAGAGATAAACACACGCGGGTGCAGAAATACCCCAGCGTTAAGAGTGGTCTAAGAAGAGTTCGCCGTTTAAAAAGGGTGTATTATAATTGACTGGCTGATTGCACGATCAAGTACAGAAACAAAACGGAAGGTGATAAGAAAGGCTCCAAGCAAGATACAACTTGCGGCACAGTCCCTGATAAATCGATAATTCTCAGAAAATTGCAGAGCCCTGATGAGAATCCTGGTAGTGAACACCTATGATTCGAAACACGTCGGCATATCATTGGCATATCATTTAAGCACTGAGGAAAGACGATTTAATTTCAAGTCTGTGAATCGAGAATTCATTTCTTTTTTTCAAATTTTTAATGGTCTCCCCGTGCTATTAAGGATATTAGATATAGACATTAAAAGAAAATCTAGCACTATCAACCCATTCACCGTAATTGAAAAAAACATAAGTATTGGATGCTTTGACATTTTTTGTTTGTTTTTTGACCTTCTGCGTAAAATCACAATGTGATGTATTATGTCTTCTATGATTTATTGTCTATGTGAATTTGGAATGTTTATTCTGTAAACTGTTGGTATTTGTGTTTTTATATGTAATGTAGATACTATTGGACAAAACTCTTTTTCATATTGAAATGAACCAATGAAAACTAAAAAATAAAAAGTCATAGGTATAAATAAAATACGGGTACAACAAAAAAAGTGTGTTTGGCCATTAAGCGGAAATTACAAATGCTTCTAAAAATTTGAGGTATAGGCCAGACCCCAATTTTTTCACAAATTTGTAAATCAGCAGGTCATGCAGTTGCTTTTGATGCCCCCTGATCGAAGCCTCCACAAAGAGGGTCATGGTTTGAATTGCTATTGCATTTCATTCTTTGCTTTGGGTGTAGGTTTCAGCGCCAAGAATGGAGAGTGTTAGAACTGGGGTCTCTAGTTGGCAATGGTTTGCACCTTTGTCCAAATAGGGACCCTTGCTTCTAGTCAGGGTAATAGGGCTACACTCCTAAAATAACCCCTGCTCAACCCTGTGGTAGCATGGCACGAGCAGGTAGGCTTATCTCAGAGGCAGTGTGTAAAGCATTTATGAACACATACAGTAATACAGTGAAAACACTGCAGATTGACACCACACAGAATTTTATAAAAATGAGTATTCTTTATATAGACTTAACATGAGACCCAAAACGACAAAATTCACAATACAGTATTAAGAAAAATAACTTTTAGATGGTAGAAATAGCTTAGTTCAAAGATGATGGTAAATGCAACACGTTTCTCACAAAGTGCCTTTGGATTCGTCATGCAAGTTAAACAAAAGGTTCGCAGGGAGAACGATGCGGAGGCGATGTGTCTGTTTCTCAGTGCTTGCGCAAAGTAGGCACCTTAGAGGAGAGGAGGTGATGCGTCGATCTCGTGTTGTGTTCCCGTTGCGATGCTACAAAATAGCGCCTCGATGTAATGCGAAGATCCAGTGCGATGCAACAAGATGGTGTCTTTGATGTGATGCAATGACGTGAAGGCGGTGCGTGCACGCCCGACGGCCGTGCAGCGACTCTGGAACTTCTGAGTCACAACAGGTCTAGTGACACGCTTCTCCGGTGAGGAGACGGCAACCCTCCATTGATGAGACGGCAAAATGCGATGCAGGGCACGCTACGAAATTCGTTTTATTTATTAAATTGTTTACTTACCTGCAATTATCCATATTCCATTGTTTACCACCCCCCACCCTGCCCCTGCCCCGCACCACCTCCCTGCCCCACCAAACTCCCTTCACGGGACGCGGCTGCTCTCACCTCCTATAAATACAGACCTTACAGTCATTGATTGTTGATAGATTTTGCCCAATTTCAGGCCTCCCATGTTTATCCAACTTGGCACACTTCAGTTAGTATTCAGATCTGACTACTGCAGAGGACTGGCTACCCTAGTGGTAAATTATATCATTTGTTGAATTGTCAATGAAGGTGACAATATTTCTTTATGCTAAGTGACTTAGCACCAACATTTGAGACTGACAATTGCAAAACTTTCCTAAACACTTGAAAGCATGTTGGGATTTGATGGGTCTGTTCTGAAATGGTTTGAGTCATAACTCTCCGATCATATTCAGCAAATGCAAATTTAAAAATCATTCTTTGATACTATCCCCATGTGGTTTGGCATTCCCCAGGGATCTGTCTTGGTATACATTTTAATTACTGTTAGAAATGGGATTTTTGGTTGGCTAGGGCATGCGCCTAAGCCAGGCAGAAACTACCACTCTAGTCAGGGCAAGGGAGTTACACGCTGAAGATGACCCCTGCTCACACACTTGGTAGCTTGGCACGAGCAGTCAGATTTATCCCGGAGGCAATGTGTAAAGCATTTGCGCAACACACACACAGCAGCGACACACTAGGCACACCACAATATGAACTCCACACAAGGTTATATCAAAAATACCTTTTGTATTACTCATAAAACACATTAGAACACAATCACACATTTACACTGTGCCATTTGGCCCATAGTATGACTTTACAGGGATTATATCACTATAGGGCCTATCGGGCCACTGTTCTAATATCACAACTCACACTTTGTGAAGGCAACCAGTACCTACTGCTAGACACTGTACAAAGCATAAACACATTATGCATATATCATGAGTTATGAACATCATAACACACCTTAGTACAGCATGTTATGCAAAACATAATCATCAGTAGTGCAGTACATCAGGCCCACCTTAGGCCTAAACTTCATCAGCAGCAGAAACCTATAGTACACCCGCTAAAGGGTTACTATCCCCAAGTCAGTGTTCCCAAGTGGGGGCCCTGTCCTGGGCTTGCATCGCAATGCCACCTTCACACAAAAGTGCCCTCGATATCTCGGAAGCGCACTGCTGCACGCAACCCTGCAGCTGTACTTAGGGGGATAAATGCTGGAATACCCTCAGTGCTCCTTCCATACCCAAGAGAGGTATGAAAATGGCCCTTCAGGGCCGAGAACACGGCAGTGCGGCCCGTAATGCCAAGGAGGAGGGGTGCAACTCACCCCTGCCTTCTCCGAAGAACGCTCCCGACTTTGCATCTGCCTGCAATCCGACGGCGCAGCTGTGACAGTAATCAGGCCCAAGCAGTGTGCCTCGAAGTCCGCAATCACCGGGCCCTCTCATCTCCTCGGTCTCCTCGGTGGGAGGCAGCCTGTTCCAGGCAAAAGAAGGGAAGAGGCAGGAGGGAACCTGCCAGGCTCCGGTTCTTTCTCCAGCTGCACCCAGAGCCCACCTACAAACAGGCTCAGGCAGCATGCAGGGCTCTCACCAGCAACACCGGAGCCCTGCCCACACCCAGGTACAGATTTGCCTCACCTCCTGCCTTTTGCTCTGCTTCCTCCGGCTGGCCCGCCCAAGGTCAGGCTCTCCTTGCCTGACTTCTGGTTTCCACGGAGCAAAGTCTCCGTCATATTGGTTTTCCAGCCACAGGCGCCTAGGGTCAGAGAGTGCCCTCTTCGCTTGGAGGAAGGCGCACCGCCACGTGCTTCCTTAGGGACCACATGGCAGAAAGAAAACATTGGCAGCACTCCACATGCTTTTGCAACACAAGCCCATGCCAAGGGCTCCACCACACCGGGCAGAAATCCAGCAGGGTTCTTAGCCCCGGTCCACGGCATAAAAGAAAATTAAGCGCTCCGCCTGCCTACCACTTCAAGGCCCAACCAGGGAGCAGGCAGCGCTTTTCTCTAGGAACCTGCCAAGGGTAGAGTTGGCACAAGCAGGCCAGCACACTGGGTCTCCTCAGAAGAACAGCAGTTCATTCAGCTGCCAAGCAGGGCAGCAGGTCAGTCCTTTAGCGGCAGTTCCTCCTGGCCGTCCAGCAGCCTGCCGGACGCAAATTCCCAGTAAGGTCAACAGCACAACTTACATGGGGTCACAGCCCCAATATTTATACCACTGCCAGTCTTTGTTCTGCCCTGGCACAGGGTCTTGGACCTAGTCCAAACCAGTTCTTTGGGGGACTTAACAAGTGCCCAATAGTCCCCATTGTTAGCGTAGGCTCTGACCCCAGACACACCACAGGGGGGAGGAGCCAGCATTGTGGAAAGCAGGCACAGTCCTATTCAGGTCCAGGTGCTACTCCTCCCACTCCTGCAAATGCAGATCGGCCTATTCAGCCTAGTGCAGACTCACCAGCCCCTCTGGAGCCACTGCACCTCCCCAGCCCCTTTCATCCAGAGGCAGATATGCTATACACAACAGGCAGGCACAAAGACACATAGTTCACAGAAATGTCCACTTCTAAAAGTGGCATTTCTAAAATAGTGATTATAAATCTGCGAACACCATTACGAAGTATTTATTACCACTATTCCAAACATAACAAACTTAATCATGCTAGTCCTCTCATGTCAGGAATTACCACTAAAACACATATCAGGGAATCCCCAATGCATTCCTATGAGAGGTCAGCCTCACAGCAGTGAGAAACCAAATAGGCTGTTTATCACTGCCAGGACTTGCCACACAGTTAAGGCACATGTCCTACCTTTTACCTACCGCGCACCCTGCCCATAGGGCTAGCTAGGGCCTACCTTAGGGGTGACTGATATGTAGTAAAAGGGGAGTCACAGATGTGGCAACCACTTTATGTGCCATGTCACAGCGGCAGGCAATGGCAGAGGCCTGAGACAGGTTTGAAAGGCTACTTTGGTGGGTGGCGCAAGAAGCGCTACGAGCTCTCCAGCAGCATTTAATTTACTGAACCCGGGTATATGAGATACCACTTTGCAAGGGACTGATAGGTAAATTAAATATGCCAAACAGGTGTAGACCAATCTTACCAAGTTTACCATAGAGAGCACAAGCACTTTAACACTGGCCAGCTGTGATAAAGTGCCTTGAGTCCTAAAACCACCAACACCAGGTCGGAAAAAGTACAAGGAGGAAGGCAAAAGGTTCAGGGATGAGCCTGCAAAAAGGGCCAAGTCTAACAATTACTCTCTGTGTTGAACTCCTCTAAGAATTAGTCATTAAGCCAGGTGTCTTTTTTCATCAGCAGGCACATGACAAACGTTTTTCTCAGATTTGGCTCTCCTAAATCCATGTACATGTTGAAATCGTTTCTAGAACTTATACATACCCTATGAAACAGAAATACCTGAACTTTAACCCCATTATGATCAAATTCCTTCTCTTCTCTCCAGAATTTACTATGGTCACCAGCCATACCAACCTGACCTAGTCAGAACCGGTCGCTCCACCCGCTCCTGGTCGTCCTCTCTGTGCCAGACTGTGCCCCTGCCTCCATCGTGCCTGCTGCATCGCGTGGTTTTATATTTGTGCCAGCATCGTGCCCCTGTCTCCATCGTGCTGCCTGCTGCATCGCGTGGTATCGTATTTGTGCATTGTGCTTTAATTCCGAGTAGTACTCTGTGCCAGACTGTGCCCCTGCCTCCATCGCGCCTGCTGCATCGCGTGATTTCATATTTGTGCCAGCATCGTACTCCTGTCTCCATCGTGCTGCCTGCTGCATCGCGTGATATCGTATCTGTGCATTGTGCTTTAATTTCGAGTAGTACCTGTGCCAGACTGTGCCCCAGATCTCGCCCGGCATTGTTATTGTTATTGTTGGTGCCATTTGGTTGTCCCAGCCCGTCTCTCCTCCCCGCTCCCTGCCGCTGCACCCCCACGGCCCCACCCCCGCTCCCTACAGCATTTCCAAACATTCCCCTCCCCACTCGCCACCCCGCTCCCGCCTCCCAGCTGCTCCTCCCTCCCACTGAACTTAAGATCAGACCCGAAAGGTGAAGAGCTGTGACCGTCCTGACCTAGTCAGAACCGGTCGCTCCACCCGCTCCTGGTCGTCCTCTCTGTGCCAGACTGTGCCCCTGCCTCCATCGTGCCTGCTGCATCGCGTGGTTTATATTTGTGCCAGCATCGTGCCCCTGTCTCCATCGTGCTGCCTGCTGCATCGCGTGGTATCATATTTGTGCATTTTGCTTTAATTCCGAGTAGTACTCTGTGCCAGACTGTGCCCCTGCCTCCATCGCGCCTGCTGCATCGCGTGATTTCATATTTGTGCCAGCATCGTACTCCTGTCTCCATCGTGCTGCCTGCTGCATCGCGTGATATCGTATCTGTGCATTGTGCTTTAATTCCGAGTAGTACCTGTGCCAGACTGTGCCCCAGATCTCGGCCGGCATTGTTATTGTTATTTTTGGTGCCATTTGGTTGTCCCAGCCCGTCTCTCCTCCCCGCCGCTGCATCCCCGCGGCCCCACCCCGCTCCCTACAGCATTTCCAAACATTCCCCTCCCCATTCGCCACCCCGCTCCCGCCTCCCAGCTGCTCCTCCCTCCCACTGAACTTAAGATCAGACCTGAAAGGTGAAGAGCTGTGACCGTCCTGACCTAGTCAGAACCGGTCGCTCCACCCGCTCCTGGTCGTCCTCTCTGTGCCAGACTGTGCCCCTGCCTCCATCGTGCCTGCTGCATCGCTTGGTTTCATATTTGTGCCAGCATCGTGCCCCTGTCTCCATCGTGCTGCCTGCTGCATCGCGTGGTATCGTATTTGTGCATTGTGCTTTAATTCCGAGTAGTACTCTGTGCCAGACTGTGCCCCTGCCTCCATCGTGCCTGCTGCATCGCGTGATTTCATATTTGTGCCAGCATCGTACCCCTGTCTCCATCGTGCTGCCTGCTGCATCGCGTGATATCGTATCTGTGCATTAATTCCGAGTAGTACCTGTGCCAGACTGTGCCCCAGATCTCGCCCGGCATTGTTATTGTTATTGTTGGTGCCATTTGGTTGTCCCAGCCCGTCTCTCCTCCCCGCTCCCTGCCGCTGCACCCCCGCATCCCCACCCCCGCTCCCTACAGCATTTCCAAACATTCCCCTCCCCACTCGCCACCCCGCTCCCGCCTCCCAGCTGCTCCTCCTTCGCTCCGCCCCCTCCACTCTCCACTTATGGTAGAATGGCAAACGCGCAGCGTTCACGCGCAGTGGGTGCGCCCCATGCGCGCCGAAGGCGCGCCAAAGGTAAGCCCGTCTACGCCCCTCCACGCCCGGACCGCACCCAGCGCCAGACCCCCTGGCCCCCGCAGAGGCCATCCCACCCGCCTAACGTACGACGCCGCCACCCTCACTGCGCTCCACACCGGCCGACTCCCCGACTGCAACCTAGCCGCCCCAGGATGTACCCATGGACCCTTCACCTGCCAATCCTGCAAGTTCTCCTGCATCAAGTCCCACACCACACCCACAAACGCCAAACAGAGATCCGACAATAACCACCTGAAGTGCATCCTACTCAACACCTGCTCGGTCCACAGACACGCCATTGAACTATGGAACTTACTTGACACCACATCGCCGGACGTCGCCTTTCTTACGGAAACCTGGATGAACGCCTCATCAGCGCCCGACATCACCATAGCCATTCCGGACGGTTACAAGATCGTCCGAAGAGACCGCATCAACCAAACAGGAGGAGGAATCGCCATCGTCCACAAGAACACCATTCGCATCTCGACCAGCTCCGAAGACACCCTCATAGCCACCGAACACCTCCACTTCCAGATACACACCGACCCCAAGACCACACTCAGAGGCACCCTCATTTACAGACCCCCAGGACCCCGCACACAATTCAGTGAAGACATCGCTGACTTTATCAATCCACACGCCCTCCCCTCCGACGACTACATTCTCCTAGGGGACCTCAACTTCCACCTAGAGAATAACAACGACAACAACACCACCAACCTACTGGACAACCTCGCCAATCTCGGACTCAAACAACTGGCGAGTACCCACACCCACTACGCCGGACACACGCTCGACCCAATCTTCTCCTCCAGCAAGCACATCTCCTTCAATCACGTCACAAGACTCCACTGGATAGATCACAGCTGCGTCCACTTCAGCTTCAAAAAGACCACCACCCACCACCACCCGCAACAAGTTCCCCGCAGAAACTGGAACAAAGTTACCACCGACCAGGTCACCACATCTCTGAACCAAAACCTTCCCGCCATATCAACGGACCTAAATAAAGCAGCCATCAATCTCGCACAGTGGATCACCCACTGCGCTGACGAATTAGCACCCTTGAAAAACCATCAAAACAAGCCAGGAAACAAAAAAGCCTCCTGGTTCAACGACGACCTCAAGAACTCCAAAAAGAACTGCCGCGCCCTCGAGAAAGTCTGACGAAGAAACCCAACCACAGATAACATGACCGCCCTCAAGGACGCCACCCGCAAACACCACCAACTGATCCGCTCCACCAAGAAATCAGCATTCAAGGATCGACTAGACAACAACGCACACAACAGCAAGGAACTCTTTAGCATTGTCAAAGAGCTTACCAATCCCAGCGCCGGCAACAACGACATCACTCCCTCTCAAGACCTCTGCGACTCTCTAGCCTCATTCTTCCACAGCAAGATCGCGGATATACATAACAACTTTGGCGACCAGTCCACTCCCTCCACCACCGAACTGAAGCCCCCCTCCACCACCCTTCGCGCCTGGACCCCGATTAGCACCGAAGACACCATCCGCCTGATGAACTCCATCCACTCCGGATCTCCAACCGACCCATGCCCCCACCACATCTTCAACAAGGCCGACTCCATCATCGCACCCCAACTCCGGAACATCATCAACTGCTCCCTCAACACCGCTACCTTCCCAGAAAGCTGGAAACACGCCAAACTCAGCGCCCTCCTGAAGAAACCTACTGCAGACCCCACCGAACTTAAAAACTACCGCCCCATCTCACTCCTCCCATTCCCCGCCAAAGTCATAGAGAAGACCGTCAACAGTCAGCTCGCCGCCTTCCTCGAGTCTAACGGCTCCCTCGACCCCTCACAGTCCGGCTTCCGAGCCAACCACAGCACAGAGACCGCCCTCATCGCAGCCACAGATGACATCCGGACACTACTCGATAACGGGGAAACAGTGGCCCTCATCCTCCTAGACCTCTCCGCAGCATTCGACACTGTCTGCCACCGCACCCTTGTACAACGCCTCTGGGACGTCGGGATACAAAATAAGGCCTTGGATTGGATTATCTCGTTCCTCCCCGGAAGAACCCAAAGAGTCCGCCTCCCTCTTTCAGATCAGAGGCCACCGAAGTCATCTGCGGCGTACCACAAGGATCATCGCTTAGCCCCACCCTCTTCAACGTCTACATGAGTCCCCTCGCATCCATCGCACGCCAACTCAACCTCAATATCATCTCATACGCTGACGACACACAGCTGATCCTCTCCCTCACCAAAGACCCAAACACCGCCAAAACCAACTTACATGAAGGAATGAAAGACGTAGCCGAGTGGATGAAGAACAGCCGACTGAAACTGAATTCAGACAAGACGGAAGTCCTCATCCTAGGATCATCCCCCTCTGCATGGGACGACTCATGGTGGCCACCGGCCCCAGGAAGCGCACCCAAACCAACGGACCATGCTCGCAACCTGGGATTCATTCTACACTCCTCCCTCTCGATGACCAGACAGATCAACGCCGTCTCATCGTCATGCTTTAACATCCTACGTATGCTCCGAAAAATCTTCCGATGGATCCCAACCGAAACAAGGAAGGCGGTCACCCAAGCACTTGTCACAAGCCGACTGGACTACGGAAACACCCTCTACGCCGGAACCACAGCCAAATTGCAGAAAAGACTTCAACGCATTCAAAACGCCTCCGCTCGATTCATCCTAGACATACCCCGCCACAATCACATATCCGGCCACCTGAGAGACCTTCACTGGCTTCCCATCAACAAGAGAATCACGTTCCGTCTCCTCACTCACGCACACAAGGCCCTCAACGACCTAGGACCCAAATACCTCAACACTCGCCTGACCTTTTACACCCCCACCCGCCAACTACGATCGTCCAACCAAGCCCTCGCCACGATTCCACGCATCCGAAGAACCACCATGGGAGGAAGATCTTTCTCCTACCTAGCGGCCAAAACCTGGAACTCCCTCCCCACCCACCTCCGTCTTACACAGAGCCACCTCTCCTTCAGAAAACAACTCAAAACTTGGCTGTTCGATAAGTAGCGATCCCCTCTCCCCCAAGCGCCTTGAGACCCTCTGGGTGAGTAGTGTGCTATACAAATTCTTGACTTGACTTGACTTGGTCTGATATCCGTAAGACTACTGGCATAAATCCCCAAATAGTTATTTCAGCTAAATCGTTTGAATTTCTATTGGAGGAGAGCCTTCTCTGAAGGAAAATATTCTAACAGTGGCCAAATTAACAAGATCAATAACATAAACACAAATATGTATAATCTCTGAACAGGATTATAAACTCATTATTGCGGCCCTTGTCATATCTCACCTGAAATATGGATTGGCTATAGTTAATGACTAGCACCCTACAACTTGACAAAGACAAGTGTAATCCGATCATCTCAGTCCTATTTGCCCAGAAGTGACCGACTATTGATTCAAGCTCTTTAATGAAGCTCTCTCTTACAAAGCCTTGAACTTAAACACTCTCTGATACCTTGCTCAAGGTTTTGTTGGGAAAGAGGAGTATTATCAATAAAGTGCCTAGTCCTTTCTCTTCATTACTTATTCCATACACATTGATTAACATGATTGTTCTTTGGATTTTAATCTCAATACAATAAAAGAAAGCCTTAGAGACGTTATAAGTAGAAGCAGAAGGTAGATGTTATTCACCATTAACACTTTTCATTAGGATTCCCTCAAACATGGACCACAAATGTATTGACATCGTTTTCAACCTTTTTGTCCTGAGAAAATAGCTACCCCCAACTCATAATTGGCACACATTTAGACCCACCAAATGTTAATAGTTAGAGGAACATCATTAACCCATCCCCTAGCAATACAGAATATTGCATTGCCAGGAAGGTAAGGCAACCCTCCACAGTTAAAGCAAACACAAGGAGATGATGACGGAGCGCAGGATGATTGTTACCGGTTTCTTGGCAGTTCGGGCTGGCCTGTTCCCATGAGGCACAGGGTCAAGACTGATTTGCATATAGCTGTGTCTGAACTGGGGTGGCAAAGTGAGCTAAAGAACGAATATGGATTCAACCCAGATCTGTGCCTGGGGGTGAGTGTCTGAAAAGTTTCAGTGCTCCGTCCATCATCTCCTTGTGTTTGATTTGTTTGTCCTAAGTTGGCAGGGTTTGCCCAGACGTGGGTCCCTTGCTCACTTTGCCACTGGATACAAGTTTGCCTTGCTGATAAGGTGCTGTTAGGCCGAAACCAGTACTAGGATGATTGTTTACGGTCCAGGGAAGACATGGCTTGGCAGTTCAGGCTGGACTGTTCCCATGAGGCACAGGGTCAAGACTGACTTGCATATTGCTGTGTCTGAACTGGGGTGGTGAAATGAGCTAAAGAACAATGATGAATTCAACCCAGATCTGTGACTGGGGCAAAGTGTCTGAAAAGTTTTGGTGTTCCGTCTATCATCTCCTTGTGTTTGCTTTGTTCGCTCTAAGTTGGAAGGGAATCCTCAAATGTGGGTCCCTTGCTCACTTTGCCACTGGATTCAAGCTAGCCTGGCTGATGAGGGCTGTTAGTTGAAACTGGTCCCAGGATGCTTGTTTCTGGTCCAGGGAAGACACAGCTTGGCAGTTCAGGTTAGACTGTTCCCATGAGGCACCAGGTCAAGACTGATTTCCCTACAGCTGTTTCTGAACTGAGGTAGCGAAGTGAGCTAAAGAATGATGATGGATTCAACCTAGATCTGTGACTGGGGTGAGTGTCTGAAAGGTTTTGGCGCTCCGTCCATCATCTCCTTGTATTTGTTTTGTTCGCTAGCCTAGCTGGTGAGGGCTGTTAGCCCGAAACCGGTCCCAGGAGGCTTGTTTCCGGTCCAGAGAAGACATGGCTTGGCAGTTTGGGCTGGACTGTTCCCATGAGGCACAGGGTCAAGACTGAGTTGCAAATAGCTGTGTCTGAACTGGGGTGGTGAAGTGAGCTAAAGAACGATGATGTATTCAACCCAGATCTGTACCGAGGGGTGAGTGTCTGAAAAGTTTCGGCGCTCCGTCCATCATCTCCTTGTGTTTGCTGTGTTAACCCTCCACAGTTGTCATGAGCACCTCATAAAATTCTCGATGAAAAATGTATTTTTTATCAGTGCTCACCAATTCTAGGAGATCATAGGAGCCCATAACAATGTTTAAGAGATTGATCTTTCTGAAAAAAGACTTGTATGTGCACATACTGGAAAAAAAACAATACCATGGCATATCTCATTTCATTTCATCAACTTTTATTCGATTATAGACTTGTATAATCATAAAAAGTACATTTAAAACAGGGAAATATAACATAGTAAAAAAGAGAAAAGTCAATGTGCTATTGATCACAGAACTGGCATCGCTATATCGAACAGAAGATGTCAAAGTGGGTTACTGTTATAGAAATGAAACAAGTTTAGAAGTTGACTTTGCGACAAGTTGATATTACAATTTTAAGAAAGGTCGCTATCATTTTTGCTTCATGCGGGGATTTCGGGGATTGTAAGTGTGAAAGTGCTGAATGTGATTGTCTAAGACCGCTTAAGCGGAGGAGGGGCAAAATCCATGTTTTCCTTGCTAGTCTGTAGTACTTGCAGAAAAGGACAACATGTATCGTTGATTGTTCAGAGACTCCATCGCAGGGGCAACTCATCAGTTTTCTAGACCAGTTCTTCATTTCTGGAAATGAGACCAGACGGAAAAAAAGATTGAACCGGAGTCTTGTGATTAAAAACTTTTCATAGTTTGAGAGGAAGTATGTCAGATATGGCTGTATGAGTTTCCCTGTCTGCAATATGCGAGATTTTTCATTATGTTTTTTGATAATCTCAGCTTGGTTGCGGAGTTCCCTTAAGTGACCCATGCATAGTTCCTTCAGATGTTTTTTCGAGATATCTTCTATTGAGGGGGGTTCGAGGAAGTAGTGCTCGCAGTCAAGGTCTAAAAAGAATTTGTGAATATAATTGAGCCAAGGTATTTTCTTCCAGTACGCTAGGCCGAGACATTCGGTGATGAGGGAGCGGGTGATGTGACTTTCGGGGTTACACCATATTCGCTGCCACAGTAGAATGGGCTGGCATCGTATGGTGTCGGTCATATATTCCATACCCAGTTCCCGATGTGAGGCTAGGATCGGGGAGCTTTGGGGGAGAGCTAGGATGTATTTGATAAAAGCGTTCTCAGTAACCTGGAGTTGGTCAATACATCCATAGCCCCAGATGCCTGCTCCGTACGTGGCCACACTGTGGCATTTTGCATAGTATATCGTTATTAGTTCCGCTGGAGCTGGTTTGCCTAGTTTCCTTGAAAACGCACTTAATGCTGATACTGCGCGACGGAAACTAAGGTTTCTAGCTTCCACTGCCTTAGTCCAGTTCATTTTGTCTTCCACTAAAATGCCCAGGTATGGGTACACCGATGTTTTTTCTAATCTACTGTTGTTAATGGATATGGGCTTAGAGACTCCTGGTCTTGGTCCGATGGTCATTGTGAAAGTTTTTTTGATATTAACTTTCAATCCCAGGGAGTCCATGAAAGTCACATATTTGTTTAGCTGTCGCTGGAGTTGGTTGGATGTCCGTGCCAGGATGACAGAATCGTCGGCATATAGGAGGATTGGTATCGGGCGATGATCTATCAGCGGGAGGTCCAGGCTCCCTTCCAGCATGGCCTGTTCGAGCCCGTTTGTGTATAAATTGAACAGGAAGGGAGCCAGCACGCACCCCTGCCTTACTCCTCGTGATATTTTAAAGGGACGTGATAGTTCGCCGCCAATGCCATAACGAACTCGACCTTCTGCGTTGGTATATAGCTCTCTCAGGAAGGCTAGTATGGGAGGGTCCACTCCGAGGTTTTCCAGGATCTGCCATAGCTTTGCATGCTGTACGCAATCGAAAGCCGCGCTTAGGTCTACATAGACCAGATAGATGTTACCTCCTTTAGCGCGTGTGTACTTTCCAGCCAAAAGGACGAGGTTTAGGGCCTGTTCCACCGTTCCGAGCCCCTTCTGGAAACCATATTGCAGGTCAGTGATGATGTTATTCTCCCGGGCCCATGATTGTAGTCGGTCCAGGAGTATTTGACCTGCAATCTTGCCCGTAGAGTCCAGAAGGGAGATCGGTCGGTAGCACGCGGGGTCATTTCGGTCCCCTTTCTTAAAGATGGGCAGTAATGTCGATGTGGACCATGATTGGATGAGACCAGTTTCGG
Source organism: Lissotriton helveticus (assembly GCF_964261635.1). NCBI lineage: Eukaryota > Metazoa > Chordata > Amphibia > Caudata > Salamandridae > Lissotriton > Lissotriton helveticus. The sequence goes on from NC_136063.1 coordinate 2,073,621,591, forward strand.
CAACTGCTGCCATTACCCGTGTGAGTATTATTGACCAATAATCGACATTGTGTAGGAACAAGTCCATGGGAACCCCGTCTGGGCCGGGGGCCTTGCCAGGATTTGAGGCCTTGATTGCCTTTCTGACCTCGTTGAGGGTAAAACGTAACCTAATGGGATAGATATTTCTCTTTGCTGTTTCAGAGTCTTGTGTTTGAATTATTTGAGCAGCACCCGTTGGTATTGCAAAAATTTTTGTAAAGTGGGAGACCCAGTCGTCCTCAGTTATTGCCACATCAAGGTGGTTTGGGTCAGTGATGTTAGCCAAAAAGGGTGATCTTATGGTCTGCCAGAAAGCAGTGCTATCTTTCCTTGCTGCACTGTCGTGTAGTTGAAGCCATAGATCTTGCTTTATCCGCTTTTTGCGATTTTTCCGGGCGATATTATAGATTTTTCTCCGTTGTGAGATTATTTGGAGATCCCTCGGTTTCTGTCTTAGAGCTTCTTTAAGGGATGTAAGGGTCTTTCGGCAGTCAGTGTCAAACCATCTCGTGGTCGGAAGTCTAGGCTTGTTTTTAGTGTTTATGAATAGCTCGTCCCTTATTGCTTCCTGGATGTTATTAAAGGAGGTGATAATTATTTTTGGGGATGCCTCGGGGGACAAACAGTTCGTTAACCAGAGATGCGTTTTTCCAAGAACCCTTTGTGTTATCTCTTCCAGGTCGATCTTTGACCATTTGATTGCGTAGCCATTCGTCTTCCTCATGGCCAGCGATTGTTGGTCAAGAGAGCTGGCTTTTGCAGAGAGTGTTCCTGATTTTTTCATGAGGATTTCCACACTAAGAGGATAGTGGTCACTGATTGGATTAGACCCTGTTTTGTAGTTTTTTAGTTGCCCGTTATAGGAGTTTGAAGCTAAAATATAGTCGATGGTAGACAGAAAGCCTCGCCCGTGAAAGGTGGGTAGAAAGTCCTGCACCGGGTTGACTAATTCGTTAGCAAAGTCAAGGTCTAGGGTGAAGAGAATTTCATTTAGTTTGTTACCACCCGAGGTGTGCACAAAGTGGGGAATGGGATTTCTGAGTTCGTTCTGGAGCCCACAGTTCCCGTTTTTGTAATTTGGGCACAATGATAAATTGAAGTCACCTCCCCAGATGTACTTGAGTATGGAATTGGGATTTGTCTTCTGAAGTAAAAATAAGTATGCCGCTATTTCGTCTAGGTGTGAGCAGCATTCCTGAGTACCGGTGTTATTATAGTAGTTTATGAATACATATAAATTTTTCTTTGATTCCATTGGCTGTGTGACTTGAATGATTTGAAAGATGTGTGTTTCCTTTAATAGTTTTACAGTGAGTGAAACAGTATTGGAAAAATAGATCATGAGTCCACCTTTAGGTCTTCCCATAGTACTAGGTACTGCTTTGGTGAAGAATGTTTTGTAGCCCGCTAAATGAAGTGGAGTTGTGCGCCAGGTCTCTTGTAGGCACAGGATTTGTTTGCTCCTTGCTGTGTCGAGCCATGAGGGACAGGTTATTTTTGTTGTTAAGCCTGCAACGTTCCAGTAGGCAATGGCTAGGCTCAAAGTTGGTAGTTCCTTCGCAGTTGCGAGTGTTGTCGGGTTGGTGATATTCGCTGTGGCTTGTTGGACGGGTATTCCCAAGTTGATATCGAGTTCTGCCAGAGGGATGTTTGGTGGAAGCTTTTTTGAGTGTAGAGATAGTACCTCGGACTTTAAAGATGTTGCATGCTGCTTGGAGATTGCTGATTGTGACCTAATATCAAATATTTGTTTGCTAAGTTTGTCCCGGGTTGGTCAATCGACCATTTCGAGACAATCGAAACGGTTTTGGGTTGGAAAGGCCTGCCATCCTTCGTAGGTTTGGCAGGGTCTGTCCTGCCAATATGGGCTCTGGCGTTCTCTGGGCCTTTCTCTTGGTCCGCCCCTAGCTATATGATCATAAGGGTTTTCAATCTGTTTCCATGGCGCTTGATGCCATGGCTCCTGATTCCACGGCTCTTTGGGGAGCTGGTGCCATGCCCAGGGTGGAGGGTTACGCTGCTGTTTCGGTGGAGGATAGAAGAAAGAGAGATGTCGAGCGTCGATCCCCCCTTTTTTGTTGAGCTGTGGCCATGCACAAATATAGTCTACTGTTGAGGGATCTCTGCACGTTATAATGATACAGTCTCCACGTATTGATTTTGCCGTTTTGCCTATCCAGGCTACCCTACGGGCTGTGGTGATCCCTCCCGATAGATGGGATTCGAGAGGTCTATTGATGCTTAGCCACTGCATGGCTTTATTTTTAAGTGACCAAGCAGTTTCTGATGTATCGTCGGTTAGCTCTGGCACTCCTGTGAGGACTATTGTGTAGGGAGTAGCTTCCGGGGGCAAATAGACAGGACGTCTAGTTGGTGGAGGTTTTTTGGGTGTGTTTTTTGGAGTCTTTTGGAAGGGAAATGATTTCAGTGGAAGGGTTTCGGACCTTTTTTCTAAGCAGGCTCTGCTGGTGTCTGTCTTTATCGTTGGGTCTGGAGTGTCTGTCTTGTCTGTACCTGTGCTTACTGTTTGCTGTACAGTTATAACAGAAGGTTTCTCTTTCTGAGGTTGAGACGTTTTAGCTGCAGGTTTGGAAAGCGTGATGTTTTGTTTGAGGTTTTTCTGTGCTAGGGACGTTGGGTTTGTGTGGTTGGCTGTTTTCTGCGTGGGTGCTTGATTCTGTTTTTTAGGTGGCTGCGAAGTGTTACGCTGCCCCTTTATTTCTATACGGGTATTTGAGTCTAGGAGGGTGGCCGAAATTATAGTTAGTTGGGCTTCGAGATTTCTAATGCTGAGTTGGATGGGCTTTAAATATTGATATAGGAGGTCTTTTATTGTGGTAAGAACTTGCGAGGTGATTCTGCAAGTTTTACATTGATTTTCAATATAGTCGTTTGAGATTGCCTTGTGTGGGAGGATAGTTTCTGGGAGAATTAGTGTGCTATGGGACGTGGAGTTTAAATGAGATGTTGTTTGTTCCGAGCACGGGACACTAGGTAGTTCTTCATTATTTACTGAACGGGTTTTTGGGATTGCGCCTTCCCTATCACCTTTCTGGGGGGGCTTTTCGCTGGATTGAGCGTCCCCCTGAATTTGACAACCGGCTAGATCAGGGGTTACTTCCAGGTCGTCAAATGTTATGGAAAGGTCTGACTCAGAATGTGTAACTGACAGGTCTACCACCGACGGTACTGTGTTTAAATCGGGTGCTGACAGTGTCACTGGGAGAGAACAATCTTGTGTGTTGAGATTGATGGGGGAGGTGGCGTTTGCTATAGCGCCTAATGAGGAACGCTTCGCGTGTGCACTCATAAGGTCTAATGATACTCTCTTCTCCATCAGAGCTATGCTCTGGTTTATTGTCTCATTGACCCGCGAAATGAATAGATCAATAGGGCCTGTTACTTGTGCTACCTCCTGCGCGTGTTTAGATTTTGGCTTAGAGGTGCTCCTTGTTTTTGGTGGCATGTTTGTTTATTGGGTCAGTGATAAAAGAGAGGTGGCCCGGTCCGGTCTCTACCGGGCACTAACGGGCAACAACGGGCCCGCCCTTGGCCCGCGCGCGTCCCGCGATGCGCGTTATGAGCCCTGTTTAAGTAGGTGTGTTGTAGGGAAGGGGCGTGGCACTGGGAGGGGGCGCAGCTCACGCGGGAAGAGGGAACAGCTGGTGTTACTGACGCTGTCCCTCGCAGTCCCGGGGCCGCGCCTCTCACCTCCTCTGCGGCCTCGCGTCTCCTCGCTCCTCGCTCAAGGTCCCGGTCAGCTTTGGCAAATGAAGGCTGCTCCTGCAGCAATGACAAATCAGGCTTTAAAAACGCTGGTAGGTCAGTTCAAACAGCAACCTCTATGGCGAGCGGCTCCCGCGAAGCGGGGGCCGCGAGAGGTTTTGTACGCCTTGTAGGGGGCGGGGCACTGGGAGGGGGCGCGGCTCACGCGGGAAGAGGGAACAGCTGGTGTTACTGACGCTGTCCCTCGCAGTCCCGGGGCCGCGCCTCTCACCTCCTCTGCGGCCTCGCGTCTCCTCGCTCCTCGCTCAAGGTCCCGGTCAGCTTTGGCAAATGAAGGCTGCTCCTGCAGCAATGACAAATCAGGCTTTAAAAACGCTGGTAGGTCAGTTCAAACAGCAACCTCTATGGCGAGCGGCTCCCGCGAAGCGGGGGCCGCGAGAGGTTTTGTACGCCTTGTAGGGGGCGGGGCACTGGGAGGGGGCGCGGCTCACGCGGGAAGAGGGAACAGCTGGTGTTACTGACGCTGTCCCTCGCAGTCCCGGGGCCGCGCCTCTCACCTCCTCTGCGGCCTCGCGTCTCCTCGCTCAAGGTCCCGGTCAGCTTTGGCAAATGAAGGCTGCTCCTGCAGCAATGACAAATCAGGCTTTAAAAACGCTGGTAGGTCAGTTCAAACAGCAACCTCTATGGCGAGCGGCACCCCATGGCATATCAAATTCAGGGACCGGTTGATAAAGAACTTCCACTGTCAAGGCAGAGGAAATGCAGTCATGGCAGGATCTCCACTCTGTAGTTTTTCACTGTGGCAATCCCACCACAAGTACAGATGCTCTTTGGGAATCGCACCAATTTCTAAAGATCTGAGAATATATGAAAAAACTGTTTCTGAAAAGAGTTGATGAATGTCAGTTAGTCTCTTATTTGCCCATCTTCTGCTGAGTCTGAAAAAAACAGAGAAAGGAGGAATCACCCCATAATGGAGTATATTGATTCATTTTAGTAATTTTGAAAAATGTATACCGATCCAGTCATATTAGCCTGGCAACCTGTATCACCTCGAAACGGGAAACATCACTTACAACGCAACTTTTACCACGCAATGCTTTTACATCGCAGCTTTTACAACGCACACCATTACAACGCATTGCGCTGGGGGGCGCTCTAGGAGAGGGAATAAGTTTAATTTACTGTCCAACACCTTCCCTAGTGTCCACGGGGACTGGAGTTGGAATAGTAAATTAAACTATTCACTATCCAGCACCCCAAAGCGCTATGCGTTGTAATGGTATGTGTTGTAAAACTTGCGTTGTAAAAGCAATGCCGTACATCCCCTTGAAACGTACATGTGTAAAAAGTGGGAGCTATTTGTTGAGAGAAGCAATGTCTTGTACATTTCCCTAATGCCATTTAATACATACAGGCTAATCAATTATCAGAATTGCTTAATACAAAGCAACACAGGTGCTGGCCTTTTGTAGCACAGTAATACAACTTGAACTCAGATAAGCCCTAGCAGCCTTTATGTTAATTTAATGTAATGAAGCTATTTTCTGGCTTCATTAGCCTTATCATTAAGGATAACTTCAGTTTTGGTAGTATCCAATTTATATCCTGAGATTTTCTCAAAACAAAATGCCTCCTCCTCAGTAGCAGTAACAGATGGTCTAGCATTACTGCCACATCATCAGCATATGTCATGAATTGAATCTCTGCTCCATAAACCGCTATAGGTAAAAATGCTCTTGTTATTCTTCAGTCAATTCAAAAAAGGTTCTAGGTATAGCACTTATAACAGTGGGGGAATTGGGCATCCCTTTTAATCTTCTCTTATCCAAATTCATCAGCGATCTGACCCATAATTATAACTGAAGCAATGGGGCTGGTATATTGCACATGTACACGGCAGAGAAATATTTGACTAAAACCATCACTTCCATAACTTTCCTTAAGATTTGCCAAGACACTAACAACATCTTTCTCAGCATCAAGGAGGATTATACCGGCAGTGTACACATAATAGCAAAGAACCAGTTAGCAGAAATGATATACATGGTAGAATCTCATCCCAATATAAATCCATGCCAAAATAAAGGTTTGACAACTCAAGATAGGCACATTGCAAGAATGTAAAGGGCATTAATTAAAGAGATGGGCCTGTAGGAACCTTTCTCATCAGATGTTTGCCCCACTTTCACATATATAGCAATGCTAATAGAATTCCATCAAGGTGGTATATGTAAGGCTTGATCAATCCATTTCCTTATTTGCAATAAACTCATTTGAAATGTAATACTCACTTAGAGCCTTGCTAGATACTAGCGATCACCACATCACAAAGCCTTACTCCGATACCTAAGGAGTTAACCAGGGTACATTTAACTTTGGAGCCTCAAACAAAGTTAAATAACTCTCAATTTGTTCCATAAAGGTTTAATATCATACGCACATAGCTGCTGATAGTTTACCTGAAACTGCCTTAGTGTTTCCAAGTGACCTTTGACAATATTACCATTGTTATCCTTGATACCCTTAATTACGGCCATATTATGCTTTTCCTTTATTTTATTCGCTAGAATCCTCCCAATAGATTCTCCGTATATTTTGCTACCCTTTTTAGTGATAAATGCCTCAGCAACTTTCTCTCTAAAGTGCTGGCCACTACGTTCAATCATTTGTAAATAGCTTTCCTTTTCCTTAGGATTAGAAAGTCGGATAGAGTTGGTGTATTTCCAAAGTTACTCTTGTCATCTTCTCTCATTTGCCCTTCTTTTCTCATTTTATTCTGCCATGTATTTCACCCCTTATATATGACTTCAGTGTATCCCAGACTATATTAATGGATACAGACCCAACATTAATTAAGAAAAAAGCCCTGTTTATGGGATAATGTAAACCTATGGTATACAATGTCAGAGAGCAGATATCAATCTAAAATTCACTTCTTATTCTCATTGTATTCGGCCTCATTTTATGAGCCAATAATATCGGGGTATGGAATGACATTAAATTATGACAAACTTCAATACTAATATTGGTTATTAAATTGTAAGGCGCGAATGTCATATCACTGTTAGAATAATGTTTGTGTACATGACAAAAGATCAAGGTTTACTGATCCGGGGAATGCATAAAGTGTAAAAACAAACTTTTACTTCAAACCTCCATTTTAAAGAGAAATAACTTTCTATATAAGTCTCACTCTGGAAAAGGTATAGATTGCCGGCGGGGGTAGCCGCGCGCTTAATCAAATTCCATAATCCATAATCCATTGCTCTTCCTTTTAACAACAGCTATACCTCCTATTTCTTAAGCTTTACGAAACTACTAACACATGACCTTCAGAAACATTTTCCACCTATGTCTAAATGTTTACTCTCTGTATTTTCTTTTCATGTTCCCCAAATTCCTAAGCATCGTAAACAAATGCAGAACTGCTCAATGTAAAGCATCATGTACTATTTAATATCCATTTTTTTTCACAGATTATAATCCCTGACTACTTCGTTCCTGTTAACTCCTATTCTCTATTTGTTACTTACAAGACACAAACGTTATCCATTGCTTTAGAGCTGTCCTAGCTTTGTGCTATGTACTTTACAGTGCTTTAATTGACTTATCTTTCATCCTGGGTACTTGCTCTGATGTTACCTGCTTGCCTATGACATGCATTTTGTATTCTGAGCACTGCTGTCCTTTCCTTGCTTGAATGGTTCGCTGGCTAAAGATATGCTGTATAGAGTTCTAAAAACATAGATACATAAACACTCAATTTCAATTTACACACTTAAATGACCCAAAGTAAATATTTGTGAATAGTAGGCTTTCACCTTTTAAAAACGCATTTTTTTGAACTAGATTTCCATTTTTTTTATCACAGGTTGATTCATCCAATCAGAGAAAAGAAGAAAACACATACAGTATCTAGAACTTGGATTCTTTGAAGCATTGAAGACGCCCACGTACATCTTTTGCACAATGTGCAGAAATGTCTTTGTATGAAACTCTATACCATGTTTAATAAAGCGCTGATCATTTCGCCTCATTTATACCTTTAGTGAAGGGTACACAGCTGAATGGATTTTCCGTGTGTGCACTGTTGCTTGTTGTCTTTTGTAAGACAATGTTTTTCATTAATTGTTCTACCTGTTTCGTTGTACTGAAAGAAAAAAATACATTTGCAATGTCACTAGAAGTATTTTAAAAATCAATCAATCAGCATTTGTAGAGCTCGCCATCCCTGGGGGTATCTGGGTGCTGGACCCTAGGGGTATCTGGGCCAGATACATCATCATAGAATAAAGTATTCGATACAAATATTTGGCCAAATGCTTCAATGGTTCTAAGAAAGGATCCTCCCTGCCTGGGCCCCTTTTTTAGAGGAGCAAGACAGGTGGCAGACACTCAGGGTATGTAGGGGGGGTATATTTTGAGGGTAAGTGGCTATGCACCCCCTGTTTGCGGCATGAAAGGGCAGTGCCTCATTCTCAACCATTGCAATCTATTTAACGTTATTCGGAAAGCGCTAATAATTGAAAACCTATGACATTTTAGTGATTTCAAAACAGAATTTCACTATGGGAGAATAACCCATAGTTACAAATGCACAGTCTACGTGACCCCTGTACACAGGGCCAATTCACACTGTTTGGCTTAGCTTGCGTTTTGTAATCAGAGCCAGGGCTAACCTGACCTTTTATCACACCTTGCTTTGCCCTGGAGGAATGGGCCCTTTAAATGCCATTTTGTAAGTCTCAGGGCTGCTGCTGCCGCATTTGTGACTTTATTGCAGCATGCACAGTGGAGGAGAGGGTAATGGGGAGAGATCCGAGCAGAGAGAGAGAGAGAGAAAAGAAAGCAGAGAGAGAGAGACAGAGAGAGAAAATGGATGGGCAGACAGAGAGAGGGGGCGGTGAAGGAGGGAGTGGTGAAGAAGGGAGCAGAGCTGGTTTATACATTGCTTTGCCAGGGCTTCTTTTGGTTTCCAGTCCGGTCCTTCCTAAATGTCCAATACCCTATCAGAAAGCCTGCAAAGAGGGCACAGCCGTTCTGTTCTTACTAATTTTATATGAATATTTCCTAGTTATTTCCATAATCTCCAGGGTTTGGGGCCAATTCACAAAAGATTTTAGGGGTAAATTAATAGTGCTACAGCAGTACTTACTTCAGGTACTCATGAAATGTTCAGTGTAAATACAGCTTAGCCTCTTGTTGAAATGGTGAAATAGAATAAAACTGGAGTTTTGAAACTGACTCATTTTTTCTCCATCAAAAAGGTGCTGTTGAGAAGCCAGCATTCGCCGTGGTCACCCTAAATTATAGTTGTATGTATGAAATGTTTTCAATAACCCTCCCTACCCCGCCCCCTAATGAACTGAGACAAATGCATTACATTACAGAGTTTTGTATCAAAAACGTGAGCAACGCTTGTGTTTACACTTGTATTGTGCAGGTTGGTGTTTTAAAACTGGTCTTCATTGAAGTCTCCACATGCCCCTCGAGCCCCTCTTTTATGCTCACTGAATTTGTTTTTTTCTCAAACTGTGTTATTGATTTTAAAAATAAAAGCAAATTCAAAGTCAATCTTTTAAGAGGAAATGTGTGAGGAAAGTGTGCTACTAGCACATACACAAAATAGCAAAAGACTCCTAAGGTGTCAGTTTTCATGGAATTGTACAATTAAAGGCAGAGTGGAAACGTATGTGGGAATAACCTGGTTTTAAACTTTATTGAAAAGGCCTATTTATGCATCATGAAAAGTATGTGGTAATGCATCGCTTTCTTCAGCATGTGTTGCACCACTTATCAAACAGCTACACTAGACACAGACTCTGACAAACTGAACAGTAAAATCCAGATGCATTTTCAGAATAACCACAAATATGCATGTAATCTTCATTTAAATTCATTGGGCTAGATTCACAAAGCAGTGTGTGCACTTCTATTTAACTTGGGGGGGGAAATTACATGATTTCCGCGTGCAAATTCACCTTTGCAGTTTTCAAAACATGAATCTGCACTCATAAATCATATTATTCACATCTAATATTAAGTGAGAGTAAATCTGCTCACCTTTGTAGGAAGTCACTGCTCCAAGGTGGGAATCTCTTTTGTAGTAGCTAGACACCAGCACATGTTTAAGGTAGTAGATTTTCACAAGCTTTTACAACACCCATTCCCATCCAGGCTATCCTCAGGAATTTACTCCTGTCAAGGAATGGAGTAAATATTTATCTACCCACACAATCCCTATCTAGTGAGGGTGTATGGGAAGAGGAATGTGCTGGAAAGTATTTTCTCACCGGGGAAAAACATTAGTATGTGAGGAAAAACATTAGAATGTAAATTACAAAGCATCTACGTCAAATCTAGGTGTAAACCTACAATTTTAGATTTCAATTTTGTTGTGAGCCCTGTGTTGTGTACCTTTGCCGCATACCTTAAAACCTGACTGGAGTTTCCTATCTGGTGAATCTTTGAATTTAATAGCCCTAAACTCTGGAACTATATTTCAAGTTTGCGATTTGGGTTTGAAATCCATGTGTTCATAATTCAATAGAGCCTTTCTTTACCCAGGTGAACACAGTGACATTTATATGTTGCCCATGGTGTATAAACTGTGCACACAAACATATACACTTGCAAAGGGTTTGAATACTGTTTATTTAAAAGGAGTAAAAAGCTGAGGCTAAAAGTATGTATGGCATGTAGAGTTTTGTGTTTTATTTAGGGGAGTTCCTTATTGGCTTTTAGGGAGTACAGTTAACTAAACAGTATGGTTGCTAACTTTTACTAGAGGGAATAATATAACTGGATATTAGGTATAATGAAGCCTGGTTTAAAGATGTTCCCTGATTTCCAATTCTTATTTGCGATAAGTAAACGTCTCCATAAATTCAGTGATTCTGTAGGCTCTTATGTTAACCAAATACATAGACAGAACAACTATGTTTGTTGCTCAGTACATGGTATTGCTGGACACCTGAAAATGATATGTTTGCAAAGTTTTACAAAAATAGTTTAGAATATGCTGTGTTTTTTAAAGTAAAAAATGATTCCTCGCCCCTTTCCCCGACTTCAATCGTTCACACCTCTATCTCCTCTTCTTAAATATCCACAGTCTGAGGCCTGGCCACAAACCACTTATTGAAGCAGATTTAACAGCATGTACGATCAAAGATAAACAACACCCATACCCTAAACACCAGAGTGAAATACGTGTAAGTGACTGGTGCAGGTCTATCCATTTCCCTGTTAATCAATTATCAGGTATCATTTCACTGAGGCATCTACTTATTGGAGTGATGAGAGTAGTGTTCTAAGGAGAACATACAATCTCCGTCCTATATGCAATGTCTCAAAAATTGCTGTTTTCTTCTGAATTATGTAGATTGCACTTAGAGCTGGGCTAAATTTTTATGTTGAATGTCGATATTGAAAGAAGTCAAGACCAGGCTCAGTGAAACTCACTGAAACTCAGTGGCGGCTGGCAGGGAACAGGAGAGGCGAGGCAGGAGGGACAAAAAATACATTAAAAAACACTTAACCTTTGCTGGCAGCTGTCTCTCCTCAGCTTCGGTCCCTTCTCACATTGCCTTCTCCTCAGCTGCGGCGGAAGCAGGAAGCTCACAGGCTTCCTCCCTTAAGCCAATCACAATGCTGCAATGCAGCCATGTGATTATTCTGAGTGCCGTCGTTCGGCACTCATTCGTGGAATGGGATCCTGGGCATGTTCCTCACCAGGCTGTGTAATGCAGCCTGGGGGGGAACATGCAAAGTACACATGACTGTTTGGCCGGTCAAACAGTCATGCACACTTAGAGTGTGCCACCACCCCTCCACTTGGGACCCCAGCCCCGCCCCTACCTAGCCACGTTGTGAAAAATAAAGTGATAATAACGGGATTATCATTTTATTTTTCATTTCTCCTGCTCTGAGAGCAGTGGGGCAAAGCTCCAACGCCTTAGCGGAGGAGCCGCTCCTGCTGAAAACTCCCAGGAGTCATAGATTTCTGTTGTCTTACTCTTGGAAAATAATACTTGTTGTATTAATGCGTCCTACCTTATGTGCATAACAGGATGATTTAATCAAGAAATCCACAACAAGACAATTATAGCCATACAATGAGAAAAACAATGTGTTACTTACAGATGAATTACATTGTGTGTGGGGTCAAAAGATTGGCTCAATGGTTTTTAACAGAAACAAATAATCACTGGTAAGACACTGTAAAATATTTTAATTGTTTCTGGACAAACAGGTACTACTAAATTTTTTCGGTTATTGTCACATCCATATTTTTGATTTCATTGTCATTCTTGTATTGAACATATTTTGTTTTGTAATAAACCATTTAGAAGTGTGTTTCCTTTGTTGTCTTTGTTGGAAAAAGGATTTGTGACAGCATTATGCACTTGTTTCCACTGGCAAATGGTAAATTTACCATTTTGAATGTTGATCTCCTCAGCAGAGGGGGACTTTTCCAGGTCTATGCAACACTATAAATGTGAAGAAATCTCTTCTTTCGAGGTAGAAGACACAGTATGATCTTGATACATTTAATTTGATTTTCTTACAACACAAAAAACTCAGCGATTCATAGAAAGGAATGAAACAAGTTCTCGTTAAGGTACTTCTTGATAAATGTATAGTAGTTTGGCCACTTTTTCAGGCTGTATGAGTGGTATACAGGCAGCGGGGACAGAAAGGTTTCTGCGTCTACATACTGAAGGTCCGCCCATCTGTAACTTAATTGCTGTTACAACAGAGTACCCTTTCCGCCAACATATATATCATACTCTTAGTATAATCCTACTTGGAGAAATGCCTGCATAGGGGTCCATTAATTTCTATTGAGGTTGAAAAATGTTTAAAATGCTTATATAACAATAGTACAATGTCTTTTACTGCACAAGGCCTATTTGTATTTTAAGTGCTTTCTACTACGCTGCAACACCAGCTTGACATCTCTTTGGAGCGCTAGCATTTAGAAGGATTTTAGGAGCTGTATGAGATTAGTTATAGTGCCACTGTCCCTAAGAGGTTGTTTTCCGTGTCCTGGTTAAATTAGATCACAACCTCTTCAAATTAAACTCCCAGCAAAAGACAGCTTAAAAAGCAGTTTTTTACAGAGTTTGAAAATGTGTTTGTGGCTTAGAAGAAATGTAGACATTGTGACACAGAAGCTGTGCTGCCAGTTTAGTTACCTTCGCAGCTCCACATGTTCACAAAGCAAAGTTCACTTCAATGGAATCTGTCTATAGAGAAATTTGCCCGTGAAGTAGCAACATCTATTAATAAGAGAAGTGGTGACTTGTGTCTCTGTGGTGCAAAGACAGAATATCGAGTAAAAAATATTGAGATGCACAAATATCGAGTCATTAATATCGTGGTTCAGAAACATCGACAGCAAGAATATCGTTGTCAAGAATATCAACTTAAGGTAAATAATATCAATTTGAAAAATATCGAAGTGTTTAATATCGTTTGCAAAAATCTAGTTGTTAAAAATTTTGTTTTTTATTAATGTTATGTATATTAGTATATATTTTATATGTATGTTTTGTATGTGTTTTGTATAAGAATTGTTTTTATTTTTAATATATTTGTAAACATTTTTGAAGATATGAATTTTGTTTTTTATTTGAATTTTGCGTTTTTAGTTCCGTAGCGGGTTGTGGGTTTATGGGGGGAATAGGTTGGGAAGTAATTTAATTATAATAAATGTATTGATTATTTTTATTAATATTTGTTTAATTGAGATGTTATAGTGTTAAATGTGTAAAGTAGTTTTTTATTAATTAATTAATAATTGGTTGTTAATTAATTATGGTAATTGTGTAATTAATTTTAGGTGTTTGTTGTGGTGTTACAGGTGTAAAGGTTGGGAAGTAATGTATTTTTATTTGATGAATTGATAATTGGATGTTAATTAATTTTAATTACTTGGTAAATAATTATAAGAATTGTATAATTAACTATAGGTGTGTGTTGTATGTATAGGAGTAAAGGGGAAACGCAATTTGTATTTAAATAATTAATATATAGTGGTTAATTAATGTTAATTATTTGGTATTTATTTTGGGTAATTGTTTATTTTTTGTGTGCTGTTTTTACTTTTAAAGGGTGAAATGGTGGGTATTAAATACATTTTAAATACTTTAATATTAGTTGTTAATAGTAATAGTTTTTAATTTAAAAATAAGTTATAATTGTCTTTTATTATTTTATAGTTTAATTTAGTTGTGTGTTGTGGATATTATAGTGTTAAAGTGTGTGTAGTCATTTATTGTTTATTTTTTTATTAATATTTTTTTCTAATTGATTATTAGTTATGGAAGTAAATTTAATTATTAATGTTGAAGTGTTTTGTTATTGTTGTGATGTTATAGGGTAGGAAATAAAATAAATACATTTATGTATTAATTAATTTCCTTGTTTGTTAATATTTTCAATTTTAAAAGGAATTAGTCTTTATACATTTTTTTTATTATTATTTGTAATTGTAATATGTTTTCTTTTTATATATTTAATATATTTCATTTGTAATCTTTTTAATATTGTTTATTTATTTTTATGATTTTTGTTCATTTTTAATATTTTTTATTTTTGTTTTAACTGTTTGAGTTTGAATAGTAATTTCTGTCTCTCCTCTATCCAACACTTTCCCTAATGTTGCTCTCACTGGAGTGGGAATAGTAATGTGTACCTTTCCACTATCCTGTACTTTCCCTACTGTTGCACTCCCTAGAGTTGGAATAGTTATTTTTACCCCTCTGCTATCCAACACTTTCCCTACTATTGTACTCACTGAAGTTGGAATAGTAATTTTTACCTCTCCACTATCCAACACTTTCCCTACTGTTGCATTCACCGGAGTTGGAATAAAAACTTTTACCCCTCCGCTATCCAACAGTTATCCTACTGTTGCATTCAGTGGAGTGGGAATAGTAATTTTTTCCTCTCTGCAATCCAAGACTTTCTCTACTGTTGCACTCCTTGGAGTGGGAATAGTCATTTTTGCCCCTCCACTACCCAACACGTTCTCTACTGTTGCTCTCACTTGAATGGGAATAATAAGTTGTACCCCTTTGCTATCCAACACTTCCCCCATTTTTGCACTCACTGGATTCGGAATAGTAGATTTTACCCCTCCTCTATCCAGTACTTTCCCTACTGTTGCACTCACTGGAGTGAGAATAGTAATTTTTACTCCTCCGCTATCCAACACTTATCCTACTGTTGCAGTCACTGGAGAGGATATAGTTATTTTTACCCCTCTGCTATCCAACACATTCCCTACTGTTGAACTCTTTGGAGTGGGAATAGTTATTTTTACCCCTCCGCTATCCAACACTTTCCCTACTGTTGCACTCTTTGGTGTGGAAATAGTAATTTTTACCCTTCCGCTGTCCTACACTTTCCCTACTGTTGCTCTCACTGGAGTGGGAATAGTCATCTTTACCCCTCCGCTATCCAACACATTCCCTACTGTTGCACTCAGTGGAGATGGAATAGTTAATTTAATTCCTCCGCTTACTACCACATACCCTACTTTTTCACTCACTGGAGTGGTAACAGTTATTTTTACCTCTTTGCTATCCAACACTTTCCCAACTGATGCTCTGATTGTATTGTGAAATTTAAGTTTAAATATTTTTTAATAGTTTAATGTTTTAATTTATTATAGATTTCTTAAAAAATATTTTTAATCAGTATATATTGTTAGTTTTTTATATTATTTTAAACTTTTTATGTTTTTAAGTCCTCATATAACCTCCATAGAATAGGCAAGCTCTCGGTCTGATCTGCCCCTGCTGCTCATAACTTGGGGGTCTAGTCTCAGCTGATGTTCTTGCGAGAGCCGACCCGCACAATACATCATGAGCTGACCAAGAGGTATAATCATTGGACGCATTAATCCAACCAATCCCTAATGTTCAGGGTCTAAAAGGTTCCAAAATAGCCCAAGTTCCGTTCTTTCTCTATAGACATTAAGCTTTTGAACTAAATCCCTGATATATCTCACTGAGTTCCACCAACCTCTCAAGGTTGCCAAGAGGATCAAATAAAACACTAGTTTATTCTGTAACCCCGAAAGGCCTTCACCCCATCAGGTAACAGGACAATACCAAATAAAATTACAGAAGGGCTTACCTCCACATCTTTACCTAGGATATCCGACAAGGTCTTACCCACATTTCAGGGAAAACAAAAAGGAGAGTGAGGGTATTTTCACTCAAAAGTGAGGTGAGAACTCCTGGTCCCCAGTATATATATGAACAAAAACAAAAGGAGGAGTGCCCCCTGGAGGCGAGGCAGAGAAAGTCTCTGCGCCTAAAGCTTAAGGCTTAATTAAGCACTTATGCCCAACCTTGATATAAGACATAACATGTCTTTTTTGAAGACCCCTCACTCACCAACCTGGTTGGTGACATGCTTCATCATCGGGGTCCCACCCCGAAGGCCGAGTGCCAACAGGGTGTGCTACGACACCTGATTACAGTGGAGCACTTAACTTAACTTACCCACATTTCCCCAGAACTCCTTTATCAGGGGGGATGAGGCAAACATGTGGATGTCATCCGCTTTCTGGACACCACATCTCGTACAATTTGCTTCTCCACCGCCCTTTATTTTGTAAAGTTTAAGTGGGGTCCAGAATATCCTAGGGAGTGGAATAAAGTGATTTCTCCTAAGTGCAGCAGATTTAATCAATGGGTAAAGCATGTATGAAGATACTTGCCATCATTTTTTCAGCTCCTCATTCGGCAGGTACTTCTCCCAGACCAGATAGGGATGTTCCAACTTTCTGTCTGCTGCAGCAAGGAAATGATTGTGCCACTGTGCTACTTCTTTCGTTTTGGGTTCTGATCTTGCAGCTCGTCCTCCATTAAATTATCCTCCGGGGGATGCCACTGTTGGCTCTTACACCATTTTGAAATTTGATAGTATTTATATCTGGATAATGCCCCACTGGTTAGATTCCTCCAGTTATCCCATGATAGGCACAGTAGCAGTCGGTGGTGGGAGTGCTGCTGGGTGGTGACATGGGGTGGGAGAGGGGTAAGGTGAGGGTTAGTAAACTATGGAATACGGGCAAATACATATAAGTAAACATATAAATAAATAAAACGAATTTTGTTGCACGCACTGCATCGCATTTGGCGATGCAGTGGGCACAACAAAATTCACTTTAGGTGAGTTTACTTTTTTGTAAAAACCCATCTTAAGTAACATTTAATACAATTGAAGAACATTTATTTTATTTAATTTTAATTATGTTTTTAAAATGTAATACATTTTTATTCACTCACCTTTACTTTAGAATTCGGAGACCTCCACCCCGATAGTGCCATGCATGCAGAATTTCAAATACATCCATATAGTCATTGCTAGTAGTAACTCTGCAGTTGTATTTGACATTTTTACTGATTATTACAGTGGATGTGGACATTTAAGTGTACATTTTTCAGTAATGTTACTCTATTAAATTGTGAATAGTCAAAAGTAGTAGTCAAAAGTGTAAGAATAAATTAACTAGTATCAAATCTACATGTGTATATTTCCCTTTGTGATTAGGGCCCTTGTTATCTACTCAATTTTATTTTTCTAGCAGTTTCACTAGTCATCAAACTAATTTATGTTCCCTGAAATATCCCCAATGTTTAAGCATTCATCACTACCTCTGATCCTCCTCATCTTGCCATCACTTAACAGGGCCTATCTATTCCTCAAAGCTCCCATCAGGGGCAGGCACAAGCAAACCCCATATTAACTGTGTTCAACCCACTGGTAGCATGGCACAGAGCAGTGAGGCTTAACTTAGAGGCTAATTGTAAAGTGCTTGTGCAATACTACAAACAGTAATAAAGTGAATACACCAAACAAAAAGGATCCCAGGAACATAGAGTATGTTTTAATAAATAAAGCAAGACCAAAATTACAAAAATCTTATCAGTAGAACCAGAGATATGCAATCAATTGTGGCTATCGAGTCACGATGGACCGGGACAAAGTCACAAGTTCAGGCTGACTGCGATGGAGCTCAGGCTGGCTTCATGCACCTGGTTAGGCCCGCTGAACAAAGTACCTTAAACACTGCATTGCAGAGTGTTGTGAGGATCTGTGTCAAAGATGTGTCATGCAGCCGAGGTGATGCGTTGGTTCAGAGATGTGGCAAGACTGCAGTGCGAGGTCCTGTGTTGTCATCCAAGATACTGTTCATGAGGGCTTGCGATACGAATGCATCATGCCCTTGAGACAATGTGTCAGTTCTGAGGACCTAAGAGGTGGTGAGGTCATCATCAAGTCTGCAGTTGATGAGAGATGCAAGACCCTGTGCTGAGGAGGGATCCCTTAGCGACGGTTCTGAAGGGGTGACAGGCTGGGATGCACTGCGGGTCTTTGCGGTGGTTCCTATCCATACATCAATGGAGATGCATTGGTTCTGGTTGCCTCGCAGAGGAGAGGCGTTGATTATGCTGGATCCACAGAGAGTGGTAAGCACCTTAGGGCCACTTCCAAGTGTCCAGGACTGGGGTAGTACAAATTGGCAGGGTAAACTCACAGATAGCAAATACCAGATACAAGAGCAGGGACGTTGGAAGCCTGTTGTGTGCCTGAGGCACTGATCAGGGTGGTGGCAGCACCTTGTTACATCGTTGGGAAAGGCGAGCAGACTGCGAGGGACTCTCTTCTGCTTACTCGCTCTAAGTACTATTACTGGAACAGCGTTTTAAAAACTTTTTAAAATACAATTGATTTAATAATTGTGTTGTGTAATTAACTGTACCGCTTTTAAATACCTTTGCGCGCTGCTACCCGGTCTCCCTGTGCCCCGTTCCACCGCGGCTTGTTGGTGCCGATTGCTGTGGAGGGCCAGGTTGGGCGCCATCTTTGGTGAGGCCCGGACCCCTGTTGGACTCGAGTTAGCGGTCCAGCTGGGGGAGTGGCTTGGGCCTTAAATAGAAATCATTTTTGGGAGCCTGCGCGACTGATCAGGGTGGTGGCAGCACCTTGTTACATCGTTGGGAAAGGCGAGCAGACTGCGAGGGACTCTCTTCTGCTTACTCGCTCTTAGTACTATCACTGGAACAGCGTTTTACAATTGATTTAATAATTGTGTTGTGTAATTAACTGTACCGCTTTTAAATACCTTTGCGCGCTGCTACCCAGTCTCCCTGTGCCCCGTTCCACCGCGGCTTGTTGGTGCCAATTGCTGTGGAGGGCCAGGTCGGGCGCCATTTTTGGTGAGGCCCGGACCCCTGTTGGACTCGAGTTAGCGGTCCAGCTGGGGGAGGGGCTTGGGCCTTAAATAGTGATGCACTTCAGAACGCGCAGCGGTCTCGCGCAGCGGGCGCGCCATCTGCGCGCCGAAGGAGCGCCAAAGGAGGGCCCGTCTGTGCCCGTCCGTGCCTCGGACGGGCCCAGGCCAAGCTACTCCGCCCGATATCCCCCAGGTAGGAGCCTGCCCAGCAGGATTAGTTATTCCCGCCATGATCTACTAAAACTTAACAGGCCAGCCGGAGGAGGTCTTTGTATGCGGGCGGGGCAAGATTGCACCATGGGAAAATGCACTAATTGTAATTTTTTGCCCCGGCCGATTCTATCCACACGGTTAGGTAGCGGAGTGGGCCCCGCGATGATGAAGGCTGGGCTAATCAATGCGAGATCCATGGTTAAACACGCGCCTGACATCTTTGAAACGCTCGCAGATGGACAGCTCGAGCTCCTTTTCATCACGGAGACGTGGCTTACTAACACATGTGCTCCGATTATTGAACTCGCTGTCCCTAGAGGGTTCAAGATCGCCAGAGTTGACAGGACTACAGGCAGAGGGGGTGGACTAGCGGTAATCTATAGGGAGGGGTGGCACTTCTCCATTGAACAATCCGATGCAGTGGCCGATAGAGAAGTTCTCCACTTCTCTCTAATTATCAACCCCCATTTTACTTTGGGAGGATCATTGATTTATAGGCCCCCAGGCTATGCTAGTCACTTTATTGATGCTCTAGAGGAATGTATAGTGCCACGGGCCTTGAGCTTTTCGAAGTTTCTCCTGGTTGGCGACCTCAACATTCATGTAGATGTCCTTGACTCTACCGAGGCCCGCCGCTTGGGGGAAGTTTTCGATCTGGCTCAACTTAAACAGTGGGTGGCTTCTCCAACTCATGTTGGCGGTCACCTTCTGGACTTGGTTTGCTCTAATTTTTTCATCGGGGCACTAAGTTCAGAGGAAGTGACCTGGTCGGATCATAATCTGATTAGGTTTTCATGGGAGGTCGAGGATGCAGGCAGATCAGTTTATGTACCACCCATTAGCCACTCTCAGAAGATCAACTTGGCTGCTTTCGGCCAGGCTCTATCTAGAGCCCGTCCGACGCTTGTCCCTGAGATAAGCGAGGTGGTTGGTAGGTTTAATGGGTGGGTGCTGCGGGCGGCTGATGCTTCTACGAAACATACTACTATACCAAGGCTCCGCCGCACCCCTTCTCAACCCTGGTTTTCACCCGAGCTGAGGGTGCTGAAACTGGGGTGCAAAAAGTTGGAGCGAGCATGGAGACTTGAGTATTACTCAGAGACTAAAGCCGCTCTGCGCACAGCCCAAAGGGAATACTATACCGCTATTAAGACAGCCAAAGGTTGCTACTATGCAGGGAGAATCGCTAAAGCGGAAAATAACAGTAGAGAGATTATCTCTATTGTTAAAAGTTTTCTATCCCCTGCTGCCGACACTACCATACTACCTTCCTCCATTCATTGGTGTGAGGAACTGTCTGATTTTTTTATCAATAAAATAGCCAAGATTCAGATGGACTTGCTTTCCGTGCTGCCGGTGGGCAGCTCAGAGGCTGATTCCTCCCTTCTGCCATATCACTGTGATATGCAGCAGTTCACAGACTTTTCTGTCGTGGCCGATTGTGACATACTGCCACTTCTTCAGTCCCTTAAGTCGGCTCACCCTCAGACCCCTGTCATGCCCGGGTACTCTCTGAAGTGCCCTGCATAGTCTGTAGTGAGGTCACCCAGATAGTCAATCTTTCTCTATCTTCAGCAACAGTCCCCACTGGCTGGAAGCAGGCAAAGCTTCTGCCGCTCCTGAAAAAACCTGGGCTGGATGTTGCTACACCAGGGAATTATCGTCCTATATCCTTTTTGCCAGCATTGGCCAAAATCTGCGAGAAAGTGGCTCTTCGCCAACTCGAGAATTTTGTTGAGACCTCCAATGCCCTACACCCAGCCCAGTCAGGTTTCAGGGCGGCCTATAGCACGGAGACAGCCCTGGTTGAAATGTCGGAGGCGATTCGGGAGTGTTTGGACGGTGGCGGCAGAGCGGTCCTGATCCTTCTGGACCTCTCTGCCGCGTTCGACACCGTTCCCTACGAGCTCCTCCTCGCCAGGCTGTCCGCGATTGGCATTAGGGGCTGCGCCCTGGCCTGGTTGTCATCATTCCTAACAGATAGGACACAACAGGTCTGGATGCCGCCCCATGCTTCTGAGCCCAAACCACTTCTTACGGGGGTCCCTCAGGGCTCTGCTCTTAGTCCCTTACTGTTCAATGTCTACATCACTCCATTGGTCTATTTGGCGGAACAGTACGGGGCTAAGATTATTGGGTATGCTGATGACACGCAGTTGCTGTTTACCTGGCCGGATGACCATTTGGATACCACTGCCGTCCAGCTCTGTTTGTCCTCTGTCTTTCGCTGGCTGACTATGGGCCAGCTGAAATGCAATGAGGACAAATCTGAGGTCCTCTTCTACGGTTCTTTCCCTTCCAGTTTTAAAAATTCACTGTGGCCCCTGAACATTCCTAGTCCCAAGGTGATGGGTGGCCCCGCAAAAAATCTTGGTATATGGTTTGGGGAGGACCTTAGATTTATTTGAGGACCACATTAAGAAACTAACAGGGACATGCTTTTCCACTCTGAGAACATTACGAAGATTCTTTCCTTTGCTTCCCAGAGAGGCAAAGGAGACTGTTGCCCGAGCTCTCATCCTGGCAAGATTGGACTATGCAAACGCTCTGTTCAGCGGTATCCCTGCCTATCTGGTCAAACGCCTGCAGGTTATCCAGAACGCCGCTGTTCGCCTCTTGTTCAATGTGCCAAGATGGAAGAGCGTTCGCTCTCACATGCGCAGCCTGCACTTGTTGCCAGTGTCTCAGCGCATTTTGTTTAAATCCCTAGTGCTCTCGTTTAGAGCAATTCATGGTCAAGGTCCTGCCTATCTGAAGAAACGCTTTACCTTCTATGCCCCTACTCGTGCTCTTAGATCATCCTCCCTGTTTATGATGACTCTTCCTCACTTTAAGCAAACCAGACTAGGGGGTCAGTCTTTAGCCGTGGTTGCGGCCCGGGCTTGGAACGCCCTTCCCCAACACTTGCGCTCTATGCAGTGCGTAAGCCAGTTTAAGAAATGTCTGAAAACCCATCTATTCACCAGTGTGCCATAAGCTGGCCTCTACTCGGTCTCTCCTGCCTTTTCCACTGCGCCAGGATACTCCCAAGTAATAGAGCGCGTTATAAAATGGTTTATACTTATACTTATTAGGAGGCCAACCAACTAGCCCTTGGAGTCACTCTGGAGTTATGAGTTATGGGTTCAAGAGATGCAGGTCCAGTGATTCACACCCAAGTAAAAGGGCAGCAGGTCTGCACAGCAGGGCAGCAGCCCTTTAGATCAGCAGTCAAGCAGAGTGGCAGTCCTTTCAGCAGGCAGAGTATTCACGGCTTCAGAAGTGTACTGAAGGTTTGGTGTCTGAGGCCCAATATTTATACCCAGTTCTGCCTTTGAAATGAAAGATGCCATACTTACCCTGTCCTGGCTACAGACTAACTACAAGGGGCATGCAGCCCTTTGTTTGCAGGCAGGACACAGCTTATTCAAGTTGAAGTAGGGCTGTGCCAAGCTCCTCCCTCCCATCCTGCAAGTGATGGCCCATTCAGGCACACCTGAGCGCTCTATTGTGTTTGACTGTCTAGGAGGAATACACAAATCCCAATTGTCAACTACACCCAGTCATGTGACTCAGAGGCAGGCTGCAGGCACTAAAGGGCTAAGACTGGGAAATGCCAGCTTTTTAAAGTGGCATTTTCATAATCACAATTTAAAATCTGGCCACCATACGTTAGGATTAGAATTCCAAAGACACCACGCATGAATTGGTTACCTGTTCTCATTTGGAAATGACAGTTTATTAAATGTAGTAAGGTAAGAGTACATGCCCTTATTTTTCAATAAATTGCACCCTGCCCTCTATGCTGACAGAGTCTACCCTGGAGGTGACTTACATGTACTAAAAAGGAACGTTAGGTCCTGTCAAGAGAGTGATTTTGTCAGGTTGAAATGGCAGGCCTGAGACATGTTTAAAGTGCTACTTAAGTTGGTGGCACAATCAGTGCTGCAGGTCCACTAATAGTATTTAATTTACAGGCCAGTGGCACCAGTAGTTCCATTTTACCAGTGACAGACAAGTAAATTAAATATGCCAATTGGGTATAGGCCACTGGTACCATGTTTTAAAGAGAGGATACATGCTTTCTCTCCTTCACAGTCGTTAATCTGCTATGGCCTACGACTGTGAGCTGGTGAGTTGGTTAGATTCAGTAGTCCTGTTAAACATAACAAAAGGAAGGCTCAGTTTAATTAAGTCTGCCAAACCACGATTTGTCTCCCCTTACCAGTGGGTCATTATATCATTCACCTAGATACTTGGGGCAGAAAAGAAGGTGGTTTTGCTTTGAGTCACAAGAATAACCTCTGATCCTCCTATTTTTAATAGGATGCTATGCAAAGGGCAGAGAAGAAAACGTGCACTTTTAGAAGGAGTTCTGAGCTAGATTATTGTAGAGTGGGAATGAGGTGCTTTGAACAAAATAAACGTAGATCAATCAATCAATCACTGTATTTCTAAAGCGCGCTACATACCGTGAGGGTCTCAAGGCACTGGGGGGGGGGCAGCTACTGATTGAAGAGCCAGGTCTTGAGAAGCTTCTGAAGGCCAGCAGGTCCTGAGTCTGTCGTAGGCTGGTAGGGAGAGCGTTCCAGGTCTTGGGGGCGAGGTGGGAGAAGGATCTGCTGCCGACGGTGGCTTTCCAGATACGAGGAACGGTGGCGAGGGCGAGTTTGGCTGAGCGGAGGATTCGGGTGAGGGTGTGGAAGCTGAGTCGGTTGTTGAGGTATGTAGGTCCGGTGTTGTGTAGTGCTTTGTGTGCGTGGATGAGGAGTTTGAAGGTGATCCTCTTTTTGACGGGGAGCCAGTGCAGGCCTCTCAGGTGGGGTGTGATGTGGCTGCATCGGGGGACGTCGAGGATCAGTCGTGCCAAGGCGTTCTGGATTGGTTGTAGTCGTCTCAGGAGCTTGGTTGTTGTTCCTGAGTAGAGGGCGTTCCCGTAGTCGAGTCTGCTGGTGATGAGGGCCAGGGAGACGGTTTTTCACATGTCGGGGGGATCCATTTGAAGATCCTGCGGAGCATTCGGAGGGTGTTGAAGCTTCCCTTTCCCACTGATAATGAGGACACATTGGAATAACTGTTTTTCTTAACAAAACAGATGAGCCAATTTTGAGGTAGAAGATATGGAAGAAGGTGTTCACTCATCATGCTAAGGTCTGTGGCAGTAAATTAAATTCAGAAAGTAAATTATCACTGTTGAAACATTGCTTAGGCTCAGAAAGTCAAGAAGTTTATGACCACTGCCAGACTTGAGTTAAACAACAAAGAAGCTAAATGGCTTAATGATCATGAATTATGTAAAAACCTGTTTGACCTACACAGTTTTACTCAACGTAAGTACAAATCTAAAAGATTCCATTTTGGAAAGAGAATGCAAAGAAATAGCAAGTCCATGAGAGAATATATAATAGAACTGAGAAAACTAGTAAGCCCATGTAAATTTGAGCAACAGTAGAAAAAAGAATCAGGGATCAGTTTATAGTAGGGGGTAAAATAAAAAAAAGTGAGGAATGAACTTAATGAAGTCATATTTTAGTGAAGAAACGGGAATGGCATGTAGAAAAGTCCAAATACAAAGGGGGTAGAGGCACAAAAAATCATACAAGGATTAAAAGGCAGAAGCTCAAAAAGGTTCCTGGGTTTTCGCTACACATGTGGTGTAATAGGGAACATGACTAATAACAAAGACTGTTCAGAAATGAGAGCAACATGGATTCATAAAGGATACAAAGGTTACTATGTGCAATGTTGTTGGGAACAGTAGAATCTTGAAGAACATCCATAAAATCAATGAAACATGTGAAAAGGGTGAATGTGACGAGATAGTACTACAAGTTTTTGGGGAGGAACACATTTACCTGTAGACAATGTACACATTGGAGGTGATGAAATAGACATGGTATGTGACTCAGGAGCAGAATTACCACTAATTCCAGGAGGCATTTTATAGAGGCATCAAGGTAAAGATGAACGTGTTCAAGCTGGGTGTAAAGTTTAAAGGGTATGGTGGCGAACCAATAACATTATTAGCGCTTTTCGTGAGACATATTTAATTTTAAAGAAGATGTGGCATAGGAAGACTATATGTTTCCAATAGACTAGATTGCATTTAAAGTTGGTTTCACCAGAAGGATCTCAATGCTGTCCTGGATCTTAACTCCTTTAATACTAAAGGAAGCAAATGACGTAGATACAATCAGTGCAGGAAGCAGGATAGAA
Source organism: Lissotriton helveticus (assembly GCF_964261635.1). Taxonomy (NCBI): domain Eukaryota; kingdom Metazoa; phylum Chordata; class Amphibia; order Caudata; family Salamandridae; genus Lissotriton; species Lissotriton helveticus. Next base: position 2,073,647,008 of record NC_136063.1, read on the forward strand.
AAATGTTTAGAGAAGGGTTTCCTGAAGCATTTGTTGATACATTCTGGTGCATAGAACAATGTGTATGGCAAATTAAAAAAAAGGGATAGGCACACCCAATAGTAGATAAGATTAGGAGTAAACTTGTAGTGTAGTTCCTATATTCCCAATAGGCTCTGCGCATTGGAATAATATACCCTGCAGCTAAGACGTAGGACTTAGGTCGACTAGGTCTCTGCCGAATATATTAGATTTAATTGTGAGTGCCAGCTAGCTCAGAGGTCACTAGAAACTTTCTCGAATAAACAAGAAGGGATTAGTCTCTGACAACCATATAACATGACAACTTTGTTTCCCCAGAATGAAACGTATCTCTAGAGTCGTGGAAACAGTAGACGGCTATTTCACTCAGTCAGAGGTGCATGCTTCGTTTCACCAGAGTTGCTTAGAAATAGAGAGCCGGGCGCTTTCAATAAAAGTATTAATTGAACAGTCTTATTTCTTAAGCATAAGAAATGCACTGCTACAATTGAAATGCTAGTTAAGAAGTGCACTGCATATAATACGAATAGTATTATAAAATAGTACTGTAAAAGCATTTATTGGTTTCTGAGCCATATACATAAAACACATAGAATGCATAAAATACATACAATGATAAAATAGTGGCTAAAAGTACTCAACTGGTGCTTCTAACATATACCTACCCCGGTGTACGTAACCTTAGCCTTGTACGAGGGAGGAAGTAAGTGAGGAGTAGTTTAAGTTTTAGTATTTCTCTGCCAAGAATCTGTTCAAGAATTCTCTAGGGATCTAATCAGCTCCGTACCTTGGTTTTAGAATGATAGAGGTCTTGTATCTCTCTCTCGGGACTCACTCTCCCAGCAACCCGCAAGGGTAGCCTGGATATACCGGAGCTGGATTTCTCAGCAAGAGAAAAGACAGCGTCTTTTCAGTGCGTCAGTTGGAGGGTCGGCTTCCTTTGGCACTTGCAGCAGCAGGGCGTCGGTTAGTCGATCTGTTCCTGAACCACCGTGTGACTGGGCAAATGTAGGCATATTTATACCCCTGAAGGTGTCGAGTCAGACGTAAGCTTGGACATAATATCGTCACTAGTGCCTCAATACCTTGAAAACTCCTGTGTTTCTTGGATAAATCAGTATTCAAGCAGGGGGAGGTTCCTGACTGCTGAAGGCTGGTTTTACCACGAAATCAATGTGGATTCTTGGAGTTTAGAGGAAGTAGCCATGCCGTATTAGGGCTGCACAGGCTATAACTAAATAAGGCAATGATTCTTTATGCCTATATAAGGACTGGGTGATTTATACCTATATATGGGCAAGAATTGGGAAAAATTACACTAGGGTCCCAGATTCCCAAATAACACCCACTATTAAGTTCAATAATACATAAGCACTGAGCATATTCCAAAGCAAAAGTGTTTACAATCCCACCCCAAAATACAAAAATGCCTTTTTCGAATAGGGTCCTTTACATGAAATGAGCATACATCATGTAGAAAGTCATAGGCATCATATGAAATCAAATATAAACTATGAGAATATATCTTCACATTATATAAAACGAAGTACAGTCATTAATCGATACCTGAGATCAGTCCCATAGCATAATTTTTTAACTATCTTTGTAATCGAGGTTGAAGACAAATATTGTTATTTAGGAAGTTCAAACACGAAATGTTGTTCTCTAAGAATAGTTCTACTTCAAGCAAAGTTCTATTTTGGAGAGAAAAAAAAAGTTCAAATTAGTGGAATGTTTTGAAAAATGATGGCCGAATTTGCAGAGTTCAGGGAACGCTGTGTGAAATAATCAAAAGTTATTCTCAGGAGTGTCAGGAGAAAACATCAGATTATCTAGGCTCGCAAAGAAACCGTCTACCGTTGTAGGTGAAAGTGGAACCACTTCAGTTAGCCGATCAAAAGTGCAGAAGTGTGGATCATTGCCGTCAGCGTTTGATTCGTTAGCAATGTCCGTAGTAGATGGTACCTGTATGCCTGTAGTTTCTTGTATCTCACCCTCAGTTAGACTTGCCGGTGAGACCTCAATGAATGCCATCATCAGAATTGGCAGCCGTTGGGGGCAACACGATGCATGAGCCGTTACAGGACCTAGCAAAGCGTCGACATCCGATGGCAGTACTGATGGAAGTGTAAGACAAATGTCCAACACGCATTCCTGTCAGCAAAGCAGGCATCGAAGAACAGGTAAGATACAATCTTGCCAGATTAGTCTGAACGAAAGAAACCAGGTTGTGTTCAGATCTCTTAAACGAGCCACGCCAAGAATCTGTGAAATCCTTTCACGATATCTCATTGCAAGGAGGCATTGTTCCATGGTAGTTTTGGTGCTGCTGGTGAACTGACTTGCCATATCGGAGCAGAAGGAATAAAAATAGAAATCCCGCTACTTGTCCCAAGATGAGAGGCAGGCCGCCAAACACAGAGTGCATGAAATTTGGAAAAATGCTGAGGACTGCTTCAAATGGTATTAACAGTCCCGAAAAAATCGTCTTAAATACATGTGCGATGCCGCTGGTATCAGACATGTTTAAGATTTGGCTTAACATTCCTGCGAAATGCACTGGGCAGTTTGTTAATAATAATGCATGTATCTCTACAGAAGACCTTGCTACTTGCAGATCATACGTTTCTCGAGACGAGGTCAGTGGCACTTTTTTTGTAAAAGAATGGCTTTCATTCTGCTTAAAGTATCAATTCGTATAGAAGAGATATTCAGTGAAGGCCATATAGCTGTCTCCCTTTCTGTCTCTGTTTTTGGATACAATACTTGCATACAACAAGTGACCGTGGACGACACAGTTATGGGATAACTTTTTCCTGGCAACATACCACAACAGCTGTGATCATTCAACATAACGTAACTGCCATTGGATAGCTGCCTGAAAACCGGTATTATCGTAGGAGAGGGCGAAGCGTGCAGGTGGCCTGAAAGGTATTTGCAGAACCGTCACAAGCCCCGTGTAAATTAACTTCATTGCACAGAAGTGTACCACTTAGTGATTCTTTGCAATTATTGCCACTAAGGAAAACTTCATGTCCCCCATTCCAACACTTGTATGTATATGGTAAAACCCAGGTCGACTTAATGTATTCTTTACCCAACCTTTCATTCAGGCCCACTGGTATATGCTCTAGACAATACTGAAACTGGAATGTCGGGACTGGAATTGAAATGGAGCCATGAATTATCCACTCAATCATAGGCTTCTCGGAAACTGTCAATTGTAATCTATCTAGTTTTTCAATGCTCAGCACCGTATAGTCTGCTCCTTTTTGTGCTAAAGAGATTTGTTTATCTATAAGGAAAAATACAGCAAACAATGACGTTGCATTGATTAGATGCCATGGACATAGCCAGAACGCAGATTTTGCAACGTGCAGCTTAACAGTATGATAAAACGCAATTGAGACTGATGATGTTGTAACTTTAGTAAGTCTTGTTCTATGATGTCTATAGCAGATGACACAATGCTGTCCATAGAATATATTCTGGAGGCCAGAGTCGTTAACCTATTGTCCACTACAGAAAGTGCTTTCTCCAAATTAATACGATCAATTTCTCGTATTTTTTCTGCAGTTTCTATTTGTGTCACTTTCCAAGCTTCGTTGTATGCCGCGTATATACCGGCGTATATGAAATGTTTTTGCCTTGGCTTGCGAGGCCCCATTAAGAAATCTCGCAAATCATTGCTTTCTTTAAGTAAAGTTAAGTGTTGTTTTATGTCTGGAAGTGTAGATTTCTAAAGCCATTCAAGACAAAGCTTCTCTACACTGTAAGTAGTTACCATCCCTGGATGTTGTCTCTGGGAATATCTTGGATCTGGCCTATTCCATCTGAATCCTTGTGATTTGTTCAGGAATCTTTCATGACAGGTATTAGTGTCTGTTTGCCAGATTAACCATTTTTTCCAGTTAAGATCAGTTCTGTTCTGTTTTAATATATATGTTACGTCTACCTCCTCATCCGAAGCGTTATTACTGTCCGGTGCAGGTTTTGGTAAAGACGGTTTATTTAAATCGTTTGTCTTAGCTAAGCCAAGACAAGTAGTCTGTTGAACAGTGTCATTTAAAAACAAAATTTGTTCTGGTATAATGCAGGCTCTGAATAGTGCTTCTAAACCTTGTACCTGCCAATCTTTCGTTCCCCAGACTGTTTTTGTCTTGATGTTGTCTTTCCAGTAGTCAAACCCTAAAGTAGACAGTTGAGCATAAAAGTTTGCAGAATACATTTGTTTAGTATTGGTCAACATTGTTTTCATTCCTGTGTTATTTATATATTTAAAATAAAACATTTCTGGATTTGTAACATTAAACCCTGTAAAGTATGGAACTTTCTCAAATAATTTCTTCGAACTTCCTTTTGGCGGTGTTGGACAATGTTCCCATTGATTGTAATAAAACACATTTCTAGGGCTTGCAGATTTATGCAAATAATGGTGACCATTATGATTAAAACAATACATTTGTTCATAATCTGATGACCCTTCTAAGTAGTCATGTTCTGTAAATTTAGCTTACATTTCTAAATTTTTCATCATGTTGTTAATAGTCTCAAAGTCCCAATCATCAGAAAATTCACTGGGTGCGATAAAGTCACTCAAAGAAACCTTAGATTGGTGTGGAAGCTTCAGAAGCTCAACCGGACCATAGATATCATAATCAGTTCTGTCCCATGCTATACCACCAGGTATAGGAACGGCTGTGATGTTCACTGCTGACAGTCCTCTTTTTTCACGATGAGATGACTTGTAAGGTTTCAGGACCAAGTTGATTTTCTTACTTGCTGTGCCCATAGTACTGTATTTTCCATCAATCATCCTTCCCAAGCTCAATACTAGCACGAGCCAGAGCAGGAGGAAAAGTACACCCAATCCAATCCAAAATTCCACCCATGATGAAACCAGATATGTTTTTTTCTAGTAGATGAAGGAGTTATGTTACTTTTTCCTTGAGAGTTTTGTTTGCTGGTTCATTTTCAGGTTCACTGGGATCCTCAGAAAAGTTATCGAAGTTGGAAATGACAGTTTATTAAATGTAGTAAGGTAAGAGTACATGCCCTTATTTTTCAATAAATTGCACCCTGCCCTCTATGCTGACAGAGTCTACCCTAGAGGTGACTTACATGTACTAAAAAGGAACGTTAGGTCCTGTCAAGAGAGTGATTTTGTCAGGTTGAAATGGCAGGCCTGAGACATGTTTAAAGTGCTACTTAAGTTGGTGGCACAATCAGTGCTGCAGGTCCACTAATAGTATTTAATTTACAGGCCAGTGGCACCAGTAGTTCCATTTTACCAGTGACAGACAAGTAAATTAAATACGCCAATTGGGTATAGGCCACTGGTACCATGTTTTAAAGAGAGGATACATGCTTTCTCTCCTTCACAGTCGTTAATCTGCTATGGCCTACGACTGTGAGCTGGTGAGTTGGTTAGATTCAGTAGTCCTGTTAAACATAACAAAAGGAAGGCTCAGTTTAATTAAGTCTGCCAAACCACGATTTGTCTCCCCTTACCAGTGGGTCATTATATCATTCACCTAGATACTTGGGGCAGAAAAGAAGGTGGTTTTGCTTTGAGTCACAAGAATAACCTCTGATCCTCCTATTTTTAATAGGATGCTATGCAAAGGGCAGAGAAGAAAACGTGCACTTTTAGAAGGAGTTCTGAGGTAGATTATTGTAGAGTGGGAATGAGGTGCTTTGAACAAAATAAACGTAGATCAATCAATCAATCACTGTATTTCTAAAGCGCGCTACATACCGTGAGGGTCTCAAGGCACTGGGGGGGGGCAGCTACTGATTGAAGAGCCAGGTCTTGAGAAGTCTTCTGAAGGCCAGCAGGTCCTGAGTCTGTCGTAGGCTGGTAGGGAGAGCGTTCCAGGTCTTGGGGGCGAGGTGGGAGAAGGATCTGCCGCCGACGGTGGCTTTCCAGATACGAGGAACGGTGGCGAGGGCGAGTTTGGCTGAGCGGAGGATTCGGGTGAGGGTGTGGAAGCTGAGTCGGTTGTTGAGGTATGTAGGTCCGGTGTTGTGTAGTGCTTTGTGTGCGTGGATGAGGAGTTTGAAGGTGATCCTCTTTTTGACGGGGAGCCAGTGCAGGCCTCTCAGGTGGGGTGTGATGTGGCTGCATCGGGGGATGTCGAGGATCAGTCGTGCCAAGGCGTTCTGGATTGGTTGTAGTCGTCTCAGGAGCTTGGTTGTTGTTCCTGAGTAGAGGGCGTTCCCGTAGTCGAGTCTGCTGGTGATGAGGGCCAGGGAGACGGTTTTTCACATGTCGGGGGGATCCATTTGAAGATCCTGCGGAGCATTCGGAGGGTGTTGAAGCTTCCCTTTCCCACTGATAATGAGGACACATTGGAATAACGGTTTTTCTTAACAAAACAGATGAGCCAATTTTGAGGTAGAAGATATGGAAGAAGGTGTTCACTCATCATGCTAAGGTCTGTGGCAGTAAATTAAATTCAGAAAGTAAATTATCACTGTTGAAACATTGCTTAGGCTCAGAAAGTCAAGAAGTTTATGACCACTGCCAGACTTGAGTTAAACAACAAAGAAGCTAAATGGCTTAATGATCATGAATTATGTAAAAACCTGTTTGACCTACACAGTTTTACTCAACGTAAGTACAAATCTAAAAGATTCCATTTTGGAAAGAGAATGCAAAGAAATAGCAAGTCCATGAGAGAATATATAATAGAACTGAGAAAACTAGTAAGCCCATGTAAATTTGAGCAACAGTAGAAAAAAGAATCAGGGATCAGTTTATAGTAGGGGGTAAAATAAAAAAAAGTGAGGAATGAACTTTGGATTATTGATGATCCTGCACTTAATGAAGTCATATTTTAGTGAAGAAACGGGAATGGCATGCAGAAAAGTCCAAATACAAAGGGGGTAGAGGCACAAAAAATCATACAAGGATTAAAAGGCAGAAGCTCAAAAAGGTTCCTGGGTTTTCGCTACACATGTGGTGTAATAGGGAACATGACTAATAACAAAGACTGTTCAGCAATGAGAGCAACATGGATTCATAAAGGATACAAAGGTCACTATGTGCAATGTTGTTGGGAACAGTAGAATCTTGAAGAACATCCATAAAATCAATGAAACATGTGAAAAGGGTGAATGTGACGAGATAGTACTACAAGTTTTTGGGGAGGAACACATTTACCTGTAGACAATGTACACATTGGAGGTGATGAAATAGACATGGTATGTGACTCAGGAGCAGAATTACCACTAATTCCAGGAGGCATTTTATAGAGGCATCAAGGTAAAGATGAACGTGTTCAAGCTGGGTGTAAAGTTTAAAGGGTATGGTGGCGAACCAATAACATTATTAGCGCTTTTCGTGAGACATATTTAATTTAAAAGAAGATGTGGCATAGGAAGACTATATGTTTCCAATAGACTAGATTGCATTTAAAGTTGGTTTCACCAGAAGGATCTCAATGCTGTCCTGGATCTTAACTCCTTTAATACTAAAGGAAGCAAATGACGTAGATACAATCAGTGCAGGAAGCAGGATAGAAAAATGTTTAGAGAAGGGTTTCCTGAAGCATTTGTTGATACATTCTGGTGCATAGAACAATGTGTATGGCAAATAAAAAAAAAGGGATAGGCACACCCAATAGTAGATAAGATTAGGAGTAAACTTGTAGTGTAGTTCCTATATTCCCAATAGGCTCTGCGCATTGGAATAATATACCCTGCAGCTAAGACGTAGGACTTAGGTCGACTAGGTCTCTGCCGAATATATTAGATTTAATTGTGAGTGCCAGCTAGCTCAGAGGTCACTAGAAACTTTCTCGAATAAACAAGAAGGGATTAGTCTCTGACAACCATATAACATGACAACTTTGTTTCCCCAGAATGAAACGTATCTCTAGAGTCGTGGAAACAGTAGACGGCTATTTCACTCAGTCAGAGGTGCATGCTTCGTTTCACCAGAGTTGCTTAGAAATAGAGAGCCGGGCGCTTTCAATAAAAGTATTAATTGAACAGTCTTATTTCTTAAGCATAAGAAATGCACTGCTACAATTGAAATGCTAGTTAAGAAGTGCACTGCATATAATACGAATAGTATTATAAAATAGTACTGTAAAAGCATTTATTGGTTTCTGAGCCATATACATAAAATACATAGAATGCATAAAATACATACAATGATAAAATAGTGGCTAAAAGTACTCAACTGGTGCTTCTAACATATACCTACCCCAGTGTACGTAACCTTAGCCTTGTACGAGGGAGGAAGTAAGTGAGGAGTAGTTTAAGTTTTAGTATTTCTCTGCCAAGAATCTGTTCAAGAATTCTCTAGGGATCTAATCAGCTCCGTACCTTGGTTTTAGAATGATAGAGGTCTTGTATCTCTCTCTCGGGACTCACTCTCCCAGCAACCCACAAGGGTAGCCTGGATATACCGGAGCTGGATTTCTCGGCAAGAGAAAAGACAGAGTCTTTTCAGTGCGTCAGTTGGAGGGTCGGCTTCCTTTGGCACTTGCAGCAGCAGGGCGTCGGTTAGTCGATCTGTTCCTGAACCACCGTGTGACTGGGCAAATGTAGGCATATTTATACCCCTGAAGGTGTCGAGTGAGACGTAAGCTTGGACATAATATCGTCACTAGTGCCTCAATACCTTGAAAACTCCTGTATTTCTTGGATAAATCAGTATTCAAGCAGGGGGAGGTTCCTGACTGCTGAAGGCTGGTTTTACCTCGAAATCAATGTGGATTCTTGGAGTTTAGAGGAAGTAGCCATGCCGTATTAGGGCTGCACAGGCTATAACTAAATAAGGCAATGATTCTTTATGCCTATATAAGGACTGGGTGATTTATACCTATATATGGGCAAGAATTGGGAAAAATTACACTAGGGTCCCAGATTCCCAAATAACACCCACTATTAAGTTCAATAATACATAAGCACTGAGCATATTCCAAAGCAAAAGTGTTTACAATCCCACCCCAAAATACAAAAATGCATTTTTCGAATAGGGTCCTTTACATGAAATGAGCATACATCATGTAGAAAGTCATAGGCATCATATGAAATCAAATATAAACTATGAGAATATATCTTCACATTATATAAAACGAAGTACAGTCATTAATCGATACCTGAGATCAGTCCCATAGCATAATTTTTTAACTATCTTTGTAATCGAGGTTGAAGACAAATATTGTTATTTAGGAAGTAGTTCAAACACGAAATGTTGTTCTCTAAGAATAGTTCTACTTCAAGCAAAGTTCTATTTTGGAGAGAAAAAAAAAGTTCAAATTAGTGGAATGTTTTGAAAAATGATGGCCGAATTTGCAGAGTTCAGGGAACGCTGTGTGAAATAATCAAAAGTTATTCTCAGGAGTGTCAGGAGAAAACATCAGATTATCTAGGCTCGCAAAGAAACCGTCTACCGTTGTAGGTGAAAGTGGAACCACTTCAGTTAGCCGATCAAAAGTGCAGAAGTGTGGATCATTGCCGTCAGCGTTTGATTCGTTAGCAATGTCCGTAGTAGATGGTACCTGTATGCCTGTAGTTTCTTGTATCTCACCCTCAGTTAGACTTGCCGGTGAGACCTCAATGAATGCCATCATCAGAATTGGCAGCCGTTGGGGGCAACACGATGCATGAGCCGTTACAGGACCTAGCAAAGCGTCGACATCCGATGGCAGTACTGATGGAAGTGTAAGACAAATGTCCAACACGCATTCCTGTCAGCAAAGCAGGCATCGAAGAACAGGTAAGATACAATCTTGCCAGATTAGTCTGAACGAAAGAAACCAGGTTGTGTTCAGATCTCTTAAACGAGCCAAGCCAAGAATCTGTGAAATCCTTTCACGATATCTCATTGCAAGGAGGCATTGTTCCATGGTAGTTTTGGTGCTGCTGGTGAACTGACTTGCCATATCGGAGCAGAAGGAATAAAAATAGAAATCCCGCTACTTGTCCCAAGATGAGAGGCAGGCCGCCAAACACAGAGTGCATGAAATTTGGAAAAATGCTGAGGACTGCTTCAAATGGTATTAACAGTCCCGAAAAAATCGTCTTAAATACATGTGCGATGCCGCTGGTATCAGACATGTTTAAGATTTGGCTTAACATTCCTGCGAAATGCACTGGGCAGTTTGTTAATAATAATGCATGTATCTCTACAGAAGACCTTGCTACTTGCAGATCATACGTTTCTCGAGACGAGGTCAGTGGCACTTTTTTTGTAAAAGAATGGCTTTCATTCTGCTTAAAGTATCAATTCGTATAGAAGAGATATTCAGTGAAGGCCATATAGCTGTCTCCCTTTCTGTCTCTGTTTTTGGATACAATACTTGCATACAACAAGTGACCGTGGACGACACAGTTATGGGATAACTTTTTCCTGGCAACATACCACAACAGCTGTGATCATTCAACATAACGTAACTGCCATTGGATAGCTGCCTGAAAACCGGTATTATCGTAGGAGAGGGCGAAGCGTGCAGGTGGCATGAAAGGTATTTGCAGAACCGTCACAAGCCCCGTGTAAATTAACTTCATTGCACAGAAGTGTACCACTTAGTGATTCTTTGCAATTATTGCCACTAAGGAAAACTTCATGTCCCCCATTCCAACACTTGTATGTATATGGTAAAACCCAGGTCGACTTAATGTATTCTTTACCCAACCTTTCATTCAGGCCCACTGGTATATGCTCTAGACAATACTGAAACTGGAATGTCGGGACTGGAATTGAAATGGAGCCATGAATTATCCACTCAATCATAGGCTTCTCGGAAACTGTCAATTGTAATCTATCTAGTTTTTCAATGCTCAGCACCGTATAGTCTGCTCCTTTTTGTGCTAAAGAGATTTGTTTATCTATAAGGAAAAATACAGCAAACAATGACGTTGCATTGATTAGATGCCATGGCACATAGCCAGAACGCAGATTTTGCAACGTGCAGCTTAACAGTATGATAAAACGCAATTGAGACTGATGATGTTGTAACTTTAGTAAGTCTTGTTCTATGATGTCTATAGCAGATGACACAATGCTGTCCATAGAATATATTCTGGAGGCCAGAGTCGTTAACCTATTGTCCACTACAGAAAGTGCTTTCTCCAAATTAATACGATCAATTTCTCGTATTTTTTCTGCAGTTTCTATTTGTGTCACTTTCCAAGCTTAGTTGTATGCCGCGTATATACCGGCGTATATGAAATGTTTTTGCCTTGGCTTGCGAGGCCCCATTAAGAAATCTCGCAAATCATTGCTTTCTTTAAGTAAAGTTAAGTGTTGTTTTATGTCTGGAAGTGTAGATTTCTAAAGCCATTCAAGACAAAGCTTCTCTACACTGTAAGTAGTTACCATCCCTGGATGTTGTCTCTGGGAATATCTTGGATCTGGCCTATTCCATCTGAATCCTTGTGATTTGTTCAGGAATCTTTCATGACAGGTATTAGTGTCTGTTTGCCAGATTAACCATTTTTTCCAGTTAAGATCAGTTCTGTTCTGTTTTAATATATATGTTACGTCTACCTCCTCATCCGAAGCGTTATTACTGTCCGGTGCAGGTTTTGGTAAAGACGGTTTATTTAAATCGTTTGTCTTAGCTAAGCCAAGACAAGTAGTCTGTTGAACAGTGTCATTTAAAAACAAAATTTGTTCTGGTATAATGCAGGCTCTGAATAGTGCTTCTAAACCTTGTACCTGCCAATCTTTCGTTCCCCAGACTGTTTTTGTCTTGATGTTGTCTTTCCAGTAGTCAAACCCTAAAGTAGACAGTTGAGCATAAAAGTTTGCAGAATACATTTGTTTAGTATTGGTCAACATTGTTTTCATTCCTGTGTTATTTATATATTTAAAATAAAACATTTCTGGATTTGTAACATTAAACCCTGTAAAGTATGGAACTTTCTCAAATAATTTCTTCGAACTTCCTTTTGGCGGTGTTGGACAATGTTCCCATTGATTGTAATAAAACACATTTCTAGGGCTTGCAGATTTATGCAAATAATGGTGACCATTATGATTAAAACAATACATTTGTTCATAATCTGATGACCCTTCTAAGTAGTCATGTTCTGTAAATTTAGCTTACATTTCTAAATTTTTCATCATGTTGTTAATAGTCTCAAAGTCCCAATCATCAGAAAATTCACTGGGTGCGATAAAGTCACTCAAAGAAACCTTAGATTGGTGTGGAAGCTTCAGAAGCTCAACCGGACCATAGATATCATAATCAGTTCTGTCCCATGCTATACCACCAGGTATAGGAACGGCTGTGATGTTCACTGCTGACAGTCCTCTTTTTTCACGATGAGATGACTTGTAAGGTTTCAGGACCAAGTTGATTTTCTTACTTGCTGTGCCCATAGTACTGTATTTTCCATCAATCATCCTTCCCAAGCTCAATACTAGCACGAGCCAGAGCAGGAGGAAAAGTACACCCAATCCAATCCAAAATTCCACCCATGATGAAACCAGATATGTTTTTTTCTAGTAGATGAAGGAGTTATGTTACTTTTTCCTTGAGAGTTTTGTTTGCTGGTTCATTTTCAGGTTCACTGGGATCCTCAGAAAAGTTATCGAAGTTGATAAAGTAGCCAGAAGCAGTTCTATCAATTTTTGGGATTGCACCAGGATTACTTGAAATCACTGGAGCTGTCTCTTTCCTTGTCATATTTGTATACTCAGACGGTACATCATTGTAGACAGGTGTTTCTTGACGAACTGTTATTTGGGTTTCTAGAGGTACAAGTTCCATGGCTTTGTTGCATAGTCCTTCTTTTTTTACTGTTGGTTTATCAAAAGTGATAAGTCTTTCAGTTTGAACCTCTTAGATTGTAGCAATATTTCATCGTCTGCTATTTCTCGGGAGTCAACTGGGCCTACTACTTATTATTGGCCACATGATTGTGGTTTGACCAGGTTGATGGATACAACTCTGAACTCCCTTTTACCAGCAAGGGGCGGTAGTACTACTGATCTTGTTCCTTGGATGGCCAAGACAGGTACTGCTTTTCTGTAAGAAGGCCCAAATTCCTTCTTCACCGCGATCTTCTCCCTGACCAGATCCCCAATCTTTGAAATACAGACAGGCCTTGCTGGGACAGGTGGTTTTTCTTCAGTGGTTGTTTTACTCAGACTTCTTCTTTTTTCGTTTAAGTCCTGTAAAATAGTCAAACGATCTTTCACATCAAAAGGTTTTTGTTCCACCACTGAAGTCTGACTATCGAGGTCTTCGATTATCATTCTAGTACCAAACATTAGTTCATACGGAGTGACTCCACCCAGAGAATTTCTTTACAGATTGTTAAGACTACGTTGGACACTTGTTAGATGTTTGACCCACCCATCACCCGAACCTAATACCTTAGCTGTTATGGATTGCTTTATGTCACGTTTTATTCTTTCCACTACCGCATTTCCCTCAGGATGGAAGGGGCTAGGGTACCGCAATGCAATGCCCAAGCTGGCCATGGCCTCCTTGTAAGCTCGAGACCTGAACGCAGGACCCTGGTCAGAATGTAGCGTTCCAATTGCGTATGTGCCGATAAAGACTCGCAAATCCTTTATAACAGTTCTGGCGTCAGCCGAACGCTGTGGCCACATCCAAATAAATCTTGTGCAGGAATCCACTGTGACCATGATATATTTATAGTTACCATCCCTTTGTAAGGGACCACAGTGGTCCAGGTAAACACACGCTAGTGGTTTATCTGAAATCAGGAGGGGCGTCTGTGCAGAACGTTTCACTGTTGACACTTATATTTTCAGGCAGATTTCACATTCTAGAACATAGTTTCTAGTTTGTTTCCTCATGCGCGGCCACCAATATCTCTGTTTTAATAATGATACTGTGGCGGAAATGCCTACGTGTGAAGATGCCAGTCCTTCATGTGCTGCTAAGATCAGTCCTAACCTATGTTCCATGTTTGGAATTGCCCTATCCCCCACTCCAGGGATTCGAGCAAAAGGAACATTATTCGCATCAGTTATATATGAGTACTTTATTGGAAAGCCTTTCGGGAATGTCTTACCACTGTCTTTAACTGAAGCAGTGACAGCTTGCATTATTTCGCTGTCTATTTTTGTTTTTGACAGAGTGATCGCCGCTACGGAAGCCATTTGCACAGCTGTCTTCGCGGCTTCATCAGCCAATGAATTCCCTGCAACGTGAACGCCATCACGCTGATGACTCAGTGTATGAATCACGTGAGTATTTTGTAGTTCTTTCTGTAAAAGAACTACTTGTTCCCAAAGCGTTTTATGCTTAATTGTGCGACTTTTTGTGTCTTTGAAACCATTTTGAACCCAGTTCTGTAGATACTCATTGTAAGATTGAACGCAGTAATACAAATCGCACACTATTAGTGTGGGGAATTTGCGATCTGTATTTTCAAGCGCCATCTTGAAAGCCTGGAGTTCAGCTCGCTGAGCTGTACAGTCTGCGAGTGATTGAGTTTTAGTGACCATAGGTCTGAATTTACCTACGCGCCAACGACATTTAACGATCGCGCACACAGCACTATAGGCTTGTTTACCCCCAATTGCGGGCTGTGCTGATCCGTCTGTATATATTATACAGCCGTAATGTTCTAGAGGCAGAATTTCGGTCGGCATTGGACATTCGTATTCGTATTGTAGGAATTCTTGTGTCTTTAAATTAGAGTCAATGACATATTCAACGTCTGTCGCAGCAAGAGAATTAACCTATTGTATCCATCTTGGATGTAAAGCCTTAGCATTAGGAATGCTTGCCTTTGTTACTGCCTCAAAGGCAGGTACAGGTGTAACGATCATTATGCGTTTACCCTGCGCCAGAGTTCTTTCCTTTGCTACTGCAGTTTGAACCACTGTCAGAATTTTTTCTGTTGAAGTAAATTTCATTTCTGCTTGTGTGTGCAAGTGTGATTTGAATGCAATTGGAACCTTTTCTCCTTCATTAAAGGTCAGGTATGTGAAGCCGCATTTCCCTGGGATGACACGGATCACTAGATTGCGCACATTATTGCGTGTATCTAATTTTGTTTTAGTCAACATGTCTGTTTGTACTGAACGTAAAATTTCTGTATATGTTTGAGTCCAATTAGTTGGTTTGAAATCAGGTTTGATTAATTCGTAGAGAGGTTTAACCCTTTCTGCGTAGTTCAGAACGTAAGTTCTTCCAAAATTCAGGAAACCTAGAATTGAATGTAAGTTCTCCAGCGTTTTCGGAGGTTGGAGCAGCGCACATTTGTCTAGAAAGTTTGCTGCCAGGCTTTTGCCTTCGCTTGATAACTCATACCCTAAGAATAGATCGTTGAGGTGGGCAATTCGTGATTTCTTAAAATTGAATTTGTACCCTTCAGAAGCAAACCCAAGTATTATGGTGTTTACTCTTTTCAAGTGCCTGTCCAAATCGTCATCTGTAAGATAGATGTCATCGACATAGGATAATGCCTCATCATTGTACATTTGTAGTATTTCTGTTACTCTGGTTGAAAATAACCCCGGAGTATTCTTAAATCCC
The DNA here is from genome assembly GCF_964261635.1 of Lissotriton helveticus. Lineage (NCBI taxonomy): Eukaryota > Metazoa > Chordata > Amphibia > Caudata > Salamandridae > Lissotriton > Lissotriton helveticus. Next base: position 2,073,662,511 of record NC_136063.1, read on the forward strand.
TGGGGGAGACCGCAAAATTGCCGCTGTGACCCCAAGATTGAGAAAGCGGTCAAATGCCTGCTTTCTGGTGCAATGTTTTGACAGAAAAACCCATTTGAAATGTCTAATGTGGTTTTTATATTTTTGTGCGCACGATGTTATTCATCAGTGCTGCACTATGTAAATTTTGTACTGCAAAAGTTTTGCAACAAGAGTTCAGGTGTCTGTAATCCAAAACTAGACCATATGTATTGTCTGGCTGGAGACAGGAAACAAAGGATTGTTCATAGATGAGGTGCATGTTTCAATCACCCCTTGATATTCAAGTTGATTTAAGATCTCACTGACTTGTTTTTTAGCTTCTTGCTTGACTGGATACTGCCTCTGAGCAGTAGGTTGATTTTTTAACTGGATTTTGTGGTGAGGAGAATCCTCATCCCGTCCTACGTGCTTTTTATATAATGCTGGAGCTTGGGCCACAGCCCATTTCCTGGCATATGTATATTTTTTTATGAATTGGAATGTGATTTGAGAAGGCTGGCATAAGTATCTCTTCGCCGTGTGGGCACTCCCTAACAACTGCAGGTGGCCAGTCTTTTTCAGCTAGAAGTATACCATAACCCTTGGAAAGCTTGTCCCAGAAGAGAGCTTTTATTTTTTTAGTTATGTCCCCCTCCATCCGGAGTGTCACTTCATATAACTTGTGGGGTACACTAATTCTGGTGTCGGCAGTTTCAACCTGAATGTTTTCATTCAAGTCGACTGTCTCCAGATGATCCTTCAGGATCTTGCGAACTATGGTTACTTCTGCTGCGCTGTCTAGCATTGTCTGAGCCCATTGCCGTTCTTGAGTTGTGTCCTCAGAATCCTCGGCATGACTGATCTTTATGCTTGCTACCTTCTTTTTGGAAAATTTTGCTTTTTTACTTTGGTGAACAGGTTATTTGTCTTTGGACTAGACGCGTTGTTCTTTGTGTTATGACAGTCCTCTTCTTTCCGATTTCTGCGAAGAAGTCTGAAAGGATCGAGAGGGAGGTGTGTCATTATCTTGATATCTATCAGGTTTTCTTAAAGTATCCCTATTTCTAAGGTTGTATCTTTTTTCAGAGGGTTCCCGTTGGGGAGACCTACCTCCTCGTTGAGGAGATCTTCCTCTGGACTGAGAGTGTTTCTCTTTAGGAGGTGTCTGTTCAGTGTTCTCCCACTTCTTTTTAGGAGTAGTGAGATTATTTTGAATAAAAGTTTTTTCAGGATTCTCTGTTAGTTGTGGTTTTAGTGGTTTCCCACCAAAACTATCTCTACCTAGTTCTTCATAGGATTTTTCAATAATTCTGGCAAGCTCATAAAGTTGCTCAGTAATGTCTGTTTCTTTTAATTTCTGGGGATTGCCACTGATGCTGCTTCTCCTCTAATGTTGGCTAATAGTATAGCCGAGACCTGTTTGAAATCTTTCAGTAATTTCATACCTAGATTTAAGGCCGGTTCTGGACCATATTCATTTTGAATCTGTCTCAGAACGTCTGGTATCACCGCCATGGACGGAACACCATGTGTTTTAGTGTAGATTGAAGCAAAGACTGTACCCCAAGTGTCACAGTCCTCTATGTGTGATGCAATCCCCATAGGTAAACAGATTGTCAGAATCCTATGTTTCTCATGAGGTGTACTATCAGGAAATACTGCCTCTATTTGAGTAATTGTTTGTGCTAACCAGAACGGAATCTGTTCTCGTTTTACTGGTAGTTTACCAATGACTGACTGTATGGTCTGTGGTGTGATTTTATTTGTGTTCCCCTGGTGAGGGGTGTGCTGTGGAATTCTTACAGCTGGTTGGACTGTTAATGTCCACATGACATATTGAACCAATTGTCTATGTATTTTAATTAATTGTTTTAGCTGAGCTAATAATTCTGCATCTGACATCCTTTCAATGTCTGGATGTGTTGTATAGCTGGCTAGTACCGGCCATGTTGCTCCTGGTCTACCTAGTGGACCGAGCCTGGTAATGTGATTTTGATGATGTAGGGCGCCTTCAAAGCAGAGCTGATGCTCTTGGTAAGTTAATGGAATTTCAATGTCCTCGAAAGGAACGTATTCCGCTGGAGGTTCCTCTGCTTTGTAGTAGTGGAACTCTCGTGTTCCTGCATTTGCTGCTGGAAACTGAATCCATGAATAGAATACCTCTGTCTGCCGATATTCATGTGCCTCTATGACAAAGATTACTCTGCCACCTCTTGCTGATACTCCATTATTTATCAGTTTGTAAGTTATACTTTTCCTTACATTTACCGGGAGCAGTATAGCATCCGTGTCATTTTCTTGGATTTCAGCATCATCTAAGACCGCTTGAGCTGCTGCTGCAGCTAATTCTTCGTCAGTAACCATTATTTTTACTTATTGAAGAGTTTGCAGAACAAGTTTCAAGGAAACAAATATTAGGTGCACAATATTTTGGAACACTGTATCCTTCAACGTTGTATAAACCAAAAAATAATACATAGGATTTTTTTGTCCTACTCAGTTTTGGCGGATATTATCCTTTCACCCACTCCAGACGTCTTTTGGAGTTTTTACGGGAAAAGGGGTCTGTGTGAAAAGCACAGAGTTACTCTAGTATCTAGCGTTAAATTATCGCCTTAACAAACGTTGGGCACCATATAGTGTAGTTCCTATATTCCCAATAGGCTCAGTGCATTGGAATAATAAACCCTGCAGCTTAGACGTAGGACTTAGGTCGACTAGGTCTCTGCCGAATATATTAGACTTAATTGTGAGTGCCAGCTAGCTCAGAGGTCACTAGAAACTTTCTCAAATAAACAAGAAGGGATTAGTGTCTGACAACCATATAAAATGACAACTTTGTATCCCCAGAATGAAACGTATCTCTAGAGTCGCGGAAACAATAGATGGCTATTTCACTCAATCAGAGGTGCATGCTTCGTTTCACCAGAGTTGCTTAGAAATAGAGAGACGGGCGTTTTCAATAAAAGTATTTATTGAACAGTCTTATTTCTTAAGCATAAGAAATGCACTGCTACAATTGAAATGCTAGTTAAGAAGTACACTGTATATAATACGAATAGTATTATAAAATAGTACTGTAAAAGCATGATATGGTTTCTGAGCCATATACATAAAATACATAAAATGCATAAAATACATACAATGATAAAATAGTGACTAAAAGTACTCAACTGGTGCTTTTAACATACGCCTACCCCAGGGTACCTAACCTAAGCCTAGTACGAGGGAGGAAGTAAGTGAGGAGTAGTTTAAGTTTTAGTATTTCTCTGCCAAGAATCTGTTCAAGAATTCTTTAGGGATCTAATCAGCTCCGTACCTTGGTTTTAGAATGATAGAGGTCTTGTATCTCTCTTTCGGGACTCGATCTCCCAGCAACCCACAAGGGTAGCCTGGAAACACCGGAGCTGGATTTCTCGGCAAGAGAAAAGACAGCGTCTTTTCAGTGCATCAGTTGGAGGGTCGGCTTCCTTCGGCACTTGCAGCAGCAGGGCGTCGGGCAAGTAGTTAGTCTATCTGCTCCTGAACCACCGTGTGTTGGACTGGGCAAATGTAGGCATATTTATACCCCTGAAGGTGCTGAGTCTGACGTAAGATTGGACATAATATCGTCACTAGTGCCTCAATTCCTTGAAAATTCCCGGATTTCTTGGATAAATCAGTATTCAAGCAGGGGGAGGTTCCTGACTGCTGAAGGCTGGTTTTACCACAAAATCAATGTGGATTCTCGGAGTTTAGTGGAAGTAGCCATGCCATATTAGGGCTGCACAGGCTATAACTAAATAAGACAATGATTCTTTATGCCTATATAAGTACTGGGTGATTTTTACCTATATATGGGCAAGAATCGGGAACAATTACACTAGTTTCCTAGATTCCCACATAAAAAACTCATTACAATCAGAGAGTCAGAGAGAAAGATGTGGAAAAATTAAAGAGTACACAAACAATTGAAGAACAAATTGGTTGGAAAACATGTGGGAAAAATAAAATTTAATATTGTTTTAAGGGAACTAGCAAAAATGCAGTGGTAGATAGGTTTCAACTTGAAATTGTAATAGAGATGACCAGTTTTAAATATGACTTAATTTCAGAACCATCAAGTTAAACTACATGAAGAATTCAAGGACTTGACCACTTTACAGAACCTAAAGATATTGTAAAATACCATGTGACCTGATATCGGCTACATGGGATAAAATTTAGATTGGTGAGGAAGGGGTAAAGATATATTGCAACAATAAAATGTTTGTAGTGGAACTAAGAAGAAACAAGATCAATGGGTGAGGACAATACTTGGCAAGTTATAGGAGGAAGACTACAAAGAAATAATTGCCAATTCAGTAAGAGGGACAAAAAGTGTATTTGACATACATTAGCACAGGGAGGAAAACAAAACAATGAACATTTTGAGAACTTGGTCTGTGAAATGCCATCACCTCAGAAAAAGGACAAACCAATCAACCTGTTAGAAATAGTTGAGTACAGCACCCAGCTCATACCAAACATTGCAAATAAAATGTATAGCATGAGGCATTTGGTGAAAAAGAAAGTGGAGTTCATTTGGCGTAAGGAATACAACGACAAGTTTGAAATGATAAAAAATTACTTGCGATATGACCAGAGTTTAGGACGTTTTGATCTAAAAGAAGACCACAATATAACAATTGATGTCGATACAAAAAGGTCTAGGGAGAGTATTGATGCAATGGTAGTGAATAAAGATTGATAACGTTTGCAATAATAGCTTTGAGATGGGTGGGGCTAAAATACTCAGTAATAGAGAAGGAAATACTGGCAGTTTATTGGACCATACAAAAGTCTATACATGGAACTAGCTTTATAGAAAAAACAGCCAACACAACTTTGGAAATACATTTTGAATTGAAAGGCTTAGACAGTATCTAATGGTCTATGCAAATCAGTTGTAGCACTGCTAGAACACTACTTTAGGGTTGAATACATTCCAGTGGGTCACATAGTAGACTGCCTTTCAAAATGACTACAGACAAACAAGGAAGATAAAGGAGAATAAGCTGTTGAAGATGAGGAAAACACCAATGTCTTTATGGTCACAAGAGGTATAATACCAAAAGGCTAGTGGGAGAAAGAGGTGCCGAAACAGTAGACATTACAATAAGTATGTCAAAGGATAAGAAAGGGGTGGAGGGAGAAGACCAAAGTAAGTGAGGAATGGAAAATATATTTATAGGTGAACCTTGAAATGTCAGAGGTGGATGGATTAATATAGAGGCGAATAATTAAATATTGTTCGGCTCAGTAAGGAACAAACTTCTTGAAATAACCCATGAAGGCTCTTTGGAACAAGTAAGACAAAGGGAGTTGTGGTAGCTGAACAGCTGTGTGACGATGGAACTCTGTATATATCATGTGCCTATGTCATAGAGGGGTTCTGTCAACGCTGTTGAAATGTGAGAGTTGCTCAGCTGATCTTGTTGATGGATGGGTGAGATCTTTCTTCATGATAATAAAAAACAAACTTCAACAGTATTCACATTTCCTTGTGGAGTTATTCCTGAATTGAAAAGTACACTGCATCCCAAAATGTGATGCAGTGCACGCAACGAAATTTGTTTTATTTATTTAAATGTTTACTTACCTGTAAAACTCCGTAATCCATACATTACTACCCCCCACCCTGCCCCTCCCCCTCCCCACGTCACCGCCCTGCATTTACTCCCACTGCCGGCCGTGGCTGCTACCATGGCAAACCTATCCTGGCCACCCTTAAAAAATCAATTAGCCATCACATGGACACTACAATAAGTTCCACAACTGCAGGGCCAATCAGGTCCCATCCGAACAAGCCTACCACTCATACTGATGACCATAACAGTTACTGCCCTTTATTTGTTCTCTCTTTCTTGGCCAAAGTTATTAAGAACTTGTTGTATTGTGGATTTTCAATTTGATTTGGTTTTGATGTATTTACAGGTACTCTTGTTTACTCATGAAAGAAGTGACACTTTGGTTCTGTTATCATAGTTGCTGCTTTTGTTCAGCTGATCATTCATTATGGTCTGCTGAGCTGAACGGCAGCTGTGTCTGTGGTTCCTGCCTGAACTTTGTGTTTTTTTTTTTATTGGATTCTTCTGTTTACATAATAAATCTCTTGGATTCATCTATGTGGCTTCTTGCTTCTTTTTCATGTGAATTGCAACAGTATTTGGTGATGTGTCTAGCCCACCAAAGACCCTATTTTGACAGGAGTTTTCCAACTATCTTATGTGACTTGCAAATGACAGATTTTGGTGAATTTTATTTCTCCTGTTTTTATTGATTTAAATCAATAGGTGAGATTTTGCAAAGCTCTATGAAAGACGCGCTTGCCGTCTAACTGCGTCTGCGCGTGTGTTCCTTCGCGTGTTTCAGCGTGTGTTTGCCAGCACGTGTGCTGTGTCTTTCTGCAGAGAGCTCATCTCCCCGCCTCTGTGATGCTGCAGCATGGAACTTTGAAGGCCGCCTGCTTGCCTCATGGCTTTCTGGGGCACGTTGTCGTGCCATAGTATTACTGTCTTCAGTGTGCAGCTACGCGCTGTGTTTCTCGCTAGGCATTCTGGGGCGTACTCAATAAGGAAGCAATAACATTGTATTTCCTAAGCTGCTCAACGCGTGCCAGACATTGTAGGGCATGTGTTGCTTGGACAGTGTCTAAGGCCTTTTAGTTTAGATTAAACGCTTTCCACATATATTGTCAAGAACTATTGCTGAGGTGATGTATTAATAGTGTTTTCTCCCCTGTTTTCAAGGTGGGTGATTATTTCTTTTTGGAATAACTTTACGTGCAGACTTTCAGGCTATGTCATCTTACTTGCATCCTTTGCAAATCAGTGCATTCTTGCAAAATTCCGAAAAACCTTTACTTGAAGGTCGGCAATGGTTTTGATCCTTTGAAAATTACATTATTGCTATTGATGGGAAGAAGTATTCAAATGAAAGAAAGAAAGCCTTGCTATTTGGGTTGCTTGTAGATGTTGGATGTGACATTTCTGATAATCTTCCATCAGTGCCTCAACCTAGGCAATTCATTCCGCTGGATGTTTACACTGAAGCAAAAGATCGAAAAGATTATTTGAGCAACCCAATATTATAATTGAGAGGCATCATTTCTTTCATAGAAAACAACTTGTTGATGAAACAATAGAGGAGTATATTTCCAATTTGGGCTTTTTAGCTTTCAAATGTGAATTTCGAGAGTGTTTAGATACAACTTTATGGGACCAGTTTGTCTCCCACTGTTCAAGCAAAAAGATACCAGAATGTCTGCTTGCTTGCAAAATCCCAAGTAACGCGCTTGACATTGCTAAAAGTATTGAACACTCCTCTATGTCCACCAAGACAATCACATGTGCTGATTTCACCAATGATCCAGTATGTGCGGTGCCTAGTAGGAATTGGCAGCATGACAGTTCTAAAGGGAGGATAAATGCCAGTCAGTCAAATAAATTGGTGAGTCACAGATGTGGATCCTAACAGCATATTCGAAATAGTGTCCAGATGTCAACAGGAAATGCACAAAGTGCAAGAAACTAGGGCACCTTCAAAGTATATGTAGATCTAACATTCGTACAAGTAATGTGCCCGTGAAGATCAATGTTTTAGAATCATATTGTTAGAACTGGGGTGCTCTAATTGGCAGAGGTATGCACATTTGTCAAAGTAAGGCCCTTTGTTTCTAATCAGGGTAAGGGGAATACATCCTTTAGATAACCCTTGCTCATTCCCAAGGTAGCTTGGCACAAGCAGACAGGCTTATCCCAAAGGTAATGTGTAAAGTATTTGTCCTCAAAACACACAGTAATACAGTGATAATACCACATATGGATACCACACCAGTTTAGAAAACTAAAGTATCTTTATCTAAACTCAACAAGACCACAACGATAAACATCCAACATGCATGTAGTAAAATAGCACTCAGAAACAGTTACTTCTAAAATAAAGCTTCTAGAAAACAAATAGCTCCACCTGGGTCTATTACGATGTTGTGACAGAAATAAATCCAATCTACGGCACCGACCGCGAGGTGTGCAACGTCAGGCACATCACATGGACCGCCGAACAAATAGTACCTTTGGATAAGGAAGTCTGTGGCAATGCACAGCGTCATGGAGGTGAGGTGTCGATGCTGAGGTCGAGGCCAGCTCCATGGCTGCCATGGGGGAGGCGAGGCACCGTGTCCATAAGGAGGTAACATTTCGAATCCAGGATAGGGGAAATCGGTTGAGTCCGCAGTGAGGCGTTGGTTCCTTTGACGATACGAAGTTGGAGAGTTTGTAGATTTACCCTCGGTGGTTATCGGTGCCACAATAACCTGATGCAGGCACTGGCAGTGACGGAGTCGATGCGAACACTGGCATCGGGCATGGGAGATAAGTACAGGTGTCAGCAGGTGTCGATGGGCGTCAGAGCTGCGGTGCAAGCCAAGCGGTGTGTCGTGCACCTTACAAGTGGTGCCTCTGGCCTCGGTGCAGGTTGTGGCATCGCAGCGGCGTCACTGATGGCATAAGAGACAGGTTTTCTTGCTTCTTTCAAGTTGCTTCTAGCTCCCAAGAGCAGAAACAACCTCCAGAGGCCCAAAACTGGAATAGGCACCTCCTGGCACCCCTGAACTCTCAGCAACAGAGTTCAAGGGTGCAGGGGTGAAGTCCTTGTGTCCCTGAGACTTCAGAACAGGAGGCCAGCACACAGAGGCTCTTGGAGATTCTTCTTCAAGCATGGTTCTCAGAAAAGTTCCAGTCTTTCTCCTTTCCTTGGCAGAAGCAGCAACTGCAGGCCAACCCCACACAGCACACAGCAAAGGGGCAGTACTACTCACAGCTCTCCAGCTCTTCTCTTTGGCAAAGGTTCCTCTTGAGTCCAGAAGTGATCTAAAGGTCTGGGGTTTAAGATCTACTACTCATACCCCATTTTGCCTTTGCTCTTCTTTGTACAAGGGTCTCTGAGCCTAGTCCAAACCATTTCTGTCCTCACTGGCGCAGTATGACCACAGGTGGTGGAGACAGCATTGTGCAAGAAGGACAGGCCCTATTCAGGTGCAAGGAAAACTCCTCCCACTACTCTAACTGCAAAAAAGGTCTATTCAAGGTCTGTTTCCCTGCCGCGGCTGCTTTGATCACCGGCACCTGTGGACCGTTCCTCTTCGTGGCCCCGGACGGGGAGTGCAAGCCTGCCCTGACGAGTGCAAGCCTGCCCTGACTGCCTGCTTGCCGTGGCTGTTGGTTACAAGTGGTCGCTCAGCCTGCACCGGGATCTGTGCCAGTGGACGGAGCCCCTGAACAGTAGCAGTGGGGCTGCAGTGCGTCCTGGAAGAACTGGGCGGCGGGTCAGCTGCATCGCGGCTTCAGCGGCTAACGGGGAGTGCGAGCCTGCCCTGACTGCCTGCCTCCCGTGGCTGTTGGTCACAGGGGGTCGCGCGGCCTGCACCGGGATCTTTATCGGTGGACGGCGGCGGAGCCCCTGAGTAGTGGCGGTGGAGCTGCAGTGCGTCCTGGGAGAGGGGGGCGGCGGATCAGCTGCATCGTAGCTTCGGCAGCCCCCAGGAGGACCGTGCTGCGTTCAAACCCGGAGAGAAGTCGCCCCGTAGCCCCGCCCCCAGGAAGGGCACCAAAATAAATCAAAACAACGCGGATAGCAATACAATCGACGAGCACTCATTAACGAAGCTTTACTTCTTTTGGAACCTACAATTGGAAAAAATGATTCTACACAGCGACAACGTGGAAAAAGGGCGTTCTGAAGCCAGCAGATTAACAATCTGGTACAAAAACGACCCCAGGACTATGGCAAGGTATCGTGCATTTTTTAATTGTCATTTTTGCACCGTTTTGAAGCCGGTTTTACGTGACGAAACTTTGGTGATTCTCTGCCCAAAATGGCTGGGGCCATAAAACACAGTATTTACTCTCCATTTCCCTGTCTTCCTCAGAAAACAGATCTTTCCACCCAAAATGGCTGGGGTCATAAACCTGCAACAACAAATTGCCAGACCCTCACAAAGCTAATCTAATAGCACTGCCTTCCCCTGGCCCTCCAAAATAGACATAGGACTCGCCTCTCCCCACCCTCCTAGTAAGATAGAAAAAGGACTTCCCCGGAACTTGTCTGCATCCCTGATTTCAGGACATAAGAACAAACATAGGACTACTTTATTTTGTGCTACCTCTCTATCCTGGCAGCCATCTTAACCATGCCTAACGAAGTGGCCATCTTAGGCTAGTCAAATCCTCTACCCCCATACACACTTCTTAACTCCCTCTCCCACTCCTCCCCCGCGCACACCATAGCTATTGCTTACGCCCACCCTCACATCCCCCCTCGCATGCCTCTTCCCCCTTTGTCCAACATGGAACTCACGGGCAAACACACATATAAAATTAACTACCCCCCAGAGCTCTCCAAAAAAAATGCAAAACGTTTTAAGCAAAACTTCTTAAAGTCCCACCCTGAAACCCCCTTCCTAGACACCTACTACTCCCTCATCAATGGAGCCAAGAGCACCGATATCATTCTCTACACTGCACGCAGAGCACAATGGAGAAAAACATTCCTCACCCTACTCACCATATCGACCACCAGGAAAACTGCTCCTGGCATAACACTCTCCACCACACCATCCCAACTCTACCCAGCTAAAGCATCCATCACCATGTACAATAACGGTACTATCTTAATTCAATCCACAGACAGAAACCTCAACCTATTTGACAACTTGTTTCCCACTTTCAAAGAATACATCTCCAACGCTCAGATCCCACACCACCTGGCCCCCAATTCCAACACCCCCGACCTCCCAGCACCTCCTACCACTAACACGCACCTCCTTCCTTCCAACGCTCAGATCCCACACCACCTGGCCCCCAATTCCAACACCCCCGACCTCCCAGCACCTCCTACCACTAACACGCACCTCCTTCCTTCCTCCAGTACTCTACTCTATCACCTCCCGGCTACTGACACATCACAGTCCTCTATCCCAGTCGCGGTTCTCCCCTCCGCCACCAAGACCCCCACCCCCTCTACCCCTCTCCCACCGAACCAGCACCCCATTGTTCCGACTAGCTTCTCAGAACAACCAACCTCACCTGACAGCACCCAACACAACATGACTCTCTCCCAACCCATCACCCCCTCACTCTTTTCACTCCCGCCACTCCTAGCCCTCACTCTTCCCTCAACCTCTCCCCCCACTCTTTGTACTCCCACCACTCCTAGCCCTCTCCCCTCCCTCAACCTCTCCCCCCCCACTCTCACTCCCTTCTACCACACTGTCACCCCCGCAATGTCCAGCCTCCAAACGTCCCGCAATTGCCTCACTCCCCCATCATCGATTCCCTGTCCAATAACAACAACACCACCACTAATCCTCTCTCACTCACCCCCTCACTCACCCCCCCCAACCTCCCCACCTACCCGAACAGCAACACACTCACTAACACTCCCAACTCCAACTCCATCCACCTCACTAACACCCCCTCCCCTCTCCCCCTCCCCTGTCTCCAGTAACACAGACACTCGCTCTCCATCAATCCCCACCCCCAACCCCTTACCCAACCCCACGCTGGACACTATCATGTCCACCCTCCTCCAATTGAGAGAAGAACTCCACACCCTCAAAGAGTTTCTCTTCACACGCCACAGACACCCCTTCCCACCTCCACTTCTCGACCTAACAACTTAGCCCCCTCACACCGTTCTCGACCTAACGACTTAGCCCCCTCACACCGCTCTCGACCTAACAACCTAGCCCCCTCACACCCTACGCACCCCCCACAGTGGACCACTATCCCCTCTCGCAATACCTCCAACCGCCCTCGACGCACCATCAGGTCTCTGTCGGACCTCGACATACTCACCCTACTCCGCACATATGTCTCGGCTCGCCAAAACCCCATAGCCACCACACACCTGTCCATTCCTATGATTCTCTCTAACCCTCTCAGGCACCCCACGCATAACAACAGAGGCTCCGTCCCCAACAACCTCACAAAAGTCCCCCTCACTCAAGATCACCCACCCACCCTCTGCACCCCCAGACTCAAATGCACACTTCTCAACTGTAGATCGGCCCAAAGACACTCCTCGGAGGTCGCTGATCTCATCATCTCTCTGAACCTTGGCCTAGCCATCCTAACTGAAACATGGTTAACTGAATCCTCTACTCCTATCATGGATATCCTAGTCCCCCCCAACTACTGCATCATTAGACTTGACAGACCCAGGAAGACAGGCGGTGGAATTGCATGCATTTGCAAGAGCAACCTTTCAATTAATAAAGTCTCCGCCCCCTCTCTTACCTCCTGTGAATACATCTGCCTTGATGTCATCAGTGAAAACAAACCTGTTTGTTCACTACACATCATCTACCACCCACCTGGGGACAACCTCACCTTCTCCCAACAACTTATGGACACAATCTCAATCAACTCAGGGCGGCAAAACACACAAATTTACCTTGGAGACTACAATCTTCACTGGAATGATGGTAGTGACGCAGTGGTCAATAGCCTCAAAAACTACCTTAGCGCCTCTGACCTCACCCAAATTTGCAACAGCCCGACCCATGACAAAGGCTCTATCCTCGACCTCATCATCTCCAAAGAAGGCACTATTCAACTTGATTCAATCCAACCCTGTGCCTGGTCAGATCACCATACTGTCACCTTCTGAAAAAGTTAAACGTATCCCGGTCCAATCCTCCAAGCCCAAAGTTTGGAAAAGAGACCTGAAGAAACTCAAGCCAAACTCTGTACCCCCTAACAGCTGCAATCTCCAACTTCCCCCTTCCGACGTTACTGGCGTTCAGGGCCTAACTGACCACTATCTCAACGCTATGACCTCAATAATCAATGAGGCTGCACCGATGCAACTGAAAAGAGACACCACTAAGATCTCTAACCCTTGGTACGACGGGAGTCTCAATGAAGACAGACGGGCCATGCGAATGGCAGAGCGCACCTGGAGATCTGTTCCCTTGGCACAGCACCTAAAAATTCTGAAGAAAAAGAGAAACGCATACTTCAGGAAAATAAAACGCTCAAAGTCAGATTTCTTCAGACTCCAGCTCGACCAAGCAAAAAACCGTCCAAGAAAATTGTTCGAGCTAATTCGATCCCAATCCAAGGAACAACCGCAAGCAGTCGACACTATGGGCAATGCACCTTCCTGTGAAGATTTCTCTGCTTTCTTTAAACAAAAAACTGACAACATAAGGAGCGATCTCCTCATTGACGCAAACCTCTACTCAAAACACCACTGCATAACACCCAATGAACCAAAAAACAATGTGACATGGTCATCCTTTGACACGTACTCTGAAGAAGAAATTGACAATCTACTCAGCACCCTGAAACCATCCAATCACCTCAGTGACCCTCTTCCCGCTAACGCTGTAAAAGACTTCACCCCGTTGATCCTCCCACTCTGGACTAAAATTATCAATAGCTCACTTCAGCAAGGAATCATACCTGACTCCCTCAAAGTTGGACAAGTTACACCTTTACTAAAGAAACCAACAGCAGACCCCACTGATCTAAACAACTACCGTCCTATCACCAACATTCCCACTCTCGCCAAACTGTTGGAAAAATGCGTTCAACTACAATTGACAAAGCACATAGAACAGTTTGATCTCCTCAACCCTCATCAATCAGGCTTCAGAGCAGGGCATAGTACCGAAACGGCTATGACTCACATAATTGACGATGCCCTCCAAATTTTAGATCACAATGATTCCTGCCTCCTTATCCTTCTTGATCTCTCTTCAGCATTCGACACTGTGAAACATGAGAACTTACTCGAACTCCTAAAGACAAGAATGGGTCTCTCCGGGACTGTTCTTCAGTGGTTCACCTCATTTCTTCACAACAGGTCTCAGAAATTCAAGAGCAACAACTTGATGTCCTCCCCAGTACCTGTATCGTTAGGTGTCCCTCAAGGATCCTGCCTATCCCCTACTTTGTTCAACTTAGTTATGGAACCTCTCACCACCTTGCTACAAGCATCCAATGTACACTTCCACATGTACGCCGATGACACTCAACTGTATCTCAAACTACAATCCCCCAAAGACATCATGCGTCTGAACTCAACGATCAGAAGCACCCAATCATGGCTGGCCGATAACCACCTCAAACTCAATGCTATGAAAACTGAGTTCCTGCTGATCTCACCTCCCGCGAAAATCTCTACCACTCAAACTTGGCTTAAACACCTAACTGCACTCAATGTCCAACCGACCATCGTGGACTCAGCAAAATCTCTAGGCATAACACTTGACGCCAATCTCAACATGCAACAGCATATCAGCAAGGCAACTAAGGGAGCGAACTTCCAAATAAATACCTTGAGGAAACTTAAACCCTTCCTCCCAGCCAAAGACTTCCAAACTGCAGTACAAGCGCTAATCATCCCTCGCATAGACTACGGCAGCATCGCCCTCTGCGGCCTCCCCCTAACTACAACTGCACCCCTGAGAGCCTCACTAAACGCGGCAGCGAGATTCATCACTGGATCAAAAAAACATTCACATATCTCCCCTGACTTCAAATCCCTGAACTGGCTGCCTTTTGAAGCCAGAATACATCTGAATATTGCCTGCTTGACACACAGGGCTATCCACCTGAACTCACCTGGCTACCTCACTCAGAAACTGACAATTTCAGGCGGCTCGAGATCCACCAGAAGCACAAAGAATCTTCTGCTGAAACCTCGAAGATTCCGGAAGGAAAGAACTTACAAACGCTCCTTCTCAGGAATGGCGCCTAGGATCTGGAACTCACTCCCTCCTGAAACCAGGCTCATCCCCTCCACTTTTCTTTTTAAGAAAGAAGTTAAAGCTATCCTCATGGCTAAATACACCTGAACTGCCACTCTTGATCTTTTAAGACTCTGCGTCGATCTGTACTCGTGCTTGATCCATTTGCACAGTTGTTTTTACCTGTATTACCAACCTTACCCGATTGTTCTTACTCCCTCCTATCTGTATTTTATGCTCCCTCGTGTACCCACCCTCCCTTGCCTATGTAAAGCGCTCTGTTATCTGCAAAGATCTTGTTCGCGCTATATAAAACTTTCAAAATAAATAAACAAAATAAATTCAGCTCAGCTCTGAGTCATCCAGGAAGGAGCAGGCATACCTCAACCCCCCCATGGGCTGTCTACAGTGCATGCACACCCCAGTCCCTGTCACTCCAAAACCAGACAGTCAATCCAAAATCATGCAGAGGCACACAGAATGGTTAAACAAGAAAATGCCTACTTTCTAAAAGTAAATAAACACCACTGGGTATGGGCTCCCAAGCAGCAAGGCCAAGCCACAGCCTTATGTAATACACAATAGAAAAACGCCAATGCTGCCATTAACACTTCACCACGAATTTTGACATCTCACAATTGACTGAAACATAAAGTGAGGTGATCTGATTATCTTGAATGAATCTTTAGTTTTATTCACTTTTTACTTCTTTTTGATTATTTGATCATTTTTAAGCAAAATTTACAGTTCAAAAAACATATACCATACATTATTTCAAAGACATTCTGTACATTAAAACACTACTTTAGGTCGACCTTTAGTTTGCTATGCCATAAGAATATCATTCAATACATGAGTTTTCTGTAAAAAGAATTATAAATAAGTGTCAAATACAAATCTATGGCAGCATATATGAAACAGTGGATTTTGAACAATTGTAAATATTAATGTGATAATGTTGAGTGTATATGAGAGTGGTTGTTAGTGATTCACAAGTTAGTGGATGTGTGAGTGTTGGAAGGGGAGTGTTTTAATGTACAGAATGTCTTTGAATTAATGTATGGTATATGTAAATTTTGCTTAAAAAATGATCAAATAATAAAAAAGAAGTAAAAAGTGAATAAAACTAAAGATTCATTCAAGATAATCAGATCACCTCACTTTATGTTTCAGTCAATTGCGAGATGTCAAAATTCGTGGTGAAGTGTTAATGGCAGCATTGGCGTTTTTCTATTGTGTATTACTTTCTAAAAGTGGCATTTTCCAACACACAATTTAAAAAACATAGGCACTAAAAGATGTGCTATTAAATTCTAAGTTCAGAAAGCCTAAACTTAATTTCTCTATTTTGTCCCAGTGGGAAGTAATACTTGTAAGATGTTTCAAAGTATCCCCCATGTTATCCTATCGGACAGATAACCTTTCAACCTTGGGCCTTCCTGTGGGGTGTCTGACATGTTAGAAAAGCAAAGGTTAGGGCCTGGCATGTAGGTGCACTTGCCAGGTCGACATGGCAGCGGCAGTTCAAAACTTCGTGCAGACACTGCAGTGGTAGGTGTGAGATACCTTTTTAGGACTACTCATGTGGGTGGTGCAATCAGTGCTGCAGGCCCACTAGCAGTATTGATTTCAAGCCCTCGCACACTCAGTGCACTTTACTACAGGCTTACCAGTAAATCAAATATGCCAGACGTGGATAACCAATTATGTTCACAATCTACACAGAGAGCATATGCACATTAGCACTGATCAGCAGTGGTAAAAGTGCCCAGAGTCCTAATGCCAACAACAACAAGTCAGGAATAAATTGGAAGAGTTTGGGGATAACCCTGCAAAAAGGGCCATTTCCAACACATATAGTGAAGAAATGGAGGACATTATTAACAACCGTGTATTGACAATAGAGGATAATTTAACCAGTTCTTGTCTTTCAGAGCTCCTTTGGGTTCTGCACAGATTTAAGTTTAGAAGTAATGGCTGACTCTGGTTCGCCATTTCAATTATTTCTGATGTAAATTTTTATGCCAAATAGTTTTGAAAAGTCCTTACACCACTGATGTTCAACCAAAGACATTTGGTGGTCAAGATATTGAAATGTTGGGTTATTTTATTAATGTTGTGAATGTGTTAGGATGTAAGATCACTACAAAAGTGAATTATGCAGTAAAAGGACATGATATAGTAGGTTGGCATGGTTTGGCAAGAATGAGTATCAAACTCAAACCTGAAAGCGATCAACGCCTTGTACTGGGTGAATTACCTGTTGAATCGATTGAAGTTGTAGATGACAAATCTACAAGTGACATGAATTTAATTCTGGAAAAGTATTCCAGCAGTTTTATTGTAAAATGGTTTGTGTCAAGGGTGTGATTCATGATATTAAACTAAAGTCCAATGCTGTGCCTGTGAGACATAAAGCCAGATCAGTTCAATTAAGAGTACGAGAAGATTTGAAAATCTTATTGGATGAATTATGTAAAGATGGTGTTATACAGTCTGTTGATTTATCAGAATGTGTTTCAGCTATAGTTTTGGCCAAGAAGATAAACAACAATTTGTGTTTGTGTGTTGATTTAAGGTTACTGAATAAAAACATTCTTGTGGATTGTCACCCATTGCCGAAAATTGAGGAGATGCTTATGGCAATGGGTGGAGCAACTTGTTTTTCCACCATTGACCTTAGATCAGCATACCACCAATTGGCATTGTCTAAAAGTCACAAGTCTTGACTACGTTTATAACACCTTTTGCTCCTTTACATTTCTGAGATTACCGTTCGGTCTAGCATTTGCTGCTGTTTTTCAGAAATGTATGGGCTCTTTATTTAAAGGCGTCAGGGGTGTACAAGCTTTTTCTGGATGATATTCCTATTTATGGTAACAATATCAGTGAGCTCAACAAAGTTTTGGATAACATTTTGAGTATTTTGAGCAAAAAGGACATAACAGAGTCTAAAGAAAAGTGTCAATTTCTGGTGAAGGAACATGACTATCTAAGTCACACCATAACAGCTAATGGTATTAAGCCTAAGCAGGGTATGATCGATACCATTAGCAAAGCACCCGCACCCACAGACAAAGACTCGCTAAGGTCATTTTTGGACCTAAGTGAGTACTATGATTTTTTTTGTTCAGGGGTACGCAATACCTGTGGAACATTTAGGGTTCTCAAGAAAAATGAAAAGTGTATATGAACAGAGCTGCAGGATAAAGATTTACTTGAAGTCAAGGATATGATTGTGCATGCACCCACATTGCAGCCTTTCAACAGTGCTGATAGATGTGCAGTTATTGTGGATTCTAGTTCCATTGTATTAGGGGCTTTGCTCACACAGTCCCATCATTATGGGAGAGAATGTCTTTAGCTCACAGAATTTGAATAAATGTGAGTTCCACTACAGCACTATTGAAAGAGAGGCCTTAGTCTGGACGGGCTGTCAAGGCTTGTGGGGATACTATCTAAACTAATGGAAAAAACATTTTCCATTAACCCCTTCAGTGCTGCGAACGTCCAACGGTCGTCACGAGCACTACCTCCCCAGTGCTGCGTGCGACCGCTGGACGTCCAGTTCAGCACTGGATAATGGACAGCGCAGCACTGGGGAGGTTTGTTTACGAAGCTCCTAAGGTGTTAAATATATGTCGGTTGGAAAAACTATAGAGCAGATTGTATGCAAGCTAAATCTGAAAATTGTGTCCTCACTAATTGCGTAGACCCATCCACTAATGTTTCGGATGCAAGCAGCTCTTGTTCCATTGTGAATCGGGGGAACAGGAACATTGTTTTGCCTGTAAAGTATAAGGATTATCATTTGTTTTAATTGTTAATGCTATCCATCCATTTGAATATTTTTATTTGGTATATTTAACCATAAAAAATAGCACTTTACAAACAATTAAAATATGATTTATCCCAACGGTTAAACCATAAGAATATAATACACAGTAAAAACCTTCTGAAATATACAATGGGGGACTCACGTATAAGAACTCTTAGTTCTTCACCAAAGCAGCAAGGAGTTGCTTGTACATTAACTGTACATTTGTGCAGGAACTTGAATAGTCCACAGATCATGGATGAGATTGAATTTCTACCATGTATTCGTTTCATCCTATACAATTTCCTTCAATGACTCCTGTATTGCAATAAAAAATCTTCCTATTGAACATGCCACATTTAAAAATCTCATATTTGTCAATATGCTAAGTGCTTGGTCCCTACTGAAACTTTTATAGACAATAAAAATAGGTTTTACATTTTTTTCCGTTCTTTTAAAACCACAAACAATCCAACAAAAATGTTGACTACTGCATTTTACTTGTAGGCCACAGGAGCACAGACCTTGGTCATTAGACATAAGTGATTTTATCTTTCTATTGATGTTACATGGGTTCAGGCCGACTCTACATTTCAATATTGCATTTCTGAGCTTTGTTAATGCATTTTTTCCCTTGTTATTTTTAGAAGGGGAGATGTTATATTGTGGATTTTCAGTTAGTATTAGTATTGATGTATTTACATGTACTCTTGTTTACTTATGAAAGGAGTGACACTTGTTTTTCTTTAAGCGTCCTTCTGTTGGTTCTGTTACTGTGGTTGCAGCTTTTGTTCAACTGAGCCTTCACAGCTGCGTCCACTTCAGCTTCAGAAGAACAACGACCCACCACCACCCGCAACAGGCCCATCACAGGAGCTGGAGCAAGATCACCGCCGAGCAGCTCACCACCTCCCTCAGCCAGAACCCGCTCGCCAGCACAACGGACCCCAACGAAGCAGCCCGCAACTTCACACAGTGCTGACCGCCTGCGCAGACGACCTCGCGCCACTGAAGAACCCTCCCAGTAGACCCAGAAGCAAGAAAGCCACCTGGTTCACCGACGAACTCAAGGACTCCAAGAAGAACTGCCGCACCCTCGAGAAAGCCTGGCTCCTCGACCAGACCACAGACAACATGACCACCCTCAAACAAGCCACCCGCAAGCACCACCAGCTCATCCACACCACCAAGAAGAAAACACTGAAGGAACGACTGGACAACAACGCCCCCGACAGCAAGGAACTCTTCAGCATCGTCAAGGAGTTCTCCAACCCCAGCACCGGCAACAACGACATCACTCCTTCACAAGACCTCTGCGACTCTCTCGCCTCGTTCTTCCACCGCAAGATCGCCGACATCCACAACAGCTTCGGCGCACCATCCACGCACCCTACCGTCGAACCATCGCCCCCCACCGCCACCCTTCGCACATGGACCACGGTGACCACCGAAGACACAGCCCACACGATGAACACCATCCACTCCGGATCTCCAACCGACCCCTGCCCCCACCACATCTTCAACAAGGCTGACTCCATCATCGCACCCCAACTCCGGGACATCATCAATATCTCCTTCAACACCGCCACCTTCCCGGAGAGCTGGAAGCACGCCGAGCTCAGCGCCCTGCTGAAGAAACCAACAGCGGACCCCACCGACCTCAAGAACTTTCGCCCCATCTCGCTCCTCCCTTTTCCCGCCAAAGTCATCGAGAAGACCGTCAACAGACAGCTCGCCGCCTTCCTCGAGACGAACGGATCCTTTGACCCCTGGCAGTCCGGTTTCCGAGCCAACCACAGCACCGAGACCGCCCTCATCGCAGCCAAAGACGACATCAGAACCCTGCTCGACAACGGGGAAACAACGGCCCTCATCCTCCTGGACCTCTCCGCAGCGTTCAACACTGTCTGCCACCGCACCCTAGTCCAACGCCTCAGCAACACAGCTGTCCAAGAGAAGGCACTGGAATGGATCATCTCGTTCCTCGCCGGAAGAACACAGAGAGTCCGCCTCCCCCCGTTTCGATCCAAGGCCACCGAAGTCATCTGCGGCGTACCGCAAGGATCATTACTCAGCCCCACCCTCTTCAACGTCTACATGAGACCCCTTGCAGCCATCGCACGCCAACACAACCTCAACATCATCTCCTACGCCGACGACACCCAAATGATCCTCTCCCTCACCAGAGACCCCGCCACCGCAAGAACTAGCCTACATGAAGGGATGAAAGATGTCGCCGAGTGGATGAAGAACAGCCGCCTGAAACTGAACTCAGACAAGACGGAAGTTCTCATCCTGGGACCATCGCCCTCCGCCTGGGACGACTCCTGGTGGCCCCCGGCCCTAGGCAGCGCACCCAAGCCAACAGACCACGCATGCAACCTGGGCTTCATCCTGGACTCCTCCCTCTCGATGACCAGACAAGTCAATGCCGTCTCCTCATCATGCTTCAACACCCTACGCATGCTCCGCAAGATCTTCCGATGGATCCCGACCGCAACCAGGAAGACGGTCACCCAGGCACTCGTCACAAGCCGACTGGACTACGGAAACACCCTCTACGCCGGAACCACAGCCAAGCTACAGAAAAGACTCCAACGCATCCAGAACGCCTCTGCCCAACTCATCCTGGACATCCCCCGACACAGCCACCTCTCCGGCCACCTGAGGGACCTGCACTGGCTCCCCGTCAGCAAGAGAATCACGTTCAGACTCCTCACCCACGCACACAAGTCCCTCCACGACCTGGGCCCCAAGTACCTCAATGACCGCTTGACTTTCTACACGCCCACCCGCCAGCTACGTTCGATAAGCCTCGCCCTCGCCGCCGTACCACGCATCCGAAGAGCCACCGCCGGAGGAAGATCCTTCTCCTACCTGGCGGCCAAGACATGGAACTCCCTCCCCACCCACCTTCGGCTGACCCAGGACCATCTCGCCTTCAGGAGACAACTCAATACCTGGCTGTTCGAGCAATAGCAGACCCCCTCTTCCCCCAAGCGCCTTGAGACCCTCCGGGTGAGTAGTGCGCTATACAAATGCTATGATTGATTGATTGATTGGTTCTGGTCTGCTCAGCTAACCGGCACCTGTGTCTGAGGCTCCTGCCTATAATTCGTGGGCTTTGCAATTTGAATCTTCTATCTGGGTAATAAATCACTTGGATTCATCTATTTGGCTTCCCGCTTTTCTTTTACATGGATTGGTACATAGCGGTGTGACATAAAACTTTAGATCCAGCTTTTGGGCATGGCTGCAGTGCTGATTGACTTCATGGATGATGGTTTTTGAATCCATGAAAGAGGAGATCTCTGCCTTCTGATTTTACCAGATCTATTTCTCACTTTAAATAATTACTTGATTTACACGGAGGTTCGTGGCTCACCGTGTCATCAGCCCTTCAGCCCAGCAGCACACCGGTCTCCCAGCCCACTTCTCGCCGCACCCGCTTCGCGGGTGCCGCTTCGTAGGTGGACGCTGGTGGAGACAGTAACTTTCGAGAGGCATTCCATCGTCCAGGCGGCAAGGCGGTAAGGGGCGCGAGGAACCAGCGGGGCTGCGAGCGTGCGGGGACTTAATTTCCCAGAAGTCCCTGCAAGACCGACGGAGAGCTTCCGGTCCGCTCTCCCTGCTGGCCCGCCCCCCGCCCACCAAGGCTGATAATAGCGTTCCTGCTTGTCCACGCTGCGGGTCATTACTTGATTTACACGGAGGTTCGTGGCTCACCGTGTCATCAGCCCTTCAGCCCAGCAGCACACCGGTCTCCCAGCCCACTTCTCGCCGCACCCGCTTCGCGGGTGCCGCTTCGTAGGTGGACGCTGGTGGAGACAGTAACTTTCGAGAGGCATTCCATCGTCCAGGCGGCAAGGCGGTAAGGGGCGTGAGGAACCAGCGGGGCTGCGAGCGTGCGGGGACTTCATTTCCCAGAAGTCCCTGCAAGACCGACGGAGAGCTTCCGGTCCGCTCTCCCTGCTGGCCCGCCCCCCGCCCTATTACATCTTCTACTTAACCTCATCATACTCCCGCAGCGCGGGACGCAGCCAGGGCGAAGACTGGGCAAAGACAGGGCCGTTTGAGGCCGTTCGAGGACGGCAGAGGACGGCCACGGTCCAGACCCCCTGCATTTATTCTGTTCCATCATATGCAAGGTAGGCGTCCCAGTGATACTTACCCTACATTTCAACATAGAGTGGCCAGACTTAGGATTCACCAATTATTTTCCGTGAGGCTTACCTCGCGGTACCTGACTTATATCGCAGACGATCACTATGCGTCCCAAAACTAGAAGCAACACCAAAAAAGCTACGGCTGTGGCACAAGTGACCGGTCCCATAGATCTCTTCATATCCCGGGTCAATGAAACCATCGATAAGAGCATTATCCTGTTGGAGAAAAGAGTTTCCCTGGACCTTATGCAGGCTAAACGTTCCTCTCTGGGTTCTCTTGCAACCGCAAGCTCTCCCGTCCACCAGGCCGTGAACAACTGCTCTTTACCATTACCCCTAACTACCGTTCCCACGCTGACTGTCCCAAATGCTGTAGACTTATCCGTGACCCAATCAGACTCCGATTTCTCATATGTTGACCTTGAGGCAACCCCAGATTTAGAAGCCTGCCAATCACCAACTGACAAACCAGAGCAGAGCGTAACTAGTCAATCCATCCTACCCGATACAGAAATGACCTTAGACCTGATAAAAACAAGGAAAGATACCTCCACTTTCACCAAGGCTATGCCAAACATTAAGGAAAAACCTAAAGCAAAAATCAAGAATCATAACTTGATCACGCCCACCCCCAACTCCGCGGCAGGTATACCCTGCTGGGTGGAAAACATGGTAATAGACCTTAAATCAGATCTTGAGGCCACAATAGTGGTACAAATTAAACCTGTAATATCGAAGCTAGATAGACTCACCTCACTAATCAATTCGAAATGTGGTAGTAAGATAAGCGGTTATGGCCCCGATCAAACGCATGGGGTAAAAGAAATACTTCCTAAAAAAACATCCTGTACCAAACATGCAATAGGCACATCGACCAAACCTAATACTCCACCAGCTAGCAAGGCACCAGCGACACAGCTCTCAATCCAAAAAGGGAGTAAATCAGATGCTCCCCCAGTCACCCCCATAGCAGTAGATCCCGCCCCCGAAACACAAGCAGCACCACTGGGTCCAACCAAAACAAACAACCGACAGCCAAAAGGCACAAATGGGAACATCACTATTCCAGCAGCGACTCCTTTCTTAGAGAAATCGCAAGAATCTAAGACAAAGCAGTCTCGCCCAAAAATAATTAATTTGCCGCCGGAAGCTTCTCCCTTCGTGGTGGTGTTAACATCTGTACCACCACTGAAGGAGGGTGTAAGAGAAACTTTCGTAGAGTTGAAGAATAAATGCGCCCAGTGGCTCCAACTGCATAAACCCTTACCTGTTCACATCAGGGGTGACATCTTCTCTGTACGTAGAGGAGAATGGGTGGGCAGAAACACGAAGACCATAGCGGGTGACGTTATTACCATCAAATTTAGGGAGATAGGGGCAGCAAATTATATCTGTAACACACCTAGCAGTGGACCTGCCACCCAAATAAATCCTCTTCCCTTGTGCTATTTCCTACCTACATCCTCACGACAAAATTTTCCCTGCTCCACTGTCCCAGTAAATAGAGGGCTCATAAACCCCTCAGAACACATTACGTACCAATGCCAGCAGCCCCCACATACTCCCCGATTCCCACAAGCACCACAACAAACAACTTTCCAGTGGCAACCACCTCCTCAACTTCCTCAACCTCTACATTACACTTCTCAACCACCTTCTCAACTCCCTCAATATTTACATTACACTTCTCAACAGTGGCAGCAACCCCCTCAACCCATGCAACACATCATTCATCAATGGCAGCAGCCGTGGCAAGGACGGCCCCCCCTTTCAACCCATTAGGCCCTAATCATCGAGGCAGAGAAAGGGAGGAATGGAGAGGACAAGAACAGTGGAGAAACCACAGTGATCCCCCACGTTGGGATGGCTGGAATGGTCTTCCCCTAGCAAATAAGTATAGTGCCCTAGAGTGCGTTGACTGACTACCACAGCTAGAAGAATACTCCCTAAATAGTACCGACTTACCGGGACCCCCGGATCCTCCACCAGTCCCTTCAGACCCAGAGATTTCTAATGAATCAAAAATAGTTAAAATCTCTAGGGATAATCCAACAACCCTAAGCCTGATCTCCTGGAATATCGCAGGATTAAGGACAAAAGTGGAGGACGGGACAATTATGTACCACGCGCATAGCCATCAAATAATATGCATACAGGAGACGTGGTCACAACAAGAATACCACCTACAGGGGTACAAGACATACTCCTCCCTTGCGAAGTCGGGACAGATGGGTAGACCAAAGGGAGGATTATGCATCTATCTAGCCAATACTATTCAAAATATAAAAATAAAGGTCATTGAACTGGACTCTAATTTGCAGATCCTTGGTCTTTTCCTGCAGAAAAAAGAGTCAATAGTTATTATTAACTTTTATAATAACTTGGATGAACCAGAGTTTCAGGGAGTACTGACCCACCTCCACGAAAAACTAACCACCCTCAGAACGAAGCAAGGAGAAAGAGGTCCGACAACCATAATATGGGCAGGCGATTTTAACCTCCACGCCTGTACCCAACCAAAACAAAAGTGTTCTGGCATGGTGACAGAGGAAGGCCTTTCCCTTACCCACTTCTCGCATAACAACATGGGCAGACAAATGAACGATCTTCTATCAGATCTGGATCTCCAAGTAGTAAACACCTTGGACCATGGAGCTAATTCACTAGCACCGACCTACTTAGGAAGAGGTTATAGCACCACGGTTGATTTCATAATAATATCAGCATCCCTGCAACCAAGAGTAAAAAACTTCGAAGTCAAACCGAATCCCCAAAGTGATCACGCAATATTAAAATTGGAAGTGATAATAAACCATCAACAATGCCCTCCAATGACAATAGCTAACGCACTGACTCAGGAAAACATAAGTATGGATAAACTAAATGGGTACTCAATAAAGTGGGGGAGGATAAACCCAGAAGAACTCACTAAAGATCTTATAAAGTCAGTCTACCCTCAAATTAAAATCTGTTTGGACATATCAACAGAAGACGAGGAGCTTCTTAACAACTTTGCCCAAATTATGGATAAGTTAAAGGTTTTACTTACAGCAAATCGAAAAACTGGACTACCTCGACTTAAAGGCTGGTTCAATCAAGAGTGCACCAAGGCTCACACAAAGCTGAAGCTAGCCCTAAACAAAGACGAAAGGGATCCTCGCTCTATAGCCACTCTCAGAAGCGAATATCATAAAATCAGGAAAGAGAGAAAAGAGGAACTTAAGCAAGCACTTTGGAACGAACTCCATACCAGTGCACAAGAAAAAAACTCCCAAGCCTTTTGGAGAATTATAAGAACTCCCTTCTTGGTTGATGACATGCGCCCAAAAATCGAAGCTGCAATAGATGCTGCAGAATGGGTATCACATTTTACTAGAATCTTTCAAAAATCATCCTCTGATCAAGAGACGGAAGAGGAGAAAGAAACATTTCTACCATACCCTATAGACATAAACTTCGAAATCTCCGAGATCCTTTTGGCACTGAACTCAACCAAAAAAGGAAAAGCTCCAGGCCCAGACGGAGTCCCAGCGGACTTTTTTAAATATAAAACAGAACTTTGGGCACCGATTATAACAAGGGTGTGCACCGCAACGGCAAAAAAAGGAATTTTGGAGTCATGGACAAGGTCCATTATGGTGCCAATATTCAAGAAAGGAAACCGCCAGGACCCTGCTTGCTACCGCCCAATTTCTTTGTTGGATTCACTGGGGAAAATGGCAGGCAGAGTGATCCTAGAAAGACTTCAGGACTGGGTGGAAGAGAGAGGCATACTATCTGACCTACAATTCGGATTTAGAGAAGGACTAGGAACCGTGGAACAAGCCCTAAACCTTTCGGTCATTTTTGGAAAATACGTGCAAGCCAAAAAAGAAAAACTCTATATGACCTATGTGGACTTGTCCGCGGCTTTTGACTGCGTCTCCCATACAAAATTATGGTCCCTTTTAGCACAAATGGGGGTAGATCCGCCACTCCTGAACTTTTTAAGGGAACTCTATTCTAATCCATCCGCAAGAGTCCGTTTTGGCACAAAGGGGGAACTGACAGCGTCATTTAGGGTGGAGCGTGGGGTCAGACAAGGATGCGTCCTGGCACCCTTCCTCTTCTCCCTCTACACTAACAACTTGGAGGTGGAGCTTTTGAAGGGTGCCCGAGATCTCCCGCAGGCTAAACATCGCCTGATCCCCGCTCTGCTCTACGCGGATGACGCCGTCCTCCTGGCACGAACCCCCTGTGAACTCCAAAAATCCCTCAACAGATACTCTCAGTTCATGAGAACCCTAGACCTTCACATAAACGTGAAAAAGACTTTCGTAATGAAGGCTGGGGTTGGGAGAAAACAGCAAAAAAGCATCTATCTTGACACCCAAAAAATAGACTCCACAAATGAATACTGCTATCTGGGAGTCACGATGGATAACAAACTCTCTTGGAAAACAGCAGTAGAAGCCAGGAAACACTGCTTTAAAAGAGCATTAGCTGCACTGGTGACGTTCACACAAAAACTAGGAAAACATCCGCCCATGGAACTGATGACTATATATAAAGCCAAATGCCAATCTACAGCTCTATACGGAGCAGGATTATGGGGTCACACGGACGTTACTTCTCTGCAAATCGCAGAAAATAACTTTTTTAGATTTCTCTTATCAGCCCCCAAGCGAGCTTCGACCTACGCCTGCCACACAGAATTGGGCGTTCCATATATCGAAGACCTCGCGAAAATACAACCGCTACTTTTATGGCGTCGCATCTGGACTTCAGAAAAAAATGACCTTACAAAAACAATATTGGCAGATGCAATGTCCCTGGACTATGCTCTAAAAATCAAATGGCTAGCCTATATCCAGAACTTCCTCATTGACCTCGGAATAGAACAATACTACCTAAATCCCGAAAAAATTGGAGAACTCACTAAAAACAATTTAAAAACACGAGCCTTGGACCACCTGGGAAACTTGAGATTGCAATCAGAAGCAGGGAAACAGTCCGTTCAGCATGCAATAACGGTCCAATCCACCTTTCTAATTCAGCCCCTACTTAACTCTCAACATTGGCACTTTCGACCGATACCTCCTGATAAGATTCAGACTAAACATATTTCACAAACTGGTAGCCTTTCCAACCCCAAACGTCTGGGACTCAAATCCACCTCTTTGTCCTTGTGACGGGGAATCAACACAAACTACCCTTCACACCGTCTTGTTCTGTAAATTTTATCAGGAACACCGCAAAGTTTGGTTATTGACTCTCTTAAAAACTTGGGGTCTTAGACAATGTCGAGCAGCTATGCTGAGTTTGCAGCTTTTGGACACCGAAGCCACATGTTACCACGTTCTTAACTTTTTGAAATGTATATACAGACACAGAAAAAATCTCTAAAAATAACAGTACTGTATAAACTTCCCAATCTCCTTTTTTAAATTTTGTGTTACTTGTAAATATATCGTACAGCAGATTTTTTACTATGTACTGCTTTTATGGATCTCTAAAAAATCCGAATAAAGTTTATTATTATTATTATTATTATAATGTAGACCACTGTATCTGACACTACTTAGCTGCATGTGAATCCTCTTGGTGAGATTCTCTGTGAATCTGATAAAGGCAACCACCAAACCTGAATATATACAGCTCTATCCAAAGGTATATTCTGAGTCTGACATTACTAAGCATTTACAAACCTTTGCAAAAGCCAGATATCTCAGCACATTCACACAGAATAATGACTCATGCTGAGCTTCTCAGTGTGCTCCAGTCTCCCTATCAAATCCTGATTAAACACCATCACGTTATTTGGACATTTATCAGGTGCTATCAATAGTTCCAGGTCCAACACTGAAATGATATGTTCAATTTGGATAACAAACAGCTCCTTTAAATAGATGTTTTAAATATGCTTAAAATCAGCATAAACTGCTGAAGGCTATCAGAAATAATTCACTCTGAGGCTGACCCCAAGGTAGTGATCCAAGCTGTAGTCCTCTTCAGATTGGACTATTGGAATGCTCTTCTCAATGGGATATCCAAGGTTCATTTCAAAACCTACTTAGTCTTTCGAACTCAATGTGTCCACCACAACACTTTGGTCTTTATTTGCCCACATTACCTTTCCCTAGAAACTGATCATCTCTGGAGGTCAGCCTTCACTGCTTAGCATGGACTTTCTACCTCTGGAGAAACCACTTTCATACAAACAATTCATTTAACAACTTTTACTCAAAGCACCGCAACAAAAAATACCCAGTCATTGCCAAACACACTTGCTGCATGGGCTTAAACTCCTTTCCCTCCCTTGGTCAAATCTTTATACTTCCTCCCCTGTATGCATTGCTTCCTGAGCACCTGTTGATTCTTGTTATGGATATTTGGAAAATAATGCCCTGAGTGCGCTTACCCACATTGATCATCCCCCTTTTTCAGCGATACTATACGCTGCTCTTTCCACCACCAAGGGCTGTATCTACTCTTGTACTAATTCTTTTCATATATTTCCCCTCTACGTGTTTTTGATATTTCGTACACCAGTCTGTTGCTCCTTAATATCTGACATTTTGTGAATTTTGTATGTTGATGACCTGGATCATTCTTGGCAGCAGCCCACAGATATTTTGACTTAAAGATAACACATTTTAGAATTTAGATCACAATTTGATCTAATGATTTGTTACCCGACCTGAAAAGACAAGAAGCATTATATGAAGAAAACCTATATTCAGCCTCATTTGCTGACAACAAAAAATGTATGTTTATTTTTTCCATTATCATCTGGAGAGAGTATTATCTTTATATTAAACATTGATATGTAAATGTGTAGCACAACATATATAATTAACTAAGAACAGAAAGAAAGGTGCACTACACAATCAAATCAGGAGAGTATAATTTCATTGAAGGTTCTTCTTTTTATTGAGTTTCTTTATGAACAACAATGGCACACAGCCAACGTTTTTCGTTCCCCCTTATGCCACGGGAACTTCGTCAGGGCTAATATACAGTCCGTAGGGCTTCTCAGATTCAATCCAAAGTACACCGTTTATTAAGGCAGATGAACAATCCAGTCAACGTCTTAACGAGAAAGCGCGATATTTTCTGAAGCGTGTAAGTCCACACGAGATAGTATCCGAGCGCAAAATAGAAGCTTCAAGGGACGTCACGTAAGTGCTGGAAAGAACCACTCGTAGGTAAATGTGGATCTCTAAAAACTGTCAGGATAATGTATTGTATCACTTCCAACTGCGGAGTATTGTTCCAGAATGTCGCTAGTAAAAGGCCGCCCGGAAGACTAATAAGACCAAAAGATTCATAAGGGCAGATTCTATTGTTCGCTTTACACGACAGGGCGATCCTCATCCTCAGCTCCAACCCATCATCCTGGGACGACTCCTGGTGGCCCTCGTAACTAGGGGTAACCCCGACACCAACCGTTTACGCATGCAACCTGGGAGTCATCCTCGACTCAACGCTGACCATGACCAAGCAAGTCAACGCAGTCTCCTCCTCCTGCTTCAACACCCTCCACAGGCTCTGCAAGATCTACAGGTGGATCCAGACAGACACAAGAAGAACAGTCACCCAGGCCCTCACCAGCATCAGACTCGACTACGGAAACGCCCTCTAAGCAGGAGCCCCGACCAAGCTCATCAAGCGACTGCAAAGAATCCAAAATGCCTCTGCACGCCTGATCCTCGACATTCCACGCCACAGCGACATCATCCCCCACCTGAAAAACCTACACTGGCTCCCCGTCGACAAGAGAATCTCCTTCAAACTCCTGATCCACGCACACAAGGCACTCCACAAGACCAGCCCAGCTGCTCCGCTCCGCCGACCTCTCTCTGGCCACCGTCCAGGGCATCCGGAGAACCACCACCGGAGGCAGATCCTTCTCCCACAGCACGGCCAAGATCTGGAACACCCTTCCACTCAACCAACGACAGACCCAAGACATGCTGATCTTCAGGAGACGACTCAAGACCTGGCTATTCGATTAGTGGCGGCAACCTACCCTCCTCTCCCTCACCGCCTTGAGACATTCGCTGGTAAGTAGTGCGATTTACAAATCTTGTGATTGATTGATTGATATGTCCATCAAGGCAAATCACCTAGTAAGCATCAGCACACTACTAGAACTAAATTAAATGTGTGGAATTCTTTGTACTCCTCTCCATGACCACAGACGTTGCTAACCAGAAGCATCCTTGTTTCGTCCGTATCATACTCGTTTCTACATTATGATGTCCATGAACACACCACACATTCCAAAACCAACCCTAAACATAACTTTTATTGTGCCACTTTCCAGTACAGGTGCCACTTGGGAGTGGAGAGAAAGAAGTACAAAAAAAGGAAAACAGAAGGTAAATAAGACAACAAACTTTCTCCATCTATGCACCCAGAAATGATATCCCTTTATCCATCAGGAGCACCCCAACCCTGTTGCAGGGATTCTGCACATACACAAAACTATGCACAGGAAAACAGGACCCCGATGTATAGGGGTTGTACCTTCCTACCACCTTCGTGCCCAAAATACAAAAACCGACTAGCTATAGCGTCTCATTCAGTCTCCTATATAATCACGAAGCTGCAAATGATTAGACAGCCCAGAACACAACACTGCCAACTCTCAGGAATCGCAGGAGCAAGACAAACCCTTTTGCTCACTCACTCATACTTGTACACAGTAAGGAAAGTCAGAGTCACTGTATAGTTCAAAATGTTTATTTGAACTATGTTGCTTTATAATGCAGTATACAAGCCACTACTAGCAGCAAAATGCATTAACCTAGCACAGTTAGCATTGTTCGTAAAATACCATAGAATATGAAGGGGGATGTCATTATATATAGATTGTGGAAAAAGGACTATAAGGCCTAACCACCCTCCACTTGGTAAGTTGCGGTTAATTATATAAAGGAAGATCTCTGGGCTTTGTCAGCAGAACCCACACCTTAGAGCCTAGATGGTAGCTTTACATCATAGAAACATCATAGCTCTTCTCCAAGGACAGGATTCCCTCTGTCTGTGAACAACATGCATCCACTTAATATCAAAGCAAGACCTTGCACATCGTGTTCAGACTAAACTCCAAGAATAGCCGAGAACGCAGAAAGCAGACCGTTCTGATGTGAAAGACAGAAACAGAGTCTTGCAAAATAAAGTAATGTAGTAACATGTGCAAAGCAGCATCGTGGCAGCAGAGCTCATGCTAACTTAGCAATGTCGAGAATGACCCTAAGGACCATATAACACCCTACCCCTGGTAAGGTCATAGTGCCTAGACAAAAGACTAAAACAGAGTTCTAAGTTAAGTCCAGAAGCGATTTTAAAAAAAAACAGATTGTGGGGAAAAGTTTTTGAAAAAAAATGTGGGTGATTAAAATTTGTTGTTTCATGAAAAACGGAATTAAAAAGGAGGTTGTAAATCCATAAAAGTATGTGAACCTAAGAATGCAATTTGTTCCAAAAGGCCATCTCTATCATTATTAGATAAAAGGGACGTCGTCCAATTAAGTATGTCGAAGGAACAGACATGCTCCTCTTATTGTGAAGCTTCCAAGAGTATATCCGGGACAACTTGCATGATATTCAATAAAACTTCATTGCAGGATGTTCTGCGCAGCCGCGCAGATATCCCATTCAACCAATCCCGCTCATGGGCCACTAAGGGCCCATTAATTGGTGAAATCCGGGACTGTACATGTCGTATTGGAGAGGCATAAATCCAAAGCCCAATAGAAAGGGCACCGGTTACAGCAGAATACAGGTTGCACACAAGTGAAGTAGGCAAAGCGAAACGTCAATCCATTACTCAAGCTAAACGTCGCTAATTGCAGGCATCCAAAAAGTTGTTGCATTCAGTCAGGGTACAGTTACAATTGGC
This sequence comes from Lissotriton helveticus, assembly GCF_964261635.1. Classification (NCBI taxonomy): domain Eukaryota; kingdom Metazoa; phylum Chordata; class Amphibia; order Caudata; family Salamandridae; genus Lissotriton; species Lissotriton helveticus. The sequence continues at coordinate 2,073,695,159 of NC_136063.1, forward strand.
CTGGTCTGTGCATTACCACATGATGAGCAGCCATTGAGTAGTAGAAGAGAAGGGTCAGTATTCCACCTGCAAGCGCCAGTAACAAAGGAAACCCTCCGAAGACCCTAGAAAAGATAGAATGAATAAAAGCTGGTATTACTTCAAATATCATCTGAAAAGAATTCACAAGTCCGGATCCCACATTCTTAAAAAAATAAGCAAGGTCTTTGGTGTCAGACGCATTAAATATTTGGTGTATAAGATCCCCAAAATGAAATGGGAGGTGGGTGTTTAGAAGTGACTGAATCTCGCTGGATGTTCTAGCCACCTGCAACTCGAAGGTCTCTGGAGCTGAAATGAGGGCCACTTCCTGTTGAAACAATAGCGCTTTTAGGCTTCTCAATTTGTTACTGTTACTAAATGCGAGATCCCCGCCCGTAAGCTGCAGCAGTAGTGGTTATGCAGAATAAGATTACTGCCATTTGTAAGCAATATAAAAGAGGGAATTATTGATGTGACAGGAGTTCCTTTAAAAAAGCGCCGTGCAACTTAACGTGTTTACAAACAAGGGAATGTCCTACTGTGGAATCCCAATCCAACCCTGTTAGGAAAACGTCCTTATTGTCCCGTTGACATCTGTAGGTGAAAGGAAGGGGCCATAATTCATGGAGAAATTAACTACCCAGGGGCTCAAAGTGACCAATCGGAAAATGTCGCATACATGATTTAAATTGAAACAACGAAAATGGGAGAGATATTACCCCATGATTTAGCCAAACAGCCAAGTCAGTTTCTGCCACAGAAAACGGCAAGGGCTTCAACTGTTCAATATGTAATAGCATGTATGTAGCATCTTTCATGGACATAAATCTCTGTTTATCAGTCAAATTAAAAGATGAAAAGGAAGCAGAAGCATTTAAATATTCCCACAGGACTTTTCCCATTTTGAGAGTCTGTAACGTCCATGCAAACTGCATTACTGATCTTAATTGATTTTGACCATGATACAACACAGATACATTATTCTGATCAATATCAATAACAGATGTAACAATATTATCCAAGGCGTAAATGTGTGAAAACAGTGTACTGATGCTATTGTAGACCGAAGCAAGAACTTTTTCTAAATTTGCCTGATCTATTTGACGCATCCGTAAAGCTGCTTCCGCCTGCGAAAGTTTTCACATTTTATTGTAAGCTGCATACAGAAATATCATTTTTTGAGGGGCTCTAGGACCTAAGATAAAATCAGCCAAATTAATGTTGCTTGACAAGAGTGATAAATGTTGTTTTACTGACAACACCGTGGAATGTTCCAACCATTGTTGGCATAATTTACACACAGAGTATGTGGTGACTGTGTTCGAATTTGGAAAATTAGTATCTAGTCAAGTCTGCGTGCAACCAGGAGTTACATTATAAAAACGTAGTTGGCATTTGTTTGAACTTGTGGGCCAGAACAACTAACTGGATTGGTCAATTTCAGAAATATTAAAAGTGTCAATGTAAAACAAAGCATGTAATACATCGATAGTATAATTAGTCTGTGTGCGCCAATTGTCATATTCTGCTAAGGAGGGGATTGATGGAATGTTCAAATTTTTAGCAGTCGCCAAGCCAAAACAAGTGGTCGCCCTAAGTTGGCAGGGTATGCTCAGACGTGAGTCCCTTGCTCACTTTGCCACTGGATTCAAGATAGCCTGGCTGATGAGGATTATGAATCCGAAACCGGTCCCAGGATGCTTGTTTCCGGTCCAGGGAAAACATGGCTTGGCAGTTCAGGCTGGACTGTTCCCATGAGGCACAGGGTCAGACTGATTTGCATATGGCCATGTCTGAACTGGGGTGGCGGAGTGAGCTAAAGAATGGTGATGGATTAAACCCAAACCAGTTGACTGGGGGTGAGTGTTTGATTTGCTCAAACGCTCCGTCCATCATCCCCTTTTGTATTGCTTTGCTCGCCCTAAGTTGGCAGGGTATGCTCAGACGTGAGTCCCTTGCTCACTTTGCCACTGGATTCAAGATAGCCTGGCTGATGAAGATTATGAATCCGAAACCGGTCCCAGGATGCTTGTTTCCTGTCCAGGGAAGACATGGCTTGGCAGTTCGGGCTGGACTGTTCCCATGAGGCACAGGGTCAGACTGATTTGCATATGGCCATGTCTGAACTGGAGTGGCGGAGTGAGCTAAAGAATGGTGATGGATTAAACCCAGATCAGTTGACTGGGGGTGAGTGTTTGATTTGCTAAAACGCTCCGTCCATCATCCCCTTTTGTATCACGATGTATGAGGTGCCAGAACTCAGTCGACCAAATTCACAGCAGAATGTTCTGGCATATAATGACCATTGATACGTAAGAAAAACACAGTTAGAAATCCAATCAACATGAAAAGGAAAATCAGGATAAGCACCAACCATATGTAGGTCCAGGGTGGGACCAGGTTAGTCTTCTTGAACCACAAGATAAAAATACACAATTTTGTCTGTCTAAATGTCAAATTGGAATACGAAGAGGAGGAGTCTGAAAAGAAGCTGGCATGATCTCCAAAGTAACCGCGTGTAGTTCTGTTAATCAGAGGTGGTAGCGCCAAATCAGTGTGATGTTGTCGAGAACTGATCGGCACCTCACTACTTGACTCATCTGTAGGGTAAGTATAATCGATGTCTGAATTGGAAGACGGAGGAATGACAGGTGAAAGGTCAATAACAGTGTCCATTACTCCCTCACCCACACGGGTAACAGTGAAAGAGGATTAAGTCAGCGGATTTAATGAAATTGCGTTGCATGAAACAGCAGGCATGACACTATTCAGAATCGGCCACACGGTGTAACTTGACATTGTCCACTGAGATGTATCTGTTGTCTTTGCGACCAGGTAAAGGTGGTTAAATGACTGTACAAGTACTCATCAGTCCAAGTACTGGAACCGGTGCATGATAAGAGGGACCAAATTATTTTTTGTTCTCTAGCTTTTCTCATTCCAGATATCCAATCTGTGGAAGCCAGACGGCTACCAGAATCAGCAGTGCTGCATCATTGGAAGAGGGTAAATGTTCAGTTGCATAGCTGTCACAGGTCTTTTGTAGGTCCTGTAGCATAGTAGAATGATTATCTATGTCAAAGGTTGCTGCCGCCACCACAATGTCTAGACCATCAAGGTCTGGCACAAACTTTTTAATGGGTAGTAACAATATGAGAGAGAGGGAAAAGGGACACCCTCAGTCCCCCGGGCTATCTCAGTAGAACAACAAGAGAGTGTCGAGAAAACAAGGTAGATTAGCACATGATCAGAGATCAATATGTTCCCGTCAACTACACATTGGAAATTGTTAGGGATTTTTTAGAAGCCCTCACGCACCACCCTGGGTGGTGACATGCTTCATCATCGGGCCCACCAGGAGAAGCCGAGTGCCTCCCTGGTGTGCTACAACGCCAGATTACTGCAGAGCTGGTTTTTTTGTGACAGTGATGTGAAAAACGTGGTATTAAAATTGTCAAAGAGCTGTACCAGAAAGAAATATTTATTCAATGGTCAGTCTGACAAGGTTAAAATATGTGTCGGGAAATGTGCCAATTAATGTATTGGTTATTTCCACTTTAGAGTAGGGTCGACATGTTTCAGCCCTTATGTGTGAGATTTACTGGGCTTTCTTCAGGACCATGTTATGTGTACCTCGGCGGTGTGGGCGCGCTAAGGTCCACCCTACCAGAGGACGTGAAAGTTAAAATCGGTCGTGTAAAATAGTGCAGAAAAAACCAAACAAACCACCAAGTAGTGGGAATTACCTCTGGTTTAGAGGAACCTGTGTAGTCTGGAAAAAAGGACATACAAACAGAAAAGACAAACATGGAGTTAGAGAAGTCTCATCAGTGATGTTGTCTGAAAGATTACTCTCTGAATATTTGTGCTTATTGCTAATCAAGATGGCGTGACCGTTGTGCCATACATGCTATGTTTTATCATCACAAGGATGTTTTATGCATGCACATTTGCTGGAAAAGCTGTTCGGTTGGTATTCGAACTATGCTCACAGCTTGCTTAGTTTATATCATCCGTACGGATGTTTAGAGCATGGAAAATTGCGAAGAGAATTCAGATTGTTGTCTCAGCACTCGTGAATAGCGATCAATCGGCCAGACGGTAGGGCCAGTGGGAGTGTGTATACCACAGAGGTATCTATTTATCAGGTATCAGAAGATCACTGGAAAATGAGGTAATTCTCACTTGTGTGAAAAACGATCCACTCCCCATAGGTCTCGGGAGGTGGGTGGGGCGACAATGGCACACCCTGAAACAGAGATATGATGAAGTTACAAATTATTCAAGAAAGAACCAGGTACTTAGCTCTATGAGGTAGGTGGGAGCCGTCCTTACGCCCGCAACGCCCTGCACCCGCTTGGCACCTAGCGTTCCCTGCTACCGGACCTCGTGGATTGTCTCCGGCAGGCAGGGAAACGCTAAAGAGTGCAGTCGATCGGTGCGTGGGCGCGGTCGGGAAAGCGGCAGCCAATCCCGATACGGAGCCAAAATGAGGCTTGAATTCAGAGCCAATCACGCTCGCGTATGCCAAACTGAGGCATGGAACGCAAGCGCGCTGGCGTGGGTTAAGTAAAAGTCTCGAAAAGCTGCGAGGCTTGAATCTTAGGTGCTTTATTGGGATTATCCATACATATGGACAAGCAATGTGTAATAAACATTGCTCTAGATGCAAGTTGCATCGTGCAGTGGGTACAATTCAATGGTGAAGGTTAGGTTTCCAAGGGTACATCCTACCACCATCCTTAACAATGGGAATAAAAGAGCACGAAATCAACCAAGGGCAGCACTCCTGGAAGAAACCACAAAAGAACCATCCAGTATACCCCTGACATGTGTAACGACATACAGCAGTTTATCTGATGCCATGAAGAAATCAGTAAACAAAAACTGGAGAATTATCAACAGCAGTAAGAGGACGTGGGAGAAACCACTTTTCTCTTTTACGAAAGGCAGGAGTTGAGAGGAGGAGCTTCGCGGGCATCCAAGATGGTCGCGTGAACACAGGGCTCCCCGGACCCGTGCCGCCCTTCGCAAATATCCTGACTACATTCTTATTTTGAAGATCGGCTTTTGTTCACAAACTCTCGCTGATCTCAACATTCTTTGAAGAATTGAATTTGGACGTTGGGGTCCACTTAAGTGTTGCCTCGAAATTTTCGGCCCGCCCCGAGACGGACCGGGGGCTCGGTTGCTTGTCAGGCCGAGGAGTAGTTCAACAACAACGGCTGAGGTGGTCTCCTTCCCATCGACCCCAGTCTAACTTTCAGTTTCGTTTTCTGCTCCCGGCTCAGATTGATTGAAGCGCTGCACTGATCGACTCTTCGCCGGCCTGGTGTTTCTATACTGCTGTGTGTTGTCCCTGCTGGGTGCCTCAATTCCAGCTTTCTTGGTATCGACGCGGTTCTGGCCCATTTTCGTTGTCTTCTTGGCCACTCTACATCCGACCATTTTCACCAGGTCGCGCGGGCCCCTCCGGGGTCCCTTCTCCAAAATGGCCACCAGACCTGATATTGAGAGACGCAAGACCAAGACACCTCTCCGTGGGGGACAGACCCAGACGAACATTATGGACCATTACTCCCATGTAAAGGGGTCCCCCAGCGGTGTTGGCCGCACTTCTGACGACCCTAAGGCCGATTCTGCTGCGACCTCAGAAGTATCATTGCAAGACGTCATGAGTGCCATCAACAGCATGAAGGCCTCCATGGGACAGCAGTACGAGGCCCTTGCTTTTAAGATCGACACGATGGCCGTCGACGTTACGCTGATTAGAGCGGACCTGGCGAAGACCAACGAGAGGGTCCAGTCATTGGATTTGAAGACTTCCAGTCTGATTACAGATGTCACGGACGCTCAGACTGAGATCGGTAACCTGCGTTCCTCTCATGACATGATGGTTCGTTGCCTCGAGGATTATGAAAATAGGTCCCGTCGTAACAATGTACGCCTTAACGGTGTCCCTGAGAATCCCGAGACTCTTGCAACCGACCTTCTCGTGGAAGATTTGGTCACGAATTATCTCGCTCCCGCCGGACTTAGCAAATTCTTTGCTGTTGAACGGGCTCATCAAGTCCCAGGCGGTAAGGCAAAGCCGGGTGCCCCCCCGAGACCCATTATTGCAAGACTATTTCACTTTCGAGATAGAGACGCTATCCTTCAAGCCTCGAGGGACAAAGGCCCTGTGAAATTCGAAAATGCCTCCGTGACCTTTTATCCCGACTTTACACCGCTCGTTCAGAGGCAGAGGATGGGATTCCAGGGAGTAAAGAGACGGCTGCGGGACGTGGGCCTTAAGTATGCCATGTTGTTCCTGACTAGACTTCGGATTGAATATGAGGAAGGAACGTTTTTCTTTGATCGCCCGGACAATGTTAGTGATGGACTTGATTCTTTGCCCAAAAGAGACGATCGAACTGGGCACCCCGGTGGCACCGATAGTGGCGTGCCGTAATGAGAGTGACGCTGTGGATCCTGGCGACTGAACTTTTCTATTATTTCAGCTGAGTCTGGACAATAGTTCTCTTGTTTCTATTTTAGATTGGCCCGAGGGTGGCGGGGGGTGAATGGAGACTCTTCCTCCTCCTGGGTTCTTTGTGTAGATTAGTTTTATGACGGGGCGACAGGCACACTGCAAGTTGGGGTGGCTCATGAGTCGTACGCAGGGGTGCAGGGTGGGGGGTGTTGTAACGGGTTTAAGTTGGGGGGTGTGTGTGTGTGTAATCTTTTTTATTCACGAGGCATCGTATTGGTTTTTTCAATTGCTCTGGTCATTGAGTCTCGGGTGGGTGGCGCTCTGCTTTCTTCTCGGGGATGGGGGGTGGCGAGTTGAGACTGCTATCCTGGAATGTCAATGGGTTGGGAGACAGGATAAAACGAGGGGTTGTGTTACAGTTCCTTCGACGCCATTCCCCCGACATTGTCCTTTTGCAGGAAACGCATCTAATAGGTAATGCGTGTCAGGCTATGAATAGACGTGGATATCGGCTGGTGGCTCACTCTGGGTTTACTTCTGGCTCCAGGGGGGCGGGCATTCTTATCCGGTCTTCTCTCCCTTTTGAAATCGATGTAGTGACGCTTGACGACAGGGGGCGCTACACTCACTGGTAGGTGGGAGGGGAATACACTGTCCATACTTTCGGTGTATATCCCTCCGGGCCTAGAGGCATCAACTTACGTTGATCTCGGCAGTGTTATATTGGGGCTTCCTGAGGGCCTCCTGATCCTTGGTGGGGATTTTAATTCTGTGGTTTCTGGCACTTCTGATCGTTGTCCCCCTAGGGATTTGGCCAGGTCCCAAATGTGGCTGAGTGACTTGCTCGAAACCTTTGGGCTGATAGACAGTTGGAGGTTGATGCATCCTACGCAGTTACAATACACCTTCCATTCGGGGGCCCATGGCAGTCTCTCCAGGCTGGATTCTTTTTTAATGCCATCGGCTCAATCCTCCTCCATTAGAGAAGTTTGCCAGCTCCCCAGGGGTATTTCTGATCATTCCCCCTTGTGGCTTTGCTTTGAGGTTGGGGTGGGCAGTGAGGGTAGAGTTGCCCCCATTAATCCCTGGTATTTCCGCAATCCCAAAACCCGCTCTGAACTTGTGAAAGCTATTGACTATTATTTTAATGAAAATGTGGGGTCTGTTTCTTCTTCTGTCTCATTGTGGGAGGCCTTTAAGACGGTTATTCGTGGGCAGTCCCTGTCGCTGATTGCCGCCGCCAAGAAGGCTAACAATGTGGAACTTGTACGTTTGGAAACTGAAATAACTGCACTTGAGGTTGATCTTGAATCAGAAGTGTCTAGCGCAAAGCTGCATTCCCTCAGTTTGAAACAAGTCGATTATAGAGCTCTCGTTACAGATGCGGCGAAAGTGATGTATAGAGAGCAACAGGACAGGTTGTATGATGTGGGAGACAAGGCTGGTAAATTGCTTGCGTGGTTGGACAAGAAAGAGAGAGTGAATCGTGTTGTTCCGGTGATTGAGAGGCCCGATGGTGAGTGTGTTAACGACCCAGTTGGGATCGTTCAGTGTTTTGTAGACCACTTTAAGACTGTGTACACCTCGGTCTGTGATAGAGATGAGGAGGATTCTCGCTTGTTATTGCGGGACATTGCATTGCCCTGTCTTTCTGACGCTGATAGGGATCTCATGGACGCACCTCTTACGGTAGATGAGGTCTCGGTGGCCATACGTTCCCTTCGTTCTGGCAAGGCAATGGGCCCCAATGGTTTACCCATTCAACTGTTCAAGCTGCGACCCGACAAAATGGCGCCCTACTTGAGAGGGATGTTCCTTGAGGCTTTGGAGTCGGGTTCCCTTCCTGCCGATCAATGACTTGCTACCATTGTAGTTATCCACAAGAAAGGTAAGCCGCGGGATTGTTGTGCTTCGTACAGACCTATTTCCTTACTTAATGCCGAACCTAAAATTCTAGCTAAGTTGTTGGCTAATCGCTTGATTAAGATGATCGGTGACTTGATCCATCCAGATCAGTCCGGTTTCATCCCACATCGAAACACCGCCCTTAATCTTCGGAGACTCCACGGAGTTCTCGCGAGGGCTGGGACACTTACTGAATCGGCAATTTTGGCTTCCCTTGACGCTACCATGGCCTTTGATACCATCGAGTGGCCCTACCTTTGGGCGGCCCTCTCGAAGTTTGGATTTGGCCTGGTGTTCATCTCCTGGGTGAAACTTCTTTATGAGAGGCCCTCGGCTCAGGTGGTGGTTAACGGGAAGGTGTCCGGTGTTTTTACACTTGGGCGTGGCACTCGCCAGGGTTGCCCGCTGTCTCCGCTGCTTTTTGCCCTTGGTTTAGAACCTTTGGCGGAATGGCTCCGTTGGGAGCCTTCAATGCGGGGCATTCGGTGGACTCCTGATTTTGAGGATCGTATTTCGCTATACGCAGATGACATCCTTCTCTACCTCACCTCCCCTCGGAAGTCCTTGAATGTACTTTTTGATGTTCTGACCTCCTTCAGAAAGAACTCGGGTATCATTATTAATTGGGCTAAATCCTGTGTCTACGTTTTGGCGGGAGATCTTCCTCCACTGCCTCGTAGATTTCCAATTCAAGTAACTGAGACTGGCTTTAAGTACTATGGGATTTATGTCTCCTTGGACTCCTATGTACGCTATGAGCGCAATCTGTTACCCCCCCCCCCCTTCAGTGGCTCAGGCTTGATGTTGCACGTTGGCGTAGGTTGCCACTGTCACCACTCGGTCGTGCGGCTCTCTTCAAGATGATGTCGCTGCCTCGATTTTTGTATGCACTTCAGAACTCATTTGACCCAGTCCCTTCGGGTTATTTTCGTGAAGTGGAGAGCATACAGAGACGACTGGTCTGGGACGGGCGTGCGCGCATTGCCCTTTCCAAACTCACGCTTCCGTGGTATGACGGTGGCATTGCTCTCCCAGACATCAAGCGCTATTATTGGGCTTCTCAGTTGAGTGCGGTCAACCACGCGACTTACGCTCCCGGTCCTGCCCCGGCTTTTGCCATGGATAAATTCCTTCTGCCAGGCGGGAATTCCAACAGGGCACTGTATTCTAAGGGGCTCTGTAGAACACTGACCGGTCCCACTAAAATTGCTGTACGGGTGTGGCAGGATGCGAATGCAGCATTGGGGTGGTGTGGTAGATCTACCCGCGCGACCCCTTTGTATGACTCTGAATGTTTGGGACATTTGTGGAGAACGAAAGGCTTTGATAAATGGGATATGATTGGTATAAGCAAGGTAGGTGACTTATGGTCTAAGGGTAGCGTTAAGTCCTTTGAGGTGCTGAAGGCGGAGTACGAGCTCGGAGACACGGAATTCTTTAGGTATGTTCAGGTCCGTCATGCTTTATTGTCAGTTTTCGCTGTGGGTGCCGATATTCCTGAGTCTTCCCCTCTTGAAGACCGCATCCTAGATGGCCACGTACCCAACAGCACAATTTCACTGATCTACAAAAAACTGATCAATAATAGAGCTGATTTACTTGTACACCTTAGGGCTTTGTGGAGTGCTGACGGACTAGAACTGGATGACGAGGACTGGCAATCTGCTCTGTCCTCACCTAAGGAAGATGCCATACCTGCTCGCCTTAGGTTTGTCCAGCTTAAGATCCTCCATCGTGTGTATGTTATGGGTCCGGGTCTGGTTCGTATGGGTTATTCTTTAGACGGGTTGTGTAAGCGTGGCTGTGGTATGACTGGCACCTTTCTCCACATTCTATAGGAATGTCCGGAGGTGGTTGAGTTTTGGTCCCGAGTACATGTGGTGATGGAGAGGGTTACTGGTGTGTCGTTGCTGCCCGAAGCCAGGCGTTGTCTTTTGAATGTCTGGGAACCTAACAACTACAACGCCGCGCAGATTAATTGGGTGACCCTTGGTAATATGATTGCGAAGAGGGATATCGCACAGCTCTGGGGCTCTCACAGGCCACCCACTGAATCAAAGTGGAAGGAGAACATGGATTGGTGCATGTTTCGGGAGAAAACTGTGTACTTGTCACGGGGCAGCCCCAAGAAATGGGGCAGGATCTGGTCACAGTGGAACGCATATCGTGGAAACATATGTACTCCCCCGCATGATTCACCTCCTGATGTCTCCTCGTCCCCCTAACTGACATTCCAATTTTTTTTCAGTAACTGTACTATTGCTTGTTTCCTCGCTGCTCCCTCCCCACCCCCCCCCCACAAATATTGATTGTATTGTATGTACTGGACGCTGAAGCTCTGCCTAGTGGACTCATGATCATGCCTTACTGATTTATTGCCTTGTGTTTTTGGTTAACTTATTTTTCCTTTGAATAATTTCAATAAAATAAAAAATAAAAAAGAAAGAAAGGCAGGAGTTTAAAAGACTCCCTTGTACATACAAGGCCATATTCGACAATGCCCAACGTACCTATAGAAAGATCAATCACAGAGGTTTGGGGCTTACCACCTGTTACAGGACACCACCAATGTTCAAATTGTAGTGTGTGTCACCTGACTACACATTCTAAACAACTTTCATTGGAACCTGGCAAAACATGGGTACAAAGGACACACAGTAACTGTAATTCAAACAACGTGGTCTACCTGATTACATGTCCTTGCCAAAAAAGATACGTGGGAATGACAACTCACAAGGTCAAAACACGCATTTGCGAGCATCGCAGTAACATTAGATGTCGCAAAACAGTGACAAAAATGAGCGAGCATTTCTTACAACAAAACCACACACCAAATGACCTACGCTGGACCGTCATTGAAAAAGGGACTACCACCAAAAACACTGCCAGTGTTCTCTTTGAAAAGGAACAGCGCTGGGTCTACAGATTAGGGACCCACCTCACGGGTCTTAACGACCAAATCCCATGGTCCTCCGTACTTAAACGCTAGTACCTCTGCCACCCTTTAAATTAATGAGCATGTCAACATCCAACCAATGTTCAGTCCATCCTCTAGTGTGGCTCATAGGATTACTAGTATACCATCATTGATCTCTATGAATTTAACTTTCGCAGTGTACTACAAGCCGACTATTCATCTCTGTTACACTCAACTTGTGCTATCAACCTAGTTCCCATATTTGTTCGTATTGTTCTCCCTAATGTAACCTTGGAAACCTAACCTTCACCATTGAATTGTACCCACTGCACGATGCAACTTGCATCTAGAGCAATGTTTATTACACATTGCTTGTCCATATGTATGGACAATCCCAATAAAGCACCTAATATTCAAGCCTCGCAGCTGTTCGAGACATTTACTTAACCCACGCCAGCGCGCTTGCGTTACATGCCTCAGTTTGGCATACGCGAGCGTGATTGGCTGTGAATTCAAGCCTCATTTTGGCTCCGTATCGGGATTGGCTGCCGCTTTCCCGACTGCGCCCACGCACCGATCGACTGCACTCTTTAGTGTTTCCCTGCCTGCCGGAGACCATCCACGAGGTCCCGTAGCAGGGAACGCTAGGTGCCAAGCGGGTGCAGGGCGTTGCGGGCATAAGGACGGCTCCCACCTACCTCATAGAGCTAAGTACCCGGTTCTTTCTTGAAAAATTTGTAACTTCATCATATCTCTGTTTCAGGGTGTGCCATTGTCGCCCCACCCACCTCCCGAGACCTATGGGGAGTGGATCGTTTTTTACACAAGTGAGAATTACCTCATTTTCCAGTGATCTTCTGATACCTGATAAATAGATACCCCTGTGGTATATACACTCCCACTGGCCCTACCGTCTGGCCGATTGATCGCTCTTCACGAGTGCTGAGACCACAATCTGAATTCTCTTCGCAATTTTGCATGCTCTAAACATCCGTACGGATGATATAAACTAAGCAAGCTGTGAGCATAGTTCGAATACCAATCGAACAGCTTTTCCAGCAAATGTGCATGCATAAAACATCCTTGTGATGATATAAACATAGCATGTATGGCACAACGGTCACACCATCTTGATTAGTCATAAGCACAAATATTCAGAGAGTAATCTTTCAGACAACATCACTGATGAGACATCTCTAACTCGGACTCTATGTCCTTTTTTCCAGACTACACAGGTTCCTCTAAACCAGAGGTAATTCCCACTACTTGGTGGTTTGTTTGTTTTTTTCTGCACTATTTTACACGACCGATTTTAACTTTCACGTTCTCTGGTAGGGTGGACCTTAGCGCGCCCACACCGCCGAGGTACACATAACATGGTCCTGAAGAAAGCCCAGTAAATCTCACACATAAGGGCTGAAACATGTCGACCCCACTCTAAAGTGGAAATAACCAATACATTAATTGGCACATTTCTCGACACATATTTTAACCTTGTCAGACTGACCATTGAATAAATGTTTCTTTCTGGTACAGCTCTTTGACAATTTTAATACAACGTTTTTCACATCACTGTCACAAAAAACCCAGCTCCGCAGTAATCTGGCGTTGTAGCACACCAGGGAGGCACTCGGCTTCTCCTGGTGGGCCCGATGATGAAGCATGTCACCACCCAGGGTGGTGAGTGAGGGCTTCTAAAAAATTCCACCAATTTCCAATGTGTAGTTGACGGGAACATATTGATCTCTGATCATGTGCTAATCTACCTTGTATTCTCGACACTCTCTTGTTGTTCTACTGACAAACTTTTTAATGCCAAAGAGCATTTTGTATGGGGTCCGCCCAGCCAGAGATCTTCTAGGCAGTTAGTAACTACACGTTGAATCCGATACAAGTAAGTCAGGCAGTTCCTGTTAGTAGCTAAGACTCTAGCTGTCAAAGTTGCTTTAAGTCGCAGATCATTCGTTCCACTATGAAATTGCCCTCAGGCCTATAGGAGACAAAAGCTGTTCCTCCACCCCCTTTGACATCATTGCATCCTTGTATGCCTTAGAGGCGAATGCTGGACCTTGGTCAGAGTGGAAGGTGCCACAGGCAAACATCCTGACAAAGACAGGCAAATTTCTAGTGACATTTCAAGCGTCACCACTGCGTTGTGGCCAAACCCAAAGGAATCTAGTGCACGAATCAACTGCAACCAAGATATATATATATATATATATATATATATATATATATATATATATATATATATATATATATATATATATATAAATGCAGTATCAGAGGAGAACTGACCGCAGTGATCAAAATACACGCAGCAAAAGGATGAATGGATATACACAGCTGTGTTTGTGGTGGGCGCGAGACCATAGATGGCTTTTGTTTGTTGACAAATGTCACACAAAAGTACATAATTACGAGTCTGTTTATATAATCTATGCCACCAATAATGTTGCTGTAGAATAGAAACTGTTGCAGACACACCGGCTTGTGCAGAAGCCATGCCTTCGTGTGTGGCAATGATCAAAGCAGGTCTGCGGTCCATGTTGGGAATCATTGCCGATCCCCAACATTTGGAATTTTAGCATAAGGAACTTGTTTGGGAGACAAATGATAAGAATACTTTGAAGGGAAGCCCTGCGGAGGAGCAGTTCAATCCTTCATAGCAGCAATAGTTGTCAAAATGTAATTATCAATTTTAGTCATGGACCTTGTAACTGCTGCAACGGAATACGTGGCTGGTGCAGACTTGGCCGCCTCATCCGCCAAAGAATTATCATAAATAATAAGGGTGCAGGCATTATTTTTGTTATATTGCTCTATGAATGGTTCAGCCTGCCTCTGTCCCGCTAGGACCTAACTCCTTCTTGTTGGCTTACCAATGGGAACACATTTGTATATTAATTATACATTAGGATTGTGCGAATAATTCTTGAATGTTCCCTGGCATTTGACAGTGTCTCTAGATAAATCACGAAGTAGAGAATTAATTGTTTTTGTATAAATTGTGTTATGATGTTGTTAGGTTTGTGTTGACTTTATTGATAATTTCAGTTTTGTATAAATTGTGTATATATGTAGATAGTAAGGTATAAATGTCAGTGTATCTGTTTATTTGTGCATAAACACACGTATGAAATCATCTTTAAAATAAAAAAAGTAATTGGTACAAAGTGAGGTACCGGATCTACCTACATTTATTAATGGTTTGGTCCACATTTAAATAATTATGTGTCACTAAATAATAAGGGTGCAGGCATTATTTTTGTTATATTGCTCAAAGAATTATCAACAGCATGTGCTCCCACATGCTGATGGCCAAGAGTATGGATAACCTGTGTGAGTGGGAGATGTTTTTTAAGTTCCGCTGCTCAAACCCAAAACATGTTATGCTTTATTGCTCTGTCTTTAGAGTCTCTAGAATCACTTTGGGAGGCCACCAGGTGTCGTTCCAGGCATCAGGGTATGGGCACATGATGAGTACATCTGTTTTGTTGGTGTTTAGTTGAAGGCAGATGTTTTTCATCCATTTTGCGACAGCTTCCATGCCTTCTTGAAAATTGTGCCTGGCAGTGTTGGGCTTGTTGGATAGGGATAGGATGAGTTGGGTGTTGTCTGCTTATGATACTATGTTGAGTCCGTAGGTTCTGAGATGGGGCGAGCAGAGCCATGTAGATGTTGAAGAGCATAGGGCTGAGGGATGACCCCTGGGGGACTCCGCAGGTGGTAAGTGTAGGGTCTGAGAGGAAAGAGGGGAGTCTGACATGCTGCTTTCTGCCAGAGAGGAAGGAGCGGATCCAGTCGAGGGCCTTGTCTTGAATCCCTGTGTCGTGGAGTCTGCATATTAAGGTGTGGTGAGAGACTGTGTCGAACGCCGCTGAGGGGTCGAGGAGGGTGAGGGCTGCTGTTTCTCTGAAGGTGAAGTGGATGCATTGATGGTTTGTCCATGAGAGTTCAGTGATGTGGCTGAAGGTGAGGGAGTTTCCTGTTGTGAAGAGGGGGTCGAGGGTGTGTCCTGCTGAGTGTGTGGGTTTAGTCACGATCTGGCAGAGTCCAATGTTGTGGAGGTTGTAGAGGAGGGATGTGATGCTGGGTTCTCATTGGTTATCGCGTTGCGCCAATAAGTAGTTAGTAGCAAGCAAATATGATTGCGAAGATTGTAGAATTGAGGTATGTTCTGGAAGCCAACCGGCTGATGAAAATGTTGGTTGTACCAACGCATTTAGCAGTTTGATACACTGGGCATAATTGGGAATGTATGTCCTCCCAAAATCCAATAATCCCAGCAGAGACTGACGCTTTTTCAGTGTAGAAGGTGGCTGCAATTGTGCACATTTCTTCTGAAAGTGGGAGACTAACCCCCTACCTTCATTGTTGAGCTCATAGCTGCAAAAAAATTTAAATGTGTGATTTTGCGAAATTGAATTGGTATCCTTAGTTGGCAAATGACAAAATAATGCGGTCGACTTGGACAAGATGTGGCATCAGTTCACCATCCGTCAAATAAATGCCATCAACTTACGAGAATGCATCAGGGTCTATGCTATGTAGCAAAGACATAACACGTACAACAAAAGCCCTGGGCTATTCTTATACCCCATAGGTAAACGTGCACATTTTGTGTAGATTTCCGACGGGTGTAAAGGCTGTCCAGTCACTATCCAGTCACTGCTCTCAGGAGCCAAGTTGTGACTATAGAAACCATTGGTTATATCCAGTGTAGTTTTTTTTTTTTACTTATTAGTGTGTTCACTAACGCAGGGCTGTGCGTATTTTGTACCGCAAATGTACGACAATAACTAATCAAATTTCGATAATCTAAGACAATGCGATACGATCCGTCAGGTTTCGATACCGGAAAAAGAGGATTATTCATTGGTGATACGCAGGATTCAATCACTCCCTTATACTCCAACTGAGTCAGAATATCTCAAACAGGAGCCTTAGCATCTCGTTTGATTAGATATTGCGGCTGTGGCTGTGGTATAGACTGTAACGGGATCTCATGTGCAGGGGAATCTCTATCCCAGTCCACCCGATTACAATACACTGCTGGGGCAAGGGCCAAAGCCCACTCAGCTGCAAAAGCCTTTACATGTTCCTCAGGGACATAACGCGAAAAACTCAGAAGTATCACGTCTTCCCCTTTTGGAGCAGCTAAACAGGAATGGTGGTGGCCAATCTGCCTATGGTAACAAAATGTCATAAGAAGAGGTTAGATTCTGCCAGAAAAACGCTGTGATTGAACGCTGCCTGTCACCTTCAATTTGGAAGACTACTTCATAGAGTCTATCCGGGGGCAAACTCATGTATCTGCTGTCTCTACTGTAATGAATGTGTCAGTTGCTTTCGCCTCCAAACTGGAACACAATGCCTCCCGCACTATTTTTACCTCTCCTGCGCTGTCGAGCAGAGTGACCGCCCAAGTGCAGTCTATACGACGTGTTCTCACCGTCTGAGGCATATTTTGCTGTTTAAGCTGCAACTTTCTTCTTCTAATAGGGTGGTCTAAACTGAGGAAGATCCTCTTGTCAGGCTTTAACGTCAAACTGTTGAGGTAAATCTTATCCCTGTTATGTGGGCTGACCTTTGCCACGATCCTGGCATTCTCCACCACCGACTTGAAAGCCCGATGTGTCCTGTAAAGAATGAGGAGAGCTCTGAACAGGGGCTTGAAATCTGTCAGGAGTCTTAATTTTCGCACAGTCACTCAAGTCATAAGTGCGCTCAGAAGACTCGGGTGTCAGTAAACCAGCACGCAAACTCTGCTTCTGTTGTTGTGGCCCCTGTTTTTTATCCTTCCAGTTCTTTTTAGGAAAGAATAGGCGCCCATCTTTATCAGTCTGGGCGTTTTGTTGATTTTGAGTTTGAGTTTGATTTTGTAGTTGAGAAAAAGGCTTGATTCCCAGACTATTGCACCCTATGGATTTATAAGCTTTAGCAATAATGTTTGACAATTAGCATGGCTTGTCTTTGTCAGCCACTGACTCCAAGCGATGCGTCACTTGTAAGCATACAGCATCACCCTTAACATTAGCGAGGATCATATGCAAACAATGTCAAACACCCCGACGGTCTCATTCCCAACTCTATCACAGCTTTGGCCCCATGTTCTTCCTGAACACGCTTGATAACGGATGGGAGAACGGTCATTGAGGGGGTGCCGAAATACATCAATTATACTGCTGCAAACACTTTACCCCAAGTGTTACAATTAGCTAATTCGAGAACCAGATTTTTCGGTGGACTTATTGTCAAAATTCTGTGCTTTTCCACATGTGTGGTATTTGGAAAAACAGCTTAGAGTTGCCCAAATTTTTCAGCAAGCCAATAAGGAAGCGCATCCTTATTCTGGGGACGCTTGCCCATTGCGGAATTAACCATCAAAAGACTGACCGTCACACCAACAGGTGCAGGTGGCTGCGCAGCAGCCCCAGTTGGTCCCAACTGGTAGATGCGCAACATAAACTATGCCCATGGCGTATGTATCAAGGAAGTATGTAATATAAGGAGTTCAGCAATTGCTGCAGTTGTTAGATAGCTTGATTTGGGGTATACCCAGCCAAGAAGGGCCATGTGGCCCCTTCTATCGATAAAGGGCCTAAACGGACCGGAGTTATTGGGTGTGGAAGGGCGCATTAAACCATATTTGGTATTGCCAAGCTGTGCGCGGAACCTCAAGATTACTATATGGTTCACAGTGGCAGAATACTCGTGAAACAAATTGTCTGTTCCATCGACTGCTGAAAAATGACCCAAGAATAAAATACTTCAAAGCGGAAGGCTGTATCTGCTTCCTCAATGAAGATAAGTGCAACCCCTGCATCAGGTACTCCGTATTGTTGTAAATAAGCCCTGAGCGGTGCACGATTAGGAGGGGTAATAGCAACCACCATAATCAATAACAGGGAACAATAACCTATGCGTGGCTGCTCAACAAAAGGTTATAAGAAAGAGAAAGACCTTTTTAAATTCAAGCTTGAAATACCTATATAAAATATCACAATATAGGAGGCTAAACTGGCACAGCTCTCTCCAGAAACAGAAGTGAGGGGATTGTGGACAAGCACAAGAACTACTCAGGAGTCTCGCAGATAAGAACCAGATCAAACGTTGGCAGCGCCATGTTGAGGGGATCCTGCACATACACAGAACTCTGCGCAGGAAAACAGGACCTCGTTTATAGGGGTTGTACCTTCCTACCACCTTAATGCCCAAAATACCAAAACCTACTAGCTATAGTGTCTCATTTGTTGTCCTATATAATCACAGAGCTACAAATGATTAAACAACCCAGAACCCAACACTCCCGACTCTCTCAGGAATAGCGGTAGCAAGACATACCCTGTCGCTCACTCACTCGTACTTGTCCACAATAAGGATAGTCAGAGTCACTGTATAGTTCTATAATGCAGTATACAAGCCACTACCATTAGCAAAATGCATATACCTAGCACAGTTAGCATTGTTACAATACCATAGATTATGAAGGGGATGTCATTATATATAGACAGTGGAAAAAAGACTATAAGGCCTAACCACGCTCCCCTTGGTAAGTTGAGATTTGTTATATAAAGGATGATCTCTGGGTTTTGTCAGCAGATAACATACCTTAGAGCCTAGATGGTAGCTTTACCTCATAGGAACAGCATAGCTCTTCTCCAGGGAAAGGATTCCCTCCAAGTGTGTGTGAACAACATGCATCCCTGTAATATCAAAGCACAAGCTCTCCAGCAGTGCCGCTGCGTGTAGCATGTTTTGTCTAGGGAATAGGGACTGACCAGAACAGAATAACAGGGGGCATGGTTTTCGACCTTGCACATGGTGTTGCACAGATTAAACTCCAGGAACAGGAACAGCATAGAACGCAGGAAGCAGACCGTTCTCATGTGAAATACACAAACAGAGTCTCGCCAAATAAAGTCATGTAGTAACGTGCGCAAAAGCAGCATCGTGGCAGCGGAGCTCATGCTAACTTAGCAATGTCGAGAATGACTCTAAGGGCCATATAACAATCCTGTTTGAATTTAGAAAGGAGATGAAAAGACACCTCTTTAAAACAAGCATTTGAAATGCAATAGGTCTCTCATTCACGCAAGTTTGAGCTATTGCTATTGTTAATGACAATGCCTAATGTTTAAGTTTTGGGTTTTTAAACATAAATAAAAGGCATTGTCATTTACAATAGTAATAGCTAAAACTCTCGCAAATGCGAGACATATTGCATTGCAATAAACGGCCTTCTCGACAGTGGGTTACATTGTAAATATCAGAGGAAGAGACAGGCCTGCAACGTCTTCAAAGTAGTGATAAATAGTGCAGTGAAGAAGATGTCTAAGTGTTGTAAACTACACAGACACAAAGTGTCAAGTGAGAGTTACATATGATCTGAGCTATAAACCCTAACAAAGCACCCCAACACCCTTTCACACTGTAATTAGACTGTTGAAAATGAGGAGAACAAGTGGGAGGGGTGGGGGCTATTTCCTGCCCTCTGCGTGATTTGAGTGTGCAGTGTGGCATTGTGTAATGTCATTGCGTACTTTGGCCTAATCAACACTTCAGCTGTACTAGGGCCCTGATTTCACCTCCTGGTGCAGGGCGGGCTGTGCTTTATGGCCTGCATGGAGGGAGTGAGGGAAGGTCACAGCTGCAGCTTTGGCATCATTCAGTGCCCCTGGTGGTGGTGGTGGTATTGGTGGTTGTATTGTTAGTTGTATTGGTGGTGGTGGTATTGGCGGTGGTGGTATTGGTGGTAGTAGTACTGGTAGTGGTGGTGGTGGTACTGGTGCTAGTTGTACTGGTGGAGGTGGTACTGGTACTGGTACTGGTGGTACTTGTACTGATGGTACTGGTACTGGTGGTATTTGTCATGGTAGTGGTGGTATTGGTGGTGGTACTGATGGTATTGGTGGTGGTAGTGGTGGTATTGGTGGTGGTACTGGTACAAGTGGTATGGGTAGTACTGGTGGAACTGGTGGTACTTGTACTGCTGGTACTCGTAGTACTGGTGGTGGGTGTACTGGTGATGGTGGTATTGGCGGTGGTGGTATTGCTGGTAGTAGTACTGGTGGTGGTAGTACTGGTACTAGTTTTACTGGTGGAGGTTGTGCTGGTACTGGTGGTACTTGTACTGATGGTACTGGTACTGGTACTGGTGGTATTTGTCGTGGTAGTGGTGGTATTGGTGGTGGTACTGGTGGTATTGGTGGTGGTAGTGGTGGTTTTGGTGGTGGTACTGGTACAGGTAGTATGGGTGGCATTAGTGGAGCTGGTGGTACTTTTACTGCTGGTACTGGTAGTACTGGTGGTGAGTGTACTGATGGTGGTGATACTGATGGTGACACTGGTGATACTGGTGGTGGTGGCATTGGGGGTGGTACTGGTGGTACTGGTGGTGGTGATGGTGGTGGTACTGGTGGTGGTACTGGTGGTGCTACTGGGTGTGGTACTGGTGGTGGTACTAGTGGTGGTGGTACTGGTGTTCGTGGTACTGGTACTGGTGGTGGTGGTAGTATTGGTGGTTGTACTGGTGGTATTGGTTGGTGGTATTGGTGGTACTGGTACAGGAGGAATGGGTAGTACTGGTGGAACTGGTCATACTGGTACTGGTGGTACTGGTACTGCTGGTACTGTTAGTACTGGTGGTTGGTTTACTGGAGGTGGTGGTGGTACTGGTGATGATACTGGTGGTACTGGTGGCGGTGCTGGTGGTAGTACTGGTGGAGGTACTGCTTGTGGTGGTACTGGTGGTAGTACTGGTGGTGGTACAGGCACTGGTGGTCATGGTGGTGGTACTTGTACTAGTAGTGGTACAGGTACTGGTGGTGGTGGTGTACTGGTGGTGGTGGTACTGGTGGTGGTGGTACTGGTGGTGGTGATACTGGTGGTGGTTCTGGTACTCGTGGTGTTACTGGTTCTGGTGGTACTGGAACTTGTGGAGGTGCTACTGGGTGTGGTACTGGTGGCGGTACTGGTGGTGGTGGTACTGGTGCCGGTGGTACTGGTGGTGGTGGTACTGGTTGTGGTGGTGGTGGTGGTACTGGTGGTGGTACTGGTGGAAGTGCTACTGGGTGTGGTACTGGTGGTGCTGGTACTGGTGGACTTGGTGGTAGTATTGGTAGTGGTACTGGTGGTGGTGGTGGTACTGGTGGTGGTACTGGTTGGACTGGTAGTGGTGGTGGTACTGGGGGTACTGGTACTGGTATTGGTGGCACTGGTGGTGGTACTGATGGTGGTACTGGTGGTGGTGGTACTGGTGGTGGTGGTACTGGTGGTGGTGGTACTGGTTGTGGTGGTGGTGGTGGTACTGGTGGTGGTACTGGTGGAAGTGCTACTGGGTGTGGTACTGGTGGTGCTGGTACTGGTGGACTTGGTGGTAGTATTGGTAGTGGTACTGGTGGTGGTGGTGGTACTGGTGGTGGTACTGGTTGTGGTGGTGGTGGTGGTACTGGTGGTGGCACTGGTGTAAGTGCAACTGGGTGTGGTACTGGTGGTGGAACTAGTGGTGGTGGTACTGGTGATGGTGGTGGTACTAGTGCTGTGGTGGTGGTACTTGTGGTACGAGTGCTAGTGGTACTGGTAGTACTTATGGTGGTGGTAGTACTGGTGCTGTGGTGGTGGTACTGGTGGTAATGGTGGTGGTACTGATGGTACTGGGGTGGTAGTACTGGTGGTACTGGTGGTGGTGGTACTGGTGGTGGTGGTGGTGGTACTGGTGGTGGTACTGGTGGTAGTGGTGGTGGTACAGGTTGTGGTGGTACTGGTGGTGGCAACTGGTGGTGGTATTGGTGCTGGTTGTGGTGGTGGTAATGCTGGTGGTGGCAGAGTGGCCTGTGGTGGGACTGATGCTGGGTGCTGAAGTTGGGCAGGAGGGGTAGTAAACTACGGATTATGGCCGACTAGTGGTAAGTAAACATATAAATAAATTAAACAAATTGTGTTGCGCGCGCTAGTGGTGGTACTGGTGGGGGTTTGTGGTGCTGGTGGTGGTGGTACTGGTTATGGTGGTAGTGGTACTGGTACAGGTGTGATGGTGGCAGTACTTGTGGTGGTAGTGTTGATGGTGATGGTACTGGTGGTGGTACTTATAGTACTCGTGGTGGTAGTACTGGTGGTGGTGGTACTGGTGGTACTGGTACAGGTGTGATGGTGGTGGTACTGGTGGTGGTACTGGTGGTGGTACTCATGGTACTGCTGGTGGTGGTACTGATGGTGGTAGTACTGGTGTGGTGTTGGTACTGGTGGTCATGGTACTGGTGGTGGTGGTGGTACTGGTGTTGGTGGTAGTACTGGTGGTGGTAGTGGTACTGGTGGTGATGGTACTGGTGGTGGTGGTTCTGGTACTGGTGGTGGAACTGGTGGTGGTTGTTCTGGTACTGGTAGTGGTACTGGTGGTGAAAGTGGTGGTCGTTCTACTGGTGGTGGTGGTACTGGTGGTAGTACTGATCGAGGTGGTGGTGGTACTGGTGGTGGTTGTACGGTTGTACTGGTGGTAGTACTGGTGGTACTGGTGATGGTGGTACTGTTGGTGGTACTGGTGGTGGTGATACAGGTGGTACTGGTGGTGGTGGAACTGGTACTGGTAGTACTGGTGGTGCTGGTACGGGTGGTGGTGGTAATGGTGGTGGCAGTGGTAGTAGTGGTGGTGGTAGTGGTGGTACTGGTGTTGGTACTGGTGGTGGTGGTACTGGTGGTAGTGCTGGTGGTACTGGTAGTGGCGGTACTGGCAGTGGTGCTACTGGTTGTGGTACTGGTGGTACAGGTGGTGGTAGTACTGGTGGTGTTGCTACTGGTGGTGGTGCTAGTGGTGGTGGTGGTGGTGGTACTGGTATTGGTGGTAGTGGTGGTGGTGGTACTGGTACTGGTGGAGGTAGAACTGGTAGTGGTACTGGTAGTTGTAGTATGTGGTGGTAGTAATGGTGGTGGTGGTACTGGTGGTGGTACTGGTGGGACTGTTGGTGGGACTGGTGGTAGTACTGGTGGTGGTGGTGGTAGTACTGGTGGTACTGGTGGTGGTACAGGTGGTAGTGGTACTGGTGGTTGTGGTGGTACTGTTACTGGTGATATTGGTGGTACTGGTTGTGGTGGTACTGGTGGTGGTGGTAATGGTGTTACTGGTAGTAGTGGTACTGGTGGTGGTACTGGTGGTGGTGGCACTGGTGGTGGTGGGGGGTACTGGTGGTACTGGCACTGATGGTTGTTGTTGTGGTACTGGTGGTACTCATGGTGGTGGTACTGGTGGTGGTACTGGTAGTGGTGGTACTGGTGGTGGTACTGTGGTGGTGGTACTGGTGGTTGTAGTACTGGTGGTGGTAGTGGTGGTGGTGGTGGTACTGGTGGTGGTGGTGGTACTGGTGGTGGTGGTACAAATGGTGGGGGTGGTACTGGTGGTACTGGTGGTGGTACTGGTGGTGGTGATGGTCCTGGTACCGGTGGTTCCAGTGGTGATACTGGTGTTGGTACTGGTGGTGGCGGTGGTGGTACTGGTGGTGGTGGTACTGGTTGTGGTGGTGGTACTGATGGTACTGGCGGAGGTGCTGGTGATGGTGGTACTGGTGGTACTCATGGTGGTGGTACTCGCGGAGGTACTGGTGGTAGTGGTAATGGTAGTACTGGTGGTGGTGGTACTGGTGTTCATGGTACTGGTGGTGGTGTTGGTACTGGTGGTGTACTGGTACTGGTGGTGGTGGTACTGATGGTGGTGGTAGTACTGGTGGTGGGGCACTTGTGGTGGTACTGGTGGTGGTGCTGGTACTGGTACTGGTGGTACGGGTGGTAGTGGCACTGGTACTGGTGGTGGTACTGGTGGTGGTGGCACTGGTAGTGGTGGTGGTGGTAGTGGTGGTGGTGGTACTGGTGGTGGTGGTACTGGTACTGGTGGTAGTACTGGTGGTGTTAGTACTAGTGGTAGTACTTGTGCTGGTGTTACTGATGGTGGTACTGGTGGTGGTACTGGTGGTGGTGGTGGTACTGGTGGTGCTGGTGGGGGTGGTACTGGTGGTGGTTGTACTGGTGGTGGTGGTACTGGTGGTGGTACTGATGGGACTGGTGGTGGTGGTGGTCGGGAATGGTGGTGGTGGTGGTAGTGGTGGTGGTGGTGATGTGGTACTAGTGGTGGTGGTGGTACTGGTTATGGTGGTGGTACTGGTGGTGGTTGTATTGTTGGTGGTACTGGTGGTACTGGTGCAGGTACTGGTGGTGGTGGTACTGGTGATACTAGTGGTACTGGTACAGGAGTGATGGTGGTGGTAGTGGTGGTGGTAGTGGTGGTGGTGGTACTCGTGTGGTGTTGGTACTGGTGTTCATGGTACTGGTGGTACTGGTGGTGGTACTGGTGGGGGTGATGCTTGTGGTGGTGGTACTGGTGGTGGTACTGGTATTGGTAGTACTGGTGGTGGTATTGGTGGTGGTGGTACTGGTACTGGTGGTGGTGGCACTGGTACTGGTACTGGTGGAGGTACTCGTGGTGGTGGTACTGATCGTGGTACTGGTGGTAGTACTGGTCGTGGTGGTGATGGTGGTACTGTTGGTGGTGGTACTGGTGGTGGTGGTACTGGTGGTGGTACTGGTGGTACTGGTGGTGGTACTGGTATTGGTAGTACTGGTGGTGGTATTGTTGGTGGTAGTGGTACTGGTGGTGGTACTGGTGGTACTGGTGGTGGTACTGGTATTGGTAGTACTGGTGGTGGTATTGGTGGTGGTGGTACTGGTACTGGTGGTGGTGGCACTGGTACTGGTGGTGGTGCTGGTGGTGGTGGTACTGATCGTGGTACTGGTGGTAGTACTGGTCGTGGTGGTGATGGTGGTACTGTTGGTGGTGGTACTGGTGGTGGTGGTACTGATGGTGGTACTCGTGGTGGTACTGGTATTGGTAGTACTGCTGGTGGTATTGGTGGTGGTACTGGTACTGGTGGTGGTGGCACTGGTACTGGTGGTGGCGGTGGTACTGGTGGTGGTTGTACTGGTGGTGGTGGTACTGATGGTGGTACTGGTGGTAGTACTGGTCGTGGTGGTGATGGTGGTACTGGTACTGGTGGTATTGGTGGTGGTATTGGCGGTGGTACTGGTGTTATTGGAGGTGGTACTGGTGGTACTGTTGGTACTGGTGGTGGCGGTACTGGTGGTGGTGGTACTGGTGGTGGTGGTGGTACTGGTGGTACTGCTGGTGGTGCAGGTGGTGGTGGTTGTACCGGTGGTGGTGGTACTGATGGTGGTACTGGTGGTAGTACTGGTCGCGGTGGTGATGGTGGTGGTACTGGTGGTACTGGTGGTATTGGTGGTGGTGGTGCTGGTAGTTGTACTGGTGGTGGTGGTACTGGTGGTGGTACTGTGGGTTGCAGCCATTCAAAGCAGCTGTTACTATGCATGCCATTACATCTCATGCATTACAACGCATGCAACGTAACATTACATTACGACGTGGGCCATTACATCTCATGTGCTTTTAAAACGCATATGATGTAATGGTGCCAGAGCACAGACGGCGACGCTGGAACCGGGAGTAGAGACGGCGACACTGGGAAACCAAAGCAGATCAACAACGAGGAGAGAGAGGTAAGGGGAATTATGGTTTAGGGCTTAGGGTTTAGGGTAGACTCAGGTGGTCTTAGTGTAGGGTAGTCTTTTAGGGTTTAGGTCTTAGGGTTTAGGGTAGTGTCAGGGGGTTGTAGTGTATGCTAGTGTTTTAGACTTTAGGGCTTAGCGCTTAAGGCTTAGGGTAGTGTTAGGGGGTTGTAGTGTATTATAGTGTTTTAGGTTTTAGCCTTTAGGGTTAAGGTTTGGTCAGCGGGTCCGGCACGGTAGTGTTTCATGTAAAGGGGACAGACTGTGCTTAGGGGTAGGGTCTTGTTTGGAGTACTGTTTAAGGGTAGTTTACTGTTTTGTACTGTAGGGTAGTACTGTGGACTGTGTGTTATGTATGGTAGTGTGTTAGTGTTTGAGGGCTATTTTGCATTGTAAATACATGCGGGGAAATGGGGTCCATTGTAAGGGCATTTAGTATGCATTTCAAAGGAAATGCAACTAATGCCATCGTTTTAAAAACATGCGTAGTGACGGTACATGCGAACTAAAAACCGCGTTGTAAAAGCATCCTGGTACTGCTGGTGGGACTGGTGATGGTGGTGGGACTGTTGGTACTGATATTGGTGGTGGTGGTACTGGTGGTGGTGGTACTACTGGTGGTGGTGGTACTGGTACTGGTGGTGGTGGTACTGGTGGTACTGGTGGGACATGTGGTGGTTGTAATGGTGGTGGTTTGTGGTGGTACTGGTGGTGGTACTGGTGGTGGTTCTGGTGGTGGTGGTGGTAGTGGTGGTGGTACTGGTAGCGGTGGTGTCATTAATGGTGTTGGTACTGGTAGTGGTGGTAGTGGTGATGTTTCTGGTAGTGGGGGTGGTGGTGGTACTGGTAGTGGTGGTGGTGGTGGTAGTGGTGGTACTGGTGGTGGTACTGATGGTGGTGGTGGTGGTGGTGGTAGTGGTGGTGGTGGTACTAATAGTGGTGGTACTGCTGCTGGTAGTGGTGATAGTCATGATGTTACTGGTGGTACTGGTGGCGGTGGTATTGGTGGTGATAGTAGTGGTATTGGTGATGTACTCGTGGTATTGGTGGTGGTACTGGTACTGGTACTGGTGGTATTGGCGGTGGTACTGGTGTTATTGGAGGTGGTACTGGTGGTACTGTTGGTACTGGTGGTGGCGGTACTGGTGGTGGTGGTACTGGTGGTGGTGGTGGTACTGGTGGTACTGCTGGTGGTAATGGTGGTGGTGGGGGCATGGTGGTGGTGGTGGTTCTGGTGGTTGTAGTACTGATGGTGGTGGCACTGGTGGTAGTGGTACTAGTGGTACTGGTGGTGGTGGTATTGGTGGTGGTGGTATTGGTGGTGGTAGTGGTGGTGGTACTGGTGGTGGTGGGACTGATGGTACTGATACTGGGGCTGGTGGTACTGTTGGTGATGGTAATGGTGGTGATGGTTGTACTGGTGGTGGTACTGGTGGTGGTGGGACTGATGGTACTGATACTGGGTCTGGTGGTGTGGTGGTGGTACTGGTACTCGTGGTACTGGTACTAGTGGTACTGGTGGTGGTGGTAATGGTGGTGGTAGTGGTGGTGGTGGTACTGGTAGCAGTGGTGGTACTGGTGGTGGTACTGGCGGTGGTGGTACTGGTAGCAGTGGTGTTGGTAATGGTAGTGTTGGTACTGGTAGCAGTGGTGTTTCTTGTAGTAGTGTTGGTGGTGTACTGGTAGTGGTGGTGTTGGTACTGGTCGTGGTGGTACCGGTAGTGGCGGTACTGGCAGTGGTGCTACTGGTAGTGGTGGTGGTACTGGTGGTGGCGGTGGTACTGGTGGTAGTGATACTGTTGGTGGTACTGGTGGTGGGACTGGCAGTACTGGTTGTTCTGGCTGTGGTGGTGGTACTGGTGGTAATGGTGGTGGTTCAGGTGGTGGTGGTGATATTGGTGGTGGTGGTGATACTGGTGGTGTTACTGGTGATGGTGGTACTGGTGGTGGTGATGGTACTGGTGGTACTGGTGGTTGGTGGTGATGGTACTGGTGGTGGTGGTGGTGCTACCAGTACTGGTGGTGGTGGTACTGGTGATGGTACTGGTGGTGGTGGTGGTACTAGTCGTACTGGTACTGATGGTGGTAGTATTGGTGGTGTTGGTATTGGTGGAGGTACTGATGGTATTGGTGGTGGTACTTGTACCGGTGGTATTGGTGGTGATATTGGTGGTGGTACTGGTGGTGGTCTTGTCTGAACAAAGGTGTGCGGCCGCTATTAAAGTGAAAGCGCAGAATGGGGTGCTTTTACAAATAAAAGCATTTGTTTCTTCAGTCGACAAACAAATGCTTTTTTTAATAAATGGCCCCACTCAGCTCTTTCACGTTAATCGTGGCCTCGCACCTTTGTTTAGATGAGCCCAGTCTAAAGAATGTAGCATGCCGCCATTAAAGATTGTTTCAAACGCCCCGTCCATCACCACCCCCTTTTGTACCGCTTTTGGCCGCCATAAGTGTGGCAGGGTATGCTCAGACGTGTGTCCCTTGCTCACTTTGCCACTGGATTCAAGCAAGCCGGGCTGAAGACAGCTGGAATGCCAGAAACCGGTCCTCGGAAGCTTGTTTACGGTCCAGGGAAGACATGGCTTGGCAGTTCGGGCTGGACTGTTCCCATGAGGCACAGGATCAGACTGATTTGCATATAGCCATGTCTGAACTGGGGTGGCAGAGTGGGCTAAAGAACGGTGATGGATTAAACCCAGATCTTATGACTGGGTGTGAGTGTTTGATTGATTCAAATGCCCCGTCCATCACCACCCCCTTTTGTACCGCCATTAAAGATAAAGCGCGGAATAGAGCGCTTGTTTAAAAAAAAAAAAAAAAAGTAGTTCATGAATTACTACATAAAGGCCTACAGTGTAATGAAACTGTGGTTGGCCAGTGCTCCTGGCTTCCAAAAAGAAGTGACGTATCTGGAGCACCGGCCAACAAGGAGCCAGTAAACAAAAGCGATGGAGCTATGAACCAATAGCAGGCAGTAGCTGAAATTACACTCTGTAGAGTGTTCACGGGAGGTCTTGGAGACAGCGCATGTGTGCTGATGCTCGACCTAAAAAACCATCATGATGCAGTAACAGTTCACTTCTACTCTAAGAACCAGGCTCCCCTTCCAACCTCTTGCCCATCTTTTCTTTGATCTGGTATAGCGCTCTGCTGCCTTTATGCTAGGTTTACAATACATGAACACCAGCTATATAAAAACATCCATATATACATTGTATCATTTTAAAGAATAATGGATGAGAGGCACATATCAACGCTTGCATAGACCTTTTTGATAGAATATTTTCTTCTGCACTGGAATGTTAGCTTTAGCACTGACCATCAGCTTCCTCCCAAGCCCAAATTGTGTTATTTCTTTTTTAAATGTGCACTGCAAATTGGATTTCTTCTTGTGGGAAGCCCTTTAAAGCAGGGTTACATTTATCCCAGAATACATATTTTAGAGCCAGAAATGAGAATCACCTGCCACCTCTACTGTACAGTTTGCATGTATATCGCTCTATGCCTCACTCCAGCACAATAAAATCCCAATTCATACACATATGGCTAGCAGCCCTTCTATCCCTTAAAACTGAACTTTCCAATGTTATTAATAAAAGATCTAGAATATCAACATTAGCCTTGGGGACTTTGTCCAACCGTACCAATGATCTGGAAACTGCTTTGTTATTGTGTTATCTAACCCTTTCAGGTTTGTGTTTTGTTCATGATTTATTGATCATCAGGAGAGCATTGTTTACATAGGTATGGTTCACAGTATATGCTGTGGAGTACCTTCTATGATAACAGTTCCTACTTGTATCGTAAATTTACTGATGTACAAAGAGTCAGGCAGGCTTAAAATGCCAAATTTCTGGTGTGGACTAGGGCCCTCATTACCAGCTGAACAGTAATTTGTGAGATTATTTATAGCACTCAACAAAATCCGACTCCACTGCAATAGAATGTATAGGGTGCAGTAAATAACATCCAATTACGAGTTTTTTTTTCTGAAAATGGGGTACAACATGTGTGTTTTGGAGCTTAACAGGTAATTTTCCAACAATTAATATCGCCAGGTTTGACCTGATAAAAATGACGCAAATCAATGCTAAATCTTTTTATTTAATAATTTAATTTCCAGCACTAAACAAGTTTAGTGCTGGAAAATCCCTTGAAAGTAGCGCAAAGCAGCGCATAGCGTTCCTTATTGCCATGGGGGTGTACTATGGGTGGTGAATGGGTGTTCCCATGCAACCACCCTAGGTTTCAGATGCTAAGTTCTATTTACTTGATAAAGTAGACAGGGTTTAGTATGAGAAAATAGCGCCCATTTCAAATAGGCTCTATGAAGGAGAAATGCTTCCATTTCTCCTTCCTTTTCCGACTTTGTAGGTATGCTGCACTGAACTACACACATACAGAGTGGGAAAAAGTTTCAAGTTAGTCTAATCATGGTATTTTGCACTGGAGGTAAAAGCCCTTCCAGGACAAACCACATGCTAGACTCAGGAAGACAACATTGTACTATGGTGCAAAGGTGTGTCCATGCCGTACAGCAGCATATTTCTGCAGTGGCGCTAGGGAGAGGGGAGGAGAGAGCCGTATCTCTGTAAATATGGCCCCCTCCTGCTCGCTCATTCTCATTCAGTGCAGCTCAGAATTTGGAGCTGCTGCACTGCGCTGCGTGAAAATCTAATAAATCTGCCCCAAATGCTGCATCCTCACAGTGTTCTCTAAAACTGTAACTACACAAAGGACAGTCTGCGATGTGCAAACTAGCCTCAGCATCTGCTGACGACTCACACAGCCCGGAGCCAAAGAATGTTGTGTTTGTTGAAGATGCTTTTTGTCATCTAAATGCAGACAGGTGTTCTTGTCATCATCTGCAAAGTAGCAGCTTTGTTTAGCCCTGCGCCTTTCCAGGTGTTTGTAAATGTGAACCCCCTGGGGGAATGAATCATTAAAAAGGTGTTAGTGTGCTACAACAACACGATGTGTTACATACTTGAGTGACGAGGACAGTGACGGGTGTCAATTGAAGTATTTTTGATCTACTCACAGAAGTGATTTTTTTCTTGTGGTTCTTTAGGTGTGAATGTGCACATACAGTCATTTCACCCTAATACGTATTTAAAATATTGGAAGTCAAGTATGAATGCTCTTATTTGCATATATCACTTGTGTGATTTGAATATGTTCTCTATTACTGTGACACATTTCTTGACTTAATTAGATCCTTTTAAAATAGGCTGCTAGCATAAGCCACAATATGCCTTTCCTACACAAGTAAATTTATTTTGCTTTTTTCACTTCAAACCTCATCATTGAGTGGCACCACTTGGCATGGTAGAATCACAGATGGCAGAGTCTAGGTGCAGAAGCCTGTTGGTTGGAAGTTGGAAGTCTTTTATGTCCCGAGACTTTAGATCAGGAAGTCAGGTAGCTAGGTCTTGGAGTCATTGTGGGTTCAAGTGATACAGGTCCAGTCCTTATCACCCAGGCCAGAGGCAGCAGGCCAGAAGGATAGCAGAGCAAGGCAGTCCTTTCATCAGAACAGCAGTCCTTCTTCACAGGTCCAGAAGTGTACTGAAATGGTGGTGTCTGAGGTCCAGTACTTATACCCAGTTGTGGTTTTGTAGTAGGGGAGACTTTAAAGACAAGCCTTTGAAGCTCACAGGGGTCCTTCCTTCCTGCCCTGGCTCCAAAGTCACTACAGGGGATATTTAGCCCTTGCTGCAGCCCTTTCTGTGGAGAGAGGACAGAGCAAATTCAGGTGTAAGTGAGGCTGGGTCCAGCTCCTCCCTCCAAGCCTGCAAGGTTGGCCCATCAAGTCACACCTAAGCTCCCATTATGTGTGGCTGTCTAACAGTAATACACAAAGCCCAACTGACACCCCCCCAGACATGTGATCGGAGACAGGCAACAGGCACCAATGGCTAAAGCAAGAAAATGCCAACTTTGTAAAAGTAACTTTTTCAGAAATGCAATTTAAAATCCGACTTTATCACAAGTTTAGATTTTAAATTGTAATTCCAGAGACACCAGACTTGAAGGACGTATCTCTTCCCAAATGGGAATTACAGTTCTAAAATGAAATAAAATAATCTCAATATTATCCTACGGGTAGTGAAAAACAAATTTGAGAGCTTTTCCCTAATAGGACATTGTAAAACTTAAAAGTATATGTCCAGCCTTTTAAATAAATTGTACCCCACCCACAGGGTTGTTCATGGCCTGCCTTAGGGGTGATTTATATAAATATAAATGGCCTGAGACATAGTTAGAGTGTTACTGAAGAAGGTGGCAAATTAAATGCTGCAGGCTCACTAGTAGGATTTAATGTATAGGCCCTGGGTACATATAGTGCACTTTACTGTAGCGTCCTCACCAGCCTTAGCGCATTTAAATGTTTATGTCACACACGGAACTTGGTATTACACATCTTTATTCCTCACCATGTAACTACTAACTGAATATTCGACATCATGAATTCTATCAACCACACCCAAGCACTTAAGTCACTGTTCTACAGAGCCCATCCCGAACCAAAAGGGTCCAGTCATCTCTAACTCACAAGACACTACTCTCCCCCTTTTTTAAAATAAAAAGTACAACTAATGCATAAATACATCATAACTCTTCAATAATTTGGTGCTCCAATCAATTGCCCAGATTTCTCATGTGAGGCTGCGGAAATATAGGCGAAGTGTGTGACAGAGACAAAGGATCAGTCACTGGGCTCTCAGGATTTTCAGGTGGAGAAGCCTGACTGCTGACATCTAGAGTTGACGAATGCTGAGGCACGCACTTGAAATGCAAAGAGCCTTATGTAATTGACTTTCCAGGATGGTGAGCAGTTACCATGTGCCCTTCACATGTCATAACCCTCAGTAGTTCAGCTTCAAACGGAGCATCAGACTTGCATTTTCATTTCTGTCTGACAAGGACTTTATCTCCTTCTTTAAAGAAAATGTTCCTCACACATTGGTGTTTGTCTGCATAGAACTTAATTTTGTATTTGTGACATGAATCTGTTTGACGAAGTTCATAATCATCAATCAATCTTTTAGTGGTCCATTGTGGCAATCTGGTCTTCATGGCCCTCCCAAACATTAGGGTTTCAGGACGTTCATCTGTAGTTGAAAGGGGAGTCAACCAGTATGCATGAAGGGCAGAATGAAGAGCTGATTTAAGGTCAAGCTTTTCCAGTGCATCACGCTGAACGTTTTTTTTTTAGGGTGCTCAACAATGCCATTTGCTTGTGGCCAAAGAGGTGTGCTTTTCTAATACTCAGATGAGTAAAAAAAGTTCTTGAATTCTCGACTGTTGAGAGATGGGCCTTTGGGGGACTTCAGAATTGAAGGAACACCCATGTTGCAAAAATACCATCTAGCCTTTCAATGGCTTTTTTCCTGCATGATTGAAAAGAGTTCTTCTACCAATGGAAAAAAAATAATCATCAATGACTACCATTAGATGATCTCCATTGCCCAGGGGTCCAAAAACGTCAACAGCGATTCTCTCCCACGGATGCTTTGGAAGATCAGACATTTTAAATGGATGCTGGGTTGTTTTAGGTGATAAACAATTGCACATATGACAGTCCTTTAATTCCCCTTCAACTCTTTCATCAAGATGAGGAAACCTAACTCGATCTAAGAGAGCATGCTTAGTGATGACAGTCTCACAATGTCCCTCTTGTGCCACTTCAATGACTTGCTGTCTAAGACTCCCTTGTATGACAATTCTCGAACCTTATGAGACAATACCTTTGTGGGTAATGGTGAGTTCATCTTTCACATTTTTGAATTTCTGATATTCACCTTCATTTGTAAGAGGTCAAGTGTGCTGTTTCCAGTATTGGTTTGCAATAATGTCTTTGAGTATTAGCATATCACTGTCTATGCTTGTGGCAGCAATGATTTGCTCCACTGATAAAGCGGCAGGTGTACTGGACTGTATGATGAAGTTGATGTAGGCTTCAGCTGTTTTGAAAGTAGTACAAAACACTGTACGGGCAATCGTGGAAAGTAGTCAGCTGGGTTTCGATCTTTCCATGGTCGGTGCACAATATTTAGTCATATTCCTGCAGTCGCAACCCCCACCTCTCAATGCGAGGGGGAATCTTGGCTTTGGGATTGCTGAAGATGGAAAGCAATGCTTGATGATCTGTGACAAGTGTGAAATCATGGATTAACTAGAGCAGTAGTTGGCCATCCCAACAAAAGAACGTAACATGGGAACATCTTGTGGGGGACAGGTGACTGACAAAGACTGTACTTTAGCCAAATCTGGAGTCATTCCCCCATCAGAGTTTTGTTTTGTGGAACTCACACTTCTCTGCATTCAAAGTGAGACCTGCATCAGAAAACAAATGGCAAACTAGTGTAAGAGCTTTATCATATTCCTTTTGTGTGCCCCCCAAAGACCAATAAATCCTCACTGTAATTGAAAGCATGTGTGACAGGCTGTATTATGCAGCAAATGCTATCTTGAAATAGCTCTGCAACTGAAGACACACCGAAACGTAATCTTTTATATCTGAACAAACCAATGTGGGTAGAAAAAGCAGTAATGTACCTGCAGTTTTCTTCTTTCTTCTTTCTTCTTTCTTCTTCTTCCAATTGATGGTATGCTTTGTTTATATCAAGAGGAGAGAAGACTTTGGCACCAATCAGATGTATGATACTATCAGCACTGTGCGGACCTGGATGTCACTCTCTTTCAATTGCTTTGTTAGTTTGACGCATATCAACACGTACGCGTACAGCTCCTTCACTGTCCTTTTTAGGCACTAGCATCCATGGTGTCGAACTAGTAGATAGCTCAATGATATCATGCTTTAGTAATATCGCAAGTTCTTTTTCAACAGCTTCCTGTAATGCAATTTGACAATGTCGCTGAGCAACAAGACGAATGTCCTTGAGAAGGGACGAGTTCATAGGTTCTGGGTCTATTCTAAAATTTTGATCCGTTGGTTCTTTTTATCAGCATGAAAACGTGGATGGAAGAAAATTCTTTATAAGAGGCAATCAATTCAACTGGCATTTCTCTTGACACATAGTAACCACAGACAACTGCGTACGATTTGTTAGTTTATTACATACCAATAATAACTTAACATAAAGACACTTCGACACAAGAGTGTAAAAATACATCAGAATTAGCATAAAGCAAAATCTGCATATCAATCACAGTCAAAATCCAACCAATCAGTTCAAGAAGTAAGATACAGCAGGTCAAACAGCATGAGTCTAAGTTTCCCTTTATCGAGGGTTGATGCGTTTAAAGCATTAATCTATCCCTACACTAGCACTACCATGACAGCCCTACGTAAGCATCTTCCAGGGCAAGGCATAAATATGTCTGTCTGTGGAGTCTCCCTAAGAAGTCTCTCCACCATTGATGGGTAAAATAGCATAAAGCTATCATGACAGAGCTCATTCTGAGATGCTCTTACTCCAAAGGTAGAGAAGAAGTGGGCTTCTTTCCCTACTTACAATATTCCAATATTACAGGTATCATCCTAGGAGTCCTTGCGGGTCATGCCATCGCTCAGAGCACTCTGTCATTGATAACAGTCCATGGGATAGTGATGTTCCCGAACTGCAATGTGCTTACCTTGATACCCAGGACTTCTCCGATGTCAATTTCTCTTATCGACTTTAGCCCACGATGTATCTCTTTCTCCCCTTGCCTAATGAATAAAACAAATGCATTATTCTAGCTAACAAGGAGCTTCTTCCACCTGCAACACAAAACGTGAGAAAGAACAAGATTCACAACACACATGAAATCCAAACTGCTAATTCTAGAGCAAGAGCTTCCAGGGGAATTGCATTTCAGGCCTACGAGATTCAGCTAACATAAGAAAATGGTATATGAGCATCATGGAATTGCATAGGAAATAAGGCACATTCAGTTAATATTCCTACCTTAATATAAAAATGACACATTAATAAATGAATAATTGTCAGTTGTACAACACAAACTCTTCATGTTAATGTTTTCTGCTAGTTACATTCATTTTCTACGTTAACTCTCCATGGAACCATTTAATAGCCTGAAGCACATCATGATTCACGTTATTACATTTCATGATCCTAACACTTCTTGTTAATACAACAAAGGATTATATGCAGATGCAGCTCTACATGCAGCCGCGGTCAGTAGTGGGAGTACCTGCCGGGCAGTGACGTGGGGAGGGGGAGGGGCAGGGTGGGGGATAGTAATCTATGGATTACGGAGCTTTACAGGTAAGTAAACATATAAATAAATAAAACAAATTTTGTTGCGAGTACTGCATCGCATTTGGGGATGCAATGCACGCAACAACATTTGCTTTATTTATTTATATGTTTACTTACCTGTAAAGCTCCGTAATCTATAGATTACTACCCCCCACCCTGGCCCTCCCCTTCCCCACGTCACTGCCCGGCTAGACCTCTCTGGTGAACTTGCGATCACGGATGCAAACCCTTCTGGGAGAGGAGCTGTTTCTTCAGAGGGCCCTGGGACTTGTCAGGTATGTGAAGCGTGTATCCAGTTCGGTACTCCTCCATGCTTCACAGCAGTATTCGTCACCAGTATCACCCAACACGGTCCATGCCACTGTGAGTCCAGACAGTTTTCCTTATGTGCTTTTGGAAAACCACCCAATCTCCTGGGCTGAGATCGTGGCAGAGGTTTTTCAATGTCGGTGCAGTCACTGCTCCAACTTATGAGACATAGAACAAACCACATCAGCCAATCCTTTGCTGTAATCAAGGACCAAGTCATTTGAAATGTTTATCAATGCTGTAGCTGGTACTGTAGGTAAACACACAGCCTTTCCCATGAGGATCTCGTGAGGAGATATCCCAGTTCTCCTATCGGAAATGCTGCGCAAACTCATTAGAACCAAGGGCAACGCATCAGGCCATTTCAAACATGTCAAAGATCACACTTGTGCCAGCCCGCCTTTAATGTTCCATTGATCTGCTCCACAATGCCTGAGGCCTCTGCCCTGTAACTACAGTGCAGTCTCTGATCCACACTCAAGGCAGTACACAACAGCTTCATGATCTTGCTGTGGAAATGCATTCCTCTATCTGACTCCAAGGAAATCCAAAATGAGGTATAAGCGCAATCAACAATAATTTTGCTACTGTGAGACTGGCACACCTTCTGGTCAGATAAGCTTCCACCCATCGAGAACAAATGCACACAACAACCAAAATATACCTCAATCCATTAAACACCTGCGTTTCAACAAAGTCCGATTGGATCCGTTTGAAAGGACCCCCTAACCTTCCAATCTGACAGAAGGCAACACCAGTTTTCTTCCCAGCATTCATTTGTTGACACATAACACAACCATGACACATTGCTTCTGCAATCACATGAAACTTCGGATTAAACCAAGTCTGACTGAACAATCTCACCTTTGCGTCTCTTCCTATGTGAGCTGCTCATTGAATCTGTCTTGGCTTTGGATTCAGCAGACAATCGGGTAACACTGTCCTACCATCAGTTGAAACCCATATGTCACCTTTTCCTTTCTCACAGCCTGCTCTGATCCATCCCTCTTGTTCCTGATCTGTTGCTTCCATTTGCAAACACCTAACTTCATCCCATGTGTCTGCAACAGCTAGCATCATGCTAAGTTTGATCTCCTCTGTACTCTCGCTAACATTTGCCCATTGAAAATACATCCATGTGTGGCCCAAAAACAAGCAACTTCATCCGCGTAGCGGTTTCCCGTGGTTACAAAATCATTCCCCTTCCTGTGAGCAGCACACTTTACAATTGCCACTTCCCTTGGTAACTACAGTACTTCCAACAATTGTTTCATACATTCCCCGTGTTTAATGGGAGATCCTGATGACTTTAGGAACCGTCTCTGCGACCATAGCTGCCCAAAGTCATGAACTACACCGAAACCATACTGGCTATCGGTATAGCTGGGGACTCGGATCTGCTTAGAGATAAGACATGCACAGGTCAAGGCGATGATCTCGGACACTTGTGTGGAGTGTACACCCTGTAAACAAGCAGCTTCTACAACTCCAGAGATGGTACAGACAGCAAACGTTGCTCTCAGATTACCTTCATTGCCTCTTAGGCATGAACCATCAACAAAAAGGTCTTGATCTGGATCAGACAATGGTTCATCAACAATGTCAGGTCTTGGCTTGGTGCAGGGTTCAATAACATCCAGACAGTCATAGTTTTCAAAATCTTCCCCATCAGCATTTGGAACAGGCAACAAGGTAGCTAGATTTAACAAAGAACAGCGCTTCAGTGTGATATTTTCTGCTGCAAACAGCACTTGTTCATATCTTGTCAGCCCTGCTATTAGTCAAATGCTGTGTTTTGGTTCTGATCATCAGGAGTTCAACTGAATGTGGTACATAAACAGCAAGTGGATGACCCATCACAATGCTTTCACATCGTTCAATACTGACACCCGTTCAATACTGACACCTGTTGCAGCGACGGACTTGAGACTTCCGGACAACGCTGAAGCTACAGGTTCTAGTATAGCTGAGAAATAGGCCACTGGTCTGGAGGCACCTCCATATGTCTGGGTGAGTACAGAAAGAGCACAGTCCTCCTTTTTGTGTCAGAACTGCGAAAAAGCTTTGTTGTAATCAGACATTTCTAAAGCTGGAGTGTGACAGAGGCACTCTTTCACTTCCAAAAGCCAAGCAAGCAGTAATTGTCCAAGGGTACATGATCACTCACATCCTTGTGCCTTAGCATCTGCAATAGTTTAGCCATCAAGGAGAAATTCGGAATCCATTGTCAGCAGTAGCCAACCATTCCTTAAAACATCCTGACATCTTTCTGGGTAGTAGGCAGGTTCATTTTCATGATCGCCTCCACTAGTTCTGGTGACACCTTCCTCTTGCCTTTCTCGATTTGATGACCCAAGTACTTCACTTCTGTCAGATAGTACTGAAGTTTGCTCATAGACACCTTATGCCCATTGTCAGCCAGATGACTCAGTAAAGCAATAGTATCGTCCCTGCAAGCCTCCCGTGTTTCAGATGCAATGAGGAGGTCATCAATATACAGAACCAACATTGAGTTTCAGGGCAAAACCAAACTCTCTAGGTTCTTCTTCAAGACCTGATTAAAGGTGGATGGACTTTCAGTATACCTTCGAGGGATACGACACCCTGTTAAGGCATGGTTTTCGAGATGAAAGCAAGTAAAAATTGGCTTTACTCATGCAATGGAATGGAGAAAAATGTCTGACAAGGGTCAATCACAGTGAACCAGAAAGCCTCACAAGGAATCTGGAATACGATCACATATGGATTCTATACCACAGGATAACATGGAATCATGATATTGTTCACTTTTTTAATGTCCTGAGCTATGCAGTACAGTTTCAGTAATGCCATGATAGATGAATTGAACGGACTGCCTATGATCTCCTTCAATATACCCTGCCCAATCATGGACTGAATCACCAGTGTGATCTCTGCCACAGTTTCCGGGGTCAGGTTGTACTGCAGTGTTCTTTGGAATTCTGGATTAGGCTTGATCTGTATGTGGACTGGCTCGACTCCTCGAATCAGTCCGATTTCCTCCCCCGTAAAGTCCCATAGCACTGGAGAGACAGTGTCTCTCAAGTCCAGCAGCATGTCCTCTACTGTCAGAACAGGAAACATGTATACACAATGATTTTGATTTTCTAGATTGAACGCAATGTCAACATCATTAGTCTGCAACTCAATCCCTGTCAGTGTACAATAGATGGAACAGATCACACCCTAATAAAGAGACTTGACTCGAATCACACACCACAAACTGGTGATGATCCCGAAAAGTCCAGATTTTCACCGGCACCTCTTCTGGTAAAGGGTTTGTCATTCTTTTGTTAGCAACTCCTACAACTTACTTTGATTTCCGCGAGAGGGGTAGGTTTGGTCTGCTGCAGATATCACAGTAGAACAGGTATCACCAGTATCAATCAAGAAAGTAATGGGATGACCATCTATGTCATCTCCCACATATGGTCCACTCTGGACTACCTCTATGACTGCCCCATGTGTACAGTCTTCCTCCCCCCTCAGGCACCGTCATAAGGATGGGTCCTGATCAAACCCTTCCAGCGCTTCCATAAAGAGCATCTGATGGTGCTTTCGATTGCCTTGCGAGATTCTCGTAAGTTACTGCATTTGCACTAGCTGGTTCTGATTCCCTCCCTCATTATGGGACTTTCATCTCATCATCGTCGATAACTCATTTACCACATCTGTCACTTGCACAAGTTCTAGCTAAACAAAATATTGAAGTGGCTCTCCCCGACAAACATGCCTGACATCTATGGCAAAGTTTTGGGATGTAACCATCAACAACAAATAGTAATCTTGGTGCTATCGTGGTACTAGTCCCCCAGTGGGATAGACCTATACAACAATAAGTACCAAATCAGACATTAGTAGTCCATACATTGATGTTAAATCATGGCAAGTAAAGACGATAAAGTAGAAAACAAATGTAGTCCATAATATTTTCTTCATCATCTATGCATAGCTTCTATTCCTTGTGTACATCACACATCTTGATGCACATAGCACAAAAAGAGGCAGCCAACACTTGTGTTGTCCTTTGGACTTTTCAAGGCTGCAAATGATATATACATGTTGATAAGAACATAAATGCAGAGAATATAGGTTATATGTATACAATGGTAAATGCAGAGCACATTACAAAGTGACACCAAAGCAACCTAGTTGGTTCATAGGCTACGAAAAAGGTTGCAAGAAAAGGTTTGAGGGAATGTGTATTTGGAGAAGCGAGACATAAGGACAGAAGCCCAGTGATGTGAAACTATAGCAAAGAAACCCGGGATATAAATCCTGTACGATAGCAATATAGGTATAGCACCCTTCTCAAAATATAGATCTTCCATGCAAAGCGCAAAGAGAGAGGCCAATTCTTTTCCCAAACAGAGCAAAAGGAAAAATGTGGCGCATAGTAACTGATGTCGATAGTTCTTGGTGAATAAGATAGAGTACCACAACCCGTGTCACCAACAAGACCACTAAGTACATAAAACTAATCAAGAAAGAATTACCTAGAATGTTTTCTCCAAGAAGGAAAAGACCGGACTGTGTTGCAAATAAGCTAGTTTTATGTTGAGGGTGCTGCGA
The DNA here is from genome assembly GCF_964261635.1 of Lissotriton helveticus. Classification (NCBI taxonomy): domain Eukaryota; kingdom Metazoa; phylum Chordata; class Amphibia; order Caudata; family Salamandridae; genus Lissotriton; species Lissotriton helveticus. The sequence goes on from NC_136063.1 coordinate 2,073,736,176, forward strand.
CAAGCTACGTATATGCTTGTGCAAGCAGTCTAACATGGAAGAGAAGTATGTACCGTAAGAATAAGTAAACATGGGAACACATGTGTTCAAAATTGGGAACACTCATAAATAAAACAAAAAAAATCTAGTGCTGGCTAGTTAAACAATAGAATGTTGCACTGGTTTCATGGGGCAAGTCCAAGTACTACTCAAAGATATTTAAACCTTGAGAGTATAGTACATGATCCAGTAAGGTAAGAGAACAAGTAAACAATAACACATCCCAGTCAAAAGTATATGTGCTGTGCAGTAAGAGTAATTTTTAAGATAAAACTTTCTACAAAACCTACAATCTACAATGTAGTCTAAACAAACGCGGTATTGAAAGCGGTTGTGTGTTAAGGTGAAGTACTAGCTGGGCTTGAATGTATGCAGTATAAAAGCCATGCATAGCCCATAATACCTGCACAAACGATGAAACGTGCATGAGGATTGCTAGTCCCAAATCCAAGAACATCATAAAGCAAGCACCTAAATAAACATAGCTGAGAAGTTGCCGCCGAGGCCTAGACAACATCCAAAATAATGACAATCAGAAAGGCTGTGATAAGCCTAAAAAAGTAAAAGAAAGACCATACCTATGTTAGATTAGATTAGATTAGATGTAGATTTATAGAGCGCGAATTGCTGCCCGGAGGCGTCCAAGCGCTAATGTTAACCAGAAACTTACAAGAGACCTGTAAGGGAGGGTAGCTTGAAATTAATGAGGTAGGTTAAAAAGATAGGTTTTTAGCTGTTTGCGAAACGCAGAAAGATTGGAGTTGGCTCTGAGATGCAGTGGGAGGGTGTTTCAGGTCCTGGATGCATTGTGGGCGAACGTCCTGCCACCGGATCTGGTCCTTTTTATTCTAGGGGCCACTGCTAGGAAGGTCTGACTGGAGCGGAGGCTTCTGCTGGGAATGTAGTGGGAGATTAAGTCACGGGTAATCCTAGGGCCTGTGTCCCAGAAGGCCTGATGGGCTATACACATTGCCTTGAAAAGAACTCTCTGGCGCACCGGTAGCCAGTGAAGGTTGACCAGGCCGGCCCTCACTGATTGTCTGAGAGATAGCTCGAGCAGTATGCGGGCTGCGCAGTTCTGCACTGTCTGGAGCCTGCGCAGGGTGTACTCTGGGGCGCCGAGGTAGAGCACATTGTTAAAATCAAGGCGTGACTGTATTAACCCCTGTATAACCATCTGTTTGGCTTCCATGGGGAGGAGGGGGAAGATTTTCTTTAACATCCTCATGATGCCGAAACAGGAGGCTGAAAGTTTTTTGGCCTGGACGTTGAAAGACAGGGATCTATCCAACCAAACTCCGAGGCTCTTGATATTGTTTTTGGGGGTTGGAGGGACGCCCAAACAAGGGGGCCACAAAGAGGCGGGAAAGCAGAGGTCTGGGGGGCCTAGGAGCATCAGCTCCGTTTTGTCCCCGTTCAGTTTGAGGGATGATAAGGACATCCAGCTCTTCACCTCTTCTAGGCATTCTCTAAGCCCACCTGTCACAGGCGGGTTGGCCTCCTGCGCCAGTGAGAGTGAGACCACCAGCTGCGTGTCGTCCGCATAAGAGATGTTCTTAACCCCAAATGGACGGACGACCTCAGCCAGTGGCCTCATGTACAAGTTGAAGAGTGCGGGGCTTAGAGAGGAGCCCTGGGGGACTCCGCACTTCAGAGGTCTGCTGGTGGACACAGACTCACCCTCGAAGACTCGAAAGGATCTGTCCTCTAAAAAACCACAACCACAGGCTTTGTCCTTGATCCCGGCCCTGGACATACGGTGCAGCAAGGTGTCGTGGCTGACCGTGTCAAATGCCGCACTGAGGTCAAGGAGGATCACTGCCACTGATCCTCCTTGATCCAAGATTTTTCTGGCTTCCTCGGTGACCATGAGGAGGGCAGTCTCAGTCCCGTGTTTCGGTCTAAAGCCCGTCTGGGTGGGGTCTAGTAAAAGGTGATCTTCTAAAAAGATTACCAGCTGTTGGTTTATATATTTTTCCAGGATCTTGCTCACCCATGGGAGCAGGGAGATGGGTCGGTAGTTGCCCAGATCAGTCGGGTCTAGATTAGGTTTTTTCAATAATGATCTGACCATGGCCTGCTTCCAGACGGTCGGGACAATGCCGGAGGTGATGGATGCGTTTAATACCTCCCTAATTGTAGGCAGAATGATCTGAGAGGCTGCCATTATTATGTCTGGCTGGGCTGGGTCGTCAGGGGATCCGGATTTGACTTTCCGCGCTAAGGATTCAAGGGTTGCAAAGTCTAGGGGGGGAAAGTGAATCAGAGTGGATAGAGGTTGAGGAGGAGAGGGAGCTGTAGGTTTATTGGATTGAGCTGAGGAGGTGATATTTTTGGGGGGGAAGGCGGAGTAGATAGTATTTACTTTCTGTTGGAAAAACTCAGCAACGTTATTACAGTGGGTGGTGGACTTTGCGGCCTGCAGGCTGGGGGAGGGTTTCATTAATTTTTTCACGATTTGAAAAATGTCCTTAGGCTTTGACTTGGCAAGCAGTATTCTATTGGAAAAATGTGTAGCCTGGGCCGCTTTTACTTGAGCTTTATATTCGCTGATGGATTCTCGGTATCCGGTTTTATTATCTACCGAGTAATCTGAATGCCATCGTCTTTCCGATTTCCTGCATAGGCGTTTCTTGTCCCTGAGAGCCTCCGTGTACCAAGGGGCAGTTTTGTTGGGGCGCTTCAGCGTGATTTTACTTTTTGGGAGTGTAGCATCTAGGGTTTGTGTAATCCTGTTAACGTAGGCCTGGTTGGCTAGGCCAGGATCCTCGTTATCAAGGGGTTGATTGCTGGCAAGTTTGATAGACCAGTTGTCAACTGCGAGGCGGGACCAAGCTCGCATGACCCTAGTGGTGGGTACAGTGGGAGAAGGCTTATGTGAAATATCGAATAGTGTTCCCAATGTAAAGGAACAATCTAATAACTATTAAAAGGAGGGAAGGCGTCCCCCTACCTGCATCCAGTTCAGCATCCGGCATAGTGTGGCTCGAAGATGTGTGTGTGCACGGATCAATGGAGAGAGAAATAGGACTTGAAAGGGAAATTGCCAGAAACAAAGAACCTGCATAAGGGGCATGTTTTTATTGGTGCATACTCAGAACTATAGCGGAGAGTATCCAGCAATATAATGTATCACGCAGAGCGAATGGTTTGACCCAGAGGTGCGAAGTAAGAAAAAAGGAACGAAGGAAAAAAGGGGGTGGTGGTGTTGTAAAATCATATTGTATAGGCACCTGCCTGCGCCTCATCACTGGTGGTCTAGTGGAAGAGCTTGCTCTTCTGCCAGTCCGCTCTGTGTGTGTTATCTTTTCTCTGTTTGCTTTTTTCTGGTTTGCTTTTCTCAGTTTGCCCTTTTTTCTGTGTGCCTCATTTTTCTGTTTGCCTTTCTTTCCTCTGATAATCCTCTTCATTGCCTCTTGTTTTGTTTTCTCCCCTACGCTCCCTGCCGCTGCTGCCCCATGGCCCCTCCCCCCCAGTGTGCTGCTTCTGCCTCCCAGCTGCTCATCCTTCCCCCTCCCCGACTCTACTTATTAGTGTCTGCTGCATGGCAAGAAAAGCAAGACCTCTGACCTCCTGGTCAACTCACTGCTCTCCCCTGGGCAACTCCATCGTTGTGGGACTGCCCTTTACCGCCGCTCAAGCTCCTTGCCAGGGAGGAGCTCAGGCCCTCCTCCACCTGCAGGCTCCTGCCTGTGCCTCATCCCTCGTGGTCTAGTGGAAGAGCTTGCTCTTCTGCTCATCGGCTCTGTTTGTGTCATCTTTTCTGTTTGCTTTTTCCTGTTTGTATTTCTCTGTTTGCCTTATTTCTGTCTGCCTCTTTTTTCTGTTTGCCTTTCTTTCCCCTGCTATTCCTCTTCATTGCCTCTTGTTTCTTTCTCTCCCCTTCGCTCCCTGCTGCTGCTGCCCCCCGTGGCACTCCACCCCAGCAAGCCCCAGAAACCCCGTCTGCGCCTCGCCTACAGACCTCCCGGACCCCACATCCCCTTCACCAACATCAATGCAGACCACATTGCACCCCACGCCCTCGCCTCAATGGACTACATACTTCTGAGACCTGAACTTCCATCTGTACAACTACAGCAATCCCAACACCGCCCTCTTGTAGAACCTCACCAACATAGGACTGAAGCATCTTGTTTCCACCCCCACTCACACTTCGATGACCAAGACCATGATACCACTGCAACTCCTCACCCCCAACGATGCCATCCAACAGACCTGTCTCACCTGGAGCCCTCTGACTACCGAAAATACCTTAAAGACAATGAAAAGCATTCACTCTGGAGCACCTACTGATCCCTGCCTGCTGCACATCTTCCAAAGGCCGCCAGGGCCATCACACCTGAGCTATGCCAAACTATCAACTGCTACCTCGAGATTGCCACATTCCCCGATGACTGTAAACATGCCAAAGTCACCCCCTCCTATAGAAGTCCTCCACAGACCCGACGGACCTCAAGCACTTCTGGCCCATCTCTTTGTTCCCTTTTGCTCCCATTTGCCGCTAAAGTCATCAAAAAGGCCATCAACACCCAGCTAGCACACTTCATAGAAACCACAGCATCCTAGACACCTCCCAATCCAGATTCAGCAGCAACCACACCACCAAAGCCGCCTCATTGCAGCCACTGATGACATCCTCGAGAAAGGCCACATGGCAGCCCTCATCCTCCTGGACCTATCAGCAGCCTTCAACACCATCTCCCACTGCCACCAGGCTCTATGACGCCGGCATCCAAGGAATAGCACTAAACTGGATACAATCTTTCCTCTCAGGCAGAACACAGAGAATAAGACTCCCGCCGTTCCTCTCAGAACCAACAGAGATCAGATGTGGAGTCCCCGAAGGGCCCCCCCTCAGTCCCACACTCTTCAATGTCGACATTGTCCCCCTCACAACCATCGTCAGGAACCACGGACTCAACATCGTCTCCCATGCCGATGACACCCAGCTCATCCTCTCCCTCACCAAGGAACCCAACACCACCAGGCACAATTTCAAAGTAGGGGTGAAAGCTGTCGCAACCTGGATGAACAACAGCTGCCTGAAGCTCAATGTGGAGAGAAGAGAAGTCCTCATCCTCAGCTCCACCCTCTCTGCATGGGATAACACCTGATGGCTCCCCACCCTCGCAAACCCTCCCACCCCAACAGACCACGCATGCAACCTTGGTATCATACTCATCTCTTCACTCACCATGAATTGTCAGATCAATGCCGTATCCTCCGCATGCTTCAACACCTTCTGCATACTCCACAAGATGTTCAAGTGGATCCCCCTACAACTCCAGGAAAACCGTCACCCACACACTCATCACAAGCAGACTGAACTACAGAAACGCTCTCTATGCCGGCATCAACAAAAAAACTCCTCCACAAACTCCAGACCGTCCGGAACCCCTCAACCAGACTTATCCGGACATCCCACGACATGACCACATCACCCAACACCTCTGCGACCTCCAATGGCTTCCGGTCGAAAGAAGAATAACCTTCAAGCTGCTCACACATGCCTACAAAACCTTCCACAACACCGGACCCCAATACCTCAAATACTGAATCTCCTTCCACGCCCCCAAGAGAAACCTCCGCTCAACCGACCTCACCTTAGCCACCGTTCCGCATTTCTGCAGGACCAGAGCAGGGGGAAGATCCTTCTCCTACTTCACAGCCAAGACTTATATATTGAGTGTTATTATTGTCTGGCAGCCAATGTTGATTACTAGCCCAAACTACCTGCCCTGAGTAGCACTTAGACTGCTCTGCTTCACTATCCTGAAAAAGTCAGGTGCTACAATAGGGTGCTTGGTTCCCAGTAAGGGGAAATTGTGGACCTATTAATTGTGCAGGCCTCACATGCTGCACAACTAACAACCCAATTTAGTACACAGTGAAATTCTAAATTGAAAAGGCAGAAAAGTACAAAGGTATCAACAATAAAGAGCACAAAAGAAAAATAGAAATGATATTTAGGCCCAAAAATAGTGCAGATGATCAGGAGAAATAAAAAAGCAGTTGTTGTAGTTGGAAGGTAAGTGATTGAAAAAAAAAAAACGAGGAATGAAGCAGGTATGGCAGTAGTCACAGAACGCAGAACAAATAGAAAAGAGGTGGAAGGTGTACTAAACGGAGAGGATGTAAGTGGGGTGTTTTTGATAAACCAAATCCCATTTTAAAAATTTAAAAGCAACCAGCAACATATTATTCTAAACTTTAAATAACGTAACTCGTTGTTTTAAACAAATAATTTTACTTCTTTACATATTTTGCTGCTATTACCCAGTTTATCAAACACATAAAAGATGACGGGAGGAATGCTTGCAATAAATCAGACTACCAGTAATCGCTCTGGAAGTATTCCAACCCATCATTCTTTTGCCTACCATGGCAACTCAGTTGAGACCCAGCCATATCCAAATCATTCTTTAACCTGTTCCAATAAGAACAGTCCAGCCTGAACTGCCAGGCCAAGTCTTCCTGTACCGCAATACGAGCAATACAAGACCAGTGGTTAATCTAAATCAGCCTCATCAGTCTATTGTAGTAGTAGCACAGTGTGCTAAGGGCCTTGTCTTGGCCTACCTTCATCACTGATCCAGATTAGACTGGAGCAACTGAGAAATCTCACTGAGTGACAAATAAGAGTGTTCGATTAGCTAACACTAATAGCAAGAATGAAGGTATATTGTGAAGAAGACCTTAACAGCAAGCAGGATCACCGCGCTGTTCTTCAATTTTGCACCAACATTTACAGAATGGCATTTGCACTTAAAGATGAATGAAAAATTAGACGTAATACAGGTCAGGTGGATCAAAGGTATGTTAAGAAATGCAGTCTATGAAATCTCGCCTTACTGATGAAAAATGGCACCATTTTCAGTAGTGAAAGAAGGCAATGCAAGCGTGAATCAAACATGAATACAACACATAGGGGCTTATTTATGAGCCCATGCGTCACTTTTGCACCGGCGGTGCGTCACTTTTTGTGACACACCAGCAGGGCAAAAAATGCTCCATGTTGCGTCATAATCACAAAGTGACGCATCAAGGTAGATACGTCACTTTGTAAACCCCTGCGCCACATTATACCTGCACCAGGTATAATGTATGCAGGGTGGGCGTTCTGACGCAAGTAAGCTTCGTAGAAGTGACGCAGTGAAATCTATGAGATTTCACTGTGTCATTTCTAGGGCATAAATGCGTCAATATCTTACGCCTGCCTCACAACAGGCGTAAGACTGACGCAGACACATTCGAAATGGGACTTGCCCATGGAAAATGACCCATTGATGGAGTTGCGTCACTTTCGAGACACACTCCAGCAATGCGTCATTTTTGCGCCTACAGATACGTCAGAAATACTGACATATCTGTAACTCCTTAAAACATGATGCTTCATACTGTAAATATGACGCATCCAGCATGTCTCAAGGAGAGCGCAATGAAAAGTGACGCATCTCTGTTTTCACGCAGCAAGGCTTCATTTTTCATAAATGAGGTGCTCAGTTTATATTTTATTCGTGGCCACTGTGGCCGAGTAGTAAACTTTCATAAACGCCCAATGCTTATATTTTTATTTCAAAAGTTTTTATTGAAGTTTTCAAACATAATAGAGCATACAATAATACAAAAGTATAAAAAATAAATACAGACCACAACACAAAAGATACATCACAAAAGATACATGGGGAAAAAGAAACCAAAATGACTTCGTTGTAGGCATTATACAGAGATAGTTGGGGAATGTAGAGAGATAGTAGGAAACACTGTCGCCTAGTATCTGGAATACATTCAATAGCTTTGGAAACCAATATCTCAGTGTTAAAAATGAAGTTTGCCAGACATGCGCAGTTCTTAGCTATTTGTTCTACTCTATTACTGCCCTGTAAAAGTTAGAGAGTGTAAAAAGTGTTTTTTAATTCGTAATCTGCCCCTGGAAGAAGAACAACGGCGGTTCTCGTCCAAAATGTAATCGAAAGCAATTAGGGCAGGTCTTTGCTGGGAAAGATAAGACAGGTGGCCTGACAGGCATGCGCCAGTGTGATTTATCATCAAAAGGAAATCTCGCACATGTCCCCCTTTGATGTCCTTTTTATGAACATCTGAGGTTTCCTGTTCCAAAGGGTCCCCTGTTATATCGAGGACAGCTTGGCGAGAAGCCTTGCAATTTGTAAGGCGGGACTGGGAGGGAGGTGACCCTCACATCCTTTACATGTGCTCAATTGGCCGTGAAACGAAGATCAAAACACTTTTTTTCTTTCTATTTTAAACACTATATATTACTTTGCTTAGGAGATACCTTCAAACCCAGTACTACGTTTTGAACTGTCTTCCATGTTCCTATACTGCATATAGTGCTGTGCACAATGTTTTTGATGCTTCCAACTATAATTTAGCATGTGTTTACAACATATCTTTTGACAATCCTCATAAAAATGGATTTGTTCTAATGCAGTAGTTTCCAAACAGTATCAATTTTTCTGCCAAAATGTTGCTGGAATGTGAAATTACCTTGAAAAAATAAAAGTCAAGAGGAGTTTGGCAAAACAGGAACAGTTGGTTTAATTAAACGCAGTGGCCGGGAGAGCAGGCTACAGAGTCGGGGGTCCGAAGACTGTCTCAAAGCACATTGGTTTCGGACGTCATTTTATTCATTAAATGAAGCATCATAAAGTAATTTTTAATTTCCTTTGTAGTCAGAAATCTGGGTCTCGTCACGGGCCATAAATCTGGTCATTTGAATAGAAGCACAAGTGGGCCTTGACCTTGCGTAGACACAGCGTGGGGCCAGTTGGTATGTGTCCAGGTGTCCGGCATGGGAGTGCATGATCACTGTGTGTTGTGTGCATGCTGTGTTCTGATTGGTTGAGTGTTCCTAATTTAGGGGTCAATAAGGATGGCGGACGGACAAAGTCCGTCCACCATCCTGTCTGAGGACGGGACCATCCACCACAGGGGCGGAGGTCCCATCCGTGGAATTAGGATGCACCCCCCACAGTGGCGGGTGCATCCCGCATTTTTAACATTGCTGCAGTGTTAAAAATGCATGTTGTGCGTTTCAAAGCACAACATGACAGGCACCGCGCCGTGCCTGCCATGTTGTATTTTGAAACGCAAGGGGGTACCATAGGTACCCCCCATGAGCACCCCCCACCCCCCTTCACCCTGGGGGCCCGCAACGGGCCCCCCAGAGCAAGGACCGTATGCCTTTTCGTGGCTGCATTGCTGCCATGGAAAGGCATAGCCCCCAGCACATCCTAATATGGCTGGCGGTGTCTGATAGACACCGCCACCATATTAGAGTTTTTCCGCCGCGGTCGCAAGGCGACCCCGGCAGAAAAGCGGCGGACGGTCTTCCCGTCCGCCACTGTCCACCCCGCCATTGTAATATGGCGGGGGGAAATAGGTGGCGGACGGGCAAGGATGGCGACAGGATCGCCACTGCCTGCATGGCGGTGGCGATACGTCGGCCATCCTAATTGACCCCTTAGTGTGGCATCTGACTTTATGGTGTTTGGGAACATGTGCCGCTCAAGACAAATTAGTTTTATTGGGGCCAATCTCCGAAGACTATTGTGGTGTTGCTGCCTATCTGTGGGATTGCTCTGGGTTTTTCTGTTCACGTGATTGTTTAAGGGTTACGTGTCACCCTACCTGTGATCTGCCCATCAGGTACCTCAGGCTTTTGTTGCAGGGCCTGCCTGACCACGTACCTCTGACGAGAGGTCATTTTGGGTGAATTCAACAACAGTGATGCAAGTTCGTTGTTATAGTACATATATTGTGATGTGTATTGATATCGTATTTAACACAATGTTTTGCAAAGGATTGCGAGCGGTAGTGTCATTATGAAAAATATAGTTTTCTGTAGACTGTTACTTTATAAGGTATGGTGATATATTCATTTGGCAATTGTATATAGCGCCTAAGTGCCAACCTGCCACTTTCAACAGCTGCTGTCAGAGACAGGTAGAGGATAACAATAATGCCACGTTTTCATTATCTTGAGAAACAGAGTAGAAAGACTGAGGCCCAGACTTTCAAACATTGGGGCATATTTACAAAGAATTAACGCCATTGCATCATCACTATTTTGACGCTGAGCCATTTTTTTAGCGCCATATATACATGTTGACGCTAGAGCCCTTTAACATCACTTTTACACTACTAGCGCTTATTTTTTTTCAACGCCTGTTCTGTTAGCAGAATTTTCTGAAAATGTTATGCAAGGGAGGCGTTCACTCGGAAAACCCTAGCAAAACTGACCTTGCCATATGTACAAGGATTTTCGGAAACACTGCTACTTTTCAAAAAATGCTGTTAGGCCCCGCTATCAGCATTTTTTTACCCCTAAAGAAAAGCTGGTATTAAACATTAAGCAGGCACACTGGTAGAAAAGCAGAACAGAGCCAAAGCATTTTGGCAAGCTCAACTACGCCATGGATCTAGTGCTATTGCAGCTAGGAGCACCAAGAAGACCACCGCCATCATCACCACAGAGGAAGCGCAAGAGAATGGAGCGGACATACCACGAAAGGAAAACTCTCATAGACCTCAGGGAGGAGGAGGTCCTTGCCCATTGCAGGTTCAGGAGAGAGTCCATTGTCTGCCTCCTGACCAGATTGCGCCAAAACCGTAGCCAACATCGCTGCACTGCAACACCATCCCTCTGCAGGTCAAGGTATTAGCTGTACTCCACTTGCTGGTTTCTGGAACTTTTCAACCCACCACAGCCAGTGTTACATGAGAATCCCAAGCATCCTTCTCCAGGTTCCTCCCCAATGTTCTGGATGCCATCATAAGCATCACGTCCCAGTACCTCTACTTCCCCAAAACAGTGCAGCAACACTAGAACAAGCAAGGCTTTTATGCCATTACAAGATTCACCCATGACCGGGGGCAATGGACTGGACACGTGCAACTTGTGCTTCCAGCGGCAACATCCCATTTCTACTGCAACAGGAAGCACACCTATTCCAAGAACTTGCAGGCAATCATGGATCATCTGGGCCTTTTTTATCAACGTCCTTGCCAAGTACCCGGGAAGTGCACATGACTCATTCATTTTCCAGCATTCCCTCATCAATTAACATTTCTAGAATAGGAACTATGGGAATAGCCTACTGGTTGGTAAGTACACCTCAAGCACATTACAGACCACATGTCTGTCAATTATGTAGGAATACGTTGGAGTGGGCGTACATACTTGCACCATACACCATGACCTATGTTCAATACAGTCCTATAACTCACACATGTCGACACCGCCTATGCCACTGTGGACCAAAAGTATAAAAGAACTGTGCTGATGGACTATCACTATTCATGATACAAAGCCTGTCTGCATGACATTGCATGGCTTCATTGGTATGCGATAAAGCAATCTAAACCAAAATGCAGTATTCATTCACCCTATCTTAAAGATATCTACCATGGGCTTTGCGGTGGCCAGTCCCTTCCAACACCAATGATTAACTCACACAGATACACAGAACTTAGGTTCAGGGACCCTGGGACTGTGTGCAAATAGTGTGCCTCCCAAGGGGATGAAATGACGATACAGACTCACGTCCCTTTGTCATGTCAATAACTGTGTGTCCATCATTCCAAACGACACATAGAAGTAGGAAATTGCCTACATGGTTTGTCATTGGTGCTCGAATGCGACCCTTAAAGCATGACATCATGTGCGGACACTAAGCTGACACACATGCACTATGGTGCAAGGAGGGCTGGTGGCAGTCACTATTATTTGATGTTGTAAGTGTGGACAAACCGTGGATGTGCTGTATCTTAACTGAAAGGCTCAATCCACGAATTCACTTTGGATGTAAATTAGGTCAGCCAGTTCACACCCATTGCTGCACAGTGACAACAAATGCTACGTGAGGCCCTGTTTGTGCATTCAATAGTGTCAAACACCCTCACAAATGCAATGACTAGTAACATGATGCGTCCAAATACCCAGCTGAAGTAATCCAATCCCTGTGTCTAGTCTGTGTTTCACATGTAAATCTCAAGGTCAGGAGGCATGAAAATGTTTCACAGGTCTAGGAAACTGTGAAACTGAGCAATATGATCATATATGAATGTCGTAGGATCAGCTCTACCATGAGACATCAAATCACTCATCTCATACACACATCACATACTATGTGCACAACATTTTCATTTGTGCAGAAACCACAACAGCATTCATCCAAGGCATCTGACTTCGCAGCAAGGTGCAGCCTCATGTAGAAACTACATCTCCCATGACAGCCAACAATGAAGTTCTCAGGGAACTAATGTGACTGTCTTGGAGAAATCCTGTGCGTGTTCTGCCTGCGCAGCCACACAACCCTAGACACTGAATCATGTGGAAGATATAGCCTACATTGTTCACAAGAGGTGAGGCCCTATAGTATACTCAGTCAACCACAGTACACTAACAGATTGACTCATACCTATACCTCCTTGTTTACTGTCAACATAGTAGTCACTGTGTAGAAAAGTCAGCCCATATCGCACCTGATGCCCAGGCTGCTGGTGCAGGGCGACTCTTAGTTCCCATCTTGATGAATTACCAAACAAAGAGACGGGCGCTGAAGGCAGGAAAACAAGAACAGAGTTTATTTCTCATGAGGAGAGCATGTCATTTCGGACACTCTCATAGTGTCTTCAGGAGGTGCTCTAACAAGTTTCTCTGAGGCTTCGTCTTTTGTACACAGGTTTGTGGCACACATGCATCCTTTATTACAATCAAGACATTGTGAAATATGAAGATATTCCACCACGTGGCTACAGTAGGGGCCCTGATCCTCCATACAATAGGAGGGGGCTGTCACGCAGCTGAGTGTTCTGCTGATTCTTTGGAATGTGTGCGCCTGATCGAATCTCAGGGGTTGGGGAGGTCATGATCAATAGTGGCTCCTTTCAAGAGAGGCGAGTGCATACAGTAGTGGGCAATAAACTGTATCCTCAGGCTAAGGGATGACCAGCGGTCCATGTAGACAATTAGGTTCAGAGGAAGAGGTCATCAAAGGAGGGGTATTCATGGAGGGAAAGGAGGTGTTGGTCAGGCGCGGGGTGCGATTCTCAGAGACAGAGTCATGCGGGAGGGGAGGGCTCATGACTTGTGCATGTGAGAGCGGGGGCGGTCAGGGTGCATGGGGGAAGCTTGCAGGGTCAGGGAAGGGCGCTGGTGATCGATCGCAAACAGAGAGACCACGGTACCTAAAATGGCTGTTGTATATATGTGTGTATGGGTCTATGTTGGCGGGATAACACAGTCAGTGTTTTGCAATGTACATTCTGCTTACGACAAGAGGTACAGTGAACACAAATGAACGCCGCTTATGTACATACACATTGCTATTTTTAACAGTCGCCGCTTTTTAACGTAAGCTAGTTCTTTTGTGTTTACCCTAACTGACGGAGTGTACATATAGCCATGTGTGGCCAATGAAATAACGTTCGTAAATGCTAGCAGATTGAGTATAACCATATGTAGTCACAATCGATTGGTGAAATGTGATACGTATGAATTTACATTTGTTGGGTTATTCATGCAAGTCTAGAGATCGGCATAATACTTTAGTCGGGGTCAGTCAAGGAAAAATGTTCCGACACATTATAAAATCATGTTCTCATTTTCTCTCCAGTGACATCAACATACAGAAAAAAATGCTCTGATACCTTCGGGTCTTGTCAGTACTATAAGAGACTTTTGAAAAAACTAAATACATGAGTGACCGATGAAACATTTTAAAAGGCAATACAAAATGGTTGAGGGAGTGATTCAATTCGATACAAGCAATTAGTCAAGGGGTGAGTAGAAAGTTCTGGAAAGGGGGAGGGTCTTTGTCGCAATGTCTTTTAACAGAGTCCGTCTTCTTTTGTTGGCGCTGCTGAGCACCGGCGGTGGAGCTATAGGTCCAGCTCGGATTCATCCTTACACGTTGCAGGGTGCGATCAGTCCTCTGCTGTTAGATCACAGTCCTGTTTCCTAACTTATTTTCTTAGGGGTGCCTCAAGCTGGGCACCTGCGTGTCTTTTCTTTTTCCGTGGCAAAACCTCATTCTATAGTCAAATGTTTATGCGAAAAAGGGTGAGTTTGTTGAATAATCGAGGGAAGAGAGGGCGGAGTGGGGCCATATCTTTGAACACACCAAGGGACCAAGGGAGCAAAGGACAACGAGCAGGCAGGCCCATCAGTTGGACTCAAAAGGGGACGGGGACTTCAGGCCCGAGTGGGTCAGCGAGTCAAGGGCTTCAAGGCAGCCCTTCATTCCTTCATCTGCCGAGTTTGAAAGTTGTGCCTCGTCCCGCGTCTCGTTGCTCTGCGGCTCCACCTTTGGTTGCGGTCACACGTGCTTCATGATCGGTGGCCAGGCTGTGCGTCACGTCCAGCTCCTCTCCTCCGGTGATTGTATCTTTGAATGGGTAGAAAACGAGTTTTAGAAAAACTGGCAGGAGAAGACATTTATACATCTCAATTCCGTCCCCAATCCTGCGTAGGTGGGGGATATGTTCATCGATCACAGTCAGAAGTCATCACTTATGGAGTATGTAGGAGGGCATTTCTTATTGATTTCATAAACCTGTGTGGTGTTCATGCGCGACGTATGGTGAGAGAAATTGGACTTTTATACATGGTGTATTATATCATCACTCAAACTCGAGCCCCTATGTAGAGGCTCGCCCTTTTTCATTTTAACCCAAGTACTGACAGTCTTACACTTCCCTTCGGGGTCGGCTAACTCTTGCAAGCAGGGGCGTTATCGTCATGAAGAAGGGGGAAGGGGGCAGATGTTAAACATGGCTTTCCTGGGGAATGACCGTTAATCAAGGTAATCAATTACGTTTCGTGGGTAGCTGACATGAGGCTGGGGTTAATCGGGGGAAGCGTGGGCGCTTTGGACAGGGAGCTGGGGTTGATCGGGAGAAGTGGGGTGTGCTGGACATCCGCACTTAAGTGCAGAGGGGCGAAGTGATCGGTGCATTGGGATTTGCATTTCTAGCGAACTGGAAAACAGAAGGCCATTGACGTTATAGTCCCCCTATAAAAGGCCAGATTAGGGGACATCCGTCGTCTTACCTGTCCTTTCCTTCATTACCAACTCGGGTTCTATCGTTTTGCAGAAAGCAGAGGTAGTGATATGGCAAGTCACAATCGTTTTTAGTTCCTGTCAATTTTGCCGAACACCTTTGTGTTCGAGGAGACCCAATTAAGTTTTGTGCCGGGGGGGGGCACAACGTCACCATACAAGGAAAGAGGGAACAGGGGGCTTTTGGAGAGAGAGAGAGAGAGAGAGAGAGAGAGAGAGAGAGAGAGAGAGAGAGAGAGAGAGAGAGAGAGAGAGAGACCGCACTCTAAATGGTCCATTCGGTACACGTATGACATGGAGAGAGAAAGAGAGAGAGAGAGAGAGAGAGAGAGACGTGTACAATAATGGGCCATTCAGTGCGCGCACAACACAGAACAACAGGGGTTAAGTAATACGGAAACACAGGCAGAGGGATGGCGTAGATCCATGCATCACGTACACACAAACTCAGACGGGGGAGACAGTACATGTATTATACACAAAAATCCAAGACAAAACATAGAACAATTATTGGCCAAAATTATCGTTTCCCGTATGTTGCGCATCCTTAGCATCCTAAGCTCTTTTTACCCTTTTCTTCTCTTTTATTCGTCGGCTGCCTTTACTGGTGGCTTTGATTGTACACACTTACGCCTTGGGCAATTGGTCATGAACTAACCTGGTCGGACTAATGCTCACAGTGGTATTTTCGAGTCATTTTATCAAATGTGTTTCCAGGCTGAGACAGCAGTTGGTGTCAGTTGGGAGAACAATAGGGCAGTTTTGAGTTACATGTCTATGAGGATGCGAAAAAGGAGGTAGTAGGTTTTTATATACTGACAACATTCCTAGTCCTCCAAGCGGAGTGTACTAGAGTGTAAACCTCACCCCGGAATATTCTTTAAACCTTTCCCTATTTAGTTAAGTGGGGAGTGCTTAATCGTGCGTGCACATTATTTTTGGTTGTATTATTCGGGGTGCGTAGGCACCATAATCGAACGCCTTTTTCCCGTCTCTTCGTCCGTTAGATCACCATTTTCCTTTTCGTATTTTTAATCGATGTTCCAAAGTAACCTGCAGAAAGAGGGAAAAAAGAAGGGGGCGGGGGCAACATTTGAAAACACATCAGCGCGCATAAACCCGAAAAGGCTTTTACTTACTACATACTCGGTCTATCTCCACGGAGCGCAGTTCTTGCCAACTCGGCATTTAAGCCCAGATGAACCGTTTAGTGTGTGAGAGATGATTATCGGAAGCCGGTGTGTGGTATTATGGACCGTATGTAGGGAGGCCAGGTGGCACTCCTTCGGGGCGACTTAGGGACATTTTAGCACAATTTTCCTGATACAGGTAGCATATAAAGTATAGGCTGAATTCCAGGGTGTTTTATTTTTTTTTTAGCGGTTGCTTTAGGCTGTACAAGAATGTGCAAAGTACATACAACAAAAACCTGGACCATTCATATTTGCACTATTTCTGCGTACTATACGTTTTAACCCTTAACTAATCGAGCTGAGCCATTTCACCTGTATTTTAGTTATATCGGAAATAGTGATCATTCATTTGAAACTTATCAACTTACGCGTGACAACTATGTTTGCTTTTTCCAAAAATCTTTAATAAGAATGTCGGTGTACAAATACGGGCCTACAACCCCGTGGGCCGGCCACGGAGCAGGCTGGAACTGTAGATGTGGGGATACTTTATTGGTGAAAAACTTAATGGAGTCGGTGATCGTTAATTTCATAAAAAGTGCGACAAGTGTAATAAAAATCATATCGAATCTTTTGTGTGAGCGAGTATCATAAGCATTGAAATTCAAACTTTCAATAATCATGATGCGCCAAACTTTACAACAATTCATTGTCCGAATGTTCACTCGGTACCCATCTTATGTCAATTCATTGTCCTTCATTGTCCGAACACATAATCAGTACCCATCTCATATCAATTCATTGTCCGAGCTGACAGTATACATCCTATATCAATCCATTGTCCGAACATATAATCAGTACACATCCTATATCAATCTATATGTTTAAAAAATCTTCATACATATCCTATGACACCAAGGCTGAGCAATCGGGGTACAATAAGGAGTTGAGAGTTTCATTTGCATCGGCGCCATTTTGGGTGCAGTCAGGCAGATCCTAGGCATAGTCTAAATCTCCACTAACTCGTGGTTGGCCCAGAGCTTCCTTTTGGCAGTCCAAAAAGTTCCGTTAAAGGGCAAAAGAAAGGATCGTGGTCTGAACCATCAGTCAAAAGGGGGAGGGAGGCAACAATTTTCCTACCGGGTCATACTGGGGTTTTCACCGGAACTGTTCCGAACTGTAGTCTGCAGGATTCTAGTCATTCAAACTGAGGCTGGCGACAGCATGGGAGCGCAGACGTCCTGCGGCTACATTTCCATCGTTCCGTGGGCAATCATGGCAGTCATTCCCCATCGGGGGTATCTGCGGGAGTCGGGGACTCCCGCGGCTCCTTTAGAATCTTCATGGTCGAGGAGAACTTTTATGATGGTGGAATCAGCAAGCAACCGGGCCATTCCTTCATGCTGGGCCCGCTCTTGCAAGGTCGACCGCCATTTTGAGAGTTCGGCAGCTACCGGCGATCGCGGGGTCAAATGAGCAGACGGGCTCCAACCTGCCGGGCGAGGTGTCGCAGCATCGCCACAGTGGACGAACCCTTTGCTGGGTGCGTGGAGTGTCGCTGTACCGTAAGAGTGGACGAACCCTTTGCCGGGTGCGAGGAGCGTCGAGGGCGCAGCTGGGGAGCCTCCACCTGGGGAGGTGGGAGAGGCTCGTTCGTGCCGCCTCTCCCTCCCGGTGCACCCCACGGCGTCTCGCTTCACATTTGTTATGGCCGGACCAGGCGATGAGGACGAGGGGGGGGGGTCGGAGGCATGTGCAAGACATCCCCCCCCCAGTGTTGTCGCAGCCATTATAGAAGAAGTGGCGACGCCTGGCACGTTTCGGGCCGGGCTTCCGGTTGATGGCGGCCGGACGCTCTTCGCCCTGGCCCCAGGAACGGGTCCCTTGGTTCATCCGGTGGGGCAGGCCTTGGCGTGTGGCGCCGCCTTCGGGCTATTCGCGTAGTGGTCCTTCCACCCCACCGCCCCTGACGGGTTTTGTAGACATAAAAACGCCCAAAAACTACTAGAAAGTAGCCGAAAGTAGCCAAACATTGCTACTTTGGGGAAGGAAGGACTGGAACGGCGTCAGGCAGACGGCGAAATGCATTGTGGGTTTTGTTTGCCGTTGCAGCCGTTTGTCATGTAAATAGTTGCTTAAATGTTTTTTTTTCTCTGTTTGTTTAAAAATAAAACGTGTTCACCTGTTACTTTGCTATAGTGTTGTATATTTTCTATTATTCGCCTAAGGTTTGTCGTTAATTGGGCGGGGTGGGTGGTGGAGCCAAGCTGTCTCGAAGTCATAGCGTTGAGTTCGGCTTTCCTCACCAGTTTCGTATTTCCTGAGGGGTTGTTCCCTATGTTTTCATTTCAGTGAGGTTGAAAAGAAGATTTCACCAGCGGCCTACTGATTTCACTCTATTCCTTTTCTTTTTCCTAACGATTTTTATTTATTTATTTATTTATTTTTTCTTTTATTTGCTAGCACGATACAGCGGCTAATCCGCATTTTTATATTTGTCCTTTTGTATTAGGGGTACCCTCCTGGCCGAGCCAGATGACCTACCTCCAATAAATGGTCCGGGTGGAACTTGTTTACCAATCAGTGGGGAGTAGATAGGCATGACAGATTACAACGGGGGACAAAGGTCCGCATTACCTACCCTTCCTTACTTGCAAAGACTAGACAGAACATTTCTATTCCACGTTATTTGCAAACAGAGAATACCTCCAAAAAGAACAATTCCAAACAGTCAATGTTCGGACAACCAATCAATCAATGAGGAACGAAATAGGCACGACGGGTTAAAAAGCTTGCGTTACCTACCTTTCACTATCTGCAAAGGGAGAGAGAATATTCCTATTCTTCCCCGTTTGCAGGCAGAGAAGATCCTTAAGAGAACCAACTTCGAACAATTCAATGCTCGATCAAACAATCAATCAATGGGGAGAAAAATAGGTATGACGGATTACAATGGGGACAAAAGTCTGCATTACCTATCCTTCACTATCTGCAAAGACTAAACAGAGTATGGCGACTCTGTGCTTGTTTGCAAATAGAGAATCTCTCAGAGACAATAAAGTGAGTAATACTAGTATTTTCAAACAATCAAACAATCAATTTCGCAATTTGTCGTGTGTCACGACCTTACCCGGACCGGACCATGTGGACAGTTCTTCGCCTTCCTTTTTCCAGCGCCCGATCGTTCTCTTTCTCCATGTTTTTACCGCAGCATTCCTGTGGGATTCCAGTCAGGACAATAGGTCACTTGAGAGAGGTCCGTTCGGAATCGGTGAAGTTCATTCAATCGGCAGCCGGACGAGGGCCCTCTCAAGGCAGGTATACTCCAATCATTTAGATGTTCACCTCATCGTCTGGACCTCTCTTACCGGACCTTATGTCGCTGATGGACCCCGCGTTGGGACGCCAATTGTAGAAAAGTCAGCCCATATCGCACCTGATGCCCAGGCTGCTGGTGCAGGGCGACTCTTAGTTCCCATCTTGAATAATTACCAAACAAAGAGACGGGCGCTGAAGGCAGGAAAACAAGAACAGAGTTTATTTCTCATGAGGAGAGCATGTCATTTCGGACACTCTCCTAGTGTCTTCAGGAGGTGCTCTAACAAGTTTCTCTGAGGCTTCGTCTTTTATACACAGGTTTGTGGCACACATGCATCCTTTATTACAATCAAGACATTGTGAAATATGAAGATATTCCACCACGTGGCTACAGTAGGGGCCCTGATCCTCCATACAATAGGAGGGGTCTGTCACGCAGCTGAGTGTTCTGCTGATTCTTTGGAATGTGTGCGCCTGATCGAATCTCAGGGGTTGGGGAGGTCATGATCAATAGTGGCTCCTTTCAAGAGAGGCGAGTGCATACAGTAGTGGGCAATAAACTGTATCCTCAGGCTAAGGGATGACCAGCGGTCCATGTAGACAATTAGGTTCAGAGGAAGAGGTCATCAAAGGAGGGGTATTCATGGAGGGAAAGGAGGTGTTGGTCAGGCGCGGGGTGCGATTCTCAGAGATAGAGTCATGCGGGAGGGGAGGGCTCATGACTTGTGCATGTGAGAGCGGGGGCGGTCAGGGTGCATGGGGGAAGCTTGCAGGGTCAGGGAAGGGCGCTGGTGATCGATCGCAAACAGAGAGACCACGGTACCTAAAATGGCTGTTGTATATATGTGTGTATGGGTCTATGTTGGCGGGATAACACAGTCAGTGTTTTGCAATGTACATTCTGCTTACGACAAGAGGTACAGTGAACACAAATGAACGCCGCTTATGTACATACACATTGCTATTTTTAACAACTGTGGACTGCCAGGTGCTTACTACCAAGTCCCACATTTGTTTCCACTCACTATCCTTTCCATGGCAGAGCACATTGTACAATATCGACTCCAAATCTCAATGCAAAGTATGTGTGACTGAAGTAACACACTTTACCTGCTCCCATTACATGTTGTCAAATCTGGCTGGTATCAGTTGAGGAACAGTATTAGCAGCCATCAATAGGCACAATAGATGAATGTGAGACATGTGTCTGCTCAATGGCAAATTTACTCTCCTTACTGCCGAGAATTCTCACCAGAATATCAAATAGCAAGTGATACGGTTATATGTGTAGCTCAGTGTCAGCTATTTCGAAACCCTACTTGTGTGTATGTCACACAATTTCATAGTGCATCTATAACTGTAAGCAAGGTGTTTGAGTCAAGCAGGACACAGAACAGATTGGAAATGAATGTAGGGATATCCCTTGTCATGACTCTTAACAAGTATGACAGTGGAGTGGCATACTGCGGAACACCGTATATTGCAGTAGTCTACAGTACAGTGGCTTAAAGTGGAGTTGCATAAAGTGGAATAGCATAGCGTGGAGTGCAGTACAGTGGAGTTGCCTACAGAGGCAGAGTGTAGAGTGGATTAGTGTACAGTATAGTGGTGAACACTGCTGGGGCACACACTAGAGTGTTTTAGAGCAGAGTTGCATACAGTGGAATAGCATAGAGTGGAGTGGTATACAGTAGAGCTTTGTAGAGTGGACTGTTGTAGTGTGGAGGGAGGTACAGTGTAGTGGCATACAGTGGAATAGCATAGAGTAGAGTGCCTTAGAGTGAAGTCACAAACACTGGATTGTACAATTGGGGTGGGGTCGCACACTGCTCACACACCAGCGGGATCGCCCCTAAGGACTGTGGTAAATGTAGTATATGTAGTTAGTGTTCTGCGATGCATCTTCTTTCGATTCTCTGCTTTCTTCGCTGTCTTCGCCATCCCTGGACACGTGTTTCGGGGTATTTACCCCTCATCAGAAGGGATTAGGCCATCTTCTATCTTCTGGGGTTGCCGGTGGCTGCCAAATATCACCAGGTTTAGTACCACTCCAGGCGCGCAGGTGCGGGGTCCCGGGCTCGTCAGCCAGCTGCTCGAGGGAGCTTTAAACATTACAATTGGGGTGGGGTCGCACACTGCTCACACACCAGCGGGATCGCCCCTAAGGACTGTGGCAAATGTAGTATATGTAGTTAGTGTTCTGCGATGCATCTTCTTTCGATTCTCTGCTTTCTTCGCTGTCTTCGCCATCCCTGGACACGTGTTTCGGGGTATTTACCCCTCATCAGCAGGGATTAGGCCATCTTCTATCTTCTGGGGTTGCCGGTGGCTGCCAAATATCACCAGGTTTAGTACCACTCCAGGCGCGCAGGTGCGGGGTCCCGGGCTCGTCAGCCAGCTGCTCGAGGGAGCTTTAAACATTACAATTGGGGTGGGGTCGCACACTGCGCACACACCAGCGGGATCGCCCCTAAGGACTGTGGTAAATGTAGTATATGTAGTTAGTGTTCTGCGATGCATCTTCTTTCGATTCTCTGCTTTCTTCGCCATCCCTGGACACGTGTTTCGGGGTATTTACCCCTCATCAGCAGGGATTAGGCCATCTTCTATCTTCTGGGGTTGCCGGTGGCTGCCAAATATCACCAGGTTTAGTACCACTCCAGGCGCGCAGGTGCGGGGTCCCGGGCTCGTCAGCCAGCTGCTCGAGGGAGCTTTAAACATTACAATTGGGGTGGGGTCGCACACTGCTCACACACCAGCGGGATCGCCCCTAAGGACTGTGGTAAATGTAGTATATGTAGTTAGTGTTCTGCGATGCATCTTCTTTCGATTCTCTGCTTTCTTCGCTGTCTTCGCCATCCCTGGACACGTGTTTCGGGGTATTTACCCCTCATCAGCAGGGATTAGGCCATCTTCTATCTTCTGGGGTTGCCGGTGGCTGCCAAATATCACCAGGTTTAGTACCACTCCAGGCGGGCAGGTGCGGGGTCCCGGGCTCGTCAGCCAGCTGCTCGAGGGAGCTTTAAACATTACAATTGGGGTGGGGTCGCACACTGCTCACACACCAGCGGGATCGCCCCTAAGGACTGTGGTAAATGTAGTATATGTAGTTAGTGTTCTGCGATGCATCTTCTTTCGATTCTCTGCTTTCTTCGCTGTCTTCGCCATCCCTGGACACGTGTTTCGGGGTATTTACCCCTCATCAGCAGGGATTAGGCCATCTTCTATCTTCTGGGGTTGCCGGTGGCTGCCAAATATCACCAGGTTTAGTACCACTCCAGGCGCGCAGGTGCGGGGTCCCGGGCTCGTCAGCCAGCTGCTCGAGGGAGCTTTAAACATTACAATTGGGGTGGGGTCGCACACTGCTCACACACCAGCGGGATCGCCCCTAAGGACTGTGGTAAATGTAGTATATGTAGTTAGTGTTCTGCGATGCATCTTCTTTCGATTCTCTGCTTTCTTCGCTGTCTTCGCCAACCCTGGACACGTGTTTCGGGGTATTTACCCCTCATCAGCAGGGATTAGGCCATCTTCTATCTTCTGGGGTTGCCGGTGGCTGCCAAATATCACCAGGTTTAGTACCACTCCAGGCGCGCAGGTGCGGGGTCCCGGGCTCGTCAGCCAGCTGCTCGAGGGAGCTTTAAACATTAGAATTGGGGTGGGGTCGCACACTGCTCACACACCAGCGGGATCGCCCCTAAGGACTGTGGTAAATGTAGTATATGTAGTTAGTGTTCTGCGATGCATCTTCTTTCGATTCTCTGCTTTCTTCGCTGTCTTCGCCATCCCTGGACACGTGTTTCGGGGTATTTACCCCTCATCAGCAGGGATTAGGCCATCTTCTATCTTCTGGGGTTGCCGGTGGCTGCCAAATATCACCAGGTTTTGTACCACTCCAGGCACGCAGGTGCGGGGTCCCGGGCTCGTCAGCCAGCTGCTCGAGGGAGCTTTAAACATTACAATTGGGGTGGGGTCGCACACTGCTCACACACCAGCGGGATCGCCCCTAAGGACTGTGGTAAATGTAGTATATGTAGTTAGTGTTCTGCGATGCATCTTCTTTCGATTCTCTGCTTTCTTCGCTGTCTTCGCCATCCCTGGACACGTGTTTCGGGGTATTTACCCCTCATCAGCAGGGATTAGGCCATCTTCTATCTTCTGGGGTTGCCGGTGGCTGCCAAATATCACCAGGTTTAGTACCACTCCAGGCGCGCAGGTGCGGGGTCCCGGGCTCGTCAGCCAGCTGCTCGAGGGAGCTTTAAACATTACAATTGGGGTGGGGTCGCACACTGCTCACACACCAGCGGGATCGCCCCTAAGGACTGTGGTAAATGTAGTATATGTAGTTAGTGTTCTGCGATGCATCTTCTTTCGATTCTCTGCTTTCTTCGCTGTCTTCGCCATCCCTGGACACGTGTTTCGGGGTATTTACCCCTCATCAGCAGGGATTAGGCCATCTTCTATCTTCTGGGGTTGCCGGTGGCTGCCAAATATCACCAGGTTTAGTACCACTCCAGGCGCGCAGGTGCGGGGTCCCGGGCTCGTCAGCCAGCTGCTCGAGGGAGCTTTAAACATTACAATTGGGGTGGGGTCGCACACTGCTCACACACCAGCGGGATCGCCCCTAAGGACTGTGGTAAATGTAGTATATGTAGTTAGTGTTCTGCGATGCATCTTCTTTCGATTCTCTGCTTTCTTCGCTGTCTTCGCCATCCCTGGACACGTGTTTCGGGGTATTTACCCCTCATCAGCAGGGATTAGGCCATCTTCTATCTTCTGGGGTTGCCGGTGGCTGCCAAATATCACCAGGTTTAGTACCACTCCAGGCGCGCAGGTGCGGGGTCCCGGGCTCGTCAGCCAGCTGCTCGAGGGAGCTTTAAACATTACAATTGGGGTGGGGTCGCACACTGCTCACACACCAGCGGGATCGCCCCTAAGGACTGTGGTAAATGTAGTATATGTAGTTAGTGTTCTGCGATGCATCTTCTTTCGATTCTCTGCTTTCTTCGCTGTCTTCGCCATCCCTGGACACGTGTTTCGGGGTATTTACCCCTCATCAGCAGGGATTAGGCCATCTTCTATCTTCTGGGGTTGCCGGTGGCTGCCAATATCACCAGGTTTAGTACCACTCCAGGCGCGCAGGTGCGGGGTCCCGGGCTCGTCATCCAGCTGCTCGAGGGAGCTTTAAACATTACAATTGGGGTGGGGTCGCACACTGCTCACACACCAGCGGGATCGCCCCTAAGGACTGTGGTAAATGTAGTATATGTAGTTAGTGTTCTGCGATGCATCTTCTTTCGATTCTCTGCTTTCTTCGCTGTCTTCGCCATCCCTGGACACGTGTTTCGGGGTATTTACCCCTCATCAGCAGGGATTAGGCCATCTTCTATCTTCGGGGGTTGCCGGTGGCTGCCAAATATCACCAGGTTTAGTACCACTCCAGGCGCGCAGGTGCGGGGTCCCGGGCTCGTAATCCAGCTGCTCGAGGGAGCTTTAAACATTACAATTGGGGTGGGGTCGCACACTGCTCACACACCAGCGGGATCGCCCCTAAGGACTGTGGTAAATGTAGTATATGTAGTTAGTGTTCTGCGATGCATCTTCTTTCGATTCTCTGCTTTCTTCGCTGTCTTCGCCATCCCTGGACACGTGTTTCGGGGTATTTACCCCTCATCAGCAGGGATTAGGCCATCTTCTATCTTCTGGGGTTGCCGGTGGCTGCCAAATATTACCATTGGGGTGGGGTCGCACACTGCTCACACACCTGAGTGGTACTATACCTGGCACATATTGGCAGCCATCGGCAACCCCAGTACACGGCCTATCCCTGCTGATGAGGGGTAATACCCCGAAACACGTGTCCAGGGATGGCGAAGACAGCGAAGATAGCAGAAGATCGAAAGATGATGCATCGCGAACACTTTACTACATTGACCAGAGTCCTTAGGGGCGACACCGCCGGTGTGTGAGTAGTGTGCGACCCCACCCCCATTTGTAACTTTAAAGCTCCCTTGAGCAGCGGGCTGACGAGCCTGGGATCCCGCACCTACGCGCCTGAGTGGTACTATACCTGGCAGATATTGGCAGCCATCGGCAACCCCAGTACACGGCCTATCCCTGCTGATGAGGGGTAATACCCCGAAACACGTGTCCAGGGATGGCGAAGACAGCGAAGATAGCAGAAGATCGAAAGATGATGCATCGCGAACACTTTACTACATTGACCAGAGTCCTTAGGGGCGACACCGCCGGTGTGTGAGTAGTGTGCGACCCCACCCCCATTTGTAACTTTAAAGCTCCCTTGAGCAGCGGGCTGACGAGCCTGGGATCCCGCACCTACGCGCCTGAGTGGTACTATACCTGGCAGATATTGGCAGCCATCGGCAACCCCAGTACACGGCCTATCCCTGCTGATGAGGGGTAATACCCCGAAACTCGTGTCCAGGGATGGCGAAGACAGCGAAGATAGCAGAAGATCGAAAGATGATGCATCGCGAACACTTTACTACATTGACCAGAGTCCTTAGGGGCGACACCGCCGGTGTGTGAGTAGTGTGCGACCCCACCCCCATTTGTAACTTTAAAGCTCCCTTGAGCAGCGGGCTGACGAGCCTGGGATCCCGCACCTACGCGCCTGAGTGGTACTATACCTGGCAGATATTGGCAGCCATCGGCAACCCCAGTACACGGCCTATCCCTCCTGATGAGGGGTAATACCCCGAAACACGTGTCCAGGGATGGCGAAGACAGCGAAGATAGCAGAAGATCGAAAGATGATGCATCGCGAACACTTTACTACATTGACCAGAGTCCTTAGGGGCGACACCGCCGGTGTGTGAGTAGTGTGCGACCCCACCCCCATTTGTAACTTTAAAGCTCCCTTGAGCAGCGGGCTGACGAGCCTGGGATCCCGCACCTACGCGCCTGAGTGGTACTATACCTTGCAGATATTGGCAGCCATCGGCAACCCCAGTACACGGCCTATCCCTGCTGATGAGGGGTAATACCCCGAAACACGTGTCCAGGGATGGCGAAGACAGCGAAGATAGCAGAAGATCGAAAGATGATGCATCGCGAACACTTTACTACATTGACCAGAGTCCTTAGGGGCGACACCGCCGGTGTGTGAGTAGTGTGCGACCCCACCCCCATTTGTAACTTTAAAGCTCCCTTGAGCAGCGGACTGCCGAGCCTGGGATCCCGCACCTACGCGCCTGAGTGGTACTATACCTGGCAGATATTGGCAGCCATCGGCAACCCCAGTACACGGCCTATCCCTGCTGATGAGGGGTAATACCCTGAAACACGTGTCCAGGGATGGCGAAGACAGCAAAGATAGCAGAAGATCGAAAGATGATGCATCGCGAACACTTTACTACATTGACCAGAGTCCTTAGGGGCGACACCGCGGTGTGTGAGTAGTGTGCGACCCCACCCCCATTTGTAACTTTAAAGCTCCCTTGAGCAGCGGGCTGACGAGCCTGGGATCCCGCACCTACGCGCCTGAGTGGTACTATACCTGGCAGATATTGGCAGCCATCGGCAACCCCAGTACACGGCCTATCCCTGCTGATGAGGGGTAATACCCCGAAACACGTGTCCAGGGATGGCGAAGACAGCGAAGATAGCAGAAGATCGAAAGATGATGCATCGCGAACACTTTACTACATTGACCAGACTCCTTAGGGGCGACACCGCCGGTGTGTGAGTAGTGTGCGACCCCACCCCCATTTGTAACTTTAAAGCTCCCTTGAGCAGCGGGCTGACGAGCCTGGGATCCCGCACCTACGCGCCTGAGTGGTACTATACCTGGCAGATATTGGCAGCCATCGGCAACCCCAGTACACGGCCTATCCCTGCTGATGAGGGGTAATACCCCGAAACACGTGTCCAGGGATGGCGAAGACAGCGAAGATAGCAGAAGATCGAAAGATGATGCATCGCGAACACTTTACTACATTGACCAGAGTCCTTAGGGGCGACACCGCCGGTGTGTGAGTAGTGTGCGACCCCACCCCCATTTGTAACTTTAAAGCTCCCTTGAGCAGCGGGCTGACGAGCCTGGGATCCCGCACCTACGCGCCTGAGTGGTACTATACCTGGCAGATATTGGCAGCCATCGGCAACCCCAGTACACGGCTTATCCCTGCTGATGAGGGGTAATACCCCGAAACACGTGTCCAGGGATGGCGAAGACAGCGAAGATAGCAGAAGATCGAAAGATGATGCATCGCGAACACTTTACTACATTGACCAGAGTCCTTAGGGGCGACACCGCCGGTGTGTGAGTAGTGTGCGACCCCACCCCCATTTGTAACTTTAAAGCTCCCTTGAGCAGCGGGCTGACGAGCCTGGGATCCCGCACCTATGCGCCTGAGTGGTACTATACCTGGCAGATATTGGCAGCCATCGGCAACCCCAGTATACGGCCTATCCCTGCTGATGAGGGGTAATACCCCGAAACACGTGTCCAGGGATGGCGAAGACAGCGAAGATAGCAAAAGATCGAAAGATGATGCATCGCGAACACTTTACTACATTGACCAGAGTCCTTAGGGGCGACACCGCCGGTGTGTGAGTAGTGTGCGACCCCACCCCCATTTGTAACTTTAAAGCTCCCTTGAGCAGCGGGCTGACGAGCCTGGGATCCCGCACCTGCGCGCCTGAGTGGTACTATACCTGGCAGATAGGCAGCCATCGGCAACCCCAGTACACGGCCTATCCCTGCTGATGAGGGGTAATACCCCGAAACACGTGTCCAGGGATGGCGAAGACAGCGAAGATAGCAGAAGATCGAAAGATGATGCATCGCGAACACTTTACTACATTGACCAGAGTCCTTAGGGGCGACACCGCCGGTGTGTGAGTAGTGTGCGACCCCACCCCCATTTGTAACTTTAAAGCTCCCTTGAGCAGCGGGCTGACGAGCCTGGGATCCCGCACCTACGCGCCTGAGTGGTACTATACCTGGCAGATATTGGCAGCCATCGGCAACCCCAGTACACGCCCTATCCCTGCTGATGAGGGGTAATACCCCGAAACACGTGTCCAGGGATGGCGAAGACAGCGAAGATAGCAGAAGATCGAAAGATGATGCATCGCGAACACTTTACTACATTGACCAGAGTCCTTAGGGGCGACACCGCCGGTGTGTGAGTAGTGTGCGACCCCACCCCCATTTGTAACTTTAAAGCTCCCTTGAGCAGCGGGCTGACGAGCCTGGGATCCCGCACCTACGCGCCTGATTGGTACTATACCTGGCAGATATTGGCAGCCATCGGCAACCCCAGTACACGGCCTATCCCTGCTGATGAGGGGTAATACCCCGAAACACGTGTCCAGGGATGGCGAAGACAGCGAAGATAGCAGAAGATCGAAAGATGATGCATCGCGAACACTTTACTACATTGACCAGAGTCCTTAGGGGCGACACCGCCGGTGTGTGAGTAGTGTGCGACCCCACCCCCATTTGTAACTTTAAAGCTCCCTTGAGCAGCGGGCTGACGAGCCTGGGATCCCGCACCTACGCGCCTGAGTGGTACTATACCTGGCAGATATTGGCAGCCATCGGCAACCCCAGTACACGGCCTATCCCTGCTGATGAGGGGTAATACCCCGAAACACGTGTCCAGGGATGGTGAAGACAGCGAAGATAGCAGAAGATCGAAAGATGATGCATCGCGAACACTTTACTACATTGACCAGAGTCCTTAGGGGCGACACCGCCGGTGTGTGAGTAGTGTGCGACCCCACCCCCATTTGTAACTTTAAAGCTCCCTTGAGCAGCGGGCTGACGAGCCTGGGATCCCGCACCTACGCGCCTGAGTGGTACTATACCTGGCAGATATTGGCAGCCATCGGCAACCCCAGTACACGGCCTATCCCTGCTGATGAGGGGTAATACCCCGAAACACGTGTCCAGGGATGGCGAAGACAGCGAAGATAGCAGAAGATCGAAAGATGATGCATCGCGAACACTTTACTACATTGACCAGAGTCCTTAGGGGCGACACCGCCGGTGTGTGAGTAGTGTGCGACCCCACCCCCATTTGTAACTTTAAAGCTCCCTTGAGCAGCGGGCTGACGAGCCTGGGATCCCGCACCTACGCGCCTGAGTGGTACTATACCTGGCAGATATTGGCAGCCATCGGCAACCCCAGTACACGGCCTATCCCTGCTGATGAGGGGTAATACCCCGAAACACGTGTCCAGGGATGGCGAAGACAGCGAAGATAGCAGAAGATCGAAAGATGATGCATCGCGAACACTTTACTACATTGACCAGAGTCCTTAGGGGCGACACCGCCGGTGTGTGAGTAGTGTGCGACCCCACCCCCATTTGTAACTTTAAAGCTCCCTTGTGCAGCGGGCTGACGAGCCTGGGATCCCGCACCTACGCGCCTGAGTGGTACTATACCTGGCAGATATTGGCAGCCATCGGCAACCCCAGTACACGGCCTATCCCTGCTGATGAGGGGTAATACCCCGAAACACGTGTCCAGGGATGGCGAAGACAGCGAAGATAGCAGAAGATCGAAAGATGATGCATCGCGAACACTTTACTACATTGACCAGAGTCCTTAGGGGCGACACCGCCGGTGTGTGAGTAGTGTGCGACCCCACCCCCATTTGTAACTTTAAAGCTCCCTTGAGCAGCGGGCTGACGAGCCTGGGATCCTGCACCTACGCGCCTGAGTGGTACTATACCTGGCAGATATTGGCAGCCATCGGCAACCCCAGTACACGGCCTATCCCTGCTGATGAGGGGTAATACCCCGAAACACGTGTCCAGGGATGGCGAAGACAGCGAATATAGCAGAAGATTGAAAGATGATGCATCGCGAACACTTTACTACATTGACCAGAGTCCTTAGGGGCGACACCGCCGGTGTGTGAGTAGTGTGCGACCCCACCCCCATTTGTAACTTTAAAGCTCCCTTGAGCAGCGGGCTGACGAGCCTGGGATCCCGCACCTACGCGCCTGAGTGGTACTATACCTGGCAGATATTGGAAGCCATCGGCAACCCCAGTACACGGCCTATCCCTGCTGATGAGGGGTAATACCCCGAAACACGTGTCCAGGGATGGCGAAGACAGCGAAGATAGCAGAAGATCGAAAGATGATGCATCGCGAACACTTTACTACATTGACCAGAGTCCTTAGGGGCGACACCGCCGGTGTGTGAGTAGTGTGCGACCCCACCCCCATTTGTAACTTTAAAGCTCCCTTGAGCAGCGGGCTGACGAGCCTGGGATCCCGCACCTACGCGCCTGAGTGGTACTATACCTGGCAGATATTGGCAGCCATCGGCAACCCCAGTACACAGCCTATCCCTGCTGATGAGGGGTAATACCCCGAAACACGTGTCCAGGGATGGCGAAGACAGCGAAGATAGCAGAAGATCGAAAGATGATGCATCGCGAACACTTTACTACATTGACCAGAGTCCTTAGGGGCGACACCGCCGGTGTGTGAGTAGTGTGCGACCCCACCCCCATTTGTAACTTTAAAGCTCCCTTGAGCAGCGGGCTGACGAGCCTGGGATCCCGCACATACGCGCCTGAGTGGTACTATACCTGGCAGATATTGGCAGCCATCGGCAACCCCAGTACACGCCCTATCCCTGCTGATGAGGGGTAATACCCCGAAACACGTGTCCAGGGATGGCGAAGACAGCGAAGATAGCAGAAGATCGAAAGATGATGCATCGCGAACACTTTACTACATTGACCAGAGTCCTTAGGGGCGACACCGCCGGTGTGTGAGTAGTGTGCGACCCCACCCTCATTTGTAACTTTAAAGCTCCCTTGAGCAGCGGGCTGACGAGCCTGGGATCCCGCACCTACGCGCCTGATTGGTACTATACCTGGCAGATATTGGCAGCCATCGGCAACCCCAGTACACGGCCTATCCCTGCTGATGAGGGGTAATACCCCGAAACACGTGTCCAGGGATGGCGAAGACAGCGAAGATAGCAGAAGATCGAAAGATGATGCATCGCGAACACTTTACTACATTGACCAGAGTCCTTAGGGGCGACACCGCCGGTGTGTGAGTAGTGTGCGACCCCACCCCCATTTGTAACTTTAAAGCTCCCTTGAGCAGCGGGCATACGAGCCTGGGATCCCGCACCTACGCGCCTGAGTGGTACTATACCTGGCAGATATTGGCAGCCATCGGCAACCCCAGTACACGGCCTATCCCTGCTGATGAGGGGTAATACCCCGAAACACGTGTCCAGGGATGGCGAAGACAGCGAAGATAGCAGAAGATCGAAAGATGATGCATCGCGAACACTTTACTACATTGACCAGAGTCCTTAGGGGCGACACCGCCGGTGTGTGAGTAGTGTGCGACCCCACCCCCATTTGTAACTTTAAAGCTCCCTTGAGCAGCGGGCTGACGAGCCTGGGATCCCGCACCTACGCGCCTGAGTGGTACTATACCTGGCAGATATTGGCAGCCATCGGCAACCCCAGTACACGGCCTATCCCTGCTGATGAGGGGTAATACCCCGAAACACGTGTCCAGGGATGGCGAAGACAGCGAAGATAGCAGAAGATCGAAAGATGATGCATCGCGAACACTTTACTACATTGACCAGAGTCCTTAGGGGCGACACTGCCGGTGTGTGAGTAGTGTGCGACCCCACCCCCATTTGTAACTTTAAAGCTCCCTTGAGCAGCGGGCTGACGAGCCTGGGATCCCGCACCTACGCGCCTGAGTGGTACTATACCTGGCAGATATTGGCAGCCATCGGCAACCCCAGTACACGGCCTATCCCTGCTGATGAGGGGTAATACCCCGAAACACGTGTCCAGGGATGGCGAAGACAGCGAAGATAGCAGAAGATCGAAAGATGATGCATCGCGAACACTTTACTACATTGACCAGAGTCCTTAGGGGCGACACTGCCGGTGTGTGAGTAGTGTGCGACCCCACCCCCATTTGTAACTTTAAAGCTCCCTTGAGCAGCGGGCTGACGAGCCTGGGATCCCGCACCTACGCGCCTGAGTGGTACTATACCTGGCAGATATTGGCAGCCATCGGCAACCCCAGTACACGGCCTATCCCTGCTGATGAGGGGTAATACCCCGAAACACGTGTCCAGGGATGGCGAAGACAGCGAAGATAGCAGAAGATCGAAAGATGATGCATCGCGAACACTTTACTACATTGACCAGAGTCCTTAGGGGCGACACCGCCGGTGTGTGAGTAGTGTGCGACCCCACCCCCATTTGTAACTTTAAAGCTCCCTTGAGCAGCGGGCTGACGAGCCTGGGATCCCGCACCTACGCGCCTGAGTGGTACTATACCTGGCAGATATTGGCAGCCATCGGCAACCCCAGTACACAGCCTATCCCTGCTGATGAGGGGTAATACCCCGAAACACGTGTCCAGGGATGGCGAAGACAGCGAAGATAGCAGAAGATCGAAAGATGATGCATCGCGAACACTTTACTACATTGACCAGAGTCCTTAGGGGCGACACCGCCGGTGTGTGAGTAGTGTGCGACCCCACCCCTATTTGTAACTTTAAAACTCCCTTGAGCAGCGGGATGACGAGCCTGGGATCCCGCACCTACGCGCCTGAGTGGTACTATACCTGGCAGATATTGGCAGCCATCGGCAACCCCAGTACACGGCCTATCCCTGCTGATGAGGGGTAATACCCCGAAACACGTGTCCAGGGATGGCGAAGACAGCGAAGATAGCAGAAGATCGAAAGATGATGCATCGCGAACACTTTACTACATTGACCAGAGTCCTTAGGGGCGACACCGCCGGTGTGTGAGTAGTGTGCGACCCCACCCCCATTTGTAACTTTAAAGCTCCCTTGAGCAGCGGGCTGACGAGCCTGGGATCCCGCACCTACGCGCCTGAGTGGTACTATACCTGGCAGATATTGGCAGCCATCGGCAACCCCAGTACACGGCCTATCCCTGCTGATGAGGGGTAATACCCCGAAACACGTGTCCAGGGATGGCGAAGACAGCGAAGATAGCAGAAGATCGAAAGATGATGCATCGCGAACACTTTACTACATTGACCAGAGTCCTTAGGGGCGACACCGCCGGTGTGTGAGTAGTGTGCGACCCCACCCCCATTTGTAACTTTAAAGCTCCCTTGAGCAGCGGGCTGACGAGCCTGGGATCCCGCACCTACGTGCCTGAGTGGTACTATACCTGGCAGATATTGGCAGCCATCGGCAACCCCAGTACACGGCCTATCCCTGCTGATGAGGGGTAATACCCGAAACACGTGTCCAGGGATGGCGAAGACAGCGAAGATAGCAGAAGATCGAAAGATGATGCATCGCGAACACTTTACTACATTGACCAGAGTCCTTAGGGGCGACACCGCCGGTGTGTGAGTAGTGTGCGACCCCACCCCCATTTGTAACTTTAAAGCTCCCTTGAGCAGCGGGCTGACGAGCCTGGGATCCCGCACCTACGCGCCTGAGTGGTACTATACCTGGCAGATATTGGCAGCCATCGGCAACCCCAGTACACGGCCTATCCCTGCTGATGAGGGGTAATACCCCGAAACACGTGTCCAGGGATGGCGAAGACAGCGAAGATAGCAGAAGATCTAAAGATGATGCATCGCGAACACTTTACTACATTGACCAGAGTCCTTAGGGGCGACACCGCCGGTGTGTGAGTAGTGTGCGACCCCACCCCCATTTGTAACACTGGATTGTAAACTGGAGTGAGTTAGAATTGGGTGGCATACAGTGGATTAGAGTAGAGTGGCGTAGCATGCAGTTGACTAGCCATTACACCACACCTCACTCCACCCTATGCTACTCTACTGTAGAGTAGCATAGGGTGGAGTGACGTAAGGTGTAGTGGCGTACAGTGGAATAGCGTAGACTGGAGTGGCATTCAGTGGATTGGAATGCACTGGATTGGCATACAGTTTAGTGGCATAGATTTGAGTGTTGGAGAGGATCATTTGCTAGCCATAATGTCTACTCCCGCCAAATTCTATGTTGAGCCGTTCAGCCAGTTTCGTGCTATGCCCAATATAATAATCATTGGAAAATGCATTTGGGTGGGGGGGGGGAGCCTTATCTTAGAACCCCTTTGGCTAAATCACAACAAACTGTGCAATTTAGAAGGAACAATAGGTCTACAAAGTTCCATGGATAGTTGTAGTTAGGACCACATTCACATAAGAACACATTTTTTGTTTGTTTTTAACTTCGGTGCCGTTTGACGAATCTTCACAAAAGTTTCAGAAAAAAGTTTAGGTAACCAGGGAAGCGGGTGCTGTGAAAGAGATCAGAGTCCAAAATGCCTGTTTCCCATTTATTTTTCCATAGAAAAATTAAACACCACTACAGCCGAAATAGAGTTACACCAAATTTGGCAGAAAGCTAGATCTTGGTTCAGAAAGGGTGCTTTTTGTTATTTGGTGTACATTTTTTCGGTAGTTTTGAAGAAATTAAGGGCCACAAACGTTGTGTATCTCTACGATCGGGATCGCTGGATGCTCAGAAGAGTCCCACTATCACTCACCTTCAAATAATAGAGCTGAACCTTTTTTACATTGGCTGCATCACATGCACAGGAGCAATAAGCTCTTACGAACTCCTGCCCGAGCTCGCACTCTAATTGGCTGGCTTCAAACTCAAGAGAAATGTTGCATCCGCCATTTCTGAACATTAAATGAAAATAGGGTATAATGGAGAAGGGTAGGGATAGGGTACCATGACCACCTGGACATTCTTAGGGGCGGGCCGGTGGCAGAAGGACCAAAGGGGTCACATTTAAAACAATTTGTTTGGGAGTCCCAGGAGAGTACAGGAGTTGTGCTGACTCCTGCAAGAGAAGAATATTTAAGAAGGGAGGCAGGGGCATGAATGTCTCAGGAGAAGGCAGTGAATGAAATGTGGAGTTGTCAAAAAAAGATTCTTTTATGTTAAAAAAAACTAGAAATTCACAGAAAAAACAAGTGTTAAAGTTATGTAATAGTTAAGTGGGGTAATAATGTTTTACTTTGCATTAAAAAAAACTTCGGAAATTGACTGAAAAAAACAAAGGTTAAAGTAACTATAGTTAGGTGAAAATGTCAGTTTAAACATAACATTTAAAAAAATTTAAAAACCTTAAATTCAACAGTTATAAATATTTCAAGTAACTATAGCTCATACCCTCGCCACACACTGCTTATGACCTCATAGATTACAACACTCACATGTTTTGGGACATCATTGATAATATTACTGATGACAACTGAACTGCCATCATTGATGACAACATTGTGCATTGCCAGGACGGGGGTGCAACTTTCACTCATGGAATCCTGACATGAGTGTTCCAGAAGAGACCATGCTCATGGAACACGGGCAATGCATGAAAATAAAGTCAGGATTCTGTAGCTCTCTTGCTGAAAACCCTGAGGAAATTCTCATATTCTCGCTCTGACTCTGCATGTTTTCTCACACAACACTGTTGGTAGTTTTGAATGACGCGGCGCGTTTGATCTTCAAATTACCCAGAAGATCTCATGCCTCTGATCTATTACGCACGCTACATTGGCTCCCCATTAAACAGAGGGTGGAGTTCAAGAGCCTGTGTACAGCCCATAAGGCCATCTATGGGCAAGCACCTGTATATATTAAAGAGCGTGTGGAGATATATACCCCTAGCGAGTACTACGGTCCGCAGAATCCCAGCTTCTGGTCTGTCCCCGCAATAAGCTAAAAACGAAAGGCGGCAGGTCCTTTTCGGTTCTGGTTCCTCAGTTCTGGAACAACTTACCAGAGTCACTTAGGAAAGAAACGAATCTCCTGCGTTTTAGGAAGATGTTAAAAACTTCTTTATTTAGGGAGGCATTTGATTCAGCTAAATAAATTTATTTATAGGCTCCATCTTCCTCTCCTTCATGCACTGTTTTGTTGTTTGTTTTAAGCGCCTAGAGACCTGTTGGTGATTTGGCGCTATAAAAGACCAAGTTAACAATAACAATAACAGTGTTCCTTCTGTGGTTTGTTTGCCTTTTTCATCTTTTATTCAAATCAAAATCTAATCCTTCCAAAGTCCCTCTAAATGTTTTGATGTCCTTATTTAGAGGGTGGCAAGAGGTGCTCCAAAATGTCAAGTCAGTGAAGTCCTTGCTTTGGCATCCTGTGAGAGTACAGCCCACCACTATTTCTAGTGATCCCTGTCTGCCTGTAGGGTACTCTATGCTGAAAGTGCAACTGCCGTAGGGCAAAAATACTTTCACACAGTCCAATTCTGAACCTTCTGCTATTTTGATGCGGCCTGCTCCGAATTCATTTTTCTCTACCAGCAACAAACCTTCAAAGCAGAGCTTTGGTGCTAAAACCAAAGGAATCAGTGTTGATAATGGAGGATGTATCTCTTTTTCAG